>NC_073224.2:144715000-145965000 GCF_029281585.2 Gorilla gorilla gorilla | reverse complement strand
GTTGAAAATAAAAAGAGAACTGTGAGCCATTTTGGCCTTGCTGGTAGAGCCTTCAAAGATGGATTTAGTTCAGACTTGCTCTCTGTGACCTAAATCTGCATTCTTTGCAGTTTGTACACTAATAGTTCAAGGATAGAAGGCACAGTACAAACTTTGTAATAACTGTTATTAGTGACTGAATTGCTGTTTGTTTTATTTTTTTTAAATGAAGCAAACTCATCAAAGAAAGCATGGACTCTTGCCTTCATGGTTTTGCAAGTGCTGTTCCTTCAATCTGGAACATTATTCTTTCTGTCCTTGCATCCCCTTCCAATGGTTAACTGATTTCTAAAGTCCCTGTTTAGAGTGCGAATCCTCTAGGAAGCCCTCCCAAGTCTGAGTTATGCAACCCTCTTGTGGTCTCCTAAAACATCTTGTGCTTACCCTTGTACATAGAGCTTACTGAGTACTAACCATAGATATACTTTACCTATTTGGATTCATTTTATCCTGTCATCATGATAAGGTAGGCCCTGTTATTATCACCATTAGATAGAGTGGAAACGAAAATGCGTAGAAGTTAAGCGACTTGCCTAGGGTCACTTAGCTAGCCAGTGTTGGAGCAGGGGAGTCTAGCTCCAGAGTGCACACTCATAAATGTTCACATACTCTTGGCATCCTGGCACTTCCAGTACCAGAACAGCCTTGCTGGCAGAGTTTTCCAGGCCTAACAATTTGCTTGGCACTTAGAAGGCATTAGTGTATACTTGTTGGAAGAGTAGATGAAGCGTGACCCTCACCTCCAGGAACTTTCTGTATGGTGGCTTAGTCACAGAAAGTTATGATATGAGGTCAGAGGCAGAGATTTCAGGAGGCCTGAGGACCTGGGAGGAGGGAGAGACCCATGCTGCCTGGGGGTTGGGGGCTGACTCCAGTGTGCTTAACTTTCCCGGACAAGGAGCTGGCGTCTCAGCCAGACAGTGACCAGCCTCTCTGGTTGTGTCAGGACAACCTGGAATGTCTCTTGAACTAGTCACCCAGATAACCTCAATTTTAAGAGAAATATTAAATATTTGATTTGTAGAAGCCTATTAAAAACAAAAACATTTTTTTTTCTCAGTGCCAAAGAGAGAAGAAGTTAAACTAGCCATCTGAACAATGGAATTCCCAAAGCACAAATAAAGAGCAACTTCTTTTGTAAAAGGATTTTGAGTCTAAAGAGCTTGTCTAGAGGAAGCTATCATGAGCCACCCACATTTGCAATGCCCCTGGTGTGGAAGGGAACAGAATGTCAGCAGAGGTTGGCTGAGAGAACCACAGGGAGGACACCATGCCTCCCTGAGGATGGTAGCCTGAGTGCTGGTCATGAGGCATTGATGAGGGCTGCCACAATTCACAGGTGTCTTTAACAGCACTCATTCATACATGTTCAGATAGGCTTTAGTTTAGAGAATAGATATATTACAGCAGGGATGTCAGCACATTTTGCTGTAACCAAGTCTGTGCATGGTCTTTCGCTGTTTCCTGAACATGCCAGACTCCTTAACTGCACTTGGGTTTCTTGCCTCTTCCGCTTCCCTTTCCCCTGGGTCCCTCCCAATCCTTCTCCCTCTCCCATTGAGCCTTCCCAATTAACTCCACTACTCACTAATCTCCCAATTTTTGGAAATGCCACAGTCTTTCTAATTTGTAACTTCATGGTTTTGCAAGTGCTGTTCCTTCAATCTGGAACATTCTTCTTCCTGTCTTTGCATCCCCTTCCGATGGTAAAGGTGGTGTTATCTGACATCAGGTTGTGGAGTTTAAGGTCTGCTTCTGACGATTTCTTGGGCATGCCACTTAACCTCTCTGAGCTATCCATTTCCCATAGGTAAAGGGGACATGAATAACAGTTTCTGTGGCATGGGGTTGTTATAAGGATTAACTGAAGAAATGCAGGTAAAGTGGTAGGCACAGTGCCAGGCATACACCAAGCCCTGCAGGCCAGTCCCACAGAACAGGGCCCCACCTTCCTTTGCTCTGGGTCCTGATGGTGTCCCAGCAGTGGCTTTGGAGTTGGAGGTGGGCTTGCCATCCACCACATGCAGCAGACACAAACAAAGTGATGTTGAATTGGGGCTGAAGTTACTATTCTAGAGTTTATGTGCCTGGGTAATGGGGAGGATCCTCTCTGGGCTACAGAATAGAATGTGCTTAATCACTGGCTTATTTGTTAACCAAGTCAGGGAAAGTTTGGCTAAGGACCCTAACTTACATTTGGAGTTGTAGTCTTTACTCACCCTATTGCCCACCTCATCTGAATCCTTTAGTTTTGTAAAATGCCAGAAATCGAAGCCAACCCAAACAGAACAGTAGGGTTTATTGGCCCAAAACTGGCAGGGGGACCCGGGACCAGCCTCTCCAACAGGTGACGTCTATTATCACGCGTCCTGAAGGCGCTTCCAGCTTCCTGGTACTCACTCCTCCCACTGCTGGCTGCAGAGATTTTTTTTTTTTTTAATAAGGTTAAAAAGTAACCCTTCTCACCAGGAATAAGCAAAAACACTGAGGCAGAGGTATTGCACGCTCAAAGTGAGTAACTTGAATTTCAGCTGCCAGATTTCTGAGCTTACTGCCAGGGCAGAAAGAAACAGCAGATCTGAGCTGTGGGGATTCTTGGGCTTTGTATTTGCCATTACAGTCAGAGACAGGCCAGTCTTTGCTTGTGGATTTTTATTTGTACACTTCTGAGCTCTCAGTTGTTTAATCCAAAGTAGCTGGAACTATGGGGTAGTAGGTGGGTGACACGACAAGACATGAATTCTGTGTGTGGGATTAGGATTTGGTCTTGATATAAGCTCAATTACAATGGTTCATGGGGAAATTAAAAAAAAAAACATAGCCCTATTGTTCTGGGCCCAAAATTTCCCAGCTGTGAACAGTTGCTAACGTTTGCTAAGCTCTTGCTGTGCACTAGGCAGGTGCCATGCTGCGCGTATGACAGTTATTGCTTCACATAGTCCTCATAGCAACCCTTCAAGATGGATGTTAGTCCTATCTGCACTCTATAGATTCAAACCGAGATTCAGAGAGGTTGATGACTGGCCCAAAGTCAAATAATTAGAAAGTGGCAGAGCTGGGACTTGAACCCAGGTCTGACTGATGCCAAAGCCTGTGCATTTAATAGAATAGAGGAAAAATCTCAACAAACCCTCTCCTTTCCCACTACCTCAGTTAGCTCAGTAGGAATAGATTGCTGCCATCTTCCTTATAACATAGTTGGCAGCCTCTCAACTCCAGCATCTTAGGAAAGGGGCATGGGTTTGCATCCAGAGTTCAAGTGTTGGGGAGGGAGGCTGAGGCTGGTGACACAGCACAGCACCACGGGGCTGGTTATTGCCTGGTCTTGGCAAAAATAAGGTCCAGACAAGATCTGTACTGTGGGAAATGAGGTGTGGGGAGGCATGTCTCTTTCCTGTCAAAGGAAAGGTAGCTAGCTGCCCAATATAGATTTCCTTGTTTGTAAAAAGCACCAACCACAAGGGTCTTCAGGGGATTTTTGCCCTGTGACTCACAATATGAATGTATGATGCAAGGCGAGTTTGTTTTAGGTGGGAGGATTTGGGTTGGGCTGTCTCCAGAGCTGAGGTCAAGGTTGGGTGTAGCCCAGCCTATGTGCTTTTCAGATTGGCCAGCTTTTCTCTTACCTTCCTACTCCCAGGATCATAGCCAGCACCAAACCCAGACCTTTACAGGCTCTGGGGTGGAGTCAGAGCTAGAACTCCCATTTCTGGTGCACCATCCTCTCCTCTGCCAGGCCTTAGGGCTCCTGTTTGCTCCTGGTGAATCAGCACATTGAGAACTCTGGGTGAGGGGTCTGCGGCCTCAGTGACCTCCGTCAGCATTTAATTCTCTTTGTGTGTTGAGGTTTCTCTTCCAGGAAGAGATATTTGGGCAAGTGCGGCTATTTGTTGGAGTTTTGCCACCATCTGTCCCCTAGAACTGTGTGGAGCTTACAGGTGAGCAAGTGAGAGCCCAGCCCAGAATGCTCTGTGCCTGACATGAGAGTGACTGAAAGGTTAGGCCAGACCAGCAACTTTCTCATTCAGCAACTGTTTATTGAACCTTTTGCCCAGAACCAGAGGCAACTGTGACAAATGCTACTGCCCATGCTGGCAAAAATGTGCACAGTCTGGTAGGGGCTATAGACATATAACGGGTCAAACATTCTACAAAGTGGTAATGTTTCCACAGATGACCCTAGGTGGTCCAGGAGCAGAGCTGATGGTGTCTAACCCAGGGGTGTTCAGGGAGGACTCTTGTACCAGGCACATACTATTCCCCAAACTGTCACCTCTCTAATCTGGATCCCCTCCCACCACACCAGACCCTTGGCTCATTCTTCTATTCCCAGTTGTATTATTGCCCTCAGCAGAGAGTCACAAGGGATGGGACATGAGGCTGGAGAGGAAAGCAGGGCCAGGTCACACAGGTCTCAGTGGAGACACTGGACATTTTCATGGGAGCAGTAGGGTGTGAGACTTCAGTTCCATCTCTCTCCTGTAACCTAAGCATTTATGAGAGAGAAACCCTTTTTATCCCATGGTGTCGGCCCACAAAAGAAGAACTTCTAAGAAAAACTTCTAAGAACTCTGGAGGCAGAACAAGTTCAGGGGCTCTATGCCAGAGTTAACAGGTAACCCTGGCACTCCACGCTGGCCACCAAGCCAGCTTTTGACCTTGGTCATGATTCTGTTCTGGAAACTGGACCCAGGGAAGCTCCTGTGCCTCCTGCAGCTCTGTGCTTTATTCCCTGTCACAGGTATTGGCATGCACTAGATGATGTCATTGTGGACTCATGTTGTCACCAGCAACGGTGAGGAGAAGGGCTCAATCCTTGAAAGCCAGTGCCATATCCTGTGTATTTTTTTCTAAATGGGGCTATCTTATTGTAAGTTATTATTACTAAAGTTTTATATACATGTATATTCCTTATAAAAAAGAAACGTTCCAGAATTGTATACAATAGAAAGTGGAATTTCCTGCCTCCCCTTACAGTCCCGTCCCTTCCAACCATTATCCTTCCAAACTTTAAAAGAAATGCATATGTATGTAGGTCCAGACATTTCCTGTTGCAGTATCTTTCACCCAAGCAAAAACAAGCCCTCAGGATCCTCAAAGTGTCCCCCAGTTCTTTCCAGAAGTCCCCCAAAGGGTGCCTTATATGTGTCCATAAGCCTGTCTGGTGCTTGTAGTCCATATGGCAACCTCTCTGTTTCTCTTCTCCCACGTTTGCTCCCACCCTTGTGTGTCTGCTGCTCACAGAAGCTTGGAGAAGTTCATGGGAGCCAGACACCAAAGTCCATGTCATAGGTGCTGTCTCCAGGTGCCTCCTGAGTCTCCAGTCCTTGGTTGGCATAGATGGGATGATGGCATCTAGGCAGAGGTGGGAGAGGACAGTCTGCTCAATGTGTGCCAGTGTCCTTTGTCATCTGGGTCCCCAGTCTGCTGTGCTCAGATCCTACATCTCATAAGTTCTCGATTGAGTAGTCCCCATCAGCTTCTGCTGCTGATGCCTCTTGTAGGTGGCCTCAAAATCAGCCTGGGGATCGAGTGGACGGGAAGAGGCTATTCTCTCTCTCACTGTTCTTTTCCCCTTTCTTTGCCTCTGCCCACTCTTTCAAATAAAACTCTCTTCTCTCCTGTCCTTCATCTTCAAAGAGTTTAATTTGTAGAAGCCTTTTATGTATTATGATTATTAACCTATTTATCTATATTGAAGACACTTGTATCAGTTTGTCTTTGACGTTGTTAGTGGAAACTTTTGTTCTTAAACATTTTCAAAATTTTAATTAGGCAAATAGGCCTAAATTTCCCTTTATAACCTCTGTGTTTTGTATTCTGTTTGGAATGGCCTCTTCTATTCCAGATTACAATAATATTATCTTCTAGTAATATAGGAGCTTCATATTTACATTAATCTCTTTTATCCATTTGGAATTTATTTTTGTGGATGTTGTGGGGTAAGTGGAATTTCTTTAAAATTCCCTGTAGTATTAGATGTAGACGCTCAAAGCCACAGATGGACTGAGCTGGCTTTTAGCTGTGGATACCCTGGCAGCAGGTGGGGGAGGGAGGGCTCAGTTGCTGAAAACACAGATGACTGCGCTCTTGGCCAGCTCTGCTTCCTGCTGAAAATAACTCTTGCACCTTGTGTTGTCAGGGCCAGTCTTTCCCTTGCAATTTAGTTCAGGCTTCAGAAGTTCAGAGGGATGTGTTCAGGGTTGCATTATTGCTGCATGCAGGGAGAGGCTGAAGGATGCCTGTGAACCATGAAGACTGAGTTTCAAAGAGGGCCAGGACTCTCCTGTTCACAAGGCCTTGCCCTGCCCTGGTGGGGTAGGCAAGGAATCCTGGAGTTCTGGGCTGCACTAAGCTCCATGGCATCGGGTGGCATCCTCCATGCCTCCTGGCTACCTTCCTTAGTGATTGTACCTCAGTGCCTGGCATCAAAAATACGTATTTGATGCCTGTGTGGGCATCAAAAATACTTATTTATTGAGTTGCTAGGAAACCATTAGCAAGGAAGTGGGGTGTCCAGGAAGATGATGATCAGAATGAGAACTTTAATGGCAGTCTGTAGGGGAGGTGACATCCATCCATTCATCCGGCAAATATTAGTTGAGTGCCTACTGTGTACTAGGCAGTTTTCTAGGAGGATGTGTTGTTTTTCCAGTAACAACTAATTTGATTCTCTGACACCAACCGGGTGTCCTGCAATTCTATTCAATTTTGACATTAACTACCCAGAGTTAGTGCAGACCACACAGGTTAAGGCTCAGTCCTATAAGAATGCACCCCCCACCCCCACTTTAGATGCCAGCTGCAAATGGTGTCTACAGGCTACCCACATTTCTGCCTGGCAGACTGCAAAATCTAGAGTTCCCACAACCTCCCCAGCACCAGGTTCAATAATTGGTTAGAACAACTTACAGGACTCAGGAACATATGATCCTAGTTTATTATAAGGATATAAATGAACAACCAGATGAGGAGGTACATAGACTGAGGTCTGGAAGGGTCTGGAGTGCAGGGGTCTCTGTCCTGGTGAAATTGGGGTGTATTCTCATCATATGGAAGTGTTAAATCTGGAAGCTCCCCAAGCCCCATTGTTTAGGGCTTTTATATGGAGTTTCATTACATATGCATGATTAATTAAATCACTGGCTATTGGTGATTGAACTAAATTTCCAGCTTTTCTTCCCTCTCAGAGGTTGGGAGAAGGGCTGAAAGTTCCAGCTCTCTAATAACATGGTTGGTTCCTTTGGCAACCAGCCCCCATCCTGAAGCTATCTGGGGGTCCACGATGAGTCACCTCATTGGCAAAAAGTCAGTTTTGTTCAAAAGAGGTTTATTAGGAATAACAAAAAGACACTTCCATCACTCAGAAAATTCAAAGGGTTTTAGGAGCTCTCTGCCAGGATGCAGGGAGAAATACCAAATATGTATTTTTTATTATACCACAGTAAGATATCTGTCCTTGTAGAGCCTACAGTCTGGTGGGAGAAAACTCCCAATAAAAAATAGACATAAGTTCTTTGACATATTGGAAGGCGATAAGTGCTATGGGGAAAAAGCAGAGCAGAGTAAAGGGGCTGGGGGATAGGTGGGCAGGAGTGGCAAATGTGTAGCAATTTTAAATGTGTTTCAGGTGAGAGCTAATTTACTTTTAGGCAAAAACTCAAGTATAGTTGTGTGCCACATAACTACATTTCCATCAACAGCCTTAGGCAGGTCCTTCAGGAGGAATTCCAGGAGAAGGCATTGCTGTGGTAGGAAATGACAGCTCCATGAGTGTGATTGCCCCTGGAGACTTTCCAGTGGGACAAGATGTGGAGGTGGAAGAAGGTGGCATTGATGACCCTGATGCTGTGTTTGCCTCGGCTAATATGTGTGTTTGAGTCTTAGTTTTTAACCAAAACATTTAAAGAGAGAAAAAATAAAGAATTTAAAAAGCAGTAAAAAGCTTATAGAATAAGGATATAAAGAAAGAGAATAATTTTGTTATTGCTATACAATTTGTGTTTGAAGCTAAGTGTTATTACAAGAGAACCAAAAAGTTTAAAAAATGTTAAAGTTTATAAAGTAAAACAGTTAATTTGTTATTAAAGAGAAATAGTTTCTGAATAAATTTAGTGTCACCTAAGTGTACAGTGCTTACGAAGTCTACAGTAGTATTCAGTAATGTCCTAGGCCTTCACATTCACTCACCACTCACTCACTGACTCACCAAGGGCAACTTCCAGTCCTGCAAGCTCCGTTTATGGTAAGTGCCCTATACAGGCATACCATTTTAAAATGTATTTTTGCTGTTTAGATATGGAAGTATTTACCATTGTGTTACAATTTTCTACACAGTATTCAGTACAGTAACACACTATACAGGTTTGTAGCCTAGGAGTAATAGGCTACACCATATAGCCTAGGTGTGTAGTAGGCTAGTCCATTTAGGTTTGGGTAAGTGCACTGTATGATGTTCACATGACAACAAAATCGCCTAATGATGCGTTTTGCAGAATATATCCCCATCGTTAAGCAATGCATGATTGTACTGTGCTTGGTGCAGAATAGAATCATTAATAGAAAATATACAAAGGGTATGATAAGAAATTAAGTGTATGGTTGAAACAAACTGCTGTGATTCATTATTCCTATTCTAATAATGAGTTGGGCTCTGTTTTGGTTGATTGGCATCAGGAAAATACCAGCAGTACCTCTGGATCAGGTTCAGAGTTAACTTGAGGCAGGATAAAAATAAAGAACTGACCACAAATCCAGAATAGCCATATTATGCTGTGGTCATTTCATGTGCTAGGTGAACTGAGGACAAACAGAACTTTAGATAGGTGTTGTTTGGTCTACTATAACAAAATTCCGTAGACTGAGTGACTTATATACAACATAAATTTATTACTCACAGTTCTAGAGGCTGGGAAGTTCAAGATCAAGGTGCTAACAGATTTGATGTCCGGTGAGGGCTCACTTTCTGGTTCATGAACAGCCATCTTACCACTGAGTCCTTACACGGTGAAAGGAGTGAGGGAGCTCTCCAGGGTCTTTTTTATAAGGGCACTAGTCCCAGATTAGCCCTAATGACCTAATCACCCACCAAAGGTCCTACCTCTTAATACCATCATACTGGCAATAGAATTTCAACATGTGAATTTGGGGGTGGGGGGAGGGGACACAAACATTCAGTCTACACAGTAATAGGCATAGAAGAAATCCCATTAGAAATGGGATCTGTGAGGCCAGCCCTGAAGACATTTATTTTTTCTTCCTCCTCTTATAGAGCTGGATGTTTATCTTCTTGAGATACTGCACTCATTTATTTCTTAGAAAAAGCTTCTAAGAGATCCTCGAGCTCATCAAAGCATGTACATTCTTCAGACAGCTGTGCTAAAGTTGTCTTGAAGTAAATAGTACAACAGCATCTAGAGAGCCTTAGAACTGAGGGTGACTTTAGAAGATATTTGATCATTTACTTCAACTCCTCCTTTTAGAGATGAAGGAATTGCCCAAGGTCAGTACAGAGGATTCATGAGAATCAGATCTTCTGACTTCTTACATGGCGTTTTACCCACCATATTCTGCTGCTCATATTATAATCTTATGCTTAGAATTTGGAATTACCATATATTTTTGTGGAGGGATATTTAGGGGTGACTGATTATTTTCTCCTTGCTGAGAACTTTACTTCTCAGATAGGTCCTGGCACCCTACTCCCACTATAACTGATTGGTTTAGCTGGACCCATTAGATTCTTATTCTGAGATTTTGGACTGAGTCCAGGAATTGGGAATGGAGTCATGTTAGCTTTCTAAGCTGTAGAAGGAAGGTCTTCAAATTTCTTCACTGAAGTCTTACAAGCTGTCTTGTCCTATTTCTTGGATTTCATTCTTCCAATAAAACCCTTGTTTTATTGATGCTAACTCAGATTGGTTTCTGTTACTTGCATTCAAGAAAGTCTTAAACAAAAACCAAAGAAGCCAATGATAAGATACATCAGTTGCTTCCAGATCTGAGTTTTTGAAAATAATGCATTTTAAAAATTGTGGTAAAATACACATGACACTTACATATTAACCATTTTTAGTTTTTGAGACAGAGTCTCACTCTGTCACCCAGGCTGGAGTGCGGTGGCATGATCTTGGATCACTGCAACTTCCGTCTCCCAGCTTCAAGCGATTCTCCTACCTCAGCCTCCTGAGTAGCTGGGATTACAGGTGCCTGCCACCATGCCCAGCTAATTTTTGTATTTTTAGTAGAGATGGGGTTTCACCATGTTGGTCAGGCTGGTCTCGAACTCCTGACCTCAGGTGATCCGCCCACCTCGGCCTCCCAAAGTGCTGAGATTACAGGTGTGAGCCACTGCGCCCAGCCTCCATGTCTCCTTTTAGTTCTTTGAGTATCTTTAAGACAGTTGTTTTAAGGTCTTTGTCTAACAAGTCTATGATTTGGTCTTGCTCAGGGACAGCTTTTGTTGGTTTACTTTTTCCTTTGAAGAAGCCGTATTTTCCTGTTTCTTTGTATGCCTTGTGATTTTTCTGTTGTTGTTATTGAAACTGGACATTTGAATCTAATATCGCAGTAACTCTGGAAATCAGATTCTAACTCTTCCCCAAGGTTTACTGATTTTCATTTTTGTTTTTTGATTGTTGTGGGCTGTCTCTATGCCAAGGATCAGCCTGAGGTGCAAACCTAAAGTCTTTTCAGGTCTTTTTAAAGCCTGCACCTTTCCCTGGGCATGCACAATCATTTTCTAAACTGCCCTGCGTGTATGGTTGCTCTTGAATGTACAAGACTTTACATGTTTGGCTCCCAAAAGGGGAAAAAGAGAAAAATGAAAGGGTAGAGCAGGGAGGAAAAGGACACAGCACTTTAAATCCCCCAGAATTTGCTTCTGCTTGAGGAGAAAGGACTTGCAATAATAGGGGAAAGGGAGCAATAATGGCTGCCTGCCTGTGCCTGCATCTTCAAGATCAGAAGCAACAATCAGTAACCAGAACACAGATCCCCAATTTTTGGAGCAGAGAGTCCTTATTGTCTGTCCTGCCTTCCGCTAGTTGCCAGCAAGCTGCTCCAGGAACACATGCACAGCTGCCTGCCCTGGGCATGAGTGATGGGTAGCTGCTATGAGCTGAAGTTGACTAAAATTAACCCACACTTTACCATGCAAGCCTTCCCCTGGAAATTGGAAGTCTTTTAATAGACTCTAGAGTTCCAAAATAGTCACATCAGACAGATCCTGCCACCATAATTGTTGTGTAGGTGGAGAGATAGATTCCTGGTGCTTCCCTACTCTGCTATCTTCCCAGAATCCTCTCTTCAGACTTGAGTTTTATTTCAGATCTTGATTTGGAAGTCTTGGTTCATTTGAGGTGGCTCATTACATCATTACGTAGGTAATGGTTGTATCATTAAAACGTAATGGTTGTACCATTAAAACATGAGGGCTATACATAGTTCTCCTGGAACTGTGCAACGGATGAGTGCTTATTGTAAGGGGTTTGTCCTCAAGAGCTTATACTGTGTTGTATTCTGTTAGGAGTCTTGACTTGTGTTTTAATAATGGTTTTGTAAGACTGTGAAAAGTGCTTAAGTTGAGTGTCCCAGAGGGCAAACCCTTTTCATAAGCAACCTCAGTTTTTTGCCTGTAAAGGAGGAGTAATAGTAATAATGTTAAGAATAGTAAATTAAATTAAATTAAATTAAGTGAGATAATATATTGATGTTAAGAGAGACAAATCTGGCTGGGCATGGTGGTGCACATCTGTAGTCCTAGCTACTCAGGAGTCTGAGACAGGAGGATTGCTTGAGGTAAGGAGTTCAAGGCTGCAGTGAGCTATGCTCACACCACTTCACTCCAGCCTGGGCAACATAGTGAGACACCGTCTCTGAAAAAGAGAGAGAGAGAGAGAGAGAGAGAGAAAGAGACAAATCTGGATTCAAATCTCAGCTCTGCCTCTCATTACCTGTATGAGTTTGGCAGATCACTTAACCTCCCAAAGCTTGAGTGGCCTCAGCTAAAAAGTGAGGGTAAGAATAACTACTTCATAGGATTATTTTGAAAGCTTCTGGTTCATAATAGAGACCTGACAAATGTTAGTGTTCCTCACATTTCTATTATGTCTTTTAAGCCTTCTCTGTTTTGCCATGAGTAGGTTACAGAGCCACAGCTTTGCAACATAGTTGTTACAGCTTGGGGCAGTCATAATTTATAAATTGAGATGACAATTTGAGAATAGGAAGGACTCAACTGACCCACCTGAAATATAGTATCTGAGAGGAACCAACCAGATACTTATAAAATCCTTTGTGTGCCTAAGATGAAGAGCAACCCGGCTGTCTGTGTGCCTTTGTGTGTGTGAAAATATTGATCTCCTGAAACTCACTGTAGTAGTCCATTCTTGAATTACTATAAAGAAATACTTGAGACTGGGCAATTTATAAAGAAAAGAGGTTTAATTGACTCACAGTTTTGCAGCCTGAACAGGAAGCATGGTGGCATCAGCTTCTGGGGAGGCCTCAGGAAGCTTCCAATCACAGAAAAAGGCAGAGGGGGAGCACACACGTCACATGGCCAGAGCAGGAGAAAGCGGGGGGAGGGGGGTGGCAGGGGAGGTGCCACACACTTTTAAATGACCAGATCTTGGCCAGGCGTGGTGGCTCATGCCTGTAATCCTAGCACTTTGGGAGGCTGAGGTGGGTGGATCACTTGAGGTCAGGAGTTCGAGACCAGCCTGGCTAACCTGGTGAAACCCCGTCTCTACTAAAAATACAAAAATTAGCTGGGGGGTGGTGGTGCATGCCTGTAGTCCCAGCTACTTGGGAGGCTGAGGCAGGAGAATCACTTGAACCTGGGAGGTGGAGGTTGCAGTGAGCTGAGATCACACCACTGCACTCCAGCCTGGGAGACAGAGTGAGACTCCATCTCAAAACAACAACAACAACAACAACAACAACAACAACAGCAACAACAAAAACGGATCTTGCAAAAATGAAATCACTGTCATGAGGACAATACCAAGAGGGATGATGCTAAAGCATTCAGGAGAAACTGTTCCCATGATCCAATTATCTCCCACCAGGCCTCACTTCCAACACTGAGGATTACAATTCAACATGGGATTTGCACGGGAACGCAGATCCAAACTGTATCACTCACCTTTGCCATTTGGTGTCTGAAAATTTATTCTGTGGTTCGGAGTTGGGTCCCCAAGCTGAGAGTACTTGGGAAGGGTGAAGGCATGGCAGTGGGGCCCCCTGATCTTTGATTTTGGCCTTGATGGTATTGGGGGCCATCCTACACTGGCAGGCCAGACATGACCAATAATTATAGTTTTTTGTTATAATTTTTGTGTACCCCAGATGGAAATTCTTGACTATAAGACTGAGAAACAGCCATGTCTCTTGAACAAGGCAGTAAACCCAGGTGTCATAGGTATGGTGTGCTGGAAAGAAAGTGTAGTGGAAACAAGATGGGGGTGGGGACAGACCATTCTGGGTGAACTCTACCACTTACCAGTTATATGATCCCGAATCTCTCTGAGCCTCAGTTTAATTCTCATAGTTAATGTTGAGGTAATAATGTCTAGAATTAATTGACATGAATGAGTTTCCTGTATGTGGACATGTCTGACTTATATGTCCCACTTTTGACAAAATAGCTATAAAATGTATAAACATATCATTTTGGAGACTACTTGAAGGCTTATTCTAGCTAAAACCAATTCCTAGATCTTACAGTTATCTTGGGACTTCAGGTATCTTTATCCCAGATCCGAATGGATGGCGACTGCACCCCCTAGTTGGGCCAGTTTTAAATCCCTGTCTCTAGGTGTCATGGGTGTCATGAGCAGCAGAGGGATGATCATCACTGAATTGTCCTGACCCATCAGCCTCTTGGTCTCTGCACCAAGATGCGCAGGTACTTTGGCTGGGTCTTACTAAACCCAACCACTCAATTCCTCATGTTAACAAGTTGTAATGATTTTATTGCTTTAGTTCTTTAGAGTAGAATAGTATCCTTGATAGCCATCTCAAGCTTTGTTCATGGTTTGTTTTTGTTTTGAGACAAAGTCTCAGCTCTGTCACCCAGGCTGGAGTGCAGTGGCTCGATCTTGATCTCAGCTCACTGCAATCTCCGCCTCCCAGGTTCAAGTGATTCTCCTGCCTCAGCCTCCTGAGTAGTGGGATTACAAGCATGTGCCAACATGCCCGGCTGATTTTTGTATTTTTAGTAGAGATGGGTTTTCATCATGTTGGCCAGGCTGGTCTCGAACTCCTGACCTCAAATGATCTGTCTGGCTCAGCCTCCCAAAGTGATGAGATTACAGTTATGAGCCACCATGCCTGGCCTGAGCATGATATTGAAAGTAGATTCCAAATGATCAACTCTCTAGAAGCTCCTTATTAATTATAAATACGTTTGATACCTGTGTGAAACTTATCCTTTAATTAGTGACATAAGGGATGTTTCTTAAATATTTTAGGTATCGACTACACGCAAATATCATCGGACCACACACACAAAAATATGACGTTTAAATATTTATGGCCTATAAATTGACAGACAGTTTGACATAGAAAAGCCAAAATGTTTAATTTAGGTCCCTGTCTCTACCTTAAATTGAGCTATCTCCTTATGGATGTTTAAAGTACCTGAATATGATTATTTTTTCTGTTTTCTTCTCCAGATCTTTAATGCTGTCCCACCGGATAGCAATGGGGTCACAATACCAGCAAGTTCCAGTCAGGATTCAGCTGGTGAAGGGGCAATTATGTTAAGCATAGGCCAAAAAGTTATCTGGGAAGTGTTTAGTCAACAAGTGGTCCCAGTATAATAGCTGGTGACTGGGTGGCCTTGGAGCTGAGTTTTTAGCATATTGGCTGGGGGGCTGAAAGTGAGTCCCAGCCCACCCCACCCATAGAGAGATCTCTTGCTCATTTCAGACCTGCTCATTGGAGTAGCTGCTTGCTACCAAGAGCCAGAAAAAAGAAGCCCAAGACTTGTTTCTTGCCCTCTTGCTCTGACATCATGTTCTAAAATTATGACACAAAATGATACTTTCCATAGCATTGTCTAACTTTGGGAGAGATGAGACTCTTGCTTTGGAGGAAGCATGGGAAGATGAGACAGATGGTGGGCGCTGATAGGACCTGGAATTTGGTGTGAGCAGGTTGTGAGTAACAAGAAGAGATAACATCACCTAGCCTTCTGTGCTGTCAGCCAGCGTCAGCCACCCAGCCTGGGTTTCTGACCATTCCCAGTATCCCCTGGTTATAAGAAGGCAGTCGCTACAAAAACCCACATACAAAATATTTATCAGTGAATTTATCAGTATTGGCTGCAGGAAACTAGACTACATTAATCAGGGTGAGGTCAGCTCTAGGAGGTGCTTTCATTGACATTTCAGGGGTAAATAGCTGACAGGACCTGAACCCAAATTCCCCTGGGTCCTTTGTTAACCAAATGAGCACAGGTTCCATCCTGTCAGGAGCTTCTGCAGCCTTGGCTAGACCAGACAGGGATCTGTTCCAGGCTCTAGCCCCTAGCTGTGTCCTCCAGAATCCATAAGCCCATCAATGGACCTGGGGCCCCAGGGCTTTCATGCTTTCACAACCAGCACACCTCCTTGTCTTGGGTTTTGGGCTACAAAAGAGGCAAAACAAAGCAGTCCAGGACCACTCAGACATGGCCTTCCCAGTGGCCTCTCTTCTCAGGAGACTGTCACTCTCAGAGCCCACTCTGAGCTTTGCAGCCCCTGGGCAACAGAAGGTTACAGGAGGATTATCAAAGGATTAGGGGGCTCTGCTGAGTGAGCGTGTACAGGGTGCTTTCTGCAAGAGTGATTTTTCTGAAACAGTCCTCATCATGCCACCCCTCTATAACTCCATGTCTCCTACAGCTGTGTTTGGAAAAGTGTCACCCAACCATCCCCTGCATCAAACTCACCCTGGGAAGGGAAGGATTATCAACCTGCAGACTCCTGGGTCCATTCTCTGGCCATTGAATCTGAATTTCTGCATGCAGGGTTCAGGAGCCTACAGTTAAAACAAGCTCTCCTTGTGATTTTATGTTCATGAAAGTGTAAGAGTCAAAGTACACCACAAGCTAAAATCCAAATGGCTTAGCATGGAGTACAAGGTGCACCAGCACATAGCTTGACTGGTTTCTATCTTCCCTGGAAGCACCTACCAAACACACATCTCCCCACTTCTAGCCATACTGATGCATCTCAGAGAACTTGTCAGGGTCTCTCTATCACTCCCATGCTGCTCCCATTCTTAGAGTACTCTCTCTACCATTCCCCTCCTCTCCTTACTCTTCCCCCTTGTTATTCTGTTAGTCTTCTTAACAGTGAGTTTAGTCATCATCTCCTTTGGATCAGGCATGCCTCCACTTCCTCCCTCTTAGTGAAACTCACCCTGAATCAACACTGGATATTTGCCTTTCTCCCCATGGGACATTGAGCCCTGCAAGATTGGGAATTGTGTCTTGTCCTTGGTTTCTCAGTGCACTCCATGCTTCTCGACCCATAGTAGGGGCTCAGAAACAGGTGAGAGCTAACAAAGATCTTCAGTTAGAGATACCAGAGCTTTGAGTCTATTTGGGTTGGTATGTGTTCTTAACAAAATGTGAATATTGGTGGTTTTAAATTCTGGTCGCTAAAGGACAATAAAATTAATAAAAGAAATAAACCCAAGATATGAGATTAACTGTGTACATTTAACTAAAGATTAAGTTAGGTATAACATACGGAACAAATTACAAATAGAGGTACCACCACAGTATGGCCCTGTTCTAACTCTGCAAAACCACCCACCTGAGGCTGGGGTTGGACTGGTGGGATGGCAGATGGGTGGGCTACCACTGGGAGTGAGGGAACCCAGGGCCTGAAACTAAGACATGTACCTCACCCCAGGACTTTGAAGGAGAAAGGAGAGAGGTCTGAGTGGGCATTTGTCGGCGTACTAAGGGTCAGTGCTCCTAAGATCAAGTAAAAACCATACCAAATCTTAAAGGTAGAAATTAGAGTAGGGGCCACAAACAACACCATCAGTGAGGGTCAGGGGTCAGACAAAAACTGGGCCAAGAATGGGGAAGAGTTTGGGAAAGGTATAGCTGGTATGCTCCCACCAGCTCTTGAGAGGCTTGGCAGGCTCTGCCATGAGGCTTTATAATGAAGGCCTTGTTTTGGGCTGTCAACCAGAGGGAAGTTGTGGGTGCTGGTGAGTGTTCATGGCAATAGATACCTATGGAAGGGTGGGCATGTGGGCATGGTAGGCAGGAACTCCTTGATAAGATTCTCCCCAGTCTCCTCTCTCTGCTATTAACCAAGGCTTTCATGGCTTAAAAACAGGCCAGCACCCCTCCCTCTGCTCTGGTCAACCATATGTAGCCCCTTTTTCATCTCTTGCTCTCCCAAAATAAACTCAGATCACGAAATGGTGCGCCCATGAGTTTGCACGTTTGAAACTTTATTAACACTCCTGAAGTTCTTTCTTTTTGCAGAGGCCTCTGGTAGAAGATGCAGTTTCCCTAAACAGCCAGCTCCTGTTACCTTGGCAGACCTTTCAACCTTAGCCTGACAAGAAGCTCGTGTCCGCCTCCCTGTGTTAACTATCTTTTTCCAGAATCCCAGGGTGTGTCAGCAGCAGAGTGTTTATTCCAAATGGCTCACCATGCATGTTTCTTTAGCTTTCTTACATCGTTTTGTTTTATTATTTTCAGCTTGGCCTGTATTTGCCATTTTTTTCCACTTCATCAAAAGATTGAATGAAAGGATGTCTATTCATCAGATTTCCATGGAACCATGCCATTAGGGAGTATCGTGAAGGCAAGTTGTCCTCGCTCCCCACCTCCGTCCTGGCCCTGCTGCTCTCTGCTTGGCTGTGTATGCACAGCCCTGCAGGTGCCTGCCTCTAGGTGGGAACCACTCCCAGGCTCTCTGCATATGGCTTCAGCATTGTTTTTGAACCCCCTTCTCCATCCTACCTTGCTGTTACAGTCCCAAGATTTGTTTCTCACTAGTGTTTTAGGTCCTGCAACTGCACTGTGTTTTTGAGAAGACAGTCTGACGTGTATAGGCAGTACATGCCATTTGGCCTTTGCTCGATACCTGTCTGCTCCTCTGCTGTTCTTTTTAATTAAAAGGGAGAGAGGTATGTATGCGGGCTGGAGCAGGACTGGGGCCGTTAAGACTTGAGCCTGGTCCTGGCTCTGGCATTCAGTTTTCCTCTGACCTCAGGCAAGTTCCCTAAGCCTTGGCTTTTTTATGGGCTTTAATGAGTAGCCTGGCTGTTTCTTGGAAAACATGTTAAATATGTTGAAAATGCTAAATATTGAAAATACTTTCTCAGCTGCATCCTTTGGCAAATTCCAGATTCCTTCCTATCCCTCTTTGGTTTTGCAAAGTCCAAGGTCAGATATCCTAGTTTCCCTCTGCCTAAGCCTCTTCAGTTAGCTGGCCCAGTTTTCAGGGAAATAGGAATATGAGGCATAGACATTCATTAATTGTAGCTGTTAAAATTCCCAAGCAAATCCAAGTAGAATGTGGTTATGAAAGCCAAGGCCTGTTGCCAAAGAAAGATGTGTGTGTGTGTGTGTGTGTGTGTGTTTGTGTGCACGTGCATGTGCGTGCATTGTTGGATATGTGCTTGTTATATAACTTCTGATCCTTGATCCCTGGATGTTATCCAGTGAGTAGCTGGTTGGATTTGGGGCTTAACATGGCTTGGGAGCTGTTTGGAGCCTTGATGGGAACTAGATGACTCTGTGTTGTCTCAATCCTGCTGTGTAAATAGTCTCTTTCCCTGATCCATCTGCCACAGCCCAGCTGCTTTTCAGCTCCAGTGATCCTGCTTACTGATGCTCCTAGAGACAGAGATCTGAATGGTCGGTGAGGAGCCCATCCCAGGCTGGCAGGAAGGATTCTGGGCACTCTGGGGACATCTTTAATGGACTGTACCGTAAGATATTTTCAGTGTGGGACTTCCAAGCTTGCTCTGTCAAGGAACTTTAACATCCTGTGCAGCTGCTTGAGTTCTCTGGAGAGAGCTGTCTGTCCCACCTGAGCTGAGTTCCCTTCCCCCTCTAAGCTAAGCTCCTTCCTCAGAGCTGACCCAGGGCCCACTGCTGCCGCCAGTGCACAGGGGCCTGCAGGCCTGTTACAGCATTGGCTTAGTCTGGAAGGTCATATATCTGGCTGTTGTATGAATAAAAAATAGTATTTTCATCCTATCACTTAAGTTACCCAAGCTCAGCTGCTGTAGCCAGAGACCCTCACTAACTTGGGCCACCTAGTGGTCTGAGGGGACTGTGCTGCAGTCCTGCTCCACACAAACGCTCAGGGACCCAGAGTCCTTCCATCTTGTGGCTCTGCTATCCTGAGTTCTTGAGGCTGTTTCCATGGTCGAAACTGGGTTACCATAAATCCACATGTCATATGGCAGAGTCGGGGAAGACAGCGTGGAGGGGCAAGGCTTCTTGGACTTTGGACACATCCTTTCTACTCTGTTCTGCTGGAGAAAACTTAGTGACAAGGCCACACCTTACTATGAGCTTGAGAAATGTAGCTCTTACCTGGGCGACCACCCACCAAGTTATTACTCTGTTACTGTGGAAAAAGAAAAGAATGGATTTGGATGCATAGCCAGCAGCCTCCCTACATTCCATCCTTATAAATCATTCAGATACTTTGTGAATTGTGAATTCAAAGCCTGTTGTCAGCCGGCTTCAAGGGTATGTGGCCTGTTTAGTTGCACAGGATTCTACACTCATAGGGCTCTGCATTTGATTTAATGCTCTGTTACTGCCTTCTTGAAAGTCTAATTTTTTTAACAAGGTGACCACATTTTCATTTTGCACTGGGCCCCACAGATTACGTAGCCCGTTCTGTCTGCTCTTTCCCAGATTAACATTTTTGTTCTACCCAATTCAGTATTTAATGAAAATACATTTTGTAGCAAGATACCATGAAAGATCATGTGAGGGATGCAAAGATGAGTAAAATTCAATATCAGAGATCTTGCAGTCCAGTAGGGAGATGGGAGAAGTGAAGTAAGTTGTCATTCAGAAGAGTTGTGCACATATGGCTGTGAATATTCACGGGAATGAAGGCAGCTTCTGCTTGATGGTGATGTTGGCAGGGGTGGTGGCTGGTGGTGTGAGATATTTGCTCTGGGTAGAATATTTTAATTTTTATTTCTATTTATTTAATATATTGTAAAATATTTGTAGAGATGATGTCTTGCCATGTTGCCCAGGTTGATCTCAAACTCCTGGGCTCAGGTGATTCTCACAAAGTGCTGGGATTACAGGCATGAGCCACAGTGCCCAGCAGGGATATAATATTTTTAAAGGAACCATTTCAAGCATATAAAAATATAGAGAATAATCTTAAAAATATCTGTGTGCCCACCACTTTTTTTTGGTCAATTCTTAACGTATTGCCATGTTTGTGTCACATATTTTTAAGAAATTTAAATATTACAGATACAGTTGAGCCTCCTTTGTAGCTCTCTCTGATCTCATCCCCTTCTTTCCCCGCCTAGGAACAGACAATCACTTCCTGAACTTGGTGTTGATAATCCTCATGCATGTCACAATATTTTTTTTTTTACTATATACACATGTATCTATAATATTTAGTATTTTACGTTTTAAATTTTATAAAAATTGCACCATACTTCACTTATTAATTCAGCAAATACCTTATTGTTTAAATAATTTCAACTTTTATTTTACACTTAAAAAGTATATGTGCAGGTTTATTACATGGGTGTATTGTGTGATGCTGAGGCTTAGGGTATGATTGATCACATCACCCAGGTGGTGAGCATGGTATCCAATAGTTAGTTTTTCAACCCTTTCTCCCTTCCCTCCCTGCCCCCTCTAGTAGTCCTCAGTGTCTATTATTATTATTGCCATCTTTATGTCCATGAGTACCCAATGTTTAGCTCCCACTTATAAATGAGAACATGTGGCTTTGGTTTTCTTTTGCTTTTTAATTTTCTTAAGATATTGGCCTCCAGCTGCATTCATGTTGCTGCCGAGGACATAATTTTGTTCTTTTTTATGGCTTCATAGTATTCCATCGTGTATATACCACATTTTCTTTATCCAGTCTATTGTTGATGGGCATCTAGGTTGATTCCATGTCTTTGCTATATTTATAAATAGTGCTGCAGTGAACATATGTGTGCATGTGTCTTTTTGGTACAATGACTTATTTTCTTTTGAGAAATAAATCATTCTGGATGATTTATTGGGACTGCTGGGTCAAATGGTAGTTCTAAGTTCTTTGTGAAATCCACAGTTGCTGAACTAACTTACATTCCCACCAACGGTGTATAAGTGTTTCCTTTTTTCCAGTCTCACCAGCATTTATTGTTTTTTGACTTTGTAATGATAGCCATTCCGACTGGTGCGAGATGGTATCTACTTGTGATTTTGATTTGCATTTCTCTGATGATTAGTGATATTGAATGTTCTTTCACGTGTTTGTTGGCTGCTTGTATGTATTCTTTTGAGAAGTGTCTGTTCATGTCTTTTGCTCACTTTTTAATGGGATTGTTTTTTGCTTGTTGAATTAAGTTCCTTATAAGTTCTGTGTATTACACTTTTGTCAGACGCATAGTTTGTGAATTTTTTCTCCCATTCTGTAGGTTGTCTGTTTACTCTGTTGACAGTTTCTTTTGCTGTATAGAAGTTCTTTAATTTAATTAGATCTCACTTGCCAATTTTTGTTTTTGGTGCAATTGCTTTTGAGGACTTAGTTATAAGTTATTTACCAAGGCCAAAGTCCAGAATGGTGTTTCCCAGGTAGGAAGTACTTTATTGAGTAACTACTATGGCCAAGTATTGTTTTAGGCATTGGAGATACAGCCATAAAAAATAAATGAAAATTTATTCTCTGTATTCCAGAGGTGCAGAGAGACAATAAGCAAGATAAATAAATAAAAACGTGGTATGTGACAAAGTGACAACTACTAACAATATAAGAAAAAGCAGAGAAGGGAATATGACATGAGGATGGCTGTAGAGGAAATCAAAATTTTCCTTAGAGTGGCCATGGAAGATCTTGCTGCCATTATATATTTTTACTAACATTATATTTTGAGACTTACCCATTTCTAGTTCATTTTCATTACTACATAACATCCATTGCATGAACAGGTCATACTTTATTTACTCATTTTCTCTTGATTAGCATTCAGATTGTTTTTAATATTTTGCTTTTATAAACGAGGCTGCAAGGAACACACCTGAGCATCTCCTCCCGTGCACATGTCCAGTTTCTCTAAGACAAAGTAGACCTAGGAGAAAGGTTTGGGCCAGTGGACATGTACATCTTTAACTTAACTAGATGTTGTCAAATGCTGTCCAAACTGGTCCTATCCATGGACATTCTGCAGTAAATGGTTATCATAACAGACCTGAAGCTGCTGTTTTTAGAAGGGCCTGCTTGCAAGGCTAGCCCTTAGCTGGCATCTGGGAACTTGGGTTTCTGGAGTGTTCCTATTGTTCTTTAATGAATAAGCATGGCTTACTGTGCCTAGACTGTGCAAACAATGTGGTTCATGCTGAGCCCTTCCTTTCCTCCTGGGAGTCTGGAATTTTGAAACATGCTAGTTAAAGTGTGCTTATGTGACACAATAAAAACCTTGGGTGCCAACTCTCTAATGGGCTTCTCTGGGCAGAAGCATCACATACCTGTTGCCGCATTTTCACCGCTGGGAAATGAATGTACTCTATGTGATCCCTCATGGGAGGGGGAAAGCATACAGGAGCCTATGCATGGATCCCACCAGATCCTTTCCATGTTTTCTTCCCTTATGATCCAGCTGTGTATTCTTACTCCATTGCTGTAATACATCTTAGACATGAGTACAATTGTATGCTGAATCTTCTAAGTCCCTCTAGCATATCTCTGAACATGTCTTGTGAGTCCCTCTAGCATATGCATCTCTGAACATGAGGGTGGTCTTGGGGACCCTCTTCACATATGCCCACTAGTAGGGAGAGTTCCCAATTCATGATGATGACAGATTTGGTAGCATTCATCTTTCTGATTTTTGCCAACCTAATAGGTGTGAAATAGTATCCCGTTGTTATTTGGATTTTTATTTCCTTGATTACTAGTGAGGCTGTGCATCTTTTTACATGCTTAGTGACTATCTGAGTTTCCCTTTCTGTGAAGTGTCTATTTGTATTCTTTGCTCATTTGTCTTTTGGGTTATTTGTCTTTTTTACATCTATCAGAATACTAATTCTTTGTTCATTATGTACACTGAAAATAATTTATTCCTGTCTGCAGTCTGTCTTTATTTTTTTAGAGTGTGTTTTGTTTTGTGGATGTTTTTCATTTTAATGTGCTCAAATTGATGAATCTTTTCCCCTACGGAGTGTGCGTGTGTGTGTGTGTGCGTCTGTGTGTGTGCGCACACGCGCATGTTTTGTTATGTGTCTTTGGAGAGGCTGTATGGAGTAGTGAGTAAGAATATAAGCTCTGGAGCCAGACCATGTGGGTTTAAATCCCAGCCCCATGGCTTACTGTGCAGTTCCGGTCAAGTTTACCTCTTTGGGTTTCCATCCATTTATCTGTCAAATGGAGATAATCACAGTTCCTGCTTATTAGGTAGTTGTAAGGATTATGTAATTAAATATATAAAGTGCTTAAAACAGTCCCTGGGACATAGTTGACTCATTAGTGCCATGAGTCCCTGGCACTCATTAAGTGTTAGCAACCAACATTATTAAGAAAACTTTTCTTATCTCAACATAATGAAAACAGTATCTTATGTTTTCTTCTAAGGATTTTCCACTTTGGTTTTTCAAAAGTGGTCTTGGGCACTCTTCTTTTCCCTCTTCTGTTTCCTTTCTTTCTGAGTAAATCATTCATTTTTTTTTTTTTTTTTTGAGACAGAGTCTTGCTCTGTTGCCCAGGCTAGAGTGCAGTGCCCTGATCTTGGCTCACTGCAAGCTCCACCTCCTGGGTTCACGCCATTCTCCTGCCTCAGCCTCCCAAGTAGCTGGGGCTACAGGTGCCCGCCACCACACCTGGCTAATTTTTTGTATTTTTAGTAGAGACGGTGTTTCACTGTGTTAGCCAGGATGGTCTCGATCTCCTGACCTCGTGATCCACCCGCCTAGGCCTCCCAAAGTGCTGGGATTACAGGCGTGAGCCACCATGCCCAGCCGAGTAAATCATTCTTAAGGCTCTTAGGTGTTGGGGAGCCGGGTAGGTGCCCAGGTAGGGCTGAGGGGAGCCTCAGGGGCCGTGAGCAGGTGTAAGAGCCCAGGCGAGGCAAGGAGGGCGTCTGTGTAGGAAGGTGGCCTGGTGTGGAAACCAGACCCCAGGCAGGGTGAGGAGGGTATCTGTGTGCTGGAGTGGCCCAGGGTGGGGATTCAGAGCCTGAGCAGGGGGGGAAGTGTGGGTGTCAGAACCCCGGTAGTGTCAGGTGAGATTCTTGTTGGGGAAGGTAGGCAGGAGGACAGTGGTGGAGATGGGAGATGTGTTATATCCACAGGGATCGATCATATAAGTAAATGTGTGTATAAATATATTAAAGATATTGGGAGCCAATTTTTAAGGGAAGGGAGCTGAAAATGTGGAAGGAAAAAAATGAAAGTAAATGCTGTGATGTATTGGAATTGGAGGTATCAGCATAACCTCACGATTGTTGATGTAAACATTAATATATAGAGAAATAAATATAGATATGACTGTATATATATCTATTCTCTATCTATACATATGTACATACATACATACATACATACATATTCTCTAATTGTCCACTAAGAGAGCCTAGATGTTGGCTTCTGAATAGTATTTTCCCTAAAAAGAACCAGGGCCCTTGGGGAAATGGGTGATTCCAGATTGGGAAATGGCAAGATAAACCTGGAATATCTTGTTGTGCCAGAAAGCAGGTAAGGGCTCAAAGAATGATGTGAAACACATCAAAAGGACACAAGAGCCATTTGATGGATTTCTACTAGCTAAATAAGAGACAAATTGGACATTAAGTTAAATAGTAAAGAATTAAACCTATTGAATAAAATAGGAAGCCATGAATTCATAAATAAATACGTATAAATAAATAAAATTCTTGTTAATTACAAAGGAAAAGAGAATCATCTTATGGAAGCCTGCAGACACCTCCGTAATCAAGTGATTAAAGTGAACATCATTAGTAATGGGTCAAATTGAAATTGCACGCCATCTAATAGGATGCAATGAAATGAAAGAACACAGTATCGCTTCTGAGATATTCCTGCCAAAGATACATAACATAAATCTCATTATGAGGAAACATCAAACAGGCCCACATTGAAGAACACTAAAAAATAACTGACCTGTCATCGTTAAAAGACTGAGGAGCTGTTCCAAACTAAAGGAGATCAAAAGACATGCCAACTCAATGCAACATGTGATTCTGAACTGGATCCTTTTGCTATAAAGGAGGAGGTTATTGGGATAATTGTTGAGACTTGAATGGGGTCTGAGGATTCGATGGTAGTGATGTTAATTTACTGCTGTTGGTGGTTGTATTGTGATCATGCAGGAGAATGCACTTGTTTGTAGGAAATATACAAACTATACAAACTATGAGGCTTCAGGTTGGCAGTTTTTTGTCAAATGATTGAAGAGAAAATTCTATTATACTTGCAACTTTCTTGTAAATTTGTGATTGTTTCACAATGTAAAAATTATTACATAAAAATGACTTCTTATTTTTTAAAAAGAATACTTTAATCCACTTGGAGTTTATCTTTGTGTATGCTGTGAGATAGAACTAACTTAATTTTTTAAATACTTTCATGTAGATAACTAGTTGTTAACACTGAATACAAATTTGAAAAGTGATATTCTAGGGAGGGGGGAGAGAATAATTAAAGACAAGGACAGGAAAATGAGAGTTGAATTTAGGGGTTTTGTTTGGCTAGACTGTAGCTCATATGTGGACTGGCAAGGGGTCAAGCTGGAAGGGTAAGTTGGGGCCAAATCATAAAAGGCCTTTAATGTCAAAGTGAGGATTTTGCACTTAACTCTGCAGTTTATAGGAACCATTGAGGACTTAAGTGAATGATCCTTTTGGGAAGACTTCCCTACTCCTCCCACTTCCTGCTAGTTGAGTGTGCTGCTTTTGGGCTCCTATAATTCATTCATTCATATTTTCTCAATCTCTCTCTCCTCCTCTTTCCTTCTCCTTCTCCCATCCCCTCTCCCTCCCTTTCCCTACTAAATTGACCTCATCTATTTCTGAGACAACTTCCCAACCAGAGTGGTGTTGGGGACTTTTATTGTATGTGGCAGTTAGCACAGTGCCTGGCTAATAGTAAGTGTTCAATCGTGGTTACCAAACAGACCTCAGGAAATGAATTTTAAGAAGCAGAGTAGTATCAGTGGATGTGGGAGAGGCCAGGCCAGGCTTGGAGCTGGAACATCACCCAGGCAGGAAGTAACAAAGGCCTCTATCAGAGAAAGGACAGTGATAAAAGAAAGGCAAAAGGGGTATTTGGGAATGACCTTGTGGTGTTGGAAGCTGTATTTTGGCAAGTGGTAGAATACAGGGGGTGAAGAAGGTGGAAGAGAAGGAGTCTGAGGTTTTTTTTTTTAAGTCTCTTAGGACAGGAGAAGAGTCATGCCTACAATTGAAACAGGAAAATCAGTTCAGGATCTCAGAAAGTGAGGACAATTAAAATAACAAAAAGTGTAACATTACCTTATAATTGCTTACCATCCTGTAGTTTTCAAAGTTCATCATCTACACCTTTATAGTGATAAATACCATTGAACACTCCAAAATAGGGAATCCTCTCCAAAGTGGGGACTACGAATACATTGGGACTTCCTGGCTCTTCCCTGACATTTTTGCCCAAGAGCCCACATTTTAAAAGTGATCAACCTACTGACCTTGCTATTTTGTTTCTATAGAGCTCCCTAGACATTTAGTTGAGGGAACAATTATGAATGTTTGGAGCTGAGCCCTCAGGCTCCTGCTGGTTTAGGTGGGACTTGATGCTGTACCTATAAGACATCTTGTTACATGAAGTGGGGCTGATGGGGGAAGCAGGTAAAAACCCAGGCTTATTACACCTTCCTGCAGGCTGGCTGCTGTCAGCTGTTGATTTAGTTCAACGAAGATCTAAAATTACAGTTTCTGAGCTTAAAATTGTCCCCATTCTCTGACCTTCAACTTGTCTTTCAACATCTGCTGTCCCAGCTAAACTGGAGTTCCTTGCAGTTCCTACTATAAAACAGAAAATGGGACAAGTGGCAATGGGTGTGTGTGTGGGGGTCCTTAAAAGGCACCTGAAGCTGTCTCTGATGTCCCTTAACATCAGTCTGTTTACTTGCTAGAACAGAGGTGGGCACAGTATGGCTTGTGAGCCAAACCCAGCCTTGCCCATTCCTTACATGTTGTCTATAGCTGCTTCCGTGAACCACAGCCAAGTTGAGTAGTTGCAACCAGAGGCTGTATGACTTGCAAAGTCTGAAATAGTCACTATCCAGCCCTTTACAGAAAAAAAAAATGTGCTGACTGATGCATTAGAATGTTAACACCGTGAAAGCAAAGGCTGTGTCTTGTTCTCTGCTTTGTCCCCAGAATATGGAGTAGTGGATGCTTTTTTACCTTCTTCTGCAATGTTTCCTCTCTCCTCTCCTTTCCCCCATACTCTTTTGCTTTTTGGCAACTGTTAGAGGATGAATGTGGCAATCAGTATTGTTCAAGACCAGAGAGGCTGCCTAGCTCTGCTGGAAAGCAAGAATTGCACCAGGGCTAGGCTGTGTGTCTGGAATGCCGTCTGATCAGGTGCTGTGCAGTGTCTTATGGATGAAATGTGCCCCCTGAAACTCACCATGACTCAAGACTGTGCGATTTGGCTACAATAATCTGTGGTCTCTTATGAAATGTACTAAAGTATAAAACCAAGAAGAAGGCTTGGGTCTGGGCAAAGCATGTCTTATGGGATGTGCACATCTGAGCCTGGACATCAGGCAGCTGCTCAGGAAGCTGAGTGTGTGTCATGGTGAGCTGCAGGAAGGGCCCTGAGTAGAGTGCCTTGGGGGGGGTCCTCATGCCATTTATGTCTCAATACTTAAAGTTACAAACGAAGCTAACAAACTGCTAAATAACCACCTTCATAATGACCTGGGTTCAAATGTCAGCTTCTTGGCATCCTTGGAGTTCCACACTGGCCTGTAGTGGTGCACAGCCCACTGCCCCATGGCTCGCTCCCCTTTTCTTCCTTCCCCTGTTTTCCCAAGTGGCCTCGTGTGCCATGGATGGACACTAGCCTGCACGATCCGGGACCAGCCTTGACTCAGCTCACACAGGCCCTAGAAGTGAGCTTTAGATCATTTGGACAGGGAATTGCAGAGTTCTGGGTCCAGTGGGCATGCCCCCTGGGACCTGTGGATGCTTAGCCCTGGGAGAATGTAGCCACTTAAGGAGGACGGCAGTGGAGTGGGGCTGCAGGGAAGGCTGGATGGCCTGCCAAGCCATTGAATTTTTCTGGAATGTGCTTTTCATTTTCTATTAAAACAGTGCAAACAAAACAATCCCACAAAGGCTTAATTTGTGAATACTGAGGTATTTTCCAACTCTATAAGCCTATGGCTTTATGAATCTGAAAATTCCAGTACCTGTGCTTTCCCCAACTTGATGATCACCTTGGACAAAATGTGGAGCAATCCTCCCCTGGTTGTCATCAGGAGTCATGAACTGTTAAGCTCACGGCACCTGCTCAGGCATTGAAATGCTGCATTGAGGAAACCAAGCCCCAGGTGGCCGGAGTCCACGGGCTGAGTCCTTCTGGTGCCTGAAACAGCCACCCTACAAGGGTGAGGCTACTGTATTTCTAGAGGAAGAGCTCCTCCCTTGCCCCATAGTCCCTGCAGGCCGGCTGGGGCAGAACTTCCTCCTCACTGGCCACAGTGAAGGTGCCCAGGATGTCACAGAGACCCTGTGCCCCAAGCCCAGAGCTTTGCCGATGGGTTCTCTGCCCCACTTTTCTCTTCCTGTCTCTTCAGGAGAGCTAGAGTGGGCTTTTCACTCAGCTTGAAAGAGATTTCTCTTTTTATCCCAGCTATTCCAAAATCTTGAGCTCCCCAAAGAACTGGAAACTTAGAAATTCTGGCAGCACATCATATGCCTATAGCGTCTCTTGAGTGGCCATGTTTTCTGAACTGACTCTCCATTTCCTCCTCCTTTTCCTCCATTTCCTCAATAATTTCCCTTATTAACAGACTGAGGCATCTTTCAGTAGAGTCACACATTCTCAGGAGATCTGGGCCAAGCTTCCAGCTTCAGCCCTCCTCAAACCCAAGCAAGCTGTGGCTTTGCCACCTCCTCCTTGCTTTGTGGCTGTTTTTGTTTGTTTGTTTGTTTGTTTGTTTTGACAGAGTCTCACTCTGTTGCCAGGCTGCAGTGCAGTGGCACGATCTCAGCTCACTGTGACCTCTGCCTCTCGGGTTCAAGCAATTCTCCTGCCTCAGCCTCCTGAGTAGCTGGGATTACAGGCACCCACCACCACGCCTGGCTAATTTTCTTTCTTTTTTTTTTTTTTTGTATTTTGGTAGAGACGGGCTTTTACTACATTGGCCAGCTGGTCTCGAACTCCTGAGCTCAGGCAATCCGCCCGCCTCGCCCTCCCAAAGTGCTAGGATTAGACGTGAGCCACCGCGCCCGGCCTGTGGCTGTTTTTAAAGCACGGCATCCTCCTGCTCCACTTGCCCTTTGCTGCTTTTTGGAGGCATCATTTTCTTGGACCCACTTCTTTTCTGTCTATTTTTCTTGCTGAGTTTTCATAGTTTGCTGGGTTTTCAGTTTGGTGGGTATTAGTTGAACATTTTCTGTGTGCCAGGAGCTGGAAAAAACAGGATGAAAAGACACAGACCTCAGGTGTAGTGGAGACAAAAGGTAAACTGAGATTTTTCCTTAAGGGGGTGTGCAGATTTTACCTGCATCGACTCTTCCCAGTTCATGATGCCTTTCCGAAACCCTCACAGCCAAACAGAATGGCTGCTAAACCACCTCCCCTACGTAGTCTTTTTTTCTTTTCCTAAGCAGCCCCAAAGAGTGTAGTCTTCTTTCCTGTGATATTGCAGTTGCTAATTTAAATTATGAAACCAGCCAGGGTGCAGCAGTGTGATGCAAGCAGCGTGCTGGGCTTTCCCAACCTCTATCCTAGCCCTAGCTAAAATGGTCTTACAGTTTTGGTCCTTGGTAAGTTAAAAGAAAAAGTCAACACCAGATGAAGCTGCGGGGTTACCAAAGTAGTTTTGTAGTCTCTATGGGGCAGTTGTTTGCCTAGCATCTAGTAGGTGCAAAGTGGCAAGCCAGGAGGTGTGCAGGACTTAAAGTTGTATAGCCCTTGCCCTCTGTCTGCCTCTAAACAAGCACAGGACCCTTCTTGCTGAAACGAAAATTTTAGCACCTTGTGCTCACTTTCTTTCTCATCCTCTTCTCAGCAACAGTTCCTGGGCCTCAGCATCTCTCCCCTTTTCCTCTTCCCTCACCCCGACTCTGGAGTCTATCCTCAGTATAATGAAAGCATGTTTACGACGAAGCCCATCTCTAGGTCATGGAGGGGAGACTGCCCTGACAAGGAAACCCACTTGTTCTCCTCATCCACAGTCTCTGGAAATGTTTGGTTTAAAATGATTATTTTCTGAATCTTGGTGAGCATTTATGTGAACTAGATGTCCATCTTCATTCCTTTTTATTTATTTATTTATTTTTAGATGGAGTCTTGCTCTGTCGCCCAGGTTGGAGTGCAGTGGCACAATCTCGGCTCACTGCAACCTCTGCCTCCTGGGTTCAAGCAATTCTCCTGCCTCAGCCTCCTGAGTAGCTGGGACTACAGGCATGTGCCACCATGCTCAGCTAATTTTTCATAGTTTTAGTAGACACGGGGTCTCACTGTGTTAGTCAGGATGGTCTCGATCTTCTGATCTTGTGATCTGCCCACCTCAGGCTCCCAAAGTGCTGGGATTACAGGCGTGAGCTACTGCGCCCGGCCTTCATTCCCTTCGAACACCACTGCAGAAGATGTACATGGTAGCACTGCAGAAAAGGCACAGCAGCATGAGAATGAGGTCCTGACCTCTTCAAATGGTTACAAAGTCCTGTTGGGTCTCACGTCCAACCAAGGACCAACTCTCGCCTGTCCATGCCTCTTTGTCTCCTGTCCTAATTACACTTGTGAGGTAAACACTCAAATAAGCTGGGCAAACAGACATGAAACTTAAAGTCAGTAATACCCAGCTGACAATGGATAATGTTTACAGGCATTACTAGTTGGGTGTTTTCTTCAAACTCTACAAAGACTTGACATGGAACATTAAGACTAGTCCATTCACTTCCAACCTAGTGTTGCAGAATCTTGCCAGAACGAGCAGTCCTGAGGCAGTAACACTCAAAGAAGTGCATGGGACTGACAAGGAGCTATGCACCCACCTAAAGAATGTCTAAAACTATACTAGGTGGTGCACACCAGGGAGACTGTGAATTAGGATAGTTTGTGATGAGTGCATTTGCATTTTATTTTTCCATGAAAATCACACGCAACGCAGACACACAGACATACAGAAAAGCAGATCTGCTTGAAATGAGAGCGATATGGAGGCCAAAGCTGCTAGTGGGATGGCCCGGGGTTTCTAGTTCTGGGGTCTGGAGAAGGATTTTGTATTTGTTTGGTTTCACCATCAGGTGTTCCAGGTGAGCAGGGCAGTTTCGGTTTCCTTCTGAAAGACCTCTTTCTGAATTCGCCGCATGCTCCTCGTGTGTTTGTTTTCTGCTGCAGTGGGGTCATTTACGCTGGCCAGTCCATTTGGATGACCATATGGGCACAGGCTCCTGCGCCTCCAGCTGCCCAGAGTTCCTTTCTGGCTGCAGGAACGAGCGGTGTGAAAGATCAGTCCTGTGGAAGGAGATCACATGGACTCACGTCATCTTGGTTTTCTGAGATGCTGTGACTACTTTTAGATTTCAAAAGCTAAACAGTTGTCAATCAATTTCTGAAGGGCACTCAGCTGAGGGCACTGTGATTCTGTCAGATCACCCAGGTTATGGGCCATCTTTCTCGCCTTCTCTATGAAATCTATGAATCAGGTCTCCCTGGTTCTAAGATCCAGGCATTTGTTACAAAGACACACATACGAGATGTGTGCATACATGCTTACATCCTGGGGGGAAGCTACACCCATGGTGCTGTGTCCAAGGGCTCTTACAGGGTCTTTTGGGGCTTTTTTAGCTTAAGAAAGTTACCATTATCTTAAAAGCCAAGAAATCCTAATTTAGGTCAGCCCTGAGGTATAGAATTCCCTTGACCACTTCCTATAGGGGTGGCTCTGGGAAGCATGAAAGTGTGACTGGGGGAGGGGAGAGATGAGAGCTGGAGTGCAGGATATTAGGCTCCAGATCGAAGCTTGGGCTTTGATTAATAAAGATGTCCATGTTCCTTGAGAAGCGGACACCAAGGTGACCTTTTTAACTGGAGAGATACTGTCTTCAGTTATAAAGTGTGGGTTGAATTCCTGAACCAATGCCCGCTGTGGGGCTGGGGTAGTGTGGGCGAGGAGGGGACTGGACAAAGGCCTGACCAGTCTAGACGAAATGTGGTTTATCCCATTATCTGATTTAAAATCACACATCCTCTTAAGAGGATGACTAACACAGTTCTTAGGGCTGAGAACAGGATTTGAGGTAGTGTGAGGATCCCCATCAAGGCTGAGGGTACTTCAGAAACTTCTGAAACTAACACAAAGATACGAGTTATATGGGGGAACTGGAACAGTGTAAGAATAAGGATTAGAAATTGATCTGTGTTGTTCCTAATTTGGGAATGCACATGCGATGGTCATATAATTATTAACCAATTTAGGATGTTTCTAAGTTGTCTGATCATCTGTCACCTACTTAATCTATTAACACCTTGACCCTCACTGGTTTTAATAACAGAGTATAAGATTGCAAAAGACCTTATCCCAAAACATGTTTTTCAGGATGGAGTCCTTTGGAGAGTAAAAATGTTCTTGGTAAGCAAATGCTGATTTCTAGAGAAATATCTGTGTGGTCCTGGCTCACAATTTGGAGTTGTAAAGCCAATGGCCGGATGAACCTCCTGAAATTCTCACATTTCCTTAGGAGCAAGTTGTAAATCCTCTCTAAAACTTCTTGAGAGAAATTGCCTTTTTCTTGTTTGAAGAATACTTTAAAGGAAATTATTTTGAAGTGGTATAATGTAAACAATAATATACTTACTATTATTTCATGACAGACATATACAATGCTATATGAAAGAATTTTTGCAAACCTTTGTAAAGATAGTATGTTGTAAAGTCAGAATTAGGTTTTGGATGATAATTATCAGAAAAATATGCCAATAAGTGTGTTGTAGGTTTTCTAATCTTTGTGAACAAAAATGTAAAAAACGCAATAGAAAAATGATCTCATCCAATAAGGGATAAAAGTTTGGAATTAACTGCTGTAGATCATAGAACATCAGCACCCCTGATGTTCTGCCTGGCCCAGAGGTGATGCGGCGGGATTAGTCCTTTAAGAGGGAACATGCCAGGCAGGGGTGGGGAGACCATTGGTAATTCCGGGAAACAATTTTGCTACCCAATTCTATATTCTGAGTTACAGAGTTATAAAAAGGATTTGCAACTGCAAGTGGTTTTTAAAAATAATTTTCAACTGATGTCAACAGCAATCACCAGATCTATAAATGGGAATCAGTGGTTGGAAGATCTCAGTAAAAGCAAACTTTCTCTAACTAAAGGAGCCTTTACTTAGGCATTTCTGGGCCCTCTGGCAGGTAAGGGGTGGGAAGACAAAGTCAGTTTTGCCAAGTAGCCATTAGGTCTCTACTGGTCAAGAGGAAGGGAAAAAATTCATCACAAGCACTGCTTTAGACAGCAGTGTTTCAATCATTAGCTGTATTTGGTTTTTCTTGCAATCCAGAAACTGGGCAGAATAAAAACTTTATGGGGAAATAAGGTTTTTGCATATCCTTGCTTCTTGATTTGATTTGATTTACTCTCCAGGTAAGTCAGAAGAGAGTGGCTAATTCATCCCTCTACAATCCCAGGCTTAAGCCAAGGCATTGGGATGCTGGTGCCTCCTCCAGTACTTGCTCTAGCTCTCTCCTTCTTGGGTGGTGTGCTCCTTACATGGGGCACTGTGCCAGGGCAGGAACCTACAAGCACCTATTCCAAGAGTTATCACAAGCCAGGAGACATACCTCCTATTGCTTCTTTCTCCATCTTCTTGATATTTTTATAAAGAACAAAGAGCCCACTTCCTACAACAGATGCTATTCCTTGATCTAACCAAATGTGTCTGACACTGAAATGATGTGCCAGTTAAGTCCCTTCCCTTGAAACTCAAACACATGTCCAGACATAGATGTCAAGCACCCAAAACATTCTAATATTCTCTATTACCTTCTCTGCTCCTTATTCCCCAAATCCAAGCTTTTTTGCTGTAAGCAAAAACATGGGAAAGTTCTTTTCAAAAATGCTCTCCCATGCTATCCAGATGGTTTCCTGATTACAACAGGAAACCCTACAGCTACTGAATGAAAAGTTCTTCAGCACAGAACACACAGTGGCAGGGACTTAGCAAGGATGTGATGAGGATGTGGTGGGGACTTGGTAGGGACCATGGTATGGGTGGGGCTCTCTGTAGGAGGCATATCTGAGCCTTGGAGCAACTCAAGCCCAATGAACCAGCTGGGCTCTGAGCCGAGGAGCTGCCTCAAGCTGTGGACTGCATAAGCAGCAGGGGTACCTGGGCTTGTCGACTGGCTCCAGCAGCTCGAGGGTGCAGAGGGAGGTCATGAATTTCAGTCTGCTGTTTAGCAAAATTTACAAACACCTGGAGGTAAGAGAAGAGCAAGATTAGGTAGATATTTCCAGGAAAACAGCACCCTACACCCACCTACCCACTTTGCTCTCTATTTTCCACAGTTCACATACAGCCCTGCTGGTATGGCTTGTGTCCTACCCGGGGGAGGCTGGCCCACTCACGGAAGCCTGGCCACCACTCCCCTGGTCAGAGCTAGCTTCTTAGACTAGACTCCCGAGTGATGCCACAGGAGTTCCTGCTGGAGGACTCAAGGGACTTGGGCACCAGACATTGGGGTAATCAAGGCAAGGCAGATTCTCAGCTAGCAGCATCCTAATAACTAAAAAAATAAAGGTAATTGATCCCTGTTCAGCCCCTCATTGAGTGTGCAGGTGGCTCCTGCTCATGCCTCCCCCTGCTTAATGCTGATGAGCAGGTGCAGGTGAGCCAGATCCTCAGGGGTTAAATGGAGACTTCCCTGTTTCCACTGCTTTTCTGAACTGTCTCTAAAGATGTTTATTTTTAAACAAACATATATAAAAACACAAAACCCAGAAACAACCCAAATGTCTATCAATGAATGAATAGATGGATGAACAAAATGTAGCACATATACGTACAAAGGAATATTATTCGGCCTGAAAAAGGAAGGAAATTCTGGCACATGATACAACACGGATGAACCTTGAGGACATTATGCTAAGTTCTTGCATAATAAGCGAGACACAAAAGGACAAACACTGTGTGATTCCACTTATACGAGGTATCTATAGTAGTCAGAGCCTTAGAGACAGAAAGTAGAACAGTAGTTGCCAAGGGCGAGGGGGACAGTAAGTGGCAAGTTAGTGTTTAATGGGCACAGATTTTCACTGAAGCAAGATGAAAGAGTTCTATCGGGGATGGTGGTAATGGTTGCACAACAATGTAAATGTACTTAGTACTACTGCACTGTGCACTTAAACATGGTTGACGTGGTCAATTTTATGTTATTATATTTTACCGCAATAAAAAATGTGATTACATTTTAAAAAACCACACATGGAATGCACGTTTATCAAAACTCCTAAACTGTACATTTAAAATAGGTGTTTTTGTTTCGCTTTGCTTTTCTGAGACAGGGGCTTGCTCTGTCACCCAGACTAGAGTGCAGTGGTATGAACACAGCTCATTGCAGCCTTGACCTCCTGGCTCCAGCAATCTTCCTTCCTCAACCTCCCATGTAGATGGGACCACAGGCATGCACCACCATGCCTGGCTAATTTTCTGATTTTTTTTTTTTTTTGTAGAGACAAGGTCTCACTTTGTTGCATAGGCCCGTCTTAAACTCCTGGGCTCAAGTGATCCTCCTGCCTTGGCCTCCCAAAGAATCTGTGTTTCATCATATGTTAATTACACATGAATAAAGCTGATTTGAAGGAAAAACCACCACCACAAATGAGCAAGAATGAAATAACACACCATAGCATCACAGGGAAGGAAAATGTAAAAAAAACAATCAATGAAGTTTCCTGATGACTAAAAAATATTGTTAGAAAACAATTTCTGATATACCACCTTTTACCCCAATAAACAGAGGGCGAGAGTTTGTTAAAAATAGGGAATGTTATGCCTCCCTCTTATGGCAATTCCAACCCACACTGGGTGTTCTGGGCCAGTCTTTGCTCAGCTCTTGGTGCCCCGGGGCCAACTTGCCTGGTCCAGTGTGGTCTGTGTGACTGAGTACTCCTCGATGAGCAGGCTGTCCTTGTGGGAGAGGAGGAGCTGGAAGATCCTCGCCAGGGAGGAGGAGGAGACCTGGAACTGGAGCATGTTGTAGTGCCTCTCCCTCTGCACACTGCCTGGGAAGTTCCCCTGGAAGAACTGCTCCACAGGGTTCTGGTCAGGAAGCAGGTCGTCCTTCGGGGATTTGATCTTCATTGTGACGATATAGCCATCTCCAAATCTGGGGGATGCACACAGTGCAGGACAGGCCTCTGTTAGTGGTTGGGCCTAAGGTAATCCCAAAATAAGGAGCAGACTCATCAGAAATTTTGGGGATTAAGCCCAGCTTGGTGGCTCACATCTGAAATCCCAGCAATTTGGGAGGTAGAGGTAGGAGGATCACTTGAGCTCAGGAATGTAAGATAAGCCTGGGCAATAGGTAAGACCCTGTCTCTACGAAAATTAGCAGGGCATGGTGGCACATGCCTGTGGTCCCAGCTACTTGGGAGGCTGAGGCGGGAGGATCACTTGAGCATAGGAGGTCAAGGCTACAGTGAGCCACGATCATGCCACTGCACTCCAGCCTGGGTGACAGAGTGAGACCCTGTCTCAAAAAAAACCGAAAAACAAGAAACAAACCCAAACAAGAACAACAAAAAAAGAAATACTGGAGATTAAAGGCTCATACCATAGACCTGTGTACATACTGAAAACTAGGAGAGAAAAACCATGGTAGTCCCTGGAAAAATCATTTGATACCAGTTTTTAGAGGTCAGATGTCTGCATGGTAATGTGGGATAATCGTACTTGCTGAAGTCAAAGGTAGTTTTATTTATTTTATTATTTTATTTTATTTTATTTTATTATTTTATTTTATTTGAGACAGAGTCTCACCGTTGCCCAGGCTGGAGTACAGTGGCGTGATCTTGGCTCACTGCAACCTCCGCCTCCTGGGTTCAAGCAATTCACCTGCCTCAGTCTCCTGAGTAGCTGGAACTACAGGCACCTGCCACCACACTCGGCTAATTTTTTTTTTTTTTTGTATTTTTAGTAGAGACAGGGTTTCACCATGTTGGACAGGCTGGTCTTAAACTCCTGACCTCAAGTGATCCGCCCGCCTTGGCCTCCCAAAGTTCTGGGATTACAGGCATGAGCCACCACGCCCGGTCTATTTTAGTTTTTGAGACAGAGTCTTGCTGTTTCGCCCAGGCTGGAGTGCAGTGGTGTGATCTCGATTCACTGCAACCTCCGCCTTCTGAGTTCAAGCAATTCTTGTGCCTCAGTTTCCCGAGTAGGTGGGATTACAGGTGCATACCACCATGCCCATCTAATTTTTGTATTTTTAGTAGAGACAGGGTTTCACCGTATTGGCCAGGCTGGTCTCGAACTCCTGACCTCAAGTGATCCACCTGCCTCAGCTTCCCAAAGTGATAGGATTACAGGTGTGAGCCACTGCACCCGGCCGTCAAAGGTAGTTTTAGCCCAGTGTGGGGATCTCAAGACTGCCCATAAAGACACGTGGACCAGTGCATACTGAGTGGTGGTAAGGGCTGATGGGCCAGGTGGGAGCAAAGGCTCAGGAAGGCAGCACTTCCCTGAGGAAGCTTCCTGAAACAATGGAGCTGCTAGTGCTCGGGCCATTGGTGCTTTCTTCCTCCTTCAGCAGGATGGCTGGTTACCCTCACTTGGATGAGGGATGGTCCACCAGAGAGTGTGTGCACGGCTAGCGGGTGTCAGTACCCTATGCCCTGGTATCCTGTGTCAGTCATAACTGACTCCAAAGCTCCCTCCACAGTCTAGGGCTGTTCTCCTCTGCAGTAAGATGCAGAGGAGAAAGGCTGTTTACCTTTCAGCTCCAGAAAACTCACCATCCCTCCACACAGGGAACACTCCCCTCTCACCTCCTCTATCATGGAGATATTGAGGAGCTGGAGGGAAAGGAATAGGAGAACTTCCCTTTCTCCAGCAGTTGGACACAGGAAGTTGCTGACACAGGTCTGGTGACCTGACATGCTGCTATTTCTATAGATATCTATGCAGTGTCCAAGTTGTAGTTGCTCAATAAATCATGGGTCAAACGTCCACTTGCCACAGGCAGCTAATCTGTTAGACCTTTCTCTCAATTATTTATCTGCTCTGACACATATGAAAGGATGACATCTTCTGTGTAACACCCTCCTGTGGGTGCATCAGGATTATGCACCTCAGCATAGATAAGGTGGGTTATGTGCTGTTCCTCCCACCAACCAGCTTAGTGACTTATATTCTGAGCTCTTAATAAGTGTTTGTTAAATAAATGAGTAATTGTAACTCTGCTCTTTTCTAGGTTATAAAGCATATCAGAATGTGAATGAGCATGGCAATATGCTGATAATCTTAAACTGTTAGCTTTGGCATGCAAACTCTTAATAATAAGGAATTATCTACAATAGTTTACAATGTGTGGGTACAGGATAAGGATAATCCTATTCAAGATTACTGGCATTGTTGGTTTGTCATATAACATATGGTCTTTTTTCAAACTCAAAAGCATACAATATTCTAAAAACAAAGATGGGTCCTCAAGTCAGTTGGTCTCCTAACCATTCCTATATTGGAGTGGACTCTTAGTAAATAGGCCACAGGTCTTGGATCTGTTGAGATAAGTGGTGGAATATTGAGGCAGTGGTAGCGGCCCTCCCTCATCCCAGCCAGGCTCTGCATGCATCCTGATCAGACGCCCCATCCAGAGACTTGGGCGAGTCTTCGACTACGGGAAATTAGGCCAATATAGAGGAGTTTCTTATCAGCATGATGGCCTTCTCCATCTGCTGCTGGAGAATGAGGCCCAGCCACCACCTGCCTCTGCCCCAGGGGATGACGAAGCAGCAGGACTCTTCCAAGTGTCAATGGAGAACACAGGATCCAGTTGGATCCACAGAAGGCAACAAGGGGCACGCCCCACCATCTGCTTACTTGGACTTGAGATGCTGAATGGTGCCCATACATCGAAAGGCGCCCTTTACCATGATGGCCAGCCGGGTACACAGCGCCTCACATTCTTCCATGCTGTGGGGCAGGAGAGAGGAGGTGAGCAGGAGAGGATTCCCACCCACCTTCCCCAGCCCTGGGAATCTCTTGCCTGTGGGATGTGAGGACCACAGCCCTCCCTTCTCTGATGATGCTCACGATGACGTTCCACAGCATGCGGCGTGCCTGGGGGTCCATCCCTGTGGTGGGCTCGTCCTGGGGGGTGGAGAGAAGGTTGGGGGCACAGGCTGGGAGCTGGCCCTTCTGATTACTGCTTCCCCCTGGGCTGGCTCCCCTGTGGAGGATGAGCTGACAGAAGGCGCACACAGTCACTCCCCTCACTTGAGCAAGACAGGGGTACCCTGGTGTAGGGTATGGAAGGCAGGAGGTGGATCCAAGAGTAAAGAAGCATGGTGTCCATCCTGGGCCCATTTCAGCCCACGAGGGGATTAAAGTGGATTAAGGCAATGACAGAATTCTCCTCAAAAAAAGAAAATCCTGCAAATATATTTGTCAGAAGGCAGGGAGGTCACTCAGGTCACTTCCTTGGTTCCCGCTATGTCCTGTGCCCTCATGATCCTTGGGCTGCGTGGGCATGGCCTCAGGCCTGGCCTGGCTCGGCTCAGGAGCCTTTGACCCAGCTCAGTGCTCCTGTATGGGGACCAGACACCGATAGGCCGCACAGTGGGCTGAACTTCCCAGCTGTGAGCCGATGGCCCCACAGGAGACATCCTGGGAACGCAGGATGTGTGCAGTCCCAAGTCAAGGCTGTGCCATGACTTGTTTTTCTCCAGAGCTGCGTGAACCAAACACTGCGCTGATCGCTCAAAATGAGCAACACAGGAGACAGTCCAGACTAAAGCCAAACTGCTGCAGTTTCTAAATCTGCCGACCCAGAACCTATTTCCCCAACCCAAGAGACCTAGCACTTGGTTTAAGCCCTTGGTGCGGCCCAAGCCCGCAGTTACCAGCAGCACCAGCGGTGGGCAGCCAATGAGTGCGATGGCTGTGGAGAGTTTCCGCTTGTTGCCCCCACTGTACGTGCCAGCCAGGCAGTCGGCGTAGACAGTCAGGCCCAGGCTCTTAATACTCCAGTTTGCAACCTAGGGAAGAGAAAGAAATGCCATTTGGAGAAGACAAGCAAACACCCCAAACCTCCCCCAGTTCAAAGCCTTGGGCTCCCAGATCTCACTCCTCCAGAATGAAAGCCCCAGCTAGGTTGAAACAGGCTCCTGCTGGCTCCTGCTGTCTCCTGTCCTCTGGCATGTGCTTCAGGCGCCAGACAGGGGCTCTTTCACTCTGTGACTTGGATCCCAGGGTGGCCCAGTCTGCTCAGCATCTGTTGGGTGTAGCCCCCTGGGAAATGGACTTCAGCCTTACAAAGAGCAAGACAGTGGGTCTCACTCAGCGTCCTGGACCATGGCTAGCAGTGGAGGAGGAAGGGTCTGTTTGAGAAGATGGTGAGTCCCAGACCTGTTGATCCCACCCCTCAAGAGGGTTACATCCAAAGCCTTGTGCATCCGACACATACCTATGGAGCACTGACCATACGCCAGGCACTGAACCAGGCACTGGAGAACAATGTGAACACAGCCATTGCTGCTGTCCTCAGACTGCGGGGAGATGACAGTCAAAATAAACAGAATACTGGCAGATCGTGACAGTGCTGTGAGGGAACGATGACAGAGACACCAGGTGTGTGTGCACATGGGCAGGAGGGGATCTAGGGAAGCCACTGGAGACAAGCTCACCATGCTTCTGCCTTCTGTACTAGTCCCCTGTGCCTGGAATGTTCCTCCCTAGGTGTGCACGTGGCTGCTTCTCTCACCTCTAGTTCTTCATTCAGGTTCTCTCCTCTGCAGGCTCTCCCTGGGCCACCCTACCTCAAAGTGCAAACCCTGCCCCAACAGTTCCTCCCTGCATTAATTTTCCCTGAGGACTTTTCACTCTCTAATGTACTGGATATTTTACCTATTTATCTATAGATTGTCTATCCCTCCCACTAGAATGTAAGCTCCATTTTTAACTTTTTATTTGGAAATAGTTTCAAACTCACACAAACATATAGGAATAAAAATAGTTCATAGAATTATTAACTAATAAAACCCTTCTCTCTCTCACACACAATTTTTTATGACCCATTTGAGGGTAAGTTACTCATCACAGCCCTTCACTCCTAAATACTTCAGGGCATATTTCCTAAGAATAGAGATCTTCTCTTACATAACCACAGTACATTATCAATGTCAGTAAACTTAATGTTATGATACATTTACCTAATCTATTGTTCATAGTTCAGTTTTGTCAGTTGTTCAGTAATATCCTTCTATCATTTTTTTTCTCTTCTGCACAAGATGTAGTCTATTGTCTGTTTTTCAGTCATTATGCCTGTTTAGCCTCCTGCGCTCAGAGATATTTCCATAGCTCTTTCTTTGTCTTTTATGACTCTTATGTTTTTGAAGAATACAGTCTCCTTTTTTTTTTTTTTAAGGAATATTCCTTCTTTGGAGCTTGTCAGATGTTTCCTCGTGATAAGATTCAGGTTACATATCTCCAATCTGGATTCTACATAAGTGAAATTGTGTCCTTCACAGGGTGTCACATCTCGGGGCATGAGATGTCCATCTGCCCCTTATGGTTAATTTTGATCGCCCAGTTAAGGTGCTGTCTAATTTCTCCATTGTAAAATTATTATGTTTCTCCCTTGTAACCAATAAGCAATCTGTACAGAGATACTTTCATTTCTTTAAAATTATATTATTATTATTTTAAGAGACAGAGTCTTGCTCTGTTTCCCAGGCTGGAGAGCAGTGGCTTGATCACAGCTCACTGCAGCCTCAACCTCCCGGGCTCAAGCATTCCTCCCACCTCAGCCACCTGAGTAGCTGGGACTATAGGCGTGCACCACCAGGCCCAGCTAATTTGTTTGCTAATTTTTTGTAGAGACAGGGTCTCCCTATGTTGCACAGGCTAATCTGGAACTCCTGGGCTCAAGCGATCTTCCTACCTTGGCCTCCCAAAGTGCTGCGATTACAGGTGTGAGCCACCATGCCCAGCCCGTTTTTTTTTTTTTAAAAGCACTTCCTTACTTTCTGGCATAAGATATTCCAGTTTCATTTTATACCTATGCCATTCCAGCCCTGGAATTTATCATTTATTGGAGGAATCAGGGTTACTTTTAGTGGGAATGTTATTAAGACAAAAGTCTGAGTGCTAAGTGTGCTCATGGCTGCTGGGGTGTTTTTGCTTCTTGAGCCTTTCAGAAGACAGATACACACATGCAAATATATGTATATATATACATGCCTATGTGCATGAAACATGAACACATCTGCATGCACCCACAAACACAAGCATATAAATATTCCTGAATTCCCAGTGCTATCTCCAGTTCCTATCCATGACCTCACAGTTCTTTCTTGCTTTTCCCTTTTCCATATTTGTAAGTCCCTTCTTCCACAGTGAGAATTCTGGGTCCCAATAACATCAAAACATTTATTAATTTATTTAATCCTGTAACACATCTAAAATTTTCAGAATCACTTTGCCTATACCACTATAAAAAACAAACTAAAAAGAACTCAGAAATTATTTGTAGTTCTTCTCTCCCACTCCATCCTGCCCAAGAATGAGGATATAGAGTCAAACACTGTGTTCAGCAGTTGTTTGTATTAGCTCTATCCCCCTTTTGCAAGATTATGATATTTATTTGAAATAAAATTGGGTTACTTTATTTAGTTTGCTGTCAGTGTTAGGTTTTCTTTTTGTTTTCATTTTTGCCTACTTCCCATTCTTACTGATTTTTTTTGAATATGTGGAACATTAACATGCTTCCAAAAATTAAAACTATACAAAAATATATCCCCAGAAGTACTGTTTCCTCCCATTTTTCTTTCTTCCCATTTTCTTCTTGTTGATCACCAAATTCATTGTTTTCTGGTTTATCCTTTCTACGTTCTATTTGCAAAGGTAAGCAGACGTACGTTTACTTTCTTGTTTTTCCTTCTTTCTTACATACAAAGTAGCATTCTATATGTTCTGTTTTCCATTTTGCTTTTTATCATTTAACAGTATTTACTGGAAATATCTCCATATCAGTTTACTGAGACTTTTCTTCTTCTTTTTTATAGTTGCATAAGACTTTATTGTGTGTCTGTACCATAAATTATTCAGCCAATCTGCAATGACTAAACATTTAGGTAACTTCCAGCATTTTGCAATTACAAATGCAATGGATCACCTTATACATATTCATTTTGCACTGTGGGAGATGCATCTTCAGGATAAACTCTTAGAAGTGTGATTGCTGAGTCAGAGGATAAATGCATACAACATTTTGTTAGATATGAGAGTGGGGATTTTTTTTTGTCTGTCTTGTTCACTGCTATACCCCTGGTTTCTAGAACAGTACTTGGCACACAGTAGACACATAGTAAACATTTGTTGGAATGAATGAATGAATAGCACACTTCAGTTTCTCATCTCCAAGAGAATGCACTCTCATGAAACAGGCTTGTAATTAACCAGACTCCTATGTGGCCACAACAAAACATTTTTCACCTTTTCGATTTCTTCTGCTGGTACACCTCGAAGCCGGGCATAAAGGTAAAGATGTTCTCGTCCTGTGAGCATCTCATCGATTGCATCAAACTGAGGACAGTAGCCCATATTTTGATGGACTTCAGAAATATTGGTTAAAATACTGCAAGAAAAAAAGCAATTACTGAGTATCCTTCAAGGAGTGGAGGGATGACCATAGAGCTAGGGCTGGAGAAGCTTCTGCCAACGGGAAAAGGAAGCTGCTGCTTCTCTTCTCCTATTTGGCTTCAGAAATGCATGGGATATTTGGGAATCAAAACAGGGGCCCTTCAGTTAGAAACTGAATCCTGTCAGATTCTTCCATGTTTCCATGTCTAGGATTAATTGAATCCCTGTTACGCCAAAAGTCAGCTTTCATTTTGGATCAGATCACCTCACATGTGAGTTTAAAAACAGAGGGAAGATCAGGTTTAAGAAAATGATTCATGATTTGTCAATAATCTTCAGACATTTGGGAAGTAACTAGAAAAGATGGATGTGTCCTGATGGAAGTAAACTTCTCTATCTGTATTTATTGGCAAAGATAGCAATGAAAGAGGAGCCAGTCAGATAACTACCCACAGCGAGAGACCTGCAGGGAGCAGGGGTAGAGTGAGTTGGGTTCCACCAACTCCGTTTGGCTAATATATTCACCCCCACTAAAAAATATATTGCCAAGATGGAAAATAAACTATACATAGACATTTAGTCTAATCTCATCCTTTTCTTCTTATAGCTTAGGGTCTATGAATAAAGGATGGATGATATAGGATGGTACAGAGAGACCATTAAAGTTCCCCACAATGACAAAAGCCACCAAAGGCATGGCTGGGCCAATTAAAACTACTCAGGGAAGCAAGTAGGGTACGTTTCCAAATTAGTGGGAGCTACCCTACCATATAATCCCAATTCTGTGTCTTAAGTCTATAGTTTCTTTCTAGCATCCAGCTCAGTTTTACCTTCTGGATGTCAGACTGTGCCTCACTTGGACACAGTTGTAACTTGATGTCTCGTAAATGTGCTCATGGAAAATTCTATGATATCTTTCCCCTCCTCTACCCTGCCACGACTCCTTTTGTCACCATGAGGAAGTCACCTGCATGGTCACTTGCAGGTGAAGCTGGATCTGTTGAGATGGACTCAGCCATGACCTGGCTTCACCCCTGCCTGTCCCTTTTCTGTAAACCCAGTAGGGCTGGCTATGGAGGCCAAAGAACCAAATTCATCCTGTCTGAGCCAGTGAAGCGTGCTCAGGACTCGTCCTGCCCACTGGGCATTGGGCCATGCTGAGGATGGCTTTCAGGAGAGAGAAAGAGGCCCCAGGCAAGCAGATGCTGGACAGATGTCAGCAGCACCTAACTCCACTTATAAACCAGGGCAGAGGCTTCCTCTGGGCACCTCTATTGTATGTGCTGAAGTTTTACTGTTCAAGCTTTTCCTGCAGCCAGGAAAGAGGCAGACGAGTGAGAGCTCATCCTCTCTGTCCTGCCCATAGGAGACCAGTCTGTTTAAACACATTTTATTACAGAGAGCAGCAGTCACCCTCCAGAATCCAAGGGAACACGCCAGTTTTGCCTCTATGCTCCTTGGTCTGGCAAAGCCAAGTATCAGCCTACAAATAGCCAATGCAGGTTAGGCTACCCCAAGGGCCCATGCATGAGCCCCTATCTAGAAACTCAACCCAGAGGAAGCATGCTTCATTCATCACAGGGGTTCTTAACCTGGGATTCAAGAGCTCCTGCAGGATCATAAATGTGACCTGGGGCTCAGTAAACTCCCTGAAACTTTTTGCAAAAATGTGTGGAGGGAGGTAATGGGAAGCAATGGTGCATTTTTATAGGCATAGGCTACAAATATTCATCAGATGCTTAAAAGGTTCCATGACCTCTAAGAGATTAAGAACCACACACTTAGTGCTTCCCAGGTCTTTCCAAGAATCCATCCCAACAGAGGAATCTCTTAACTATCACAATTCAGTTCACTTTTCCATTGGGTCTATGTGTTGGGTTTTTTGGGCCATGCTCTCTGGGAGGCCTCCTTCTCTGTACAGATCTTTCAGGGCCTCAGAGCCACCTTACTATAGGGTCTGATGATCACCCTTCCTATTCTTCTCACAGGACCTGTGAGAGACTCCCTGAGACAGGAGGAACAGGATACTCACCTCTTGCCTGCTATGGTGGCATCCCCTGAGGTCACTGTGGTGTCCCCAGTGAGCATCTTGAATGTGGTTGTTTTGCCGGCACCATTTACTCCCAGGAGGCCAAAGCACTAGGAGAAAACACAGAGCTAGCCTGGCCCTAGAGACCAAGAAGGTCTAAAATGTCAGGCCCCAGGGTAAGTGTGTGATCTGGGGGAGGAATTTTAGACCTGGGCTGCCATCAGAGGCCACGAGCCATGTGTGGCTACTGAGCACTTGAAACACATCTAAGTCCCAATTGACACGGGCCCTGAGTGTAACGATTCAAAGACTTAAAAACAACGAGAAATTGTCAAATATTTCATTAATAAGGTTTTCTATTAATTACATTTTGAAATAATATTTTGGTTACATTGAGTAAAATAAAAAATACTAGTGAAATTAATTTTACCTATTTTCTTTTTACTTTTCTCATGTGGCTAGTGGAAGATTTAAAATTACATATGTGACTTGCATTATGGCATTATGTTCCTATTGAATAGCTCTGCCTTATGGGGAGGAGAGGCAGGCACAAGAGCTGATGTTCGGAAGCCTTTCACACGTGGTCTGCAGAGTACCCACCTCTCCAGGGCGAACTCCGACACACAGCCTGTCCACTGCTGGGCTGGAGGTGCCTGGATAAATCTGCAAGATACGAAGAAACCGGACTGAGAACTGAGACAGGGTTAGAGCAAGGAGGGGAAGAGGGAACAAAGAGCAAAGGATGGTTTAGGAGAAAACTACCAGCACTAGGAGGTTACATATTGACATGGGCAGGCACAGAGGTGTGGTGAGTACTGAGACATCTCGAAGCTGACCCATGCTCTGCAGAAACAGAACACAGAAAAGGGAGTGATGCTCAGCTGGAGTGATTCTCACTGAGGCCCTGTGTCAGTGCCCGAGATGAATAGCAGGGAACACACATTGGAATTAGATGTTCTTGGAAGACAAGTTATAACACAGGGATGATGACCCTACATAAAATTGGGAACCAAATTGCTTGCATAAGCATATCAGTTGTTCTATAGAAGGAAAATGGCAACACCATGCCAACTGTGGATCTAACCAACACCTCCAAACTCATACTCATTCCCTTACCTTGGTTAGTTCATGTAGCCTTAAGATGTCAGTTTTATTTCCACCAGTAATAATTCTTTGTCTTTCTTCAGCCACATCATCATCTTCATCAACAATGGGCTCCTTAGTGGGCTCAGCAATCCTAGATGAAGAAAAGGGGTCAGGATTGGGCTGGCTGTACAGTGTCCTTGGCACTGTCCTTTCCGTGGGACCTCTCTTCCACTTCCTTGCTTCTGCTTCCTTCTGGGCTTCCATCCTTTAAGACTTAAATTCTAAAAAGGGCTCCCAGCAGGAGAGGCATTAGGCATTAGGTAGAGAGGTCAGGTGCTCATGTCCAGAGTCAGCCTTGGGTTCCAGTCCTGGCCTCCTCATGTGTGATCTTGGGCATTGGACCTCTCTGAACCTTGCCTACTTCAACCATGTGATGAGGAGGAGGGTAAGAATACCTGTCTCATAGGATTGTGCTGAAGATGAACTCAGCACAGTGCCTGGCACAGAGTAAAGACTCAGGGCCTGGGATCACCGTCAGGACTAAAACGCTTCCCCTACAGCAAGCACTCAGTAAGGGGTAGTTACTAACCTCCGAGCCTCCCACTTCCTCCGGTCTGCCCTGCCAACTCCACCTTTCCAAAACAGAGTTGTCATCAGGCCACCTCATGCCTCAAAACCTTCTGTCATTCCCCATCAGCTGTAGGTTGAAGCCCTCCCTCTGCAGCTGTAGTTACAGCCCTGCAATCCAGCCCCACCTACCCTTCTCACTTACCTCTTGCACTAACTCCTCTGTCAGCAATTGGCATCTCCCCCTGGTTCCCAGTCCTATTGGTCATTCCCGTCTCCCAGCCTCCGCATGTGTTTCCAGTCCCTCAATGTTCTCCTCCTCCTGCCCCACCAAATGGAATCTTCCCCATTCTTAAAGACACAGCGTCTTCTTTGAAACCCTCCCTGACCTTCTGGAAGCCAGGGACTATGGTGTACTTCTCTGGTCCTCTTTAGGCCCTAAAGCAGGCAGGACTCATTCAAATGTGTTGACATCAGAGTTTGAAGCTAATGAGTCAATTTGGGTAGTCAACCTCCTGACCTGCTCTCTCCCACACAAAGGCCTCTAAAAGGTATGGCCAAGGCTGCAGGAAGGGTCTGCAGGGGCTGAGGGTGCCAAGGAAAACAATTCCTGACACTGTCTCCCATAACTAGAACTGCTTGTGTATCCTGGTTCATCAGGAGTGTGTTGACACCTGTGATCTCATTCACCTCTCACAGTCCTGTGAGTAGAAAGGCAGATTCATTTCCAATAAATCAATTCCATGTGGATCAAAACATAAAACCAAGTCCTTGGAATCTATTTACAGGTGACCACACTCAGCCTGAGAGGAGGAAAAGTTAAGAAACAAAACACTATTGGGGAAAGCTTGCTAGGAAGGGCTGCTGTTTGGCAATTCAGGCCCCTGGGTGAGGACAATAAAGGTAGGACTGGATTGCAGAGGGGAGTGAGGCAGGGGCCCACCTAGCTTCAGGAAGAGCCTGCAGAAGAATGGCAATTGCCAGCTAACCTGGCATTTGAGAAGCCCTGGTCAAAAGTCAGGGTTGGCAGCTACCCACCTTCCTCCAGGAGTGGGGGGTCGTGATCACTGCCCGCACCCCTCCACATGGCTCCCATATTACTCCCATGCTCCCAAATCTCTAATTAGCAAAGGGGCTTGCTGTGTCCTTTCTCTCATAAATACATTAGTCTATTTCCTAGTACTTTGGATATCCTGTAACCATTGTTATTTGCAATACTATCATCTAATCAAAATACACATTTGGTAATTAAATGAGAAGGATTAAATATCAGCAATTGAAATTAATAGCACTGCATTTTAAATATTTTAAAGTGGATGCTCTTCACATATTTGAATGTGCCTATTTTAACCTGATCCTTTACTTGTATTATTGGAGAAAAGCCAGGCTTTGAGAATGTAGAAAAAACATTGTGGAGTGGGGCTCCTGAGGAAAGAAATGACCATGTGGGTATAAGGTCCAGTTCTGGATGCCCTGAGCTGCCCACTGGCCCAGGGTGTGGCATGGACGTACCATTGGGAGAGGAAGAAGTGGCGCTGGACCAGGAGGGTCAGGAGGAAGTACACCACCCCTTCCACCACCATGGCAAACAGGTTCTTCCCAATCAGGTCCCAGTGGAACGGATTTGCAGAGTGCTCCTCACCTGGGCATCAACAGGAATTGAGTCCACTTCAGCCGCCCCAGCTCACTCCACAGACCTGGCCACAGCACAAGGCCCACTAGACCAGGCCTTATGTGGGAACTGAGCAAGAGCCAAACACCCGCCTTATAAGGGCTGCCCTCCATCCCTCCTGTGGCTCCCCAGCCATGGAAACAGAGGCACCCTAATCCTCTCTAGCTGGCAGGACACCTCCAGCCCAACAAGGTCCCCTCCTAGCACCAGCCCCTGCCACAGTCTGATGCAGGAGTCCCCCCGGTAACCCTCCCAGCTTTGGACCCAGGGCCCATGCTCCATGGGCCTCGGCTACCACCCACCAAATCGGGCATAGACATCTGTCACAGCCTGGCTCAGTGCAAGGTCAATGAGGCCCCGGCCCAGGCAGAAGTGGGGGAAGACAATGAGCAGCTTCTTCAGCACGGCGTTGAACCTGAGCAGCGTCTGAAACAGAGAAGTAGGACTGTTGGAAACGGGGCAAACCCCACCCCCCCTCTCTTCAGCAGGTGGGGCCCAGACGCTCTCACAGGACAGCACAGGGCAAGGCCTGCAGACAGACAGTCCTTGCAGCCAGACTGGCCACTGGAGGGATTTGTCCAGCAGAGCATCATGGGTTTGCAATGGAGGTCATGAAGTACTTACAAGCAGTGCCTCAAGGCCAGGCCAAGGAGCTAATCAATTAAATGACCAATCAAGGACTGGGGCTCCCTGCAAGTTTCTAGTGGGTGGGAGCTGCCCCTTTGTCTAGCCAGGCAGCATCTTCTAAACATTTACTATGCTCAGTACCATGTGGGCACTGAGGCTAACTGTGAGGAACCTGCATTACTGTCCTTACCCCTCCCCTAGGTGACTCTGGAGGTGACAGCAGGAATGTGCAGAGAAGCTGCAGCCCTCCTGCTGTCCACTTAGGGAGCTCTCCCTGCAGACTCACTTTGAAACAACAGGAGCCCTCAAGGCATTTGTTAACAACAGCTGCAGGGGGCCAGCAGGCCCTGAGCCATCTCCAGCTCTGCTTTTCAGCCCCTCACAGGGCAACTACCATTGTCTAGGGAGAGGAGGGTTGGAGACTCTCTCTGGGGTCTGTGTTAAGCCAGGGACTTGTTTTCAAGTGGTCGGACTTGGCATGTTGGGCAGAGCCTCCCCTGAGAAAACAGAAGGGACATCGAGGGGTACGAGGCCAGCATAGCTCCTGGCTGGGCCACTGCTGTCCATTCCATCTGGCTCCTCCCAGTCCCACAACCTCCTCCCTCTCCAGCCTCCACACCTGCACCCACATTACCTCATCCTTCCCTGCCTACCCTGTCTCCCCACTCTTTCTGGAATCACTGTGCTGTTTGGCCTCTAGGCCTGGGCATGTGCAGGCTGTTACCTATTGCTCCAAGCAGGAAAGAATGCTCTTTTCCCTTCTGCTTTCTTAAAGATTCCTGTTCTTCTTTAGACAGCTGGCTCAGAGAGTGCCTTCTCTTACAAGCCTTCCAAGATTCCCATGAGAAAGTATCCATTCCTCTCTCGCAGCACTTATCACATTCCCATGATTAATTTTTTAAAAATCTGCCTACTTTCTCTACTAGTCAGTGGGCCCCTGGAGGGTGGGCACTGAGTCCTAATTATTTTTTTGTCCTTCCTAAATACCTGCACAATGATTAGCTCAGAGTAGGCACTTCATTATTTATTAAATGGGCTAATAGAAATCTACAGGCTGAAATTGAACTTCCTCCACCACGGCTCCCCCAGCCCCTGCAGCCTGGCTCTTCCCGCTGCCTCTGGCCTGCAGCGTGTTATCTGCCTCGCTCCTCTGATGCTCTGTCACACACTGTATTATGGAGGATCATACACTGTGGCTTATATCTTTGCAAACTTCGTGGGCAGGTCCTTTTCCGACTGGAACAGGAGCCTCTGGAGGGCAGGACGAGTGGGCCACGCTTGTTTATATCAGCACACACCCAGCACGTGGTGTTCAGCTGGTAAAGACCTCCTGACCACACACGGGCGGCAGCTGCTGGGAGCTGGGGAGCCTCCTGTGGGATACTGGGGGTTTCCATAGCAGCTGTGTATCTGATAATTTACATGAAAATACCAGCTTTTTGAAGGCAGGTGCTTAGCAAATGTTGGCTAAATGGGTGCAGCCTCAGAGGGGAAAATGTTCTGAGTTGCTTTAAGCTGGCTATTTAATTATTCTGAAGGAAAACTGTCTTAAGACTTAGTGGGCTGTGAGCCTGTGACAAACACAGCTCTGCAAAGCAGCACTTTCAGTCACCTGGGTGCTCTGGCCATCTGCTGGAGCTATGTTCTTATCCCCCCGCCTTTCCAGAGTCTGACTCTGACATGCTGAATTTCTTATCATTCATGGGACAGATGAGGCTTCATTACTTGCCTAGCAGCCACGAAACCCTAACAAGATCTGGAAAGAGTCCGTCTCAGGGGGCCACGGGTCTGGGCGGTTCATGGTGGGGCCTCAGCACAGATTTGTCCTGTGTTTCCCAGTGGGGCCCAGAGGCAGGTGGAGGTGGGTGTGGCAGGGCAGCAGTGCAGATGTGCTGGCCGGTCCCACCCTCTGAACTGGGAAGAGCTAATGAGGAGAGGAAAGGTTGAGGCGCCTGGGGACACAGGCACGTGGTGAGGCAAATGTTCCAAGGACAGCCACAGCCAGGACTCAGACACAGCGGTGGGGACTGGGAGTGTGGAGTGTGGAGTAAAGACAGCCCTGCAGCGACTGCCTTCTTTTTTTTCCCCCTCTTTTTATGATTCAGTTTGGCCATCTGTCTCTGGACAGGGGGAGGTCAGGTGGAAGGGACAACTGGGCTTGGCAGCTCATAAAAGCGAGGCATTAAGCATGGAGAACCTCCAGTCTCTTCGTCAAGATTAACTTGCCCAAGGAATAGTATATGTCAGAGTGTTACAATTTCCATAAGAAAGTGGGAGAAAGACCGTATAGGGATCTGCTGATGTGTCTCCAGAGCACACAGGAAACTCAAGTAAGAGTTTGCCTCTGGAGAAGAGAACTGCATGAGTGGGAAACAGGGGTAGGAAGGAGATTTTTTCATTGCATGCCTTTTTGTTCCTTTTAGATTTTGAAATCACCCAAATGTATTGATGTATTGTGTGTGTGTGTAAAACCCAACACCCAAAGTCCCTGAGAAAACCTTTCTGAAAGAGTAAGCAAAGCTTAAAGTTTATTGCAAGAATAAAGTTTTGCTTGCAGAATAAACACAGAAAACCATTTCATTCAGAGCACAGAAATGAAAAAGGAGCTTATAGGAAGGAAAGAAGGAAGAAAGAAGGAAGAATGGAGGGAGGGATGGAGGGAGGATGAAAGGAAAAAGGGAGAGAGGGCAGAAGGAAAGAGGAAGGGAAGGAGGGATGAAGGAAGGAAGGAAGCAATGAAAAAGGAAGGAAGGAGGGACGGGGGAAGGAGGGAGGAGGGAGGAGAAGAAGGAAAGAGGAAGGAAGGATGGGAGGAAGGAAGGAAGGAAGGAAGGAAGGAAGGAAAGGAGGGAGGGTCGGGGGTAGGGAGGAAGAAAGTGGCACTCATCTGCATACAGCTGCTACATGTACGATGCTTGCCCCTGGCTCTGCTTGACCAACACATACTCTACTATCCTACTAATCAAACAAAAAAGCCAAGAAAGTTATGCTCACCCGGTTATTCTCAAATAATTCCAAGATGAAGGTAATAGCACTGCTGTTGATGCCGATGAACAGATTAGCACAAGATAAAGCCACATAGGCTGTGCTGGGGACATCAAACAGGAAGGATGCTGGGTACATCATGGGAATGACCGCCCATCTGTGTGAAATGAGACAACTCAGAGTGATGGAGTTCCACATTCCATTCCATCTACAATATGTCTAGATATAATGCACTCCCCTTACACCTGAGGTGATGTGTGTGAACTGGCCAGAGTCCCAGGGGACCAGAGAGATACTCCATTTGTTGGTCTCTGTGCCTCAACTTTAAATGGAGATAATGATGCCTGCTCTGACCACTTCATGGGGTTTTGTGAGGAGCAAATGGGCTGCTAGCTGTGTATGTACTCTGTAAACTACAAAGTCCTGTACAATTCATAGGAGGGTTCTCCAGCCTGCAACACCTCCCACTCTAGCCTGGGTCAGCAAAGCCCAGCTGAGGTCATCTCAGATGAGCCCAGTGAGCTCATCTTCACAGCTTATAGTCAGGTTGGTTCCCAAATTCTCTAGTTCCAAGAGAAAGATGTGGAGAACAATGCTTTGGCAAGGCTCTATTGGCCCAAAGAGGAAGGAGCAGGATCACTATTTTCATTTTACAGATGAGGAAACTGAGGCCGAGATGGATGAATTACTCATTCAAATTTACACACGTGGGAAAGAAAGTTGCATGCTGGGCCCTGTAACTCTGCTGATGTAACCCCTGTGTCATCCTCTGTCCCTGACTCAGGAGGAGCTTTTTGGCCGGAGTCTTCTACTGTGGGCGGTAACTCTTGGCCAGTTCATATGGGGACACTGAGGTGGACAGATTGGCCACAGATGAGTGAGAGTCAGAGCTGGGTGAGGAGCTGGGGAATGGCTGACCGCCAGGCTTTGGTCAAGGCCTCAGTTTGAGTAGAAGATTCAGATCATGTGGGACTTCTCTCGTTGTCACTGACAGGACCAGGCCTCAGAGATACCTCTGTCAGTGGAGTCAGAATCAGAAGCCAGACAGATCCCTGGTTATCTGCTTCAGACCCTACCTGGGGCCGGAAGCTAAACTTGTGGGTGCTACCACCACAGGACAGCCCAGGTTTTCTGTCAGGAGATGATCCCCCACCCCCACCACCAGGCTTCTCTTCAGAGGCATTAGCTAATGGCCCAAACGGCTTACCCATACAGCAGGAGCAGTGCCACAAGGGCAGGAAGGTTTTCTGGAGAAGTGTAGGCTTTCTTCTGAAACCCGATGAAGATGCCCACCACCAGCCCAGCACTCACGGAATAATTCATCTCGGAAAGAGAAGAGGAGAGCAAGTCACTTAACCTCTCAGACCTGCTTCCGGCTCTGCAAAATGAGGGGTGGGGCCAGGCTCCTCCAGCTCGTAGGGTCTGGGATTCTGATTCGACTTGCTTTTTAAACAGTTCTTGGTTGGCAAACATATGTTAAGCTGTCACTAGTCCTCCTACCCCACCCTGTGCCCTACCTCCCTGCCAAGGGAATCTTTAGTTTGTATCTTTTGAAAGGATCAATTACAAAATTCTGCCTGGTCTCTCACTCTTTCTAATTGGTCATAAAGTTTTGTTGATTCTTCTTTCTAAGCATGTCTTCAGAATTCAGAAAAACTTAAAGCCTAGTTCTTGGCTTCACAAAGCTCAAATAAATAATGATACCCTTTTTAAACAATTTAGTCCTACAGCCACTATACTGGGCACAGAAAGGGGACAGCAACAGTGGGGTTAGGGGAGGAGCCATAGTGATCAGGAGCAGGGCAAGAACCAGAGACGGGCTTCCTCAGAGGGCAGCCTGCTGTGGGGTGTGGAGGCCTCAACGGGATGAGAAAGATATCCTTACAGGAGGCTGATCTGGTGCGGGGTATCAGAGCCAGAGCAGAACGAGGAGGACCTGCATGCAGCAGAGGCAGCTGGAGCAGGGAGAGGATGGCATCCACATGGGGAGGGGATGGTGGCAGAGTTGGGCACTGTTCAGGTGTATAGGTCCGGTAGATAAATGAGTTGGGAGTGAGAGAAGCCAGTGTCTCACTGTTGGAGAAGGGAGTTACAGATGTGGAAAGAAAAAAAACTAGAACGAGCCCTGTGGAGTTGGTTTTGGAGAGCTCATAGTGTTCACTGTATAGGTAGATAGAGAACTATAGATAGAGGTGTGTGCATACCTGTGTGTGTACATCCATATCTTCCCTAGTTCTATCACTGAGAAGGCCTGGGACCAATGGTGCTCCAGAGGCAATGAACATATCTAGCACTCAGACCTTGGCTTCTGAGGGCCACTTCCCACTGGCAGGAACCAGGGCTTCTTGGGGAGAGGGTAGGAGTGGGGATAATGGAAGGATGAGCCTGGAGTATCTTGCTGTGCCATTGAGCATGGAGGAGCTCCAGGGGCATGAGGACCCAAGTCAAGACGATACAGAAGCCAGCTTCAATGGCCCCCCACTGACCACAGTGGGGATAATGTGAATATCAAAATAAATAATGATAGTCTTGGATCATAGTCCATTGATTAACACATGAACCATGACTGCATACAGAGATGAATAAATGGATGAATAAATGAAACTTGTATAATGAATAGGATATTTATATATCTTTGAAGTGCCTCTACCTGAAATTTGTATTTATTATAAAGGGGAAAAGAGTAATTTTACAGTGAAGAAGCTCAGCAGACACCTTCTTAAGTGACCGAATTGAACATCATCAGTAACAGAGCAAATTGAAATCAGAAGCCACCTGATAGGATGCAGTGAGAACACAGCATCTGTTTGATGATACTGCTGCCAAGATGCACACCCTCAACCTGGGCAAGAGGAAACCTCAGACAAGCTCAGACCAAGGGACATTCTGCAAAATAACCAGCCTGCAATCCTCAAAGTGTCAAGACCATGAGTGTTAACAAAAGACTGTGGAACTCTTCCAGGCTGAACGAGACTAAAGAAACAGCACAATCAAATGTCACGCATGATTCTGAGCTAGATCCTTTTTTCTGAAAGACATCACTGGGGCAATGGGCGAAAGAGGAGTGGGGTGTGAGGATTAGGTGGTGATGACACATCAGTGCTGGTTTCCTCATGTTGACAGTTTGTGTTGTGGTTGTATGGGGTGTATCCTCGTTTGTAGGAAGTATACATCGGAGGTGCTGAGGGGTGTGAGAGAGAGAGACAGGAAGAGAGAAATAAATGAGAAGGGGCATCTTGCTGAGAAGTTACTTTCAAATGACTCAGAAAGAAAGGTTTCAACTGTACTTGTGACTTTTCCATAAGTCTGTAACTGTTGCAAAATTTTAAAGTAAAGAAAAATAGATGACACATATAAGAATTTAAAACATCATATATGTGCTAAGTGAATGACATAAGCAATAATTGTTTGTTCCTTCATTCAACTTTTTTTGCCACTGGCTAATGGTGGTCCTAAGTTCCAAAATGATGGATCGCAGAGGTGAGATTCCAGGCCAGCTTTAAAATTCTGGAGCATCAGAAAGCCTGCTAACATGATGCCTGCCATCTTTTACCCCTTCATTGGACTGCCAGCTAGTATCACCTCCCACCGCAGATGTCCACTCTATCCTAGCTACATCTCTCTCCATAGGCTCAGAGATCCCTGTAAGCGCACACGTGCGTGCGCGCACACACACACACACATAGACACGTGGGCCAGCCCCAAGTGTGTAAATTCTATTTCTCATCTTTTAAAAAAAGTAAAATTAAAAGCCTCCGCACTTTTCTAAGTAACTTTTCAGTACCGGTGGGCCTAGCTCCTTTTATATTAGCATCACACGGCCAATGTGGCACCTGCAGTTGATGCTCTTATCCAAAGAGAGGCTTTCAGGTTCTGACTTCCTCCCCGTGCATTTATGAGTGTTTCCTCGTGTAGACAGAAGAGAGAGGAAATAATTTAGTTGCTACTGATAATTTCTGGTTTTGTATTGTTAAGTGATAGCTGCTTACTAAGCTGAGTAAGATAGAAATCATATCTTCAGGAATTCTAATATTCACCATCATTTTAAAAAACCATGGATGAGAAGGTCATTTGTGTTGGTCTCCATCAGTTGGTATATCTTATCATCACATGAAATGGAGGCTCATGTTGGTCTTAAAATGTTGAGATTTCACTACTCAAGACACCTAGAATAAACTGGGGTTGATGTCATAATGATCCCTGTTACATTATAACTAGGCCTTTACTACCAATTCCTTTGACCCTGCAGCCTGTAATAGGGTACCCTATCCTGACCCCTCCCTACCCCCACCAACCTTGGTTGTCAGGAAGGTGGTAGTGTGCTATTGATTTAATAAATATTTTTTCTTCATTTTTCCCTGTAGCGGTGGTTAATCTAATAAGTGAAGGTCTTATTACTTTGGCCACTGGCTGGGGTTGCCAGATTTGGCAAATAAAAATCTAGGATGCCTAGTGAAATTTGAGTTTCAGATAAACAACCAGGTTTTTGTTTGTTTGTTTGTTTGTTTTTTAGTGTAAATATGTCCTGTGCAATATTTGAAGTAGGGTATGCTTATACTAAAAATTATTCATCATCTGAAATTAAATTTAACTGGGTGTCCTGTATTTATCTGGTGACCCTACCACAGGGAAAGTTTTACCCTTACCCTTTTGAAGGTGAGGCAGGATTTGAGAAGGGGACTTGGGGTGAAAGACCCCTTCATATTACCTTCTCAGCGCCAGACTGATTCCAGGAAGGCCAGACTCATGCCTGCAGTGCAGCGATTATTTGATGGGTCAGAGGCCCCCTCGGTGCAGGACATAGAGAGCCCCCATTCACCAGTTGTTAACTGCACCCCACAGCCTTTTCTAGCTTCGGGCTCCTAGTTCTGTGCCTTTCTAAGAAGATGTCAAGGGACAGCAGATACACAAGGCCCTTGGCCCAGTGCCTTTCAGCAGCCCTGGTACCGTGAGAACCCCTCCTCTCTTGGTCTGGTCCTTCAGAGCACACACAAGCTCCACCTTGGGCCCACGGAGGGGAGGGAGGCGCTGTAAACTGACACTTACGATGTCCCAGAGGAAGTTGGTCACCCAGTAGGTGGTGGGGCTCACTCCACTGATAAACTGGAGGTGCTTGGATTTGTTCACCCGCTCCTGGATCAAATAAAGGACAAAGCTGGCTGGGACGAAGGACATGGAGAAAATCACGCAGATGGCAACCACAGCATCCACCGACGTGGTCAGCCTGCAGCAGGGCCAGAGACACAGGGAGAGGGCGATGAAGAGGGAGGAGCAGAAGGAGGAGAAGATACAAAGTCAGGCTTTGGGAAGCCCTTACACCTGCCCAGGGGTGGCCTCCAGGTTCCTCTTCTCTACCTTGAAGCTGTCACTCCACTAAACTGTCTTAATCCATATGGACCAAGGTTAAATGGGTATTTGTGGGTTGCCTTTCTATTTCATGTGAATATTTCTAGACAACCTTTCTTTTTATTATATTCTCTAATTATTTTTATGGTGTATAGAAATAGATGTTTATATTAATCTTATGTACTGCAATGCTCTTATTAGCTCTAATAATCTGTCTATAGAGTCTCTTGAATTTTCTACGTTGACAGACGTACGGTCTGTGAGATTTATCTTTTGTTAATAATCATCTTGTTAAATCACATTTTCAAGAAGTACATCATAACACAAGGAAATGTTCATGATGTAAATTTAAGTGAAAAGAGGGCAGGCAAGTTGTACAGGGACTTGGCTCTATTTATTCTTTCCTCAGCCAAATAGAAGGCATCTGGCTGAGGGGTAAGTTGGGGCTAAAGCCAGCCTGAACTTTATGTACAAGCCACAACCCCTGGCATGGGACAGTGTCCACCTACAGAAAAGAGCATTTTTACTAATTTCCACAAAGGTATCCTATGTGGTAGTCACTGCCTTGATAAAACTACAGATCATATCATCCATACACGTAGTAAGCTTAGAACAAATGACTGGAAGGAGACACACGAAAGTGTGGCTGAGTGAGAATTAACAGAGGACAGTCTAGGGCCCTAGGGTGTCCAGAGGAAGACACCAAGGAGCCAAGGCCCAGGTTTTAGTGGATGACCCTGGGCATGTTCACTGGCACTCAGCGTGTGCTAGGATAGTAAAATCAGGACCCCACAACGTTGCTGAAGTTTGCACTAACAAAGGCGCTCCTACCAACCCCTCCTCCATGTAGGCCTCAAATAGAGTGAACATACTACAAAACGCACAAGACCACTGTCTCCACTGGCTGAAACTGCGCAAGAAGAGCCTCAGCTTGAGGGTAGCAAAGCTCTGTCGACATCTCCAAAGTATGCTCTTCTGAGGAAATTCCTGGAATCTAAGATAATTACTCCAAGGGAGCTGAAAGGTTTACTGAACTTTGCCAGTTCCTGGCAGCTGCTTTGCACATAGCAAAGATAATAATTGTATAAGCTCCAGGAGCAACTTGCTATCAAAAGCCAAAAGGGAATGGAACCAAATGTAAACTTACTTTCCACATAAATGTTGGGGAGAAAGAATGACCAAGAGGTCTGGTATGTGAAGTGTGAGGCGCTTATTTGAAAGTCGGATGTTCATATGTGCCTGACTAAACAGCATTACCATCCAAATCAGCACTTTACGGTGGTGAGAATCCTCTCAGGATGTTCAAAGAGTGGAGAAGGTGACAAGAAAGTGGTGAGGCTGGGGCTGTGGTGGCTTACACTGTAATCTCTGAGAGCTGCTCCTTGGTCAGGTTCAGGGGTTGGCTAATGACGGTGATTCCATACTCCTCGGGGCTCCTGTCCTTAGGCAGGCTGGCCCGTAAGATGGCGTTGTGGGCCACATTGAGAAAGCTGACCAGGGCATGCCAGCCTTTGTTATTAAACCACACCTAGAGGGTGGAGAGGACATCTGAGACGTTGCACTAACAGCTAGTTAAAGCAGAAATCAGTGAAGGAAAGGAAATTTGAGAAGCAGGAAGGGTTTGGTAGCTGGAAGACATTCCTTGCTAGATTTCAGCAGGAGGAGGGATGGAATTGAATGAAGGTAGGAAAGTAAAAACAAAATAACCAGCTCAGGTAAATTTTAAGCTCCAGAGCAGATTATACATAGGTCAAGTACCTTAATGTTGTCTTCAGTTTCTAGATGTTTAAGGAAATCAGGTATTTCTTTAGAGGCCTCTCTAGTGATAGGGCCCTAAAAACCGTGTAAACAAACAAACAAGAGGGTTTTAATTTTTTTTTCCTGTTATCACTCATGAGAGTTTCTCATTCATGGTAATTAAGCAAGTCAAAAATCCTACTCAAATCTCCAGTCTGTTTACATACCCCGCTCACATTCATGATCCGGCCAAGGTCGCTTAAAAACCCAACAAGTGCTTCCCCCGTGATGGGGACGACTGGGAGCTTTCCTCCAATGGAAATTCCTCCATACCTGACAAGGAAACAGGAAATCCTCAGACCAGGGCCACGAACTTCACGCCTACTAGTAGCTCTCTCGGGTTTTGTAGGGAAACATGAACTTTCGGGGGAATTGCCTGGACCAGCGAGCAACATGGCTCCACTTTACAAACCAGCTTTTAACTCTTTTCCCACTGCTGCTGCCTCCAGGAAGGAGTCCAAACCCTCATCCTGGCCTCTGAGGCCCTTCTGCATCTGGTCTGTGCCCCTCTCCAACTTCATCCTTCCTCAGCCCTTCCCTGGAGTGGCCTATTCTGGACATATCGAGTCATTTCCAGAGCTCCTCATGGCCCAGACTGCCTGCATGTCTGCCTTTGCATGGCTGCTAGCTCCCCTCGGCACCTTTCCCTTTTGGGAGCATCGAGCCAACTCCAGGTCCTCTTTCACATGTCACATGTCATCTCCTCCCATCCCAGCCAAGGACTCCTTTTCTGTGCCACCTCTGTGCTTTGCAGGTACTTCTAGCAGCACAGGACACATCTTCATCCTGTCATCCCTACCTCTCGGGGCTTCTGTGCCTCACACCTGTTCAGGGAGGCCCTTAGCCTCTCCTGCCTGGACTTGTGCTCTGCTTCTTCACTGGCCCTGGGATCTATCTCCTGTACTGCCCTGGAAGTCTGAAGTGACTGTGCGGAAACACCAGTCTGAGTGCATCACTCCCTGGCCTCAAACCCTTCAAAGGCAGGGCAGAAGCCAAAGTCAACAGAACAGAATGAATTAGCTGGTTATACCAAGCAAAGGAGGAGCTCTTTGTCAGGGCCTTGAATCACTGCCTCACTCCTACTTTCTGTCTCAGCTGAGGCCCCACAGGTCCCTCTGGAGAGCAATCCTGAAAGCCAGATTTCAGGTGTACGGTCTAGAATCTGCCCAGGAAAGCACATACATGTCAGCCCCGCACCTGTTCTGGAGGTGCAGTTCCTGAGGGAGGCTGGGAGGCAGCAGGCTCCTAGAGTCCCCCTTGATGAGGCTCTAAACCTCTGGAAATATTTCAACCTCCAGGATGCCTCAGGAATGGCGTGAGTCTGGGGCTGGCCTACACTCCCTGAAGCTTAAAAGGAATGGGCCAAGGAGTGTCCCGGGTTTAGGCTACAAGGCCCTCTTGTTGGAGTATTATACACTGTTATATACTTGGAGGTTTTAGAAGCTTTTTTTGGGTGAGAATGCTCTGAAACGCCTCATCAGGGAATGCCACCCCCACTTATGTCCTCCAAGAAGAGGCACCACTGAGTGTCTTCTGAGTCTGGGATGTCCCTAGCCACATATTCTTCAGGACGTGTCTTGTGACTTCCTGAGCACATACAGAACAGCCCCTCCTCATGGCTGTGAGGTGTGCCTTTTAAAAGTGTGCAATTATTTCAACAATGAATCAATCTGAGATTTTAATTCTGATAAAAATAGTTTCTTACCTCTGTTCATTGACCCAGAATTTGCTCTTTAAGCTGAAAGCCAAAATAAAATAATGCAATGAATACCACAAGTACAGCAGTGCCGTTAACTTTCTTTCCCAAACATTCATTTTGAAGACTGAAGTCTCAGTCTTCAGGGGCATTTTTGCATTTTCCGATATCCAAGCAACGCGGAAGCCGCCCAGCCCTGGGACATTGCCTGAATACACATGCAGAGAAAGGACCTATGATTTCCCCCACTGGCTCTCCAAATCATATCCCGCATGCTGGACTTTCTGAGTGGTCCTGTTGTCAGGTCATATGTCAGGTCAATATGCCTGATCTGGACCCAGAACACACGGCAATGACCATGTCAGTGTGGAATGAAGGCTGCAGCCCTCCTGTCTTCCACCCTGCACAAATGAGACTCTAACAACCACCTGCACACCTCGGGGGAGTTCCGACTCACTCCACAGCCCAAAGTTAAGGCACTGACATTCAGTCAATCAAGGGTAAAATGACAAAATGGGAAATGAACAGATGCCAACTCTGGACCCCAGAGCTCAATCCCATGAACTGTCATTGTCATCAACCTTTAAGCACACACGCACAAAATCCAAAATTTCATACTGTAGATTTGCTGCTGAGAACTCAGTTTGGGATGGTTGCTGTTTATTGCATTCTATTTATTCTGCTTTTATTTTGGGGCTTGGATGGCATTCTTTGTTTTGCTAAATGCTTTCACCATTTGCAGTGTGTTCTAGTTAATTAAGTCAATTTATCCCTCGTTCAGGGCTCTGGCAGGTGAAGCAACAGAAAGTCCTACTAAAGTTAGACAGGAGGTTTTATCTTAAAGCCCCAGAGCCTGTGTGGACTGGACCACACTTCCTTAGGATCCTCTCTCCTGGCATTGCATGCCCCTGTCAAGCTGCTTGTTCTGATACGGGCTGCCAAAGCTGTTCCATCCTGGATGGGGCTGATAAGAACAGCTGGAGAGCCAAGAGAACTAGATATTTCTTGAAAAGTTCATTGGCATCTCAAAGGGCAGTGATCACAGATGATAATTCACAGTTAGAATATGACAGCTGCAGTTGACCTGGCTCACCCTGGCGTGTGCTGGACTCAGACACTATCCCGCTGCCTCTTTCCCACCCTATCTTTTTCCTTTCTCTTTTTTGCCACTTACTTATTTTCTCTTTTTCTTCTACCTTTTCCCCTATACTCCTCCACCTCCCTCCAAATTTTTACTCTCTCTTTTAACTAGTTAAAATATGTGGCTGCATTTTTGAATAACTTCTATGGTCTTCTGATATAACTTTTAATAATACGTGGGTTAAAATTTAAGACTGCTTGCCCTAAATGTAAAAACAAACAAACAACAAAAAAAGAATTAATCTTAAGTAACGTTTTACTTGTATGCGCCTCAATTGCTTTTTATGTTGAATGGGTCCCTCAAATCAGATAAAAAAGAAAAAATCTACTGCCCTGATCATACATAAATTGAGAGAGAAAATTATCTTCTGTCCCTAGTTAATATCTTCTACAGGGAGCCAGGATAAAAAGCATAAAAGGATTTCTTCTTACCTGCTTCTTATAAGAGCAGGGTACGTTTTTACCAAGAAGTCGGAGATGTTCCTGTCCGTCAGGTCTTGTAGAATTTCCGTGCTGCGCTGTGTTCTCTGAGGCAATGAGACACCCACGTTAATTACCTTGGAACTTGAGGACTTACAAGTAGTTTGTGAAACTGCTTGTTCTCTTCCAAAAATTATTTATGAATTGAGCTGCTGAGAAAATACTAAATAAAGTACTGGCATCTCCCTAGTTCCCACTTCAATGATGTGTAACATCTTTGATGCCTCTTTTTCTGCCAATCCATTGACAAGACAGAATGGCGTCACTCCAAAACAAATCTCCACTCCATCTGCGTTTCTCCAGCTCCAGTACTGCCACGCTACCCAAGCCACCACCTAGACCACTAGAGAAACTTCCACACGGGTCTGCCTGATTCTGTCCTTGGTCTGCCAACTTCCGTTTTCCACCTAGCAGCCAGCTTGAACCATAAAAATGTAAACCCGAGCACCTCAGTCACCTTGCTTACTTATCCACTCCAATAAACCCTGGGATCAAATCTCGACTCACTACCAAGGCCCATGTGGCCGATGTGTGTGGCCCTGCCCCTCTCTGAGCTCACCTGCCACACTCCCCTCCCTGTCTCTCAGCGAGCACCTCTCTCTCCTGGCGCAGCTTTGTGCTTGGCTGTTCACTCTGCCTGGGAACTCTACCTGTAGACCCTCTCATGGCTCGCTTCAAATTTTATTCCTCGGAGAAATGTTCCTGTTTCCAGTCACTCTGTATTGTCATGTACTGTTGTGTTATCTTCATAGCTCTCATTTCCATCTGAGAGTTTCCTCCTGATGGATCTGTTTACGTATTTGTATCTGTAATCCCCCGTAGGATATCATTTTGGTGAGAGCAGGAACTTTGCCTGATTTGTGAGCTGTTGTGTCACCAGCACCCAGAATAGTGCGTGGCATACAGATGACACAGTTGATTTGTGACATTAATGAAAGAATTTGAATAGTGCCTTACAATTTACAAATCACTTTCAAAATACATCTAGGACTGGAAGCTAGTTCATCGAAATATTTTAGAAAATTCAAAGGTGCATGGGTTTGTCCACCAGGTGGCAATATTACTGCAAATCTGGGAACACATTCCACTTAACATTCTCATAAAAGCATTCACTCTGTCAAGGGTGCTGCCCAGAAGTAGTTGAGGGGATTTTGGTGGCATTACACCGCCGTTATTGCGCACCATTCTTTCCTTTTCATACACTTTCTATCTCCTCCACCTGTTTTCCCATTTGACTTTCCTCTTCTTTAATTCACTCTTTTCACCTTGTTTCTCTCTCTCCTGCCAGGAGGAGAGCTGGCACCTACCGAATGCTCCCTGTGTGTCGGGCACTATGTTAAATGCCCTACATACATGATCTCACTTCATCCTGACACTCTTTGAAAGAAGAATTTTTAGCTTAATTTACAGACAGAGAAACTGAGGTTCAGAACAGTTAGCTGACTTGCACTGACTGGGCTGCAAACTTGCAGGTGGGTGGCCCAGGGCCTAGGAACTGAATCTGCCTCTGTCTCCTCCTTGCTCTTTTCACTGAGTCACCTGCTTCTCAAGCTGAAAGTGGCACTCAGACACCTGCCAAGCTCCCCTGGTGGAATCCAGGTTGGAAAAATTGCTGCTGGCTGGGATAGCTTATGATAAATTGTTTTATAAAAGTTCTGCCCAATAAAATATTTGTGTAACCCTATCTCCACATATACTAGAAGTCAGGGACAGAGTGCTTCCACCTCAGGACCCACCACATTCAAAGAATGTTAGAGCAGGGAGGGTCCCTAGAGATGACCACATTGCCCCATTTCCCAGATGAGAACAACTGATTGTCTCTGAATCAGGCCCACACCCTCTGGACTTATTCCAGGCTGAATGAGGGATTGTGTTTGAGTGGCTAGGGTGAGCAGATGTGAATAAGAGTGTGGGTTTGTGAGTGTGTGTGTGAGAAAGAGAGAGAGAGAGAAAGATTGAGAGAGAATGAGAAAGAGATTGAGAGAAAGAAAGAGTGAGAGAGAAAGAGTGAGAGAGAGATTGAGAGATAAAGAGTAAGAGATAGAGACAGATTGAGATAGAAAGAGAGAGAAAAAGAGTGAGTGAGAGAGACAGAGCGCGCACAGCTCCTGTGCATATGCGTGACATTCAGTTTTGCTCCAATGGAAGGCATGTATAATAGTGAGGAAATGCAGAAGTGAAAGAAAATGGCAGGAACTGGCTTGCCTTTTTCCAGGACTTTGGCTGTTACATTTTGTCCAGGGACCAAGGACCAACACTACTGAAAATAAGTTTCTAAGCTGGACAGACAGCGTGGAAGTAAGGGTTCGTTTAGGAAATGAAACACCATGTAGGTAGGCTTGGCCTCCCCTCCCTCGCCCTGGCCAAGAGCTCAGGGTACAGTATCACAGCCTTGACGTCCTGATGCTGGAGGGTTTTGAGTGGAGGCAGCCACAGGAGCCCTCAGCATTGACAGCAAAGCAAACAAGCAAAGCTTCCTCTTGGGGCACAGAGGACTGAGACAAGCTCCTCGGGTCCTTCTTTTGGGATCCCTATGATGCAGCGGATGAGCTGTGATTCAAAGAGAGAAAATATTGCTTGAGAAATATAAAGATACATGCTTTAGAATATAAAAAAGAGCAGGGATCGGGTGTTCTTGGCATAGAACCATTTATAAACCAGACTGTGATAGGTGCTGTGGCAAAATCTAGTTGCTCCCGTTATTTGCTCCTCCCTGCTGCCTTAGCCATAGCCTTTTTTGTTGGGTTTGTAAGTGGAAGTACTATGTGGGAACTTCAGAAAACCTTCCCTAAACATAGCACATGTGCACACTCTGCCCTCTGTTTTGCTTCATCCTTCTTCCATTCTGCTGCCTGGAAGGCAGCTCCTGCCTTATTGGCTGATGAGGCTGAGGCCTGTTTAGTGTGGAGGAGAAAGAGAATAGAACATCATGCACCACCCACGTAGACTTTTAGATGAGTGAGAAACAAGTTGTGTCTTGTTTTATCTGCTGTTAGTTTGGGGTTGTCATCACTTGAGTTGAATCTAATTCTAAATAATTCCTTGCCCACATGATTTCATTAAATCCTCACAATAATATTATGAAATAAGCAGTTATTCCCAATTCACAGGTGATAAAATTAAGGTTCAGAGAGGTCAAGTAGCCCACCTGGGGCTCTCCGTGTCCCATACCTGTGCTTTTCCACTGAACTGCATAGCCTGTTTGGGAACAGTTTATTCATCGACAAATCATTGGACAGGGCCGTCTAAGGCCCAGCCCTGGCAAGTCAGCTGGGAGGCCCATTATCAACCAGGGACACAGCCTTCTTTGATGTCTCTAAATCCCCCAGGAGATGCTCACTGTAATCTGTTCCGGACTTTAGAACTCCCAGGACAGGGTGCTGCTCAGAGCCAAGATCATTAATGTCCCTGCAAAAGATGGATGCTGGCTGTGCATGTATTTGTGTACATACCTGCAGATGCTAGAGACACAGCACATGGAGAGCTTCTTAATTAAGACTGTTAATAAGTGTGTAAACACATTTGCATTTGAATGTACATCATAGCGTTGCTTATAATGGTGAAAACTAAAAAACCTAAGTGGCCAATAATGGGAGATCAGTTAATTTAAAGTAACTTTAGGCCAGGAGCAGTGGCTGACGCTTGTAATCCTAGCACTCTGGGAGGCAGAGGTGGGTAGATCACTTGAGGCCAGGAGTTCAACACCAGCCTGGCCAACATGGTAAAACCCCGTCTGTACTAAAACTACCAAAAAAATTAGCCGGGCATGATGGTGCGTGCCTGTAATCCCTACTACTCGGCGGGGCTGAGGCACAAGAATTGAACCTGGGAGGCAGAGGTTGCAGTGAGCCGAGATCACACCGCTGCACTGCAACCTGGGTGACAGAGAGAGACTCTGTCTCAAAAAAAAAAAAAAGGAAATTCAAACAATGGGATAATATACAGATATTAAAAGTGATGCAGATGTCTATTTATTGACATGGATGCATGTTCATAGTAAATTATGCAGTAAATCAGATTTCAAGACAATATTTGGAATATAATCTGTTTGGGTGGCTCCAAACCAAACATTATCTGTGGTTATATCCAAGTGATGATTTTTTTCCTTCTGACTTACCTGTGTTTTCTAATTTTTCTATAATGAGCACATATGACTTGTTTAATTTTTTTTAGTGCTTAAACACATTTTTTCTACTAGATCAAATAGGAAGTATCTGGTGGAAAATGAAGCTTTTGGTGAGTGGCTTCCTCCAGTTGGCAGCCACAGCGCCCTGTGGGGAGCCCTTCCCAGAGGGTGCAAGGAGTTTGGTTTAGTCCCGTACTCAACTGCCAGTTTGAAATTTTAGTTTGTGAGAGACTCAGGAGATACCAGGGACTCCCCTAGTCCCTCTGTGGCAGGCAGACCTGGGGCCCCGTAGTTTGGGGGTCAGGTACCTGGGGGGGCGGGAGGCCCCCGGCACCCTCGGGGCACTCTGGCAGCATGGTGAGCTTCTCCCTGGTGCTGCACCTGCAGGATGGTGAAGGGTTGGCCTGTGTCCATTTCTGCTTCTGGAACAGCTGGGTGATGTTTGGGGACACAGAAGGAGTCTTCCAGGGTGTTGAGTTGCCACAGGGGTACTCCCTCATGGAAGACAAGAAAATATTCCATAATCAGCCCCAAAGTTGCTGACAAATCCCTAGGCATAAGAAATCGCGCCCAACCCTTTCCTCCTCCTCTTTAGACCCAGGCCCTTTCTTCTTCTTCTCTTGGAGGCTGGTTTCCGCTCAAGCAATATCAAAACTAGGGTTTTGTGACTGACTAGGTGTGGGGCTGGGGAATAACCATCTCTAGCTTGTGGATCGTTTTGTCTCCCTTTTTATTCCTAGCAGCTCTAGCTGTTGAGAGACACAGCAACCAAAAGAGGAATTTGAAATTAGTCTGTTTTGGTCCTTATTGACAGCTTTGAAAAAGACTGAGGGAGAAAAGTTAAAATTATATTGAACTTTTAGGATTCCTGGTGGATGTCAATGGCCTTTGCTAACTCTCTTCTCCAGACTTACAACTATCACAAAGTACTGGCCACTGTGTCACTCACACCATTCAAGGCCCAATCACACAATAGCATAACCCTATTTCCCTCCCTCCCTGCTCAGAGGCCTTTCAAATAAGTTATGGGGAATCATCTGTCAACTCAACATAGAACTTCTATGCTGAGAAATATAGAGCTGTCCAGTGGTGCGGGGGCTTCCTAGGAGGTAGTGAATGTCCCCGCACACAAGTGTGGAAGGAGAGGTTGGGGGAGTGCTGGTCAGAGACATGGAAGTGACCAGCAGAGCAGGATTGAGTGGGGCCTCCCCAACGCCTGCCATCTTGAACCCACCGTCGGGTCCTCCCAGGGGAGCTAGTCTTCTTAGGACAGGGGCGCGTAGGCACTTACGGAAGCCACCCTTCCTTCAGGCAGCGGTTGCCAAAGCCTGGCTTATTCAGGAGGACGTCTGCAAGTACCGTGAACTGCTCACTGCCCGGTTCATCCATGCTAGACAGAGTGAGACATGTGACTGGGACGGAGCAGACGCGTGCCAACAACATGCAACTCAGAGCCTTTACTGGATAGCTGCTGTGTGCCAGGTATGTATTGGAGGCACTGAATGCTGCCTTGGGATGGCGCTAGCTCTCCTGGGAGTGCGGTAGGCTGCCCGAACACTCGCAGTGGTCTGATGGCATGTCACCTATGCCTCAAAAAGATGGCGCTTCAACCCACTCACCTAAGCTTTGCATTCCTTTCCCCATTCGTCCTTCCCAAGCAGTCCTGCCTGTCCACTAGGATCGCCTTTCCAAGCAGTGGCAGATACATTAAGTTCCTTTCTGCAGGCAGCCCAAAGACCCCTCCCCTCTCTCATTGGTGAAGGTCCCAGTGAAGTGGGAAGGTCAGGGCCCTTCTAAGCAGCATGTGACCCAGGTGCCCCAAACCCACAGAGGAGAATGGTGACCCCGAGTCCGCGCACCTGAAGAAGGTGTACTGCTGCCCATATATCCAGGGGTGAAGGGTCAAAGCGGGGTATTCGCCAAAAGGAGGGATAACGATAGAAAGCATCAGAGCCAAAAACACAAAGGTAGCCGGGAGCACGATCTGTGGGAGAATAGACATGGAATAAACATGACTGTGGCATGGAGATGTCACACGTGCACGTGCACACACATCTTCATTCTTTTAAACATTTATCCTGCAGACTCCTAATCAGCCCCTGGTGGAGAGGGTTGGGCTTCTGGGGAAACATAATAAGCAGGGTGTGCAAAGGTAAGATGTGCAGAAGAAAACAGAATGTTCTGGTGGCCACTGAAGAATCTGAATGCAGCCCAGTGTTCAGCCAGACTTCAAAGGGCATTTCAAAGAGCAAGTCACGTGACTCACTGTTCTTTAAACCAGAGCTTCTTTTTCTAAATTAAAAAACATTAAAAGAAAAAAGAGGGCAATGACTTTGATATGTAGGGTCACTGCAAAAATGAATGAAAACATGACTTTATCCCTCACTGTAAAAATAAAAACAATATTAACATTTTCACTATTATTCTATTTTCTTTGCTAAGGGAGGTCCAACTTACAAAGAAGATTCATGTTACCAAGAATCAAAATAAGGGTTTGGAAAGCAGGAAACAAAACCAGCAGAATCTAAAGAGGGTGCTCCTCGCTGAGTTATAACCCATGCCTGAAGGAACACTCAGGAGAGGAGGGGAAGGCTGGGAGAGGAGCCACTGAGCTCAGCTAAACACCGACCGACAGTAGTACCTGCGCCAGGAAGTCCTTGTGGCTGCGGATGGTATGTTGGAATCTCTTGACCAGCAGCGCCTGCACATGCTGGAGGACCAGCTGTGTCCCCGTGTTGAGCTGCAGGCCTGGGCACTCTGGCTCTGGGGGAGGCTGGCCCTCTGGGTGAGCAGCCGGAGCCCCTGGGGAGCAGACATTGGAGTCCTGGGGTGTCTGTCTAGCCTTCTCTCTGGGACCCAAGCAGGGGTGTCGGGGGTTGACGTTTTCTCTTTTCTGCTGAGCGCCACCTGTTTTGAGAGATTGAATTAATAATTTGGAAAATGCCTATAAGGTCTGGATCTCTAATGCTATTTTTTTCCCCTTACAGCATTGATTTTCCTCTTCATTTAAGTCAGCAATGAAATACCAGGCTGGTAGCTTAATCATCTTTATAAAAATCTATTTCTAGTATAAATTACTTATACAGAGAAATTGTATAGATTCACCTGAAATTGCCTTAAAATTCTCTATTAACATTAAAGAGAACAAAATAGCTCTAAAAGCATTGACATGGAGAAGTTTAAAATACGTAACTTGGTTAATAAAAAAACAAAACTGGCTGGGCACGGAGGCTCACACCTGTCATCTCAGCACTTTGGGAGGCTGAGGTGGATGGATCATTTGAGGTCAGCAGTTTGAGACCAGCTTGACCTACATAGTGAAACCCCCTCTCTACAAAAATACAAAAATTAGCCAGGCATGGTGGCAGGCACCTGTAATCCCAACTACTCGGGAGGCTGAGGCAGGAGAATCACTTGAACCCAGGAGGTGGAGGTTGCATGAGCCGAGATTGCAAGACTGCACTCCAGCCTGGGTGACAGAGCAAGACTCCTTCTCAAACAGCACAAAACAAACAAAACAAACAAACAAAAAAACTAAGGTGCTGGTCAATATGTGTAATACACTCACATTTATGTTTAAAATTCATGTATCCTACACAAAGAAAAACTGACATCTTATGTACACACACACATAATTGTAAAACTCTGAAAGAATGTCCACCGACTGTCAGCAGAAGCTCTCCCTGGGGAGGCAGAGTTGGGTAGAAAGGGGAGAGGAAGTGGGAAGCGAGACTTTAGCCTTTTGTGTATTATATGAATTTTTAAACAACAAAATACATTCACCTATTACCTGTGTACTTAAACAAATGAAAAATCAGAGTCGATGTGGTTCTTTCTGAATTCTTAGAGGATACTGAGAAGTGGTAGAAAAAGTAATGAACTAAGAGTTAGGGGACTGAGGTTTGAATATGGATTCTTACAAGATACATAAATTTGGGGAAGTGACTCAATCTGCCTAAATCTGAGTTTTCTCAGACTTCTTATCTGTAAAATGAAGGCATGGTGGCTCATGCCTGTAATCCCAGCACTTTGGGAGGCCAAGCCAGGAGGATTGATTGACCCCAGGAGTTTCAGATCAGCCTGTACAACATAGGGAGACCCTGTCTCTACAAACAACTAGAAAAGAAATTAGCCAGGCATGGTGGCGTATGCCTGTAGTCACAGCTACTTGGGAGGCTGAGGTGGGAGGACCCCTTGGGCCCAGGAGGTCAAGGCTGCAGTGAGCTATGATCGAGCCGCTGTATTCCAGCCTGGGTGACAGAGCAAAACTCTATCTCAAAAAAAAAAAAAAAGAAAAGAAAAAAATAAAGAACATTTCACAGAATTGGTTTGGAAATTTAAATGAGATAACACATGGGAGCATGCTCTAGAAACCATTGCAAGTTGTCGGTTATGTTGAAGCTATAGTTTATAGTCACTGATTAATGCTCATTTGCCGAACAACTATTGCTGGACATGGAGAGCCTAGAGGACTGTTGGTTGGTCCCCAGCTGCTTTCTTAACCCTCCTCAAGTCCCCCAGGACAAGGACAGTTGTAAAGGGAATTGGGTCAGCTCAGTCATCCTTTCAACTACATTTACCTATGATGTGCCAGGCCTGGGATGTGAAGGCTGGGTGGCAGCCCCAGCCCTGGCACCTGCACTCAGAGGGGCGAAGTTCTGCAGGTTCTCGGTGCCAGAGCCCCAGTTCTGCAGGCTCCTTCTCCTGATCTGGGCTCAGATTTGATGTCTTCTATGGCTGGCCCTCCCTCTGGGAGGATCCCTACTGCCCCTCCTCTTTGCTGGCTGATATCATCTCAAACCTCTGAGCTTTGATGTCTCCCTGAAGGCTCCATCCTGACTGGAGCCCACTGACCTGGCCAGAGCTAAGGGTTCCAGGCCTATTCAGAATCGCCAGTTTGTCCCTAGCTATCTGCTGCTTTCTAGTTACTGACTATGAGCCACCCCTTCAGAAGTGGCATTGACCCTTGTTGGAGGCTGCGCAAATGTTTCTTATGATTAGGCATAATTGAAATCTGTCAGTAACAACATGAACCTGTGATCAATTAAGCAGCTGACCCAATCATTACCTCCTGCTCCTTCCTCCTGTTACCCAATAAATAATGAAGGGCTGCAGAAGCTTAGGGGGCTGCCTTTACTCATTAGAAGCAGGGAGCCCTTTTCTTCTTCTCTTCTTCTCTCTTCTTCTTCCCGATGCTAGCCTTTCCTTAAAATAGTTACTTTGGTTTTTTTGTTATCATTTCCATGTTGATCCCTTCGTTCAGTCTTGTAATGATGTTCTCAGGCAGTAACAGTAGTAACTGCTGTAATGATGGTCTCACGTAGTAACCGTGGCAGTCAGCCACAGACCCTCTCCATGCCATGCATTGTGTGACCCCAATGCACAGCTACAGGTTCATTTAAACACTGGAGACAAGATCAGAAAATGTCATCCTCTAAGACTGAGCTAACTCGAAACAAATGTACTTAGCCATCTGAAAAGTGGCTGAGAGTGTGGCATTGAGCATCCTAGATTACAGAGCTAAGACCAGAGAGTGAGACCCAGTGGCCTGGGTGACTTTAGGCAAACCCTCCAACCTCTGTGAGCTCAGTTCCCCCCAGATGGGGCAGACCCCTGCCCTGCCTGCTTCATAAGATTACAGTGATAATCAAATAAGACAATGGATGTTAAGTGCTTTGAGGTAAGAGATGGTTTGTAAACATTTAGTTTAGAGTTGCTAAGTCTTAATCAGTGATCGTATACTGTGTTATAAGTTGGCAAGCATTAACTCACTTAATTCTCTCAACAATGCTACAGGTAGATGCTATTATTATCTCCATTTTGCAGATGGGGAAGCAGGTACAAAGAGGCTAAGTACTTACCCAAAGCCAGTTAGTTTGCAAATTATGAAGCTCAGGTTTGATGTTTGGTCAGCCTCACTCCAGAGGCTACACTCTTACCCACTCCCCTTGACTGTATCTTTGGAACATCCTGTTCTATGCCTATGCTGACTAAACAGTCCTCTGATGTGTAATTTATTCTCCTGAGAGGGCCTATTTATCAAGAAGGAATATTCTGCACAGGTAAAAGGCCCTAAGTCTTGAATCCAGCAAAGCTTCTGATATAAATTAGCATATTTTCATTCTGGTCTTGGTTAATATGAGTCTTTGACATTGGGTGAGCTGAGATTATTCAATTTCTGTGTCAGCAGAGCTTGAAAGAAACTTGGGTTCTGTGGTGAATTGCTGCTGTCCCCTAGAGAGGACTGCTTCCTGCCCCACACCCACTGTGCCAGGACGACTACATCTTTTGGCCACCACGTGATGTACTGGGATGGGCTGAAGCATATCTGGGCTAGTATATGTGTCCATTGGTAGTTCTAGGCATAGTAGATAGATGTTTGGGATCACTTAGGAAGAAAGATGAAAACCAAGTTATCTTAAAAGCTGATTGCAGAATCCCCATAGAAAGGAAACACTCCAACAGGAAAACACTGAAATATGCCACACTGGAAAGAAGGAGGTAACTGGTGGTTTAGGAGGTGTTAGGAGCCCAGGGGCAGCAAAGGAGAATCGCTGCAAAGCTTTGCCTGTACCAGGGGAGGATTTTACAGTGTGGGTGGACACCTCGTGTTCTATCAGAAGTGGTTTCTGTTTGTGTGGCAGGTAACCCTTCCACACATCTATCTCCCCACCCTCCACCCTCTGCTGTAAACTCTGCTACACTCACACATGCTTTGTGTGGCTGTGGGTTTGATAAAAGTTCATGGAAGGAGCTAGTTGGTGCCCAGGCTGACACATGTAGAAGAGAGACTTCTAGAATCCACAGGAATTTTGGTCCCCATGTTTTCAAAGCCCATAGACCACTAAATAAGGGTTCAAAATGATTTTATGTTGATCTCAAAGGGGCCAGGAGACTGCCATCTGGGTTGTATTTGATAAACATTAAGGACTCTGCCAGCTGTCACTCATGCAGACAGGGATGGATCAGAGGCCTGGTGGAGATGACAGGAGGAGATGAGGATGATGACGTGGCAGGCTGAGAGACTGGGGATACAGCATGAGGAGCTGAGGGATGAAGCTACCAACCTGACCTCCATAAGAATCGCCATTCATCCAAAGTGTCCCCATCTAGACCTAACTCAGCCTGTTATTCCTTTGTCACTCAAAGCCATCTAGGATGCAAAATGCCTACTACTGGGGAGTCAGATACTATGGAGGAGTATTTGCCTGCTTTGTTGTTTCATGACTTTTTGCTTAGACTTTTTTTTTTTTTTTTGAGATGGATTTTGCTCTTGTCGCTCAGGCTGCAGTGCAGTGGCACAATCTCTGCTCACTGCAACCTCTGCCTCCCAGGTTCAAGTGATTCTCCTGCCTCAGCCTCCCGAGTAGCTGGAATTACAGGTGCGTGCCACCACACCCAGCTAATTTTTGTATTTTTAGTAGAGATGGGGTTTCACCATGTTGGCCAGGCTGGTCTCGAACTCAGGTGGTCCATCTGCCTCGGCCTCCCAAATTGCTGGGATTACAGGCATGAGCCACTGCGCCCGGCCCCTTAGACTTTCGAGATAGAACTTGGGAGGGAGGCGAGGAAGGGAACAAACCACAGGCTCCAGCACCGTACCCGCAAACAGAGGTCCTGAATCAGAATCCTCCGTGACCTTCAGAAAAATCTGTCAAGAAGAAAAAAAGAGAGAATTTTGTTTAGTCATTCTTATTCTCAGAAAAATCTAACCCAAACTCTGTTTTGTTGGGTATTGCTTCACAATGGGAAGAAAATCCATTACGACTCTATCTAAGAACATCATCTTCTATAAATACAAAAACGTAAGCACACAGTAACCACAAGTACATAAAATTTGTATGCATGCAGAGATGGGGGAACTATGCCAGAAATATAGTTGCTATGCTTGGGTGGGGAACGATGGCTTTTTGCTTTTACAAAACTTTGCTCTAATGTTAGACTTTTTCAAAGAACCGCCACTTCTGGCACTTGACAGAAATCAGCTGGAATCTCTACTTTACCTCTTCCAGGGGAGTGTCAGAAATTCCAAAACTGCTGAGACCAAGGTCAGCCAGCGTCTCCTCCAGCTCTCTGAAAAGGCTGGCATATGCTCTGTGCTTGAAGTTCTTATTTGGAAGAAGGAAGATAAGTTCTTGACCAATGCACTCCACCAGCTTTGCCTCTGGAACATGGTGGAGAACTACATCCATCAGCTCATTTACATCCCCTAGGACAAGAAAAAAGACTGATGCCAGCTCTGTTTTCCAGAAACTGGAAGATTGTGAGGTTACCCAGATTTCCTACTTCTCTCCACTTCCCCTTTGAAGAAGAGGTATTTTGTATCTCAGCAGTGACTCTTTCAGAGGACTGATGCTCCATCAAGTCTGTTTTTAGCTTAGTTGGCCCTGAGGTCGTCATTGAGAGGCAGAGGGAAACGGAAGCAAAGTCCTCCCGACTAGCTAGCTGTGCAACCTGGGGGCGGAGGCTGGTTGGGGGGTCATGCAGATTTCCTGTGCCAGTTCCTCCTCTGTTCAACCAAATGCTCTGTCCCCTCAAGCTATGTTACGTTGGGTGGGTCACACTCGACTTTCCTCATCTGTGAAAAGGGGAAAATACTGGTATCCACTTCATTGTTGTTTTTGAGAACTGGATGAGTCAAACTACACAAAGCAGTTAGAGAAATACCTGGCACATAGGTGAGTGCTGGCTGCTATTATTATCCTTTACAACATCTCGGTAAGAAATCTCTTACTCATGGTTGTTTTTCATTCTCATTCACTGAAAACTTGAGGGCTAAGTCAAAGTTGTTTTCATTTTTCTGGTCTGTCCCCAGCTATGGGGGACTTGCCCAAGACACAAACCTGGAACCGGTGACCAAGCTGAGTGAGAAGTACCTTCCCTAAATCACACACACATGCCTACTCTAACTTCTCAGAAGATTGCACAGTTTCTCTTGGGATTGCACCTGCCTCCACAAACAAAACTGAATCCTCAGGTCACAGGAAATGCAGAGGTGGGGGTTGAGAAGCCATGGAGAGAGGCTGGGGGAGAGGGTAGGATATGGGGTACGTATCATAGACTGTGAACAAGTGTCAGGTATCAACTGTTTATCTGACACATGTATACAGTCAGAATTGAATTTTATGTACAAATGTGTATTACTTTAACATTAAAAATCTAACTGTGAAAACCTCACTTGCATGCACTTGAAGAGAGAGTTCTCTCGCACATTGTCTTGAGAGGCAGGTCAAAGGGAGAGGGATTCCAGGACTCAAAACATGACTCTTCAGAAAGCAGCTCTCAGAGTTGTGGACACCCAGTAGGTTCTTTTCTTTTTTTGTTGTTTAAAAAATGATCCATATGAAGGGATTTCATGGTTTTCAACCAAAATCCTTCTGCCTAGCCGGATTGGAAGTCTTGCTTTATGTCAAATGTGCAAGTTGGACTTGATTGTCTTTAGCTCTGGGATGACTTCATACGGAGGCTGGAGAGTCCTTTACGTTAAGGAAGCAGCTCTGCCCTAACAGCTTTCCAGGGGTCATATTCATTGTTCTTTTAGGAAGGAAATTGAACCCAAAGCTGCTGGATTCCCAGGAATTGTGTCTTAGGCATGTGTCAGCCTTTCCAGAAGTAGCTCTGTAGGTCAGCAGGGCTTTGGGCATCTGGGAGGGAGGTCTGTGAGTGTGTGTGTGGTATGTGGGTGTGTTTGAGTGAAAAGACTTTCAAGGAGCTAACTGGGGATTCAAATGATTTTCCCTTTCTTATTTGGGGATAACTATTTACTGCATTTCCCACCATTCACAGCATCCCGATTCTATACAAAGAAAACCTTTATTTAGAAATAAAGTAATTTAAAAAAAAGAATCATTCAGCCACGCAGGCCCTGTTTCCAATCTGATTTTGGCAAATCACAGTAACTTAACATATTAGTATCAATTTAAAACAAATATAAACTTCTTGACCAAGGTTCAGAGAGCGGGGAGATAGGTACCCACAGCAAGGCAGGCTAGGAGAAAGACCCAGAAATGTCATCCTAAAAAGATGTTTTCTGTTCATCACAGGGTCTCTCAGTGTAAAGAGAGGGCAGGTGCATGAACAGTGATGATGCCTCTCTGGGCATGTTCCCTCCAGTTGTAATGATTGGACAATGCAAATATTGCCCAGTTCTCTTGCTTCACCAGATCTCAGTTAGTAAATTCTTAACATTTGAAAAAGTTTGTGCTAAATAGAAAAATATGCCTTTTCTTTGATAAGCAGATACTTTCCCCATTCATTAACCTGCATCAGTACGTAAGTTTAGTTTTGCTCCTGTGTGGGAATACGCTTCTCACACATTCTCTCACGTAGAGAGGGGATAGCCTCTCCACTGCAGCTCCCTGGAGATGGGGGCACCCCTGAGAGCTTCAGTGCATCCTAATTAAAGGGAGAATCACTGGGAAATTGGGAAGCTGAGGGGAGAATCAGGAGTGTAACAGGGGTGTATGCTATTTCCAGACTTGCCATCCACATGTGCAATCTCTGACTCCACAAGTTCACTGGAAGAGCCGTGCATCACCATGATTCCACTAGAGGGCGCCATGGCACACATCTAGAAGAAGCTCTCCCCAGACACTAAGGAATGTGGCCTGGAGCCAGGGCAGGGGGACCCCAGGAATGAAGGCTTACTAAGGGTAAGAGCACAGAGTGTATTCCTCATTAAAGGGAGAGGGCCTTTAGGTGCATGACTTTTAAAATCCCTTTGGGAATGAAGGAAGAAGGAAGAGGAGAAAGAAGCTCAAAGCAAAAGAACAACTGTGTGACCTGCAGAAGTACACAGTGTTCTCTTTGCTCCCATTAAAATGCATCACAACAGGACACACCCAGCAATACTGGGAGATGGCTGCCAGACAGGAACCCAAGTATGGCCCTTCCAGTCCTTACCATCCAGGACTTGTTCTGGAGTTAGGTCATCGACGTGGGCTGGACACGTGGTGGAGAAACCCTTAGACGAGCAGCTGCAGGTCCCCTGCAACAGATGGATGGGATGACTGACAAGATGCACATCCCTTCCATGACAGCCTCTCCCTGATGCCAGCTGCTGTCACCACCTGCTTTATTTATTTCTCACTGCCAAGTGTAGTCAACACATTTTTTTCTTCACTGTTTAATCTGTTAATTCATCTGAGCATTTTGAGGGTGTAGTCGCTTGATTTTATCCTAGAGAGTGTGTGAGTCACACACAGAGAGGAGCAGAACCTCCAAGGGTCCCTTTGGCTTGTCATCAATTATGTGGCAGCTGTAGGTTCTGCCTGTGGGAGACATTCTGTGCCTCCCTCCCCACGGATGGACACAGGAAACCCCAGCGGCAGCCAGACACTTAAACCAGAGGCATAAATAATGCTGCCATATCATAATCATGACCATTTGAATGTGAGCAATGCCTGTTCTTAAGAAGCCCAGAGCACATTTATAATACTTTATCTCATTTATCTTCACATCCCTAAGAAGTAGAAGCAGAGGTCATTAGCTTCATTTTCCATGTGAAGAAGAAAAAAATATTAAAAAAAAGGAGGAATTAAATAATTTGCCTAGGATGACACAGTTTGTTCACTTCGCAGCACAGACATAAAACTGGGTCTCCTGATGTGCTGAAGTGGTCTCTGCTGGTTGGTATTTTTTGCCTTCATCATTTTTATGTTATAGCACCCAAGGAGGCCTCTTCTTAGTTTTCACTTACCACTGAAATTCAGGTTTAATTAGGGAATATTAATGTTGAAATGAAGCTTAACCAATTGCTCTTAAAACAGCCTAACCTTACAGAATAAGACACTCACTTCTATGTTGCACCAAACTGGTGTGTAATCTGGCATGTGATACTTGCAGACCATTTAAAGCTAGTTGTTTCATTTTGGCTAAAGCATCTCTGTAGGAGGAGGCTTCAGAATGTGTTCATCGAAATCTTCTGCAAATGGTCCCAGAACAAAGACACTGATTCTGGTGGCGAGAGCCTGTGTGAGTAGCCATGTCTGGAGTGGCAGCTCTGTGCTGTGTGCTCCTTCTCACCCAGGCCAGGGTCCTTCCCTGGGCAGACACCTACCTCACTGCCTTTCCTTTGGCTCTGGATGTTTTTCATCTTGCGCACCAAGGTTAAGTACAAGCCTGTGCCAAAGCAGTTCTTCAGGAAGAGTGGGGTGCCTGAGCAGTAGAGCCTTCCCTGGGCAATGATGGCAATGCGGTCCCCAAGGAGGTCGGCCTCGTCCATGTGGTGAGTGGACATGATGATGGTTCTGCCTGCAAGGTAGGGGCCAGGGCAATCACCAGGCCTGCCCTGGGTTGGGCATTGTTGATAAAGGGTGTACAGCAATTTCCTGGCTATATAGTTGCAAAAATCAGGAGTTAACTAAAAAAAAAACCCAAGGGAACTAATTCAGCAGCAAATTCCAGCATATTAGGACAATAATAACTAACATTTCATAGCTTCCTACATACTGTAAAGCATTGCCACACACAGTGTCTCTGTATCCAGCATAGGATCTGATTCAAATAAATCTCTATATTAGGGGCTCATGTATTATGGTCAGCATCTAGGGAGTTTCATACGTACATTTTCTGGATCATTAAGCTCTGGATTTATACTCTTCATAAAGAACACACACGTGCATACTCTCACTAACTGGAGATGTCATTAACAGAAAACAGCAGGCCGGGCACGGTGGCTCACGCCTGTAATCCCAGCACTTTGGGAGGCCAAGGCGGGAGGATCACTTGAGGTCGGGAGATCGAGACCATCCTGGCTAACACGGTGAAACCCCGTCTCTACTAAAAATACAAAAACAATTAGCTAGGCGTGGTGGCGGGCACCTGTAGTCCCAGCTACTCAGGAGGCTGAGGCAGGAGAATGGCTCGAACCCAGGAGGCGGAGCTTGCAGTGAGTGGAGATTGCGCCACTGCACTGCAGCCTGCGCGACAGAGCGAGATTCTGTCTCAAAAAAAAAAAAAAAAAAAAAAAAAGAAAAGAAAGAAAGAAAACAGCAATGAGGATTTCAGGATGACAAACCCTCAGAGAAAGGCATGGGGCAACGCTGTGTGAGTAGAGCAAGGGGGAAAGCTCTGGCTTGACCACGGGGTTGAACCGTGTTGTTACCTCTATGGGCACTCAGCTCTGCTTGCTGTCTTTTCTGATCTGAGCCCCTTGTCTGAGAGGTGCCATGACAGAGGAGCCACTTCCATCTGTGGCCATCCTCTGGAGCACTGAATGCCCAGCAGGTCACCCTCACACTGGTCCTGAGTGGTCATCTGACAGCTATGGAGCTTCTAGGTATGTTTGCAGGTGACCTGGGTCCCCATGGTCAGAGAAGACATTCACCTAGAGTAGCATCCATTATTCCAGACAGAAGGGCTGCAGGTCAAGAGAATTTTCTAAAATATTTTGGGAAGTAGGTTGCATCATCAGTGATTCTCTGTTTATATTTGTAAAAACCTCAGGAGGCTTTAGCTGGAACTTAGATTCACCAAGTCACTGATAAACCCCCTTCTGAGTGTAGTCATTGTGGTTCCTGTACTCAGCTACAAAATGGCAGGTGAGAGAGTGGGGACCACAGCTAGGGCTGCAGTGAGAGCCCAGGAGACTGAGCAGTGGCTGTTACCTGAGCGATACTTCAGGAGCAGATCCCAGATTGAGCGTCTCGAGTAAGGGTCCACCCCAGAGGTGGGTTCGTCCAGAATCACCACCTTGGCATCTCCCACAAAGGCAATGGCAACCGACAGCTTTCTCTGCATGCCACCTGGAGGCACAAGAAGGACGGGAGAGTTAAGGGGCTGTGGAGGGTGAGGAAGAGAAAGGCCCAGAGCAAGTGGCATTGTGGGGGTACCTTAACCCAGCAGTGGTTTGGTGCTGCCTCTTAGATGTTTATAGCGTTCAAAGCCCTAATACTGTTCAGGCTTTGTAAATGCAGAAAGGGCAACCCTCACCTCCTCAGATCAGACCCTTTGAAGACTGTTCAAACACATCAATCTCAGGACAAATAAAACCCAGGCTGCTGTGAGACAGTGCTCTGCAGGGAAAATGATCTGGGGGCTGCTCTTAGATTTTTGGTGTAACTTCACAGAGGTGTTCCCACCCTTAGAAGCTCTCCTGCTCCAAGCCTCCCCCGCCTCCTGGGTGCACTGGGGAGCCCTGGATTTGCCATCTGTGGCCCTGTCTCCATCCAACTCTGAGCACCTGATAGGTCCTGAGCCTCTTCATTCCGCTTGTGGTGGAGGCCTGTGTCCTCCAACATGGCTTCCATCTCCAGCTGGGCCTCCTCCTGGGACTTTCCTTTCAGCTGGGCATAGAACAGCATGTGCTCAGCCACCGTGAGGCTAGGAGGATGGGACAACAAGAAAAGCAGTGGCTTAGCACTTCCACTTCCAGCAGCCGATCTTACAGAAATAATTGAGGACAAGTATTCTTGATTTGGCAATCAAGATGCTCACTGTGGTGGTGTTTATGATACAATACAAAAATAGCAGACCCTGCTTAAATATCTAATAAGAGGATGGCTTACATAGTTCATTCATACAATGGAATAATCTGTAAACATTAAATATTATTTTATAGAAGAATATGTAATGACATGAAAGATGTTCCTGATATCTTATGTTTAAAAAAGCAATCCTTTTTTTTGAAAAAAAAAGTCAAGTTATAAAATTGTATGCATAGTTTTACTATTCTTTATGATTTTGAAGTATATGTGTTTATCTATCTATATATGTATAGGAGAAAGTTCTAAAAAATTATATACCAATGTTATAACTCAGCGGTTATCTCTGAGTAGTGAAATTACAGGTGACTTTTATTTTCAATTTTTTGTTTACCTATATTTACTTCCTCCCTCCTTCCCTTTCCTTCCTCCTTCCCCTTCCCTTTTCCTCCCTCCTGTTCCCTTCCTTCTCCCCTCCCTCCCTCCCTCGCTTCCTTCCTCCCTCCCTCCCTCCCTCCCTTCTTTCCTTCCTTCCTCCCTTCCTTTTTTTTCTTTCACAATGACTATGCATAGCTTCTTAGATAAGAAATAAAAGATATCTTATTGGGGAAAAAAAGTAACTGAAAAGCCCCCTGAAAAGTTTGCCTTTCAGGCCGTGGCTTCAACAGGAAAAAGGAACAATGGTCCTCCTGTCTTTGGTCCCAGAGAGGAAGTACTTCAGGGCTGCACAAGGGGCTCGGGGATCGATCAGCTGCTCTGTCAGAGCGAAAGCAGCCTCACCCTTCTGAGGGAGGAGCCCTCAGCTCTGAGCAGCAGAGGCAGAGTCCCATATTCTCAGGGACAATTCTCACTGCAAGTAGGACAAAGGACTTTAAACATAGGGGAAACCAAGTAAGAGTCTGTATCTCTGCCTGTGCCCAGGCCTGGCACCCCTGAGCTGGGCTCTAGAGAAGTGTGCTGGGGGCAGAGGTGAGGAGAGGGGATGGGGCAGTCTCAGTTCCTGTGTCGCTTACTGGTGGAACAGGATGTTGTGCTGTGGACACATGCCAAGGCTCTGCCGGACTGCATCCAGGCTGATTTCAATGTCCCTTCCCCCAACGAGCACAGTCCCAGAGGTTGGTGGCAACAGACCCGTCAGGATGGACCTGCAGAACACAGGCGTCAGTGGCAGAAGAGATGGCCTTTAGCAACATGCCTTAGGAGGGCCACCCCCACACCAGTTTCAGTGAGAACTCTCACGGATTCCTGCCTGGGGCTGTCAGTCAAACTCAAACCCCTATTAGCTGTGGGGACCCTTAGCACCAGAGTATACATCCAGGCCCTAATGCAGAGGGCCACCTCTGCCATCCTTCTCTGCTTCTACTTGTTTCATGGTGCTCCCAGGCCAACGCCGAGGGCCTTTGGGATTCCCAGCCTCAAAATGTTCACGTGCAGTCACAGGTGTCCCCAGCTCAGCCATCACGGAGCCTGGTGTTGGAGAGGATCAATAAAAGGTGTTCGGTGCATGACTCAAGGCTTTGCCTCCTGGGTGAGCAGTCATGGCTATTGAAAAGCCAGGTGTCATCATCATAAAGCCCGGGTAAGGTCTTGATGAAGGCCAGAACCCTAAGCAGTCCTAGGTATTTGCTGATTAATTGATCGAAGCCAGGCATGGGAATTACCACCACCAATATTAGCTTTGGATCCAAAACATAAAAAGCCTCAGAGCAATGGTGGGCTTTTTTTTTTTTTTTTTTTTTTAAATGGGAACTATGACTCCCATGTCCTTAGGTTGTTGTAAGGCTTAAATGAGTTAATACACTTACAACATTAGAACAGCGCCAGCATAAAGTAAAACTCAAAAATATTATTACTGTTAGTATTAAACATTGTTTTAACCCCTGGGGGAAGTTGCATGTCAGCAGCCGATGAAGTAATGTGTTTGCCTTTGCGGAGCCCTGGGGTCCTGGAATTTGCTTCCAGCTCTCTGACCATATCAGTTAGCATGGAGAGAAAGCAGATGGATGCAGGGCCGCCACACCCAGCTCTGTCCCTGAGTTCTGATACCATCTCAGGCTATCTGAACTTGTCCTGATGGAGAAGCCGAAATCTCCGCGATCAACCACTAGAGGGAAACAGAACCAATTAGAATGGCACCGGCCCCACATTCCATTCACACTGAACCGCCCTAGAGAACATTCCATCACAGGGTGTACACGCTGTTGTTCCTTCCTGGGGCTCTCCAAAGGACTTGAAGACTGTGTCACGTGGGTTCGCTGCCCCCTGCGAGGTCCGTGTCTGCTGCTCCTTGGGAAACCATGGCGGGCCGTGTTCTCCTCTCAGCAGATGGCGCTCGGGTCCCTTGGAGGAGAGTGGGGCGCCTGCGGAGCTGAGAGATCCACGCAGAGCCCCTTTGCCTTCCCTGCCCTGACCTTCTGTTACCAGGCGGTTACTCCACAAGCCCCTCTAGAGACTGATTCTTCTTTCACTTTCTCCAGAACTACCACTAACCCTCATCAGCTGATGTTGAAGCCTGCCTAATGATTGGTAGGAAAAGGAATGTTCCTTGAAAATAGCAGGACTCCGCCTGGTGCGGTCGCTCATGCCTGTAATCCCAGCACTTTGGGAAGCTGAGGCGGGCAGATCACCTGAGGGCAGGAGTTCGAGACCAGCCTGGCCAACATGGTGAAACCCTGTCTGTACTAAAAAAAAAAAAAAAAAAAAAAAAAAAATACAAAAATTAGCTGGGCATGGTGGTATGCACCTGTAGTCCCACCTACTTGGGAGGCTGAGGTGGGAGAATCGCTTGATCCTGGGAGGCGGAGGTTGCAGTGAGCCAAGATCGCACCACTGCCCTCCAGCACGGGTAATGGAGTAAGACACTATCTCAAAAAAAAAAAAAAAAAAAAAAAAAAAAAAAAAGAAAGAAAAGAAAAGAGAAAGGAAATAGGAGGACTCTATAGCTTCCATGCACATGATGACAGTGGCCATGACTTGATCACCACCATGGACTGTTGGGATGGGGGGAAAGACTCAAGGTGTGAGAAACAAGAGGCAACTGTGGTGCCTGGCTTTTGCCCCCGCTGAGCCATGACAACTTGGTGGCTTCAGGAAAGTCACTTCAACTCTCTGAATGAATGTCCACTTCCCCGGCACACAAAAGGGGCAATAAACGTATTCTACCTCCTCCTCAAGAGAATACATATTAGTGAGCTTTGAATACTGCAGAAAGCTTTTACACATTTTTGGGGCCGCAAATATTTGTCACTAAAATTTGTGGGAAAGAGTAGACAGCTGCTGATAGGGAAAGACTAAGCCAGGAAATGACAGGCTAGCATGGCAGCCAGCTTCTCTGCTGGAAGACTCACAAAGTGGTGGTTTTCCCAGCTCCATTGTGGCCCAGGAATGCGGTGATCTGGTTCTCATAGAAGGTGATGTTCAGACGGTCCACAGCTGGCCGGCCATAGGGCTCAAAAATCTTCACCAGATTCTTCACACATACCCCAGGAACCCACCCTGGATGCTCACGTTCAAAGAAGGAGTCTTGGAGGAAAAAAAAGGAACATGATGTAAACATAATGCCTAATTACATGGCCCCAGGGCTCTTTCTCCAGGCCCTTGTATTCTGCCTATAACATCACTTGCCCCTGTGGCTTCGGCTATCACCGTTGCAAGGAAGACTCCAGAATAATAATAGTAATACTAGCATCAAACGTTTATATAGCACCTCCTATATGCCAGGCACTGCTTTGACTGCTTTACACAAATTACCTCAATGTACTCTTATAATGGTCCTAAGGGGTAGACATTTATTAGGCTCATTTCCATAGTCCAGGAAACCTTAGACACAGAGACATCAAGCGTCCTATTAAGGACACATAGGCATGAGTGGCAGAGTTGGGATTTGAACCCAGAGCCCATGCTTGTCAGAATGCACTCACTGTCTATAGGGAGAGTTGGCCCCAAGCTCAACCTTGGTCCTAGGCCCTCATTGCCAACAGTCCACGGGGCATTTCCTCATGAATTTCTGGAAGCGGCTTAGGTTCTTCATCTTCCCAAAACAACATCTGCCTTCAGATTCTCCCATGACCTTTTCTGGACCGCCATTCTCTTAGTCACCTTGGCTTGAATCTTTGAGTTGACTTTGACTAAGGCTTCTTGCTCCTCAGAACTCCCAGAGTTTTCCAATAGGTGGGTAGGGCAGTCCACGCTTCCTCATCACCATCCCTCAAACCCCACTCCCCTCCTTCTTCCTCCCATGCCTCCTCCAGTGCAGACCCTCACCGAGTGCTCTCACTTCTCCCTGACCTCCCATCTCTCCCTGCTTCATTTCACCCTATATGGCACAGCTTAATTTGTCATCTTAATACTGTAGCTCTAAGCATTTGTTTCCCTAGGGGGAAAAAGTCCACTGTTTCTTCTATCCGTGCCTCCTGGCCTTGCCTGCAACTGAGGTGGAACCAGTCCCCAGCCTCCTGATTTCGGCTTAGACTTTCCACTGTGGGAGGAGGATCTTGCCAGAGGCATGGTGTACTGCAGTCTAACTCTGGGAGGGGCTGCAGGTCTCTGGCTTTAGTTTTATGAAATGGCCCCTGGGGTGGGCTGGAGGGATAAAGGCCAGACCCTCTCCTGCCCTGTCAGGCAGAGCCCAGGGGCTGTGCTGCCTGTCTAAACCCAGAGCATTTTGGCCACAGAGAAATGCGTATGCTTAGGGAATGAAAAGCCTTGGGAGAAATACAGAACTAGTTTAAGAGAGAAGATGAGGGCAGCAAAAGCCAGGAAAACAAAACTTGTAAATCTGGGTCATCAGTTTTGGGATTATTAGGTAACTTCCACTGTCAGGAAAGGCTTCTGATGGCTTCAATGAATGGCCTTCTAGATTTGTAAGCCGTAAGTGAAGTGTAGTCAGCTCCCCTGGAGTCTCTTTCCCCCTGGACACAGAAGCATTTATTTTTGTCTTTCCTTATAGCTCATATCCGCTTTAAGTCCCAGTGACCAAAGTTATTGTTCTTGCTAAATCCTCGGAAGTCAGCACATTTGTGCAACTCACTTGGGATTTGCCTAACAAGGGCACAGGCACACTACATAGTTGGTATTTGCTTTCTCCAGGAAATATGCGCTAATGTCTGGGCTGAACCATTCATTCCACACACATGCAGATGGACCTCTGAGAAGGGATCTGGTTTAACACTTGTCCACAGAGAGAGTCAGTTTCCTAGGCTTCTTTCCACCCTTGCCATGAGATGTTTTGCTCTGGCCCTCTGCAGTGCTTAGAGCCTTTTCCTTGCCTCTGCTGTGTATTCTTTATTGGGGTTTTACCGTGTATTCCTTCTGGGTGCTCTGGATCCTCCGTTTCCTCTGTTAGGGGCTCGGTCTTTTCCAGGGCTCTTTCTTCTCTGGTTGAACACCCTGCACCAATCAGAAGCCAGTGTTACTCTACCATCGGGAGCTGAGAACCAGCAAAGGCAGGAAAGGAGGGGAGAGGTACAGGGAGCAAATGAGTTTCCTAGCCAGCCTCTGACCTGCTCTAGGACTGTGAGGTACTCAAGCCTGATCACACAATCTTTGCCGGAGGAAGATTTATAACAGGAGCTTCAGACTTGGAGAGTTTCACCTCCTCCTCAAAATGTGCCAGGAGGAGCCCACAGTTTCAGAAATTGTGATTTTAAAAAAATTAAGAAAACCAGGTTTGAATTTGAAATGAGTTAATTTTCTTTAGCCCACCACTGGCACATTTTACTCCAATCCAAAACATGTGAAAGTCATGGCGAACCTTGAGTAAAAGTCTATTCAGGGGCCGGATGTGGTGGCTCACGCCTGTAATCCCAGCACTTTGGGAGGCCAATGTAGGCGTATCATGAGGTCAGGAGTTCGAGACCAGTCTGACCAACATGGTGAAACCCCATATCTACTAAAAATATGAAAATTAGCCGGGTGGGGTGGCGCTCACCTGTAATCCCAGCTACTCAGGAGGCTGAGGCAGGAGAATTGCTTGAACCTGGGAGGCGGAGGTTGCAGTGAGCCAAGATAGCGCCACTGCACTCCAGCCTGGGCGACAGAGTGAGACTCTGTCTCAAAAAACAAAAACAAAAACAAAGTCTATTCAAAGTGCTATGACGGGCAGCCAGCTTAAACTACAGCTTGAATATATGGTTTACCTGGGAAATTCACCTAGATGGGCATTTAAGTATCTTGGAATTAACACCAGGGTTGAGCCTGGTGACGGTATTAATACAAGCCTGGACAAATTGTGAAGTGCGGTATAAACACACGCATTGAACACACACACACACACACAAACAGACACTTTTTGGCAAACTTGGCATTTGGTTTAAAAAGACATCAGGACATCCTGGAAGGGGAAGAGAAGCAGAAGGGCCAGTCAGTCTGCCAGAGAGGAAGGCAGGGGCAGGAGGAAACCACTGTCACCAGGCATCCAAGGGCTCTCGGCCTCAAGTGCACATACAGGAGCAGGGCGAGATTTCTCAATGCAACAGCCACCCAGGGCCCCTCTGTCCCCCACCCTCTGAAAATGTGCAGGATGTGTGCTGGAGCAGCAGGTAGTGGGCCTGCTGGTCAGGGACCTGCTGCCTCTAGTACTGTTCTTCTATTTCTGCTTCCTGAAGGACTTTTGAATCTATGCCCCACAGTTCCTTTGATCACTTTACTAGCTATCAAACTGCACAAATAGGTAATGAAATAGCAAGAGGAAACATCCTCCTGAAGAGTTTAATCACTGGAATGAGTTTCCTGCCAGGCAATGTATGTGCAAGTTCCAGATTTTGTCCCAGGTGACCGATAGGGGAAGATACTGGATGTCTCCTGGGCTCCATTTTTTATTTTTTAATCTGTGAAAGGAGGGAGGTTGGGTGGAGACACTCAGCTCTTTTCTGGTTTTAGAGAGTTTTAGAAATCCATTTCAGTCCAGCCTATGAGACAGGTGAAAAATATTTGCCTTCCGTTGGCAAACATATTTGTGATTCACTTTTGAAGGAGCATATTTTCCTTATGATTTCTTTTTTTCTTAAGAGACAGAGTATCTGTTGGGATTGTAGAGAAAAATAAAATGCCCACAAGCCCTGTGTTGAAATTTTTCATTTATTATATGATAATTTTATTATAGTAAAAAATTAACAAGTTTACAGGTAGACAAGTCAATACAATGAAAAAATCCTGAGCTGTTAAAGTGTTGTTTGTTTGACCCAGTGAAAACAAAAGCAAAAAACAAAAGAAAAAAAGAAAAAAAAAACCTGGCCAAGCCCTTTAAAGGCCCTAGACTAATCCCCCAGAGAAAACAAACATCGATCTCAGTGCTTGCAGGATAAGTCCTGGCCCAGGCCCAATAATACAAAGTAAAGAATAGGTAGGTGAGCAACAAACAGATGGGAGAGTACTTCAGCTCTAGGGGAGTCCCCCGCTTACACCCTGGAATTTCTTTGCTTTCTCAGACCTCACAAAAGAGTCTGTGCTTTTCCCTGCTTCTAGAACTTTCTCTAGCTAGGCCTCCTGTTTGGTTCAGTAGTAAAGGTGCCTTTTACCTAAGATGTGTTGTGGGCATGCCCTTTCAGCCTTCTTCCCCACCCCTAAGAAAGATCAACACCAGGAGAATCTGAGGTATTGCCTTGAAGATAACAGCTCTGCCTCAGCCCCAGGAGGAGTCTTCATCTTGGGAGAATAAACTAATTTATATTTTGAAAAGGCAGAGAAGAATAAAAAGGCACAAGGAAGGCAATGGGAGATGAATGCAAAGATTCCTTCATGATTCCCTGGATTGCTGCTTTATACTGAAAAGCTGCAAAAGTTCTTTGAACCCTGAAGTGGCTTGGCCTTTTTTAAATAGGGCAATTTAGTCTACTGGACAAGGTGTACAGGACCCAGGGCTTCATCCATGATCAGCCATTCATGATCACACAGGGCCCAGCAACTTGTGAAAGGTGGTCCCCCAGACGCTGCAATGCCCATCAAGGGGCAGAGCCCCAGGAGGCAGCTGACTCATCAGGAATCACACCGTTTACATAGAGGGCCACCTCTGTGATCCATATACATCTTGTACAGAGCCCAAGGAGCTGATTTCAAACATTAAGATTTGTGTTTTAAAGGACTCACCTTCACCGCCAAGCCAATACGACTCTTGTAGAAGAAAGTACCAAGGAAGTGGGGTTCCATAGTCTCCTAAAAATAGAGACAAATAAACAGAGAAGGTCGAAGGAGTCTCCCTATCCTACCTTACCGCAGTTCTATAAGATCTAGAGTTTATTTACCTGAACCTCAGATTGTAACTACAGATATTTGCAGTTATTATTATATGGCTATTCTCAGGCTCCCAGAAAGACTACCCCTTCCAACATATTTTTATCCACACAGTCATGTTTTTGGGGTGTTATAAGCAACAGCAAGACCAATAATCTTGGTTGACATCAGTTTTCCAAGAAAACGTTTCATGAGAGAATTAAATCAAGTCCTTTTCTAGGAGTTAGATAATAATAATGGTGATCATCACTAAGATGTACTGGATATTCTTTCTGTGGCAGGCGTTGCTGTGAGTGCTTTCCATGTGTTAAATAATTTAAACCTCAAAACAACCCCAGGAGATAGGTAGTAATATTATTCTTGTGAGAAAGGAAACAGAGGCACACTGAGATTCAGCCATCTGCCCCCTGTCACAGATAGTGAAACAGAAATGTAGGAATTCCAACACAGGTAATCCAGTTCTAATGTCAGTGTTTTTAACCCTACACCCCCATCCTTCATTCTACTGGATCTACCAGGGTTCCAAGAAAAAGACTCCCAAATTTCTAGTCCAGTTCTCTTTGAAAGTTCTGCTCCCTACAAAATGTTGATTTTGTAAAATCATGGTCTCGGCTTTTTTTTAAGAGTTGCCGTATGTTTCATGGCCTTTGCTGCCACTGGACTGTCTATTCCTCGGGGCAGGTCTGGATCTTTATCTCCACCGCTCTGCTCCCAGAACCTGGCCCTGCTGAGCCTCATGCACAGGTGCTGCTCAGTAAATAGCTGTTGAATAAATGAAAGCTTTAGCTTGGCTAAAATAAAACTTTTGAATTATGCACAAATTTCAATTTTAACCAACTAATTTTCATCTATTATATCTGTTTCCAACAATCTAGTAGGATAGAAAAAACAGACTAAGTTCAAATGTCTTGTTCAAAGTCACTGTCATGGGTTGAATTTGGTCTCCCTCCAAAAAGACATGTTGGGGTCTGTGGCATAATACAAAATATACTTGGTCTTTGTCCCCAGCTCCTGTGCAGGGCACAGATCTCCTAAAACCCTTGGAATTTCCTGGCAGAAAGGAGTGTCTTTTTTTATTCATAATAAGCCCCTTCCTCCACCACATCTGAGTTTATGCTAATGATGTGACTCAGGGTAGAGCCCCAAGATAGCTGCAGTTTCTGGGGACTGGTCACCAGAAACACCACACATGTGAAGAATGGAACTTTCAGTCCCAACCCTCAACCTCCAGTGGGGGAGTATGGAGCTGGAGATAGGGTTATAAAAACTCTTGAACAACAAGATTTGGAGAGCTTTTGGGTTGCTGAACACTTTGAGGTGCTGGGAGAGTGGTGCGTCTAGAGAGAGCATAGAAACTCTTCCCCCGACCCCATACTGTGCTTCTCTTCCATGTGGCAGTTCCTGAGCTGCACCCTTCATTTTAAAGCTGTGATTGTAAGCACAGGATTTTGGCAAAAGTGTGGGTAGCCTGGGCACCACATTTCCAGCTGGCATCTGAAGACGGGGAAGCCTTGTGGGACTGAACCCGTGGAGTCTGTGTGAATTCTGGATAGTGTCAGAATTCAATTGAATTCTTGGACAACCCATTAATATAGGAGAATTGGTTGGTGCCAAAACAACAACAACAAAAAACCAAAACACACATTTGGTGTCAGAAGTGCTGTCAAGAAAAAAGATACCGGAGTGCTAACCCCAGGTACCTCATAATGTGGCCTTATTTAGGAACAGGGTCATTGCAGATGTGATTAGTTGAGATGAGGTCACATGGGAGCAAGGTAGGCACCTAATCCAATCCAGTTGGTATCCTTATAAGATGGCCATGTAAGACAGGCAGAATGCCATGTGCAGACGAAGGATCAGCAGGAAGCATCTACAAGTCAAGGAGTGCCCAAGCACCTACAGGTTTCAGAGGGAGCATGGCCCTGCCAATACCTTGATTTTGGACTTCCAGCCTTCAGAGCTGTGAGATATAAATGGCTGTTGTCTAAGCTGCCCAGTTAGTGGTATTTTGTTATGGCAGCCCTAGTAAACGAATGCAGGCTTGCCACTAGGATGCAAACCCAGGCCTCCTGACCCAGTCTAGAAGCCTTCCTCCTATTCAGGGTGGCTGCCTACCTATTTCTGCCAACAAAGGCTGCCCTGAGATGATCTGAGAGCTGTGAGTTTGTCCCTCCCCATGGACTGGACCAGCCTCACCATCCCCTGCCTGCTTTTGGCTACAGCATCAAGAGCCAGGCATGGCTGCCACAGCACAAGGCTATTGGCTGACTTGGAGACCACTCAGATGAAGATGGGGCAGCTCTAGTTACCAGAAAATGCTAATTTGAAGGAAAATTTGATTTTCTACCAAGCAAATACATGACCATACAAACAGCCAATTTTCAGAAGCTGATTTTCCATGCTACAGATTACTTAGATATTTATTCAGTGCCCACCAAAGGTCAGGCACTATTCTGGGCACTGGGACTGTCACAGTTAACAAAATAGACCACATGCATGCTCTCTGGGCTCATATTCTACTAAGGGCAGAGAGTCAGTAAATACATGCATAAGATACATCATTGTATCAGATGGTGAAGAATGTTCCCCAAAATAAAGTAGGGTAAGGGGACAGGAACCCTGGAGGAATGTTGTTTACAGAGCCATAGTTATGTAGGTCTCTTCAGTCTGGAAAGATCCCTGTGATAATGGGACATTTGAACAGAGACCTTAACAAAGTAAGGAAGCAAGCCTGCAGATATGAGGGGCGGGTTGCAGGTTGGGGGGAGAGAAACGTGCTTCTGGCATGAGAACAGCAGGTGGAAAGGCCCTGAAGAGGAAATGCGCTCGGTGTATTAAACAGTCAGTAAGGAGGCCGACGTGGCTGGAGCAGAGGAACATGGAGGAGAAGGGAAAATCGTAAGATGAAGAAGAGAGTTGGAGGCCAGATAATGAAGCAGCTTGGAGGCCAGGGTTGAGACACTGGGTTTTACTCTGAAAGAGAGGAAAAGCCAGTGCAAGCATTTGACAGAGAGGGCTGACACCACATGACCTTGATTCTGAAAGGATCTCCCTGAATACAGTGTGCAGAATGGACTGATGGGAGGTGGTAGTGGAAGGAAGAGACTGGCGTTGGGAAGGTTGTGGTGGAGGTGGTGACAAGAGATCAGATTCTGGATTTGTTTCTCAAGTAGAGCCAGTAGGATTTGCTGGTGGATTTTTAACTTCTAGATTTAAACTTCAAATGCTGGTTCTGACAAAGAGCTTAGAAGCAATGAAATTTAAACTAGATGAATGGAGAGGGCTGGGGATCTGAAGAACTTAATTACCTTTACCCTATAGAGGAGGATGCTTACCTGGAAACACCTGGTCAAGGTACCAAGCGAGTAAGCCATAGACAGCAGCATCAAGGAGCATCATCTGCACGGACAGCAGGAAGCTGAATTCGTCCCCTTCCGTGGGACTGTTCCCGATGTTGCTCCACTGCAGCCCCAGGCCTTGCTCTTCAAAGCGAACCAGGTACTCAGTGCCAAATCCAAATGCCACCGGAGACAGTAAGCTCTGCAGTGAGGCGGAGAGGGCACAGAAAAAGAGCAGTGCCTTTTATCCAATGCAACAGCACCCAGATGCCCTCGAGGTAGAGGGGAGGGCCAAAAGAGGCTCCCCATTGTCTCTCAGTGTAAGGTCAGCTCAGGAGGGTGAAGGCAGTCTTTCCCTAGACGGCTAGGGGGAGTTCAGAGTGTCTCTCTGCAAACAAGAGAGTCTCTAGCTATACAGTCACAAAAAACATGAAACAATTCTCAGCCCAGCCCTAATCCACAGTTGCTAGACCTATAGCTTCCTAGTGATCTATGTACCCAAGAAGATGGCCTCAAATTCCATCTGCTTACTCAAGGATTACCAAAATAGCCCAACTCTGCCCACAGATGAGTCATAAGGATTTCTTGCCACTAATCCATTGTGATCATTTTAGAAAATTGGGTACTACAAATGGCAGCAATTGATTTCTTATTTAACCTAAGAAATGAAAGGCAGATGCCCTGACACCTCTGGAGCCTAATAAGTGTGAGTCGTGAGAACAAGTCAGACTTTCTGTCTTTTCCCAGTGAGGGCAGGTGGTTGTCCCTTCTTGACTCTACAGCACAGAGACAGGGAGACTCCGGAGGACAAGGGGAACTGCACCCTCCAGGGCCAGAGGCTGATTAGAGGGTGGAAATGGCCCATTTGAAAACAATTAGAGAAAAGACAGTGCTCTTTGTCTGGGTCTGGGAATTGTGAACTAGGAAGTTTCTCAGGCCATCAGAAGTCAGCTTCGGGAGTCCTCTCCTGGCCAGCAAGCCTGACTCTGTGGACAGTCTCATTTCTGCACTTTCTGCAAACATTGGTAGAGCATGTTAAAGATACTTGTGGAAATACTCCAATTCAAGTTTTTTTGAAGCAAAACAAAAACCTTTAATTAGTGGAAACATCTCTTTAGACAGATAGTAAAGTGGCAAGCTCCCTCCCTTCTGATTCTTCTCAAAGAGTAGGAAAGGAAAACTAGTGAAATGGGCTGCTGGCTCTCTCTTGTGAGTAAACAAAGGGACCTATGAGTGGAACTGTTTTTTTAATGACTTTCCAGGGCAGATGAATCAAGCAGGCGTGGTGAGGAGTCACTGTTGCATCGCTTGGGGTGAGGACTGCTCCCACTTTTGCCCCTGTACATTTTAGCCTCGCGTGAACTTTTTAACCTTAGGTCAAAGGCAAAGTGGACCCCCTCAGAGGGCAGGCTGGGCCTCCAGGACTGCTATGGACCCTTCCAAGGAAATGTGTTGTAGGACAGGGGCCAGCCCAAGGGCCTCACCACAGCCTTCTTCAGCTCGGCGGTCATGCGGTCCTGCCAGGCGAAGCACAGGATGTGTGGCAGGTAGAGGGTGAAATAGATGACACCACTACAGGCTGCTGCCAGACTGGCCTTGGAGAAGAAGGTGCTGAGCAGAAAGCACAGCATGATGGTGGCAGTGGAGAAAGCCAACAAGAACAGGAAGAGGATGAATGGGTCGCTGTAATGTAGGATTCTTCCATGCTGAAACCAAGAGGCCATGCGTCAGTAACTCCTGCCCTTGGCCAGACGCCTTCTCACTCTGCCCTAAAGGGCTCTCTCCCACCAGCCTGCTGTTACTGTCTAAATTTCTACAATGCACACTCCATGTGCTGAGTTCCTTTAATCCTAGGAATGCCATTTTCCCTGGGAGGAGTAGCACATTAGACTCCTAACAGTCATCAGTAATGTTAAAAAAATTAATTGGGAGACCATTAGGTTGAAACGGCCCCAGCATTCTGTGTTCCTACATCAGCAAACCAAAACCCAACTTAGAGAAACTTAACTAATCACAAACTGCCCACTAACCTGTAATCAGGGACTTTCCACTTCAACCAATCAAATATTTGCTTTGTTTTTCTTTGTCTTGCTTCCCTACCCCTCAGTGGGGCCCTGAACCACTTGTGATCTGGAGCCTCCTGTGAATCACTGTTTGCTGGAATCAACTCTAACATTTTAATGTGCCTAAGTTTCTCTTTTAATAGTATTTATTATGTGTTAAGTCAGCAAATCCTTGGTGAGAAGAGTGGTAATGTGGAGAAATATGGCTGGGACAAGGGAGGAAGACCTGGGTAGGGGGTCTTGGAGCATCTCCAGGGCCCTGGATAAACCAGGTATATGGAAAACAAAAGAGGGAGATGGGAGGGAACTCCAGAGGAGCTTCAACATTTTGCCTGGGGCCTGGCCTGTCCGATGCCGTCATCTATACTTGATTTTCTGAGATTTGCTACCCACACAGGTGAAAATACCAGTAATTAATCCAAATCACTTGGAAGTGGATTGATCCTCCCCATCCATGAATATCACACAAATATATTTCCTAGAACCTGCTGGCAGTACTCAGTAACTTTCACATTAACCAATGAATCAATCACTTTGGCTATGTAGAAAATAGGACCAAACTAGCAACTTTTGCTAGGGGAACTGCTATCCAATTACACTATAGGATAAACTGAGATTGTCAAATGTATTAGACCTTCTTGGTTATCTTTTGCTGGAGGCATCCTATGAGGCACTTTACTCTCTGAACACGTAAATGAGTACATAGAATTTATCCTGTGCTCTTCCCAGGAACATAAAGGAACAAATAGGTCCATGTCCTAAATGAGTTCTGATCAATTGGCAGTAGTTCCCTGGAGCTCTGGCTTCCTCTCATAGAAAAGAGAGACCAATGAGCTGTATCTGTGATGGGCATGCGAGAGCTGAGTGGAACGAATGTGCCATTTGTCTGCTGTGGCTGCCATTTCTCCTGTCTGCTCTCCTGCCTGTGGGTACTGACAGAACAGACTGAAGAACACATAAAACAAATGGCAAGAAGGGGCGGGGCACAGAAGAGACCCACGCTTAACTGGAACCCAAATTTGAGGAAATCTAAATAAAAGTCTAAATTAGGACTCAGAGCTCCTGATTTTGTGTGTCACCCACACGCAGCTCCATAAAAGCAAGTCCATGGCTGAACATGTGGCTTTTGGATGGAATCACTTTAAGGTAGTTGTTGCAGTTCTCAAAAGAATGAAATCAATTTCTTTTTTATTTATTTATTTTTTTAGACAGAGTCTTGCTCTGTTGCCCAGGCTAGAGTGCAGTGATATGATATCAGCTCACTGAGACCTCCACCTCCTGGGTTCAAGGGATTCTCCTTGCTCAGCCTCCTGAGTAGCCGGGACTACAGGCGTGTGCCACCGCACCTGGCTAATTTTTGTATTTTTAGGAGAGGCAGGGTTTCGCCATGTTGGCCAGACTGCTCTGGAACTCCTGACCTGAAGTGATCCACCTGCCTCTGTCTCCCAAAGTGTTAGGGTTACAGGCGTGAGCCACCACGCCCAGCCTGAAATCAATTTCTTATCCTTGCTCAAAACAAAGTCCCATAAACTTTTAGGACTTCTAGGACCGCAAACTTCTAGGACTTTTCACTGACTTAAGCCAGAGGTGTAATTCACTCTGTGACCCTACAGTTTCACCAGCTGTGGCTTCCTCAGATGGCCACTTTTCTTTTTGTTTCTAATAGCTCGAATAACAAAGGGACCTTCCCATTGTCCCTGCTTCCAGCTTCTTTCCTGTGTTGTTGAGGTGGGGAGGAAGAGACAAGGGAAAGGTGGCAGAGTCATTCAAAGGAAAACCCTGTTTTGGTGTGGAAAGCTCTGTTTCCGTCATCACTGGAACAATGTTCTAGTTCCCACAAAGAGAAACCCTTTTGTGCATGAAACTCCTGGTGAACGTTCTTTACCTCACATCGTAAAAGCTTTGAAGACCTAATGGCCCATTCTTAGGAGGGCAGATCTCAATGCTGCTTATCAACAAGGCAGGAAAAATCTCATGGCTGTTGCTAGTCAGATGTTTACACATTTTTACTCCTTTAATTCTGAGGACACAAACATGTTGGTACTGGGAAAAGGAGCAGACTGAGGGATGGGAAAGAACAAGGGAACCCTAGATGAGGACAAGGGGCTCAGCTCCTCCTCTCATCTCTTAGAACTTTGGTGCCCTTTGCAAATGTAAGCCCACATCCAGGTGGGGTCAGGTTGTTTGAGCAGAATGACCTCTACCTTAGCATTTGTCTTGTTAGGACTCTAGCACAGGGCATAACCAAGGCCACAGATCACTGGATCATGCAGCAACATTAAAAAGACAAAACCTTCAGATTTAGTATATTTTACCGTAAGGAGAAAGGGCAAGATTTGGCTTAACTGGAGATGTGTTGTTTGAACAGGATCTGATGGAACATTTGTGGATCAGGTGGGTACCAGATATGGGCCAGCATGGGATGGGAGACACTCAGCCAGTCTGTGGTCACTACACACACTGCCTAGTGTGGTACAGCACTTCCTATCATGATGGGGAAGAAGTAGAACAAGCTCAATCAGTCCATCTCAGGAGCCTGTAAAGCCTGAAGTCTAAAAATTATACCAAATTCCACCCAATAAAATATAAAAAATGACCTAAATTTATATCCTTATCATTTAACAAGTACAAACTATCATCTACGGTGGAGGAGCTAAAAATGAAGGATAGCAGCGCATTGCAAAATAATGTTTCATTTCCAAGTCTAGCTCTCAGAGGAGTTGCAAGTTTGCAGAGGACAGACCAATAGATGCTGCCTGCGGCTATAAAAACTCCTTATCACTGAGGAAGGATGGACTCCAAATTCCATCCTTTAAAAGAGAGAGAGGTTTTGGAGATTTTTCAGGCAGCAGAATGTTTTTTGGTGAAGCCATGTAGGAGGTGACCATGATGGTGATAAGTAAATAATCCAGATCTCCTCCCCTACTGCTACTGAAAAGGCAAAAGGCTTTCCCCATTTCAACTGTAGCCAGTACTTAAAATTGTAAGCCTAGGAAAACACTCCCTGAACTGATTTTTTCTGTGTTTGGAAAGAGAAGACCACTTTAATTACACTATCACCCTGTGCAGGGCTCTGCTAATAGCAGCTTCTCCAGATGGTCACGGAATGGGACTGGAAAGTCTGTGTGGACCATGGACCCCTGGGCAGGAAGTGGGAGATGGGAGGATGCTGTGATACGGTGGCTCCTTCAGGAGATTTCGTCTCTTTGAGTGTCTCCCACGTTGGCTAAAAGGAAGGGCTGGGAAGCTAGATGTCACGCTCTCCTTGGTGGCCACATGACTAATCCAGGCACATGAACAGGAGGAAAGGGGAGAGGAACCAAAGTAGTCAAGATTTTCTAGGCCTTCTCCATTTGGCTTACCATGATGAATATCGTCAGGAGGAAGATGCTCAGTGACATGATGGAGAAGCTGTCCAGGAACCAGGTACACCAAATCACTGCATTGGAGACACCCTGATTTTTCAAGGTCTCCTTCAGTCGTAACTCCTTCTCCAAGACGATGCTCTTCACAGTCATGGAGACAGAGTAGATCCATGCCAGCACCATGAAGATAGGGAAACAGCGGTTCAGGATGATCATGAAACTAAAGCAAAAGGAGAGAAGCAGAATAGTAGAGTGCTCTGTACCTGGTAGAGGCAGAATAAATGTTTGTTGAATGAATGTGTTGAGAACAAAGCCCAGATGGAGGGAAAGGAAAACAGGAAAACCTCCCCTGGACATTTAATGGGCTGGAATCTTTTAATACATTCCATGTTAGCCCTGAAGCATTATTTTTTGTTTATAGCAGAGTGCTGGCTTTCTGGTTAGCCCAGGTGAATGCTCTGCAAGTAAAATGTGTCAATAAAATTATATCCTCTATGTCAAAGATCTTCCCTGTAAGGCCTTGCAAGGAAAAAACTGCAGACTTGATGATGTGGATGAGATCTGAGTAGATAGCTACATGCTGACACTGAAACCCAAGAGGGTGGAGGACTGACAAGGGCAAGTGGTGGTGGTAAGAGCAATAACTTGGCTCCCCAAGGGGTCAGCCACCCCAGCACAGTCTGCCCTGGAAGGTCAAACCCTAGTTACACAAAAAGACACACAAAAGAACTAATCAGTTTGGCACTTTCAGAAGGCAAATGATCCATCAATAAATCAGTTATCCAACAGCCACTGGCCCCACCACCAGCCATGAACAGGTAGAGTAGACCCTGGTATATCCACCTGGCAAACAGGATAGATTTGATACACTGGAACGACTTTCTTGTGAACTTTACACGTTTTCCCTGTGTTTCATGTGCTAGTAAAGCCCTTGGGATTATTATCTATTGAAAACTGTTGTGTGTTGTCACTGGAAGGGCCCAATTCCAGCATGGGAGGGTTTCACTCAAGGTGGCCCTAGGGAGAGAAGCGTTATGTTCGTAAAGCATGCACTTCTGGGACTAGCCACCAGAGGACTCTCCCACACCAAATGACCCAGCTCCCTATTGCCTCCCGGCACCCACCTCACTTCCCCATCAGCCACTCCCGTCCTGATCCTAAAGTGGACCTGGGCTTTTGCCCCTGGCTCCATTTCCCAGCTCTGCCTATTGTCCGAACCCAAACTAACTGCAGACAGGCCACTGTTATCTCAAGTTTTCTGTAGAGCTGAGGCTAGAAAACCCATTGGACAGTTATTAAAAGAGGGTTTCCTGTGTCCACACTGAGTTTTAGGTGAACTCAGTTGTAGGTCTCTGCTGCTGTTTTGGTAGTGTGTCTGACCCCATCTGTAATGACAAATGAGCCCTCCCAACCCTCCACCCCGGCCCTTTGTCTACCACCCCCCAAATCCATATTCAGTCAAACAGTAGGCTGTTGCTTGGCTTGTTCCTGGTCAACAGATATACAGGCCTGGGATGGGGGTGTCCAGGGAGGCAGGGCCTGAGCTCATCCAACACATTCCTCTGCCTTGTCATTGAGCATACATCATGGAAATGTTAGTTAGGGAAGGGGCTGCATTATTCCACGGCTCCCAGGAACCAGACCTACTGGCCATACAGAGTCCAAAATGAACGCTGATGTGGCAATCATTGGGCAAACATTCTGACCAGAACCCTTCCACATACCAAACATACTACATAGTGGGGAATTTGTCCCCTCCCCCAGCCTCACTTTCCTTGCTTTAATTTTCCCCTTCCCTTTTCCAGCTACAACACCAACTCTTTTCCCTTTCCCACCACTGCACTGACTCATCTGTGCCTGCCTGGAGCTTGGGAGAAGCAGGTTCCTCAGTCAGAGTTCCATGCTCTCCAATTTGGCTCTGGTCCCTGGGGCTCTCTCTAAAGACATGGAAGCCTTGAGGGCACCCCCAGCCCACCCCAGCCCACTCCAGCACCCCCATTAGCGTGTCACGGAGGAGGATCGCGAACTTCAGACTCACGAATCGTCCACGAAGCAGGGGTAGGGCATCTGCTGGAGGTAGATTCCAACTGGAGCCTCCGCCTGCACCTGGCTCCTTGTGATCCCCTGTTCAACCATGTCCTGCAGATAGGCAAACCCGCCCCAGATGTACCGGAAATCTTCCACGGGATCAGCTCTGGGACCAGAATCCCAATACCTGAGAAGACACAGAGGGACAAAGGATGGGAACGGGCTTGGATAGCTCACTCCCACCTCCCGACCACACGGTGACTTGGAACCCATTCTCTTAAAATCTTTCTCCGAAACGCTTCAAAAGGATCCAATTCTATTTCCTAGTCCTCAGTTTAAATCTCAGTTTTGAATATTAGCCACAATGTGACTCTGTAATTGCTTTCGTTCAAGGACTCTTTGTTGAGCTTTATAAAATATCTTATTTTTTCTTATTTAACTTAATTTTATTGATTTATGAGTCCAGTCTCAATCCCTTTCTCTCTACCAAATGTAATTTCCCACTGACTTTGGAGAAATGCAGCGAGCCCTTCCTGAAACATCACCTGTCTTTAATCTTATTGGTTTTCTCCACCACGTCTATGTCCATTCGGATCTTATACTTCACGTGGGGTGGTAGAGAGCTGGTCCAGGGATACATGTCAGGGAATACCACTCCAGCCCAGAACATGTTTTCCTCCAGTAGAGAGAGGGCACGTTGGGTGAGCTGAGTTTCATCATTGTAGCTTTCAAACTTATCCAGGACCAAGCACTGCAGAGAGTCACAAAGTTGAGAGAGTTTGAGGAGGACCAACTGCAAAGACTCAGCTCTACACACAGAAAGGCACAGGATAAGGGCTGCTGCCCCAGGAAATGGTCAAATGCAAGGAGGCCTATAAACTTAATGTTTGCTTAACTCCACAGTCTGGTGTTAATTTTTCAACGTGTCCAGATGTAGGGGCGCCAGAGAGCTTGGAAATGCTGACGTGCTCTTATCCCTGCAGAGCTAGTGAGGACCACACTTTCCAGATGTCCAAGGCTGTCCAAATATGCAAGTCTTCAAAATGACAAAAATACTCCAGGCTTTTACTCCCCAGCATGGGGAGGCGAGGGAGTGGGGTCACACTGGCTACAGCCTGCTTTGAAGATCAGAAAGCCTGACGATTAAAGAGCTTTAAAGAGAGAGAGAAACATTCCTAGCCTTGAACCTTTCTGGCTGTCTCCAAACACACAGGATGGCCAGCTGAGGGAAGAGCAAGGAGGAAGAGAGAAAATAACAGACAGCCAAAATAACTTAGTCAGGGAAATCACTTCCAATTACAATTCTGTGACAAGTAATGCTGGGGGAGGAGGAATTTCTATAATATGCCTCTTTTCTTCTCCTGGAAGAGGAAAAAAAAACCATTACCCACAAAAGAGCAGAACTAAGAATGTTTGAAAATTTGAATATGATGGTTGGCCTCCTGTATAGATTTGTTAAAGCACTTATATTGTTATTTGCATCTATTTCCTTTTCTTTAACCTCTTGTTCCTATCATTGTGAGGGCTATTGGTGTCGTCATTTCTTTCTTAGCATGTAACTCACAAGAGGTCAGATGGTCTTGTCTTGATTAAGTTGTTCCCTGAATGCATACTGAGAATCTGCAACGTGCCAGAGCCTGGTCAACTCTAGGAATACAAGAAGGAAAGATAAACATCTCTTCCTGAAAGAAAGTTGAGAGCTAATGAGGGAGAGGATTGGAGCAAACCAACAACCATAATGTGGAAGGATCAGGTTCTAATGAAAGCAAGCCCAGTGTATTGGGGAAGCCCAGCGGAGGGACGCAGCTAAGTCTTCCTGGAGGTATCAGGGAAGGCTGCCTGGAGGAAGAGCCTCCTGAGTAGGAGGATAAGCAGGAATTAGCCGAGGAGAGGAAAGTGGGGGAAAGGTCAGCTCAGGCACAGGGAACAGCACATGAGGTATCTGGGGACCTACAAGAATAGATCAGTGGTTCCCATCTGTGGCTGTGCTTTAGAACCACTGCGGAGCTTTAAAAGATACCTATGCCAGGCCCTACCCCAAGCAATTAAATCAGAATCTCTAGTGGCAGGGCCAGAGCATCCATATCTTGTAAAAAACTCCCTAGGTAATTGCAAGGCACAGAAGGGAGTGTAGGGTGAAGGGAGGTGAGTGTGACAGCAGCACTAGAAAGGAGGGTGGGACCGGACGGTTTGCCCTGCGGGACTCAGTAGTGTGAACGACCAATGCAGGGCTTCCCCGGACACGTGCTTTCAGTGCTAAGACCAGGGGAGTTCTGGGCAGGCCTTAAACAGCCATAGGAGCTAATGTAGGGTTTTGAGCAGGGATATCACCTATGGGATCAGACTATGATCACTGGTAGTGGAGACGGGGGAAAGCAAGCAGGAAGACTGGGCTATTGATGTACTGCAGGCTTTAAGGAACAGATTCATCCCCACAAACTATCTGTGAGTTACCTGGAATCCTCATTTTACTGAAGAGGAAACTGAGCTTTATAAAGTATCTTATTTTTTTGAGGAGACCTGCCTGAGGTCACACAGAGAGACAGTGGCAGAGCTGGGACTCTCTCCCCAATTTCACCTGCAGGCCTAGAGTTCTTCCTGCCACACCAGGAACCGTGGGAAAGGCTGGATCCACAGCCTGGTGCTCAGGGCCCTCACTACTATCTTGTCAAGTAGGTGGATCAGCAATTACTACTTATCCTCACTTGGCAGCCCCGGAACTTAGGTTCAAGGAGTCTGAGTGACTCCCCCAGCGTGGTAGAGTAGGTATCAAACCCCAGGTCATTTGATTCCACAACTACTATCCGAGAAATAAAGAAATGAGAAAGGCAGACAGGGCGTAAGGACCTGACCACAGAACCAAGCTCCACTGCACTGGGAAGAAGCAGGCAATCCCAACTCATTCGCCGAAACCCCTCACTCCCGAGTCCCACCTGCGCCTCAGAGCATGCACCGGAAGCCTCTGGGGATTCAGAGGCTGTGTTTGAACAAGGGGCTGCACACCCACACTTCTTGGGCCTCCTGAACTAAACTGTCCCACCTTAGCCTCCATGCCCTGGGGGCGGGTCCCATGTAATGTTCTCAGTCTTCTACATAAAAAGGAAGAAAACTATTAGTGTTCCAGCTGATATGGGCAGAGGAACACAGGTACATGAAAAATTCTAAAGGGCCCAGGCTTAAGTGACACCACGCTGATGAGATATTAATAATGATCTTAAAAGGAAATGGAATTGGTATTTCTTTGGGCCCAGGCTTCAGTGACACCATGCTAATGAGATATTAATAATTATGTTAAAAGGAAATGGAATTGATATTTCTTTAAGAAATACCAGTATGTGTAGTCACCCACCATAGAGCTAAGGGAAATGGAGAATTTTCTTTAGGCAGTGATTCTCTCACAAACAGGCATTGCCTAGCCTAACATTGACCAGTCCTTAAATGAGATGTAGGACTTAAACAGGTCACACCCCAAAAGTTCTCAATAAATGTTTGTTTCTTCTGGACAGAAATAATGTAAGGTTTGCTATTGGATAAATAGTTTGGGTCTGTTGAGGGTGGGGGTAGGTGGGATCTAATATGTAGACTGTTAGCACAGTCCCTGACCATGGGCCTGACACCCAGTGTTTGTCAGTACTTAACCCACCCAACCATGCTGCTTGAGGACAAAGGATTGACAGTGTGATGCTTGGGCCAGGGGGCTTCTGAACTGAACTGCTAGAATACATTTTAAAAATATGCATTTAAATTTGCTTTAGGGAGACCTCAATGTTCTACAAAGATAAGTAGTAAAATAATCTTTTTTTATTGGTTTGTCAAGTTTAGAACTGCATATAGAGAATCTTAGTATTGGCAATTAGAGTGAATCTGAAATTTAATTCCTAAAATGAAAAACAAAATTATCTGGGGAGATGAAAGTCTTTGCTCTTCATGTTGTGACACACACATAGAATGTTCTACCAGTTCACTCAGTCATGGGGCATTTGGACAGAGCCCTAGAGGGCTTGTGGTCTGATGTTCTTACTTGGCTGGTGAAGAAATTGGGATCAGAGGAGCAAAGGGCCTTGCCCAAGGTCAATCTAGGTTAGAAGCAGAGCCTGCATCCATGTCTTCAGTGCTGAGCCTGCAGAGTGCCACGGTTCCCCTATCGTTGCTCTGAGGATAAGCCACACTGTAGCCACAAGCGGGGGTGTAACATCCCTGAACAAGAAGATCTTCTGCTCCAGAGCAGCATTGTTCAGTAGAACTTTCTGCAGTGATGGAATTGTTCTATATCTGCCCTGTCCAATATGGCAGGCAGGAGCCACACATATCTATTGAACACTTAAAATGTGGCTAATGCACCTGAGGCATTGTGTTTTTACTTCTAATTAATTTAAATTTAAATAGCCCTGTGTGGCTGCTGGTTACTGTATTGGCCAGCACAGTTCCAAAGACAGTACATTCTTTGAGGCTGGGGCCATGGCTTGTTCACCATGGTCTCTAGAATAGCATTTTGTCATGATAGGGCCTTGATATACGTTTACTGAGTTGAGTTGATTTGTGTATTTTGAATATAACTCTTCATCCTACCCTAGAATCACATGATAAACTAGGAGAAATTAATAAAATGTGAATTTTTGCTACGGTGCTAATGACAGTATAACTCTTAAAACAAAAAAGCTAGTAAAAATAAATATATTTTAGTAATATGACTCTCAGAGATATCTGGCCCATTCTCTTTGAACTCCCCTTTCATGTCTTAAGGGGAAATCTATATGGGAATAAGCAGCTGATGTTTTCAGTGGCATTGCTGACTGCTGTGATGACGTGGGCTCCATCCTGGCTGGTTTATCAGGCAGCTGATTCATAGTCATGTTTCCTGATGCATCCCCCTAGATTGATACCTTGATAATCTCTGGGGGAAAAAAAAAACTTAAAAGATTCTCAAATGTTCATTTACCCTAAAACATCTGACCCATTTTCAAAGGTGCTTTGTCTTCCTTGTCTTGCAAATTGGTGTAGCATAGTGTTTAAGAGTCTAACAGACCTGTTGCCATTTCCTAATTGTGTGGCTTCTGTTTCCCTACCTACAAAATTGAGATATGCCCTATCTCATAGGTTTGTTGTAAGGATCACATTAGACGGTGTTTGTGAAGGGCTTACAATTGCCTCCCTGTAGGAATAAAAGCAGCGCTTGCTGAAGGCTTACTATACGGCCAAAACTGGTCCAAGGACTTTACTCATATTCACCCATTTCATTCTCACAACAACCTTATGAGGTCCAAGTTCACTTAGGAGACACGACTAAGCAAAGTAAACCTCCTCTGGAAAGAGCATGTGTTTTTAACCACTATGGTATACCAAACCGTCTCACAAATAGTGAGGACCTGATAAATGCCATTTTTATGACTGTTTTTGCAAAATATCTTGAAAGTCAACAGACTTTTAAGCCCCAGCCAGGTTACCTTTTAGCCATGGCAGCTGTTTATCAGGGGAGGAAGGGAGCTATTTTCTTTAAATAATATGTCTGGGAACATATCCCATCCTGAGCTGATCCATAACACCTCATTTGGTTAGAACAATGCTATGGACAGATGCCAAAGCCCATGTCCCAGGTGGGCAGTAGGGGAGCTGAGAGCGGGTGGGTCCTCACACACTGATGCTTGCTAGCTGCTTGTTGATCATTAGGTGAAAGTCAAACAACTCTGCCCACAGGAAGGCCTTATAAAGCTAATCCCGAATGTCATCCTCCCCACATCTTCCCTAGGTCAAGGTAGAGCAATTGTAGAAGCTGCTTTGGACATGAATCAGAAGTTCCTGGGTCACCCTCTGAAGTATGAGTCATGAGGTGGCCTTGCATTCTCATGGGGAAGCCACCTGCCTTGCAGCAAGTGACCTCATTCCCTATTGGTACTTGCTTTGATCCCTGAAGTCAAAATCTTGGCTAATGGACATGTATATTAGTGCACGTATGTACATAAGTACGTTTGGGAGACAGAGATGAATGAATAAACTCTCAGCAGAGGTTTTTGATTTTGATATATTTGGTCTGATTAGCTTGCAAGTTAGAATATAGTAGGTTCTGTGAGGCTACAGCCATGGAGTCTATGTGTAAAAGCTGTCTGCTTCTACACTAAGAGTAACTATGTAATCATGAATGTTAGGGAAGAATGTAGGTAGACAAGAACTGGCTATTGTAAGGGGCCAGTGTAAGGTGCTTAAACCTAGCACCACTAGTGGGAAAAAAAGTCAAAGGGCATCTTCGCTGAATAAAAACACAGTGTCTTAAGGCCTCAGAGGCAGATTCTGGGCAAATGTTATAGCCAGAGCTCAGAATCTCAAAGAGAACCATTGTAATGCCCTATGACAGCCAATGACAATAAAGCAAGAAAAGGGCTTTCCTCCTCCCCTTTAGTTTCCTAACTGCTGTGGCTGAGCCCAAGTGGCAGGACCACCACCATTTGAAGTCCACACAAGTCCTACAGCTCTTTGTTGGTTGTTTTGCTGGCACTCACCAGGAAGCAGAGTTCACCCTGGCGGAAGAGGTTTGAGCCCTCTCCAGCGCAGGCAGCTGTGTTCAGGACCTCTGGAGAATGCAGTCATTTGTTTACACAGCTAAATCAAACACCTCCTTGGGAGGACAAGCTGCAGTAGCAGCAGGCTTCCTTCTTTAACTGTGACCTCTCTGTCTCTAATTCAAACACATTCAGTAACAGATACATTAAATGATCTGTTAGGTGGGAAATGATGTCCAGTAGAGGCGGAGAAAGAAAGAAAATCTTTCTTTTTGTTTAAACTTGATGATCAAAGTGGGGAGCAACCCCGTGCTGACGTGGCATAAGAGGACATATTTTGACGAATACATCCAGGACGTGCTAGGAGTGAGGTCTTCGAGGGTAAGGGAGCCACTGCCTGCTTAGAGATGTTGGCTGTATAATCCCGCCTCTCACATCTGTAACTCCTAAACTCAGGCTGAGAACAAAGCGGGCGATGAATGCCAACGGAGGGCTCAAGTGGCCCTGCTGGTGTCAAGGTAGACACCTGGGGTTCCTTTTGAGAAATGCCAATGGATGTGGGCAAACATCCCAGAATGAGTTTCCTGGCAAATCTAAACAGTAACATTCAAGATTTATTTCCCACTACAGGGAAAAATCCACTGGATAAAACAGCCTTGGGCTCTCTGAATTGGTTGGAATGGTGAGTTAGAGGCCGAAGGCACTGCAGTAAATTTTATCTTGCACGCTGGGCACTGCAAACAGACATCTGAAACGTTCACCCACAGAGAGTAAGGAAACACATGACGACTGGAAAACAAAGGGACAGGAAATGCACAGCTGTTAAAAAATGTCTGTCTCTAAAATAAACAACTTAAATACAATAATGAAACAAATAAAAAGATCAAGTTGGAGGACAAAGATTCACACTGGGGCAAAGCCACGAGGTAATGCCTGCGTCTAACTGGGTCCAAAGGAAGAGAATCACCTGGCTGACGACTGCAGGGCACTTGAGCTCTTAAAGTTTCTTGTTGAATCATCCCAACAACTTGGGCACATGGGTGCTACTATATTCAAAACATCTGATAATCAACAGAGCTGGGCACTGACCAATCAGACCACATTCTGGCCACAAACACCCATTTCAGCCACACCAGTGAATGCCACTTGAACGGCAGTTTGGGTTATCATCCTCAGTTTTCTGGCAGTAAAACAGCAAAGTTGCCTCCAATCACAGAGCCTATTGGTGCAAGAGATGGTGTCCTTTCCCCTATAGGATGAAGCTTTTGCAAGCCGTGCCTGCCGACTCCAGGCACTACTTCTTCTCCCCTGATGCTGCAGCCACACCTCTGCCCAGCCCATCCATTTCTCTTGAGCTTCACATCTCTGCACTTTGCTTATGCTCTTCCTCCTGCCTGAAAATGTCTTTCTTCCTTGCTTAGCTGGAAAATTCAACCTTTACAGCCCAGAGCAGCATTTATGAGTGTCTATTCTATGTGACTACAGCTCCACTAAGGTAAGTTGGGAAGTCAAAAAGAAAAGTAAGGCAGTTTTGGCCCTTGAGGGGTTCAGGGCCATGAAGGTGCGGAGGCGTATAAACAAATCATGATCAAGGGCTACAGGGAAGGGAATGGTGCGCAGAAGAAGGCCCGAAACATAGGACCTGAGTCCTGAAGCGTGGGTGTGGGTGTTGACCAGGCAGTCGAGTGGGGGAAGGATGGAAAGGCTCAGTGGTACCAGGTGGGAAGCCTGGGGCAGTCCCATAGAACCTGGAAGAAGCATGAAGGGCTAGACTGGGAAGGCCTTTACCTTAACAGCAATGAGGAGTCACTGTGGAGCTGTGGGCGCTAAGTCATGGCAAGCCTGGGGTTTTAGAAAGATCTTGCTGGAAGCAGCTGAGAGCTGAACAGCAAGAGACTGGCGGCCTGGCAAACAGCTAAGAGAGACAGTACACGCTTCTGTAAATGGAGGCCATAAATGGGAAAGAAGGAGGAATTTCAGAGATAATTTGGAGGAAGAATTGGCAGTGCTTAGAGGATTTATGATGTTTTGAATTGGATTTGTACAATCTGTTTCTACTCTGTCAGATTGAATTATGTTCTGCTAGTCCTCGGAGATACCACTATTATGGCATTATTTAATGACATGCTCATCTCTCCAATGTGAGCTTCCAAGGAATCAGGGATTAACAGCATTTATTCAAATGTAGGTAGCTCAATCCATGCAAATACATGAATGACTGAATGAATTCACATCTTTTTGGTTTCCTACTCTAATCTAGCTACTTTCAAGCAGGAAAATCCAATCATAATAGTGCCTATTATGCTGCATATTATAAAATAATGTCTGCCTTCATTGGATTCATTATATAGTTTATCCAGAGAATACTTTCTGAGCCCCCTATTAACATGGGCTGCATATGACAGCAGAAAGAGCTTTCTCATCAGAGCCAGGCAGCTCTGGATTAGAATTCCAGATCCCCCATTTAGCTGTTGTGTTACATTAGACTGTCAACCTCTTTGAGTCTGTTTTTAATTCTATAAAATGACAATTATGCTTACTAGGCAGGTAACTGGGAGTATTGCATGAGATGACATGTAAAAGTGCCCAGCATGTGGCTGGCTCATAGCAGCTTCAATATCAGTCCACCCTATGAGCTCCATTGATTACTATTTGGACCTCCACCCATGACCCCGGTCTACCCCTTGCCCACATTTTCCTTCCTCATGCCAGTTATATGTTTCTTAGAGACTAGAGGTATGAAATGAGGTCATTGCCTATGAGTTGCTTAGGATCTAGTTCATGGCTCTTGAAATAATATTGTTTGTGTGATGTAGACTTCTGTGCTCTTTCTCACGATCCCCTGATTTCTCCCTAGCCTTCCAATGCACATCTAGAGTCAATGAATTAATAGAAGAAAGAAATAGGACAGATAATTCACAAATATTTATATATCTGACTCTAAAGTACATTACATGATCAGCAGCTTTATTTTCTTAATCCTATTTTTTCTTAGGTTATCCTGAAAAATACGTTCCCTGAGTACATTCTGTTTGGGTGGTGGTGGCATGTGGCCAGGAACATGCAAGGTACAGAGAAAAAATAGTCCAAATCTCTGGCCTTTGAGAATTCATCAGCAAGATAATCACCATGTAGACAATAAGGAGTTATGCACATGTATTGACTGTGTTGACAGCAGAGGAAAAAGCAGTTAATGAATGCATGTTTTTTCACAGCTTAGAGAAATACAGTGGTTACTGGTTAAAATACAATTTTATGCCTTGATCAGAGGTATTTTCGTATTAAAATCTGGCTGAATTCAGCTTCCTATATCAGCTTCCTGATGTGAAATTCAAGACCTGAAAATCAAATATATTATGAAATGAAAATACACTGTGAACTCTGAATAGTAGTTCATCTGTGCCAGGCCTAACCTTTTGCTAAACAAAAAATCCAAAGGGGAGGGGTGTGTATGCTTGTTTTAGCTGAAGGGCAATAAGAAGAATGATGTATTAATTTTTCTAATTGTGCTTTTCTCCAGAAGCAAAATATATGTGAATAAAGACACATATAAATTAGAACTATAAATGAATACACATACCAGTTTAAGATATTTGCCTGTATGATGACCCATTTGTCCTGTGTCCTTAGATTTGGAGAAAAGGGTGATTGGAAGGCCCATGGGAATGAATGTCTCCCCATGAGTGATGTGAGGCTCCCCAAACCACCATCATCTATTTTCCTACTCCACTGCCTGCCTTCTAACTGGGCCGTCTGACTTCCATTTATTTCCCCCTGCTAATGGGAGGGGATCAGAGGAAAGACAGAATGTATTTATGGGGTGAATGAGATTGCAGACCTTATTGTGGAGGGGGTCTGAGACAGCAGACCATGGTCCACAGAAATGCCAGCATGGTGGTTAGGCCGTCCTCCTGGGAGGGGCCTGTACTCTCTGCTCAGAACCCCCAGGCAGGCCTTCAGCAGCCCAGTGAAGCAACATCCTTGCTTTCCTGCCCTGGAGAGACCTTCAGAGCCATCAGCAAAGAGTTTTCATGGCCTCTCTGCTACTAAGCCATCCTTAGGGTGGGGACGTGAATGATTTTCAAGTCTCCTCCAGACTTCCCAAAACACGAGAACAGAAGCAGAAAAATCCAGGACAAGTCACAGTGATGTGTTTCTTCCTCACACATTTCCTCTCTGCTATCTTCTCCTTTCTGTTCATTGCCCCTTGCTTTCCTCCTCCCCCACCCCAAGGGCAGGAAGATCAGAAACCACATCATCACAGCTGCTGGGCTTCTGCTCCCATCATACCCCTCTGCTCAGAGGCCCTTGTGAAGTCCTGGCGGCCCCGGAGGATGTGATTTGCAGCTTTGTGATTCCTAGAGGAGCACCAGCTTGGAGGCTGGGCCTATTTACAGGAGGCACTAACATCATTTCCTCTCCTAAGCAGTGTTTTTTGGCTTGTATTTTGTTAAAAAGCTAATATTTATTAAGTGCTTACTATATGTCAGTGCTTTGCATGAATTAGCTCATTTAATTCTCATAACGAGCCTATTAGGTAAGTACTATTAATATCCCTATTTTATAGATTCGGAAACTGGGCACAGATAATAGGAATTTGAACCCAGGCAGTGTGGGTCCAGAGACTGAATTCTTAACCATTTAAGCAATTAATATATTTTAAGTATCTGTTGGGTGCCTGGGGCTGCATTAGGCACAAGCTGCTTGGAAAAAATAATCCTTCTGGAAAACAAGACATTTATGTCACGATACGAATGTCAAGTAGACAAGGAGTATCCTTTATAGTACTTCGCAAAAACATTGTGAGAACCACTGAACTCCATGCTGCACAAATGAAGCAACAGAGCCTCTCTTCTCCGTCCACACCCCCTCGCACAGGTCCTGCTTATATTATAACAGCAGTGGGTGGATGGTGGTGGGCCTGGCTGGGAATAAGGGCTTAGCAGGTAGAGGCACCATGAGAGGAGGGAGATGTTAATTGAGTAACTAACTGTACAAGGGAACTGCAGATCCCACAGATCTAATAGGTCTGTAAACATGCAGATAACCAGGCCTCTTCCCTGGAAATTCTGAGCCAGTCGATCTGGGTTGATGCTTAAGAATCTGTTTTGTAAACAGACACATAGACCAATGGAGCAGAACAGAGGCTTCAGAAATAGCACCACACATCTACAACCACCTGATATTTGCCAAACCTGACACACACAAGCAATGGGGAAAGGATTCCCTATTTAATAAATGGTGTTGGGAAAACTGGCTAGCCATATGTAGAAAACTTAAACTGGACCCCTTCCTTACACCTTATACAAAAATTAACTCAAGCTGGATTAAAGACTTAAATGTAAAATCTAAAATCATGAAAACTAGAAGAAAGCCTAGGCAATACCACTCAAGACATACGCATGGGCAAAGACTTCATGACTAAAACACCAAAAGCAATTGCAACAAAAGCCAAAATTGAAAAATGGATCTAATTAGGCTAAAGAGCTTCTGCACAGCAAAAGAAACTATCATTAGCGTGAACAGGCAACCTGCAGAATAAGAGAAAATTTTTGTAATCTACCCATCTGACAAAGGTCTAATATCCAGAATCTATAAGGAACTTAACAAATTTACAAGAAAAAACAAACAACTCTATCAAAAAGTGGGTGAAAGATATGAAGAGAGACTTCTCAAAAGAAGACATTTATGTGGTCAACAAACATGAAAAAAGCTCATCATCACTGATCATTAGAGAAATGCAAATCAAAACCACATTGAGATATCATCTCATGCCAGTCAGAATGGTGATTATTAAAATGTCAAGAAACAATAGATGCTGGTGAGGCTGTTGAGAAATAGGAAGGCTTTTACACTGTTGGTGGGAATGTAAATTAGTTCAACCATTGCGGAAGATAGTGTGATTCCTCAAGGATCTAGAACCAGAAATACAATTTGACCAGGCAATCCCATTACTGGGTATATAACCAAAGGAATATAAATCATTCTACTATAAAAATACATGCACATGTATGTTTACAATTGCAAAGACATGGAACCAACCCAAATGCCCATCAGTGATAGGCTGGATAAGGAAAATGTGGTACATATACACCATAGAATACTATGCAGCCATAAAAAGGAATGAGATCGTGTCCTTTGCAGGGACATGGAAGAAGCTGGAAGCCATCATCCTCAGCAAACTAACACAGGAACAGAAAACTAAACACCGCATGTTCTCACTTATAAGTGGAAGCTGAACAAAGAGAACACATGGACACAGGGAGGGGAACATCACACACCGGGGCCTGTTGGGGTGGGGTAGGGGCGAGGCGAGGGAGAGCATTAGGACAAATAGCTAATGCATGTGGGGCTTAAAACCTAGATGATGCATTGACAAGTGCAGCAAACCACCATGGCACACATATACCTATGTAACAAACCTACACGTTCTGCACTTGCATCCCAGAACTTAAGGTAAAATAAAGAAAGAAAATCTAAAAATAAAAAAAAAAAAAATCCTGTTTTATAAAATGCATTCAAGGTCATTCTTATCTTCAGACAAGTTGGTGATCGCTTAGTAGTTGCCTGCAGTTTGGTGCTGCTGTCATGACTGGCACCTTCTGAAAGGCCACTGGGGAGCCTTGGCTGCCACTTCCAGAGATTGGAGAGCGAGGGTCACACACTCTGGAAAATTGTGGTGGCACCAGGGCAACAGAAAGTCCTCAAGAGCACCAGGTGACAGATAGAACGAGGCTTTTCCTCACTAGTTTGTTATCCTCAGGACTCACAAGTCTGAGACAAGAGGGCATGCTCCCGAGGGCCCTCGAGTTTATTCCCTTTCCTATTGCTCACAGAAGCCCCTACCTTCCAACAGTTCTAGATGACACAGACCCAGACCTGGCCCGTGGGCAAGAGTGGTCCGCCCTTAGATGGAGTCATTTACTGGGAGTATGAGGTTGAGAATTTGAAAATGACTGACATGTGCTCCCTGATTCTAAATAACTCCAGTTTAGCTGCCCAGCCAGAGATGGACATGTCAACAGCCAACTCTAATCTATCTGGGAGAGGGGTCTGAGAGAGGTGTGAAGAGAGGGCCAGGAAGCACAGAGGAGTGAATGACTAAACCTCCATCAAAGCAGAAGTGACATTTAAGAGCTGAGTGCTGAGTCTCAAAGAATGAATGAGTAGAAGCTCAGCAGATGAGGAAAGGGACAGTCATTTCAGGCATTGGTGGAGATACACTTTTCTACCTTATGTTTCTTCTTTTGGGGAAACATCTTCCTCCACTTCACAGTAATCCTGCTCATAGAAATGGCCCCATGGTGGGCAGCTGACCCAGGCCTCCCAATCAGAGTACACAGGGGTGGGTACAGGAGCCAGAGCAACAGGGAAACTCTCTAGGAGCATTGCTTCTGCTATGGGAAAGGGATTTTTGGTGTATAGATGACTGCTAAGGGCTGTAAGCAGCTAGGGCATCAGCAGAGGAGAGGGCCTGGCCAGAGATGAAGCTGAGCAGAGGCGAGTAGAAAAGTGAGGTGGAAGGACACAGGGGTCTCATGGTGGCTTCCAACTCTTGGATCCTCCTGAACTTCATTATTTATGTCCACCAATAAATGCTTTCTTTTTGGTTAAGCAAAAAGCTTGTGACCAAAAGCGCTCTAATAAATGGGCAATGAAAACAGCATTTGCAACGGGTAGAATCCCAAGAGGTCATGGAATGGGAATGCCTGTAGGCGTGAAAGGGCCAGGTAGCAGAGTTGAGGGTGTGCAGTGAGCAAGGGCTGGGAAGGTGGGGTAGGACAGCTTTGGAAGGGACCTGTGTTATTTGGGGGTCGAGTCATTAAGATTTTAAGTGAGAGAGCAACGTAAGCAGGTGTGCGGAATGTAACTCTTGTGCCAGTGTAGAGAAATGCCTGGGCCAACAGAGGCTGGACCCTGGATTCCAGGAAGGAAGCCCTTGGAATGGGCTGGTGCAGAGATGACAAGGCCTCTAGTCCTCAGAGAGCCTGGAATGCAAGAGGCAGAGTTGAGAGATATTTGGGAGGGAGAGGAGACAAAGCTTGGTAAGAGAAATCAGAAAGGCAGGCTCTGAACTCAGGCACCCCCAGAGCTGGATCCTGTTCGCTCCTCTTAATGGTCATGCGTGGGATCTTATTTAACCTCTTTAAGCCCTGGCTTCTCATCTGCAAATTGGCAATGATAATGGTGCAAGCCTCATGGAGCTGTGAGAATTAAATGAAGCATATGTGTGTAAAAGCAGTTGGCACAGTACTTGGCATAAAGTAACACTCAGTAAGTGACAGCTACTGTGTGGAGGGTGAAGAAGGAAAATTAGGGATGACCCTGAAATCCCTCGCTTGAGAATTTGGGCAAACGCTGATGACGTTAATTAGGATAGGAAATATAGGAGAAGGATATGTTCTATGGGCAAGGAGAACATACAGTTTTTGGAGGGGACATGTTGAGGCTGATGTGCTTGTAGAACTTGAGGGCAGGAGTGTCCAGCAAGCAATGGACTGTGGGGTTGAGGGGACACTGGCCATAGATGGCCACTCAAGCAATGTCAGACAGAAGAGGGTTGAGGACAGACACAGATGCTTAAAGGGGGCTACAGGAGGAGGTGCCCAGCATGAGAAGTAGGAGATGTGAAGAGGAAACCGTTTTCAGCATAGATAAGTTTTAATTATGGATAAGCTGTTAGAGAATGAGAACTGTACAGGGGATGTAGGGATTCTTGTTTCTTCGGTGGGGAAAATGAAAGCTTAAATTCAAGACCACTTGACTTGCTAAGGGAGCTCTGGCCCCACTCATGGGGCTATCTTCAAGGGGCCCACTGTGGGGCTTGCAGCCCCTTACCTCCAGGTATTGATTGACCAGGCGGAGGGTGCGATCAGTGATGTTAAATATGTCCCTCCAGTCGAAGTTGGCCATGTCGTCAGCCTGGCTTTCCTGAGGGCCCTTGTAGAGGAAGTTTAGGATGGCTTCAGCAGTAATACCTTCTTCACCAAGCTGCCTATTCAAAAAGTCTTTTACTGTTGGGTTCCCCAGGGTATCCTTGGGAAGAAGAAATACAGTCACTGCTTAGAAATTCCATAGGATCTTTGGTCTTGTTCTTCAGCCATTTCTAATTTTTAGTGATTGAGGATAGAGATGCTAAGGCTCCCTGAAGAGCTGGTGAGCTTGTTCCACTATGAAACATACCTATCTATATCCCATTTCCCCCAGTCTATGGGTCTCTAGAATAGAGGGAAGATGTGTAGGGGCAAAGGAGGGGCCAGATGGGGGTCATTGAATATGGTGTATAAAAAGCTTTCTTTTGCTTATGGATATTTTTGTTTTCTTTTGAGTGTCCCTGATATATAGAACTCTTGTGTTCATTTTGCAAAGCTGAAAATGAGACCAGACAAACACATTTCACCATCTTTGGAGTTACAGAGCTGGCCCCTTGGGGAGATGCCTCTTTGAATTTGAGGCCCTTGAGTGAATTCATAAAAGCAGGAAACTCCAGGAAGCCACTGGTCTTGTGGCAGCTTTTAGACTTCTCCCAGAATTCAAGAAACATATTTCTCATCCAAAGTCAGTGACCCCACTTGGTGACTGCTTGGAATGAAGGCCTTTGGGGCCTGCTTGTTGTATTTTGATCTAACTCCAATAGCGATTAACTCTTTCCTGGGAAAAGGAAACAAGTGGAAATTTCCTGTCCCCACCCCTTCCTCCTCCCCTCCCCTCCCCATCCTCCAACCCCCCCTTACTCTGATCATGTTCATCTGTGTGCTGTTGTCAAAGAAGTACCAGATCTGGGGCCCTACTTCTTCCCAGGCTTTGACCAACTTCCTAACGCGTTCCAGTTCTTCAAAAGTTGAGTTGGCCTAAAACCAGACAGAGATCGAGACAGAGACACGAACAGAGAGAAAAGTGAGAGAGAACTTTTGGTTGTGTCTTTTCTGCCCCATCACTTAGTGTTAGGGAAAGGCTTTTCAAGGAAGTGTTTTTATTTTCTCAGTCTATTGCTATTTCCCAGAACAATTCACCATCTCCCAACTTCCTGGGCTGACAGAATCTAATTTCTTAGTATCTCAGAAGTCCATGTAATATTGATGATATTATTTTCTCAGAACCTCCCTCGTTAAAGCTAGATTTGGACCCCCTGGGAGAAAATACTCTTCCTCCCTTCCTCCCTGTCTTTATCTGAGTAGCCAGGATTCAGAGAATTGTGAACCCTTCCATCAGGGATATAATTCAAGCAATGGGAAAGAAAACCTCATTGTAGGCTGCAGTAGAGAGGGGAGGGCCCAGGCAGGGGCACTGAAGCAAAGCATTCCAGTGATGACTGTGGATGGGGGAGGAAACGCAAGAGTCCACTTAGCAAAAAACAAACATAAGATGTGCTACCAGGAAGGCACATCTCACACACACACACACACACACACACACACACACACACACACACACACACACACACTTCTGGGAGGTCCAGGGTACACAAGGCAAGCCCAGCTGGGATCTTACATTCTTCAGTATCCTTCGTGCTGCAGGTGAATCAGGAGTGTACAGGATTTTTCCCATCAGCAAAGGCTTTGCTGCCCTCCAAGCGATTTTGGTTAAAGGATTTGACTCCAGGCTCTGGATCAATGCATTACAAAAGGATGCTGCCAGGAGAGAAGGGACAGATTTTACAGAAACTCCCCATTGCTTGTAACTCAACATAGTCATTAGTGTATCCACATCACATGTCTCATTCAACTCCATGCTGGAGGATTTGACGAATAACCTAAATTAATAGGCTGTACCCCACCAATAACAAGCTCATCATTAGTAGCAAAATGCCACAGTGCCTCTCAGTAATGGCCTCATCAGAGAAACAAAGGATGCGACTTGCCCTGTGGTTTATTCTGCTTTAGGAGAAGGAGGTTGAGAAGCCTGCCTCTGATTACTGCTAGGAACTGAGGCCTTTCTCAGATGAAAGGGACTGAGAGGCCAAACAAGGCCCCCGCTTGGAATCTCAGCTTGAGCCTCAGTAATTTCCCTTCAATTAGCTGCTTAGCTGCTTTGTTGTGTGTAGCTATCTTAGAGTCCAACTACTTTTGGCATGTCCCTTGCTGCCTCTTTTCAGTTTTTAACTAGAGGGGCAGCCAGTTACATTTCTTCCCCACCCCATCCTCCTTTACCCCATAGAAGACCAAAAAAACAAAAATAGTGAAAGGTGGGGAAGATGATTTGCCAGGAATTTGCCATTTGGAATGTAATTCAGTACTACACACATAGATTTTCACGGTATTGTGTTTGTAAAAGCGTCCCACAGCCGTGTTTACTTGCCAGGGCCCTTCTGACCTGAGCTTCACCTGGAACTCTGGGTTGCTTCCTTGCGGATCATTCTCTTCCTCTTGAACTTAGCCCTAGTTCAATTACATCAGTGGGAAATGGCCCCTCTGTTCCCTTTCCAAGTGGGCCTCAGTTCTTTCTGTGGTTCATGTCCAGAATTGCTTATAAGCAATGCCCCCTTTCTGCAAGGGGTAGTGGACTTTCTGGGAGAAGTCTCTTTGCCTAAGGCCACTCAACAAGACAAGATAGATGCAACCCCAGGTTTGGTTTCACCTAGAAGTGTTAAACCATCAACTTAACCAACATGAGAGGCCAATTTATAAGCAGGACTCAGAAAACTTACTAGTTCTTCTGTCATAAGAATAGATAGGATCCTTCCTTGTGGAGTCAATCCCCAGAAAGGCCTTATAGTTATTGTCTTCATACCAGTTGAAGGAGAGCACCCGAGAGCCACCTCCCTCGGGGTAGCCACACAGGAGGTCAGACAGGATGCCCATCAGCTTTGTAAAGGTCTCTGGACCACCATTCTGCATGAGGGGCCTGGTCACCCACAGCAAGTCCTGCATACTCGGCCGACGGATAAACTAGGGCAAGGCAAAATCTTCAGGTTATTTTAAGGCAGCTAGAGTCATAATCTACTGTGAGGCCAGTGCTCCAAAGTTTGGGTTTGACTTCCACATTTAAAAGAAAACATCCATATATTCTCAGCAATCCTTAATCCAGCTGCGAAAAACAAAAAACAAAACCTACTGCCATCTACTTAGGGACTAGGAGAATACTAGGATGAGCCTTAAAGAAAATCACAGAGTGGCCGGGTACAGTGGCTCATGCCTGTAATCCTAGCACTTTGGGAGGCCGAGGCAGGCGGATCATGAGGTCAGGAGATCGAGACCATCCTGGCAAACATGGTGAAACCCCGTCTCTATTAAAAATACAAAAAAATTAGCCGGACATGGTGGTGGGCCCCTGTACTCCCAGCTATTTGGGAGGCTGAGGCAGGAGAATGGCGTGAACCTGGGGGGCAGAGCTTACAGTGAGTAGACATCGTGCCACTGCACTCCAGCCTGGGCGACTGAGCAAGACTCTGTCTCAAAACAACAACAACAACAACAACAAAAAATCACAGAGTGACCCCTAGAGCACTGTAGTATAGCCTCTCTTCTTCTAGTCTCTTTTATTTGAATTCGTTGGGAATGTGTCCTTGGGCAAATGCAGAAAATATTTTACTGTTAAGCCAGTTCTTGGGTTCTGTTGTCCCACCAAGATGGGGATACTGGGGAGAAAAAGAGGGAAATAAAATGATTGGGGAATGGTTCTGTTGTAGAAAGGCAAGATCAGAGCAAATTTCTTTGGCTAAATAGTCTAAAATTTAGTTTCTTATATTTGGAAAATAATCTTATTAGCTTAATTTTACCAATGAATTCTTCCATTTCCTTGAAATGTGTGGTTTGTGGTTTTCTCGTGTGTGTGTGCATGTGTGTGTGCGCATGTGTGTGTGTCTGTGTGTGCGCTTTAAAATTCTAGCAAATACAGAACATATGAAGTATCCATTCCTGGAAAAACACTTTTTCAATTCTGTGCCAGCTAAGAGGAGGTTGGTGGCCTTCTCTTCTCCATGTGGGCACCCTGTGGTGCTTGCTGGCCTCATCCTTTGAGGGTAGATCTGTAATGCCGAGAACTCAGGAGAAGGCTGGTGGAGCTCCCAGTAGCTTGGCTCCCATAATGCCATTTGGCTTTGCTTTAGGGGAAAATACAAAATTAAAATAATGCTGCTTTTATTCCTAAAACACACCTTATTACTTGCTTTGCTTTCAGTGGTACTGGGGAATTTATAAAACCATTAGGATTCAATCAGTGAGACTGAAAATATTTCCCCATTGCAATAAGCCATGTTTACCTGTCATCCCTCTCTTTGTCCACATGCCAACACTTGCCCTCTGAAACTGATGAGCCCAGGGAGAATCCACACAGTGAGTCATGCCTATAATCACCATCTATGCTTCAATAAAGTCAAAATCTCAAATTGCTTCAACAACAGTGAGTCTTATGACAATCTTGTAAGGGGTTATTACTATTATTATGTTGCTCATTTAGTCAAAGCACTCAGAGATGAAGGGGCTGTTCTCAGGTCAAATGGTGTAATATCAATTAATATAAACTGGGCCTTCTGCTTTAACTTAGTTCACAAATGATTAGACTTGCTATCTAGACAGTCACGAAGCCTTCTGGAACTTCTACTCAGAACTAAGAGTGTTGATATACTTTGGGGATTGTTTGTACATTCTCTGTCAATTTCAACCTTATTGTACTGATATAAATTTTTTTAATGCTATGAAGAAAAGACTGTTTAACAGAGACTTCCACTGTAGCAGGTGAGCATTAGTACAATGGGCTCTTCTCTAACTTTCCCACACATCAGTGTGCATACTTGGCCCAGGTTGAGATGCGTTTTATAAAGACAGATTCCAACCATGCAGTTTTCCAGGTTGGTGGAGCCCAAGTCAGCTGCTAATAATGAAGGGAGAAAAGTTTCGAAAAAAACCTGTTTCAACTTTTCCCTCCCTTTCGTAACACTCATCACACTTGAAGAGAATTATTTTTTTCTCATCTCTCTTTCCCACAGGGTCATGACCAAATCTGTGTGTTCATCATCATATCCCCAGCACCTCTTATCTATTGCGTGGAAGAATCCATTTCTATATGGGAGGAGACTTGTGCAATCAGATGTTAATTAAAATGTGCGCATCTTTTTACAAAACAACACAAAAGTCCATTGTTTTCTTTATGATGAAATAAGCCAACATAGGTAAAACACTTAGAAGAAGAGTGCCTGTAAGCTATAAAGGTGTATGCTATTATTATTGGCAGTATATATTTATGTGAATTTTAAGACTGTAACAGAATAATGAACCACCTCAGTACTGAAAAGACTTAGATTCAACTGTAAGTCTTCTGATGATTTATGCCACACCAGGCAAATTGCTTATTGCCAGTGGCATTTCTTTTTTGATGTGAAATCAGAAGGGTGGTTCCTTTCTTTCTGCCTCTTACTTAAGAGCACAGATAATTTGGGATGTGAACAGGTGCTTTGAAATCGCTAGATGGAAAGATCAAATGTACTTTTCCTTGAACAGGTTTGAAATACAATTAAATTATTTGACATAAGTGGGGTAAATGGTGGAAAGACATAATGAAATTATAATTACTACCATCAGGCTACTCACCTCTTGAATTCTTGGTGACATATCAGATAATATTCCTCCCCAAGATCTCAGATTGATACCTTGAGAACGGCTGTCTAGGAGTGTGGGAAGCTGTAATTGACAGTAAAACAATTTTTTAAATATATATATATGTTTGTAGGCATATACACACATAGGCACACTCTGATCTCCTATATGCTTGAAAACTCCCCCCCTCCTTCTTTCTGATCGCAGGATCTTTTCTGCAAGATTACTTTTAGAAACAAAAAACTCTTTTATTTAATTGAAAAAATAAAGGCTCTCATTCCAAGACTCCTTGCTGCACTTGTCAATCACAGATAGTTTCATAGTTATATTAAATACTATCACTATTTCAAAGTGATTCTAATTGCTGTTTTAGCGACACCAAACAAGATTCCTGGAGGAAGGAAAACAGAGTGCAGCTGGCAGAGACTGAAGGAAGTGCTGCAGGCCTGGGGTGCCCATCTGTTCACCTCGGAGCTTTGTAGACACTGCAGTCTTCTCGTCATTGTTTACATCTGTCTTCCTCTGTGCCATTTTCAGACAGGTTGTGTCTCTTCCTCCATTCAACACTGCTCTCTCATGGAGGATTTGACCAGCTACATCACCTTTATTTTAAAGAAGCTGCTGGTAGGAGTCGGAGAAGTTCCCTTGCAGATTCTCCAATTGCCAGCAGTGTTCAGGAAACCCCAGCCCATGTGAACTCACCACTGCTCCTGATTTTGCCACCTCGGCAGGGGATGTGGAAGCCCCCAGGTGTGCTGCCTCCAAGCTCCAGAGACTGATGTGAACATCTGGTTTTCTGGAAACCAAGATCATGTCCTGTTTGACTTCATGCTTCATGTTTCAAAACTGATGGAATCACTGATCCTAGAGGAGTCATGTAGGACTGAGTTCTAAGTGTAAAGACAGTGGTTTTCAAACTCAAGTGTGCTTCCTGAGTAGGTGTGAAGTGAGCACTGGGCATGTGCCTTTTAACCAGCTGGACTTGTAACTCTCATCCAAGTATCTGGGGACCAAAAGCCTCTGCTTTTTATTTGCCAGCACAGTTCTCCTAAATGATCATTGGGCTGTCCTAACTTGCATCAATGCTGACAAACAGGTGGAGTTAGGCTTTGACCAGCCAGGTTCTCATTTGTAGCTGTGTGTCTTTGTCCCTCTCTTCTTGGCTGTAGATGCAGAGGTCCTTGTATTCCTTTTGACCCTGAAACTCTAGAATAAATGTAGGTACACTCAGGCAGCATTCATATTTCAGGCTTATTTTCTAATTGTGAAATAAAAGGCTTTGTTAGGTATAGGAGTTACTAAGCAGATGGGTAGAATTTTCCAGAGGAAAGAACAGCTAAGCTGCTATTGACACCACATCACTGAGAAGCGTCTCCCCTCTTTGACCTGAGCACTGGACCGAGAAATTTGTCTTGCCGGGAGTACTCTTCAAACTCCTTCGAAATAGCTTCAGTGGGTGCTGGGCAAAGCACTTTAATTTCTGTTTTTTCCATACAAGGGTGGGGCTGAGAAGAGTGGGTGGGAAGGGAGGAAGCAAGTAGGCAAAACTGTGTGTCAATAAGCAAGTTAGCACCAAGTCCTGCCCATCCTCCCTCCTGTCTCCCCTGAGATTATTAGAGATGAAAAGAGACCTGAGAGACATAGCAGTAAAATGGCCACAGGTGGATTTTGATTCTGATCTGAACAAACCAGCTGTAACAATTGGGGGAAAGTGGACATGAAATGGGTATTAGGTATTATTAAGACATTATGATAAATTTTGTTGGGTACGATCATAGCATTGTGATTTTGTTAAAACAAATAAGTTCTTACATGTTAGAGATACAGAGGGAAGTACATATGGTGAAATGATATATTGTCTGTGATTTGCTTCAAAAAAACTTCAGGAAAAAAAAGTGGAGAACAGTTAAAACAAGAACAGCCAAATATTGATAATAGTTGAAGCTGGGTGATAGATCCATGGGAGCTCATTATATTATTCACTCTAGTTTCATACTTTTTTCCTATAATAAAACGTTTTAATAATAAAAAAGGTTTTAGTGTATATGCAAAAATAAATTGTCGAATGAGCAAATACTAAGGAAGTATCCTATCTGTTTTGTTCTTCCTCTTTAGGACTGCCTTTGTTCACTTCCTTTCTAGAATATTTTATCAAAATAGGCATAGAAAAAGGACTGGCCTTCTTGCCAGTCCCCTTGCCTCTAGCCCCCTCCCTTCCAATGCATTGTTGTCTGAGTTACCCAACAGGCCAATCCAGTCATGTCGCTTTCCCTGCTCAAACATCTTCCATGGCTCCCTACTGTCTCCAGCAGAGAAGGCCATTACTACGTTATGACACACATGACCTCTGTGAGCTGGTGCCTGGCTCCCTCACTTGCCTTCTCTCCTGCTTCTCTGCTGCCACAATGGACTTCTTTTTATGTCTGCTCACATATCAGCTGTCTCCTGCCCCTAGCTCTGCTCTCTATTCCCCCCCATTCCTTCTTTGCCTGGCAAACTTCTATTCATCCCTCAAGTCTCATTCCTAACATGATGACCTATGTGATCTCCCAAGTAGATTTAGATGCCCCTTTTTCCATGCCTCTTGCTCACCCCTGCCCAGCCACGCTCTCTTTAGGAGTTCTGTTTCCTTCCTTGTGCTCTTCACCATTGGTAATTATTCGGTGTTTACTTGTCATCTATCTCCCTTGTAAGACTCTATGCTCCATGTAGACAGAAATCATACTGGATGACTTCTAGGTATGCTGGGCATGTGGTGGGCACTCAATATTTGATGCGTGAGTAAATGATCTTATCAGAATAACAAGCAGATTGATTATAATTGTTTATACACCTGATACTCCATGAAATGGTATGTTCATTAAGGACAGGACCCCACTTTTTATCTTTGTATCACCAAGCTTTTTATCCATTGCATTTTCTGTACACTCATCAATGTCCAACTAAGGAAGGTTCTGTAAGACAAGTCTGCTTTTAAGTTGTCTTTTTTAAAAGGGTAAATAAATTTGGTCTTTTTATCTTGAAGTCAAATTCCCCTATATTGAAGTCCTGTTAGAAGTGGATGTAATAAAGAAGTGGTAAATTAATGACTTCCTGAAAATTCATAATCACTCAATTTTACTAATTCAATTAATTGTATTACCTAGGTAGTTCTGAGTCACATGAAGAGCACATAGGCTTTTTTTTTTAAGACAACGAAGTAGTAGCTGTTTACTTATATAAAGTACAAGGCAAAACTGTCTCTGCAAACTTCCCCACATCTCTACCCAAGGATAATCAATGTTAACAATTTGGCACGTATCCTTCCAGAAGCACCAAGACTTTAACTTCTTTTTATATCTTTTTCCTGATTGACAATTCCACAGACCTCCACATTTTTACCATAGTTTGCAGTTTAACCACATCAGCATATGTGGCAGCACTTGGAGAACACCCTGCCCCAAATGGTGGCTTTGCTTTCCCTAAAGACTAAGGGTTCCCTCCAAGAATACGAGATCAGCACTGTCTTAGTTCACTCTGGCTGCTACAACAAAATACCATAAGCTGGGTAAACAACAGAAATCTATTTCCCACAGATCTGGCAGCTGGGAAGTCTAAGATCAAGGCTCCAGCAGGTTTATAGCATGGTGCGGGCTCATTTCCTGATTCGTAGATGGCATCTTCTCTCTGTGTCTTCATATGGTGGAAGCGGCAAGCTGGCTTTCTGGGGTTTTACAAGGGCACTAATCCCAGTCATGACCTAATTGCCTCTGAAAGGCCCCACCTCCTAATGCCATCATCTTGGGGATGAAGATTTCAACATATGAATTTTGGGGAGGATGCAAACATTCAGATCATAGCATGCATCTCCTCTGCATTTTTATCCCCCTGTTGCCTAAAAGTCCTAATACATGTATAACATGAAGCATAAGAAAGACCACAAGAATAATGCACACACCAACCCATTCCATTAACCTTGCCTAGCACTGAGTGACTAGGCTTCATCACAGTGACAAAGATTGATGCTTATCTATGCAATATTGCTGAAAGTCATAATGCCTGGCCCAGCCTCCCATGTATACAGGGTGAGCCTATGGCACAATGGTAACCAAAAAGACACCAGGAGAAGTCATAGGATGGCGGTTTCTGGAAATGGTCTTTTGAAGTAGGCCCCTCTGCCCTTTGCCTGGCCCCTGCCTGCAACATGGGTGTGCTGGAGGAGGCAGCACAGGTGTTTCGAGGTCACCAGATGACAGGCATATGCTGGGGATGAAGGAGGGAAACACAGGGCAGCCTGGGGGTCTTGAGGAAACCTGTGGTGCTCCAAACCCCTCTTGGAGGACCCAGCTCCAGACTGCCTGGGGAGAAAAACGAAACCCACGGTTTCTCTGACTTTTGTTACTCACAGCCAGGTGCAGTTTCTAAATGATAAAATCCCACATCTGACAAATATGTATTGAGTGTCTGCTATTGTGCCAGGTGCTGGGGACACGGCAATGAATGAAACAAAGTCCTCCCTTCATGGGGTTTACCTTCAAGAGTCTCCCTGAGGCTTCGCCAGCCCTTCCATCACTGTTGTCATGCTGTGTATATGTGCAAGATTCTCCCACAGGAAAGAAAGAATCTACCTCTGATCGTTTATGCCTCCCTAGCTACAGTCTAACTTCTCTCTTCCACCCTTCATTCCCACATTCTTTTAAGCATCGTCTGTAATCAGTGACTTCACTTCCTCACCAACACTTCCCTGGCTTCCACCCTCTCCATCCTACTAAGATGCTTTATCAAGAACCCCCCAGTTTTCTCCTGGTTTTTAAGTCTAGTGGACATTTTTGCTTCTTGTATTTTCAAACCTCTCTGCTTTTCTCAACATTTTGATCATGTCCTTTTCCTCCATGGTCGTCTGTGACACTGCTTTTGCCTGGTTTGCTTTGCTACTTCTCTGTCTTTCCCACCAGCAACTGTGCCTCTACCTTCCCCTGAAGTGCTGAGGTTCCCAAGGGCCTCCCTTGCTCCTCTCACTCTGCACACTCCCTGAATAGTCTCATTTCCTTTATCATTTAATCTGCTACCTTTTTGTTGATGACTTCTAAATCTGTACCTCCAACCTAGACCTCTCCCCAGAGCTTCAGACTTACATATCCAACTGTCTGCTGGGCATCTGCCTAGATCCAGCATGTCCTGAACTGACCACATCGTCTTACCCCAAACCAACTTCTGTGCCTGTGTGCCCTTTCTGTGGCTGGTGCCACTTTCTGTCTGGGAGTCATCATGGGTTCTTCCCATCCCATTGTCTAAATCTCCAGCCTGGAGATCCAGAAATTGGTGCTGGGAATGAGTGTGGGGTAGGATGAGCCCTTAGTTAGCAGAGGGTAACCAAGGGACATCTGAAAGGCTACTTTAGGAGGAAGCTGGCATCAAACACTGGAATCCAAAGAAGCTATGCAGACAAAAAGCAACCAGGTCCTAGATAATAGGAAGGCATCTAAGAGGGGGTAGGAGCCCAGAGGCACAACCTAAGGAACAGCCACACTCATGTCTCCAGGGAGGCTGGGCATAAGTAAATCAGTCACAAGCTCCCATCAGTTTTGATTATTTCCTCTTCTTTCTGAATTTGTTTCCTGTCTTCCTCACTTGAGTGTGGGTGGGAGATTGCCATGGCCATGTGGACAATCTTCTCTCCATCCCCTCTCCTTTACTTCTGCAGGCCCCAGGCACACTCTGGTCTTGAAACTCCACCACACATCACATGAACACTTTGGAAAGCATCTGTGTCCATATCTATTCAGATCTCTGTCTATCTATAGGTCTAGGTCTATGTAGGTATAGTTTTCTAAAAGCTCCTAATTTTTACTTATGAAATTATTTGACTTTGAACAACTTATTTAATGATTTATCTGGTATGAATTTTAAGCAATCATTGTGAATACTTAGAAGTGTTTGTAAAGTGGAAAAACCTGAACTGCAAACAGGCTTTGGAATTTAAGATTTTATGAATATAGTAAATCCTCACTTAATTCATCCACAGGTTATTGGAAACTTCAACTAAGTGAAATGGCTATAATGAAACTAATTTTACCACAGGCTAATTGATATAAACCAGAATTAAGTTTCTTTCTTTTCTTTTCTTTTTTTTTTTTGAGATGGAGTGTCACACTGTCACCTAGGCGGGAGTGCAGTGGCACGATCTCTGCTCACTGCTCCGCCTCCCAGGTTCAAGTGATTCTCCTGCTTCAGCCACCCAAGTAGCTGGGACTACAGGTGCCCACCACATCTGGCTAAAATTTGTATTTTTTAGTAGAGACAGGGTTTTACCATGTTGGCCAGGCCGATCTTGAACTCCGGACCTCAAGTGATGCGTCTGCCTCGGCCTCCCAAAATGCTGGGATTACAGGCGTGAGCCACTGCACTTGGCCCAAAATTAAGTTTCTATAGCTTGTTTCTGGTTACAATAAATCACCAAACTTCAAAATAAAGACTAAAATACTTCTAATATTAAATATTGAAATACATGTGAACTATACATACATTTTTAAAGATTAATTAAAAAGTAAGATAATTATTCACCCAATTATTTCAGTTCAGAGTGATGGGTGGCTGGATTCCATCCCAGCAGCTCAGGGCACAAGGTAGGAATCTAACCTGGACAGGATGCCCTCCCATGGCAGGGGCACTCACTCCCACACCCACACTCACTCACGTTGGAATCATGCAGACACACCGTTTCCACTAATGGGCACATCTTGGGGATGTGGGGGAAACAGGAGTACCTGGAGCTAACCCAAGCAGACATGGGAAAGATGTGCAAACCCCACGCTGACAGTGGCCCTGGCCAGGAATCAGTTTTGTTTTCTCTCATCAACGGTATGATAAAACAGTGTTGAATGAAACTCAAGGGCCTGTTTTAACTAAATTTAACAATGAAGTTGAATAAAATTACCTTCCTTAAATATTCATTTAATATTCATTCATTATAATTCTAAAGTTTTTTCATTTTCTTTTGGAGCCAATTAAAAAAAAAAAACTTCAAATCTCAAATAGTTTTGTAGGCTTCTGTAAAGCCTGCAGTCCTTAGCCACTAGTCCTATCACTTTGAGGACTAATGGATCAAAATGACCAACCCACCCTGTCTCACCCCATTCTCACTCTACACCTACTGGCCAGAGTCAACTCATTTCAAACTACCTCACCTTCTCCAGAAAGCCTTCTTCCCCCATCACCATGCTCTTCCAGCTTTCCTTCCCTAGGGGTTAGGTGCCCCTCCTAGCTATTCCTGTCTTTCTCAGTGCATTTATTTACCACTTTTATTTTGGTTTGCTGTTATTTTTTAATGTATCTATCTCTCCACTAGACTGTAAACTCATTAAGCATAGGAATAGGTTTTATTTTGTTTGTCTTTTATCTTCTGGGCATGGTACACAGTAGGTGCTCAATAATATGTGTTGTGGTAATTAATGAGTAAATAAACTATAACAGAGTACGAAAGAGACTGTGTCTATTGAGGTTTTAGGCTCCATGAGGGCTATATATAGCAGTCATCATGGTGACTTACAGGGAGGGAGCAGTCGGTTTCACCAGGGGATGGGGAAGTGACACTTGAGCTGAGGTTTGTAAAGAGACAAACTGATGACTGTGAGAGTGAGGACAGTGTCTGTAAGTAAAAGGGGAGGGCCCGGGAATTCCAGGTGGAGAAAGGAACGTGAAGAGAGTCAGCAAGAAAGAGTGACTAGAGAGACAGCCAGATAAGAGCAAGACCAGGAATTTGGGGGAAAGGGAACAGAGAAACAATAGCTTGAGATGCATTTTTGTGTGGTTAATACTCTTTTTTCCATCTTGTTAATAATTTAATAATATTCCTTCACCAAATAGTTACTAAGCTCTAGTTATGTGCCTGGTGCTACAGCTACAATTTCCTTCCCAGCTCTTTTTAGTGGGAATGGTAAATGATGAGGGTCCGGTCCTCACACCTTACATCTCTGAATACTGCCTGGTCCCGAGGGAGCCCTCCATATGTACCTGTTCACAGTTGCCTACTGAGGTTGCCATAAATTATAAGATAACTTTCCCAGGGCTCTCCTCTTCTTTTGGTTCCCCCTTCCCTATTATCTGTTCAAATTCACATGAATTGTTTCTGTCAAAGAACCGGAAGAGACTGTAAGTTTAGTTGGAATGGAACTGTGAAACTATTTCTGGAAAAAAAGGTCACAGATCAAAATGGCAAACATCATCACACACACACACACACACACACACACACACACACACACACACACACACATTTCCTATGCCAAATAAGTTCTCTTAATTTTCCAAGTAACAAATAACTCTTCCATGTCACACATCACAGCTAACAGCACTGCCAGCTGAAGTTCAAGGTCAGACTAGACCTCTAAGGAAGATAAGGCTGTGAAGAGATCTGCCTCTACTAACTGAGGTCAGTCTAAGGGGCCCTTAGGCCTTGATCCTGTGCTTAAGAAATTGATATAAGGTCCTAGGCAGCAGCCAAGATGATTCCGGCCCTAAGAGGCCTCTGCTTGGGTTGTCTGGGATCAAAACCATGTCTCTCCCTTGGGACTGTGTAATATTTTTTTCTTAAGTAGAACAGACATGTTTATCACCTCCTAAAAAGTCTTGTTTGCATAGTATTTCTGATGCTTTGGATCAAATGTGTTCATCAAACAGATGTCACCCAACCGCACATGAAATGTCTTAAGCATTGAATGTTTTGTTGTTTTACTTTCTGTGATTCAAAGAAGACAATCTGGAAACAGTATTAATTTCTAAGTTGAGGATATACCTAACACAAGGGTAAATAAGTAGCCTCAGGTTCAATGTGTCTTTTTGGGGCAGACATGGCCTCTGCAGGCTATGGAAGGTTCTGAAGGGAGGGGTGAGCTGCAGTCTTGAAGGCATGCAGACCAGAGGTGAAAAGCAGTTGAAGCAGTGGACAGAAGTGTGTGCTGCTGTGTTCAGTCCTGGGCTGAGCTACAGGAAACCCACATTTATCCGGGAGGGAAGTTGTTGCTAGGCAACTGGGAGAATGTGGATTTGAAGCATGTTTCTTGCAACCTGACAGTTGTTAAGCATCAAATGAAAAGGGAGGAAGCGGGCTTCAGTGGTGAGGGGGCAACCAGGAGGGGACACCCTGAGTGCTAGGAAATGCGTCATCAGTGGAGAATTCAGACTCAATCACTGGGGGGTTGGGGGACATGCCAAATGGTCTCTACCAGGAGGTCACAGAGACACGCAGTCTCCCAGAATGAGAGGGAACTGAGTGTCTCAACTAGAGGGTGGGCTCTTGGGTATGTGAACAGACAAGTTATGAGACTCTTTGGCTCAACAGAAACTAGGTCTTTTTCTGTCCGTCCCAGTATCTGTGGTTAATGAAAGCAAAACTGAGCTTGGAATCTAGAGGCAGCCAAAAGGTCACTCCATGAGACAGACCTTCTCCTAGTCTGGGGGGTCTGAAGAAGGAGAAATGGGGAGCAAAGGGCCTCTCAAAAGAGGCTGTGCTTTCATAAGAGCAAAATGCTTTTTGTTCGAAGTGTTTTTCCATCTCTTCTCTAATGTGAATTTCATTACTATTCCATGAGCTGTGTAGGACAAGTCTTATTTTCTCGATTTTACGGATGGGAGGCTAAGATTTCCTTTAAATGGCAGCAAGTTAGGAGCCAACATAGATCTAGGGCCCAGTCTCTCAGCCACTAAGAGATGCCTGTATGCCCCAGCAGCTGCCCAGGCCTGTGGTCCTCACACCATTGGATCCTGTGCTCAGGGGCAGGGAGGATGCTGAAGGGGGCAGGGAGGATGCTGAAAGGGGCAGGGAGGATGCTGAAGGGGGCAGGGAGGATGCTGAATGCTTCATAAACAGAGTTAAGGAAGAATCGGTGTATATTGAGACCTCTTAGTAAAGAATGCATATTAGTGGTAGGTAGAAAAACATTTTAATGTAAAGGCTATTAACCTGGGGTCTGGCTTCAGCTGCTCCATGAGCCCCATCCTGTGTGTCCCTGTGAACTTAGTTTTCTTTAGGGAACAGGTCTAGAGCTGTAGTCAGATTCTCGAAGGTAATCCTAACCCATAAGAAAGGTTAAGAGCTACTGTTCTGTAGAGATAAAACATATCAGAAGCCAAAACCTTTCTTAAAACCAACTGACCCTGGAGAGAACCTGACGCCTCACACATTGGTGCACACATTGTAGGCGCCTAGTGCGTATTTACTGAACAAAGGCCAGGACCCCAGGACTCATTATCCTCAATGGCAGCCTTCCCGGGGGCCTGCTCTTGTCTTAAGTGACTTCAGTTTTGACTTCTCAGTATTTCTTTCTTTGTAAATCCATAAAAGCAACATCTGATCTGTCATGAAAATAAGCCCTGGCCTACTGCCTGCCTGGAGCTGAAAAGACATCAAGGCAGGCAAGTGACAATCCAGCCAGTAGGCTCAATGTGCACGAAGGGGCCTCTCTTCTATTTCATTTTTATTTCTTCTTTGTTGAAATCCATTCCACCCAGAGGATATTTTGATTGTAATAGGTAAAGATTTTTGTAGATGCAGGCAGAAAAAATACTAATGCTATAAATCAAATATACTTGCTGTGGCTTGAATATTTTCATAAAACCCCCCCAAAAACAACAACAAAAACCTTCCTGACTTAGTTTTGTTTCCTCCCAACAGCCCTGCTGTTCCCTGGTACTGGCACTCGGGAATCACTCCTTTCTCTTCTCCCCTTCCCAAAACCCTTACGGAGAAGTGGGAGAAATTGGAAAGAATGAGGAAGTCATGACGTCAAGTCGTTAGTGGGACCTCACTGTAAAATCCTGTAGATGTGGGGGTTTTCCCAGACACTTGATGCAGCAATATCCATCCGAAAGTTGAAATGCATAGGTGAAGTTTAACAATCTGCAACGAATGACCCAGGAGAGCAGCAACTGTGGCAACTCTCACTGGGTAGGGGGCGGTCCACCCACGCTTCTCCCCAGTGACTCAGGAATTCAGGGAACCAGAGCCAAGAATGAAACAGGACATTGATAGGCGCATGTAGCCAGAACCCCAAGATTGGGCCCTTTTCTTCCTGGAACTCAACGTCCAGCCACCCCGTAGTCAAAGAGACACGGATAAAATGCAATCAGAAAAGTAAAAATGACAACAGAGCAGTGGTTGGGGGACAGAAAAGAAAGCTGAATCATGCCACACTGGAAGCATTTTCAAAGGAAAACCGTGAGCCCAAATGCCGAGGAGGCTGACTTTTCTCTATCAACAAGCATTTAGGAGGGGGAAGGGAGGGAGACTCAGACTTCCCAGCAGCATGGCAGGTCTTGGCACACGCCTCGGTTCCCCTGCCGAACTTCCACAAATAAACATTCAAAGCAGAAGGGACAGATTTGCTTCTCAGCAAGATTTCAAAGCTGTGCACCAGAGTTAGAGAGAAAACAGGAAGGATGGTAGGGGGAAGAGGGGGAGGAGGAGGGGAAGGAGGAGGAGGGGCATGCATGCCTTGGGCCAAATCAGATGGGAAGCGTCCCAACCTCTCACCCGAAACTGACACACCATTTTTTATGAGGTGCGAAACATTTCAGGTAGTGTTGGCACTAATAATACCTTGGGCCCAAGTCTGAGCTTCTGGGTTTCAAGCTGGGGGGCGTTAAGCCTGCAAAGGCCGCAGGTGAAGACAAGCTCCTTCAGGTGAAACCAAGAGGGGCTATTAATAAATTTCCTCGGAGAAAATCCAGTCATTCGGCTCTTATTTCTCTCCCAGTCCACCTAGGTCACCAATCTGTGTGTGCGCACTCAAGTGAGCGTGTGCGATAGTGTGCAAATGAGTGTGTGAGTGTACGCGCGGGGATGGGTGGGATGGTGTGGGAGGGATGTAGTAAGGCCATGGATACTGCCTTTGGATTGTTTGAAGATGACAACACTCACTTCTGATCTCCAAGGAACCGAGAGAAAACACAGCTGGTCTCAGTCGGTGCTAACCCCAGCGCCCCCCTCCGATTCTCTGGGCTCCACAGGTTCCCATGTCTCGGAGGTTGCACTCACACCCCCAGCTCCTGACTCAAAGTGTGCAGACTCAGTAAACCACTCACAGTGGTTTACTGAGATTTTCCCTCTATCTTTGTTAATGAGAACTCATTTGGCATTTAATAAAACCTTATTTATACACTGGCCTACGTGCGTATGAGAAACAGCCCAGAACAGAAGGCCCAGCATTCCCGCACTGCAGCTAAGCATGGCTGCGCGCCAACCAGCTGCAATAACAGCCGCGTCCCAGCGGGGCCCCTTCCCCGGCCCCGGAGCAGCCCCAGCCTGGCTGATGCTCCTTTCAGAGGGTCGGAGGGTCTGCCCTGAGCCTTTCTGGGCCTGCCTCAGGCTTGTTTTTCTAAAAACCCAAATAGGATGGGCCCAGGAGCAATAAAGGCAAAGTCCCATTTTAATGCCTGCAATTTCTTTCAGGTTTTTTTTTTTTTTTTTGTAAATTTTTGTTTTTAATGTAATCCATTTGTCAAATGGAAAAGTACATTTTAAAGGCACCAGAAGACTAGATGTGTCCTGCTTCAGTTGGATCTTTCTCCACCGAGACGGAAGCAGGAGTGAGAGGAGAGCAGGTAGGGGTGGTGCTCCGAGGTTAACTGAGGCCGGCTACCGCAGAGCTTTCTCCTCTGGGCCGTCTCCCGGTCCACTGCAGGCTCTGTCGCTCACCAGCTTTGTTAAGAGAACAGGAGAGAGAAAGCATCTCCACACCACGGTGGTCTCATGGGTGATCAAATGAAAGTTCTTTGGACCCTCAGAGGTGTGTGGGGTACTATTATTATGCGTGGTCTATAGAGACTGAGGTGGTAAATTAAACTCTAGGTCAGTGATTCTCAATCTTGGCCGGACATTGGACTTATCTGGGAAGTAACACAGTGAAGTCAAGGCTGCACCCTAGGCCAGCTGACTCAGAATCTCTGGGAGTGGGGGCCAGGCATTTGTAGGACACATTGAATCACTGGGGAAGCTTCTAAAAGCTACTGCTCGGGGGGACAAATGCTGCTGGTGTTGGCCCTCTCTAGGCTGCACTGCTGTGAAATGTCCTGTTTGCTTGTCTCTGGTCTGGCTGTGAGTTCAGTGAGGGTGGAAGGTTCACATTTGGAGCCTTGGCCTCAGCACAGTGCCCGGCCCTTCACAGGTGCCTGATGCAGTTTGAGTGCCTGCACACAGAAACGTAGAAAGCAAGTCCCCAGGACCCGTCTGAGGTCTGCAAGGGCGACAGGTCAAGGTAGCCCAGGGTTTCTGAATGCTAGCATTTGCCAAGGCAGCATGTGAAGACGTAAGGAAAGACTTGGTCTTTCTTGTCTGATAAAGAAACATTTGGAAGCCAGTGTCCTGAGTTTTGGTTCTAGTCTCCGATGGAAAGTTTTACCCAGGTGCCGATTTACCCTACTATCTCTGGCATTGACATCCCAGAATCAATGGTCATGTCCTGGGAGGTAAATTTACCTATACTGGTGGCCAAGGTGCTTCAAGAAGGGAAGAATGATGCTGCTCCCTTCATGGTGATGAGAGGATTGCATGAACCTGGGTACCCAGGCCCTGCCTGCAAAGCCCAGGTGCACAGACATTGCTCATTCTGCCCATTCTACAAAGCATGCGGGCCCTGGACACCTGAGAGGGAGCCTCTGGTGGCTCTGCAAACACCAGCACTGGACTCCTGGCTGTGCTGGTATTCAGCTGCCTGGAATAAGGGACCTTTGTTGCCTCACTCTTCTGTCTGATTCTGAAAACAAGTCAAGGAGCGTGTCTAAAATCAGGTTCTTTTTGAAACTTTGGATAGAGACATTTGGACTACATTGCTTTTTATTTTTCCTACAGTGTGGTGAGCCAAGAGACCTTTTCTGGGGTCCTGGGCTCTCACTGATGGTGGCATCCCTAGGCTCTGACCCTTCATACTCACTCTGGGGCCCCACCCTGACGAGCTGGGAAAATCGTAGAGTAACTTTCCACGGAAAGTCACACATTGAAAGGGATTAAGCGTGGACTGTGCCAGAAACTGCGGTGTCTTATTTCATGTTGCTTCATTTTTAAAAGCCTTCAGCTTGCTTTTTAAGACAAGCTGAAAGTGAGTTTCCTGGGACTTGAGAGAGCAGTCATAAAACAGACAAAACACAGTTCCTCAATCAAGTTCTTAGTGACTGACATTCCCTACAACACAGTTCTAGAAATTAAAATGTAGGCAAAAGAAAAAAAGCATAATTCCATGCTAGAAATGTTATATATGCCACCTTCTCTGAAGGATTCTAATTTTGAGTGTTTCTGAAAGTGTGGCCTACAATGGTCTTCATCAGAATCGCCTAAGGTAAGAGGATAGATTCTGGGCCTGGACTGGTTCTTCTGAATCACAGTGATTGGGGGTGGGGATTTAGCACTTGCATCTTTTACCAACTTCTCTGATGGGTTTTTTGTTTGTTTGTTTGTTTGTTTTTATTGAGACGGAGTCTTGCTCTGTCACCCAGGCTGGAGTGCAGTGGCGCAATCTCTGCTCACTGCAAGCTCTGCCTCCTGGGTTCACGCCATTCTCCGGCCTCAGCCTCCTCAGTAGCTGGGATTACAGGCGCCCGCCACCACACCTGGCTAATTTTTGTGTGTGTGTGTTTTTTAGTAGAGACGGGGTTTCACCGTGTCAGCCAGGATGGTCTCTATCTCCTGACCTCATGATCCGCCTGCCTCGGCCTGCCAAAGTGCTGGGATTACAGGCGTGAGCCACTGCGCCCGGCCCTCTGATGGTTTTTATGCACTTTGCAGTGTGAAAACCTCTGCTCTACACCTCCTTTATCTAATTCCTTCTCATCTTATCCTCCTAGCAAAGGAGGAGATATTTTCAGGTCCCAAGCAGTCTGTCTGGGATGCAGTTCTAGAACAAAGGGTTGTTGAGCTAGATCAGGGCTTTCCAAATTTTTGAGACTATGAAAATTTCTCTGTCGTTTTTTCTCTCCAGAAACACCAACCATTGAGGTTGAGATCATTTCTAGAGGAAGAAGCATGGGGCCTTCATTTATTAAAATTTATGAAATGTTTTGCATATACTTTTTCTTGTATAATTCCTACCACTCTGTATGCATATACTTTTTCTTGTGTAATTCTCACCACTCTGTAAAGTATTATATTTGTTTTACAGATGAGTACTGGGACCAGAAAAGGTTCAATATCTTACCATGATCACCTGGCTAGGAAATAGCAGGTCAGGGAGTCAAACCAGGCCTCCTCCTTCCTTTACCACTCTGTTAGAGGAGGTAAAGGGGATTATCCCCACATTTAGAGTGGACACAAACATGCCACAGCCACATACCTAATGGTGAACCTCATAGTGACTTCTGGGTTCCCAGGCCACTGTTCTAGAAATACTATCAGTTGTGATTTTTTGAGCCCTGGGAGCCTGGAGCTTTTGCAAGGATTGTCCAGAACACCAGGCTCACGCCCTCCCCAGGGTCAATTCGTGAGGCTCTGCTACCCCAGGAATCACCTTGCAATTGGCGAGCAGCCAAACCCCTCCCTTACCACATGGAAGAGCTTGAAGAAGTCCACGTTGGCATACAGAGTGTCTTCTATCCACTGTAGGGTGCCCTGGGAGAGGGAGCACAGGGCATAGCGCACGGTCTGTGCCCCGCGTCGCTGGCTGAAGATGATGAAGCGCTCCAGGAGGGCCTCGCTGCAGGCGATGTCCTTCAGCGCCAGGTCCGGGACTCCATGAGCGAACTGCAGGGAGAAGAGGCAACACTAGAAACTGCCCTGTGGTAGAAAAGACACCCACGTCCTAACCCACAGAACCTGGGAATACCTTATGTTACATGGCGACAGGAATTAAGATCGCAGATGGGATTAAAGCCACTGATTAGCTGATTTTAAAATAAGGAGATTATTTTGGTTTTTCTAGGTGGGCCCCTGTGTAATCACAAGGGTCCCCTAAATGTAGAAGAGGGAGGCGGAAGAAACAGAGTCATGTGATGTGAGAAAGACTTGATAAGCCCCCACTGGCCTTGGAGATGGAAGCAGACCACTAGCCAAAGAATGTGGAGTGTCTCCGGAGGCTGAAGGAGGCAGGAAAATGGATTTTTCTCTAGAACTCCGCAGTAAGGAATGCAGTCCTGCTGATGCCCTAACTTTCAGACTTGTGACCTCCAGAACCATAAGATAATGCATCTGTGTTGTTTGAAGCCACTAAGTTTGTGGTAATTTATGATAGCAGCAACAGGAAACCAATACAATCCCCATACCTCACCTTATCAGAGTGCCATTTACAATTCAAGGGATCCCCTTCTTACAGCATGATGTTACAGTACCATCAAGGCTTCCTCTCTGAAGGTGGGGTTGAGAAGTAGCTAGAACAAATTTGCTCTTGGATTTAGCAAACAAAAGTACCAGATGCCCAGTCGAATCTGAATTTCAGATAAATGAATAATTTTTAGTACAAATATGTCCCAAATAGGGTCCAAATAGAACACAATTATTTGAAAAAAATTATTTGTTGTTTATCTGAAATTCGAATTTAACTAGACACCCTGCATCTATTTTGTCTGCAGACCCTAAGCCCTGCATAGTGCACATTCTGCAGCTCCTAGGGAGCTCAAGGATAGTGGTTCTTGAAGTACAACCCTCGTGATGGCCTCCCGAGGATCAGGTGGCAGGGGAGAGGCCTGGACCTTGGCCAGGGACCTGTGGCCACCCAGCACCTTAACTGGCTCCTGGAGTCCTGGACTCCCACAGCATTGGACAGACCCTGAGTACCGTGGGCAAATTCATGAGATTCCCGGGGCACCACAGTCTCCCATGACATCTAACGACATGGCTCTCTGGGCTGGAGGGCAGAACAGGCCTGAGCTCTGCCACCTCCTACACTGTCCAGACTACACATGGCAGCCTGGTCCCCACACGAGGCACAGGTTACAGTTGACCATGAGTCGGTGTGGACACTTTCAATCTCAGGGACCCATAAAACATAGTGAAACCAGAGCACTGAAGAGGGCGTGTTAAGAATAGCTACTAAAAGCAGCTAGTATTTACTGGGAGTTTACTATGTGTCAGGCACCCTTCCAAGTGTTCACATATATTATTTCTTTTAACTTCAACTGCCATGCTGGTAGGCACTTTTACTATTTCCATTTTACAAATGAGGAAACGAGAGGCACAGAGTGGTTAATTAACTTGCCTGAAGTCACATAGCTAAGTGTGTGGCCTTGTGAGATTTGAACCCAGAGCTTAACCATCACCTGTTAACTCTCCAGTGAGTAGGGAAGAGGGAGAAGGCAGGACAAAGAAGGGTGGGTTTATAAATTATTTCACTGAGGAGGCAACATCTGAGCTGGGCCTTGAAGCATGTCCAGGAGTTTACTGGGCTGGGGGTAAGCCAGAGAACTGTGCCCCTGTCATCTTCTAATTCCCTAGATGGAGAGAGGGAATGGTGAGGTTCCTTCTGAGCTGTGCTAAGACCCCAGGCAGAAAGGACCAGGAGGGGTATCCAGTCCTGATGGTAAAGGACACAAATCCATGTTCAATGAGCATGAGTGACAACACAGAGGCGAGCTCCCATGTTGGACAGTGCCCAGAGAGAACGTTGCCATCGTGATGGACAGTTCTGGGAACAGTGCTGATAAGGAGCCCCGGAACTGGATGGAGGTGGAGATACAGATCAGGAGCTAGAAGACAGGTGAGCCCACAAGGCAAAGCATCCTGGGCAGCGGGCAGGGAGGGCCAGGTTGGCTGGAATGTGCCTCTGCGAAGAGCAGATGGCTCAGTGTTTGCTAATCAACAGAGCATCAGCTCATCAGAGCCAGCAACACGAAATAAAGGCACAACCTGGTGACCCCGGCCTCCATTCTCCAACATGAAAGGCCTCGGCACTGATGCCAGAAGCACAGTACTAGAGATCCAAATGTCACATTAGTAAGGAACTGGAAAGAAATTTCCCCGAAATTCCTGTCCTTATCTTCATCTCCCTTTTATTACCAACTGGAAGTCATCAAGGCATTGTCAGGACTTGAGTTTTACGAGCTGAAGAGAAAGCAAAGGGGAAAATGAGCAATCGGTGTCGACAGCACCCCCTCTGTGGGGGTGGGAGAGGAAGCTAAACAGGGCCTGGCCGGAGCCGCACCACCCAGGGCCTGGGCACTGCAGGCGCCAAGCTCACCCTGCCTCCAGGCTGACCCTGGGTTCCCCTTGTCTAGTTTCGGTGAAAACCTCAGGGTCTGAGAAGCCAGAAAAGCAGGTATGAGCTCCTTCATTGTGCAGGGAACCAGTGTGAGAATCTGCTTCCAGGAGCTGGTGCTGACCAGGTGGGGTGGGGTCCCTCACTCCTCTGGACTCAGACAGCACCCTATGCAGACCTTGATCTCAGGGTTAACACAGGCTCTGAAGTTCTGTTTATGTCTCGTTCTCTCCTGGAGTCTGGAGGAGGATCAGACCCAGCCAGGAGGGAGTCGGGAGGGTGTCTGGGATATCAGCTGCTGCAGATCTAGCATTCTCGCTGTGTTCATCACACTGAAGAAGCTGGGCGGGGAGCCCAGAAGGCCCAGAGGACAGCTGCAGCTCTCACACCTGAGCCTGCAGAATCACCTGGAGGGCTTGTGAAGCACAGATTGCTAGGCCTTATCCCAGGGCTTTGGACCCAGTTCACCTGGAGTGGGCCCTGATAATTTGCATTCCTAACAAGCTCCCAGGCATCGCTGATGCTGCTGGTCTCTAGGCTTTGAGAGCCACTGGACTGAAGTAAGAAACACTGGATTAGGATTGAGAGGACCTGGATTCCATCTGGCTCTGACAATTTCTAGCCCTGTAACTGTGCACAAATCACCCCATCACCAGACGCACAAGCCTCCTTCTCTGACCCATCTCAGGATTGTTGTGAGGAGTAAGGGCGCTAAGGGATGTGCAAGTCGTGAGTTAGTGGTAAGAATGCTCTGCATAAATAGAGGAGATTATTTAAAGGGGTTAGATAAATTGGGGGCGTATACACAGGTCAGAAATGTGCCAGGGGATAAAAGAAGGAGTTTGCCTGGTGCGGAGAAGGAAGTGGTCCAGGAAAGCAGAGGTGGGCTCTTCTGCAGCGTCTCAGGTTCTGTAGCCTCGGGACGCCACCCCAGCACTTGCCAGCACTGTGCTGGCAGCTTCCAAGCCCGGAACTCCCCTCTCACTTACTGTGTGGCTGACAGACAACTCTGCTCAAATACCACCTCCTCAGGAAGGCCTTCCTGAGCATCCCCCTTAAACCTGCCCCTCCGTCCCTCTCTAACTCCCGACTCTACCGGATTTTCCTTGCAGCACCCATCACAGCCAGAAGTCACACAGCGGAGTCTCTGCTTACCTGAGCATCGCCTGTGGCCCCACTGGAATGGAAGCTCCCCGGCCTGGGGTTTTGCCTGTCTGGTTCACACTGTGTTCTAGTACCTACAACTGTCCCTAAATATTTGAGTAATAAATGAATAGATTTCTGTTTCCTCATCTATAAAGAGGAGGTTGTGCCCCATGATCTCTAAGGTTCCTTCCAGTTATAAAAACCTGAGATGTTTTAAGGTCACCAGGATGTGTACAGCTTCGAATCCTATGTTGAAAATGATCACGATCTCAAGTGATCCCCCAGTTTTTTTCTAAATACAAGGCATTAAGTGATGGATTCTGAATGTGAACACAAGGAATAAAGAAGAAAAAAGCCAACATATTTCTTGCCTTTCTCAGGCTGGGTGCTTCCCTCCCCTCCAGGGACCACTGGCCAGTGACATCCACCTACCTGCTCCGGACGGACTTGAGAGTTGATCAGAAGGTAGACCACTGAGTCAGACAGGCCGATGTTTTTAATGAGAAATAGTGTCAGTGTTTCTTCATCTTTCAAGATATCCCTTATTCGTATTCCTCTTCCTACATGTGAATAAGAGAAAGAACAGGGTGTTGAAGGGGAAATGGGTCAAAAAAAGGAAAACAGCCAGAGTCGATTGGAAACACTTGTAACTCAACTCTCAGAGGAAGGCTCTGTTCTTGGGGTCTCTGGGAGCCCCTAGAGGTGAGGCTCTTGCCAGTGGGCTGCCCCCAACACATTGACTGCTGAAGCAGCTGGGCCCAATTTAGTAAGAAGGTGGAAAAAGTTAGCCAGGGCTGGATGGGGGTGTCAGATGCTTTGTGGGGTTGGTCTAGGACAGTGCTTCTCATTGAGGTGGGGCTGGGGAACTGAAACAGGGGAATTTCATCCTCCTGGAAATATTTGGCAAGATCTAAAGACATTTCTGGGTGTCACAACTGGGGAGGTGCTGGTGGGTAGAGGCCAGGGATGCTGCTAAACATCCTGCAAGGCCCAAGACACTCCTCCCTCCCCCACACAAAGGATTATCTAGCCCCAAGTGTCAGTAATGCTGAGGCTGAGAAACTCTGGTCTAGGATTGGAGGAGACACGTGCTCTTCCCACACTGCAGCTGTCACAGGGTAGAGGACCCCTCTGGGTGTTTCTATCATCTCAGCTTGGGCTGAGATGCTCAGGGCACTGACATGGACTAAGAGAAATGAGTTGGGGCCATTAAGGGCAGGAAAAGCTCCAGGTAGAAAGAGGAGAGCCAGGCACATGCCTGGGCTTGCCTGATGAGCCCTAGTCATGCTCCCTCCAGCTCCTCTCAACACCTGTGGGAAGCAGGGTTTCTTTATAAGGAGGCATAAAGAACACCTAACAGTTAAGGTGACCTTGGGGCAAGTGATTGAGCCTGTCCCCGTGTCTGCACTTTCCACATCTACCTCATAGGATTGTTGATGCGGGGTAAGGAATGTGAAGTGCTTAGCTCCCAGGCCTCAAAACAGCACTCAATAAATGCTTGTTATGATCGAATTAATATAATTCTTACCCCTCCTGGGAGATTCACACAAGCACCCTCCTCCTCGGCTGGCTTCCAGGGCCAATGCTCGGCCTCAACCCTGCTAGTGCTATAGTTCATGAGGCTCTGGCCAGAGAAGAGCCTTATGGGCCTGGATGTCTACGAAGGGACTTCAACACAAAGGGAAAGCACTGGAGTGCGTGAAAATGCCAATCTCTTCACCCCGAGTGCTTCAGGGGCATGGGTGACTGTTTATCTCCCAGTTCTTCTCTAACTGGCTTTAACCATCACATGTCCCCACTCTTTCCTGGTCCCAATTCCACAGCATCCCATCCTCTTCCTCTCCAAATTCTCCCCTCCCCCAGTGGCCAAGAGGCCTGCCCCTGTGTGCTGGACAGCCACCCTTCTCATCCCCAGGTTGTGCCCTTCCCTGAACAGCACCATATCCGGATTTATGTTGCAGCTAGTTTCCTCTGGAAGGGTCTTGCGCCAACCCCACAGGCCTGTCCATGCAGCTAGGGCAGGGGAAGCCGGTCCTGAAGTTTGACCACACAGTGGCACAGTGGCTTCTCTCACAGTAATGGGTTCCCTGGGAGTTGTGCCCACTGTCACTCCCCTTTGCATAGGAAAGATCCGAGGACTTTAGGGAAAGCTGGACACAGGGCCCGAAGGGAGGAGGAGGGCTCTGAGAAGGGCTGCTCCCTTATATTCTAGTCTTCCCTCTTCAAAAACATAAATCCGGCTGTCTCCCAACCCCAGCCCTCCTGCTTTTCCTCCTGTCCCTGGGTGCCAGCTCCACTGTTCTTTTCCCAATTACCCCTTCATACACAGCCTTGTACACTCTCACTCCACCAACACCATCCCCAACACACGCACACACACACGCATGCACACACATGCACACAGGTGCACACATGCACGCACACACATGCATGCACATGCACGCACACACATGCATGCACATGCACACATATGCAGACATACACACATGGGAGATCTCTTGAGAGTTGGGGGTATGGCTCCTGCTTTTATTATACTCCTCATTGTACCTAGCAATGCTGAGTGCACAGATGCAAGCCCTTGAAGTCACCTCTGACACCCAGCGTTAAAGACTGACATCCAATCAGAGTCTCAATAAATGTCTGTTGAATGACATGAGGCATTCAGTAAATAACTGTTGTCTTGACCTGACAGTCAGGACTCCATTTGACTGTTTATCTCTTCGTTATTCTTTCACTCACTCACCTGACCTTACATACAAATATCTTGCTGGGGAGAAGGGGCAAAACAAGAAAAGCTGGGAGTGATGTTGCCCAGGCTTGGCACACCAGACCACCCAGGAGACAGGGCTGCTGTGGCTCTGGGGGGAAGGGGGAGTGTGCTGGCTTCTGGTACACCTGAGGAGGGCGGGGGCCCAGGTGAAGAGGAGGCCGATACCAGACAGAAGCTTCCCTAGACTCCTGAGGGAGAAATGTGAACTGGGAGCCTGAGGAAAGAAAAATAAATTTCGTTTAAAATGTGGTTCTTCTTGTTCCCTTCCCTGGGAAGATTAGAGGCTTGGGGTGGGGCTGCTGAGGCCCCAGGAGCTGAGGGTGGGGGTGGGAGGGAAGCCAGGAGAATGTAGGAGGCTCCCGGGAAGAAGGTGTTTTAAAGATGATTGAGAGACCACAGAGCTTGCTTCGAGGGAGAGGGAAGGGGGCTCCATGCCTGGTCTTTTACCATTAATCCTCCCTGCTGAGAATGCAGTACTACAGGTTTGCCATGAACGAAAACCTCTGCCTGGGTCAACCAGCGGCATACCTTCCCAGGTGGCTGTGCAGAAGCACGCACCAGCACCAGCCCCGCCACCCCCACCCCCACCCGCTCGCTTTCAAAGGTGGGCTCTTCTGCCACATTGGCCTGAGGAGTCCGTGCTCACAGTGAGCAGCGCCCCGGTGAATCTCAACAGATTGAAACAGCCTGTGTTCCTGACAGTGCCCTTCAGGCCCTGGCCTGGGATTTCCTCAAAGACCGTGTGCCTTACTTGGGGATGGACCCCTGTTCCCTCTCATAGCTTCTAAGGCCAGGGATCTTGCAGAGCCCCCATTCCTAGGGGGCCGTGGCCAGCCTTTCCTGAGCCCTTGTCCCCAGATTTGCTCTGTTAGGGACTTCTTACAGCCCGAAGCCTGCAGAAGGAACCGCCTGCATACCAATTCAAAATCAGTCCTGCTCTGGGGTTAAGAAGTAGTGATTTTGGTTCTCATATCCACATTGTAAAAGCCACAGAGAAACTGTGGTTTGAAATTACTTCCTTCACACTTCCTCCCAGCAGGACTCAATCTGATGATCAGACACTTAAGTGAAATGTCTGCCTCATCATCAAACCCACTGGATGCATGAGGTATGTCATCCCACCAGGAGCTGGACAGCCCACGTCTGCATCTGTTTGTTTCAATTAGGAAAAAAACACCTTCTGGTTGGCACACAGGGGAAGGGGGATTTCTTACTATTAAAATGGTAATTGTACTCATACCATATAAGGTTCCTCAAACTTGGGCTCACTAAAATAAACTTCTACCCAGGGCAACAAAGAATGGAGTGTTTGTAATGCAGTTTGTAGAAGTTACTACATAAAATCTATGGTTTACTAGTTTGAAACAATGAGAACGTAATCAGCATCTTGATACACCAATCTGGTCATACGCCTGTCCTTTCTCACTTGGATGGGGAGAGAGGGCTTCAGAAGGTGGCCAGATGGGAGGAGGATCAGATTCTCCTCGGAGAAGTTTCCCCTGTTGACTCTCCTGTGCTCCTGAATCCCCTACTTCCCTCCACTGGGCCCCACACGCGCTGTGGTCATTTTCTGCTCACTCATCTCTCACCTTCTGCCCTGTGAGCCCTCTGAGGGCTGGCATTTGCCTGACTCATCTCTCCACCCCCAGAGACTAGCCCAGTGCCTGGCTCACAGGAGGCACCGAAGGTTGACTGAATATTGAAGGAGCTGCACGCACGCACGGGAAGGTGCCTCCGGGGCTGATTTCAACCATTCTCCCACATTTCTTGATTAGAACCTGCAGCAGAAGCTGTTCTATCAATACAGCCTCTCCCATTCCCCTGGTAGACCCCTTGGTGACCCCTTTCTCATCCCTGTTAACCTCTAAGGTCATCCTTAGAGTCAACCCCCTAATCCTAGGAGCATACATCTCCCAGAAGCCCCTAACAGCCGCTTTCGTGGCCTCTGAGCCCCGTTTCCTGGGCAATCTCCCCCAGAGCAGCCTTTTCTCAGAGGGCACGCTCCACACACAAAGCTGCAGTAACCCCTGGATTTTGGGGGGCTTTACTTCCTCACGACCACTCATTTCCTCTGCTCTTGCAAGTGGGATCCAGTGGCCATGTCCAGTCCCTCTAGCCATCCACAGAGGAGCCTACTACACACGTGACAGCACACAACACCCACTCACACTTTGTAAAGGCACATTGGTGGTGTTACTTTCGGATTGTTTCTTGTTCTTCTCCTGGGGAGGAGAGACACAGGAGAGGGAGCCTCTTCATCCTTTCTCTTCACTCTTCCTGACTCCAGGTGGCTCCCACCCTGGTGCCCAGCTCCTGCCATCTTCCTGCACAACCGTGGTGTCCATGTGGGGCCAACATCCTCACCTCCCATTTCCTCCTTCCCCTCACCATGCACCTGCACCTTTGCCCCACTTCACCATGGCCACATCTGGGGGCCAGTCATCACCCACCCTACCTTCGAAATCCTGAATTCACGTATTTCACTTTCTGACCACAGCCATTAACCTTTTCATCTTGTTCATTTTCTCAATCACTTAAACAGGGTCATGGCACCCACTGAGACTTCTATTCCTTTGCCTCTTCATTTCCCCCAGTCCATTTCAGTACTCATCTGCCTTCTCATCCTTCCTCATGCAGCCTGGACTTGATGCATGTAGTCCAGTCCCTGCCTTCAGCCCCCTGCCTGTTGACCTTCTGTGGTGCCTCCCTACACACCCCCAGCCCTGTATCACCCACTCTCCACTTGCTCTGCCTCAGGGCCTGGGTGCTAAATATTACTGGGAGAAATAGTACAATTATGCATATTTATGTCATGATAATACATGATCTCTGACCTCCCTGGCTCCTTAATGATAGTTGGCCTTGCTGCTTCATGTTCCTGGTTAGCTCTCGCTCTAGAACTCTGTGAGAGTTGCTCCATATCTTTACCAAACTCTGTAAACTCATCTCCCCTGCTTCTAGCCCTTGACCTAGCCTCATACTTCCCATAGTGCCATCTCTCTTAGCATTCTTTCTGTCTCTAGACTTAACGTGGATGAGACCTTTCCTGCCTTCCTTCCCAACTTCCTACCTTCCAGGCTTCTGTGGAGGAAGAGGCATCTTCACCAACGTGATGCTCAAGCCGCCTCCAGACCCCATCCCTTCCTGCCTCCGCTAGTATATTTTTCACCAAATCTCCCTGTTCTTTCCTATATCTTCAGTCTCTCCATAGGTGAGGCAAATGATGCTTGAGAGCACTGCAGTCACGCTTACCTGCAATTCTCTCCGGGTGAGTCCGGAGGGTGTCCATGAATTGGGACAAGATGCGTAGCTCTGTCCAAATACGGCCAAGGTGCTGGCTCTCTGGTGCATTCATGACGAGTTCCTGAAAATCTCGATATACCCTTGCCAAGCTGTAAGGACAAAGCCTCATTAATAAGGAAATAGCTGTTATTTTTATAACAGTAATAATATCTCATGCTATTTTTTTTTTTTTTTATCTCGCTCTGTCACCCAGGCTGGAGTGCAGTGGCGCGATCTCGGCTCACTGCAAGCTCTGCCCCCCGGGTTCACGCTATTCTCCTGCCTCAGCCTCCCGAATAGCTGGGACTACAGGCGCCCGCCACCACACCCAGCTAATTTTTTGTATTTTTAGTAGAGACGGGGCTTCATCGTGTTAGCCAGGATGGTCTCGATCTCCTGACCTCGTGATCCACCCGCCTCGGCCTCCCAAAGTGCTGGGATTACAGGCATGAGCCACCGCGCTCGGCCATCTCATGCTATATTTAAAGATACTATGTGTCTGGCCTAGCTACTACATTGAGTATCCTTACAATACTGCCAAGGCAGGAGAAAGAGATAATTTTACTTCATTGTACATATAGGCTAACTGACAGGGATGGTGAGCGATCTATTCAGTCTCCCAGTTTTGGCAGGGTCTGCTCGCCTCTCAGTCCCATGCTCTGTGTGTCTCTTGCCCAGAGAAGCCTTAAACAGGGTGACATTGGTGGATATCACTGGAGGTTTTATCCAGTTTTTACCCAATTCTCTGAGACCTGTCCTTCCACCCATTCACGCAGGTAGGCTCTGACAGCCATGCTTCATCCACAAGGACCTCCCTGCACACACACACAGGCACGCATGCACATGCACGCCTCTGCCAAGGCTGATGGGACAGGGAGAATAAAGCTGGGTCAACCCGATTTGTTCCCAGGAATTTGGATGGTGTTCAGAGATGAGCTTTTGATTGCCCAGGCTGAGGTATTGTGAATTGCATGAACAATGGCAGCCCAGGCATTGAGGAGCAGGGGAGACTGGTCCATGGAGAGAGGTGAATGGAGTAGACACAGAGGCCAGGGCTGGCAGGCCCAGATGGAAGAGAGTTGAGGAAGCAGCTCCTGACAGCTCTCCAGGTCTTGGCCTGCCTCTCCTGAGTCCTGCCTTGCTGCCCTTGGCTCTGTGAGAATGTCTAGTATCCAAATCATAGATTTCCTTCTGGGGTTTAAGATTGCTTGAATGGGTTTCCGTGCCTTGCAAGCAAAAGAACCTTGAATAAGCCAATATTTCACTCATAATGTGTGTGCGAAACATGAAACCCAACTTTCCGGGTTCAAATGCCAAGTACAGCTAGAGTCTGGAGCCCCCTTCTCCAACTCTCACCCCTCAGTTTCCTCCAATAACATCTATAGACACTGCCAGGGCCGTTCCCACCAAAGCTCCATGCAGTCCTCCACTGAGCTATCTTCAGGCCTCCCTGATCCCACCATGTGACCCCACACGATCTCTCTGGATGGGCAGGTGTTTCTTAAGCTGAAAGTGCAGTTGTAAACTAAAACTGCAAGGCAGTGCTTGCAGCAGTATGAGTCCTGCTAAATGCCACTTCCTTGACTTTGCTAGGAAGACAGATGTTTCCTCTTCTATCATCCGGTAATCCGGGGGTCAGCAAACATAAAAATTACAGGCTTACAGATCATACAATCTCTGTCACAACTACTCAACTCTGCCATTGTAGGGCACATGCAGCCATAGTTTGTTCACAGTGGGGAAGGCCACCTCCAATCATTAGGTTGACCTATCAAACTTTTTTTCTTTTTAGTCTAAAAGCAGGCTTCTCCTGGAAGAATCATACTGAGCTCCTCCAAGGAAAAAACTAAAGTAACTAGGTATCTCAGTTTTCACCTAGCCTGGTGTTTATACAGGTAGGGTAAAGCCTGCTCCCCAACAGGCCCTTGCTGGTGGCCTTCAGGTATGGGCTGCACAGGGTGCTGCTTAAGGTCAGCACAGCAGGTGAGGGATGGCCCTGTCCACACCCTAGGCCTCTGTCTCTAGGATATGCTCCCATGATGTTCTCCCAATGCTCTGAAAGGGATTCCGAAGGCAGACCCTCTTCCTGTGGGATTTGACTTGAATTTTGACCCTAGACCTCAGGCTACTAACCTGGCATCTACAATTCCCTGAAATCAGATGTACAGTGTAATGTTTGGTATGTGGCCATTTTTCTTGGGAGAGGGGTCATTGGTTTTCATCAGCTTTTCAGAATAGCCTGCAGGCCCACAGTGAAGAGCCACTGCACCCGAGCCATATTCCGAGATCTCACCACTCCAGGGGGCCGATGGCAATTATAACAGAGGATTTGGAAATTGTATTTTTCTCCCAAGAAGTAAACTTCACTTTGTAAACCTGACTTCATTTACCTTCCCAATGCTCCCTGACATTTTTCCTAGCCCTTAGATGTCCAAGAAAGCTTTTAAAGAAAGAGAGATCTGTCCAGGTTGATCAGGGTGAGGGAACTGAGTTTTTCTCCTACAATGATTCACTCCACCCAAGCAGGTCAATAACCAGAAGGCAGTGGACACATCTCTGCAGCGGGCTGCCATCAGACTCCAGGTCACATTCTGGGGATATAAGGACCAAGAAATTTTGTGCACGTGGCCTTAGCTTGGAGATTTCTCCCCAAGTGCCCTGACAGTTAACAGAATGTTCCAGAGAGGAAACCTGCTCTGCTCCTAAGAGGTTAGGGGCTCAGCAAAGCCACAAGAACACTCAGTGCTCCATGCTCCGTGGACGCATGTGTGCATTTCAGCACGTGAAGGGGTGTGCAACTTCCTCCCCCGCATGGTAGGGATCTCAACACTTACATGGAGTTGTTATAGTTTGACACAATTCCAGGAGATTCTCCTGGGGTGGGGCTTTGAAAACAGGGATTGTTCACATTGCAGAAGATCCCCTGGAGCCACGGCAGCATTCCTGCTGAGGGCATCGCCTTGTTGGGAAAATGGCCTTTAAAACAGAAAATGAGGACAAGACGGGATTAGTCATGGAGACCAAGCAGGATGCAGACCTAGGAGTTGGCCTTTTTGGGAAGGGGCCCGGGCCCCTCTGATGTCCTCCTTCATTCTCAGCATTTAAGAGGCAGGAGCGTCTCATGTGTGCCAGTCCCTGTGCTGGGTGCTAGAGACATGGCCTCTTCTCTCAAGCTCCCAGTGTAGTGGAGAGACCGACGGATGTTGTAATAGGCATGGGTGGAAATGTGAAGGGGAAGCAAAGGGGGACACATCGTTTTGTGCCGAGAGGGGCATAGGAGTGTTAGTTCAAGAAGACTCCACGCAGTTGCTGCTGCTGCTTGAGCAGAGGCTCGTCTATTCCTTCAGCCACGGTGAACTGAGCACCTACCCCAAGCATGCAGTAGGGCTGCAGGTTATGGGCTCCTCAGGGAGAGGTAAAGAAGAGTCTGATGGACAGGAGGCTGATTCAGAACTGGGGCCTGAAACTCATGAACGAGAAGGTGAAGATCAAGAATAGAGGACTGGGCAGATTTGCATAACGCTTGAGGCTTCCACATTCACCGCATAGAGGGCCGGAAACCAGGTGAAGGCTTTCCCACAGGGGCAGAGTGTAAAAGAGGCTCTCACTAGGTTCCTTTCAGGTCTGCAGACACCTCAGGGGTCCAAGAAATAAAATTTTTCTTCAGTACAATTGTATAGCATCTCTTGTCCTCATTTTTCTCTGGCACCATGTATAACATATTCTCTATATTGATTCCTGAAATATTTTAGAGAACTCATCTACAAATCTGTTATCTTTAAAACGAGAGAGTTTAGGTATAAAAAAATAAAAACCAGCAACAACAAAGCAAACAAAAATAAGTGCACAGTCCCTTAGTAACTACACACAAGTATTTACTTAGAATGTGTAGGATTAAAACATGAAAATTTGGGCTGGACAAGGTGGCTCATGCCTGTAATCCCAGCGCTTTAGAACGCTGAGGTGGAAGGATCACTTGAGGCCAGGATTTCAAGACCAGCCCGGGCAATGTAGTGACTCTGTCTCCACAAAAAACAAAAAAAATAGCTGGGAGCAGTGGCTCATGCCTATAATCCCAGCACTTTGGAAGCCCAGGCAGGAGGATCACTTGAGCCCAAGAGATAGAAGCTGCAGCGTGCCATGGTCCTAAGACTGTACTCCAGCCTTGGCAACAGAGTGAGACCCTGTCTCTAAAGATTTTTTAAAAATTATAATTTGTGTAACATTGATAAATCTGTTACATGCATCATAGACATGAAATGATGATAAGCAGATCTGATCCCCACACCCCCACCCCAAGATCTTTCTAGACAAAAGGCCCAGACCAATGTCTCTTCAGGGCTTGCCCAAGCTACCCTGCTATGCTTACATTCATGTTGGCTGTAGAGCGGGTTGGCATTCCTTAACCAGATCAAGACCAGAAATAAAGATAAAGGCCACACGAGTTCCACCACAAAGCGAATCTGGAAAAACAAAACAAAAAGAGAGAAAGTTCAGTGGTGCTAAGAGATTATAGAAAACGTAACCAGAGCAGACACAGCCCTCCTCAAATCCCATGTGTGCAGTAGGACTTTGGTTGTGGTATCTTTACCTAAACCGTTTCCTCCCTTTACCCCCTCCCCACCATACACCCTCTACCCTGTTTTATTATATCAACCAGATTTTGTGTCCATCTGGGTTCCACTCTGCCTCTATTTTAGAAAACTGCATTAGCATGAGACTTTCATAAAGGATCATCAAGATCATCTGCTTCAGTTCATTTTAGCTGTCACTATGCACATGAATGCAGATTTGGGTTCAGTATGGCCCCACCAGAGCTTGCATTTCTAACAAGCTCCCAGGTAATGCTGATCTAACAGGTAGTAAAGATTTCTCTGTAACCACTCACTCTGCAGTTAAGGAAAGAGGCTCAGAGGAGGCAGGTGACCTGTGCAGTGTCACATCAGCAGTGGCAGCATCAGAACCAAAATCCAGCCTCCTGTTTCTGGGGCCAGTGTCCTTTCTGGCCCTCCCCATTACCTTGCCCTTGCAAATGTGGTCATTTAATGAATCAATGAATGAATGAGTGAATAAATGACTGTGATCCATTGCAAAGCCAACAAAAATCTGGCCTACCAACATGTTTCCTTCAAGTTTCTGTTGCTTAAAGAAACAAAGCAGGGCACACTGCCATGGGTTTTTACATTGGAAGAGGTTGCTGATGTTAACATATGGTTGAAAGTTGGTATTTAAATTTCGGTTCCATTTGGAGCTTAAGGACTCTTGACTCCAAAAGCAGATCCAGTGGCTGTGGCAGTCCACACCCTGTGGCATTGCACATAGGGGTGGGGGTTGGAGATGTGGAATTATGGAGAGGAAGAGGGAGAGGGACACGTGAATTGGAGAGTAGAATAGGTCTATGCAACCCTTACTCCAGGGACCTTAGGAAGGAAACACATAAGATCTGAAGGAGATCTGAAGCAGCTGGCCGGGGAATAGCAAGTTTAATAGATCAGCTAGGGGCTATTCACATGGTCTTTCATGTAACCCTTTGTTGTTTTCCTCTCAAAGAAATGTAAATAGGCTCTCAGCAAAATAAAAGACACCATAGCAAAGGCTCAATAAATGCTCCTTTCCTGCTAGTAAGAACAAACCATGTTCTGCTTTTTAAAAAACAGCCTACTGGCAACCAGATTATAAGAAACTAAAAAATAAATTGATGGGGGAAAATGATCATGCATTGAACAAAGAAAAAGCAAAAACTATTTAGGGGCAGGTGGTGATTATGTAGCTGTAACTTTTTACAAGATGTTTTACTCAAAATATGTACAGGGAGGATGTGTTGGAGGAAGCGCGCGCACACACACACACAATATGGGAAGAAAAGAATAGACTCTCCGTGAGGCACTTTTTTTTTTTCTTTTTGAGATGGAGTCTCACTCTGTTGCCCAGGCTGGAGTGCAGTGGCACTATCTTGGCTCACTGCAAGCTCTGCCTCCCAGGTTCACGCCATTCTCCTGCCTCAGCCTCCTGAGTAGCTGGGACTGCAGGTGCCCACCACCATGCCTGGCTAATTTTTTTGTATTTTTAGTAGAGACGGGGTTTCACCATGTTAGCCAGGATGGTCTCGATCTCCTGACCTGGTGATCCGCCCGCCTCTGCCTCCCAAAGTGCTGGGATTACAGGTGTGAGCCACCGCGCCTGGCCCTGGACTTCCGCTTCTTAACACACACCGCACTTCAGGGTCATCACTCCTCCAAGTAAGTGAAGCCCTCAAGGGCAGTAAGCTTCCTGAGGACAGGAACCTCATCTGTCGTTGTCACTACTGTGATTCCAGCACCCCACATGGGGCAGAACTCATAATAGGTGCCCAATAAATATCCACGGAATGAGTGAGCCTTTGTCAAGACTGGTCTAGGAGGCTTCTCCAGGAAAGCCTTTGGTAACATGGGGCTCAGGTCACCAACAGTCTGTAGATTTAAGAAACAGCCTCCCCCAGGGTCATGTACATTGGTGTCTTGTCTTCCATTCTGGATCATTCCATCAGTGGGTAAGGCTGGGGAACAAGTTCAGTAAGATAGCAACGTTGAGTGATAGGAGCAATTGATGAAACCTGGAAGTTGTTTCCAGTGTCTTCACCAAAGAAATGAGACATCCAGTTCAAATCCAACACATTTGACTCCTTAGACAACTGCTTGCAATATTGGCTTTCTATCACGTAGATCGGCTGTCTTCCATGCGGCAACATCTATCTGGGAGAGGTCTGGTATGTTAAACACTGATGCTAATTTGGGAGTTAGTGGGAAGATCTGGGTTAACAACCACTTTGGGGCTTGCTTAACCTCTGAGTCTCAGTTTTCTCCTCTCTGAAATAGGACTGCTCATTTTTCCTACAGTGTACACTCAGGATTAAGAGAAGGTTACTCTGAGGTCAGGTTACTGGGGTTCCTATCCAGCCTGTTCCATCTTAGCTATGTGACCTTGGGCAACCCACTCAACTCTTCCGTGCCAAACGGTCTCATCTGTGAAATGGATGTGATACCAGGACCTACCTCCCAGAGCAGTCGTGAGGGTGAAATGAGACAACTGTGTTAAACACGAAAGCACAATATGGCATGAGGTAACACTCAATAAACATGAGCCATTTGTTATTGCCTTACAGGGTTGTCACAAGATCACAGGGATATTGCAAAGGCAGAAGAGTAAGGAGATAGAATTAAGCTTATCTGCAACCTTGTAGGCCTGCCCTCCACTTACGTTCATCTCCCTCCTTTTTGGATTCAGAACTCCCCAGTTGCCAGCTTGGAACCATGGTGCTTCCTAAGAAACCAGCCACACACCATCCCCTGCTCCATATATAAAGAGGGAGGGCTGTGTACCAGGGAGGGGACCAGCCAGCTTGGCCTGCCTGTTCCAGGGGCAAAATTTCCAAACCAAGTTAGTGCATTGTCATCCTCCCTTGCAAGGCTTGTCATGCACTCTCCTGGCATCCACCCATTCCCTCACTCACTCATTCTTGTATTTTTGAAGAATCTGGTCTCCACAAGGCAAGGTGACTTAAAGGCCTCCTCTCAGGAGTAGGGGAGGGATCAGCACCTCCTTTCTCCCTTCCTTCTTTGTCTGGCCCTAGGACTGTTCCTACCTCACCTGTGCCCTCTTCTCATCCTTGAATTAGGCTGTTGTTTTTTGCCTATAGTCCCCACCCCTCAAATCATCACCCCTGTTGATTAGGTCAGCACTTCTCATGTGGCTGCAGGCTGAAAACATGCCGGGGTCTCAGATCATACCCCAGATCAACTACATCAGAATATTGGGGCATGGGACATCAGGATTCTTCTTTTTAACACGTCTCAGGTAGTTCCAACGTGCAGCCAAGGTTGAGAACTGCTGCTCTAGGTAATGGTTGGTTGGTAATCTTTGAAAAATATTTGTTGAGAGGTCACTGTTGTTCTAACTCTGTGAGAGTGTGTTTGTTTTTGGCGGGGGGCGGGGGCGGGTGCTGCATTTCACACGTCACTCCCTGGTCAAAGACCACCAGCCATTCTTTTCCTAGCCTGACAGGTCTGGTTTTCACAACAGCCTCTTCTGCCGGCTTCCAAAATCATGCTCAGCATCCCCTCCCCAGAGCGGCATCCCTGTCCTTGACGCTTAACTGCGCACAGGCATACCCCAGGGAGAAATTCCACAGTATAATTAAAAACATGTTTTCTCAGCAGCTCAGACTCCCCCTACCCCGCCCTTTACACATGTCTGTAACTTTAATTAAGCCCAGCCAAGGCTCAGAAGGGCTGGTGGAAAATTCTTTTTTCCCAAACTGGTATTTCCTTCTTTTTTTCTTTTTCTTTTCTTTTCCCCTTCCCTCCCTCCCTCCTTCCTTCCTTCCTTCCTTCCTTCCTTTCTTTCCTTCTTTCTTTCTTTTTTCTTTTTTCTTTCTTTCTTTCTTTCCTTTTCTTTCTTTCTTCTTCTTTCCTTTCTTTCCTTTCTCTCTCTCTTCCTCTCTCTCTCTCTCCCTCTCACCTCCCCTCCTCTCTTTACCATTCAATCAACATGGGGAGGAGGGGTTTCTGGCAAGGGCAAGTTGTGCTTGTTGTTTTAGAACTGAGCCTGTTAAATTTTCTTCCTTCCTGCTCTGTTTTCAATTTAACAGAAGGCAGCCAAGGCCTAAAATGAGCCCCTTGATTCTCCCTTCTGCACCAAGAACCAGGACAGAATTCTTAGCCTGGACAAACATGACCCAGAGCCTGGGTACACTGGAGTTGGTGCCCAGCCTCTCTTTACTTGCCACATTCTCGGCTTGATGCTGGGCCCAGGACAAAGGCCACAGCTATCCCAGGTGCTCCGGGGTGTGGTGTCCAAAAACTGATTAGCGCCTCACTTTCATGAGTCCTCAGGCCTCCCCCAGATATCCATCCTAACCCAGAAGCTGGGATGAAGGGATGACACCAAGAGACCCACCTAGTGATCTTCATAAACCCTCCCTGACACAGCGCCAGGTCCACAGCCAACACGGGCAGATGTATACTTGTCTTGTGCAGTGGAGAGAGCGCTCGTCATTGGGAATGCACTTTATCAGGATGAACTCCTTGGGAAGTCTTCTCTCACCCTCTCCAGCCCCGGTGCTTCCTCTGAGCTCGCAGACCTCCTCCTCACCTCCCACCCGTGGTTCCTTCTACTCCGCGGTCTCCACGTTGTGCTGCACAGTAATTATACGTGGGAGCCGCTCCTGCCTGGCTCTGAACTCCATGAAGGCGGTGGCTGTGTCTAGCTCACCTTGGTATAGGGCAAACACATGTCCCAGTTTTCCAGGTCCAGTGTTGGTTTACATTTATTGTCCCAGTGCAATTATTAATAGTGCTCCCTTTCGCTTGCAAAACTGCCCTGATTGGATGATAAATTATATGGCCACTCTATCTTAGTGATATCAGTGACCAGACTATTGGATAGATCTTGATCCACGGGGGTCAGTGTGGTGTAACATCCATGCCTGCCTGTTCTGGGTCACGCAGCATGGGTGTGAATCCCAGGTCCAACCCCACCAGTTACTAATCCTTCTCTGGAGCCTCGGTGACCTCATCAGTACCGGGGGGATCACAGAGAGGCCTCTCTCGTGGAACTGTTCGGAGAGTTCAGGGAGGTGATGCACTTAGTACAGTGCCAGACACTTAGCAACACTTGACAAACGTTAACAGAGGAAGAAAAAAAGAGGGAGGAAAGCAGAGATCTGAAGATTTTCATCTTATGCCCTTAGGGATTGGGAGCTGAGGAATGAGGAAATTTGGTATTTGATTTTACTCTTGCTCTGCTTACAGGAGACATGGAGGTTTGAGGGAAAACCTGGGAGCTGAATTATGGGCTGGGTGGTTGTACTTTTCTTAGAGGGACCATCTTCTAGAGGCAGAAGTTTCCAGAAGAACCGAAAGCTTAGGAAGGAGCCACAGATCCCTCTCAGAGCTACTGAATCTGTGGGGGGTGCCTCTGTCTTACCCAGACATCCTGGAAGCTCCTGGAATGTGGTAGCAGGTGGGGAGCCATCGGGAGGCGTGCCAGACAGAAATCTCAATTTCCAGGCCATCAGGATGGCATCCAGTGAACGCCAGCCCAGACCAGGCCCAGCCCTGGGAGGTGTCCTGGCCAAGGCCCTCAGCCTGAGTGGCTCCATCTCCCTGGGAGCACACTGTGGAGAAGGCAGAGTCCCTGAGCAGGAGTCGCCCACCCACGCCAGGGAAAGGCCAGACTGAGAGGGAGGGCACCAGAGCATTCTGAAAACAGGGTTATTCTCTGTCACAGCGACATGAGCACCACAGGAATGGGCTCATTTTAGGCCAGCAGCTACAGTCCTGTTATCATGTGACCGCCTTTGAGGGTCACAAAGAGCACAGTGAGAATAAAATGAACTGAGAATTGTAATTTCTTATGGGAAAGAGAGAACAATGGCATATTGGATTTTCCTCCACAGTCCACAGATGCCTCACATAGGCAGGGGCTGGGAGGTCTTGTTGCCATCGTATACCCATGAACCTAGCACAGTGCCTGGAGATTATTTTTTGATAGAAGGAAAGAATGAATACATGAATAAATTTAATCATGAGGTTTTTTTTTCCAGTTTTATCAGGATTTTCATGCAAGAAGGGAAGCTCCTAGAAGAAAGGACTGAGTTTCTGATTACTCTTAATACTTGGCCCCTGGGGACAACAGATAACTTCAGCACCAGCCTTGACAGAGGAAAGTGACCTGAGGACAATGGTGCTTCCCAGACAAGTCAGGTTTAACTTGTCTCTTCCCCCTGCAGCCTCCCTGCGTCCTGGGCCAGCCACACACAGGTTTTGGAGCCATCCATACGCATGGTTGAAGCGTGTCCCATGCTGCTCTCTTTTATGCTGGTTGTTAAGCTATTGTCCCTCGGCCCCACATGCACCAACCTGCCAGGGCTTTCTCCTCAGGGGTCCAGACCCGAGGTCAGGTTCAGAGATCCAGCAGCAGCCTCGATGCACGCCTTCCTCCCAAGTCCTAATGTCAGCTCCACAGACCTCTCATCTATGCTCCAAGTCTTAATAATTCCTGTCTCTTCCCTTGGTTCTCTCAGCCCTAGGGGTGGGAGCTGTGTCCTGCAATTGCTACCTCCATGATACCTTAGAGTTTCCTTTTACTCTCTCAGGTACCAGCTCTGTACTTAGCTAACACCTTTTCATATTAAACTCTAAGGAGACCCTAACTGAGACACTCATTCACAGGCCTTCACCTGTTCCAGTTGGCCCCATCACCTACATGAACTTATTCTGAACCGAGATTTGGAACAAATACTGTTCTCTTCTCGCCTAAAGCAGGTCTCCCTCCCTTTCCTCCTGATCTCTCCAGTGGCTTGCAGCTCCCAGGGTCCTAATCTCACCCCTACCCAGCCCCCACCCCTTATCCCCTCCTTCCTCTTTCAGCTCCTTTAGTCATCGGCATTTGCACAACTCTGCAAGGCTGTAGCAAAGTGCATTCTTTCTTTACAGTTCTATAGTCACTCCTTATCCTTTCCCGAAAAAAATGCACAAAGCCAGTTGTCATTTACAAGTACAGTCTTGGTGTTCTATGATCTCCGGCACCTTTTGCCCGCATTTCTCATGGACTATTCCGCCTATGCTACTTTATGTTGCTCTTGGTCTCCAAACATACTTTGGGTTTTCCCAGGCAGAACAGAAGCCAGTCCAGGGTGGAATCTGTGTCGTGCTTTTAGGGCTCCAGTCTAACCCAGGCTGGTGTCTGCTCATTGAAAGAGTTCAGGAAATGTGAGTGATGGTTAATAACGTATTGCATCTCACAGAATCTAGGACGCAGTCAATTGTAAGACGCACTGTTACTTTTCTGCACCACTAAGAAAGAAAAATAATGTGTCCAGTTAAACTGTGACTTGATCGTGAGCTGCATCCCAATTTCAGCAATGCTAACATGTGAAAAAACAATGTGCCTCAGAGAATCAATGAAATAAGGCCTCACTAAGCTGGGAAGCTGTTCCAGGGGGTTCTTGCTTGCCTTTGGCCTGCTCTTCAGGGCTTAAAGTTCTTCCCACTGCTCAGTGTGGATGCCCTAGAGAGAGGTAGACTGGACAGGCATGTGTAAAACGGGGGGTGGGGGAGGGGCGGGCAGGCAATGGATTGACAGGCACGGTAGGCAAAAGATTTTCATGTGGCTGAGGACAGAGAAACACATCTTCCTGGGAAGGGCACTGTCAGAGGGGCCCACTGAAAGGCCGTCCAGCTAAACACTGCTTCAGTGCTAATCGGCGACAAGCCCACTGACTGCTCACAACCCCCCACCCTGCCCCACCACCCCACCCCACCCCACCACCCCACCCAACACTTCCAACCTGTTTATTTGCTCCACACCTCATTTTTAAACCACAGACAGTAACTGTTACCTTTTGCCTTTTCCGCAGGGTCCAGTTCTTCCAGAGCAAAAGCTGTATCTGTCTCACGAAGCCCATGCTAATGACCACACGAAGACCAGATTGGTCAGAGCTGAGGCCCCTCAGACAGCAAAGGACATAAACGCCGCTAAGAGCGCCTCTGGCTCCGGACGCTGTGTCCTTCTCCTGGTGATTAAAGGCTACTTTTCCCCTTCAAAGCATAATCCCTTTTAATTACACATAAGCCCTTAGTTGGGGAGAGGAGGCCGACACTGTGTTGGCTCCCTTTTATGGAGAGAAAGAGAACCCTAAAGACACAAGTGGCTGGGCACCAGGGAAATTGAGGTGGGGGATGCAATGGGAAACCAAGACCCTCAGGCACTCTCCTCCATGAGAGGGGTTCCTGAGGGGGATGTCTTTAGGTATCTTTGACCTTAAGTTTGGAACAAAATCTCTTTGCATAAATATAGGCTGGGCATTTGTCCTCGGCAAGAGCCTGCCATGAGCCGGCAGTCAGGGTTTGACTGGCCCTTTAAGTCCAATCGACTCACTCGGCAGATCTGAAGTGATCCCTCCCTCTTTTAGTCTTTTATCTTGCTCGGTAATGACTGAAGTCATTATGGTCAGCTAGTTGGGTTATCTCTGAGCTTAGCAGAGGGTAATGATGTTTATCTCTTGTGCTGAAATTGATCAACTAGTAGTGGCTGCCTGGTGCTGTGATGGAAAAGGCACTGGAACACTCCAGGCTCAGCAGGACAGAGCCGTGATTGACTTGCCATGTCTGACTGGGGTGCGGGCATGAGGAGAGGCAGCAGGTGGGCCCATTACTGTCATTCCAGCCCTGCAATGGGGTGGTGCTGGGTTGACTCATCACCAGGTGAGGGATCTGTGATCCCAAGGGACACCCCAAACAGAAGCCTCCCTGGCACTTCGCTGTGGAATTTTTGTCTCTGCCTCCTCAAATCTCAGAATGTGTTCTCTTTGAAAGACTCTAGACCCTTGAGACCTGGATGGGGCGGAGGGAGAACCACAGAGAGGAATGGATGCTGACTTCATAGAGTTTGTGGTCTGGTTGTAAACACGGGACTTGAACTCGAATAACTCAAGGAGTGTGATGAGGGCCCATAGGCTGTGCATGGTGGGGCTTCCAAGAAGAGAGAGATGGTTTCTGCTTATGATGGCAAAAAGGCTCCTTGGAGGTGATGGCATTTAAGACAAGCTTGCAGAATTACAAAATAACATTTCATAGTAAGTTTATGATTTATAAACTGCTTTTGCATGTGTTATTTCGTTTTAGCCTCACTACAATTTTGTGAGGTCCATATTTGCTGTTTTACAGATGAGGAACGTGAAGCTTAGTGAGATTAAGTACTTTGCTCACAGTCCCACATGGCAACGGTGGGTACTTGAACAAGTGAGTCATTTAAACTCTGCAAAGACAGGGAGGAATAGCTTATCTTGCCCAGGAAAACCACAAGTGAAACATGGCTGGAGTGAAGGCTATGAGGCTATGAATGGAGGATGCTGGAAAAGGAGACAGGAACCAGACTGAAAAATTGATGATGATGATGATGATGATGATGATGATGACTGATTCAACTGAGATTTACTGAGCACCTGTGAAGTGACTGGAGTGGCCCACAAGTGCAGGCTACGCCCAAGCAAGCTCTGGCAGAATCATTAAGACCTTGTTACATGCTAAAGGATATGGGTTTTATCATGCTGAAGGTGATGAAAGATTTTAATCCGGTGGCTGCCAAGAGTAGTCAGTTCACCTCGGCAGCAATGTGGGGGTGGTTTGGGGGGAGCCAGAGAGCCTGAACCATGCAATGACAGCCATGATGGAGAGAAGGGGAGGGACTGGAGGGATAGGAAGGAATGAGACACAGCAGTGCCTGATGAGTTACAGGAAGAGGGTGGTGAGGAAGAGGCAGAAGTCAGCTAGATGGAGTTTGGGGCTTGACTGGCTGGCTAGTGAGACGGTGGTGCTCATAACTGAGGAGGGAATGCCAGAGGAAGGCCAGTGGGGAGTAGGAGGCAGTTGGGGGGAACAGGGGTTTGCATTTGATATACTGAAGCTGAAGTTCTATGACATCTGACCACACGTATTCAGCAGGCAGTTGAATACTTGGGTCTGGAGTCAAGAATAAGCTTGTGAGATGGAGACATAGATTTGTGAGTGGTCAACATATAGGTGGAAGATTAAGTCCTGGGAGTGATTAAACAGGTGACCCAGGAAAGAGAAGCTTGGAGAGTATATGAGGTTGCTGAAGGGGAGCCACAGCTGGGGAAGGAATATGCCTCCTTCCAATTGCCAAAGACATCAGCTATATAAGTAATGTTCTGTCATAGTTTCAAAATGGTCCATTCTTCATTGAGCTAGAAAGTTAAACTATGAGCACTTTGTTAATATTCAATTGATGATGCTCTAATAGTATTATTCCCATCTAACCAGTTTTCTTGCCTGAACAAATCTGTTTGTTGAGATTGACACACACATGAAATAAAATGTATCATTTGAACCTTATTTTAAGTGTACAGTTGAGTAGTGTTGATACATTCATATTGTTGTGCAGCCATCAGTACCATCCATCTTCAGAACTTTTTCATTTTGCAAAACTGAAACTCTGTACCCATTAAACACTAACTCCCCAGTGTTCCCTCCCCCAGCCCCTGCCAACCACTCTATTTTCTGTCTCAATGAACTTGACTACTCTAGGTACCCCATCTAAGTGGAATCATAGAAAAGCATAATCTTTAAAGTTCATCTATGTTGTAGCAAGCCATCTTAATCTGTTTGAGCTGCTATAACAAAATACCATAAACTGGGTGGTTTATAAACAACAGGAACTTATTTCTCACAGCTTTGCAGGCTGGGAAGTCCAAGATCGAGGTGCCAATAGATTTGGTGTCTGGTGAGGGCCTATTTCCTGACATGTAGATGGTAACTTCTTGGTGTGACCTCATCCAGTGGAAGGGAAAAGGGGTCTCTCTTGGGCTTCTTTTTATAAGGGCACTAGTCCCATTCACGAGGGTTGTACCCTCATGACCTAATCACCTCCACAAAGCCTCACCTCCTAATACCATCACCTTGGGGGTTAGGATTTCAATTTATGAATTTTAGAGGAACACATAATTTAGACCATAGCAGATGTGTCAGAATTTCCTTTTTTGTTTTTTTTTTTTTTTTTGAGATGCAGTTTCGCTCTTGTTGCCCAGGCTGGAGTGTGATGGTGCAATCTCAGCTCATTGCAACCTCTGCTTCCTGGGTTCAAGCGATTCTCCTGCCTCAGCCTACTGAGTACCTGGGATTACAGGCAGGCGCCACCATGCCTGGCTATTTTTTTTTTTTTGTATTTTAAGTAGATATGAGGTTTCTCCATGTTGGTCAGGCTGGTCTCAAACTCCCAACCTTAGGTGATCTGCCTGCCTTGGCCTCCCAAAGTGCTGGTATTACAGGTGTGAGCCACCGTGCCTGGCCAGAATTTCTTTCCTTTTTAAGGTCAATTAATATCCTATTGTCAGTATGGACCTCATTTTGTTTATCCATTCGTCCATCCAGGGTCATTCGGGTTGTTTCCACCTTTTGGCTATTGTGAGTAATGCTGCTATGAACATAGGTGTACAAATATTTGAGATTCTGCTTTCAATTCTTTGGGGTATATACCTAGGAGTGAAACTGCTGAATCGAATGGTATAACTTTATTTTTTGAAGAACTACCATACTATTTCCCTTAGCAGCTGCACCATTGTACATTCCAATCAGCAGTGCAGAATGGTTCCAGCTTCTCCACATCCTGGCCAACACTTGTTATGCTCTGTTTTTCTTCTTATTACCACCATCCTAAAGGGTGTGAGATGGTATTTCACTGTGATTTTGATTTGCATGTCCCTAATGATTAATGATGTTAAGGACATTTAACTCTTTTTTACTCTTTCAATATTATAGATATTTGGTAGGATTTTTCTCCCAAGGTAACTCCAGTTGTTTAAAAATTATGTCAAACTAAAAGCTGTGTTTAGTTTTTTCATATATTTCTGAGAATATACCTAGTGAGTCAAAAATGATACTGATAACTGTACATTTCATTCTCATAGTTATCACCATTAACACACATTGATCAGGGTGAATATGAAATTGACGTGGTCCTGGCCGTAGTTTTGAGCTACGACGCTGCACATAGATTAAGAGTTGTGGTGTTAAGTGATAGACCATATCAATTCACATTTACATTCAGAATTATAAACAAGTCAAGGAAAATGGTGAAGTTTTAAAGATCTTCTCACTTCTATTCCTGAGGGTTGAACTAGGAAGAGGCATTCTGCTGCTTACATCAGTTATTCTGCAAACAAATATTCAGTAGTGGAGAGAAGTAATTTATAACTTTTTAAAGTGTCTATTTGGAAGAAAAGCTATGGAAAAATATATAGACAAAATTACTTTGAAATTACTGTAATTTTGGAGTGGAGATAAATTTGATAATGAAACCAATACCAAAAGATCACCATCAATTCACTTGCAACAAGCTGAAGAAAATAGAATGTCCCCAAATATATCATTAGACATATGTTTATTTCAAACAGTGATTATAGGTGGAATGAGAAGACATTATGAATCTATGTCACAAGCATAAAGGCAGTTTTGGGACATCATAATGTAAGATGAAAAATATCTGATTTTTAAATTTGATTTTATTTCTACCAAACTCAAAACTAAATCATTGTACAATTAAAACTTGAAACTCCAATCATCATGAATAACATGTTTCCTCAGCTTATGCAATAATATTTCATGAGATGATAGTGTAATAAATAAATAAGGCTCAGTTTATGAAAGTTACACATAGAAAAAACTCCAAGGCTGAGTGGAAGCTGCCAGCAGGTTGACTGCCTGGCTCACAAAGATTTGCTCTTTTCTAGGAGTGACTCCAACACCAAGGGAAGAGTCTGCAGTAGGCTTGTTAATGCCAAAGTGGACTGGTCATGTGCAGTCACATGATCTTAGCTGGGCCAGTCAGGGCCTATTCACAGAAATTTGGGGCATGGATCTGTGAGAAGCATGGGTTAATCATTACAGAAGTACAGAAGTGATGAGAAATTAGAGGCCATGCTGGGTCACTAGGTTCAGTTTGTGTACGTAGGGGCCTAAGCAAAGACTGGGGACTGGATTTCACTTGGTTTTGCTAAACAAGCCCGGGACCCTGGTATAGGGCTGCATCCTATCAAAGGAGGTACCTTTTTCCTTTCACAAAGGCGTCTTCTGCTTACCAAACTATACAACCACGAGGCTGCATCCACCCAGAGGAGCACCTTTTCTAATTTGCATAAAAATGCCACATAGGCTAACAGAGGACCTGAGGCTGTGTTCCCCACCACTAGGAGAAATCTGATCTGCAGTAACAGAGAATGAAGGGAATGCACAGAGAGGCCGAGGTAGAGAGCATAGGTCCCAGTTGTAGCTGAGTCCCTGGTTCCAGCTGTCCTTGGGAGACAGCTGTTCCCTCCTCTTCAGGCAGATTAGCAGTAAGACACTCCAATCCTTTCAATAAAACCTCCTTTTGCCTAAATTAGTTCAAATTTGGCTTCCATAGTATATGAATAAAATTCCTGGGTAGGTCCATGATTGCAATAATAATATAAGTATTATAAATACTAACATAATCCAATGGAGTTGCAGCAGAATTTAAAGGAGAAGAGAGGTACTGTCATGAGTATCTTCAAGAAAGTAAAAGAAATCCAAAATACCCAATATTAGCAATTCCTGCATCTCTTAAGAAAAGGCTTACAAGTTTTCAAAACTTGCTAAGCAGTGTCAAGCCAAGTAGGAAGATGTGTGGCAAGTTCAAAATGCACCAACCATTGCACATTACTAGCTGGAACGGAAGTGCTTTCATAGGTTACAAAAACATTAAAATGATATCATCTGATTCTCCAAATCCTTTCATGGCCAATGAATCAAGTGAAATATTTGTTTCCAATTCTGAATCGACTTTTGTTTAAAATTTATTTATTGTTCACTCAGCATTACCAGAATTCTTTCTAAAGTGCCTCAAAGTGGAACTGTAAAAATATTTTTCCTTTGTTTTAAAAAATAGAAGCAATATCACATAGTTTCCCATCAGAGAGAAGTGATGGATATTTCAAAACCATTTGAAACAGAGAAGAGGAATTTTTCCAGAAAAAACATCTCCAAAATTCCCATATTTTAAAATATCTTTGGAGGAGAAAAAACTTAAAATTTTAAGATTTGGGGTAAGGCATTTCCCCCTACCTCCTCAAGACAGAATAAGATTAATATCTATTACTGTAGCTTACTAACTATATCAGTAAATTTAAATTCATACTTTTTTCTGATAATTATACCAAAATGAAAATAATTTCTGAATTATTGAATAACAAAACACTTAAAAAAACTTTACAAACTTGATGCAAATGTAATTCCAGAACTTTACTTTTACCTATAATGCCTATAGCTTAATTTTACTTATTAATCAATCTTGACTGTTCTCATACTTGACATGGTCTTATTAGTAAGCCATGTGGTTTGGAGCTATTGCATATTGCTTTGATTTGGCTGGTCATTGTAGTAAGAATGGCATGCCCAATTTTCTACCTTTCATTGCTAGGAAAATTTACACAGCAAAAGAGGTCCCCTCATCTCTAATTATTGTGGAGCAGAAATTAATGACCAAACTAATAGAACTAAAGGACTCAGTGGTATTGTGGAATCATTGGGCCCATCAGCTGAGAAATAAATTTTATTTTACTAATTGAATTTCCCCTATAAAAATCTTGCACTCCAGCTGGTACTAATTTCACTTTGCCTGTGATAATTTTGGACCTCAGGTTGTCATTACTATTGGATTAACATGTAGATATTGAAGTTTAGCTTATGAAAATAGTACTATTTGCAAAAACAATACTCACTTGAACATTTTCATGAGTTTTTCTTGGGAATGAGAAGAGAGTTACTGCTTTTATGTCTAAACAATCTTTGTCCATCAGCTCCTCCAAATATTCCAGAGTTCCTCCAAATATTCCAAATATTCCAGGGGACTATGTAGGGGGAAAGGTCTAAGATGGAAATCTAGGGAACTGATTATTTAAAAGGCAGGTACACAAGTGTTCATCACAACATCCCTTCTAACAGCAAAACTTGGAAATATCTGTCACAGAAGAATGGATAAATGAATTATGGTATATTCTCTCAGCCAAATCCCTCACTGCGGTGAGCATGAATAAACCACATCTACAAAAATACAATTTTCCCATACATAATGCTGAGCAAAAGAAGCCTGGCAGAGCATTCATAGCCTACATTTACAAAGTTCAAGCACAGGCAAAACTCATCTCTAATGCTTGAAGTCAAGATGGTAGTTACTCTTCGGGGGATCTGGTGGCTGGAACGGGCACAAGGGCATTTCTAAGCGTGCTGGAAACACATCATCTTTTGATCTGAGTGCTAGTTACGTGGAGTGTTCTGTTTGTGAAAATGATCAACCTGTGAACTTACGATTTGCGCACTTCTCTGTATGTATACTTCAATCATAGTCTGTTATTTATTTATTTATTTTTAAACAGGTGAAGGAAGAGAACCCAGTGAGGGAGGCTGAGCAGGATGAGCTAGAGATGATGGAGAAAAGTCTGGAAAGAGGGGTGCCCTGGGAGCCACAGAAAGAGGATGTTTCAGGAGGAAGGATCAGTCTGCAGTACTAAATGGCTCAAGAAAGGCCTAGAAGGATAAAGACTGAAAGCTGCCCATTGGATTTGACAACTGACCTCTGAAAGAACAGTTTTAATGGGAGGCAGAAACAAGACAGCAGAGGGTTGAAGAGCAAGACCCTGGAGATGGGAGCTACTATTTCCAGTGGCCAGACTGTACTCTTTCCAGTGGCCACAGCAGCTGGAGGGAACGAGAACACTGGGTCCAGGAGGTCTTTTCCCTGAAGACAGGAGAGATTGAACCACGTTAATGTGTGGGAGACAGCTGGTTGAGAGAGAGATGCTAAAGTTACTAGGGGATGGTTGATGGGGTTCCCGAGGAAGTGGAGGAGGTGGGATTAGCCCTGGGCAGGGGAAGGGGCTCCTTGAATTCCACAGACACTGCAGGAAAGGAGGCCAGGAAGTAAGTACGATTCACTGAGGGAGTGGAGGCTGAGAGGTGAGGGAGCTCATCCTCATGACTTCTAACTTAAATTTGCATAGGAGGTCAATAAGGAGATTAAGTCAGATAATGAGAAATGTTATGTGCAGATTCATTGCCTCATCTTAACTTTGCTCTCCTTTGATCATTTCTAAAGCAAAGTGCAGTTTAGTCAGTCATCTAAAATGGAAGAAAAACTTATAGACAGTGTGTAGAGATCTTAGGGGGACAAATTATTCATAGACAACTCCCCCTCCCTTCTCACCCATTATATCCATTTTATTCATTGGCAAATGACAGATAAAGAGTATTGTTATTCAGTTCAGCTTGACGGTTTAACCCAATAATTAGCACCAATAACAATGCTTTCTGGAAATTGTTTTCCCAGGTACGGTTTCTTCTGGCCTAGGACAGCTAAATCCGTTCAGAGGTCTCCTGGCCCCAGGAAAAGCAAGGTCGAGTTTGTGTCCTGCAGTGGAACCAACTTTCTTCTCAATCTTCAGCTGCTTTGGGGCTTCTTCTGGCACCCCAAGCTCTGCCGAAGGCAGATCAGTTTGGGGTGACTACACATATGGAAACTAAAGATCGGGGAATGTATTCATATAAACTACCTGGCCAGGCACTTTTGGGAAGTCTTCGTGGAGTCCAGGGAGGCACGGGGGTGGGGAGGAGTCCATATACCCCAGCGCGATGGGCTCTGCTTTAGCAGAATAAAGCTAAATCAGGCCGGGAGCGGTGGCTCATGCCGGTAATCCCAGCACTTTGGGAGGCCGAGGCAGGCAGATCATGAGGTCAGGAGATCGAGACCATCCTGGCTAACATGGTGAAACCCTGTCTCTACTAAAAATACAAAAAAAATTAGCCAGGCGTGGTGGCGGGTGCCTGTAGTCCCAGCTACTTGGGAGGCTGAGGCAGGAGAATGGCATGAACCCGAGAGGCGGAGCTTGCAGTGAGCTGAGATTGAGCCACTGCACTCCAGCCTGGGTGTCAGAGCGAGACTGTCTCAAAAAAAAAAAAAAAAAAAGCTAAATCAAGTTGTTATCAAAAATGAGAGGCAGGTTGTTATTCCAAACACATCTAATACACTCACTTCCAAAGCTGTTTAGAGTTTTGCCGATTTGACACCCAGAAAACCCACGGGAGTCCAGAGATTTTACATTTTCTGGGCATTAAGTGCAAAGTACTTGCCAGATAACAGAGTTTTAGGGGGATGCCAAGGAGTGTTGCATAGCAGACCGTGAGACTGGGCTGTTACCACATGAGCCGCAGTGAATTGCCGGCTGAGTACAGAGTAGGGTAACACCTGAGAAGCTTCATTATCAGGGCCAGATCTGTCACTCTGAGTCTCAGGGCATCCCGAGCTCGGCTGTGGTTGTGTATCGAGAGTTGGACATTCCAAAAGGCTATGGCCAGAAGCAAGCAACCCAACCCAGTGACAAACTTAAAAAACAGAGGGAGGCCTGGTGTGGTGGCTCACACCTGTAATCCCAGCACTTTGGGAGGCCGAGGCGGGTGGATCACGAGGTCAGGAGATTGAGACCATCCTGGCTAACACAGTGAAACACCGTCTCTACTAAAAATACAAAAAATTAGCCAGGCGTGGTGGCAGGCACCTGTAGTCCTAGCTACTCAGGAGGCTGAGGCAGGAGAATGGTGAACCCGGGAGGCGGAGCTTGCAGTGAGCTGAGATTGAGCCACTGCACTCCAGCCTGGGCGACAAGCGAGACTCCGTCTCAAAACAACAACAACAAGAACAACAAAAAAACATAGGGAAAGAGGCGTTCTAATGCCAATAATAATTTTTTAGAATTAGGGACCCAGATTAACTCAGCACACGCCTTTGTAGTGATGCATTTACTATGAATAAGATGAATGATAGTAACTTGAGTGACTGTATGGAAGTGTGTGCTTCCTTACACTGCCTTCCTTTGAAGGAAGACTTGGCCCCTGCCCGCAGGAATCTGTGATCAGGAGGTTGGGAAGTGAAATCTCCACAGACCTGGAACTTGCATGTGCCTGAATAACTTTCAATAACAGGTACAGAGCTTGCCTCCTGGTACAATCTTGCAACAAACAAATGATCAGGAGAAGCACTTTTCCAATTTATCCACTAAACGGCAAAACCAAACAGTGACCGAAAATGACGTTGGTTTTTCAGTTACTGTTTGACCTGGAGCGTGGGGAAAACAGAAGGAAAATGGAAACTACTTAGGCAGCATTTTGTGAGGAGGTGGAAGCAGCGTGGGAAAATATTTCACATGGCTCTTGCCTACTCAGCCTGACAAAGAAAGCTGTGGTTTGTTGTCAGATTCCTTCAACTAAATGTGTCAAAGGGAGAGAAACCTCTCTTGAGTGAGAGACCTCTCTCTTCAAACAGCTGCACATCGCCTCCCTCCTCCCCGGCTCACACCATCCCCAGTCCTCTGTGTCCTCCTCTCTTCACACGTGTTGGAGCTGGGAAGGAGAACAGAGAAGAGGTCCATATCCTTAGCTCTGCCTCATGTGTCAGCCTTCATTCCTGCCATCTCGTTTCCGGCTCCACCCCAGTGGGATGCTGCAGGGTCATTTTAGTAATCACAAGGATAGCCATGGAAGCAACGGGGCCCCAGTGGACCCAGCAATCATCCCAGGATCCCCCATGAATGGTGTGCAAGTGGCTCTGTCCCTGCAGGCGAAGCAAAAACTTTGATCCTCTTTATTCTTTTATGAAAGTAGATTATTTTTAAAGTGCTGATCCTCGATATCACTTCATTGATAAAGATTCGAGTGTGAGTATTGTGATATTGTGGAATACCACGGTCTTTGGAACCAGACAAAACTGGGTTGCGATCTCATATTTGCCACTTAGCTATGTGACCTTAGAGAGGTTTAAAAGTCTGGATGCTGCTATTAAAATGATGACAGAAAACGTCTGCATTAAACCAGGAGCACCTCAAGTAAACACATGAAGGGCCTTTTTTCTTCATCAGTGATGCGTCTTTATCTTTCTTTCGACTGCTGTTTAAGCTTCTAGATAAGATTCAGGGAAAGTTTAGACATGGCCATAGAAGTCCCATAACATAGAAGGCTATATTGCTTTTCTAGAGGTCACATCAGGTCAACACTGGTTTCCCAAGAATGCCTGGAGAGGCTGTCTTAAGCAAAAGTGCTGTCATCAAAGACAAAACAAACCTTTCTGTAAAATGGTTACAGCTGGCTTTCAACTTTTGGCAGCCAAGTTGCAGCTACGGAATGGCAGACCGTTGGGCCTGAGCTGAGGAGCTAATCCCAGCAAGGCTGTTACAAATCTTTTCCAGAGCACTTAGGCTTTCCCTCTGAAAGATGTTGGATCAAGACTTTTCGGAAATTCTCACTTTTCAGAGTAGAGACTCGTGCCCCGTATAGAAGATGCAGCCATGGTTTGTATCCTGTAAGTCATACGGGATGAAAAACTGTGTTTCTTAGGGTAGGAATAAAACAACCCTTCGGGGCCATCTCTACTAAAAATACAAAAATTAGCCAGGCATGGTGGCATATGCCTGTAATCCCAGCTACTGGGGAGGCTGAGGCAGCAGAGTTGCTTGAGCCTGGGAGACGGAGATTGCAGTGAGCCAAGATCGTGCCACTGCACTCCAGCCTGGCCAACAGAGTGAGACTCTGTCTCAAATAAATAAATAAATAAATAAACATATAAACAAATAAAAATAAAACAACTCTTTGGCTCCCATTGCCTTCCTTATGGGGTTGGTGCATTCAACCAGAGTAGGGGTGGGGGCGCAGGGTAAGCTTTGGGGAGAATGTCAACAGACCTCTTTATTTATGACTATTATTACTGTTGTTGAAGACATAATGAGATCAGTAGAGATCAATCAGAGATAGCCTTGACAAACGCCTCTGAGATAAGCCTTTGTTTTCAAACACAGCAGGCTTTTGTCAGTGCTTCCTAGAATCATTTGTCTTCCACTTTTACTATGTTTGCCATATCCATGGAACACCTGTACTTTATTATATTTAATTGATTTTCAATTGACTCACTTAAAAAAAAATAGAGTCTTACTATGTTGCCCAGGCTGGTCTTGAACTCCTGGGCTCAGGCAATCCTTCCACCTTGGCCTTCCAAAGTGCTGGGATTACAGATGTGAGCCACTGCAAGTGGCTTAACTCACTTTTTTTTTTTTTTTTTTTTTTGAGATGGAATTTCGCTCTTGTTGCCCAGGCTGGAGTGCAATGGCACAATCTCGGCTCACTGCAACCTCTGCCTCCTGGGTTCAAACAATTCTCCTGCCTCAGCCTCCTGAGTAGCTGGGATTACAGGCATGCACCACCACACCCAGCTAATTTTGCATTTTTAGTAGAGATGGGGTTTCTCCATGTTGGTCAGGCTGGTCTCGAACTCCCGACCTCAGGTGATCCACCTACCTCAGCCTCCCAAAGTGCTGGGATTACAGGCATTAGCCACTGTGCCCAGGCTTGACTCACTTTTTATACTTAGCTGAACCCTAAACAATAATCTGGGAAATCACAGGTTTACTAAACTTCTAGAAAGAGTACAGAGCTATTAAAATACATTTCGCGTGTACATTTTAAAATCATCTTGTGCAGCACCAATAGGCAGGCCATACTTTAAAAGACACTTCTTTAGATGATCAACTATATAATGAAAAGACTATTACAGATAGGACATTAATGGTTATTTTTCTTTTCCTATACTACTTACCAAAATTTCCCCCAGTCCCTTTCTGGTTGAAGAAACTCTTAATCAAGCCCTTCCTTTCTATGGTATCCAAAAATACTTTCATATGTACCATCTCACTTGATTCTCACAATTACCTATAAGGTGGCCTAGAAAACATTATGCCCCCCCAGCTCTGGAGAGATTAAGGCTCAGAATTTACTTACCCAAAGACATGTAGCTAGTCAGTAACAGGGTAGGTCAACTTGTCACAGAGACTGGACTTCTGTTCCAATTAGAGATAGCATGGCTTCCATTCTCTTTAAGATTTTGGGCTGGACTAGGGTGGAGCCAAGATGGCCAAATAGGAACAGCTCATCTACAGCTCCCAGCATGAGCGACGCAGAAGACAGGTGATTTCCGCATTTCCAACTGAGGCACTGGGTTCATCTCACTGGGGAATGTCAGACAGTGGGTGCAGGACAGTGGGTGCAGTGCACTGAGCATGAGCCGAAGCAGGGTGAGGCATCGCCTCACCCAGGAAGCGCAAGGGGTCAGGGAATTCCCTTTCCTAGTCAAAGAAACAGGTGACAGATGGCACCTGGAAAATTGGGTCACTCCCACCCTAATACTGTGCTCTCCCAAAGGTCTTAGCAAATGGCACACCAGGAGATTATATCCTGCACATGGCTCAGAGGGTCCTACACCCACGGAGCCTCACTCATTGCTAGCACAACAGTCTGAGATCAAACTGCAAGGTGGCAGTGAGGCTGGAGGAGGGGCGCCTGCCATTGCCCAAGCTTAAGTAGGTAAACAAAGTGGCCAGGAAGCTCCAACTGGGTGGAGCCCACCGCAGCTCAAGGAGGCCTGCCTGTCTCTGTAGACTCTACCTCTGGGGGCAGGGCATAGCTGAACAAAAGGCAGCAGAAACCTCTGCAGACTTAAATGTCCCTGTCTGACAGCTTTGAAGAGAGTAGTGGTTCTCCCAGCACTCAACTGGAGATCTGAGAACGGACAGACTGCCTCCTCAAGTGGGACCCTGACCCCCGAGTAGCCTAACTGGGAGGCACCCCCCAGTAGGGGCAGACTGACACCTCACATGGCTGAGTACTCCTCTGAGACAAAACTTCCAGAGGAACAATCAGGCAGCAGTATTTGCGGTTCACCAAGATCTGCTGTTCTGCAGCCTCTGCTGCTCATACCCAGGCAAACAGAGTCTGGAGTGGACCTCCAGCAAACTCCAACAGACCTGCAGCTGAGGGTCCTGACTGTTAGAAGGAAAACTAACAAACAGAAAGGACATCCACACCAAAACCCCATCTGTTTGTCACCATCATCAAAAACCAAAGGTAGACACAACCACAAAGATGGGGAAAAAACAGAGCAGAAAAACTGGAAACTCTAAAAATCAGAGCCCCTCTCCTCCTCCAAAGGAACACAGCTCCTCACCAGCAATGACACAAAGCTGGACGGAGAATAACTTTGATGAGTTGAGAGAAGAAGGCTTCAGACGATCAAACTACTCCGAGCTAAAGGAGGAAGTTCGAACCCATGGCAAAGAAGTTAAAAACCTTGAAAAACAATTAGTTGAATGGCTAACTAGAATAACCAATGCTGAGAAGTCCTTAAAGGACCTGATGGAGCTGAAAGCCATGGCATGAGAACTATGTGACGAATGCACAAGACTCAGTAGCTGATTTGATCAACTGGAAGAAAGGGTATCAGTGATGGAAGATCAAATGAATGAAATGAAGCGAGAAGAGAAGTTTAGAGAAAAAAGAATAAAAAGAAATGAACAAAGCCTCCAAGAAATATGGGACTATGTGAAAAGACCAAATCTACGTCTGATTGGTGTACCTGAAAGTGACGGGGAGAATGGAACCAAGTTGGAAAACACTGCAGGATATTATCCAGGAGAACTTCCCCAATCTAGCAAGGCAGGCCATTCAAATTCAGGAAATACAGAGAACGCCACAAAGATACTCCTCGAGAAGAGCAACTCCAAGACACATAATTGTCAGAGTGACCAAAGTTGAAATGAAGGAAAAAATGTTAAGGGCAGCCAGAGAGAAAGGTCAGGTTACCCACAAAGGGAAGCCCATCAGACTAACAGCTGATCTCTCAGCAGAAACTCTATAAGCCTGAAGAGAGTGGGGGCCAATATTCAACATTCCTAAAGAAAAGAATTTTCAACCCAGAATTTCCTATCCAGCCAAACTAAGCTTCATAAGTGAAGGATAAATAAAATACTTTACAGACAAGCAAATGCTTAGAGATTTTGTCACCACCGGGCCTGCCCTAAAAGAGTTCCTGAAGGAAGCACTAAACATGGAAAGGAACAACCAGTACCAGCCACTGCAAAAACATGCCAAATTGTAAAGACCATCGAGGCTAGGAAGAAACTGCATCAACTAATGGGCAAAATAACCAGCTAACATCATAATGACAGGATCAAATTCACACATAACAATATTAACCTTAAATGTAAATGGGCTAAATGCTCCAATTAAAAGACACAGACTGGCAAATTGGATAAAGAGTCAAGATCCATCAGTGTGCTGTAGTCAGGAGACTCATCTCATGTACAGAGACACACATAGACTCAAAATAAAGGGATGGAGGAAGATCTAACAAGCAAATGGAAAACAAACAAACAAAAAAGCAGAGATTGCAATCGTAGTCTCTGATAAAACAGACTTTAAACCAACAAAGATCAAAAGAGACAAGGAAGGCCATTACATAATGGCAAAGGGATCAATTCAACAAGAAGAGCTAGCTATCCTAAATATATATGCATCCAATACAGGAGCACACAGATTCATAAAGCAAGTCCTTAGAGACCTACAAAGAGACTTAGACTCCCACACAATAATAATGGAAGACTTTAACACCCCACTGTCAACATTAGACAGATTGAGACAGAAAGTTAACAAGGATATCCAGGAACTGAACTCACCTCTACACCAAGCGGACTTAATAGACATCTACAGAACTTTCCACCCCAAATCAACGGAATATACATTCTTTTCAGCACCACACCACATCTACTCCAAAATTGAGCACATAGTTGGAAGTAAAGCACTCCTCAGCAAATGTAAAAGAACAGAAATTATAACAAACTGGCTCTCAGACCACAGTGCACTCAAACTAGAACTCAGGATTAAGAATCTCACTCAAAACCACTCAACTACATGGAAACTGAATAACCTGCTCCTGAATGACTACTGGGTACATAACGAAATGAAGGCAGAAATAAAGATGTTCTTTGAAACCAACAAGAACAAAGATACAACATACCAGAATCTTTGGGACATATTCAAAGCAGTGTGTAGAGGGAAATTTATAGCACTAAATGCCCACAAGAAAAAGCAGGAAAGATCTAAAACTAACACCCTAACATCACAATTAAAAGAACTAGGGAAGCAAGAGCAAACGCATTCAAAAGCTAGCAGAAGGCAAGAAATAACTAAGATCAGAGCAGAACTGAAGGAAATAGAGACACAAAAAACCCTTCAAAAAATCAATGAATCCAGGAGCTGGTTTTTTGAAAAGATCAACAAAATTGATAGACCGCTAGCAAGACTAATAAGGAAGAAAAGAGAGAAGAATCAAATAGATGCAATAAAAAATGATAAAGGGGATATCACCACCAATCCCACAGAAATACAAACTACCATCAGAGAATACTAAAAACACCTCTATGCAAATAAACTAGAAAATCTAGAAGAAATGGATAAATTCCTTGACACATACACCCTCCCAAGACTAAACCAGGAAGAAGTTGAATCTCTGAATAGACCAATAACAGGCTCTGAAATTGAGGCAATAATTAATAGCTTACCAATCAAAAAAAGTCCAGGACCAGATGGATTCACAGCCGAATTCTACCAGAGGTACAAGGAGGAGCTGGTACCATTCCTTCTGAAACTATTCCAATCAATAGAAAAAGAGGGAATCCTCCCTAACTCATTTTATGAGGCCAGCATCATCCTGATACCAAAGCCTGGCAGAGACACAACAAAAAAAGAGAATTTTAGACCAATATCTCTGATGAACATCAATGTGAAAATCCTCAATAAAATACTGACAAACTGAATCCAGCAGCACATCAAAAAGCTTATCCACCATGATCAAGTGGGCTTCATCCCTGGGATGCAAGACTGGTTCAAAATACGCAAATCAATAAATGTAATCCAGCATATAAACAGAACCAAAGACAAAAACCACATGATTATCTCAATAGATGCAGAAAAGGCCTTTGACAAAATTCAACAGCTCTTCATGCTAAAAACTCTCAATAAATTAGGTATTGATGGGACGTATCTCTAAATAACAAGAGCTATCTATGACAAACCCACAGCCAATATCATACTGAATGGACAAAAACTGGAAGCATTCCAGGGCACAAGACAGGGATGCCCTCTCTCACCACTGCTATTCAACATAGTGTTGGAAGTTCTGGCCAGGGCAATCAGGCAGGAGAAGGAAATAAAGGGTACTCAGTTAGGAAAAGAGGAAGTCAAATTGTCCCTGTTTGCAGATGACATGATTGTATACCTAGAAAACCCCATTGTCTCAGCCCAAAATCTCCTTAAGCTGATAGGCAACTTCAGCAAAGTCTCAGGATACAAAATCAATGTGCAAAAATCACAAGCATTCTTATACACAAATAACAGACAAACAGAGAGCCAAATCATGAGTGAACTCCCATTCACAATTGCTTCAAAAAGAATAAAATACCTAGGAATCCAACTTACAAGGGACGTGAAGGACCTCTTCAAGTAGACAAATGGAACAGAACAGAGCCCTCAGAAATAATGCCGCATATCTACAACCATCTGATCTTTGACAAACCTGACAAAAACAAGAAATGGGGAAAGAATTCCCTATTTAATAAATGGTGCTTGGAAAACTAGCTAGCCATATATAGAAAGCTGAAACTGGATCCCTTCCTTACACCTTATACAAAAATTAATTCAAGATGGATTAAAGACTTAAATGTTAGACTTAAAACCATAAAAACCCTAGAAGAAAACCTAGGCAATACCATTCAGGCCATAGGCATGGGCAAGGACTTCATGTCTAAAACACCAAAAGCGATGGCAACAAAAGCCAAAATTGACAAATGGGATCTAATTAAACTAAAGAGTTTCTGCACAGCCAAAGAAACTACCATCAGAGTGAACATGCAACCTACAGAATGGGAGAAAATTTTTGCAATCTACTCTTCTGACAAAGGGCTAATATCCAGAATCTACAATGAACTCAAACAAATTTACAAGAAAAAAACAAACAACCCCATCCACAAGTGGGTGAAGGATATGAACAGACACTTCTCAAAAGAAGACATTTATGCAGCCAAAAGACACATGAAAAAATGCTCATCATCACTGGTCATCAGAGAAATGCAAGTCAAAAGCACAGTGAGATACCATCTCACACCAGTTAGAATGGCGATCATTAAAGTCAGGAAACAACAGGTCCTGGAGAGGATGTGGAGAAACAGGAATGCTTTTACACTGTTGGTGGGACTGTGAACTAGTTCAACCATTGTGGAAGTCAGTATGGTGATTCCTCAGGGATCTAGAACTACAAATACCATTTGACCCAGCCATCCCATTACTGGGTATATACCCAAAGGATTATAAAACATGCTGCTTTAAAGACGCATGCACATGTATGTTTATTGCGGCACTATTCACAATAGCAAAGATTTGGAACCAACCCAAACGTCCAACAATGATAGACTGGATTAAGAAAAGGTGGCACATACACACCATGGAATACTATGCAGCCATAAAAAATGATGAGTTCATGTCCTTTGTAGGGACATGGATGAAGCTGGAAACCATCATTCTCAGCAAACTATCGCAAGGACAAAAAACCAAACACCGCATGTTCTCACTCACAGGTGGGAATTGAACAATGAGAACAGATGGACACAGGAAAGGGAACATCACACACCAGGGCCTGTCGTCGGGTGGGGGAAGGGGGGAGGGATAGCGTTAGGAGATATACCTAATGTTGGATGATGAGTTAATGGGTGCAGCACAGCAACATGGCACATGTATACATATGTAACAAATCTGCACGTTGTGCACATGTACCCTAAAACTTAAAGTATAATTAAAATAAATAAATTAATTAATTAAAAAAAAGATTTTTGTGGTCAATATGGTTTGGCTGTGTCTCCACCCAAATCTCATCTTGAACTGTAGTTCCCATAATCCCCATGTGTTGTGGGAGGGACCCAGTGGGAGGTAATTTAATCATAGGGGTGGTTACCCTCGTGCTGTTTCCATGATAGTGAGTTTTCATGAGGTCTGATGGTTTTATAAGGGGCTTTTTCCCCTTTTGCTTTGGTACTTCTCTTGCCTGCCACCATGTAAGACGTGCTTTTGCTTCTCCTGTGCCTTCCACCATGATTGTGAGGCCTCCCCAGCCATGTGGAACTGTGAGTCCATTAAAAGTTTTCCTTTATAAATTACCCAGTCTCGGGTATGTCTTTATCAGCAGTGTAAGAACAGACTAATACAGTGGTTAAGAACGTAAGCTTTAGAGTCAGACACATCTGGTATTTATTTATTTATTTTTGAGACAAGATCTTACTGTGTCACCCAGTCTGGAGTGCAGTGGTACGATCATGGCTCACAGTACCCCTGACCTCCTGGGCTCATGTGATCCTCCCATCTCAGCCAAGACTACAGGCACATGCCACTCTGCCTAAGTCTCACTATGTTGCCCAGGCTGGCCTCTGAACTTAAGCGATCCTCCTGCTTTGGCCTCCCAAAGTGCTTGGATTACAGATGTGAACCACTCCACCAGGCGCTACACCTATGTTTTGAACCCTATTCTACTGCTTATGAGGTATACAAAATGGGGAAAGCTTTTAAAAATTCCATTTTTATCAGTTTTATTATATGTAAAGTGAGAATAATAGTATCTGTTGCATAGAGTTGTTAATAGTGGTTGTTGAGAACCCCTACATCAGAGGGCTGTGATTAAATGAGATTATATGAAAGGAAGCACTTATCACGGTGCTCAGTCTAAAGTGGTGGTATTATTACTTTGATAAGAAATGTTGACTGTTGATGCATTTACTACTTCATGTCTTGAAATCATTGATGACATGATTGAACTTTTAAAATGGAGGTCCATCTTCTTACATATAAAAATATATCTGTGATACTGGGCACGGTGGCTCACGCCTATAATCCCAGCACTTTGGAAGGCCAAGGTGGGCGGATCACGAGGTCAGGAGTTCGAGACTAGCCTGACCAATATGGTGAAACCCTGTCTCTACTAAAAAATACAAAAATTAGCCAGGCGTGGTGGCAGGCACCTGTAATCCCAGCTACTCGGGAAACTGACGCAGGAGAATCACTTGAACCCGGGAGGTGGAGGTTGCAGTGAGCCGACATTGCACCACTGTACTCCAGCCTGAGCAACAGAGCAAGACTCCATCTCAAAAAAGAAAAAAAAAATCTGTGATAACCGGTATGTCCACTCAAATACTTATTATCTCCTCTATAAATGCAAGAAAAGTTTCCTCTCCTCTCACTTGCCTCATTTCTGTGATTAACTGTTGCCACCCCTCCAAATACCTTCACAGCAGCAAAGATAACTTTACATTTTTATAGACTTAAAATGTGAAGGCATTAACTCAGGTATACTAGTTCGCTTGTCCTTCACAATTGCCCTGTCACGCAGGTATTATTCTCATTTCACAGATTAGGAAACACCCTCAAAAAGGCTGGATGACCTGCCAAAATCATGTAGCATGTCAATAGAAAAGCTGGGGTGGAAACACAGGCTTTTTCATTCTTTCCCACCACATGAGTCTTTGACAAAGCAGGAAATAAATGGTTGAATCTTCCTTTGACTTATGTCTCCCCTTCCTGGTACGTAATGTCATCAGCTTCTGCAAAAAGTTGCCCAGTGCATGTATGAGTAGGGAGGCATCCCGTTTTCCATGGATACCAATGCAGGAAGCAGTTGTTAGTTCTTCATTCTAGACTGCCACTGGGCAGTTGTGGTTTTATCCCTTTTATTTAAAACAGGGAAAACAGGCAGCTGTAATTCAGCATTTGTTAAAAAGGAAAACTGAGTCATTTGTTTTTTGCTGATTTCCATTCTCTCCCTCTGTGCTGATAGAAGGCAAATAGCTCCCAGACCTTTTGGTGATTCATCCACATATTGGCAGCTAGTCTGGGATTCCAATTCAGTTCCAAGAGCACTAATTTCCTATTTTCTCCTTGTTTCAGAAATTATCACAAAAGACTTTAATTACCACTGTGAGCATCCAAAGAAAGGATAAGATCGGGTTGGTTTTGCAAACTGCTAGGCTCTTTCAACCCTGAAGATGGGCCTTTTGGACTGGAGCCTGCAGGTGAAATGCATCACCAGCCATCTTTGTAAAAGGTAAAAGAACCAGCTTCACGGGGACCTGGGGCTCAGACTTCACTCACACTTCGGAGAAGAAGTAAGGAAAAGAAAAAATGGAGAGGAAGGAGTGAAGAGGGGAAAGACTAGAAAAGTTAAAGGCAGACAGAAGGGGAAGCCACTAGCTTCGGGTCCTCCTCACTGGTTCCTTTCCTTGGAGCAGGGAAACTCACAGGTGCAGGGGTGCTGGAAGTGGCTATCTGCCTTCCGCCTCCCTCCTCTTGTCCCACAGAGGCTCACAGCCTGGACTGCCTTTAGTTGAGCACTTTCACAACATTGCTTACCAGCTGCTCCCCACTGTAGAGGATGTTGTCAGATTACTTAATATTAATCTCTCTTGATTAGATTGCAAATTATACTTGAAGTTGTTTTAGTGAAGTCTGTATTCTATTTTCATTCAGATTAAAGGGTAAGATTTGTGAAAACATTCCCAACAGCTTTGGTAAAACTGTTTAATTAATTGGATTTGAAAACATTGGCTCCAAGACTGAATTTCAGCCAGCAATAAATGTCTCCAAGGGGCATATAAGATTCTTTAGGGTTCAAGTACATTTGTTGAAAAAACTCTTTTAAATAAAATAGTCTAAGACACGCCTAGTGCAAGTAAACTCCCATTATGGCCTAGGTTGTTAAGCCCTTGCATCAGTTTCTTTCAGCTACTGGAAGTAAGAAAAAACAAAGTGCACCCCACAGCAATCTTTCTGCTGGTGTCACATCTCCTGCATCAACCTGGAGTGGCCATTAAACATACAGACTCCCAGGCTCCATGGCTGAACTACTCAATGGGAACACCTGGGAGTAAGGCCCAGGAATCTGAATGTTTAGCAAGGTTTCCAGGTGGCTCTGATGCACGCACCTGGCATTTGAGAAGCACTCCAGAGGAGATCAGAAAGACAGGCCAGTTTTCCACTGGAGTAAGTGCCAGGGTTTGCCTTCAGGCTCTCTTGTCCGAGTCCAGTTAATTCTCACAGCTTCAGGATCACTACAAACCAATCACTGCTGGAGGGAAAGTGGGATTGGTTTACACGAAGAAAATATAGCACTGGCTTCTATTACATCACCAAGCATAACACACCAAAACCAAACACGCAAATGTTGGGGAATTTTCACTTACTGAACTATGTAACAGCTCTGAAATCTTTTATGTGATGTTGTCATTTGACTGCACAGTTATTTATCCATTTTTAACTCAAGGAAAAAGACTTCATAAATATAAAGAATGTTTTATGACAACAAAGGCATATTCTTTCTGCAATCTTAGATTGTTAGTAACCAGAATCTCCTTACAAAATAAATACACATATATTTTTAAATTACAAAATAGACTGGGCCTGTCTGGGTTAAGTCAATAATTTGGTGGGCTCAAATGACACAACTCAAGCAAGTGCAGCTGTGGCTTTGCCAGCATTTTATTTACTCAGTCTCTTTGGACTTACCTGATGCAATGACTCTGTCAAGGCTGCTCCAGTGAAGGAAGACATCTCATAAAGCTTCATCTCAAACCAGTTTACCAATTATGTAAACAGTTTTTGAGGGTTGTCTATGTGCCAGGCAATTATGCTGGGTACTTATGGATAGAATTAAGCATGGTATTAAAAGAGCACCTCTCAGCTTTTAGCTGTGTGTCACAACTACCTATGAAGCTTTTTGAGAATACTAAAGTATAGGCCTTACCACACACCCACTGAACTGGAACCTTCAGGAGCAGCATCCAGGCAACTGAATTTATAAAAATCTCTCCAGGTGACCTTAATGCAGAACCAAAATTAAAAACCACTGTGTTAAATCCTACAAGGAGCCTTCCCCTTCTGAGAAGTTTCAGTCTATGGGAGATATACTGATGTAAATCCATTCACAATAGGACATGTAGTAAGAACACATTTTAAAGAAAACACATCAGTGATAGATAACATCAAATATGACATAGAAACAAATGTATAGACAGAAGAATAAATAAAATTGACAGAGGTTAGGGAAAGCAAGGAGACATTTCTGGGCAGATTCTATTGTATCTGGTAGGAGAAATAACAGATTCTGCTATTCATTTTTTGTAATACTAAATTAAAGGCTCAGCAAAAGTTTCCAGTTTAAAAAGCAATGCTTTACTTTTTCAAAATTCTGATATATTTGAAACTATATACAAATTTACAAAGAAATTATCTAGAATATATATACTTTTTATTAAAAATATACAACTTTTAAAATTTAGGTTAGAGCTACAGATGACTAAGTCCTACATAAGACTGTGTATGTTGTCCAGGAAAAATAAAAGACTAAACTAATATGCTGTGAACATACATATTAGCATGTATCACATCCATGTTTAAATGAATTCCAGGCAGTCATATATTAAATGAAAAGAAATCAAAGGTTTGCAGTCTGGCTAATGAGAGGTTCTCTGAAGGGCATTCTGTGGAATGCATTTCTCTTGGCAAGTTGCTGTGGTGGACTCAATTCAATTCTAAGCAGATTTCTTTAATCCTTGTTTCTAAGTGGGTCAGCACCATCTGATTTTAAGTATTATTGCAAGAGACATAGGCACGATGATTACTACAACCACCCTTCCCTGGAAAGTTGCTTTTCCTTTGATAATGCTTGGAAGACCCAATTCACACAAGTTGAAAAGTCTCAGGTAGGACCAGCAGTGTCACAGGAGAGGGGACAAACCGAGTACAGCTGGTGGCTTTCAGATGATAAACATGCCAAAAATTCCATTGAGTTTTTTTTTTTTAAATATGCTGGTTAGGAAAAATGCTTAAGTAGCTTACTGTATTCTTTATATTGGTTCAGGAAGATTCTGTTGGATAATCTGAGGACATGGTCTTGAAGAGAATATTCAGAGTTGGGAGGATAAACATATCATTTGAAAATCAGAAAATCTAAACCAGTTAATTGTGTGGTTAGTCCTCACCAGAGACAATTATCAAGAGGAGGGCCAGGGAGAATGTTTCAAGATGGCTGCTGGGTGCTACTCGTCAACTTGGGACCCTATGTGTACACCAGCATTTTCCTGAGTTCTCTAATTGTTTGTAGTTTGTCAGTGATTCTCTTTGGGTTTTTATGTTTATTCATTTCCAAGATTTTTGCCTCTACATTCTTTCACTTGTTTAATGGTATTGGCTGATATTTCGAATACAGTGTTAAATAGTAAATTGTAGGAGCGGCGGGCATTCTTGTTACGTTTCTCTCTATCAGGATGCTGCCAGTGTTGTTTGCCCATTAAGGATGCTGCAAACTTTTTAGGCTGTGATGCATTCCATCCTCAGATAAAATTACATTTATAGATTTTATGTTTTGGGACCATCCATGCATTCCTGAAAAAAATTGCAGAGTTTACAAATGTAAGTGGCATGAGACCAACTGGGCCTAAGAAAGCCGAAGTACCAATTTCTCAAGTAAATAAACTAAAAAACGGAGGATCTTATTTCATTTGCTTTTGGGATTTCTCGACTGAAAATTCACCACAGCAAACATACCGTATGCATCCCTGTATCCATAAATATTCATTGCCCAAATGTGCCCCGTTTGAAATATTTTCCAATGCCCTTAGGTCTTTTTAATTGGGTCTTCAAGTCATAAAGCCGGATTACCTGGAAGAGATCTCCAAGCCCTCAGACACTGTCTCTCACAGACGCCCCAAGCACCCCCATCAGGAAGAATTCTGGCAGTCGGCGGGCCCCTAGAGCTCTATGTGATTGCCCTTTTCCATCAGCTCCATCTCTCTCTGCCCGTTTGCAGTAAATTACCTTCCCAATTAGTGATTTCCACAGTAGGAGAGCAGCATCTATTCTTGTTTATTGGGCTTCAGACACTGAGAAGTGTCTACAGGCTGAGGTTTATACAGAGGACAAGATGCCAGAGAAACCTCAAAGGCAGGATTTGTGACTCACCTGGGTATGCAGGTTGGGGGTATTGGGGAATAGGAAAGGGCGACTCGGCAAGAAGGAAGGAATGGCAGCAAGGAGTGAGGCTCCCACTGAGCTCTGCCAGTAAGGGGAGGCAGAGACATCAGTTTACCAGGTAATTCCATAATATTCTCTGGCTCGATGGTCTTATGTTAAAAGACATGTGAAGGTTTTTTTTTTTAAATTGTAAATCAACAATATCTATAAATTATAATGTATAATTGAATATGTTTATGAGTGCAATGTGATGCTATAATTTATGAATACCATGTGGAATAATTAAAGAAAACTAATTAACATATCCATCACCTCATGTGAAGGTATTTTAAAGTACATAAATACTAGCACCTATTATTTAATGGTAAGATAGTGATTAAGAGCCCTGACTTTGTAATTGGACAATTCTGTGTGTGAGTTCTGGCTCTGTCAATTACCAGTTGTGTGATCTTGGACAAGGGTCTTAATTAAGCCTTAGTTTTCTCTTTTGTAAAGCAGGGATAATACACCAACCTGTTTCTTAAGCTTGTTGTGCAGACAAAATGAGAGAATGTAGGTAGAATGCACAGCACCACAGAAGCTTAGTAAATGTTAGTCACCATGATTTTCTCTTTAGGGTTCTACAAGCTAATAGGACTCTTTTTATACTTCACATTGTGAGGACTAAAAACAAGACCTCAGGGCAAAGAGGGCAGCTATTCATATCCCTCTAGTTCTTAATGCCATTTAGAACTCTAATACAACTTCCCATAACATGTATTTCATCTCACAGCCAAGGGAAATATGGCTCAGAATGTTGAGAACCAAGCATATGGCTCACAGACTCGAATAAAGTCCAAGAGGCCACAATTTCATAGGAGCCATGAGTCCCTGAAGTAGGTTGCAAACCTTATATATATGAATAGAATAATAGCTAAGACATGGTCATACAAAGCAACATTTAGTACAAATGAATATAAAATGCATATGCATGTACTAATGTGGACAGTTAGGCTATTTTGGTCCATCTTACATTATGTTTTAGATGTATTAGTGAAAACCCAGAAGTGGGAATTCCTGTACATAAAATAGCAAGTGAAATATTTATCTCACAGTACGACTCATTCATCAAATCCAAGGATCAGCAAACTTTTTCTTTAAAGAGACAGAGGGTAAAGATGTCCCAGCTCCTCAACTCTAATGTTGTAGCAGGAAAGCAATCAATCATAGACAATGTGTAGATGAATGAGCATGGTTGTGTTCTTAGTCAAAAATCATCCTAGGTAAAAATCATCCTATCAGTGATTCTTTTCAAGTTTTTAGTTTTATTTACAACTTTACAAAAAACAGGTGGCAGGCCTGATTTGGCCCATGGGCCATAGTTTGCTGACCCCTGCTCTAAACCATATATCATACTCCAAATAATATGACTTACTGAATTATTCAGAAACAAGCTAAAGTAAATCTGGTTTCTGTACTAGTTAACAATTTGTGCACTATCCACAAATGAAGATACTTAGTTATATATTTATATACTTATGTGTGTTATATGTAATTGATATGTTATATATATTTGATAATTTTTAAATGTTTTATATAACTGTGAAAAAGCTTAAAACTATTGTATTTATTTTTATGTCCATATTTTCAGTTGTTGACAGTTTTATATGGTGTTCTTTTTATAAAAAAATAAATACAGTTAAGCTGGTCTTTACATTGTGAGGTCCTAGGAAGTCATACTATTTGGAATATGGTTTAATAGTTTTAAAACAACAATAGTTCATCTCTCTTCCAATGTTTCTGTTTTGTTGAATGTACACTATAATTTTTTAATCTTCAATTCAGTTCTGAATTTCTTTCACCGTTACATAAAATACTCAAGTTGTTAGCACTGAATTTGACAGGAAATTTATAATTTACATATGTCAAAGCCCAAGTCCTGAAAGACAAACTACCAACATATTCTGAGATTTTAACTAAACTACACGATTCAGAAAGAGCCTTAAATACATCTTCTTTGTGCAATCCAGCTGATGATCACTAGTAAAAACTGGTAAAAATGAAAATTCTGGTATAAAAATATATAAATATAGATGGTAGGGTTTGGGTACTACAGAAAATATTGGAAAATGAAGCTGTTAATTGTCATTTGGAAAGTAAAAGCTTATGTTTAACAGAAGACAACTGTAAAAAAAAAACACACGAAAAACCTGTCAGCTCTTTTACCACTCTATAATTTATATTGGAGAGATTTTTTTTTTTAACCATGATAGTCAGAAACACTGTTTTTCTACTTAAGCACTTGGTTCCACTATAGGAAGTGAAGCTGTTTCTTGCTGATTCCATCAAGCAGCTTGACAACTGTACTTTACTGAAGATAGATTCAAATAGATCACTTTATGGGAGGAGAAAATCAATAGAACTTAAAAAATTTTTAATTAGCATTTAGTATTTATAAATTCCAAAACACAAAACGTAATGATGTGCATATGGCTCAGAAGGAGCTGTCGACAAAAAGAGTCAAACTCTGCAAAATATTCAAAGAGATTTATTTTGAGCCAAATATGAGTGACCATGGCCCATGACACAGCCCTCAGGAGGTCCTTAGAACATGTGCCCAAGGTAGTTGGGGACGCAGCTTGGTTTTATACATTTTAGGGAGGTATGAGACATCAATCAAATACATTTAAGAAATACATTCGTTTGGTCTAGAAAGGTGGGACAACTCAAAGCAGGGGCTTCCAGGCTACAGGTGAATTTAAATATTTTCTGATTGACAATTTTGTCTAGAGTTTGTCTAAAGACCTGGGATTGATGGAAGGGAAAGGTTCAGGTTAAGATAAAAGATTTTGGAGACCAAGGTTCTTTTGAAGTCTTACAGTGGCTGCCCTTAGAGATAATAGATGAAATGTTTCCTATTCAGATCTTTAAGAAGTGCTAGACTTTTAGTTAATCTCCTTAGGTTTGGGAGGGCCTGGAAGAAAAAGATCTAGTTATGTTAATAGAGATTCTTTACAGAGGCAAATTTTCCCCCACAAAAGACAGCTTTGCAGGGCCATTTCAAGATATGGCAAATAAACATGTTTTGGGGTAAAATATTTGGTTTTCTTCCTTATCTCATAATGTTATGCCGAGTCAGGTTGGCAAGTAAGTCATGATATATAGGGTTAAATAAAACCCATCTGATGAGAATTTATGGTTTGTAGTGCATGACTCCCCAGACCCCTTAGATAGGAATTTGGACAAGATTGAAAAAAAAATCAGAGCTTAGTCCTCAGAGTTCAAGAGGCTTATAAAATGCCATTGCATGTTTGGGCTACAATGATCTCAGTACTCTGAAAGCAGTACAAGAATTTGGAGCTGAGCAAGATCTAGATTTTTACTGAATTTTTTTTGAGACATCTTGATCCAAGGCTAAAAACCTGGTGTCTTCTGAAAAAAGAATGAAATGTCAATTAATTTTTTACAAACCAAACTTGAAGGGAATTTAATTAATAGCCAGTGTGACTGAGTTCATAGATGCATAATCTTGTAAATCAATAAAGAGCTCACTAAAATTTGCTGAGTGAGAGATAGAAGCAAAGCGCTTAGAACAGTACCTGACCTAATGAGCTCTAAATACAGGTAGCTATGTTATTAAGATTAGCATTTCTTGTAGTGTACACCATGTCATGGGATAACAGAAAAATCACAGGCTTAAAAGTCAGACTGGCCTAGGTTCACATCCTGACCAATCCAAATTACTTAACCTTCCTTGGATAGTTTCACCATGGGCAAAATGGAAATATTCTGGATTCTTTGGAATAACACTTGCAAAACTTGTCTTAATTTTCATTTCCCCTATTTCTGCCATTACTCTCATTAGGAGGTCTTGTAAGAAGTCATCTACATACAGGCACACTTACAGGTTTAGTCTTTATGTTTGCCTTTCGAGTATAGAGCTCGAATTGGGCCAGCTTCCCAATTGGGTTTCAGAGAAGTAGATTAGGAATTTTTCCCAGACATTTTTTCATTTGGGGGATGAATGATGTTTTGAGCTCTTGGTCTTCAAATAGGAATATAACATCATCTGAAAAAAAAAAACAAAAAAAACAAAAAAACAAAAGAAATAAAGAAAGGGTTGTCACTTTATGTACCAAAACCAAATTTGTGTGACACTTAAAAAGAAAGCCTGACTGATTGGACAGATGAAATCACTTTCAAATGATACGTTATATAATTTTTTTTCTTTTTTTTTTTGAGATGGAGTCTCGCTCTGTCGCCCAGGCTGGAGTGCAGTGTCGTGATCTTGGCTCACTGCAAGCTCCACCTCCCAGGTTCACACCATTCTCCTGCCTCAGCCTCCTGAGTAGTTGGGACTACAGGCGCCCACCATCACGCCCTCCTAATTTTTTTTTTTTTTTTTTGTATTTTTAGTAAAGACGGGGTTTCACTGTGTTAGCCAGGATGGTCTCGATCTCCTGACCTCATGATCTGCCTGCCTTGGCCCCCCAAAGTGCTGGGATTACAGGTGTGAGCCACCACGCCTGGCCAGGTTATATAATTTTTTAAACAAATTATTCTCAGTCTAAAAGATACATGGGCATTAGTGAATACTTCTTTCTGCTTAGCAGAAAAAACCTGTTGACTTTTTGACAGAGGTACAGATCTCTGAAGTTACATTAAAAGTACACTTTGAGGACCTTTTGTAGTTCATAAGTGTGATGATTGGGGTTTCACACTCATGTGTAAAATGTGCCTCCCTCAAACCTTGTTACAACATCAGCACATTGCCCATGTGACATGAGGAAAAAAGAGTACACTTTGTGTATATACATATATGTGTGTGTGTGTGTGTGTGTATAAAAGAGTACACTTTGCGTGTATATGTATATATATATATATGGTTGTGTGTATTTAAATTAGCATAATAACTTCAAACACAGTTAGTGTTTTAAAACTTGCAAAATCTGTTTATGAAAACTTTAGCATTTCCATAAGATAAATTCAAAGAAGTGAAGTAGCTGAGTCAAAGGACTGTCAAGATTTCAGTAGGCAGACACTGGAAAATTAACCTGAGAAAAGTGACACTAATTTACACACCAACCAAATGTAAGTGTGCCCTGAATCCCAAGGATTTTGCCAACTCAATTTGCTTTTGAGTTACACTCAACCCAGTGAGAGCATGTATTAGATGTCTTAGATGCTCTCCGTATCTGATCAACTAATAAAGCATAACGTCCATTCTGTCAAACGAAGGCTGAATGCTTTTAAGTTTTAAAATGCCATTTTTTCCCCATCTGCTCCCAGATTTTCTTTTTTTTTGAGACAGAGTTTTACTCTTGTTGCCTAGGCTGAAGTGCAATGGTGCAATCTCAGCTCACCACAAACTCCGCCTCTCGGGTTCAAGCGATTCTCCTGCCTCAGCCTCCCGAGTAGTTGGGATTACAGGCGTGTGCCACCACGCCTGGCTAATTTTGTATTTTTAGTAGAGACAGGGTTTCTCCATGTTGGTCAGGCTGGTCTCGAACTTCCGACCTCAGATGATCCTCCCACCTCGGCCTCCAAAAGTGTTGGGATTACAGGTGTGAGCCAACCGCACTGGGCCTGCTCCCAGATTTTCTTTCTTCTCTAGTCTGAACCCATGGTCCATGTTTTCTCACTCAGAACCCTTGGTTCCTCAAACTCTATGATTTTTTGCTGTGTCTATCCTAAAAAATTTCATTCCAGGAATGTTCCAGTCCTCCACTCTCCTGCCTTCCTGTTCACTGCTGAAAAACATCCAACAATTCCATGCCTTGCCACTGTCCTGACTTTGAGCTGCAGCCAGCCCTGAGCACCAGGGCCCACCAGAGTCATTTTTCGGTCGTTGTCTTGCCTAACCTTCTTCCACACCTGGGACTGCTGGCCTCTCTTCCCTGGGTTCCAAGGTTATTTTGATTTGCTTTCCCAGGTCCTCCATACATTTGTAGACCATTCTAAGTGACCCAGTTCCTTGCAGTTGGACTCTAAACACCAACGTATATCTTAAATTTCTGAGGGAAAAACTTAGAGCATAATGGAGAAGAGCACAGACTCTGAAGCCTAGTTGCCCAGGTCCTGGCTCAGCCCTGCCTGCCACTTCTGCACTGGGCTAGGCAATCCCACTGCCCCATATGTCTTCATCTGTGAAAAGAGACTCCTATGTGTATCTGTGTGATCTAAATGACCTACTGAGAAAAATGCTTAGATAATAAACACTAGAAAATGGCATTTATTATTATGATTCCTAATCAGGAGCCCTAGATCATGGGACAGCGAAATAAGTACAGATATAGAAATCAGACTGGGTTCAATCCTGATTGAACAATTGGGCATGATTTGGGCATATTATTTGGGCAACTAAGCTCAGCTTGTTGGACTATGTGTTGAATGGGGCTAATACTATTTTAGATACCAGAGTTATTATACAAAGTAAATAAGAAAAACAGAATGAAGCAGCTTGCACAGTGTCCAGCATAGAGCAAGTAGGAAGTGACTGATTTTTAGTTGCCATTATTTTTAGGCCTTGTGATTATTGGTACTAGATTGTAGATCAAAGATAACATACAGGGCTCTGTTTTGAAATGTACATTGGAATTTAGCTCTACTGGTATGTAGAACTGCAGTGGCAGTATAGCCTTTTTCACCAGCACCTAAGAATTCCTACAACTAGAAAAATTACCATACAGAAAAAAACAGTGAATAAAATGGCTACAGTTAATAAAGTAAAAAACACACATACACATATGTGCACATCATGAGCTGAAGGCAGGCTACTGTCAAGGCTCCCGAATTTCAGAACTCTAGTTCAGCCCCTTTCGAGCACTTAGACCAATATACTTAACTGTTGAGCCAGAAGTTCAAAAGAATTTTAACTTTATACAACACATCCTTTGCTTGGCTTTGCTTCATGGCAGAATTTATGGTCTCTTCTTTTAGGACTGTGCTAATATACATCAGAAAAATTAGTTTTGCTGGTTCTTCTTTTTTTTTTTTTTTGAGACAGAGTCTTGCTCTGTCGCCAGGCTGGAGTGCAGTGGCGTGATGTCAGCTCACTGCAACCTCTGCCTCCCAGGTTCAAGCGATTCTCCTGCCTCAGTCTCCCGAGTAGCTGGGACAATAGGCATGCATCACCATGCCCAGCTAATTTTTTGTGTTTTAGTAGAAATGGGGTTTCACCATGTTGGCCAGGCTGGTCTCGAAATCCTGACCTCACGTGATCCACCCGCCTCGGCCTCCCAAAGTACTGGGATTACAGGTGTGAGCCACCGTGCCTGGCTGCTTATTCTTATATTTGTAACATTTGATTCATACATTGTCAACCCATATTTGTACACAACTGTTGGGATATTTTTAAGTCATTATGATGCCTTTGGTATATACACAGCAAAGTGGCCATTTTCTAAATTACACTATCTTCCTAAGATATCATGAGATGCTCTGACTCAAGTGGTTCAGTGAGAAAGTCATCTTCTGGTTTAAGGACATCCCCTTCTGTTCACAAACTGCTAAGATTTTTTTCTTTTTAAATGACGAATGGGCATTAAACTTTATCAAATACTTTTTGTTGTTGCTCCCCAGCTATAGGACCAGCTTCTGGATGTGATGGCCCTTCTTTCAATCAGCGCTGCCCAACAGAACTTCCTGCCATGATGGAAATGTTCTATGGCTGCACTGTCAAATATGGAAGCCACCAGCCACATGTGGCTGTGGAGCACTTGGAATATCACTAGTGCAACTGAGGAACTAAACTTTAAATTGTATATAATGTTAACTCATTTAACATAAATAGTCACCTGTGGCTTCTGGAAGCTGTATTGGACAGCTCAGATCTAGATCAGCAGCAGAAGACATATTTTAGATGAAGTACACAGTAATTTTGTATTAAAGTCTCCTAAAAGAAAATCATGGATACAGCTCTTCTGATTATTCATTGTATTATTTTGGAAATGGGGAATGACAACATTTTCAGAATAATAAAAGTCATACTATTTTAGCTTTAATTTAAAATTGGCTTCTATTCTTGGACTTTTTATACAGGGAAATTCTGCTATTCATTCTCGGAAAAAAATGGTATGTAACCAAATCTGACTTTTCCAAATAAATCTGATAATTAACTCTCTGAGAGGACTCACTCACTAACTGCCAGCTTCTGATAGTATTATGTTCTATGCTCTACAAGGACAGGGAGTGTTTTTTAATTGCTATTTTGTGTCCATTATCTGGTATAGTGATGGCACATAGTAAGTTGTCATTAAATGTTTGTTGAATTAAGTTATAAATAAATGTATACAGTGCAACCCCTAACTTTATGTAAGACACCAAAATCTTTGAATATAACAACCCAATAGTAATATCACATTTATGTTTCTAGTAAGACAGGAGACTGGAAGCCAAGAACAACAGCCCAATGATCCTGGCAGGGAGTTGAGGTCACAGGATGTAAGCTATTTCAGCAAAGGACACTTGTGTGTCAAAGCATGTTTGAATGCAGCCCAGCTGGGAATTAGGTTTATTTACTTCCTTTCCCCAAAAAGATTTTTCTTCACAATATGCTTAAAGGTGGTTTCTATGGTCTGAATGTGTCTCTCCAAAATGCATACATTGAAAGTTAATCCCCAATGTGATAGTATTAAGAGGTGGGGCCTTTAGAAGTTGATTAGGCCATGAGGGCATCATCATTCCCACCAATGAGACTAATGCCCTTATAGAAGAGGCTTCACACAGCGATCAGCGCCTTTTGTCCTTCTGCCTTTGACCATGTGAGGACTTAGCATTCACCCTTCTGCCATGTGAGGACACAACAGCAAGGTGCCGTCTTGGAAGCAGACAACAAGCCCTTGCCAAACACCCAATCTGCTGGTGCCTTGATCTTGGACTTCTCAGCCTCCAGAACTGTGATACACAAATTTCTGTTGTCTGTAAGTTACCCAGGCTGTGGTATTTTGTTATAGCAGCAAGAGCAGACTAAGACAGTGGTCACGTAGTTTTTGCTTTGAGTGTGTCCCTAATGACTGATAGATCACAAGGTCATGTGTTCCATTTTGAACTGTTCTAATTGTAAAATGAGTTCTTTTTATAAAGCAGAAATGTGCATCTCAATTAATCTTAGCTTTTGATCGTATTTTTTCCCAAAGGAGCAAATAAATAGTCTAATTTTAATCCCTATTTGCTTGCAGTATTTGAGGACAGCTGTCATGTCCCCAATTTTCCTCTTTTCCAGGAGAGGCACCTCCAGTCTTCACCTATTCATCATGTGATTTGGTTTACAGATTCTGGCCCTTCCCTACCTTGTCCAACTCCAGCCTCACCTTTCCCAATTCTATATTCACAATAAGTCACCAAAATTTTGTTAATTATAGTTCCTCAACATTTCTTGAACAAGTTCTCAGTGCTCCATCATCACTGCCAACTGGTATATGTCTACATTCTTCTTAAATTACACATTTAATTATTACATGTTATACTTCAAATGTAATCTGACCAATGACAACTTCAATGTAATTCCAAGGGAGCCTGGTAACATTGGGGAAGCTCTGAACTGTGCTGGACACATTATTTTATGAGGAGCCTTATCTGATAAAAGCTTAGCCCAAATAAGTTTATGAGCTTTAAAAAAAAAAAACAACCCTCTTCAGCATCAAATGTAACTTAAAAGAGAGGCAAGTGGTGAGGAAAGAAAAGACCTATTCAAAGGATAACCAAAAGAATGTGTAACTTACACAACCCACTCAACTCCGTCATGCTAGAAAAGTTTTGTCTTTATCACATGAAGTCTTACAGGATCCCAAAATAATGTAGGGCTTTCTCTAGATTAGGCATTAATTTCTGGAGCTAGCTAGAACAATTTTGTTGTTACAAAGCTAATTACAAATATTCAGTTAAATATTTAGTCTCACATCTCCAGGGTGTCCCTTGAATGGTGCTAATTTTGAAGGAGGCAACAAAGTCTGACAATCACAGTGCTGGGTGGAAAATTTTTCTAACTTTAAATTCAAGGCATTTATTTAAATGAATAAATTTCCATAATATGTAGCATGCATAGTATTTTTTTTAAAGACTTGAATTTTGAGGTGAGTGAAATCTGACAGTGTATTCCCCAAGAGATCTTTGGGACCCTTTGAGGAAGGATCCTATGAGGAAGGGATGTAGCCAGGTAGAATAGGACTGGAATAGTCTGTGGTATAAAGTGAAAAAGAGGCTGGGCGCAGTGGCTCACGCCTGTAATCCCAGCACTTTGGGAGGCCGAGGCGGGTGGATCACCTGAGGTCAGGAGTTTCAGACCAGCCTGGCCAACATGGTGAAACCCTGTCTCTACTAAAAATACAAAAATTAGCTGAACATGGTGGCGCATGCCTGTAACCCTACTCGGGAGGCTGAGGCATGAGAATCGCTTGAACCTGGAGGCGGAGGTTGCAGTGAGCTGAGATCACACCACTGTACTCCAGCCTGGGTGACAGAGTGAGGCTTTGTCTCAAAATAATAATAATAATAATAAGTGAAGAAGAAAGAATGTCAAAGTAAAAAGTAACTTACAACAAAGAGATATAGTTCAGGTGCTACCTTCTCCTACTAGCTATATGGCAAGTCTTTGAAGCCATTAAAAGAGAGTTCAAAACACCTACCCTGCCTTTCTGAGGATCATGAGACAGACTATATCAAAGTGCCTCAAAGCACATTTGTAAAATACTTAACAAGAATGAATAAGACTGGGTTAAATGTATACATCAACTTGGGAGAGAACTGCCATCTTTATAACACTGAACCTTTCAATCTACACAAATGATATCTTATTCTATTTGGTTATTTAATTTTTGCCAAAAATATTTTGTGTATTTCAGATGTACATCTCTACGTATCTCTCCTTAGATTTCCTAAGTATTGGATGTTTTGATGTTATTTTAAATAATACCATTTCATAAATTCCATTTCCTGTTTGGTGTTAATATATAAGTGACTTGTCAATACTGAATTTTAAGCAGTTTTTTTTCTAAATTCACCTCCAATTCAAATTCTAATAGGTTATAAATGCTTTTAAATTTTCCATGTAATAATTATATTATTTGCAAACAATGACTATTTCACTTCTTCTTTTCCAATCTTTATGCCTTTCATTTCTTTTTCTTACCTTATTTTATGGCTAGAATCTCTAGTACAATGTTGAATAGAAGTTGTAATTGTAGGTATTCTTGTGTGATTCCCAATCTCAGGGCCAAACCTTTAAATATTTTACCACTAAATAGTCTCCTGAAGAGTGTTTCTCTATCAGTTTAGGGAAGTCATATCTACAGTTTGCTAAGAGTATTTTTAAAAATCATACATAGCTGTTGAATTTTATAAAATTTTTTAAATTTGCATTTATTTATTGAGATAGCTATACTTTTCTCCTTTTAAGAAAATTAATGTGGTAAATTATGTTGACTGATTTTTCAAATGTTAAACCACTTTTGCACACACAAAAAAGTCACCCACTTGGTAGTAATATACAGTTCTTTTAATATACCTAGAGTTGCTTTTCTGTATATTGTGATGTCTTTGTCAGGTTTTGGCATCAAGGTGAGGATGAACTTATAGAGTCTGGAAGTATTCTCTTTTTTTATTTACTGGAAGAATTTGCTTAAGATTGGGGTAATGTGTTCCTTAAATGTTTGAAAGGATTCACTGGTGAGGCTTTACATTTTCCTTGTGGAAATGTCTTAAATAACTGATTCAATTTCCACTAGTAGATGGGGACTCTCCAGGTTTTTTGTCAGTTTATTTTGTCCTTAATTTTGTTCTTATTCAAATTTTCAAAGTGGTGTTAAGTTGTTCATTATATCATCATATTTTTCAATGTTTGTAGAGTCTCTAGTAATATTTTTTTCATTCCTGATGTTATTTTTCCTCTTCTTTGATTGATTAGTTTTACTGGGGGTTTATCAATTTTCTTAACCTTTTCAAAGAGTCAGTCCTTAGCTTTATTATTTTTCTTTAATTTTGTTTTGTTTTACTGGTTTCCGGGTTTCACCATGTTGGCCAGGTTGGTCTCGAACTCCTGACCTCAGGTGATCCACCCACCTCGGCCTCCCAAAGAGCTGGTATTACAGGCGTGAGCCACCACGCCCAGCCTCTTCTTGCTTCTTAAGATAAAGTTTAATTGATTTTAACCTTTCAACCTCCCAAGACATGTAGTGAAGGCTAAGAATCTCTCTCCAGGCATTGCTTTAGCTGCAGCCAATTTTTGATATGGCACGTCTTCACTACTGTTCAGTTTGAAATATTTTCTAGTGTCTGTTATTTCTTCTTTGATCCACAGATCATTTAGAAGTGTGTTCTGTTTAATCTCCAGGCAGTTGAGGATTTTTTTAGTTATCTTTTGTTACTGATTTCCAGCATAATTTCCCTAAGGTCAGAGAGCATATTTTGAATAATTTCAACCCTCTGAAATGTTTTGAGGCTTTCTGTATGGCCTGCTTATTGTCAATTTTGGTAAAATTTAAATATGAGCTTAAATGAGATATGAGTTTTGTCATGGTTGACAGTGTTCTCTGTATGTCAATTAGGTTAAGTTTGTTAACTGTGGTCTTGATTTTATTTTTGTCTGTTCAGAGGTGTGTTAAAGCAACCCTTATGATTGTGGATTTCTCCATTTTTCCTTTTAGCTGTCTATTTTTGCCTTATATATTTTGAAATGATCTTATTTTGAATTTTGAAATCTTCGTGGATTGATTTCTTTATCATTATGGAATATCTGTCTTTATCTCCAGTAATCCTCCTTGACTTAAAATCTGTGTTATCTGACATTAGTATGGCTATACCAGTTTTCTCATTGGTTCCAAGGTGTATCCTTTTCAATCCTTGCACTTCCTGTGCACCTTTATTTAAGGCGTGTCTCCTCTAGACAGGATGTAGGTAGATTTTGTTTTTTTCCTAGTCCAACAACAGTAGGTTAATACTCAGAATGTTTGGTCAATTTTCATTTAATGTGATTACTAATTTAAGCAGGTTTATATCTACCATCCTACTATTTACTTTCTATTTAACCCACTGTTTCGTTTACCCTTTTTTCTTCAATCTTGCCTTTCTTTGAATTACCCCAGTATTCTATTTTCCCCTCTTTTAACTTTTTTTGATGTTACAAAACACATCTTGATAAATTTAATACAAATTATTGCTTTTACCACTTTCTTGATAGTGCTAGAACTTTATAATACTTTAACTCCAGCTTTTTGCCTTTTCCATTACGGCTGTCATGCATTTTAATTCTGCATAAATTTTATACTTCTCAATATTAGTATTGTTTTGTAACAGTTGATGTTCATTATATTTACCTTTTCTAGAGGTCGTCATCCTTTTCTTTCTTTCTGTTTTTTTTTTTTTTTTTTTTTTTTTGAGTTTTGCTGTTGTTGCCCAGGCTGAAATGCAATGGCATGATCTTGGCTCACTGCAACCTCCACCTCCTGGGTTCAAGCGATTCTCCTGCCTCAGCCTCCCAAGTAGCTGGGATTACAGGCATGCACCATCACGCCCTGCTAATTTTGCATTCATCCTTTTCTTCATTTCTGTATTTCCATCTGGGATTATTTTCCTTCTATCTAATGACCTCCCATCAGAATTTCAATTAATGTAAGGCTGTTGGTAACTAATTCTCCTTTCTGTCTGAAAACATCTGTATTTCACCTAAATTTCTGAAGGATATTTTTACTCTAGATAGAATTCTTTTTCCCCCCAGCACTCTAGAGAGGTCTCCTAGGTAATGGGGTTTAAATGCCTCCTTGCTGACATTCATAACAGTGACATAATAAAAATACTGCAATTGCTTAATGCAGTGATTTTAGATTTTCAGCACCTAGAAACATCTCTTTCATTTTAAATTCAAAGGCATAGACTCAGGCTCAGAACTTGAAAGATTGTACAGACCATCTATCTCAATTTCCTACCTAATAATAATCCTGGTAGATGGTTACTTAGTTTTTGACTTAACGCTTCCCAGTTTCGAAGGAATTCACCAAATCAGAAGATAATGTATCTAAAAACAGTCCTAATCATAAATGGCTTCCTTCTAGAATACTAAGGTGAAACCTGCCAACCTTTACCTCCTTCTGTCCAAAGGAGCAAGGAAGCTGGGAATCCTTGTTTTCACTTACACTATTTGTCCTCAGGTTTCCATGGTAAGCATCCCTTTCTCTACGCTTCCCAACTCCACATTCACAGTGAGTCACTAATCCCTGTCAATTGCATTTCTAAAAATAAACTGGAATTTAGGTCATCATCCCCACAGAGGGTGGCTTAATGAAGGACCTATTTCTCACGTGGATTGCTGACCCTTTTCCTGATTATGAGCAGAAGCTAAGTGATCTCCTTCAAGCGCTATTCCATATGCTTATGTCTTCAACAGCTCTCCATCACAGCACTGTTTTCTAAACTGTTCTTCTGGGACAGAGGGTGGAGGGGTGGACTTGTTAATTCTGTCATCTGCTGTGTTGTTCTCTCATTAACAAAATTTAACCTACAAAACTCACTGCAACCCAGAACTTCAGCAATTTTAGACACAAAGGTTTTAATTAAATGAATAAACTTTTATACATACACACTAAAAATTACATTGGAGTTGGGATGTGATAACCCTTAACTTCAATTTCCTTGCAACTAGAGTGAAAAAATACAATCTGAAAGTATATGATTTATAGCAGCTCTGACCTAAAAATGAAGATGAAGGAATTTAGAAGTGATACAGAATTTATAATAAAGACACCTGAGTTGAAGTCTTACCACCCTTTCTTATTAGGTATATGACCTATAGTAAGTTATTTAACTTCTTTGAAGTCTATTTGCTTGTCTGAAAAAGGCAGTTAAGAATACCTGCTGCATTAGTCGGGGTTCTCTAGAGGGACAGAACTAATAGGATATTAGGGAGTTCATTAAGTATTAACTTACACAATCACAGGGTCCCACAATAGGACGTCTGCAAGCTGAGGAGCAAGGAGAGCCAATCTGAGTCTCAAAACTGAAGAACTTGGAGTCTGATGTTCGAGAGCAGGAAGCATCCAGCACGGGACAAAGATGTAGGCTGGGAGGCTAGGCCAATCTCTCCTTTTCACATTTTTCTGCCTGCTTTTATTTGCTGGCAGCTGATTAGATGGTGTCCACTCAGATTAAGGGTGGGTCTGCCTTTCCCAGCCCACTGACTCAAATATTAATCTCCTTTGGCAACACCCTCACAGACACAGCCAGGATCAATATTTTGTATCCTTCAATCCAATCAAGTTGACACTCAGTATTAACCATCACAAGTCTACTGCTTGTCAACTTGAACCCATACACGTCTCCTGAGATCATACATAATCTTCAAATAAAGATAATAACAAGGTCATAATTACACTTCACATAATACAACTATCCTTCGTACAACGGGAAATGCACCAACCCCCAACCCAAACACTATTACATAAAGTTAACACTGCTTAAATGCTGATATGAAGTCAATAAATCTTCTGTCACATGATAAAGGGAAAGGTTTTTGTTTGTTTGTTTTTGAGACGGAGTCTCGCTCTGTCGCCCAGGCTGGAGTGCAGTGGCGTGATCTTGGCTCACTGCAAGCTCCGCCTCCCGGGTTCATGCCATTCTCCTGCCTCAGAATCCTGAGTAGCTGGGACTACAGGAGCCCGCCACCATGCCTGGCTAATTTTTTTGTATTTTCAGTAGAGATGGGGTTTCACCGTGTTAGCCAGGATGGTCTTGATCTCCTGACCTGGTGATCCGCCCGCCTCAGCCTCCCAAAGTGCTGGGATTATAGGTGGGAGCCACCACACCCAGCCAAAATAAAGATATTTTCTTAGTAGAAGTGCATACATTCACAAACATGTTTTTAGCAAAAGAAGGAGGAAATACTCATGACAATTACAGCCTCCCTTCTACAGCTGGTCACATGGTCATAGCTGATGACTCTTTTTCTACTACCCATTCTGTATTCTCTTTGCTTTCAGCAAGCACATCAGCAGGTTGTGTTTTTTTCCTGGTGGAGTGACCCAAACCGTCATTCCTGAGGGGTCTGAGCCATCTGTAGTCCTGCCTGGATTGGGCTGCTGTAGTTTCCTATTGACCTTAATCACAGAGCATGGTAATACTAATGGACGCCCTAATGGATCTCCTGTGTTCCATGCATACTCTTTCTTACTTCTGTTGTGGAGTAGTAGACTGATTTCATCTTGATAGTCCAGGTCAATCACCCCAGCCAACACTGCAACTCCTTTCTTAGCCTGTTGACTTAAAGGTAGGAGGAGCCCAAAGTGTCCAGTTGGCAATCTTAACTTCCAGTTTAATGAAATTGTTGTTGTGTCTCCTGGTGGCAGCATTCCTCCCTCTGGAACTAAGACCTCTAGGCCAGCAGAACGTAATGTCGCGGGAAGAGGAAGCAAGAATTTTGCTAGTGGGTCACTAGGGGTGATGGTGAGTGGTGCCACTTGCACTTCCACCCCTTGATTCCTGGACCCGTGAATCGTGGCTATGGGAGAAAGAGTACCATATATTGGATGCTGATTCAGAGCACACACGGCCTTCTGGAGAACTTTGCCCCAGCCCTGCAAAGTATTGTCACCTAGTTGGCATTTTAATTGTGACTTCAAAAGGCCATTCCGTCATTCTATCAATCCAGCTACTTCAGGATGATGGGGAACATGATAAGACCAGTGAATTCCAGGAGCATGAGCCCACTGCCACTCTTCTTTAGCTGTAAAGTGAGTGCCTTGGTCAGAGGCAATGCTGTGTGGAATACCATGATGGTGGGTAAGGCATTCCACGAGTTCACAGATAGTTGTCTTGGCAGAGTACTGCATGCAGGATAGGCAAACCCTTATCTGGAGTAGATGTCTATTCCAGTGAGGACAAACCTCTTCCCTTTCCATGATGGAAGAGGTCCAATATAATCAACCTGCCACCAGGTAGCTTGCTGATCACCCCAAGGAATGGGGCTGATCATCGAGGGCTCAGTGTTGGTCTCTGCTGCTGGCAAATTGGGCACTCAGTAGTGGCGTAGCCAGGTCAGCCTTGGTGAGTGGAAGTTCATGTTGCTGAGCCCATGCGTAACCTCCATCCCTGCCACCATGGCCACTTTGTTCATGGGTCTGTTGGGCGATGAGAGGGGTAGCTGGGGAAAGAGACTGAGTGGTATCCATAGAACGGGTCATTCTATCCACTTGATTATTAAAATCTGCCGTTGCTGAGGTCACCCGTTAGTGAGCACTCACATGGGATACAAATATCTTCACGGTTTTTGGCCACTCAGAGAGGTCCATCCACATTCCTCTTCCTCAAATATGTCACCAATTTTCCAATCATTCTTCTTCCACTGATTCAAATGTTAATGTAGTGACTTGATGACCCATAGTCAAATATTCAGTTTCCACCAAAGCCCAGTAACAGGCCAAGAGTTGTCTCTCAAATGGAGAGCAGTTATCTTCAGAAGATGGTAGGGCCTTGCTCCAAAATCCTAGAGGCCTCTGCTGTGATTCACCTATGGCAGCTTGCCAAAGGCTCCAAGAAGCATCCCTATCTGCCACTGACACCTCAAGTACCACTGGATCTGCTGGATCATATGGCCCAAGTGGGACAGCAGCTTCCACAGCAGCCTGGACCTGTTGCAGATCCTTCTTCTGTTCTGGAACCCACTAAAAACTGGCAGCCTTTCAGGTCACTCGATAAATGGGCCAGAGTAATACACCCAAATGAGGAATGTGTTGCCTCTAAAATCCAAATAGGCCCACTAGGCATTGTGCCTTTTTCTTGGTTGTAGGAGGGGCCAAATGCAGCAACTTATCCTTCACCTTAGAAGGAATATCTCAACAGGCCCCACACCACTGGACCCCTAGAAATTTTACTGAGGTAGAAGTTCCCCGAATTTTAGTCAGATTTATTTCCCATTCTCTGGCACACAAATGTCCTACTAATAAATCCAGTGTGTTTGCTACTTCTTGCTCACTGGATCCAATCAGCATAATGTCATCAATGTAATGGGCCAGTGTGATATCTTGCGGAAGTGAAAAGCAATCTAGGTCTCTGTGAATAAGATTATGACACATAGCCGGAGAGTTGATATACCTCTGAGGAAAGACAGTAAAGGTATATTGCCAGCCTTGCCAGCTGAAGGCAAATTGCTTCTGGTGGGCCTTATGGACAGGAATGGAGAAAAAGGCATTTGCTAAGTCAATGGCTGTATACCAGGTACCAGGAGATGTGTTAATTTCCTCAAGCAATCAAACCACATCTGCTATAGCAACTGCAATTGAAGTCACCACTTGGTTAAGCTTACAATAATCCACTGTCATTCTCCAAGATCCATCTGTCTTCTGCACAGGCCAAATGAGAAAGTTGAACAGGGATTTGGTGGGAATCACCACCCCTACATCTTTCAAGTTCTTGATGGCAGCACTAATCTCTGCAATCCTTCCAGGGATGCAATATTGTTTCTGATTTACTACTTTTCTAGGTAGAGGCAGCCATAATGGCTTACATTTGGCCTTTCCCACCATAATATCCCTCATCCTACCAGTCAGGGAGCCAACGTGGGGGTTCTGCCAGCTGCTAAGAATGTCTATGCCAATTGTGCATTCTGGCACTGGGGAAATGACCACAGGATGAGTCTGGGGACCCACTGGACCCACTGTAAGTCGGACCTGAGCTAAAATTCCACCTGATCTCCATAAGCCCCTACTTTAACTGGAGGACCACATGACGTTTTGGGTCCCCTGGAATCAATGTCAGCTCAGAGCCAGTGTCCAGTAGTCCCCGAAATGTCTGATCATTTCCTTTTCCCCAATGCACTGTTACCCTGGTAAAAGGCCAGAGATCTCTTTGGGGGAAGGATGGGAGAAAGATTCACTGCATAAATTGTCAGTAAAGTGGTGTCCTTCCTCAAGGGGTTCTGGCCTCCCCTTCATTCAAGGGGTTCTGGGTCTGTTAGCCGGCTCAAGTCTGGAAATTGATTGAGTGGCCATGATTCTCTGTTTTTATAATTCAAATTAGTCTTTTGTCCATTCAACCTAGAAATTTCCTGCTTGTATAAATTAAGTAGGAATGCAGTAGGCCTCCTATCCATTTCATTTCTAGGAACACCATGATTAATTAGCCAAGGCCAGAGCTCTAGACACATCAGACTATTCTGATTGTCGCTTTGCCTCTGCTATCCATTATGGTAACTACGCCCACCTTGCCTTTGATGGTTGAGTGTCACCACTTGGCCCCCGCTACCTCGGGATCCAATTATTCCCATTGTATTTAAATTTTGTAGTTGAGTGACTGCAGTTCCCATCATTAGATCTGACACACAGAGAAGAGCAATTACAGCAATTACAGCAATTACAGGGCTCTTCAAAGATGCAGGTGCTGCCCTTACAAATCTATTCCACAACTCAGTGTCCCTAGTTTCATCAGGGGGATCTGGCAGTCCCACACGTCCCCATTCCAAGTTTCAGGGTCCCATTCTTTTCCAGTAAATGCCCTCACTTTAACAGTAAACACCTGGTGCATGCATCTTTTGTTACAAGTCAGCCACTCACATGATAAGAGCTTGTGTTTGTTTTTCCACAATTTCAGCTCTTTCTGTTCAGGAGATAAGATTCTCACTCAGGGCAGTCTTAGCAGATTTGAGGCTATCTGTTTCTGAAGCTGGGAGACAGAATCCCTGAGTTCATAATTTTATTTCATCACTTTGTCCACTGAACATAGGAACAACCAACCAGCTTCATTATGTTCCTTGGTTCTCCACATATGGTGAAAGGTATTATACATAGAGTCACTAAACTTGACTCTCACGAGTAATGAATCAGGAGGGTCAAATGCATTTATTTTGCATAACTCTCTAAACAGTTCACACCAAGGACTATCAGTGTTCTCCATACTATTAGAAGTAGAGTCCTTAGCATTTTGGGTTCTAATCATATTAAGCAGCCAACTCCAGAAACCCCAAACCAATGAAAGAACTCCATCCTTAATATTCTGTTCCTCTAGAACCACTCCCAATACCAAAATCTGTATTAGTCAGGGTTCTCTAGAGGGACAGAATAGGACACACACACACACACACACACAAATATATGGAGAGTTTATTAAGTATTAACTTACACAAACACAAGGTCCCACAATAGGATGTCTGCAGGCTGAGGAGGAAGAAGAGCCAGTCCAAGTCCCAAAACTGAAGAACCTGGAGTCCAATTTTCAAGGGCAGGAAGCATCCAGCATGGGACAAAGATGTAGGCTGGGAGGCTAGGCCAGTCTATCTTTTTCATTTTTCTGCCTGCTTTATTTTCGCTGGCAGCTGATTAGATGGTGTCCACTCAGATTAAGGGTGGGTCTGCCTTTCCCCAGCCCACTGAGTCCAATGTTAACCTCCTTTGGCAACACCCTCACAGACACACCCAGGATCAATACTTTGTAACCTTCAATCTAATAAAGTTGACAGTATTAACCATCACACCTGCCTAAGTAAAGATTAAATGAGATGATCATCACAACGCATATTTGTTGTTGTTGTTGTTTAAAAAAGTGAATAGAGGGCCAGGTGTCGTGACTCACACCTGTAATCCCAGCACTTTGGGAGGCCGAGGCAGGCAGCCCACTCAAAGTGAGTAGTTCGAGACCAACCTGGCCAACATGGTGAAACCTTGTCTCTACTAAAAATACAAAAATTAGTGGGTGTGGTTGCGTGCACCTGTAATCCCAGGTACTTGGGAGGCTGAGGCAAGAGAATCGCTTGAACCGGGAAGGCAGAGGTTGCAGTGAGCCGAGATAGCGCAACTGCACTCCAGCCTGGGTGACACAGCAAGACTTCGTGTCAAGAACAAAAAACAAACAAAAAAAGTGAATGAAGGGAAAAATAGATTAAGTTTTCAATGTAACATTGTTCATAGTAGGAAGAAAATCTGAAAGCAACCTAAATGCCCATCAACAGTGGGATTAATACATTGTAGTATAAACCCAGTAAAATACTTTAGTTTTTTAAAAAATGAAAATAAACTATAGTTACAATTGTATAGGTAGCTTTTTTTGTTTTAAAGCCAAGGAAGGATTAACATAAAGTTCAAGATAGTGGTTACACCTGCTGTGAGAAGCGACAGGCATGTGATCAGGAAGGGGAATCCTGGTGGTTCCTTAACATCCTGATGAGGGTGTTGGGGCAAATGGGAATTCGTTTTATAATCATTCTTTAAATGATACATATATATGTACACACTGCTGCATTTATGACTCAGTTTTAAAACAAAAAAAATCATTTAAAACTCTCATTGAATCTTAATCATGAGACTTATGTATCTATACTTGGAGATGGAGAATATGTAGACCTTGGTTCACCATCCTAGTCTCCTGTGTTGAATCACAACACATTCTACTCATTTTTTGGCAACTACTAGATGAACTCTTACAACTTTGATTAAAATAATTGATACAGAAGATTTATTTTGCTGGCAGTAGATCTCAAAAAGCAAATTTCTGGTATAAAATGATCTACAGAGAATTTGGCAGATGGCAACTACTGTGTGTCAGGTCTGTGTCTACAACTGTAAATAAGATCTTGCCATTCTTATAGTCAGGCTGTGTTATAGTCATCCCGATCTTTTTTTTTTTTTTTTTTTTTGAGACAGAGTCTCACTCTGTCACCCAGGCTGGAGTGCAGTGGTGTGATCTCGGCTCACTGCAACCTCCGCCTCCCAAGTTCAAGCAATTCTCCTGCCTCAGCCTCCTGAATAGCTGGGATTACAGGCACACACTACTACGCCTGGCTAATTTTTGTATTTTTAGTAGAGACGGGGTTTCACCATGTTGGTCAGGCTGGTCTTGAACTCCTGACCTCGTGATCCACCCGCCTTGACCTCCCAAAGTGCTGGGATTACAGGCATGAACCACTACGCCCGGCCTGATTTTTAAATTTCAGTGCTGTATTCACTTATCAATGAGCAATGCCTCATTGGTAACGGTCACTATTCATCTCATTTCCAATACTGTCAACACTATAAAAGGAAGACTTACAATATCCTGTAACGAATGGGCATGACCGCATCCAGAAATCTGAGACAGGTTTTCATGTCATGTACAGCTTTTTGTTAATTGTTTAAAGCTGAAGATGAACTCAAATAAAACTTGTAACTCAGAAGCATAGCCAATTAGTCGTTTAATCTATTTTCTGAACTGCATGCTTATTTTATGTATGCAGAGTAGATTGGTTGAGTGTGAGGACACTTAAAAATAGCATGATACAGTTATTGTAGGAAGTATTAATATTTAAAAATTGTTACAGCCAAGACCAAAAAGTGAGAACCACAATTCAATATTTTCTACAAATTTCATAAATGTCTATGTTTAAACATTCCTGGTAAATATGTATAATCGTACACTTTTAAACTCTCTCTGATAAATTCAGTAAGTGTTCAATAATTGCTCATTATCAAAAGGTTGTGAATTTGTCTCTCTTCCAGCCAGATGACAGGAGCCTAGGATTCCAATGGTGTGCTCAGGACTGACATCACTGGGGTCAAAGATTCAGCTGCATGGTCCAGGCTCCAGGCTGGGGAGGATGTTAGGGATTGGTGTGGTCAGGACCAGTGCTGCTATGACTGCGGATTTATTTGGCATATTTGGGACTGGGTGTGATGAGACAGCAGCTGGCATGTCAAGAGGTTGAGGGAGGGAGGAAGAATGAACAAATTATTTAGGATTATGGGAGTCAGGTTTCTATGAGAGAAGGAAGTTACAAAGATGGAAAGGGAGACTAGATTAACCCCAAAGGATTGAATTGAAGGTGTCAATGTGAACTCAAAGTTTTCAATACGTATGTATATAAATAGATATAGAAGTAGGTGACTATTCTTGAATGTGTGTAGACACACGTTTTCCTTTGAGCTGTTCACCAATAGGACAGTGAGCCTTTCTCAGGTCTTCATTTCCATATACCATTCCCCATTTAAAGAAACCAGGGCTCCTTGGAAAAAATGACTAATTCTAGACTTGGGGTAGGGAGTAGGAAAAAGTGTAAGATGAGCTCGTAAAAAAAAATAAGAGGGGAAAAAGCAATGAGGCATCTCTAAGGAACACAGAAGCCAGCTTGAAGAGACTCCCAAAAACCAAATCGGGGAAAATTTCAGCATGAAAATAAGTGACAATAATACACTGTCACTGAATAAAGTAGGCATTCATGAGTCTATACTGATTTAAGTGAATGAAGGAATAGAGAAGGAAGAGCTCTTCCTTACAGTAGTAGGATGCCAACCAAGGCAGAAGCCACGGACTCACCATTTGACAACCAAAATAGTAATTGGTTCAGTCAAGAATTGTCAATAGACTAGCCCGTGACGATTCGATGAGAAACAGTACATTTACAATCTTTAAGAATCTCCTCACAAATTACTTCCTAATTCTAATTTTACAATGGAGAAACCTGGTATATACTATCTGAACCAAGTGATCAAAATTAATACTATCAGGTATAAGACAAATTGACATTGTGTGCATCCTGGCATGACACATTTGAGTATAGAGCACCATTTCTGTAGTATTGGACAAAAATGTCTATCCTAAACCTTATGGGTCTTATCTAATGATAAACCAAAACTGAGGAACTTTCTACAAACTGGCCAATCCTCCTCAAGTGTCAAGGTCAAAGACAAGTCTGAAAAGATGTTCTGGACTGAATGAAACAAGAGATAGGGCAACTAAATGCACTATGTGGTCCTGGATTGGGATGCTGAAACACAGGAATTTTGATTGCTGAGGCAATCAAAATCAGCAGATTGAATGTGGTCTATGGATTAGATATCATGATGTCAATGTCAATCTCCTAAGTTTGATGGCTGTACTATGGTTACGTAGGAATGCCCTTGTCTTAAGGAAACACACAGTAGATAGAGGTAATAATGCAAAAAATATTTTGGCTGGGATTACATTGAATCTACAAATGTAAATGAACATCTTTACACGACTGAGTCTTCTAATTCGTGTACATTATGGAGTACCACATTTATTTAAGATCTCCTTAAATGCTTCCTGACATGGTCTAACAGTTTCTCCATCAAGATCTTGTACATCTTTTGTTAGACTTATTCTTAGGTAGAGTATTTTGTATTTTTTAATGATATTGAAGAGATCTTTCTAAAAACTTCCATTTCTGTTAGTTGCTGATATCCAGGAATACAACTGACTTACATACTGATTGTGAATGTAGCAAATTTGCTAACTCCTAGATGTTAACTGAATAGTCTACATATATAATCATATCAACACATCACCATAATTTCCTGCCTGTAGGAAAGAAAAACCCACAGAATTCCACTGACTATAAGTTATTTAACAATATACAATGATTGTCATTTAGAGAGATGTTTCCAGTTGTATAAATACTGTAACACAATGATAGCTGGGAATAGTGTAGCCATAGTACCATCTTTAAATCACCCAAATAACTGAGGTACAATTCTATCTGCTTGTGAGTTCACTAGGCAACAAGTCTCAGGGATCATATAGTCTTTGTCTCTGTATCAAAACAAATACACTGCCTAAGGTACACTAAAAGTAATTTAACATACTGTACTCATAAATTCTAACTAAGTTCTCTGTAGGTAAAACATGGCTAGGGAAGTTAAGATCAACCCTTCAGAAACGACTTCTTCTGAGTCGTTTGGACAATATGCATCATCTGGGACAATACGCCTCCCATAAGGCTTCCTGGTGTTCTGGCAGCACTAACAGGGCTCCCGCTGTTGCCCTTTCCTTTTGGTCACGTATCTTTCCATGTCGCAAAAAACAACTTCTGGATAAACGATTTCCACCACACTATTAGATAGCACAACACAGTGCACACTGTGGATACTCTAGAAATAGCAACCTCTTCTCAAGAGATACTTGCCTCAGGGCCCCAGGAAACTAGAAAGCATCTAGAGGCTTAAGGCTCTAAGCTGGACAAAGTGCTAGGGAGCCCTAAAGGCAGAAAGGACCCAAAAGTGAAATTCTCATTTTTAAGCTGTGAGGGAAAACAGAGAAATGAGTTTATTACATGATATAACCTTTGGGTGGGCTCCATATATTAAAAGAAAACTGAAGAAGTTTAAAAGTACATTTTCTAAGTTTTAGTATAGGATGACGATAATGTTCTGGAGATGAATAGGTGCTCATGGTTGCAAAACAATGTGAATATACTTAATGCCACTGAACTATATGCTTAAAAATGGTTCAAACAATATACTTAAAAATGGTAAATGTTATGTGTATTTTACCACAATAAAAATTTTTTAAAGTTGCATTTTCTATTGTTAAAAACTACCAGATATTATTTAGTAATCACAGTCATTAAGAGCACTAACCATCAAAATCTGACAGCCCTATGTTTGAGATTTGACTCCACCTGTTACACCTGTGGAACACTCAAGCAAGTCATTTAACTAAGCCTTAGTTTCCTTATCTATAACACAGAAATAATAACATGCTTACCCACCCATTATAGGTTGCTGTGAACTTGAAATAAAATATGTAGCACCTTGGCAAAGTTCCTGGCACACAGAGAAGGCTCAATACACATGGGCTCTAATTTTCTTTTTAGGTATTCATAGCAATATGATTATTTTATATTTTGTACAATGAGGACTAAAACCAAGCCTTCAGAAAAAAAAGGGCTGGTTATTGCTCCCTAGACCTTTACATCACATAGAACTACAAAATAGGTTTCCATAAAATTCATTCCACATTGTAGTCAACGGATGTATGATCCTAGGTGTTGACTTCTAAGCCAATGGTTAATAACCTTAAACTCTCATACTGTAATAGGCAACAACTGAAAAGAAGCCACGGGAACATGAAATAATTTAACAAGTTGATATATATATATATATATTATCAAGTATAACACAGTCATACAAAAACATTTAGTAGAAATATAATTCACACATAAAAACAGTCTACTTATTTTTTGTCCCTTTTATATCCTATTTTAGGCAAAATGATAAAACCCAGAAAATAACAGGAATGTACTAGTCCTAAAAACTGGACCTTTTATAAATGAAACAGATCCGATCACCTATACCTTCTCTCAAATTCCAAATAATGAGGCTTACTGACCTGTACTCTCAGAATCAACTTAAATAAATTTTAGCTTGATTTGGATGAAATATATACTTTCAGTTGTTGACAATCCAGGTAGAACAAGTAAATAAAATGATTCCTAAGTCAAAACATTTCATACAAAAGGAATGGTTTTAACCCAGACAAATCAAGAGGAAATGCACTGAATTCAAAAACTTCTGAAACAGGCATTTTTTGGACCATTTATAAAATACTAAAAAGTTCAGAACTGCTAAAAAACAAAAGTTTATATAAAATAAAGCCAAGGGGTGAAAAGCTATCAAATGTATTAAAACCATCTAAAGCCAAATATAACTGAATATATAATTTAGAAACAGGTTTAAGTGCATTTTCTTTGTACAATTGACTATCACATGTAAAAACTGGCAATTAATTAAAATGCAATTAAATACAGATTTGCAAGCCTTCTGGCCATTATGTAAACATTTAAAAATTAACTGAATTGCCAATTGAAAAATAAGAGCTTACATACGTATCTTAAAAAAGCACAAATGGTAAAAGATGCACTATAAAATTGTGTGAAAAAACATATGCATACCAACAAAGATCTTTTTAGGCACTTGCATTCAGAAACATTCCTTTTATAAATAAGCACTTATAACAGTTCCACTCCAAAAAAATAAACCTGATTTTCCCAAATTGCACCTATTAGTTGAGACTATATCATATATTAGGGATGCATTCAAATGGACCATTTGGTGGGGAAAGTCAACTGAACTTTAAAAAATACGAATCCACCTATCTTATTCACAACTTCAAAAATACAGAATTTAAAGATCATTCCAGTGAGGCACAAATGTGACCCTATCAAAACATTCTACCATTCAGTATTACCAACAGAGGATAAATACAACAACAAAAGGCAAAACCCATGATTTGGCAGTCCTATACAAAAGGGGCCCTGTCAAAACATTCTTTCACAAAACAAGCACAATACCACAAAATAACACAACAACAACAAAAAAACCCTGAAATTTGACAACCCTACACAAATTGTGGAATTTCATCTTCGAGGTCTTCAAACTGTTGCATTCGTTTTAGCCTTGGTCTCTGACACATTGGATTCACATCAGGCAAGCCAAGCTCCTCAGAGTCTTCTTTAGGTTGACCAGTTGCTTGCCCAGGACAAGCTGATGCTTTGTCTGGGTCTGGCACTGACTTCACCATGAGACCCTGGGGATCGTGAGCTGTGCCAGGAGGCACTGCTGCTGAGGGTGAAGCTGGCTTCTCCTCATTCCCCCTGATACTGATGATGGGAGCATGTGGTTTATAAAATGTTGTCCAATGTTGAGGCTGCAGTGTTCTGGGTGCTCTGACAGGAGCGAGAGGGTAGGAATCTGAAGACCGTCTCTCAGATGCCTCTCTCACTGACCTGACTGGCTCTGCATATGGCTTACTGGGTTGAGTGGCATTGATAGAATGGTCCCCACTAATCTGGAGGCTTGTTGTCACTCCTTTTTCCTGGAGTGCACTGGGCATGATCATTGTAGTCTTGGCAGTTAGGCTGTTTTGTTCATACTGTTTGTCCTGAATTTTCTGTAGAGTTTGCTGGTCAAAGCCATTAAATTTGGAACAAACAGTAGTAGCAGCGTCTTTTCTATTAACTCCTTCAAAGGCAGGATTCTTGCAAAACTTGTCTAAATTTACATTTCCCATATTTCTGCCATTTCTCTCATTAGGAGGACTTGCAAGAAGTAGTCTATCTACAGGCAAACTTACAGGTCTAATCTTGGTCCTTGGAGTATGCCTCTCCACATTGTTTGTTGACCTATCAGATTTCAGAGAAAGTGGCTTAGGGGTTTTACCATCTTCTATCTTTTGGGATGCTGATTCAGCCTCTTGGTCTAGAAGCAACTGTGCTTTGTCTGAAAATGAAAGAAATCTATTTAAGTTTGTGGCACATGGTTAATAAGAGAGTCTGAATGAGTTAGAGATGAACACTCTATCAAGACAATATGCGTCTTACATATTTTTTCCAAAATAATATTCTCAGTTACCTATGTGGAGGAGTTAAACATTTGCACAGTATTAAAGGTGTATATTGAATTTAAAAGTTCAAATTTTTTACTCATTTAAATCAATATGAACAGCTACAAAACACAAAAAAAACACTTGCTGAGTAACTTCCTTTTAAGTGCTGTGCATGAACAAGTACTTTCTGGGTCAAAAGACTATCACAATTTCAATAGGCAGACACTGGAAAATTAACCTCAGAAAAGTGACACTAATTTACACACCAACCAGATGTAAGTGTGCCCTGAATCCCAAGGATTTTGCCAACTCACTCAATCTGCTTTTCAGTTACACTCAACCCAGTGAGAGCATATCATATTAGATGCCTTAGATGCTCTCCGTATCTGATCAACTAATAAAGCATAACATCCATTCTGTCAAATGGAGGCTGAATGCTTTTAAGTTAAAAAGTGCCACTTTCCCCACCTGCTCCCGGATTTTCTTTCTATAGTCTGAACCCACAGTCCATGTTTTCTCACTTAGAAGCCTCAGTTCCTGCATCTATCCTAAAAAATTCCAATTCCAGGAATGTTCCAGCCCTCCATTCTCCTGCTTTTCTGTTCACTGCTGAAACACATCCACCAACTCCGTGCCTTGACGCCATCCTGACTTTGAGCTACAGCTGGCCCCAAGCACAGCATGCAATCCTTTCTCTGCCGCCCAGTCCTTCACCCACATCTCTTAGGCAGTGGTTTGCAGACAGGTGCCCACCAGAGTCACTTTTTGGTCATCGTCTCATCTGACCTTCTTCCATACCTGGGACTGCTGGCCTCTCTTCCCTGGGTTCCAAGGCTCTTCTATTGTTTTGTTTTGTTTTTGTTTTTTGAGACAGAGTCTCACTCTGTCACCCAGGCTGGAGTGCAGTGGCATTATCTTGGCTCACTGCAACCTCTGCCTCCTGGGTTCAGGTGATTCTCTTGCCTCACCCTCTTGAGTAGCTGAGATTACAGGTGCCTGCCACCATGCCCAGATAATTTTTGTATTTTTAATAGAGACAGGGTTTCCACCATGTTGGCCAGGCTGGTCCTGAACTCCTGGCTTCAAGATCCGCACACCTCAGACTCCCAAAGTGCCAGGATTACAGGTGTGAGCCACCACACCTGGCCCAAGGCTCTTTTGATTTGCTTTCCCGGGTCCTCCACACATTTATAGAGCATTCTAAGGGACCTGGTTCCTTGCAATTGGACTCTAGGCACCAACATATATTCTTAAATTTCTGAGGGAAAAACTTAGAGCATAATGGAGAAGAGCACAGACTCTGAAGCACAGTTGCCTGGGTCCTGGCTCAGCCCTGCCTGCCACTTCTGCACTGGGCTAGGCAATATCACTGTCCTATGTGTCTTCATCTGCGAAATAAGACTCCTATGTGTATCTATGTTGCTGTGTGATCTAAATGATCTACTAGGAAAAGTGCTTAAAATTATCTTGCATGTAATAAACACTGGAAAGTGACATTTATTATTATTACTGTTCCTAAGAGCTTCATGGGATAGCCACAAAGGTTAGGTTTAGTAATCAGAACTGGGTTCAAATGTATTAAGAGAACAACCTTTGGCATTACTTAGTCTCTTTCAGACGGTTAGTTATGGGTTGAATGAGGATAATGCTATTTACTTTATAGCACAGAAGTATTATGAAGATCAAATAGAATCAAACAAATAAGCACAGTGCTTAGCACAGAACAGGCAGGTACCTGGTGAATGTTAGTTCCATTCCTTTTTTTTTTCTTTGAGATGGAGTTTCTCTTGTCACCCTGGCTGGAGTGCAACGGCACGTTCTCGCCTCACTGCAACCTCTGCTTCTCGGGTTCAAGTGATTCTCCTGCCTTAGCCTCCCGAGTAGCTGGGATTACAGGCGCCCACCACCACACCTGGCTAATTTTTTGTACTTTTAGTAGGCGGGGTTTCACCATGTTGGCCAAGCTGGTCTCAAACTCCTGACCTCAGGTGATCTGCCCACCTCGGCCTCTCAAAGTGCTGGGATTACAGGTGTAAGCCACCATGCCCGGCCCTCCTTTCCTTTTTAGACCCTATGATCACTGATACTTGATTACACATTAAATTTAACATATATGGCTGCAATGTAAAAAACTGGAATTTAGCTATAACAATGTAGAAATGACAATACAAATGGAAGCTTTTCCACCAGCTTAACAACTAGCAATGACAGCAACTAATATAAAGAGAAAATAAGTGAATAAAATGATCGTAGTCAAGCAAATAAAAAAGACATATACATCTCTGTGTTTAATAGGTTAAATGTAGGCCACAGGTAAAAAGCATGTCAAAAAAAAGTAGGACTCTAAAGTTTTTGAATTTCAGGAGTCTAGTTTGACTCCGTATGAGCAGTTAGCTCAATGCACTGAACTATGGAACCAGAAGATACTAACGAATATCACATTGCTCAGCACATTTCTACCTTGATTTTAGCTGATGGCAAAACGCAAAAACAAAAACAAAATTCAGAAGGAACACAAAAAACATTATAAACTCCAAGATGTCTTATTATAAGAAAGACTTTTATGAAGAATGACATTCATTTAAATGCAAGATACACTAAAAGGCAACTTTCTCAATGGCTAGCCAACATTTGTTAACTAATAAAGCTTCATTCTCTGGCTTCCCTCATTGCCCCTCACCTTGGTTTTAATCACGGTTCTACTGGCTAAGTTTTAAGTCAGCAAACATATATTTTTTTTTACATGGCTACTCACCACTGAGACATGCATCACATTTTCCTAACGCATTTTGCTTGCGTTCTGATTCCTCAAATGATGTAGCTCGTTCAAAAATTTTGCTTTCACTCTCTGAAGTATGGATATCCTGTTGATGCAAGATAATTTTTAAAATGGAAGAAGTAAAACATAACCTCAAAATAAACAGTTCAAAGATCTTTAACTTATTAACATAAATATTACAAAGTTCTAATATAATTCCATAAAGGTCAAACTCACTTCCTTTGAAGAAAAAAATAGTGACTTCATGGAACGTTCAATGTCTCTTTCTTCTGGTGATAAAAGAGGCTTTGGAAAACAGCCTTGATCAACAACACCTATGCTACACATAACATCTTGTGGTTGTAGGGACCCATCGAAGATCTTCTGTGAGTAAGTAATGAGGAACTCTACCAAGCGTGCTTGATTTGAATACTCTGCAAGGGAGGAGATGGTGATAGGAGCAGTTGTGGGCCTTGGCCTAATGAGACTTGGTCCAAATATCACCCCCAAGTTTTTGGAGTTCATCTTGTTTTCTTCTGCATGATCTACTACCCTGCAAAGTAGAACACATAAAGTTGTATGAGATTTTCCTATTAGAGTTCCTTGACTGTAGTTTACTAGGGAATAGAGAGGGTGAAGGGAAAATGAGCTGCACAAAAATACTAGGGGGAAAAAGTATAGGAAAAGGTTATATTTATTTGATTAAAATATTGACCACATGCCAAATAGAGTTTCACGGTTTCACAGTATTGGAATAAATTTCAAGTAAGTAGAAGGAACTACTACAGTTTTACCAGCAGAAAGAAAAAATACCCCTAAAAACTGCTCCCATCTCAGTATATGGTATATCCTCCCAAGTCCTTATACTGGGAACCTAAACATCATTGTCAGGTCTCTCACTACCCATCTCCAAGTCTAGATGATTCTCCCTTCTGAAGATCTCAGTTCCAACACCATCCCCACTCCTCTGGCCTCACTTCAAGCTCTTACCACCTTTTATTTCTATGATTATTCAAGGAGATCTGAATTGTAATAAAGGCCTCCTCTCCAACCTAGTTTCCATATTGCTGCCAGAAATATCTAAAAGGCAAATCTGAGCCTGTCAAATTCCTAGCTCAAAATTCTTTAGTGGGTACTGAAGGAAGATGGTCAGCGCATGCAAGACTGCCATGCATGCAAGACTTTATCAGGCCTCTACCTGGCTCAGTTTCTGCTACTGCTTGCTGTATTGCAGCCTAACCAATTCACTTATATTTCTCAGATGCACAATGCGCTCGTGTCTCCATGTCTGTGACTTTGTGCCTGGAATGCTCTTCTGTGTAATTTTGCCCACCAAGATACTACTTGGTTCTGTAAGTCTGATTCAAAGGGCTATCTCCTCTGATTTATGCCTCCACCACACAATCTTCCTCTGCATTGCTATGCATAGCTGTTAGAACAATGATGCTGTACTCCGTTTGTCTGCAGATCTGTCCCCGCAGCTGATAAGACCAACAGATGGCTGAAACCCTATGTTTTCATCCTTGTTTAGCCAGCCAGAGCCTGGCACACAGGAGGCATCTGAGGGAACTATGTTGGCTGCATGTACATATATCTTCAATGTCTCCCTTTCCCTTACACAGACTGGAAATGAAATGTTCATTTTAAAAGTAACACTGCAACAATATGAACACACTTAACACTTAAGAATGGCTAAGAAGTGCCAGGCGTGGTGGCTCACGCCTGTAATCCCAGCACTTCGGGAGGCTGAGGTGGGCGGATCATGAGGTCAGGAGTTCGAGACCAGTCTGGCTAATATGTTGAAACCCCATCTCTACTAAAAATACAAAAATTAGCTGGGCATGGTGGCATGCACCTGTACTCCCAGCTACTTGGGAGGCTGAGGCAGAAGAATTGCTTGAACCCAGGAGGCGAGGTTGCAGAGAGCCAAGATTGTGCTGCTGCACCCCAGCCTGGGCAACAGAGCGAGACTCTGTCTCAAAAAAAAAAAAAAAAAAAAAGAATGGCTAAGAAAGTAAATTTTGTTATGTGGATTTTACCACAATTAAAAACAGAAAACAAATCAATTGCCCATTAATAAATATTCTAGTTATATAAAATTCTTACCGCTTTAGATGTACTATAAGGAAATGAAGACTGTTAAAATTTGATGCTGGCAATTGTCTTAGAAGGTCTTTGCTTTTTAGAAGAATTCGGTTTATTTCTATACACATATTTGGCCATTTTTTGTCTTCAAGACTATCCTTTTTTGTCTCTTGTTCTTCATTTACATGTTGGATCTCTTTTGCAAGGTCTATAAATTCCTTGTACAATCGAAATAAAATAAATGGTTCTGGCAGCTAAAGAAATAAAATTACATTGGGGTAAGCATTCTATTTTTTTCTGTTAATAATCAACTATTACTAACAGTTACAGAGTGATTTAGCATGTCCCTTTACATTAAGAATATTTAAAGTCAATCCACATTTAGTAATGTAAATGTTTGCTACAGATGTGGTCTATAAAGTAAACCCAGAATCATCATCATAAATTGTATCTGTATTAAAAACAACTTAACTGATAATCAGTAAAACTAAACCTAAAGCTGCATGATGGAATTTTACAAGTCTGATATATATCCTATAGCAATTACATTCACGACTCCCCCAAAGTTAGTATGGTCTTCAACTCTTTTATTGAAATAAAACCCAGGATAATGCACAAAATAAGTCAAATTAGTTAAAAAGGTGAATAAACTGAATTTTCTTGATATGAGAGAAACAGCAAGAAGACACTGTTAACATTTTATGTATCTAATTTTTTAATACACCTTGAATTGCCATAAATAGGTCAAAAGAAAAAGTACCTTCTCAAACTAACAAAGCGCATGCCATTTTGATCTGCCCAGTGTCATAATGAATTTCAATGTTTCCACTTGCTCTGTGATGAAACACAGGGTACCTCTGACTACTACCTGATGTCCTATTTTATCTGTGGTGAGTCAGAAGGTAGGTGCCCCTTTCTCTGGTTTCCTCTGCTGGTCCTAGAGAGGGGTAGCCTTGAGATCAATTTCTACCTACACCACTCTGGGATCTGAAGGAAGTCACTTAACCTCTTGGAGCTGCAGATTTCCTGCACAATAAATGAGTAGCATGAAGTCTACTCTCTAACATCGTTTTAAGAATGGAACATGGTTTCCCACATGAAAGTCTCAGTCACATAATATTCCTGAGACAGAATGAGAGCTGATAGTATTGGACCCTATTCATTTCCTCTCCTTGCCTGGCTAGAAGAGATAAAGGATGATTCATTATGAGATTTATAGTCATTCAAAGATATTTGGCCTCCATTTTTCAGCTGAGAGTCCTGTAAAATGTGGTTAAAGATATACCAGTAGTTTCCTGGGCTAACATGGTAAATCCAACAATTATACCCAATTTCTTTTCCTGCAATCCCACTAAAATACAGTAAGCCCACAGGACTGAGAGAATAGGAGAGGAGACAAAAGCATTACTTCATAAGCTGAAGAGTTGAAGAGCAAATGAACAAGTACTGACTTAGCAGCTCTGATAAAGCTGAAATCTCAAACTGTGAACCAACATGACTGACAGAATCCTAAGGAGACTCAGGGACTGTCAGCACTAGGTCTTCTGATTCTGCTGGAGCTATCTGAGAAGGCTTATATCTGTAGATCCCTGTTGCCACTTCACGCTTCTGAGCAGCCTCTTCCCGAGAAGTCTCAAGGTTTCTTCTCCGGGCAGTATAAAACAGAGAGTCTCTGGATGGGCAATGTCAAACACAAAGGACAGATGGGCAACTATCTGAAAATGGGGATTTAGTGGACTACACATGCCATTCTAAATGTAGAGATCCTGAGGCCTTCTTAGCCTACTTGGCTCTTACAGGACTGGTACCACACTCTAGGCAAGGAAAGACCCTTCTCTGGAGCATCAGACTACCCCAAGAACAGAAACCTATAGAGACAGAGGCATCAAGTGTTTCCCAAACAGCCCACCTAGATCACCCTACTATAAAGCTCAAGGTCTTCGAAGACTTCTTGTGTTCAAGAGCTTCGAAAGAGATTCAGTTTTCAACTCTTTCATTTTAAGCAGACAATCACGGAGACGGAAATCAAAATGAGTAGAAAACAACAACAACAACAACAACAACAACATAAAGGTCTAGGACTGTGCTATTAATATGGTGGCCACAAGCCACATGTGGCTACTGAGCACTGGAAATGTGGTAAAGTACATCTAAACTGAGATGTACTTTAAATGAACAAAACATAGCAGATTTTAAAGACTCAGTAACAAAAAAAGGTAAAATTATTTCATTAATAATTTAAAAATACTGATTAAGTGTTCAAATGATATTTTCAGTTTAAGTAAAATATTAAACTAATTTCACCTGTTTATATTTCTTTATGTGGCTACTAGAAAATTTAATACTGTATATGTGGCTCACATTATATTTCTATTGGACAAGGCTAGAGAATAAGCCAAGAATCCTTAAAAAAAAATTATAAATATCCTCAGATATGGCAGTCATTAAAAAAGGAAGAAAGCTGCAAAAAGAACAAAAACTACAATTCTGGGAAATTGAAACATGATACCAGGAATGAAATAGTTAATAGCAAGGAAGAAAGATAAAGCTGAGGAAATCTCTTAGAAAGTGTTGTAAGAGAACAAAAAAAAAAAGAAATGAATGATAGAGAAAAGATAAGGGAACTAGAGAACCTGTCCACGTTGTCAAGTATCCAAATAAGAGTTCCAGATGGAAAGCACAGAGAAAATAAAGGGGAGGAAATGAGCAGCAAAATGGGAAGTTCCAAAAACTAAAGGACTAACCAGGATTGGTAGCGCTTATGGAGTGCCCTGAATAGTGGATAAAATACACCCACATCAAAACACATACTTATAAAATTTTAGGATAATGGGAAAAAAAGAAGATTCCACAAGCTTTCAGAGACAAAATCATAGGCCACATACAAGGAGTTAGAAATGAGAAGGATTTCAGGCTTCAAAGAGAACAAAAAAACACCTTTGAATTTCTGAAGAAAAATAATTTTCAGTCCAAAATATTAGAACCGTCCACACTATCAACACTATGACATTTCCATTCAAGAGAGTAGAATATAAAGACATTCATGGATAAATAAGGTTTTAAATATTTACTCCTATTCTACCTTGCTCAAGTATGGGCATGACCAAAACAGGAGAATAAAACAAAACAAAACAAAACAAAACAGGGAAGACATGACAGGCATTTCCTCATAAAAGAGGAGAAGGTGGAAAAGAGATACCCCAGGATGGCAGCTAGTTACCATATTTTTAAAAATCCAGTATAAAATTATAGCTAGATAAGGAGGAGTAAGTTCTGGTGTTTTATACCACTGTAAGATGACTGTAGTTAACAATAATATATTACATACTTTCAAATAACTAAAAGGAGGGTAATGAATGTTCCCAACACAAAGAAATGATGCTTGAGATGATGGATGGGCTAATTACCCTGATCTGCTCATTATGCATTATATGTATCAAAACATCACTGTGTACTCTATAAATGTGTACAGTTATTATATGTCAATTAAAAAAATTTTTTTTTAAAAAAGGATCCTGCTGGAAGCAACAGAACTGCAGAGATTGATATATTGAGGACTATCATCACTATTCTCTCTGACATTATCTCTTCATTTTCACCCGAGGACAGAATAGCAGCTAAGCTTGGCTCAGGTCTTTTTTTGTACTTGTCTCATGACAATGTGCTTATTAAGTTCTTGCAATCCCTCCATAAGCTGCTGCTTGATGCTTCTAGAGCCATTTATTCCATCCCACTGAGTAGGTCTTTGGACCTACTCCTGCAAACTACAGGTTTAACAGTGAGAAAAAAAAAGAGAGAGCAGTCTACTCCCTGACCATATTCCTGCTAGAATGTGCAGTACCCAGCTTATAGGACAGTCCTTCCAGATGTTCCAAATGTAGTACATTACATGTTCCCAGGACTCATTCATCATCTTGGCCACTAACCTATCACAATGGCTATTTTAAAATATCAACGAAGGCAAAGCCAGCCTACGATCCAGACACTGTTTTACTTACTTCATATAACTGTGTGGATACTGGGATTTCCTTACACAGCTAGATTTATGCTTTCAAGTCAATTTTCCAAAGCTTAACAATACATTGTTTAGGAATAAATAGCAAGTATTAAAACTATTAAGAGAAGAGAGAGAGTTATGATTATTAAAGACCTCCTTGGTGGAGTTAGGGGGATGTAACTTGGAAGAGGAACATGGGGGTTTTTTATAAGGTACGGTAATATTCTATTTTCTTAAGGTGGGTGATGGGAGATGAGTTTGTTTTTATTTTTCTTTAAATTGTACAGGTATTTCATATACTCTGACCTATGCACTAATAATTAGCAAGATACCCATACCATCTATGCCAATGAAAAAACATGTGTAGCAAATGTTATCAGCAAAATACAAATCATATTTTTGCTGTTTTTAATTTAATGGTGGGTTTCAAGGGTAAAAATTTTTACCTGCCGAAGGTATAATTTCAAGACGTCACAGATATCATGTGAACTAAATTCTGAAATATCTACCAAGTGCATTCCATTTTCCAAAGCTTGACACAGTTTTTCAGTTTTTATTTTGTTTCCACACACACGATAAATTCCCTTCAATAGAAAAGAAAAAAATTTTGCAAAATTCTTCTTTAGTACAAATGGCTAAATGCAGATATCTACATATATTTGATTTTCAATCTTTTCACTCTATTTCAAATTTTATTATTATTTTAGAAAAAAACTATTCAAGGCCAAATGAGGTAACATTTCCTATAGAAATCTGAAAAAATTTAGTTATTAAAGACTGTTCATTGGCCAGGTGCCTGGGAGGTGGAGGCGGGAAGATCACCTGAGCCTAGAGTTCAAGACCAGCCTGGGCAACATAAGGAGACCACATCTCTACAGAAAAAAATTTTTTTTCTTTAATTAGCCAGGTGTGGTAGCGCGTGCCTGTGGTCCCAGCTACTCAGGAGGCTGAAGTGGGAGGGTTGCCTGAGCCTGGGAGGTCAAGGCTGCAGTGAGCAGTGATCATGCCACTGTACTCCAGCCTGGGCAACAGAGTGAGACCGTGTCTCAGAAACAAAACAAAACAAAAAAAACCCCTGAGCATTATTTTCCTTTAAAGTCTCCTTTTCATTAGAATAGGTTACACAGGCATTTATGCTTTTTAAAATTTTAAGAGTTATAATGTACCTGTAGACACAAAGCTCTATTTTCAATCTCTGAGGCACATATTTTGAGTATAAAAGGGATACCATCTGGTTCCTTTTTTGCAACTTGTGTGAATTCTGCTCCAAATAAGTGTATTTTTCCTGGAAGTTTCTGATGACCACAAATAATGACTAAATTTTCCAAACACTTTCGATGACAAACAAGGAGACACTACAAGAAAATGATAGTTTGAAACTGGTTAAGCTTAAAACTATTCACAACTGGGCAAACTGCAGGTGGAAGGTAACACAACAAAAATGAGTTTAAGAGGTATTACTTGCGCTATTTGAAACAGATTTAACAACAAAATAAAATATAAAATTATAGAAGGTGTACTGTAGTACAATTTATTAAACATATATTTGCAAAAGATCCTAAAAAGTAAAATTAAAAACAAAAAGGTATAAAACAAAAAGCATAAAAGGGTCAACACAATTCCACAAAGATCTTACCTCTTCACATTCAACACCTTGGAAGACTACAATGCCTTCACAATCTCTGCATTTCGTGGGGGATCTCAATTTGCGAAACTTGTGTGTGAGAGCTGCCTTTGACATCAATGTTTTCTTAAATGTTCCAAGGGAATTGGGTCCTTGCAAGAGAAATAGTTTACAAAAATTGTAAAATGATAGAAAAATTATACCATGTGATATCATATTTTGAATAATCTTTAAACCCTGTAATAATTCATATATTATAAAAAGCTTTGAATCTCTAATATCAAAATAGCTGCTTAGCATCCAATTTATAGGTCTAATTTATAGATCTCTTAAAAGGCACATTTATCAAACATTTTATCTATGAGTAAAAATCGTCATCAAGTCACTGCTATGAATAATAACATGACATAACGTTTTCAGAATCAGCATATTTACACTGTTATTAATATGCTCTTTCATAGAGCTGGGAAGTGTGTTCATAGGTGGCATTAGAAAAAGCCCCTCTAAACAAAGAAAAATAGCTGTATGAGGTTAGAGTGTGAGCATTATCTGCATTACAGATAAAGCTATTCTTAATTCACTATAAAATTATAGTTAATATTAGCTAGTTACATATTAATATTATACTGGAGGTCACATATTCCATTAATTTAGGAAATGATGCCAAACCAGGTATCTGTAGGCATTAAACACAAAATGAATTTATATGAATCTAATTCAAGTCGTTAAGGTAACTGATTTAACTTTATCCTTCAACATCCACAACTTCCTTGTCCTCAAGAAGCACACTTACTTAGTTTTCTTGCATTGTTTCTTTTGAAGGAGCTTTTTAGAATTTCTTATGCACCACAACCCTTTTAACACTAAGTCACAGTATTAGGTTTATGAAAATGCACAATATCTAGCCTGTTATTTTAGCACCATGCCAATACATTTTACATCCAGTAGTTTTGCTGCCTATTCTTATATTTCTATTTGTAACATTTGATTAATACATTATCAACCCATACTTATATATAATTGTTGGGATATATTTAAGTCATGGTGAATTTTTTTTGTTTAATACACAACAAAGTATTGATTCTTTAAAATTATACTATTTATCTAATATCATGTAGTGCTACTGATTGAGCTGGTTTAGTGGGACTTAATTCAGGTAAATACAATACCAGTTTCTGAAGGGGAAGGTGGCTCTCTTTCATCTAGATCATCTGCAGAGGACATAGTTCCACTGGATGGTGTTCGTGGAAGTTTTCGATGAAAGTCTCCTAGAAGAAAATTGCGGATACAATTACCTGACCATTCATTGTAGAATCTTTGAAACAGGAAATGACAACACTTTCGAAATAACACGTCATACTATTTTATTAGCTTCAATGTAAAAATTTGCTTCTATTCTCATACTCTGGGTAACAGGGAATTTTGATATTCATTCCTGGGAACAAAAAGAAATTTAACTAAATCTGACTTTCCCAAACAAATTTAAAACTGAGGCTCATGTAGTCCAATAACACTTTACTGCCAACTTCTGATGGTAAGTATTAGAGATTGTAAACTCCACAAGTATAGCTGATATTTTCCATTCATATCTAATACCTAATATGTGACAGAGTAGCTGGCACAACAGTAAAGTTGTCATTAAATGTTTGCTGAATTAAGTTATAAATGTATACAATTAAACCAAAAGCTTTCTACACATACAAAAATCTTTGAATATAACAACCCAACAGTAACATCACATTTATGTTACTGGCAAGACTGCCGACTGGGAACCAGGAACAACAGCCCAGTGATACTGGCAGGGAGCTGAGACCACAGGATACAAGCTATGTCAGCAAATGACACTGCCATATGTATCAAAGCATGTTTGGAAGCAGCTCAACTGGGAATGAGGTTTATTTACTCCCTCTGCACAGGCCTATATCTAAGTGGAAGAATTCACCTTAACGTAAGGCCTTAAACGTTTCAAATTCAGAGTTAGAAAAGCCTTTACAAATGATTTTAAAGAACATCCTCTTCACCAAAGGATTTTTCTTCACAATATGCTTAAAGGTAGCTATCTAGTTTTCACTTTGAATGTGCCCCCAATGACTGATAAATCACAAGGTTGTATTGCTCCATTTTATAACTATTCTAATTGTAAAATGCATTTCTTATATTACTGAACAGAAATCTGCCTCCCTATAAATCCCAGCCTTGGTCATATTTTTCCCAAATGGAGGAAACAAGCACTCTAACTTTAATCCCTTGTCACTTCCAGTATTTGAAGACAGCTGACAGGTCTCCAATTTTCCTTTTTCCCAGGCAAGGCATTCCCAGGTTTTCACCCATTTATCAGGTGATGTGGTTTCTAAAATTTTGCCTTTACCACATGAAGTTTTATGGGATCCTAAATAATTTGGGGCTTGCTCTAGATTGGGTCATAATTTCTGGAGCTACCTAGAACCAGTTTGTTGTTACAAAGCTAATTACAAATATTGAGCTCAATATTAGGCTCACATTTCCAGAATGTTCCTTGAACAGTGCTAGTTCTAAAGGAGGCAGCAAAGTGGCAGGTGATAATCAGCCTAAGAACCCAGTGCTGCGTGAAAATAGTTTCCTAAATTTAAATATAAGAGATTTATCTAAATGAGTACAACTTCTGCAATATGTAAAAGAAGAAAAAGGCCTTGGAATCTGAGATGGCTTAAATCCTGTAATCTATTAAGATCCTAGAAGAAAGAAACGTTGCCAGAAAGAATGGGCCTGAAGCAGTCTTTGGTAGAGGTGTAAAGAAAGAATGTTGGATGTAAGAATCTCATGGGTTCAACTGCTACCTTCTTCTCCCGCTAGCTGTATAACCTAGGCAAGTTACTCTCTTAGAAGCCACTAAGGGAGAATTCAAATCGCTTACTCTATTTCTGTCTGGGGATCATGAGATAATCTATATTAAAGTATCTTAAAGCACATTTGTAAAAAATTAACAAGAATAAGTAATTGCAGGCACAGAAATACCAAAATAACATTGTTTACTATAGCAATTAAGTACCAAACAATCCAAAATATGATAATTATATTCACAGAATATACAGCAGTGAAAATAAAGGTGGCTACCTACATTCACATAGATCTTAAAAAAAAAAACACATAAATGAAATCACAATAGCATAATTCAATTTGTATAACATTCAGAAGAGAGCAAAACTTCACCAGATATAGGTACTAGAAACATTTAAAATAGCTAGAGAATGTTTTTAAAACATTTCAGGATAATGGTTTATTCTGGTGGGAGATAGGGCAATGATACCAAGGAGGTGTACACAGGAGGCTTCTAATATACTGATAATCATCTATTTCTTAGGCTGGGTGGCAAATATATAAGGGGTTTTTAAAAACTATTTTTTAAATTGTACACTTTCCTCTCTATTATGTGTGAAAGTTCACTATAAAAACAAGGTAGTTAAAAAATACCTAAAAAAGGACTGATCTTTCAATGAGTTTTCATTGCTAGACTTAAATATAGATGTACCTGGACTTATAGATTCTGAATCCAGAGACCTAGATTCGCTGCTCCCTCCAGTGCTCTCAGAGTCACTAAACATCCCAAATGTCCATGATCTTATAAAGGAAGGACCTTTAATAAAAAGAATAAAGTCAAAACTTGGCTACAGGTGGATTTCATAAGGTAAAATACTGACATTCTATCAAGTGAGACAATTCAAATTTCTTTAACAATAACCAGTTATCAACGTTAAGACAGGCACCATGGTAACAACTGTGAATAAGATCTCATAAACTTACAAACTAAGGCCTGATTTTTAAATTCCAGAGCACCAATTAATTTAACAATCACATTCGAACAATCTGATCTTTTATAAATTAGCACTCTCTTTAGGGTGGAAAACTACCTGTTATATCTGCACTGTTAGAGCATCTGTCCTCTTCAATTTTATTAGAACTGTCAGGAAGGCGTACAACATCCTCTAAAGAGTTGGCAGGTCCAAATCCTGAAGGTTGGGAACTATTTAAATGTTTATTTACATTTCTGAAACAACAACGACAAAAAACAAAACTCAACACTCCAAAGAATAATAATCAGTCTATTTCATTCTATGTTTAGAAAAATCTATTAATTTAACAATCATAGAAGAATTAAACCAACTAAATATTAAAAACAAACCACACTCATGGTTCAGCTTCTTATAGGAGATGTAAATACTTTTTAATTATTTGTCCTTATTACAGTGAAAACATGGGAAGTGAATAGCAAAAGTATAGTCAATTCATGTCATGGTTAAACTTTTCTAGCATGACCTCTGTGAAAAACATAGGTTAAATTTTGTCGACCTTCAAAACACGTATGGCCATCATATGCCATTCCCAAAGGATTTTTAATTCTTAAATAAAAGAAGTCTGTGTCAAAATGGAAAGGCTTACTGTTAGTGAATTACATCTATTCTTTAAATATATCTACTTCGATACCATAAAATAATATTTAAAGAACTCAGAAAATTTTTAATTTTGTCAGTTAGAAAAGTCTCCTCCTTGTACTAGATAGAAACTTAACAATTAAGTGTTTTATATTTTGAAATAATTTTGTCTGTACATTAATTCTCACCCATCAACTTTTTCTTCTTCAGTTGAATTTGTGGCCTTGACAAATTCACTGTACTCTTGGCCTGGGTCATAGAGTTTGGCACTATCACAGAGAGACTGTAAACTGTCTGCAAGGGAAGCAGCCTGCAGATGCTGCATGTGGAAGAGGTTAACTGTTACCTATGGACCCAGAGACAAAAGGCAGAGTAACTCATGATATACAGAATGCTATATAAACATACATTTATTTCAATGACTGCACCAATAAAAATGCCATACAGTGAAGCATACAACACTGAATATCACTCTGAACATACTATGATGCCTGATTTTGCATAAGTCTAGATTAGGGAGAAAAGTAGTTTGAATCTAATATCTAGGAGCAATCATTTCCAGCAAAACTGGCTTTTAGCTGAAAAGTTCAAAAGTGACTTCAAAAACTCCATGCCCCAACTGGTTCATAATTTTAGGAGATGGATGTGTTTCTGAGGATCCTCATCTCTATATCCTGATGGTCTGATCACAACTGCCTAAAAGAAAAACATGGGGAAAACACTTCCAGTCAAAGAACTATTATTTAGACTGTTTTCACTTTTTCAATCCTATAAAAATAGAAATGTTTAACTACAGTACTCAGTTCTAATAATTAGATATTACCTTGAATTTATTCAAAATACATTATTCCATTGAGTTTCACAAATGCCTAAATATATTATCACTATCATCACTTGTACTAACAACAATAGCAGCAGCTGACAAGTGTGTACAACATGCCAGACCCATTCTCAGAGTCTTACACGAATACACTAATTTGATGTTCACAAAAACCTAGGCTTTGGGTATATTACAGCAAACCGATGAGATACTGACCCTCATGGACCTTTACGTTCTCCTGAGGGTGGTACGCGAGAGAAGTAACAAATTACGTAAATAAAATACTTTCTGGTACTGAAAAATGCTATAAATACTATATAAGAATGTCAAATTATGCAGTATGACCAGGTACGTGTTTGTGAAAGGGTATTTCCAACATGGTAAATTAGGGAAGGCTTCTCTGAGGAGGTAACATTTGAACTGCGAGCCGATGTAAGAAAAGCTTCATGGAGATCAATCCAAATGAAAGGAGCAGGTAGTGCAAATGTGAATGTGAAAGAGCTTGTCATGCTCAAGAAACAGATGAAAGGTCAATATGGTTGAAGTATATGGAAAGAGCTGGAGCTCTGGTTTAAGATAAAGCTAAAAAAAGAAGTAGTCATCTAAACTATGGCAAGGTGTCTGAATTTAAGTGCAACAGGAAGCTGGTGGAGCATTTTACACAAAGCTGTAACATGATCTGATTTATTCTTTAAAACGACACTCTGGCTTCTTTGTGGGGAAGGTATTTAAGGGTAGCAATCTGAATAAATGCTAAATTTCAATTAGCTTAATGTTATTTCAAAGACTGCCATGTTTCCTCTTCATCTCTCTTGATATACCAGATGATAGGATAATTAGCCTCTAAGTCCTTTTCAATGTAGACAGGCATTCCCTAAGGATACTTGACTCTGCATAAATAGTATTTGAAAAGTACAGATAACAGAATAAATAGCTTATTTGTGCCCTAACTTCTTCAAGAAACAAAGAAAATTCAAACTGCATAAGGTACAGTTTAATTCTAGCAACTGGCTATGTTAGAGCATTCTCCAGCTAAAGGTAAACTGCTTACTCTCTTGATCCTAAAGGTAACTTGCACGCTAGGTGACCTTCATCAAGTTATTTATAATTTATTTAAACCAGTGCATTGAAAAAGTTAATGTGCAAATGAATCACCTTGGGGATCTTGTCCAAATGTAGATTATGGTTCTAAGGATCTGTGTTGAAACCCAAGATTCTGCATTCCTCATATGCTCTCAAAGTAATGGCAATATGACTGGTCCAAGGACCACATCTTGAGAAGGCTTTCTAAACTTTAGTTTTCTCATCAGTAAAATGGAGCTAAAAACTTGATAGGATTTTTGTGAGAATTAAATGAATTAATGTAGACCGTGAGCTTAATACACTGGCAGGCACGTAGTCAATCTTAGCTATTATTAGCTATTGTTTGAGATGAAGAGAATTTGTCAAAGGTAAATGGCCTAAATGACTTCTAAGGTAATTTCAAATCCTGGATTTTATAACTCTTTTAAATCCTTTCATGATTCTTTAAGTAAATAATATATTAATTAATCGAAATTTGGAAAATAAATGAGATACAATATTAAACACTCAAAAACATTTTAAGGAAGTTTTCTGGTTCAGATGCAGTAAGCTAACTCCCCCGTCTCCCACTGAATTCACCTAAAAATCTGAACAGAATGCACAAATCAAGACTCTGAAAAGTAAATGGAAATAAACTACAATTCAAGGTATGACCAATCCAGTGATAGATCTACTCCTGCCCTCTTTTCCAGCCCATGCTCAGCTCCTACCCAATTCTCCAATTCCCAAAGTACAAACTGAGTGCAGACAGAAGGAGCTCCAAGAGAGGTCCTTTCTGGCCCAAGGAACAAAAGCGGGGAGGGGTGATGGGAGATGAAACTAAAACAGTAGAAGAAAACTCCCTGGTTTCTTTTGTACATTTATTTTCTCTCCTGCCCCAGACCCCAAGCAAGTCCAAATCCCTAAGACACAATCCTATGGGAGCAGCAATGATGGCAGTAGCAGCTGAAGAGATGCCAAAACTCTAATGGAAATCCTTGTTTATGACCAGATGAACTGTAGTCTAGAGTGAGAGGGGTCTGAAATTTCTGTTACTTTTTTCTCTTTATCCTCCCCACACTTGGCCCTGAAGAAGAGCAGAATAGGCAGACCTAAGCCCCCAGCCAGAAGATTAGGAAGGGAGTCACACAGAAGCTGGAAAATGAACCTAACTGTATCAAATGGCTGCTAAAATTGAAAAAAAAATTAATGCTCAATATAGGTTATAAACAGGACCCAGAGTCAATAAAGTAATGACGAAAATATCTAGGATATCATTCAAAATTACTTGTCATACAAAGAACCAGGAAAATCTCAACAACTCGCAAGACAAAAGACAGTAAAAAGACACCAACCCTGATACGGCTCGGATTTGGGATGATCAGATGAAAACTCTAAAACAACTATTACAAAGGTTTCAAAAAAGTAGAGCAAACAATCTTGAAACATGGAAAAACAGAAGAAGTCTCAGCAAAGAAATGTAAGATATAAAGAAACAAAAGGAAAATTTATTGCTGAAAAATAAAATATCCAGAACAAAAAATTTACTGGATGAACTGTATGGGAGAATGGGGATAACCAAAGGAAAAGAGACTGTGAACTTGACGACAGATCAACAGAACACTATAAACAACCAAGAGGAAAAAGCTTTGGGGAAAAAAGAGAGGACTTCCAGAACTGCGGAAGATTAACAAAAGCTCTAGTGTTTGAGTCACTGCCTGTCAGAGAAAGAGGAAAAAGAATACTACAAAAAAAAAAAAAAAAATTGAAGAAACAAGTTGAAAACTTCTCAAATTTTTCAAGAGTCAAACTTGTAGATTCAAGAAGTTCAACCAATCCAAAACAGGAAAAACAGCAAAAACCAGGTCTAGATATGTCTTAAACAGACAAAATCCAAAGACAAAAAAAATCCCACAAAAACAGCCAAAGAAAAACACATGCCACAATTGGGGAATGATAATTCAAATAATTACTGGTATCTCATGAGAAACTACGGATGCCATAAGGCAGTGGAACAATATTTTTAAAGCAGTGAAAGAACTGATTTCTGTATTTAGAATTCTATATCCAGTGAAGGTGTCCTTCAGAAATGAAGACGAAATAAAGACATTCTCATATGAAACACAACCAAGTGAATCCATTACCAGCAGACCTGCTATAAAATAGTGGTAAAGGAAGTTCTGTAGACAAAGTGTTACCAGAGGAAAGATGGAACCACTAGAATGCAAGAAGAATGAATAGAAATAGTAAATAATAGACTACTTTTTTCCTCTTAACCTCTTTATAATATGTATGACTTTTAAAAGCAAAAATTATGAGAGTCTGGTGAGGTTTTCAATGTAGATGGATGTAATTTACATATATCAAATACAACCCAGATTAGGTAAAGGAACTTCTACGGTGGTGATGCTTCTGTGTTCCACTTGAAGTGGTAAAAAACTAGTTCTAAGTAGACTGTAAAAAAATTAAGTGTATGTATAAATATAGATAAGTGTGCAACCATTTTTTTTAAACTTGGCTATTTATAGAATAATCTATTTTAGGCTGAATTGTCCTAGTACATGTTTTAATGCATCTAGCATTTTCATATAACTCTGCAAGCCACATTAAATGCTCGGCTTCTTCAACAGTTTTTCACAGTTCATTACTACACTTTCAGGTAACTAGTAATCTCAGAACTTCTATTTCTGTTCCATGAAAGAGATATTTTTTTTTTTACCAGAATGCTTATTTTGTATCTTAATGACACAATATCCATTTTCATATATGACAGAATCCATATATGTACTACTACATCTGTATGTTCTTAGTCACATCAGGCTGCTACAACAAAAATACCATAGAGTGACTTAACAAAGACTTATTTCTCACAGTTGTAGAGATTGAGAGATCAAGACCAAGGCACTATCAGATTCAGGGTCTGGTGTGGGCCTCAATTCCTGATGCGTAGACTGTTCTTTTCTCTCTGTGTCCTCACATGATAGAAGGGGAAGGGTCATGAGGGCTCCACCTAGTCACCTCCCAAAGGCCCCACCCTCCAAATATCATCACATCATCACACTGGGGATTAAGAACTCAACATGCTAATTTTGCAGGGGGTCATAAGCAGTCCATAGCAACTCAGTTCGACCAAGTCTTAAACAGATAAAAACCAAATATTCAACCAAGATTGTGAGGTTCTAATGAGAATTTACAATGTTAAATGATCTCAAAAACCATTATGTTTTGATATATGCTGCTTAACTGGTTGACTCTATATGACATAAACAATCAAACACATTTTTTCATTGGTCAAGCGATGTAGTTTTACATTTAGCTTCACTGAGAGTAAATGTAGACAAAAGTAAAAAGTAATAATAGAAGTCTACATGCAACCATCGTGGTTATCAAGGCAATGCAAGTTTCTAAATGATAATTAGAGGGATATTTTCTCGGGTTATATGAAAAGATAAAAATTGAATTTCCTAACTGGAAGCTGGCCAGGAGTGGTTTGTAACTGCTATATTCTCTTGAAAAAGACACTGTAGTCATTAGAACAAGAGAAGGGAAGGGAAAGAGTTCTACCAAACAAAATCTCAGTTTTGGTTCATTTATTAAACTTTTCTCTCATTTTATAAGAACAAAGGGGAAAAAAACCATTCTGGTGATTGGACCCATGGGCCAGGCAACCCAATATTCAATTGACAGTGAATCCAAGACATTGCAAGCAATATTCAATTTATGACAGTGGTGCCAGGGGAGGTGTTATGAGCATCCACACTATTTTTTCCTTCACAATGTTTTCTTCAGAAAACATTTAAAAGTTAGGAATATAACCTGAGCTACTATAGCTTCTTAATAACACAGATGTGTGCAACCAATTTTTTAAAAAAGGTATATGAAGATACATAATAAAAAACCCAGTAGACAAATTAAAATATATGTCTAGAAAATTATCAATTCATCCAAAAGAAGGCAGAAAAAGGGAAACAGATTAAGGAAAATATCATAAGGCATAAACAAAAAAGAAATAAAATGATAAAACTAAATCTGAACATATATTTACCTTAAATATAAATGGTCTAAACACTCCACTTATAAGATAGTGCCAAAACAGATTTAAAAAAAAATCACAATAGAAGTGTATCCTCTCTATAATGCTATATAAGAAACTCACTTTAAATATGATAAAATTAAAAGAATGATAAAAGATATGCTACACTCAAAATAATCAAAAGAAAACTGGAATAACATATCAGTATTAAATAAAGTAGAATAAAAAGCAAGGGAATTTATCAGGATAAAAAGAGACACATTTCTAGGGATAAAAGGATCAATATACCAAGATCATTAATAATTGTTACTGTGTAAGCAATGGAGCTTCAAAATACATAAAACAAAAACTGATAGAACTAAAAACACACAATATGTTGGAGACTTCAAAACTCCTTTCTCAGTAATTGATAAAAGTAGCAAAGGTAAATCATCAAGAATACAGAAGAAATAAATTACATCTTAAAACAACAGGAACCAATTGATATTTATAAAACACTCCAGTTAACAACAGAACACACATGCTTTTCAAGTGTACATGTGGAAAATTCATCACTGATCTTTTCAAAGAAACAGCTTTTAGTTTCGATTTTTCCCTGTTTTTCTTTTTAAATTTTATTGATTTCTTTTTATTGATTTCTGCTTGTTTACGACTCACATCCTGGGTCATAAAATAAACTACATAACAAATTTAAGAGATATGTAATCATAACCAGTATTTCTCCCACCATAATAGAATTAAACTAAAAATCAGTATCAGGAAGATATACAGAAAATCCTCAAATACTTGGAAATTAAACAACAGACTTCTACATTATCCACAGATCAAAGATGAAGTCTCAAGGGAAATTAGAAAATATTTTGAACTGAATATAAATGAAAATACAAATTTTAAAATTTGTGGGATATACATAAGCAATACTTAGAGCGGAAAATTTAAAGAATTAAATGTATCAGAAAAGCACAGGAAGGTCTCAATAAACAACATAAGCTTGTGCTTTAAGAAACATTTTTAAAAAGGCAAAATAAACCCAAAGAAAGTAGAAATAAAGAATAAAATGCAGAAATCTGTAAAATTAAGAAAAAGAAAAACTGATGAAACTAAATGCTATTTCTTTTTTAAAAAGATAATAAGACTTATAAACCTCTTGCCAGATTGACCAATGAGAGAGAAAGAGAAAAAAGATGCAAATTACCAGTATCGGGAATGAAACAGAGGTTATTACTACAGCCCACTGAGACATTAAAAGGTAAGAGAATACTACAAGACACACTGTGCACATAATTCAACAACCTAGATAAAAAGGACCAATTCCATGAAAGCCACAAGCTACCAAAAATCACCTAAGAAGAAATAATTAACTTGAATAGGCCTATATCAAAATACGCTGAATATGTAGTAAAAAAAAAATCTTCCAAAAGAGAAAATCCCAAGCCTAGACACTTTCACTGGAGGAATGTTATCAAACTTTTAAAGAAGAAATAATACAAATTTGAAACAATCTTTTCCAGAAAACAAAATAGGAGGAAGCACTTCCCAATTCATTTTATGCAGCCAGAATCACCCTGACACTTTCAAAACCAGACAAAAACATTTTTTTTAGACATATCAATCTTTCACTGAGAGAAAAAGAAAAAATACTCAACAAAGTAGCAAATTGAATCCAGCAATATATAAAAGAAAACAATTCCTCATGACCAAGAGGGGCTTATTCCAGGGATGCAAAGCTAGGTCCACACTCATATATTAACGTAATCCACCATATTACAGGCTAAAGACAAAACCACATGTATCAAATAACGCAGAAAAATATTTGATAAAATCTAACCTTTATTTATGATAAAACTCTCAGCAAACTAGAAAAAAGAAATTTCTTAACCAGATAAAAGGCATCTTCAAAGAACCTACAGCTATCACCATATTTTATGATGAAAGACTGAGTGCTTTTCCCCTAAGATGGACAATTAGGCCAGGATGTCTTCTCTCACCACATCTATTTAACAGTGTACTAGAAGCCTTAGTCAGGACAATAAGAAAAAGAAATAAAAGGAATACAGATTGGAAAGGAAGATATAAAACTGTCCCTATTTGCAGGTAACATAGTTTTTCTATGTAGAGAATCCCAAAGGATTTACAAAAAGCTCCCAAAACAAGAGTGAGTTTAGCAAGGCTGCAAAATATAAAACCAACACACAAAATATCAAGTATATTTCTAAATATTAACAATTAAAACAGCCAGCCACGGTGGCTCACGCCTATAATCCCGGCACTCTGGGGGGCCAAGGTGGGTGGATTCCTTGAGCCCAGGAATTCAACACCAGGTTGGGCAAACATGGCAAAACCCAGTCTCCACAAAAAAATACAAAAATTAGCTGGGCATGGTGGCATGCACGTGTAGTCTTAGCTACCTGGGAGGCTGAGGACTGCTTGAGCCCAGGAGGGTAAGGCTGCAGTGAGCTATGATCACGCCACTGCACTCCAGCCTGAGTGACAGAGTAAAACCCTGTCTCAAAAAACAAAAACAAACAAAAAACCCCCCAAACCAATTAACAATGGGAATTTTAAATAAAGGAAATCTATACATATGCACTTATGTGTACATATAGACCATTCACAATAGCCCCCCCAAATAAACACATACATATACAGGATTAAATCTAACACAACTTATTAAAGGTATGTTGAAAACTACAAAATGCTGATTTTTTTTTCTTAATCAAAGACCTAAGTAGTTGGAGAGACATAATATAATATGTTCATGTGTTGGCAACTTTATATTGCTAAGATGCTACATATACAGTCAATGCTCCCCAGTCTGATCTAAAATTTAATATCAATTCCAACCAAAACGTTGGCAAGAGTTTTTTGGAGATATGGACAAGCTGATTCTAACATTTTTATGGAAGGTCAAAGAACCTTAAATACTCAAACAATTCTATAAAAGAATAAAGCTGGAAGACCCACACTGCGTACCTGATTTTAAGACTTGCTGCAAAGCAAAAATAATCAAGACACTGGGGCTTTATAAAAAGGACAGCGAGAACTAAACACCACATGTTCTCAATCATATGTGGGAACTGAACAATGAAATCACTTGGACACAGGGTGGGGAACATCACACACCGGGGCCTGTCAGGGGGCTGGGCACTGGGGGAGGGATAGCATTAGGAGAAACACCTAATGTAAATGATGAGTTGATGGGTGCAGCAAACCAACATGGCACATGTATACCTATGTAACAAACCTGCACGTTGTGCACATGTATCCTAGAACTTAAAGTATTAAAAAAAAAAAGACAGCAAGTACTTCAGTGCAACAAAATAGAAAATAAACAAGTAGACATCTACAAATATGGTCAACTGATTTTTACCAAGATGCAGAGGCAATTTAATGAAAATGGCATAGTGTTTTCAACAAATGGTATCAAAACAAGTGGATATCTGCATTTACCATGTTTTTTATTTTCTCTATTTTATGCAGTTTTGACATCTTAAAAAGCATGCTGGCCAGTGAGAGACTGACTCTCCCTGGGCTAGCTAATTCCTAGAGATAGCCAAGGGCACAGCTAGCATCACAGCTTTCATGTGCAAAGCAACAAGTCTCAAGTCCATAGATCCAGCCACCTCCTTCTCTAACTCTTACACACAAAGCCAATTATTTTCTCTGTCCTAAATCACCCCAGGGCCAGGTACCAAACAACTGGAGACCATCCCTATGCTCCAAAGTCCATGGAAATTCATACTAGCCAATCCTAAACAGTTTACCTTGCCTTTCCTGAGGAAACCCCAATAAAAACTCTACTTAGCTTTCTTTCATCCCTACTTATGCTTGCCAAACCTGGTAATTCCCTTGTGGCCCTGTGTGGATTGACATGTCCCCTTCTCTTGGGAAATTTAAATCCTAAGTTTTTCTTTCAATGGCACTGACCTTTCTGTGTCACTCCGATAAAGTAAAATCCTGTGGGTATAATTTTATTATAACATCCATATGCTAAAAATGAACCTCAACCTGTACCTTAAACCTTACACAAAAATTAAGCCCAAACGGATCATATATCTATATGTAAAACTATTGAAATTTTAGTAGAAATCACAGGATGAATCTTTATGATCTTGGGTTAGGTAAAGCACTCTTAGGTATAACCAAAAGCATGACTCATAAAAGAAAAAACTGATAAGTTGGATTCCAACAAAATTAAAACCTCTTTCTCCCCAAAAGACACTGCTAAAAGAATAAAAAGAGAAGCTCCAGAATGAGAGAAAATATATGCAAGCTCAACAATAAGAAAATAAACAACTCAATTTTTAAGATAGCTAAAACACAGATTGTCAATAAGCCTTTGAAAAGATGCTCAATATTGTTAATCATTTTTAGAAACACAAATTAAAACCACAATTAGATAACACACCTATTGGAACAGCTAACATTTAAAAACAATGACTGATACATGTCAAGGACACAGAACAACCAAAACTCTCATACACTGCTGGTTAGAATGAAAAATATTATAGCCACTCCGGAAAACAGTTTGGCAGTTTCTTATAAAGGTAACTACACATTTAGCACACCAGCCAGTAATCCCACTCCTGGTATTGACTTGAGAAACAAGAAAACTTATGTTCAACAAGAATGTATAAGAAAATATTCTGCGGCTCTACTCATAATCACCCCAAACTGGAAACACCACAAATGTCCAACTAGTGAATGGATAAACACTATAGTACAGTCATACAATGGAATTCTGCAATAAAAAGAAACAAACTATTGATACATGCATAACACTGATGAATCTCAAAGGCATTATGGTGAGTAAAATAAACCAGTCAAAAGGTTATATACTATATGATTTCACTTATATGACAATCTGGAAAAGACCAAACTCATAAGGCAGAGAACAGATCAGTACTTGCCAGAGGTTAGGAGTGGGCAGAGAGTTGGACTACAAAATAAGTAGCACGAAGGAATCATTTTTAAGTGATAGTATTGTTCTGAATCCTGATTGTGGTAGTACTTACACAAATTTGTAACTGTTAAAACTTGTGGACTATACATGAAAAAAAGGTTTTCCATGTAATTAATTTTACGAAAAACATTTTAAAGAGTAAATAAAAACACTTCAGGACAGAATGCTTTGTCTCCAAATAATTTGGTTCAATTTTAATATTTAATTTACTCCAATTCTGAAGAATATATCTCAGTGCACTGGCAGAAGTTTCAAGGGTCAAATCAATGATGTCAGCAAAGCCAAGAAAACTGGTGGCTTAGAGGCAATTTTAAACTCTCAGACTTCAATTTTAACCAAACAAATCATCAATCCAGAGAACATGGGGAAAGGCAGATCAAAAGAAATTCGAACTGTATATCACTATGAAAAACTGAAAATCAATCTGCAAACTCAACACATTTCATTAATCTCAGAATCTAAATCCCGTAAGAATTGTAACTTATCAGGCATACCTTCCCCTTCTGCAGATAGAGACTTCTCTTTCTTTCTTTTCCCTCCCTCCCTTCCTTCCTCCCTCCCTTCTTTCCTTTCTTCTCTCTCTCTCTTTCTCTCTCTCTTTCTTGATCACCCACTCTAGAGTGGGTAATCATAATCGAAGCTCACTATAACCTCAAACTTTTGGGCTCAAGTGATCCTCCCACCTCAGCCTCCCAAAGTGCTGGGATTACAGGTGTGAGCCACCATGCCTTGCCTGATGGTCTTTTCTTCTTGCCTTCAAAATATTGCAGAAATTACTTACAGCTTTAAGGGTAAGATCACACTGGAAAACAAGTGTCCGGAGTTGTGCTAAAATTTCTCTTTTGGTATTTTCTAGATCATTTCTTCTTTCTTCAACATTTGTCACACAAACTTTGTAAAGTTCATTTGCTTCTTCTACCTTCACAAATATCACAGAAAAAAAAATAACACTAGAATTTATATTTTAAACAAATATTTACTATAGTAAAGCTAAGTTGAAATAACTGAAAATTCTGAAATATTCTGTTTTCAAAATAATACTTCTAAAGTTAATCTGTTCTGGTCAGTGATTCAAAGGCACTTGATTTTAATGGACAGCCATGTACAATTTATAATTAGTACACCGTCTATAAAATATTTGCTTCTATTTGAAATAGCATTTTATATTTATATTTACTATATTCCATATAATCTTACAGAATTTGTTCGTAAAATTACATTTCATCAATAATACAAAGCTTTTGCCTATCCTTGCTATCAGGTGCCTGAATTAGTACACATACACACACACACTTGCCTAAAAGGTGAACTTTCTTGTCAAGTAAAATAAACTACTGCCTTCTCTAAGATATTCTTTCACAAACTCCAAAATTCAGGTCTCAGCATAGTGGTTCTCAAAATGTGGATCCTCACCAACAGCATCAGCACAACCTGAGAGCCTGTTAAAAAATGTTGACCTACTGAATGAGAAACTCTGGGGGATGGGCTTAGCCATGTTTTAACATGCCTTTCCAGGCAGTCTTGGCAGACGCAGAACTTTGACACCAAACTCCTGGCAGATTACCGCTAATTCAACTTGCAAATAAAAAAGAAAAAGATCGTTACTTTTTGGAGAGCCTCCTCTTCCAACCTTCGCTTTTTTTCTAGTTGCTTGTTGAGATTTTTTGCTAATCCACCACTTGAAGACAGATGCTCCTCTTCTGCACGAAACATGGAAGACTTCGCTTTCTCATATTCATCTTGACGTTGCATGCATAATAATTTTGCCTTTTTGAGAGCATTCTCTGCTTCAAGCTACACCGAAAAGAGTATTAAACACAGAATATGAAAGAAATCCTACTGAACAAGCATCTTTAGCATATTCAGCAAGATAGTTAAGACTATTTTAGAAAAATGAGAGCAAGGAAGGTCAGTATATACTGCAGATTATTTTAAATGTTCACAAATAGATACATGAAACTCCATTTTAATACTAACCATTTTATTTTGCTCCTGTTTCCAAAGCTCTTTTATTTCTTTCCTTTGTTTTTCCATTTCATTTTTCCTCCCAAGTAGAGGCTGTGAAAGGTATTTAAAATGGAAAAAGAGAAAAGCAATTTTCTAATGGCATGCCATTGCTTAAAAATAAAAGTGCATTATACATATAAATTAATCTTTACCTGCACAAATTTGTTAGCCTGGAGAGCTGCAATTGTTTGTTGTAAAAGGTGACTGCTCTCTATATCATTAAGAAGAGCATTAGTAAACAGAGACTGCAGTGGCATGAACTCCTAAAATTTAAAATTGAAAAGTAAATTTTACAATAGAAATGGCACTAGAATTCCAAACACATCACTACCCTTCTTCAAAAAGGGAAACTAAGTTTAGACCTTTGCCCCCAGAAAAATAACTAGTCAAAAACATGACTATGAGAAAAATATAGAAGAAAATTAATTATAATTAATCATAAAACTGGTTAGCAAAAGTAGTAGCTATCAAGACAATCAGTATTTGTATAAAATTGTAAATTTCTGGCTGGGAATAGTGACTCATGCCTATAATCCCAACACTCTGGGAGGCCAAGGTGGGTGGATTACTTGAGCTCAGGAGTTTGAGACCAGCCTAGGCAACATGGTGAAACCCCATCTCTACAAAAACATGCAAAAATTAGCCAGGGCATGGTGGGCACCTATAGTCCCAGGTCATCAGGAGGCTGTGATGGGAGGATCGCTTGAGCCTCGGGGGACAGAGGTTACAGTGAGCCGAGATCACGCCACTGCACTCCAGCCTGGGTTACAGAGTGAGACCCTGTCTTAAGATGAAAAAAAAAGCATATTTCCTAGATTTTTTCGTAATGGACATCCATCTAAACTTAAAATAATTTTGTCAATAAAAAGATCAGCATTTAAGTGCTTTCCTATATTAACTGAAATATTCTGATTTTGCAAATTATTGGGAGTTCATGAGTAGTTTCTTATTATAGAACCCCCGAAGTTCACAGAACACTTACCTGAATTCCAATGTTGGTTCTAGTTGCCTCTGCCAACTTGACCATATTTCTAGTGGACTCCAATTCTGAAAAGTTCAAAGAGGGTATCAGAAGGTAAAATCAGTTTATTTTTCCCCCTGTATACTCTAAAATTACTTGTAGTAATTCCACAATTAAGAAGTGATCACAAATACTAGTGTGTATCAAGATATAATACAGCAATACTTCTTTCTTCCTTTTTTTTTTTTTTTTAAAAAAGAGACATGGTCTCACTACGTTGCCCAGGCTGGTCTCGAACTCCCAGGCTCAAGTGATCTTTCAGGCTCAAGTGATCTTCCAGCCTCAGCCTCAGGAATAGCTGGGATTACAGGCATAAGCCACCATGTACAGCTCTTAATGCAGCACTTCTCAATTGTGAGTGCTCATCAGAGTCAACTGGGAAACTCTTTCAGAATATATTTGCCTCCATTTCACCTCTCTGAAGGATAGGATCTAGGCTTGTGTACTGATCCTCTACAAGACTATTCAGGTGATTCTGATTAGCACTCTCTATTATAAGCAAATAATACAGTAGAAAGAGCATAGGCTTTGGGTAGATTCTATATTCTTCCAGTTATGCTATATGACTTTAAGCAAATCTGCTATATGACCTTAGGAAATCTCCTGTCTTGTCTCTCTCAGCTGTAATATAGGAAAAACAATTCTTGTCTTGCCTACTTCTCAGAGTTTTTTTAAGAAGTAAATAAGATAATGACTATGAAAACATTTCAATAACTGTAAAACACTTGGGAAATATTAGCTATTAAAATGTTTCTTCTCTGTTTCCATTGCCTTCTACTCATACATCTATTGTTGCTATTATCTCCTGACCATATTATCTGACTGCAGTTCTTTTTACCCACTAGAGTATGACTTCTTTGAAGGCAGAGACAGTATTCTATTTGTCTTTGTGTCCCTAGGTCTAGTAGTTGGTCCACAGTAAATACTCAATAATTCCATCTAGCGTAAGAAGAGTCTTTTCTGGATAATGGTTTTATTCATTATAATGAAACAGGTACTAATTTGGAATTCTATTACTCATAATCTGTAAAAAATGAGTTAGAAACAACTTAATTATTATACTCTAAATCAGATGCTTTAAAACGCAACTCACCCAAGTTAAGCTTTTTTTCAACCCATGAAACTATGTTCTTAGTATATTTTGACCAAGTTTTAGCATATGACAAAGCCAGCTCGATAGAGTCAGTGTTCTTTAACAGCACGTTGTCTAGTTCTAAAGGGAAAAAATTTCCTGAAAACAAAAATATCAAGGTAAGTATATGTTAAATGTGATCACATCATAACTCCAAACAAAGAAGCACTGAGATCCTAAGATACTAGTCAATAAAAATTGGTTTTTAAAAAAAATACAAGTGACAAATTTACAATTAAAAGGCCAGAGTTTAAACTTAAAATGGTTTCAAAATATAATGTATTTTTATCTTAAAATATATTTCTATTATTCATCAAGTTAAAAGCTTTACACAATTCTTGATCAGTCTATATCTCATATTATCTATCTACTCTAGCAGGTTATTTCCCTTAAGCTTTATATGTAAAACTTTATATATCATTTTGCATTAAAAATGAATACACTAGGTTACTAACCAAGAAGAGATTAATCCAGGACATTCATAGAAAGTAACTACAAGAAGTTTGTGAAAAGTTATAAAACACCTTGAGCATTACCTTTTTCACTGGATGAGTCCACTGATTCCACAGAAACATTTTCAAATGACTTACAACATGGAAAAAGATAAATTTAAAATTAGAGAAGAACACAAATCTTTGCTTCAGAATTTTTTTGCCCCAATTTGTTACTCTGACATAATTCCTGCTAAAGAATTTCAAGTATTTAAAACTTAAAGGCCTTAGAAGTCTGTTTAAGTGCCAGAACACTTCATAAGAATTTCATAGCTTTTTACAACAGGAGTTCCCAAGATCCAAGAATGAACAACCTCACTGTTGTTACTAACAGCATTAGTTAACATTAATGAATCCATTCAAAACTTTAAATTTTGCAGATAACAAAAATATTAGTCAAGAAGTTAGAGAAGCAATGCAAACATATTGCTATCTAAACAGAAGACACAGATCTGCCTCTTCCAGTCATCTTTTATCATTTTACTATATGATAAGCATGGTCTCTGAAAGTCTATTACATAGCTTAGCACAAAACTTTCTACGATGATGGAAGTGTTTTATATCTGTACTGTCCAATAAAGTAGCTAATAGCTCCATGTAGCTATTTGAACATTTAATAAGTGGCTAGTGTGACTAGGAAGTGGAAGTGAATTTTTAATTTTATTTAACTATTATAATTAAATTTAAAGAACTACATGTGACTCGTGCTACTTTATTGCATTGTGCTAGAAAACATCATTTACCAAAATTTTGAGATCTTAAACAAACTTAATCGATTTAAATTGGGCAATACAGGGTATACAGGGATTCAATGCAAAACTGATCGAGGAGACCTGGGTCTGAAGTCCAGCTCCATTACTACCTGTATGACACTGGGCTACATATTTTAAGTTCACTAACTTTGTAAGTCCTTCTGTAAAAGAGGGATAAGAACACTACTTTCAAAAGACTGTTTTAAGAATTAAGATGATGTAGGCCTAGCGCAAGGCGTGGTACATAGTAACCACTATTAAACATATTGCAACAGGCCAGGTGTGGTGGCTTATACCTGTAATCCCAGAACTTTGGGAGGCTGAGGTGGACGGATCACCTGAGGTCAGGAGCTCGAGGCCAGCCTGGCCAACATGGAGAAACCCCATCTCTACTAAAATACAAATATTAGCCAGGTGTGGTAGCACATGTCTGTGGTCCCAGCTACTTGGGAGGCTGCGGCACAAGAAGTGTTTGAAATTAGAAGATGGAGGTTGCAGTGAGCCGAGATCACACCACTGCACTCCAGCCCAGGTGAAGGAGTTCTCACTCTGTCTCAAAAAATATATATATATTTAATATTATATATGTATAATATATAGTTGCAATATATATATTCAAATGAGGCAAATATATATATAGAGAGAGAGAAGGAGCAACTTCTATTTATTTATTTATTTATTTATTTTTGAGACAGAGTCTCACTCTGTCACCCAGGCTGGAGTGCACCATCACGATCTTGGCTCACTGCAACCTCCGCCTTCTGGGTTCAAGTGATTCTCGTGCCTCAGCCTCCCAAATAGCTGGGACTACAGATGCACATCACCCTTCCTGGCTAATATTTGTATTTTTAGTAGAGACTGGGTTTCGCCACGTTGGCCAGGCTGGTCTCGAACTCCTGGCCTCAGGTGATCCGCCCACTTCGCCCTCCCAAAGTACGAGATTACAGGTATGAGCCACCATGCCCTATTATTTTTAAAGGGTATTTTTCAAAACCGTTGATCAAAGTAATTTTATTATTAGGATTATATATCATCACGGCTTTTTTATTCCAATCTCTAAAACAAATTAAAACCTTCAAAAAAAAAGTACAAAAGAAAAAAAAGAAAAAAGTATTTTTTCCTGTTGAGAATTAGTATAATATGTATGCACAATAGAGGTACAGAAACAGGAAATATGATTCACACCTAAAATTTAAATTGTTCAGTGTCTTGCCACACAGATAAAATGTGTAATCTTCTGAAGTAGTAGCAACAGTTTGAAAAGATAAAATTTAGGAATAATCATGAATAATAGCAAAATATTTAAACATCTTACAACTTTTCATCATTCTCCTCCATTTGTCAATAGATGGCTTCAGTAACAGTCATAATTTTTGGTAATATTGTAATACATATAACAAATGCCTTAAATAGTCATTTTTATTTTATATAATTTTAAGAAGGACCTGAAGTTTTTATAATAATATAAGTCCCTGGCACGTTTCCAAATATTTGATTTTTTTGTTTTTGTTTTTGTTTCTTTGTGTTTTTTTAGAGACAGAGTCCCACTGGCTAGAGAGGAATGACACAATCACAGCTCACTGCAGCCTTGAACTCCTGGGCTCAAGTGAATCCCCCCTCAGCTTCCCTTTCAAGTAGCTGGGACTACAGACTTGTGCCACCACATCTGGCTAATTTTTTGTAGGGACAGGGCCTCAATCATGTTAACCAGGCTGGTCCTGAACTCCTGTCCTCAAGTGATCCTCCCACCATGACCTCTTAAAGTGCTGGGACTATAGGTGTGTGCCACCACACCTGGCTAATTTTTTGTAGGAACAGGGTCTCAATCATGTTAACCAGGATGGTCTTGAACTCCTAGCTTCAAGTGATCCTCCCACCTTGGCCTCTTAATGTGCTGGGACTATAGGCATGAGTCACTATACCTGGTCCCAAATATCTGTTGAAATCCTTTTTGGATTTGATCATCCTTAACAGAAAATGATCAACATAGGTCCTGATGCAGTTTTTTAATGTATTTTGTTTGCATTCAGCAAAAAAGTTTAGTCAATTAAAAACATTACTACCATAAACTTTAAAGAAATATTATCCATACATTCCTTATATTCTGTTATTTCATAGCAATTTTTCTTTTTTTTTTTTGGAGACAGAGTCTCACTCTTGTCACCTAGGCTGGAGTGCAGTGGTGTGATCTCGGCTCACTGCAACCTCCGCCTCCCGGGTTCAAGCAATTCTCCTGCCTCAGCCTCCTGAGTAGCTGGGATTACAGGTGCCCACCACTATGTCCAGCTAATTTTTGTATTATTAGTAGAGACGGAGTTTCACCATGTTGGCCAGGCTGGTCTCAAACTCCTGACTTCAGACAATCCGCCCACCTCGGCCTCCCAAAGTGCTGGGATTACAGGTATGAGCCACCACCCCCGGCCTAAGATTAGGCAATAGTTGAAACATGAGGTTAAAAACATTAAAGACTTTGCTTTTTGCTTTCACACAAACTTAGCTTACCTTAGTTTCTCGAGAAACAGGCAGTCGCAGTAATGAATCATTGCCTACATCTCCCATAAGGAAGTTTGTAAGGCTATCCAGGGAGGTTAAAAAAAGAAAGACAAGTCATTATACTTCTTTGTGACAGGGTTTACATTCAACATGTTATCTAAAATAATTTTTTAAAAATAAGAACCTTAGAAATAAACCCCTAGGAATCTGTTCACATAAACCACAGTCACTTGCAAATGGATGTTGCTTCTAAATAGCTATAAAAATATCTTCGAATATAGTAATAAGGCCATACAGAAGGTAGTTTTTCCAAAGTTGTGATATTTAATACCATTTAATACTTCATTTCCCACGTATGTTACTGGATAATGCAACATACTCTCACTAAGACACCTAGGACTAGTTGCTTTAAATGACAGTTCTCTACTTACATATTTCCAAAGGTAAATGCCAAAGTTTCAATAGAAGAAAACACTTCCTGGAAGAGATCGTTTTTGTTTTCTTCATTAACTTCTGTGAAGTTCACAGCTGTAAGGAAAAGTTGGTTACAATAAGGAAAAACATACTTTAAACTAGATTTATACAGAATCATTTAATCCTTTAAAACTTCATCATTAGTTCAAGAAGCATTAGAATATTCAGAAATTGAAAAACCTAACATACAAAATTGACATGATGTTCAAATTATTCATTATGAAATTCATATAAAAGAATCGGCTTGCATAAAAGCAGTTAGCATTCCAAACTGACTACTCCATGGATTACATAATTTGACACATCTAAAAACTGACTCAGTGTGAAATCCATCAGTGCTGGAGTCACAGAGTCCATGTTACACCACATCTCTCAATTATTAACACTGTTCTGTGCTATTTTCTCTTCCTTACTGCTTTCTGGCATTTTAAAAAACAGCTAAACACACTGTAGCTCACTGAAGGCAATATGAGGTACATTCTTTAGTATGAATTACCAATAATTAAAGTCATATATATATACATATACATATATTTGACACAGCATATAAAACCTGTAACAAAGCACATCACATTAAAAAAAAACACCCAGTGATTTGGAAAATTAAAATTCCTATTTACTTATAGCCTTATTTCTTATAACAGGCTCTTGGGCTCTGAGGTCCATGTTAATTGACATACAGCTAGCTGCATTTTGTTTACAATAGAGATATTCTAATATTTTGCATTTTGTTAAAGCAAATTATGAAACAAAACTGAAAAAGATTTCTTATTTTAACTTCTGTATACACTCTTGTTAAAAGCCCAAACACGGTTTACCAAGACAAAGTCTGAAAGTGGAATTGGTAATTTTTTTAAAGTAACTGGTGCTACTTGGGCTGGGTATAAAGAGTAACTGGTTCCCTATATGACCCCTCCCTAATATTCTCACCAATAAAGGGAAGGAAGAGAAACCTTTTGAAGAAGTCATTCTCTATTTTAAAACAGAGTTGTCTTTAATCTTGGCTGCACATTAGAATTACCTGGGGAGTTTTATTAATAAAAACAAAGTCTGGGTCCCACTAATCAAAGATTCAGATTTCACAGGTATGTGGTGAAGAATATATTTTGTCGCAAGCTCTCTCATGTGATTCTAATATACAACGAGAGTTGGAAAGCAAGAATTCCTAGGCAGGAGTGAATTAAACTTCAAGCCTATAAATCCCATGAAATTGCAACCAAAATTTTATATGCATAAGCCTCTGTAGATTGGCAGGTGGGAGGCTAAGATCCATAACCTTCATCAGATTCTTCTAAATATCACTGATACAAACAAAAAGAAAAAGTTACCATTGCGAATATGGTTCTTAAATAATGGGCATTTAAAAAATATTCTCAGACTTCTGCTCTGACCAAGATGGAGAAACAGATTATACTTCTACCTGAAACAACTAAAAGACACTCAAATAAAATATAAGAAACAGGCTGGGTGTGGTGGCTCATGCCTGTAATCCCGGGGCTTTGGGAGGCCAAGGCAGGAGGATCACTTGTGGCCAAGAGTTCAAGACTGCAGTTAGTTATAACTGCACCACTGCACTCCAGCCTGACAGAGCAAAACTCTGTTTCTTATTTAAAAAAAAAAAAAAAAGATTTCTATACAAAGGACATTACCAGGGATAAAAAGAGTCATTTATAATTATGAAAGAGTTGATTCATCAAAAAGACATAACAGCCAGGTGCAGTGGCTCATGCCTGTAATCCCCCAGCACTTTGGGAGGCCGAGGTGGGCAGACTGTCTGAGCTCAGAAGTTCAAGACCAGCCTGGGCAACATGGCGAAACCCCATCTCTACTAAAAATACAAAAAATTAGCCAGGCAATGGTGACGTTTGCCTGTAATCCCAGCTACTGGGAAGGTTGAGGCATGAGAATCACTTGAACCCAGGAGGCAGAGGTTGCAGTAAGCTGAAATCATACCACTGCACTCCAGCCTGGGTGACAGAGTAAGGCTCTGGCTCCAAAAAAAAAAAAAAAAGGACATAACAATTCCATATGTTTATGTACCTAATAAACAGAGCTTTAAAATACTGAAAAACTGCAACAAAAAACACATAAATTCACAGTTGTAACTGGTGATTTCAATAACCCTTCGCAATAACTGACAGAACGCGCAGATGGAAAATAAGTAAGCATAGGGAAGATGAGAACAACACTATCTACCACCTTGACAAGACATTTATATGGCACCCTACCTGACAAAGCAAAACACATGTTCTTTTCAAATGCACACTGAATATCGTTACCAAGATAGACTATATTATGGGCCATAAAACAAGTCTTGATGAGTTTAAAAGGATTCAAATGAGGCAAAATATTTTTGTGATAACATGAAATTAAATTAGAAACAACAGAAGGATCTCTGGAAAATCTCCAAATATTTAGAAATTAAATAACACACTTTCATTTTTTTATTTTTAAATTTTATTATTATTATACTTTAAGTTTTAGGGTGCATATGCACAACGTGCAGGTTTGTTATATACATGTGCCAAGTTGGTGTGCTGCACCCATTAACTGTCATTTAGCATTAGGTATATCTCCTAATGCTATCCCTCCCTCCTCCCCCCACCCCACAACAGTCCCTGGTGTGTGATGTTCCCCTTCCTGTGTCCATGTGAATAACACACTTTTAAATAACCCAGGTGTCAAAGAAGAAAAAAGGAAATTAAAAAGTATTCTGACCCAGCACTTTGGGAGACCGAGGCGGGAGGATCACCTGAGGTCAGGAGTTTGAGACCAGCCTGGCCAACATGGCAAAACTCCGTCTCTACTAAAAGTACAAAAATTAGCTGGGGGTAGTGACGCACTCCTGTAATCAATCCCATCTACTCAGGAGGCTGAGGCAGGAGACTGCAGTGGGCTGAGATCTCACCACCGCACACTAGCCTGGGTGACACAGCGAGACTCCATCTCAAAAAATTAAAAAAAGGGATTTTGCAGAATAAAGATGAAAAAACAACATATCAAGATTTGTGAAAGGGGGGACCAGGAGATACAGGTAGAATGACGACAATTTCACAGGAGTATGATGCATATGTCAGAATTTTCAAATTGCACCATTGTTTATTATACAATCGTACCTCAATAAAGCTGTTTATAAAAATACATTGTAGACTTTAAATAGTAATTTATAATATAATACCATCAAAAATGTAAATCCTACTTGTATTTCCTAACTTTAAGCTGTTAAAAAATAGTTTATAACCCTATCCAAAATTGTATAATTATTCTTACTTTCTTGTATTTTTTTATCACACTAAACATGACTGGGAGATTAAAAAATAATAATTGTAACAACTGTTGAGTAGTGAAAAGAATAATTATTGAATCAATTCAACATTTGAACCATCTTATCTTCATCCCTACCTGAGCGAAGTTATAGCCATCTAATGAAAATTCCTATTCCTAATGCCTTGGCCTGACTTCAAAACAGCCCTATATTTCTAATATCTAATATAATTCTCTTTTTTGCTCCTGCTCAGTGTTTCAAAGAAAAGTCTTTGGCTCCTTTCCACTAATAAATATACCTACTCTTTCCTACATTCTCCAAAACCCTATACCAACTTTACTCCTCCTTCACAGCTTCATTATCTCCTATTCAATTGACATTTTTTATGTTACTAACACACTCAAATCTTTCCTATGTGAAAAAAATGTTCATTTTACCATATTTCTCCTTAAAGCTACCATTCAAACCATTTACGGTTTCTTCACTACTGAACAGAATTCTATAAATAGGTCATGCCATGGCCTATATTGCCTTCCTTCCCAAGTTAACCTTAAATTCAAGATTTGGCTTTTCACCCACTTTAATGGTTATCAGAGGCTGGAAAACTTTTTCTTTTCTTTTTTTCTGAGACAAAGTCTCGCTCGGTCGCCCAGGCTGGAGTGCAGTGGCGCGATCTCGGCTCACTGCAAGCTCCTCCTCCCGGGTTCCTGCCATTCTCCTGCCTCAGCCTCCCGAGTAGCTGGGACTACAGGCGCCCGCCACCAGGCCCGGCCAATTTTTTTTGTATTTTTTAGTAGAGATGGGGTTTCACCATGTTAGCAAGGATGGTCTTGATCTCCTGACCTCGTGATCTGCCCGCCTCGGCCTGCCAAAGTGCTAGGATTACAGGCGTGAGCCACCGCGCCCGGCCTGGAAAACTTTTTCTATAAAGGACCAGGTAGTAAATATTTTACACTTTTCAGGCCAGTCAATTCTGTTGAAAGGGGCCATAGATGATACATAAATGAATAAGACTGTGTTCCAATAAACCTTTATTTACAAAAACAGGCAGCTGGCCAGATTTGGCCCACCAACCTGTGTGCCAACGCCTGGTAAAGAGGATGGGTTCCAAAGTCAGTCTGCCAAAGTTAAATCCTAACTCTCTCTCTTACAATGTTACATAACTCCACCCCTCTGTAACTCAGTTTCCTCATTTATAAAATGGGGATAATTACGTACTTTGAGAACTGTTGTGAAGATTAAATGAACTTAGAACAGAGCCTGTTACATAGAAGATGTTCAAAAATGTTAGCTATTATTATCATATAATAACACAAAACACTGTCAACAATAACCTATCAGTCAAAATTAGATGTCTTTTTTCTTCTAAGTCTTCAAGCTACTAAACCTTTTTGCAAGTTTCAACAACACTACCACTTAATATGTATGTTGGACAAGCTTCTCTCTATGCCTCAGTTTCCATATCTGCAAAATGAGAGGTGATATAACAGTAATATATACTGATAAAAGGCTTTGGAGTTTCAGCCCTGACTTCAAATCTGGTCTCTACTACTTTGTGTGTTAGTCTGGACACATTACCTAACTTCAATTTCCTCATAAGCAAAACAGCATATTATTGAGAGGAATGACTGAGAAAACAAATGTGAAGCACCCAGAGTACAGTGCTTGAATTCAGTAAACACAAGCTCTGTTCCTCTGTTCAGTATCTATCTGTACACAATCTGTAGTTCATAGAGCTTTCTCCACTTAGCCTCTATAGCTCTCATCTTGGCTTTCTTTACATACACTATCCCTACAGAATCTCATCCACTTTGAGGGAACAAATTCCTAAACTACCTGTCTAGTTTTAACCTCCGAGCTCCAGATTCACATTTCTAATAGGCTGATATATTTCTTCTCCTACTTTCCACCTGCTATTTTCCATACAATCTTTAGCTCATTAGCTTCACTTTCAAAAATGCCTCTAAAATATTTTTTCTTCCTTTCCATCCCCATTGCCATTGATTTAATTCAAAAGCCCACGTTTTACCTCTAGTCCGAACTATTTAACAACCTAACTGGTGTCTCTGTCTCCACTCCATCCCCTCTATTAATAGTCCTTCAAAAGCTCATTAAAATGTTGCTTAAGGTTTAAATAATTGCCTCCCTTGGGTTCCCTATTAAATCACAATACCAAGTCCTAAGACACGTTTAGTATCTCTTCAAGAAATCACCTGAATAGCTTTCATTCATACAACCTATTAGAGCAGCAACTTTCGAATGTTTTTGACCACAACCTTGGGAAAAAATACATATTGCATCATGACTGAGTATTCTATACACACATAATCAGCTATATAACACCTATAAAATTTCTGACACATACTTAAGTTTTATATAATGAGTGTTGCTTCTGATTTTTCTTTTCTATTCTCTTTCATTTTTTAAAAATGCTGGTCACAATCCACTAACTTGATGTCATGAGTCAGAGCCCATAGTTCAAAAACCATTCAATTAAAAGATGCAATGGAAGAAAAGCATGAAAAGGAAAAAAAAAAGAAAATAATAAAATACATAGGGAAAAAAAACAAAAAAGCTACAAGACCTACCTAATGAAAACTTTCAGTTGCTTCTGAGGAACATAAAAGACAACTTCAAGAAACAAAGTACATATTATATTCTTGGATAGAAATACTAAATATGTATATTTTCCTTAATTTAATCTATAAATTTAACTCAAATCATCAAAAAAAAAAAAAAAAACCAGTAGATATTTTTTAGAACCAAACAGCCAATTCAAAAATCTTCATGGAAAAAATAAAATTCTGAACAAGCTATCCCTACCAGATACTAAAATGCCATAAAAACTATAATAAAAAGAGTGTGGCCTGGGCATACAACTAAACAAATCAGTGGAACAGAATTAAGGTCCATAAATAGATATATGTGAGAATGTAGTGTATTTATGATAAAGGTGACATCTCAAATTAGTGGCGAAAAGATGAATTACCTGATAAATTTACTAGACACTTAGATACTTTACAATGTTTCTGAAGACTTAAATTCAACAAATGAAACCATGAAACATCAGAAGAAAAAACATTCAAGAATTCTATTATAATCTCAGAGCAGAGAAGCCTTTCCTAATACTCAAAACCCAGAAACCATAAAAAAGACTGAAAAATGTTAATGCAAAAATAAAAGACAAAAAATGAAGTAAAAAAATTTTTCAACATTAATCAAAGACTAAAGGCTAATTTTACTTATACAGAGTTTCTACAAATCAATACTAAAAGGAGACCTACCAGCAAAAGAAAAGCAGATAAAAGGTCAATTAACATAAAAGGATGTAAAAACGGTATTGAAACAAATGAAAAGATATTCAACTGTACTCAAAATGAGGGAAATGCAAATCAAACCTAGACTGATACCACTTTTCACTATCATACTGGATAACAGAGCTTTGTAACCAGTTCTGTTGGCAAAGGTGCAGGAAATCAGCCTCTTCAGCACTGCTATCAGAAGGGCAGAACCTATACTGAAGGCATCCGGTAATATCAAAAAATATAAACACACATGTTTGCTGATTCAGCAATTATTCATCTAGGAATTTGCATGACTATTTATTGAAGCACTGTTTGTAATAGGAAAAAAACTGGAAATGATCCAAACATCTATTAGTAGTTAACTGATGAAATAAATTATAGTACATCAATATAAGGGATTACCATACAGCTTTGAAGAAACAATAACAAAAGAATGAGGAAACCCTTTATGTGCAGGTAACTCATGACAATGAGCAAGGAGCAGAACGCTACCATCTGTGCAAAAAGGAGGTTAAAAAAGAGAACACATCCGTGTATTTGCTTGTATATGTGTATCTCTGAAAAAACACACAAGAGACCAATAAAGGTTGTTGCTTATCTAGGTAAAGGAATGAGTGACTAATAGTCAAAAGCAACAAAGAAACTTCATCGTTCAATACCCTTTTATACCATTTGGATTCTGTGTGAACTGCCTATTAATAAAATTAAGTTTTCAAAACAAATACAAGGCTTCTACAATCTTGGAGGCATAATTAAGACTTATTTTTCTTTTTTGTTTACCAATTTTTAAATATAGGGTAAAATGCAGAACATAAAAAACCTAAATTAAGGGTTATTTTCATTTATATTAGAAATAAGATTGACCAAAATAACTGAAAATAATGAAAACAAATAGTACATAATAAATTACTGAGTTCTGAAGATACCTTTATCTCCTTTAAAAATAGGCTATATCTCTCTTACCATATTGCAAATATTTTGTCAGACTGAATTTCCTGCTTGGAAACATGAGAACACACAGGAAATACAAATCACTATTAGAATGAATGGGAAAAAAACTAAAGATTTTTCTTTTAAAGTTATTAAAAGGTAAACTCCACATTTAAAATAAAAAATATGGGTAAAGATTCCAATTTCTCACTTCTTTATACAGAGGAAGCAGGCACCCTTCATGCATTCAAACCTGTGGTAATACAAATAAGATTACACATCCCTGATTCTAAAGTTATTCTGTATTTTTTTTCTATCGTTTGGTAGATTTGAAAAAATGCATTTCATACTTAAGGTCTCCAAAGTAAGTCATATACCTAGGTCACTGCTGTTTTTTAAACATAGTCAGAGTTAAAATTAAATGATGGGGCCGGGCGCGATGGCTCATGCCTGTAATCCCAGCACTTTGGAAGGCTGAGGCAGGCAGATCACTTGAGGTCAAGAGTTTGAGACTTGTCTGGCCAAAATGGTAAAATCTCATCTCTACTAAAAATACAAAAATTAGGTGGGTGTGGTGGCACATACCTGTAATCCTGGCTACTCGGGAGGCAGAGGCAGGAGAATTGCTTGAACCCAGGAGGCTGAGGCTGCAGTGAGCCGAGATCATGCCACTGCACTCCAGCCTGTGTGACAGAGACACCGTCTCAAAAAAAAAAACACTCAATGATGGACTAGGTGTGGTGGCTCATCCCTGTAATCCCAGCATTTTAGAGGCCAAGGTGGGAGGATTGCTTGAGGCCAGGAGTTCAGGATCAGCCTAGGCAACAAAGCAAGACCCTGTCCCTATGAAAAATTTTAGAAATTTAAAAATCAGCTGGGAGAGTGACAGCTCACATCTGTAGCCCCAGCTACTTGAGACACTGAGGTGGGAGGATTGCTTGTGTTCAGGAGTTTAAGATTACAGTGAGCTATGAACATGCTACTGCACTGCAGCCTGGGCAACAGAGTGAGACCCTAGCTCTTAAAAAAAAACAGACAAAAAAACTGAAACCTCAAATAATATAAAGGATCTCCATACTCCAGACAGCTTTCTGTCCCAGAAACTTTTCCTTTCTGAAATAGCTACTACTGTATATTTACAGGTTTTAAAGCACTTAGACTGGCTGGCACTGAACAGATACTCAAAATGGTTTCTACTTACCCTCTGCCTTTCCAGGTTTTGAAAACTAAATTACCATTAAATGAAACCATTAATTAAGTTGATTTGACCTCAATTTTTCAAGTTGCTGAATATTTTTCAATTGGGGTATCAATTATATTTTTAAATGGCCTCAAAAGTGAGAGTTGGGGCAGGGAAAGAGGTTTTATTATAAACCATATAAACTTAACACAAAGAAAACACAGTATTTAAAGTGTTCTAGTCTCATAGAGTTCTACCAAAACAGAGGAAGTTTCCCAACAACAAAATAATCTTCCCCATTTAAATGTCATCAAATGTTTACAAAAGTAAAACAGTAACAATAATCCCAAGTATAAAGATAGTAATAGTGGAAAATAATATTCAGAAGATTGCTTTTCCTCAAAGACAAAAAGATCTTCAAGGTATCTGAGAGAGCACTCTCTTCAAGTTTGTTTCTGGAATGTGGACACCAACTATACACAGGCGCACTCCTTCCCCAGGACATCCTGACTGCACACAATAGCTACTGACAACAATTGAACTAGGTCGCTATTTCCAAGCATGGAAATTTTACTATCTATAGACACAAATTTCCCTATCTAAGTAAAGTTAAATGGTACTTGTAAACAATCTATTTAGAAACAAATTTGGTTACTAAGCACATTTTTAAAAGTCAGGACAGAAGAAGCTATCCATGTTTCCCATTTAAAAATCGTCTACATTTTTTTCAGTGTTTGAAATATAGAAAAAAGGAAACCACACAAACATGATAAATCTATGTCAAAAAGTGCTGGTAGGGGTGGTTTCCTTAAGTATATGAACTATATTTTGTAGACAAGGTTTTTATTTTCTTTTCCTGCTTCATCCCTTAACACATGCCCTTTAGCCTCTCCAAATATGATCCTGTTCACCAATCTCATCATGTTCTTCTCACCCAGAGTTCTTGTATCACAGCCCCATCCCCACCCAGCCCAGCCCAGTTAATGCCTACTTGACCTTTGCCACTCAGGACCGGCAATCCCTTTCCCCAAAGAAGAGTTTCCTTTCCTCATTCAGCCTAGAGTGAGTTCCTCACTCTGTGCTCCCATGGTGCCTAGGCGTACTTCTATCACAGAATTGATCACAGGATTGCTGTTACCTTGTCTGTCTCTGATTGCTACATCACTGCTCCCTAAAGGTCACTTTCTGTAGTTTTATTACTTTGAATCCATTTACCTTATCGGTAGCATTTAACACTGATAATCACTTCTTAAAACCCTGCACTTTTAAAATTCCATGTCACCTCCTTGCAGGTCCATCTCCCTACCTGTTAGGTGTTTCTTCAATTCCTCTGTATCTTCTCTCTGTCCCTGGGATCTCACATCAGTCCTCTACTTACTCTGCACACTCAGCTGATGTCATCCTTTTCCATTACCTATACATCAACAATTCCCAAGTCCACATCTTCAACACCGAACTTCTCCATAACCACTAACATTCAACCTGTGTTGTTCTGTCAAACTGACATCCATTCCTTCTTATATAACAAATCGCATTCTACCACTACCACACCCCAGCTTCTGCTCATTTAAGCCCTCAGCTTCAACCCTCATCTAGCCCATTATTCCTAACAATCTCCTAATTAATTTCCCTGCCTCCTGTCTCATTTCTTCTCAAATACTCACTTCGCTCTCAATCCTTCTTTTATATACTGCAACCCAGAATAATTCACAACTTTGAGTGGCAAGTCATTTCACCAGAGGATAATGGTCCAATTCTTCATGCTAAGTTTTAGCACATATATGCTATAGATAAACACACACCCATGCATATATGATAAACTTATTTTACAATTTTAATTTCATTTTCACATTTTAGATAAGGTCCCAATTAAGCCTTCTTTTTCTCCATTTGATTCCCTCTTTTAAGTAGTCACTACAGATTACCACTCTCCAACATCAATTTGTCCTCACCTAACAAAGACTTCTTGTACACCAATCACCTCGAAAGAGCATGCACTCATTCATAAAAAACTCAAATTTTAAACATCAGTTGTTTGGTTAAAGTTAAGTCTTTTTAAAGTATTCGTGCCAAATAAAGTTAGTTTTTAAAAGGAAGAAAGCTTTAGGTGTGACTTAGTGGGAATATTTCAATATCAAAGTATATATAACTCCTTATTAACATATATCACACAAATGCAATGAGAGGAATTGGCTATATACTCACTACAGACCAAAATATATCACTTAGCTCCTTTTTGCCCACAGCAACCCACTTTTACTATATCTTCCTTACCTTTCACTTTTGCAGTGAGCATTTCTGCAGCATTTTGAAGATCAACAGAATTGAGGTTCTGATGTTTATTCATTATAGACTTTAAAACACGGAGCAGTTCCTCTAGACGTATATGAATAACTTCTTTAAAACAGTCTTTAAAAAGAAAAAAAAATTAATTTATTTCCAGAGCAAAGTTCCACAAATCTAAACTACAAAACGTCATCTGAAGCACATTTCAAGTAGAAGCATTGGTTACACAAATTTTGCCTACTATACATTCATTTCTATCTTCACTGTTGCAATTATATACAATTTAAAAAGCCTTCAGAAAATCCTTAGTCATTTTAATTCATTAAGGATTTCAAAGGCTCTCACAGTTATGGTCAATTTAAGTACTTCATTTTTCAGTTTTCTCAGTCTTAATATGTGCTCCAGACTTCCCTTGAGCCAACTTTATAAGGTAAGTTTTTCTTGCCTTATGGTTTTACTATCATATATTTTTTAACATATCCAGTAACTCTTAGGCATATAAAGATCATCATTTAACCTATACATTTTTAAAATTATGATATAATTTACCTATGATAAAATGTACAGACCTTTAATGAGTTTTTGTGCTTTTTAGAAAAACTGAATTAGTTGTCAATGATGAAAAATTGAAGGATCATTATACATATTCTAGATTTTGCCTACTCCTGAAAAATCAAAATCTTTTACACTCAGGGCCACATTCCTCCTTGGCCACAGTAGCTAGAACAGAGCAGTGCTGCTCTCTTAGATAGATGAGTTTCTTCTCAGTGCTCATTCATTTTCTCCCAGCCTACTCCACTCATTTACATCATCCTAGGTCAGAGCGATGCAGTTTCATTACACCTTAAATAAGATGACTATACAATTTATCATTCAAACCAAAATACTTTTGCTAGTGGAAAGGTGGATGCTACTCACAGTCATGCTAGCACAACAATCACATTCTAGGATCTTCATCCCAAGTAAATCAGAAAGTATAATCACCCTACCTTTAAAACCCCTGAAGTAATCCTCAAAAGTCTGACAAGACAACCATTTTAAGTACAGTACTCTTATATAATCTTCCTTTCTGTAAACTTACACAGCATTGGTGTTTAATAAGAGTTAATATCTATTAAGCACTTACTATGTGCTAGGCACTATTAAAAACAAAAGGATATTATTTCATTCAATGTGATACTGAATACTGTGAGATGGGTCATACTCATTTAGTATGACCCATGTATGTATATACACATATTTCTGTATGCAGTCATCTATACTATTTATATAAGTATATATTTTTATACATATGTATATATTTTATACACATTTCTGTATGACTACATATAGAAATATTTGTGTATATACTTAAATATATATACATACATATGTACATATATACATACAAATGTATGTGCACATATGTATATATGTATATATAAATATATTCATGAAAATGTACACATATGCATGTCTATATAAATATCCATATGTAAAAATATACATACATATATATATATATATTTCTTTGCTTTGTTAGCTGAGAGGGCCTAAAAGAAATGACACTCAGCAGCAACAAGCACACCTAGTATCTAGATCTTGGTTTCTAATACTATTCTCCAATGAAAGTAATCAGGTCTCCTTAGAGAAATAGTTGATGCTCAGACTGGGGCAGAAATCTTCAAGATAAGTAACAAGCATCTTGTAATGTCAGAAAGGAAGGAAGAACTTTAAAAAAAAAAAAAAAAACTAAAACAAACAACAAAAAACACCCCACAGTGAGGAGGGCATGTCAAAGGTGCACAGGAACCAACTGAAAGTTTCCAATGGCCAAAGCTGGAACGATGTGAGCAACAAATAAAGTAGTATTGGATTATAACCTAAAGTATATAACAAATGTCCATGAGTCCATACTGACATAAACGATTGAATACATTAGTAAACAGGGGAAAAGAAACAAATCTCTTGTGTAAAAGAACTGTAAAAAATGTGTGCAAATACTTTGCTCTCGAGAAGGTGAAACATAACTCTCTTACATATGACCTATGCAGGCTAACTTCTTCCAAAGAGTGTAGTATGGAAAGGAGGACAAAAAGAATAACTTGACAGTGGAGAAACTTGACAAACACTACTGAAGACAGGTGACCAAGGTCAACATCAACATTGACAAATCACATTCAAGGTAAACATCCTTGCTATAAAGTGATGAAAACAACACTTTATATCTGTAATCTTCCTCCCAATATGCCATAACCCCGGTCTAATGAGGAGAAAAACGTCAGGCAAATTCTAATCAAGCGCCATCCTGCAGAATACCTAATCAGTATTCCTTAAAATAAAAATGAGGAAAGTTTGAGAAGCTTATAGCCAAGGAAGACCTAAGGAGAAAAAACTAAATGTAATACTATAGGATCCTGGAAAATAATAAAGAATATTAGAGGAAATCTATGGAAATCTGAATATAGACACTAGTTAATAATAATGCATCATTTTATTACTGGTTATCAAACACTGGCTAACTCTAAGAGATATAAGATGTTAATACAGTGTATAGGACTATATGGGAACTTTGTATTATTATCTCAATTTTTCTGTAAATCTAAAACTGTTCTAAAAAATAAAAGTCTATTTTTAAAATGAAATACAAGTAGGTAAAAGATTTTAGGAATTTTATGTGCTGTTGAAATTTTCCCCATAAACATAATTTTTTTTTTTGAGATGGAGTCTCGCTCTGTCGCCCAGGCTGGAGTGCAGTGGCGCGATCTCCCCTCACTGCAAGCTCCGCCTCCTGGGTTCACGCCATTCTCCTGCCTCAGCCTCCCGAGTAGCTGGGACTACAGGCACCCGCCACCACACCCAGCTAATTTTTTTGTATTTTTAGTAGAGACGGGGTTTCACTGTGTTAGCCAGGATGGTCTTGATCTCCTGACCTCGTGATCCATCCGCCTCGGCCTCCCAAAGTGCTGGGATTACAGGTGTGAGCCACCGCCCCTGGCCTATTTTATCTTTTTTATAACTGGTAATGTTAGTTTGGTAGGTTTACTTAGTTGAGGCAATACAGTATAGTGTTGAAAAGCATAGTCTCTGAAACCAGACTGCCTGACTTTGAATTCTAACTCCATGGCTGAGAAACCTTGGGTGAGTTACTTAGCCCCTCTGTGCCTCAGTTTCTTCACCTATAAAAAAAAAGATAAGGTAGCTAGTTCACAGGGTTGATCGGTTAAATGAATTAAAACACATAACGCACTTAGAACAGTGGCTGGAACACAGTAGGACCTTCATAAATGTTTGCAGCTATTTTTAGTTGGTGCAAAAGTAATTAATTGCGGATTTGGCCACTAAAAAAAACTATATATATATACATACATGTATTTACATATATATGTATGTATATAGCCAAAACCTCAATTACTTTTGCACCAACATAATACTTTATGCACTAGTAGAATAGGTTAATGATATAGGTTAGCTCTGAAATTAAATCCAGTAGATATGAAATAAAGGAAACTTCTGGGAAAATAACATAATTTGAATAGGTGTAAAAAAATTATAAAACCTTCCTTTTTTTCTTTTCTTTTTGAGTTGGAGTCTTGCTCTGTCGCCTGGGCTAGAATGCCACGGTGCAATCTCAGCTCAGTGCAACCTCTGCCTCCCGGGTTCAAGCAATTCTTCTGTCTCAGCCTCCCAAGTAGCTAGGATTACAGGTGCTCGCCACCACACCCGGCTGATTTTTTTTTTTATTTAGTAGAGACGAGGTTTCACTATGTTGGTCAGGCTGGTCTCAAACTCCTGACCTCAGGTGATCCACTGGCCTTGGCCTCCCAAAGTGCTGGGATTACAGGCGTGAGCCACCATGCCTGGCTTATAAAACCTTCCTGACGTGCTATTTTTTCCCCAGTTTTGTAGAGCCAGATCTCTTATTTGGCACATACATAACTAAATAAAGTTGGTATATGCTAGTACTTCTGCTGACTTAACCAAAACCAAGGTGGAGTGATTATCATCACAGAGAGTTACACTGCCCTCTTTTTGAAACCTAATAAATGTTAGTCTTAGAAAAGAAAGTTATTTCTATCCCCTATTCTAATGTTTTATAATAAAATCTTCAGGTATTAATATACTTAGGAAACATTAAATCTCAGGCCAAAAGAGCTTGATTTTCAGAATGCCAACGACAACCATCAATATTCAAAATTAGTGTTGGGCAAAAACTACAAAATACTAATGGCCTAAATGCCTACACAAACCAAAGTAATACTGTGGTCTTCTCAGAGTCAAGGAAATTAAACATGCAGAAATCCATATATTTCTACAATTATTAAATGCTTTTCAATTTTCTCAGTTTTAATTTCTAATAGATAGAACTCACATAAAAAACTCTTTGGGGTCCTCAGTAATTTTTTTTAACAGTGTAAAAAGGTCCTGGGAGTCCCTGCTATAGTTTTTCTTAAGAATCACTAAATCCAATCTGTCCCTGGATTTCAAGAAAAATAAAAGAAAAAAAAAATCACTGCAACTGCAAAACACTCCAATAACTGGTGGCAGCACAAACGGTGTACGAACTTGCAATTCCTTTTTTTCCTACAAGGTAGCCCTAATAAACAGATCTTGAAGTTGTCCCCAACTAACATACTAAAAAAATAGCATCAGAATTATTTTCGTAATTAGTTTCAGAAGCTCCTTAAGTTACACTATGAAGAATTCCAATTCCTGAAATTAAATACACTGCTGAAGCCCACAAATCAACAGAAATGAACATGATGACTAAATAAAGAAAAAGGTAATCACAAAGGTTCATAAACTTTCCTATATATTTGGGCAGAAGGGTAAACTACTAGGTCATGAGCATGTCCTAATAATATTTCAGTTGGAACTTCATAAATTAGCAAGCCCTCAACTAGCTGCGTCATAAATGGTTTAAAGAAAATTCCATTTTTACCAAAACTGAAGAAAGTTAAGTGGCTGCTTGATGCAGTAAAAAACAATAGATTTAGATAGAGAAACCTGGGTTCCAACCCTTGATCAACTACTTCCTTGAAATGAACACATACAAAACTCCTAGTTTCTCTGATCTCAGATTCATCCTCAGTAAAAACACAATTGATAATACCTGTTTTACCTACCTTTTAAGGTTGTTGTGAATATCAAATAAGTAGAAATAAAGCTACTTTATAGTCTTAATATACATAAATGGCAATTATTACTAGTAATTCTGTAAGCCATTCAAACTACCTTTGAAAACAGATTTGCCTCACGATCATGTTCAATAACAAATACATTTATAGCTAGATCCCACAATATTTTGACTAAGGAAGAAAAGACATTACATTTAAGTTTCAATTTCATTTGCTGTGTAGAATCTAAATTGGTGAATTATCTGAAAATGAAGCAGCCATTCAGGATATATTTTATTAAAAATTTCTGTATCTCTCAAGTTATAGTACTTAATTTAGTCATATAACTAAATACAAGATAATTTTTAAATACCATAGTGGCCATATTGTAAATGTAATGAAATTTAATTTATACTACAAAGTTATTACAGATGTGAATATAATAAAATTCAACCAAAGTCTTAATACTAGTCACCTAGAATAGTAAAACTCCTGTATCCCAATGTTTGCTTGTTTCTCTACTCACTCTGTAATACAGTAATCTGAATTTTAATTTATTGTTTTACCCATCTGAGCCATTTATTTTCTGCTTCATTCCATTTATCAAGTGAAGACAGATTAGCCAGCTCCACTTTTTGTTCTCATGCATTAACAAAATACCACAGTGTTTATATTGCCAACACTTCATGGAAATGTCTAAGTAAATAAATGAAAAAACCATGATGTTTTCTTTCATTAAAAAAAAACTGACAATAATTTGAAAATCAATCTTGTTAACTCAGCTTAACCTCTTTAGGGAAAGCAATGAAAATAAGGAGAAAAAATGTTTCAGAACTTATCACTAGGAAACTCCCAATTTTTATTGTAATGGCTTTTGAAGTTACAGGACAAAAGTGAAGCCTGAGAAACAGCAACTTACTTTATTCAGCTACTAGGGATTATGAAAATAATAACAACTGACATTTGAAAATGCTTATTCTAAGAGCTTTACATATATAAACTCATTTAATCATCACAAAAACCCCATTATCTCCTTTTAATAGACACAGAAACAAGTATAAAGGAAGAAGATAAATAACTTGCCCAGGGCTACAAACAACTAGCAAGTGGCAGAATGAGGATTCCACCTCAGGTATCCTGGGTCTAGAATTTGTGCTCCTAATCACTATGATATATTGCCACATGGTTGAAGAAATTAAGCTTAATGACAAGTACTCTGCGATCTGCAATTTAACAGGCTTTAACTTCCAATGAATATGCTAGTTACTACTATAAACATTGTTAAATGATATAAACCATTCTAGGCAAATGCAGAAGAGGAATCTAATACACCGAGAACTGGTACAGGTGTAATAAATGAGCTACTTGTATTTCATACTTCGTTTCTCAAAGATTCATTTCATACCTTCTAGTCACTAAACAATAATCTATTAACATTCACATTAACTTCTAAGTGATATTCATTAGGAATAACTTCTAAAAAGATTTATTTCTAGGATAAGACAGAGCAGTACACATCTGAGGCTAGCAGCTTAATGTTTCTAATATTTCACAAAATTTCTGGCACACTGTAAAGTTAAGTAGGAGGCATCAATGGTAAAAGTAACAATGCAATTTGTCTGAAAAAGAAATTTACACATCCTCCTGTACATTCTCCCTGGAAAAAGAACTGAGTTAATCCACAAGACGGGATTTCAATGAAGACTTTGCAAATTTATGCAGAACCTCTCATAACAGAATATATTATTTAATGGTATTAAACTTTTCATTTAATGAAAAGTTCAATAAAAACTTTTTATTCAACCTAACTGTTCAATAAAATTTGTTTTAGAAAGTTAACATACTACTTCCGACTATAGTCCTGTAAAAACAATTCATCAGAAGCTATCACTTATGAGGTCAGCATTATTTTCTTTATAAATAGTATATAGGTGATACACTCTTAAATTAGAAAGCATCTTTTAAAAATAAGAGAACTTGACTAGTTCATCTGAAATTGGCCATACATTTTTATCTTCCTTTCCAGCCTATTTAAAAGCCAAACCAAAAAAAGAAAAGAAAAAGAAAAATAAGGCACCATAGTCACAAACCAAAAAATCCATTTAAAGTAGTACTATATAATAAAAAAGCTATAAGAAATTATTAGACTATTGATTTTCCCTCAAATATATTTTAAAATGGCAGTTAATATTTCCAAGCACTGAGTAGCACAACAATTAGATATTTTATACTATTCTTTCTAGCCCAATTAAAAGGCCTTTACATTTTCCACATTCCCAGATTTTAGCTTCCTTGAGTGATATTCCACATGAAAATGGGGAGGTATGTCACAATGGCAGACTTTAAAAATTATTATATAAACTTGAAAAGCACTTATGAATCTGTTATTTAGAATTTAGAACACATTATTCCACGGGGAGGAAACCATAAACCTGAATTGGTACTTACACTGCACATATATTAATCTACAGTGTTATAATTAAACACAACATGCATATGCATAACTGAGTGCCTTCAGCATTTTCATATAAGATAGAACATTTACCTTGTAATTACTCCTAATGTACCTTAATGACACTGGATAAAAAAACTAAAACTTCAAATTCCACATCTGCTACTTGTATAAGACTACAAGGTCACCTCCTCCTGGAGGTTAAGTAGTGGAAAGAGAATTACCAAATTCTGTCACTTAACTTACCCCAGCAAGAATAGAATATTTTCAGCCCTCTAATCTTCCACATTAAGCTCTCTATTTTAATTTGTAAATTTGAAAATTAGAGATAAACTGTATATGTATCTTAACCCTGTTGGGAGTACAGAGCTCTTTGGCAGACATTTATATTTTTTCTAATCAGTTCCTCAATGACGATTACAATATGAGCTTCATATTCTCACTTGGGAAATTTTCATTAATTTGTTTTCATATAATTTGAAAACAAATACTTAGCTGTCTTCTTAGGAATAAACTGCCAACATTCAGAACAATGTATAATCTCCAACTCTAATCAAATTTTGAATCGCAGATTCGTAAAACTGATAGCATCTGGCACAAGTGCCTCATTCTTAACAAAAAATTAAATGAATTAAGCCATATTCCTAAGCTAGTCAGTAGAACTAGGCCTAGAACCTAGATTCTGATTCTCTTTTCAGAGCTTTTGCTGCCATCCTTTACTACCAATTTAACCAAACCGTATAACCTGGCCATTATTTATCAGCAATAAGATGTTGATGAAATCACAAGTTATACATACATCTCATCTGTGAAACGGAGCTAAAGGTACCTGCCTTTGAGGGGCCTGGGTGATTAAACTTGTTTGTATGACAAAGTACTCTGTAAAATGAAAAGCGCCATATACAATTATACATCATTTCTAACTACTTGGGGAAAGTAAAATGTGGCCATAAACCAATCACAAAGCTGTTTATCTAAGACTAGCCTCAACCTATGATTAAACAACTGCGGCAAAAGTCAAGTGACTGCACATTAGTGCTTCAGTTAGTAATAAAGGTATTAACAGATAAAAGTTATTACAGAAAAAATGTATTCTGACTAAACCAAAAGATGATTTAATTGTATATCTACATTCTTTATTCTTAAGAGCTGCCTTTTTAGCTTAACAAATGTGAATTAAAAGGTAATAAACAGTCCCAAAAATATGGCATCTTCCTCTTAAGGAGACAATACACAAAATATTGGGAGGGCTACTGAGAAATTACTGACAAGGCTCTTCCACTCTAAAAGAAAAACAGTGAATGAAATGGCTCTTTGCTGTCTGGCCACACTTTAACGTTGTGGTGATAACTACAGAAAAGAAGTCCAGGGATATTTCTCAATACCCAGAGACAAAAAGCAGGGCTCATGACTATAGGGATACATGTAACAATACCATCTTAAATAGTTAGAGCATTTTAAACATTTTACCTTTCCTAAAGATTACATCTCATGAGATCTTTGTAATACTTTTATTAAGTAAATAAGGAATAGTCTGATACTCTAAGCTGAAAATCATCATCAAAATTAAAAACAAGCACAATATTATGTAGCATTTTCCTTATCTTTTATAATGAGGTCCATTTATGTTTATAAAACAAAAAGGTTCCATCAACTCAAATTAACTAGTTTATTTCTAGATTTTGATAACGATATTTCAAAGACAAAAAATCAACCCAAAGGTAAATAATGAACATCCTCTGGCCACTGCATACTACTGAGTTGGTTATCAAAAAAAGTTTATCTATTTTGTAATTAATTTGCTGGCCATAAATTGCAAACTTTTTGATAATGTCCTTATGAATTTTTAAAATTAAACTTCAGTGTATGTATTTCCATACATATCCCTTTACCTCAGGGGGTAGTCTCTTTCTGTATCTTATTTTTTTCTTTTCTCACTTAGGGTCAACTTTCAGTTGACCTTCAGTATTCTCTGAAGTGTCTGCTCACAATTTAAAACTCTTATAAAAATTTCTTTTGGAGATAAGTAGTCCAGCTTGTTTTAAATTACTATCATTTTAAATCTGTGACACAAGGATAATTATGTAAAATGAAGATTTTTAAGAGATATAAATCTTTTAAGGAAAATAACTAAAAACAAATAGAAATCTTAACTAGAAATCTTATTTATACTAATAAAAATGCATTTAAATTGAGGCATTAAATAAAATCAGGTTTTACACCTTAAATCAAGGTAAATGACTTGTCAACTAATACATCACTTTAAATTTCACCTTAAAAATCAATCCAGTTAATGAACTGCATATCAAGAAGTATACATTTTATTGTTTATAAATTTAAAAAATTAACCTAGTTAAGAACAAATTGTTATTACAAAGCTATGTTTCTTTAAATAAATGGCAAATTTATCATTTTGGTAAATTTACTACCATTATAATACTTAATGTAGTTAGGATATCTTTCCACAATAACTTTAGGTAACTTTACTGCCATTTAATCATCCACAATCAGACTTCAAAATCAAGCTATTAAAATGAATGGGAATATGAACAACTTTTCTAATATGTATACATTCTCAAAAGAATCACTTATGTGATTGCTGTTTTAAGGAAAACTCAAATACTAAAACTTTGAGGCTTCAATTCCAGTCATTTTGGGCATTTCAACCTGAAAATAACAGATTAGAAATAAACTCTTAAATTTAGTACAAGCACAAGATACAAGTTTAGTTTTTCAAAATGTCCATCAGAAAATAAGTATTTAACTTACATATATACATAGAAATATTTATTGAAATCTTACAAATTTCTATAAAGCCCCAAGAGGTCTCATATAAATAACACTGAGAATCTTCATTTTTATATCTAGACATACCATTATGAATATGGAAATGAAACTGCCATTTATCATAGAAGAATAGGAGCTGTTTTTGTAACTATTTATTATCCTTGCCATCAAATTTAGACCTAAGAGGCACCAAACATTGAAAGACAGGTACTAAGAACGAGTCAGAGATATACAGTCTTTTACTTTAGAGGAACAGAGTCTCATGCTCCATTATTCATTTCTAACTAGACAGAATTCTGTGATTAGCCCTTAATTCAAGATGTTACAGATCGGCAAAACAGAATTAAGTCTGATTTTTGTTAAAAAAAAAAAAAAAAAAAACTTAAATGCAGTCATTTTAGATACCAAAACTTCATCTAAAATGTGGAAAGGTGAATTTAGGTAACAGTGTCAACAATGTAAATTATAAACATTAGTCAGCTTATTTAAGACCAATCAATGCACTGTGTTACCATTAACAAAAAGGTTAAAATTCCAATGATGTCAAATTTTCCTACGTCAAATGGACCCAACCACAGGAATCAAAGATATTTTTCTTTTTTGTATTCTTATTCCCTCACACTGAAGATTCTATTAGGTATTACACTATTATCTGATTATAAAATAGTTTACACTGTAACCATCAAAGATTTGGGGAAAAAAGCACTAAAATAACTAAAGCAGAATACCCTGTTCCTACCACTGTGTACAAACGTATCTGCTAGTCCAGCATTTAAAATTTTACAAACTATCCAGCAAGAATGCTAATAGAAAAGTGACAAACCTGAAAATATGGCTTCTTTCAAATATAGTAACACGTGGGAGAACCTCCTGATATCATTCACCAACTCCTTGATGTAATCCGGATCAAAAATAGAGTTGGAACTTAAGGACTTGAGCCCCATTTCAGAAGTTGTAACATCAGTAGAGAGTTGACCTGATGCCCAAGCACGTTTTTTCTTTGTCTTTTTCTGTTTGTGAGCAATCATCCTTTCACGTAACAGTCAGAAAAACTGAAATCCTTAAGGGGGCAAGAAACAAAACAAAAACAAGCAAGGAGAGAGAAAGAAACACAAATACTAAATCAGCCAGGGAAATATTACACTAGATTTTCACAAACAGCCCACAGCCCACCTTGGTATCCTATTTTTAAATTTTTAAAAATCAAAAATCAATAATCAATCACTGTATTATTGATAATAGCAGTTTCCATTTATTAAATACCAGTAATTCTGACAACTCTGACATGCAAACTACTGTTCTTTACATTTCACAAATGAGGAACCTGAGGTTTAGAGGTTAAAATTTTGTCTTAAGCTCTCAACTGATAATGAACTAGGACTTAAACCTGTATCTGCCTTGATGCCAAAATCCATGCTCTTAATAACTTCCTCTTGATTCCTAGGGTATAGAATTTTATTTAATTGTAAAAGTTGTTCTGAAACATCACTTAGTAGAAGGTCATATTCTCCTTCCATGACATCACCTTCAAAAATAAAGATGAGATATGGGCTTTGAAAAAAGAAATACCTGTTCTTAAAATCCTCCTATGTCACTTATTGTATGATCTATACATCTCTTTACTTCAGTATGCTCATTTATAAAATGGGAGTAACATCCTGACAACACCTATCTCATGAGATTATTGTAGGGATTACATGACGCGATGATACAGAAGTGTCGAGAACATAAAAGTTCAATTACAGTTAGTTTTTCCTAATAATGCATATACATACATATACACAGACACACACACACAACACATCCTGGATTACCAAGTCTCATCAAGGATATTTCTTTGTTGAAAACAAGTTACAAGGGTGCCCACTAATCTGACATACTCTGACTGGTTAAATAAACACATGTGTGATCATCAGAGCAATATTTTTGATAATCTCAGGATGGTAGTAAAAAGGTAATCTTTTGGTATGAGAAGAATTTAGATTTGAATCCTGGCTCTAGTATTTTCTAGATATGTGACCAGTACAATTTATTTACAGGCTTGTGTGAGGATGAAAAGGGATCACAAAATTAGAAGACTTCATATGTTAAAACACCTAATACTGGCACATAGCTGGAACTCAAGAAAATCATAGTAATTTTCTTCTTCACCCTCATTTTACCTTTCCAGAGTTAAAAGTTCTAATCTTGTTTGTATCTCTGGAAATCAAAAAGGAAATAACTGGAGGAATTAAATTAACTCACACTTTATTATTAACACTTTTTTTCAAGTGTTTTGTCTTGAATATTTGGCTACTTTAAAAATGGTAGATGACTAAGGACTTCTATAAAATTTACAGTAGAAAGTTTTTTTTTTTTTTTTTTTTGGAGCGGGGAGGGGTTGAGTCTGGGTCTCACGCTGTCACCCAGGTTGGAGTGCAGTGGTGTGATTATAGCTCACTGCAGCCTCAAACTCCTGGGCTCGGGCCATCTGCCCGCTGAAGCCACCCATGTAGCTGGGACTCCAGGGGCACAACACCACACCTAGCTAGCTAAAAAAAAAAAAATTTTTTTTTGTAGAGATACAGTTTCACTATGTTGCCCAGGTTGGTCTCAAACTCCTGGGCTCAAGTGATCCTCCTACCTCAGCCTACCTAAATGCTGGGATTACAAGCATGAGCCACCATGCCTGGCCCACTAGAAAGTTTTATGTAATATCCGTTTCTAGTCATATGTAAGATATATTATTGTATCATTTACTCCTTCCTATATCTCACCCAACTCCATAGTTCATTTTTCTTTCTGATCTACAGGGTTCTCTACTCAACCCACTTCTCTCTACTGCAAGCACACTAGTGAATTACCATCATTTCTTTTCTGAGCTACTATACTACTTTCCTAATGATCTATCTGCATCCATTCTTGTCTCATCACAAATGTAGTGAGTGAACATTTCAAACATAAATCTCATAATGTCATTTCTCTACTGAAAACCCTTCCAAAGGATAAGTGAGAAGCTATCATGCTCTGCAAGGCTCAACATGAGATCTGGCTCCTACCTACCTGTGCAATGTCATATGGAGACACACCTGCTGGCTCTCAACACTCCTGCCACACACACACCTCCTTCTCATTCTTCCAACAGTATTTGTTTACGATGACCCTCACCAGGAAATAATTTTACATAATGAGCTAGTATACATGTTAAGTGTATTATATTTGTGTGTGGCATGCTTCTGGGTAAGGCTCCATGGGATGTACGTGAGTTTTTAAAAATTCCATCCCATTTCATTTTTAAAAATGCTGGGTGCAACTCACCAACTTGGTTTCATACACATAATAGGTCATGACCCTACAGTTTGAAAAACACCAACTGTTCAGCTCAGGGTCCTGTCTATATGTAATTCTATTTGCCTGGAATATTCCTTCTCCTTTGTTTACTCATTCTGATCTCAGCTCAAAGCTTACCTCCTCAAAGAAACGTTCCTGGACCATCCCCATCCCCCAGCAAAACCACTACCATCAAACCAGAGTAGAATCTCCTGTGAGATGTTCTATAGTATCCTCTACTTTTCATCGCTGCTCATACCACAGTTCAAATAGATCATGTCTTCCTAGCTAGAGTATAATCTCATGGAAATCAAGACCATGTATGTCTATTTGCTAACCATGTGTTCTCTGATCATAGCACAATGCTTGGCATATGAGGAATGAACTACTTAGAACTATGTGCAGATAGGCTTATAAACTTATAAAGTTTCAATTAATTTTTATAGAAACAAAAATAACTCTGGGTTGTTGCAATGTTTTGAAGTGAAAATATAAATTTTTAAAAAACTCTCTAAAATGGTATGTTTCAAAAAGAAAAGTATATGAAGCTGAGGGAAGATTACATATAACTGAAATCAAAGTTGGATTTCTATTATTGCTCCTCCTGATTATTAAACTGGGGACCACACTTCATAATTTTTAAAGTTTGTTTATTCACTGTCCTTTTGTCAATCTCAAATTATTTCTGAGAATCTAACTTCTACATTTAAACTAGTTTCAAACCTATCTAACATTAATCCTTATATGCGTACATCATTTCTAAAATGAATCTAGGGCAATTTTTGAGCATTATTATTATATCTAAGTCTTCCTTCCCATCAACAAAAACAAAACAAAAACTCAAAGTGTCTTTTTTGGGCAGCTCTTTTACAAATCACTAACCAAAATGCCTATTAGCCTAACAAAACATCACTCTTGCAGTTTACTTAATAACGTCATTCTGTTAAGTTATGACAGCTTTTAAACTTGGTAAATTAGAGAATTGGTCACTGTCACTGGTAAAGATGGTTACAAAAATTAAAGACATTAAAACAATTTACCTATTTTAGCAGAAATAATTTACTTTAAGTAACTACATGTAAAATAGTAACCCAAACTTTCAAAGCGTTTCAAAACTGCTGGAACATTTTTAGACAAGACTTAAAAAATCTGCCAAAAACAAACACAGCAACATCAAACACATGGCAAGGAGAAGAGGAACTCTTCTCCTCTTATAAAAAAGGATTATATCCTACCTCTAGCCAGCATTATAATGATTAATGTGCTGATTTTGTTATATATTACTACTTTTCATATTCCAGAGTAAAAAAAGGAAACATTACAATTGAAAAAACGTTTAAAATAACAAACTTAACCCAAGCTTTCATAAATGAACTATGATAATGAGAAGCTGGAACAATACACACTTTCCAAGATCATATACACTACTTTCTCATGTGCGAAAATGAATATTCTCTTGTTGGAAGTAACATAAAACGTAGTTACTAACAGACTGCAACTGGCAACTTAATTAGGTAATGATGCATGCAAAGTACTTAGCAGAGTGCCTGGTTCATCATAAACATGAACCATAAAGAAAGTCATTATTACTAGCAGTGCTTTATTGTGGGAAATTGTTTTTGAACAAGATGTGGCTTCACTACAATACATAAGTGGATTGTGAGCAAGAAATACAGGACTGGAAACAATTGTAGAAACTTAACTGACTCTGTGGAAACCCACCAAAAAGCTTCCAAGTGAAATTTGAACTGTGCAAATAGACTTGTGCAAAATATTTTTGACACACTAATTCTGGTGCATCTCTTTCAACTTCAAACCAACAATATTAAAAACATGTATTCTCAAAGAATTCTCTAGCAAGTAGAAAATTACCGTGCAAAACCACTTCCATTGTATGTTGTAAATCTAAATGTTGTGTGCATTAGAAATGTAGACACAAACTTCCTATCCCCCACGACTGCAGGAGCCTGTGTCAATCAAATGTCCGCTGCCCCACGCATGCCCCCTGCCAAATGCACATTACGGCAGTAGTTTCATTTTAGGCTCTCTAACTGAAGTGTAAAACTGCCCCCAAACATCTATACTTACTATTTCCCATTTTACCATTTCTTCTTGAGGAAAAATTGCCAGATATTTCAGAAATCTGCTATTTCAGCACAATTCCAGATTTGGCAAGAATCTAAGATGCTAAAAAGATTAGATGAGCTAATCCTAAAACGATGATTAAATCTTTATGGTTTTAAAAAGCACTCTCCACAAAAACAGAATAGGGACATGTGAGAAAGAGTTTTATCAATACTATGCAAACAATGTTTAAAGGAAGGCATGCAATACACATGCACTTCATTTCTGTACAGTTTGAACCTAGCACGCTTTAAAAAGAGGAAGCTGCCCAGCATCCCACGCCTCCAGAATGTCTAGCATTCCTGGCAGGCAGTACTCTCCTTTGACCAGCCAAAACTACTCTTTGCCAAAGAGCAAGTTCCTCATCCAAGAATTTAAATAAAGAGGGAAGAATGGAGCAACCAAAATGGACAGCCGACGGTGGTAACGACGGACAAAAGATAAACTATAGACAAGAGATACAGTCACAGAGACAGATGGAGAGAAGGGAAGGAGAGCTCAGCTCCTGAAAACATTCGGGGCCAATACCCTCTGAGAAAGTTTTAAAAAGATAAACATAGAGACAAGAGGCTCGTCAGTCTCGACGGTTCCACCTTGAAACGTCCAACTCCAGCTCACCCGTCCAAAAAAAAATTTTTTTTAAATTAAAACTGTCAAACCCCAAAACACGTCCACAATTGAACTGGGACAAACCTCTGAGACTGAGGAAAACTCTCAACGAAACCCAAAAGGCACAGACCAGGAGAAAATGCACCACGGAAATCCTAAAATATCTCAGGAATGACAGCCCAACCGGAGTGAGGGCTGCAGTCAGAGCAGGTGGGAGCGGGAATAGAATCCAGGCAAGAACACAGACCCATAGTGATCAGGAGCACGGATTCCGGAGCAAAAGCGCCTAGGTTTAGGTCCTGACGCTGCCAACCACTAGTCTGTGTGCTTGCGCAGGTTTTTAACCTCGGTTTCCCCGTGTGAACCGAGTCGAACAATCATGGAGTGTTCTGAACATTAAAAGAGTTAAAATGTGCAAAGCCTTCAGAACAGCAGGCGGACCCCTTGTACGCGCTGTGTGCTAACTTTAATTACGATCGTCACCGTCTGCTCCCGGCCACCGCTGGCGTCCTCCCCAGCTCGTCCGCGCCTCCCTCGCCGGGCGCGCCCCTAGCCCCGGCCGGACCCTTCCCGAGGACTCTAGTCCTGGCTCGAGGACACCCGTCCCTAGCGCAGCCTGCCACCGCTTCCCCTTGGGGCCGCCCCGCGGGCCTCCCGAACCCTGGACGGCAATTCGCGGGCGCTCGCGAGGGCGACCCCAGCCCGGAGCCACGACCACCGCGGCCGGAGCAAGCGCCACCTCCTCACACTCACCACGGCGCTCCATCTCGCGTCCCGGACGCGGACGCCCGCCCCACACCTACGGCCGCCGCCACCGCCGAGGGCTGGAGCTCGCTGCCCCCATCCCCCACGGCCTGCGGACGCCCGGCCAAATCTCAGCCGCAGCCGCAGCCACAGCCACAGCCACAGCCACCACCACCACTGCAGCCGCCACCGCCCCTGCAGCTACCGCCACGGCCGCACCGCCCGCCCGCCAGCCCCGCCCCCTGGAGCCCAGCCCATTGGGCCGCGCTCCCGGGGGCGGGGCCGGCGACCGCGGCAGGTCCGGGAGGCAACTAGCTGGCGCGCAGAACGCGACCGTCAACTGCGCGCGGCCGGACGCTGTCCCAGCATCACGGGCTGCGTCGGCTGCCCTTTTGGCTTGCAGGGGACAGGCAGAGCGACTCAGCGAAAAGTCACCTGAGGACTAGATGCGGCTAATGGCCAGATGAGCAGCTACATTTCTTATGAGACACTTCTGTGAATCGCCGTTTTCCTCCCTCTTCCAGGGGTTAGGGCCTGGGGAAGGGCGCCACACGTCTGAATGAAGAATGAACTACCTCAAAACCAGCCATCTACTCTGCCCCTCTGCCCTCTATGGAGGGTAATAGTTTCCACTTAGGCCTATCTGTATTTTTTTTTTTTTTTTTTTTTTTGGAGACGGAGTCTCGCTCTGTCGCCCAGACGAGTCTAATGGCGTGATCTCGGCTCACTGCAACCTCCGCCTCCCGGGCTCAATTGATTCTCCCACCTCAGCCACCTGAGTAGCTGCGATTATAGGCACCCACTACCACGCCCAGCTAATTTTAGTATTTTTAGTAGAGGCAGGGTTTCGCTATGTTGGCCAAGTTGGTCTCGAATTCCCGACTTCCCGACCTCAGGTGATCCACCCGCCTCAGCCTCCCAAAGTACTGGGATTACAAGCATGAGCCACTGTGCCCGGTCCTTTCTTTCTTAGCTGCACTTTCAAACTCACTTCATAATGAGAAGAAAAAAAAAAAGTCTGAGAAAGATGGAATAATTATAGCAAGCAGGGCTAGAAAGCACATAGCCCCTATATCACACCACTCGCTGGAACAAGCGATGGCACTTACCTCAGTGCTGGAACATTCAGAAAGAACTCATAGAGAAACAGAGGAAAAAACACAGGGAGGGAGACTGTGGGTAGTGCTGGGGTCTGAGAGAAAAATGACCACACACGGGAGAAACAGAAAAAGACACAGGAGAATGTGCTGAGGAAAAGTGGAAAGAAAATGAGGTGCAGACACAGGAAAAGGGAGGAAAACCAAGGAAGGCAGAAATAAGTGAAGGCAAAAAGAGAAAATAAGGAAGAAAAATAAAAGGAGAGACTACCCACTTAACAAACAGAAAAGTAAGTGAGCATGACAGAACCAAAAGTAGGGTAGCGGGGCAAGAGAAAAACTCATTGACAAAGAAAGAGAAGAGGGACATCTTACACAGACATATCTTTGAACCCTTACAGGAAAAACAATGCTAAGAAAATACAACAAATTTGGCTCCTCAGGTGCTACTTAGAAAAGATAAATAAGAAAACTCAGCTCCTTGGTTACTTTGGCACCATACTGGATTTTTTGGACTCAACTTACACAGATTTTCCCCTCAAACCCCCAAAATAATAGTAACAAGGTCCTGCCACAAATACTCAGGAAACCTCAAAAACCAAAATTCCTTCTAATCGTGCTGAAAAAGAAAAATGCGCCAAGGACTCTCACCATGGAAGCCAATGATGCCTGAACTGAAGCAAACTAATAAGAGGAGACAAAGGAGTCCCCAGGCCAAGGGGAGGCTGAACAGTGTAACTACGATTCAATCATAAGTAAGGTTTTTGGAAGGAAATTTTTGAGGAAGTCCCTCAACCTCAAACACCCTCTTAAGTCTATTTTAAAATATATTATTTTGCACTTATACACCATTTCCCTTAATAAAGAGGACTGTGTTGCTGACTAAAATGGAACTGGAAGCATCACTGACAAAATCATGAACAAGTTCCTGATGGAGAGAGAGGGTGTATGGATGGAGGTGGGGGTGTGACAAAGAGAAAGGAGCTCACAAGGAGGAAAGAAAAGCAGGGAAAGAGAGACAAAGGGAGAGACAAATATGTGAGAAGGAAAGAGAGACAACTATAAAGGAGAAAGAAAGACAAGAGGGAAAGAAGAAAGAAATATGCAGAGATAAGGGGAAGCAGAGAAAGAAAATGAGATGGAGAGAGATAAGGAAGATAAAAGAGACAGAGGTGATAGAGACTACCCACCGATAGAGAAAGGAAAGAGGGTCATTTCTCACATGCAAACAGTTCTGGGGGAAATGAAGCCAATTAGGCTCTGAGGTTGTTACCTTAAAAATATAAACATAAGAATCCAAGGCTCCTTGATTACCTGCTTCCACAAGTATTTTTCAGACTTAATTTTTAAAATTTTTTCCATTACACCTCAAACCTAACAGTACTAATATGACAAGCAGTACTGAAGACACCTAAAAAACAAAGACTCCTTCAAACCCCACTGGAGAATGATGCACCATGGACACTCACCCAGTGATAACTCAAAACTGAAGGACATCAGTGGGGGATGAAGAAAGAATTCTGAAGGCCAAGGAGAGTGGGGTTGGACAACTCTCAGGGAGCTCAAGGAAGCAAAGTCTGTCCCTCATAGCTGCTCTGGGTTATTCTCAACACCCCCTAAACCAGAACTACCCCTAAACCATCCCAAAACAGCCAACTACTGTGCATAGGATCTGACACAGAGTCACAATAGTTGGCTATTTGGGAATCGAGGAATGTTACTTAGAAGGTTAAATAAACTATAAGTAAGGTTGTCTAAGGGAAATTTTGAGAAGTCTCTCAATCTCAATCCTCCTCTTAAACCTTTAAAAAAATACATTATCTGCCATCCTTCATCCAGAGGATGATGACATTTGGAAATATTTGCAAAAATGGTAGTTTAGTTTTAATTTAAAAGGGTTATTTTATTAATCTCCCCTGACTTGATTTTGTTTGAAGTAATTTATCACACAAATACACTTTAAATATGAAAAGCACATTAATAGATGCAATAATACCTTTCTGCAAGTCCGAAATTCTTGGTCTATAATAAAATTGTAGTGTTCAGAAAAAAAGAGTAAAACCATCAGTATATCTACCATAGCAGTCCAATATCTTAAGTTTTTCAACAAGTTGCAGAAAAACATTTCTGGAAGCAACATATAATTTTTTTTAAATACTTGTGTTTTTACCATTTATATTACTATTGCCTCTAGTATTTTTTCCTTCTCAAACAGAAATTCACATCCTCTATGATACTGTTCAAGTCAGACATTCGGTGCAGCCTTAACTTTTATATTCCCCAAATCTTCCTCATGTGTTCTCTTCAAAATTTTTGTGGTACCAGACTGCACAGATTAGTATTCTTTCTATCTGCAGTGGTGACATTACCAGTACTGTTAATTTTACTTCATCTTCCTGAAGACAATTCTGTAGTTTAGGTAGCCTACTTTTCATAGCAGAACATGGGTCTAAAAACATTTGACAATATCTGGAGACATTTTTTGTTGTCATAACTGGGGAGGGGGATTCTACTGACATCTAGTGGGCAGAGGACAGGGATACTGCTAAACTTCCTACATGCATAGGACTGCCCTCATCCCCAACAAAGAATTAATTATCCAGCCCAAAAGGTCAATAGTGCCAAGGTGAAACACCCTGTTCTATATCCAATTACCACTTTATAAAAAACTATAAGACCTAGGAACTTGTTAAATTATGCCACAGTATATACCCAGAAAAATCTGGACTGTGGGCCATTTTATAGCATAAACATGATTTCTTCAACAAATAAACTGCAGGAAAAAAGATGGAAAGAAAAATCTCTAGATTATCCTTAAAAGATATATCAAATGCAGCCAGGTGCAGTGGCTCACGCCTGTAATCCCAGCACTTTGGGAGGCCGAGGCGGGTGGATCACCTGAGGTCAGGAGTTTGAGACCAGCTTGGCTAATATGGTGAAACCCCATTTCTACAAAATACAAAAAATTAGCTGGGCGTGGTGGCGTGCACATGTAATCCCAGCTACTCGGGAGGCTAAGGCAGTAGAATCGCTTGAACCTGGGAGGTGGAGGTTGCAGTGAGCCAAGATCACACCACTGCACTCCAGCTTGGGCAACAAGAGCAAAACTCCGTCTCAAAAAATAGTAATTTTATACATAATTTATATATATATCTCATATATATAATTATATATGAGATATATATCTTATATATATAATTATATATGATATATATAATTTATATATGTGATTATATATGATATATATAATTTATATATATATATAAAATCAAATGGAGGAATAAATAAAAACAGACATACTCTTCCACTGTAGTAAACAACTAGAAAAATGGACAAAATATATATTGTTTTCAGACACTGAACTACACACAGCACTGGGCTCAGGGCTGTCATCTCTGAGAGATGGGATCATAAACAAATGAGGTAAGCCCCATAATTACCCCAACTTTCTGCCTAAAGTCACATTCTTGACCATAGCACCCTTGACAACTTGAAGAGACAGAGATCATGGTTCCAGGAGATTGGAGTCGCCAGAATCTGTAGGACAGAGTACCAGAGACTAAGGATGTAGAAAAAGAAAGAGCTCCAGAAATTTGCATAGGAAATTTCTTAATTATCTTGCTGAACACCAAGATGCACATGTATACAGCAAAACACAACAAGGATTGGCAAATAATTTCCAGAAAGCTATAGATGGACAATTCCCAGGTTTCCCACAGGGCTGGAAGAACTCCACATTTTCATCAGCCAGAGTAGAGAGACCTACTGAACACCCCAGGGAGACCCCAGGGCATGCCTCATAGTACATCTAACCTAGCTTTAGTGAAAACTATACTCTAGCCACACCCCAACAAAGCTTCAAAACAGGCACATTTTATAATTTTTTTAAAAGCTGACGTTTAAAACAAAGTATAAAACAAAGTAGTAACAATATGTTGTGGCATTTATAACATATACAAAAGCAAAATCTATGACAATAGCATAAAGGAGGAGGAAATGAAAGTATACAGTAAGGTTCTTACATTACAGGTAAAGTAGTGTAATACTATTTGAAGGTATACTGTAAGTTAAAAATATATACTAAAATCTCCAGAGATAAAGTTAATTAAGCCAATAGTGGGCATAAATAAAATTTCAAAAAATCAAAAAAAAAAAAAAAGGCAGGACAAGAAGAAAAAGGAAACAACAAATGGAACAAATAAAAAACCAAACAGCAAAGTAACAGACTTAAACCCAATCATACCAATAATTACATTAAATATAAATAATCTAAACAGCCCAATAAAAAGGCAGAGATTCTGAGTGAGTAAAAAAGTAAGACCCAACTATATTTTTCCTATTAAAACACAGACTTGAAATATAATGACACAGATATATGGAAAGTAAAACAACAGAAAAAGACACACCATGCAAATATTAATCATAAGAAAGCCAAAGTAGCTCTATAATATAGGTATCAAAGAATTTTACCAAGGATAAAAAGCAACATTTCATAATGATAAGTGAGTCATTTCATCATAATGACAACAATCCTGAAGGTATCTGTACCAAAAATAGAGGTCCAGAGTATGAGAAAAAAACTGAGAGAAATGTATGGAAAAAATAGACAAATCCCCAATGACAGTTAAGATTTCAGCATTCTTCTCTCAGTAATTGATAGGATAACAGAAAATCATTAAGGATCATTAAGGACAAAGAATACTTGAATAGCACTATCAATCAACTTGACCTGATAGACATTTACAGAAAATTCCACCAAAAAACAGCAGAATATGCATTCGTTTCAAATGTATATGGAATATTCATAAGATAGGCCATATATGGGATAAAAAGAAGTCCCAATGAACTTAAGAGGACTGAAATCACACAGTGTATGTCCTCTGATCAAAACAAAATTAAATTTGAAACTAGTAACAGAAAGATAGCCAGGAAATCCCCAAATATTTGTAAATTATAAAATATAACTTTAAAATAACCAATGGGTCAAATTTCCACAAGGGAAATTTTAATATATTTTGAACTGAATGAAAATGAAAACCCATTTCAAAATGTGGAGATTACAAAGTAAAAGTCATGGTTAGATAAATACACAGTTTTAGATGCTTTATTGTAAAAGAGAAGGGTCTAAAGTCAATATCTAAGCTTCCACTTTAAGAAGCTAGAAAACAAAGAGCAAATTATACCCAAAGTAAGCAGAAGGAAGTAAATAATGATAAGAACAGAAATCAATGATTTAGAAAACAGAAAACAGAAAAAAATCAATATAACCAAAAGCTGGTTCTTTGAAAAGATTAAATTGATAAATATCTAGCTAGGCTGATCAAGAAATAGAGAAAACACAAATCACTAATATGAATGGAAGAAATGACATTAGTACAGACCCTACAGACACAAGGATAAAAGGATACAAGGGAATGTTACAAAAAACTTTGCCAATAAACTTAACAACTCAGATGAAATGGAAAAATTCTTTGAAAGACACAGATTACTAACCCTGACACAAGAAACAGAAAATGTAAATAGCACTACATGTATTAAATAACTGAATTCATTATTTAAAATTTCCCACAAAGAAAACTACATCTACATGAGCTTCACTGATAAAATTCACTGAACCAGATAAAATAATCCTATACAAACTCTTGGAAAATACAGGAGACAAGAACACTTCCCAACTCATTCTATGAGGCCAGCATTACCCTGATACCAAAACCAGACAAAGACATTACCAAAAAAAAAAAAAAAAAAAAAAAACCAAAAAACAAAAACACACACAAAAAACAAATTTCTTAACACAGTATTAGCAAGTCAAATCCAACAATATATAAAAAGGATAATACATAATGCCCAAGAAGGGTCTGTCCAAGGAATGCAAGCTTAGTTTAACATTCACTAGAAAAAAACCATGTGATCATCTCAAAAGATGCAGAAAAAGCATCTGACAAAATTCCATGGCCATTCATGATTAAAACAGTCAACAACGTAGGAATAGAACAAAATTTCTTCTATCTGATAAAAGGCATCTACAAAAAAAAAGACAGGTTTTCTCCTTAAGATCAGGATTAATATTGTTACTGAGGGTCTTAGCCAGTACAGTAAGACAAGAGAAAGAAATAAAATGCATTCACATTTAAAAAGAAAGAAGTAAAATACTCAGAGATGATGTGTTTGTGTACTTAAAAAAAAATCTTAAGAAGCCTATAAGCTACTACATCTAATAAATGAATATAGCAAGGTCACAGAATACAAAGGTAATACACCATAATCAATTTTATTTCTATACACTAACAACAAACAATTGAACAAAAAAATTTAAAACTTCTGCTCTTTGAGAGACAGTGTTGAAATAAAATGCAAGCCACAAATTGGGAGAAAATATCTGACAAAGGATTTGTAACCAAATATATCAGGAACTCTTACAATTCAATAAAAATAAAACAACAATCCAATAAAATAATGAGTAATGAAGTGAACATATGCTGCACAAAAGAAGATACACAACTGGGCAATAAGCACATGAAATATTGCTCAATACCATTAGTATCAGAGAAATGCAAATTTCAACTTCTATGAGATACCACTGAATAGTCACAAGAAATTTTAATTTCAGCTAGACTGAAATACTAAGTGTTGGTGAGGATGTAGGGCAACTGTAACTGTAATACATGCTTCTATATACAAGGTATACAATCACTTTGTGAAACAACCTGGCAGTTTCTTACACAGGAAATGTACATTTAACATACAACCCAGTAATTCTCCTTTTGTATGCATCCAAAAGAAATGAAAACATATATTCACCCCTAAACTTGTATACAAATGCATAGCAATTTTTTTCATGATAGTCAAAAACAAAACAACCCAAACTCCATCAACAGATAAACAAACTGTGGTACAGCCTTACGATGGAATACTATTTAACATTACATATCCATGACATGGGAAAAAATCATAGATGAATCTCAAAAGCATTAAGCTAAATGAAAGAAGCCAGGCACACACACACTGTATATCTTTGGTATGATTCCATTTACATAAAATTCTAGAGAATATGAAACTAATCTTAAATGACAAAAGAATTTCGTTGCCTAGGAATGCAGTCGTGGTGTAGGTGTGGGGAAAATTGCGAGAAGCCTTTCATTTCCTCCACTAAAAATAAAGCATCCCTTTACTTTCCCATAGGATATTCAACATACTTGGGAAACTCACGATATTATACCTTGGGCCCCATCAATATTGTCTATTGCTACCGAAGATGCAAAGGTTCTACAGGACTGTCTACCACAAAATGGGATCAGACTAAATTTTCTTAGTGAATGCTGAATGAATAAGTGATACGAGAATGAAAATTCTTTAGGGTGACTTCTGGGCATGAACTTTGTTCAATGTGGTTATACTAACCCCCGGGACCAAGAGCAGTGGCTGTAAAAGCCCATGTTCCTAGGTCAAGAGCCTTTACATGTGAGGAAGTGAAGGTGCTTACAACTGAGGTAGATATTCTATTTTAAGGAGGTAAGGGGAGCAGTAATGACCAACCACTATACATTCTTGGGCAGCGCTTTTCTACATCTCAGCCAAAGTTCTATTTCCTGCCAAATTGGGGACTAAAACATTTTCTACTCAGGCCTATTCTATTTTCTTCAAGTTCACTCTTAAACTCTTCTCAGAATCATCAGACAAAAACTGTATACATACTGTAAAGCTCATGAAGCTTAAGCATCAGGGTTGCTCACTTACACAGTTCCTGTAACAAGGAGGCATTTTGAAATAAGCATTTCTGGCAAACTGCGTAAAGAAATCACTACAGAAAGGGACCTAATCTCCAAGACTCCCATAATTTTGTTGTGATTCACTCATTCTGAATATTCACTTTCATATCTAATTTTGAAGTATTTTTCTTGAAAGGGGAATCTCCTCTCCCAAACTGAATGAGGAGGAAGCGAAGCTAATTCCCAAAGATTAATAAAGAAAAAGGTAAATGTAGAACAAAAAGGTACTTAGAACTTTCATAAAACATCTCCTAACATTCCCCTTCCCCCCGCCAACCCCTCCATCCCCCGCCCAAAAAAGATCCACCTTTAGAAAACAGAGGATGTCAAAGATCCAAAAAAAACAACGTGGAACGCCACCCTTGGTTTTTAAAGAGGGGTGGTGGTGGTGAAAAGGTGAGATAAACTCGGACAAATCAGAGGGCTGAAAGACAAGGGAGGAACGTCCTTGGCTGCCCTGTGTAAACCAAGGCAAGATCCTCCCTGGGAACACCAGGTTTCTATCACAGACCGGGTCCTGGGACACCTAGTGAAACAAACGCACAGGGGTCCGCTCTCTAGGTGGTAGGTGCAATCTCCCAGCTTGTCCCTTCCTATTTTGCAGAGCACACGACTTGCCCTAGAGCCATGGCTGGGAAAAGGTGGAAGGGCGAGACCAGGCAGTAATGAGTGGGGAGAGAGAAGGGGAGGAGTAGGGTGGGAGGGAACGACAGAGACGCTCCAGAAGGGGCACACGGTGAGAATGCGCAAGACGGTGTTTTACAACCTTAGATCTCCCTTCCCCAAAGTAATAAATAGCCAGGGTCTAGGTGAGGTGAAGTGCAATAAGAAAAAGTAAATATGGAACATGAGATGTCTGTTTTACTCAGCCTTTGCATGTGTCAGACTGAAATTTCAGAAAACGTCACCAAACTTCCAAAAAGCATCCCTAGTAAGAAAGACGGACTTGAGACCCGGTGAAGAAAACCAGTGGGGTAAGGGTAAAGGAGCCCCTGAATTCCGCAGTGAGGCGATGAGGGCTGGTAGCTAGCAAAGGGAGCGGGGCTGAGACACGCTCGGGGAGTCCTGTAAGGGGAGGAAAGTCCACCCGGCCAGCTTCTCCCCTGCTGCCCGCCGGCGTCACACAACTCAGAGCGCGCACCCGGGGTCCGCGGCGTACCCGCAGCGCCCGCCCGCGTCCTCTCGCTCGTCCGCGCCTGCCTCGCCGGGCGCGCCCCTAGCCCCCGCCGGACCCTGGACGGCAACTAGCCGGCGCCCGCAGCCACCACCGCCGCGGCCGAAGCGAGCGCCACCTCCTCACACTCACCACGGCGCTCCATCCCGCGTCCCGGACGCGGACGGCCGCCCCACACCTACGGCCGCCGCCACCGCCGAGGGCTGGAGCTCGCCGCCCCCATCCCCCACGGCCCGCAGACCCCCGGCCAAGTGGCAGCCGCAGCCACAAACACCACCACCACCACCACCACAGCGGCCGCCGCCCTTGCAGCTACCGCCACGGCTGCGCCGGCCGCCTGCCCCGCCCCTTGGAGCCCAGCCCATTGGCCTGGCCCGCGCTCCCGGGGGGCGGGGTCGGCGACCGCGGCAGGTTGGGGCGGCTGCTCGCTCGCGCGCAGAACGCGGCGGTCAGCTGCGCCCAGCCTGAAGCTGTCCCAACCGCGGCCGCCTCGGTCGCCCTTTTGACTTGCAGCAGGGCGGGCAGAGCGACTTAGAGGAAAAGTGACTTTTTGTACCCTCCTGCAGGGAGCAGGTTCTCTGTCCTTGTTTAATTAGACATTTCTCAGGTGGGCACTTTGAATTCCTTCCAGTCAAGACTCAGGTGTTCAACTTGTTTTGTCGGCCGTCTTCCTCCACCCTTCTTCTCCCATTCAAAACAAAAGTACGTTTTGTGCTTAACTTTAAAACTCCCCCCACTCTTTTCTGTCTTCAACTGATTGTCACTTTCAGCAAACTAAATAAATTACTCAAAACATCAGCTATTATACAGTCCCCGACACATGGCAGGTGCTCAGTAGATGCTAGTTGATTGCATGTCCCCTAACCACGCTACCTGCTTCTTACCATTAAGTGCTCCTTGAGTCATGGGACTGATCAACACGGTGGAGGAAGCCGCAACCAAAATAAAACATTTATCTAGATGTTGGATCACACATCATATCATGTTTGGAGGAAAACAAAACACTGCATTTATATATAATATATATTAGTAACACTTACCAACTCTACTAAGAATACCTTTCCTGTCACCTGTGCTGACACATAAGCACTCCATGAATATTAGCTGATTAATGGTAAAATTATGGAAAGGGAATTTGGAAAAATCACTTAATGGCATCTTCCCTTTAAATATTTTTCAAAAAGATTAAATATCTGTCATATTCTTCACCCTTCTTCGTTAGGACAAATATATTTGAAAACATTGTCAAAGGAAGATGTTTTTGTTTTGTTTTGTTTTGTTTTGTTTCAGAGAGAGACAGGGCCTTGCTCTGTGCTCAGGCTGGAGTGCAGTGGCACAGTCATAGCTCACTGAAGCCTTGAACTCCTGGACTGAAGGAATACTCCCATCTCAGCCTCCTGAGTAGCTGGGACTACAGGCTCGTGTCACCACGCCCAGCTCTGTTGTTTATTTTTATGTTTTGTAGCGATGGAGTCTTCGCCATGTTGCCCAGGCTGGTCTCAAACTCCTGGCCTCAAGGGATCCTCCTGCCTCATCCTCCCAAAGTGCTGGGATTAGAGGCGTGAGCTACCACACCTGGGTCATTTTTATAAGTAAATATGATTATTAACTGAGAAAGGGTGAATGTCAGACATCTGCTATGTGGGATAAATGGCTGTGTTTGGCAAAGAAACTAAAAAATAAAGGGCAATATCTCCACCAAATCCTCTAACACTGACTCAGCATGTGCCCTGAATCATCTTATAAGCCAACTAGATTTTTTACCTATAAATGTTTCTTCACTAAAGTGGCTCATGATCATGGTTTTGGAGGACGAGGACTAACAGACACACAAACAAGAAATCAAAGGCATAACTGGATAGTGCATTAATAATGAAGCATGTATGACAGATGATGTGGTATTGTTATTTTATAATTACAGTATATATTAACACATATCCACTCTGCTTATTGAAATATTTTTCATTCCTTCCATGATAGAGAATCCCGCCTCTGCTCTGAAGCCTTTCTGTTCGCTCCAGTGAAAATTAGTCATCCACCGGGCGCGGTGGCTCACGCCTGCAATCCCAGCACTTTGGGAGGCCGAGGTGGGTGGATCACTTGAGGTCGGGAGTTCAAGACCAGCCTAACCAGCATGGAGAAACCCCATCTCTAGTAAAAATACAAAAAATTAGCCAGGTGTGGTGGCGCATGCCTGTAGTCCCAGCTCTTGGGAGGCAGAGGCAAGAGAATCGCTTGAACCGAGGAGGCAGAGGTTGTGGCGAGCTGAGATTGTGCCATTGCACTCTAGCCTGGGCAACAGGAGTGAAACTCCATCTCAAAAAAAAAGAAAATTAGTCATCCTATTTGACATCATATTGTACATAGGATACTATTCTTGTGGCACTTATGGTTTTGGTGCCATGGTTTTTGGCAGTGTTTATGCTAATTAGATTGAAAGTTCCACAGTACTACATTAGTTAGGTCTGTATCTAATACAGAATGGGCCCCCACTAAGAATTTTCTGGAGGGATGTTGAGGGCATGAACGGTAGGCCCAGAAGTAAAAATTCTTCCAGTGAGATTTTTTTTTTTAAATCACAAACTGCACTCAACTTGGTTGTATCTAGTAGAACCAAATATGATGGTCACAAAAACCTCATGTCTAAAGCAAAGCCTATCCCAGATATCCTGTTCCCTGAGGTGAAGGGACTGATCACAAGTGTGCATGTTCCATGTGGGTGGTGGAGGTGGGAGCCCAGCCCCACAGGGGAGCAGAGTGGACAGGTGCTCTTCCCCTCTGCCACACTTCAACAGCAGTCTGTTTAGGAGGGACCCACATTGTCCATCATGTCTATTGTATTTTTATTGATTCCACAAATATTCACTGAATACCTCTAATGTGCCAGACATTGTTCTGAGCACAGGGGATATATCAGGGAATTTTAAATCCACCCTTAGATTCTCCTCAACCATGATGAATAATGCCTGGGAGAGGGGAAGAAGTAATGGAAGCCTGCACGGGTGGCCCCAAGGCAGGCAGTCCTTGGACTCCCTGGACTGCGGCTGTCCTTGACCTCACTGCTGGGGCATGTAAAAGGAACGACTCAGAGTCTGACAGGCCACAGTGAGTACAAAGCCTCCAGATTCCAAGGTGGACAAAACTCACCAAGCAGGTTATTAATCTTGATTCCATGATGGGTGTAATTGAGAAACAAGGAATCAATTCAGACCTCATGCTGGAAATGAATGTGAAAGACATTACCAACATCCAAGAATTCTGTGCTGTCATAAGGACAGGAAACTAAGATTGACAAAAATAAAGAAATATTTGAGTATATAGATGAAGATATCATACTCATGTTATGGCCAAATTAAGTTACTACATTTCCAACTCCAATTTTTAATGTGTTTTAAACTTTCTTATAAGATTTTGATGATATAAACCTCTGTGCTTGAGCCATCACGTACCATAACCCTACCTGATGTCTTAGTAATATGTATAAGGTAACTCCCCTAATAGTTAATGGTCAGTGCCAAAAATAATATTAGCCTTAAAAATGCAATTATTGATACTACTGTGAATAAAAAGATTATGGTGGTAGTAATAATAACTAGCCATTTATACTTTACTCCGTGCTAGTAAACTATAAATGTCTAGTTATTGTGCTAGTGATACACTTTTAATTATACTTTACATTTCATAAATTATTCAGTCCTCACAATAACCTATGAAGTGCTATTATCATACCCATTTTTTTTTTTTTGAGAGGAAGTCTTGCTCTGTCACCCAGGCTGGAGTGCAGTGGCGCAATCTTGGCTTACTGCAAGCTCCACCTCCCGGGTTCACGCCATTCTCCTGCCTCAGCCTCCCAAGTAGCTGGGACTATAGGTGCCCACCACCACGCCCGGCTAATTTATTGTATTTTTAATAGAGGCGGGGTTTCACCGTGTTAGCTAGGATGGTCTCAGCCCCACAAAGTGCTGGGATTACAGGCATGAGCCACCATGCCTGGCCTATCATACCCATTTTATAAATGAAAAGCTGAGACACAGAAGAAGTTCAATGAAGAATTTCTGCTGGACTTCATAGAAATTGACATTAACATGAAGTTAAGTTTGACCATACTTCTCTTAGAAAAAGATGTTAGGAAATGACTCCTCTTATTCTACCTCTGCCTCTCTGTCCTTCTTGCTCTTCCCCAGGTACCCCAAAGTCCCTCTTGCCTCAGGACTTTTGCCTTTGCTGTTTCCTCTGCCTGGAATTGGCTTTTCCCATACATCTACATGACTTGTTCCTTGCTCCCTTTTCCTTGCTGCCTTCTGGTCTCTCCTCAAATGGTCCAGATTATTGACATGTTCCTTGACTCCTCCATAAAAACAGCATCCCCCTTTTTGATACTCCCTTTCTTCCTTACTCTGCTTTAATTTTTGCACTTATCCCTCTACTGACTTGATATAGATTTATTGGTTTATTTACAGATTTTTTAAATGTCCCCTTACTAGTATGGGTATGTTAAGTTCTATGAAAGAAGGGACTCTGCCTGCTTTGTTCACCACTGTGTTTCCAGCCCCTGGAAAAGTACTTGGAATTCATCAACAAATGAAAGATTTAAAGAAAATAACAATACAATATACCCAAACATTAGAGTTATCTTTTGAAAAGATTAATTTGTTAACATTTTGAGAGTTTTAATCAGATAAGAGAACTATATTACATTGTTTGAGAAAGATTTTACTTTAGCTGCTTGTAACCAATATACTAACATATGACAAGTTTCATGACTTCACCAAATCTTTATCTGAAAGAGCCATAAGTAACTCAAGAATCTTACATTACAAAGTTCTACTTACAGCTTGGTTCCCTTTCTTGGGTTTCTGGGCTCTGCTAGTTTAGAGGCCTTAGTAACTTAAGGAAGAACGCTTCTTCCAAGGAACACAATTTTTTTCATAGAAGTAAAAGTGAAGCCTCTGGTCATTTGCTTCTGCTGCTTTCAACAGGCAAATAAAGGATAGTTACAGTGTTGGCTGGGGTGTTTGTCCAAGATCACCCTGTGCCGTAGAGGCAGGAGAAGCAGTCCAGGGAGTCCTCAGGCAAACCTGCTGACATTCAGGGGCAGGTTAGTAGATAACAGCAGCCTGACCCTGCCCATGCTACCAAGGGTATACTTACATCAGTAATAAAAGTTCGGATCATGCCAAACAACCTAAACAACCCAATCAGCCAAAGTTTTAGAGTAAGGGAAAGGGAACAAATCCCCATGGCCTCGTAAGTATTCTAATAGAAGTTCTGTAATGAAAAAAAAAAAAAAGAAAAGAATCTTAAATTATTTCCTTCCTTCTTTAAAGTAGAGGGGTAACATTTTCCACGATTGTTTTTTTCTTTCATCGATTCACCAAATGGTGACTAGATAAGAAAGCAAATACTGCTCCCCTTAACCTGTGTATTCTATGATCCTCACAAAATACCTGTAAGATAACAAAATGAGATCTGTTTTTCCGATAAAATTTCATAAGTTTCAGAATCAAAGGGATCTTAGAGCTTATTTACTTCATTCTCCTTTATTTTTTTTTTTGAGACAGAGTCTCAGTCTGTTGCCCAGGCTGGAGTGCAGTGGCGTGATCTCGGCTCACTGCAATCTCTGCCTCCTGGGTTCAAACAATTCTCCTGCCACAGCCTCCTGAGTAGCTGGGACTACAGGTGCATGCCACCACAGCCGGCTAATTTTTTGTATGTTTAGTAGAGACAGGGTTTCACTGTGTTAGCCAGGATGGTCTTGATCTCCTGAGCTTGTGATCCACCCATCTCGGTCCCCCTAAGTGCTGGAATTACAGGTGTGAGCCACTGCGCCCGATCCATTCTCTTTTATTTTATAAGGAAATCCCAGCCCAGCTTTCCCAGGGCTTACAGTTAGTCATTGGCCTGACTAGACTGGAACCAAGACCAGGGCCCTTTCTACACTAATGTTTTAAAATCTCTGTAAATCTATGAAATTAAATGAAAGCACTTGCCTTGATCATTCTTAGTTTAATGAGTAAATATTTGAGCTATACTAACATGTTTAAATATGAAATTTGTTCTACAAATTTACTCCTATTATTTTGGAGGTCTGACTTATTGTACTAAAAATTATGGCCCTAAACAATGGATGGCTTAACATACAACCAGTGAGGAGCTTGGGTTGCTCTTGAAGTAGAAAGTTGTCTGCAGGCATCTGGAACACACACACACACACACACACACGCACGCACATGCACACATTAAGGCTTTTCTCTAAGGGAGAAGGCTGGCTGGCTTTAGGAAGGAGTAGAGCCCAATGGAAACATTACTAATATTTCTTTATCTACCCACTGAGCAAGTACCGCTGAACTCTCTGAGAAACAACGCTACCACTAGTGACTTAGCGACTTCAGTGAGTGTTTATCTTTCTAACTACATATTTATATAGGGGTGGCTGCCTGTGCCATGCTTGCCAGAGAATTGAGAAGTGACTGCTTGTAAAAGTTGGAAAATATTTGGTTTAGAAACCTGTTTTTAAATTCACTCAAGATAAGATTACATTTTATAGTATTAGAAGAACTATTATCATCCAACCATTTAGATACCCGGATTTAAATGATTTTATTCTGAAATTATCTCAATAGCTGACAATGTGTGGCTTAAATTATAAGAAGGCAAATACAAGTTAAAGTAGTACTATGAGTTAATAATTCTATAATATTGGTATCTAGAAATGTCTATAGATGCTTTCACTTCAAAGACCTTCAAAAATATTGATTGTCACTGATGGATTGACACCATTTACCTTATTCTTCTTGATGACATATTTAGTTTAGGATACTCATGAATGCAATTAAATTTTGTCTGGGAGCTACATGGTACTAGAATGTATGAGGTCACAGACATAACCATATATCCTACTAGCCAAAAAACTGATGAAATACCTGTTACATAACATCACTGAAACCATCAGCTTAGTAGATTCAGGGTGGAGAACAGATGGAATGGCAAACAAGGCTTGAAGACAGTAAGTTGCCTTGCTTAGGAGTTAGCCTGAATTGGCTGCAAGGTGAGAAATGCTTTAGATCTCTTCTGTGAGTCCATGAAGGCAATACTGCTTGGCAATCTGACTTCTAGTAACTTCCTCCTGGGTAATGACTAAGAACCAAGAGGAGGTGAAAAAGAGCTCCATTCAGGAAAAATGACTAAAAGGTAAAACAAGCCTACTAAAAAACCAGAATCTAAGGAAATGAGTAGACCGGTAGGCAAGTGGTCTTATCCAGACCTTGGAGTTGCTTTGTGAGTCAAAAAATAGAAGCATAGGATGTGGGTCAAGGGACAGTGGATTCCAGAAGGACCCTGTGAAGATGTTTCACAGAGAGCTGGCATTTTAATTTACACAGCTTTTCTTGAACACCAAGTCAGTGAAATGGAGCTGCCAGATGCCAATAACAATGGTGTATTCATGAATCAGTATTTGAAGTGCTATAAAAACTGAAGGTGGTTTTTGGTAGTGGGGACAGGACTTTGGGGAAGAGGAAAAGACAAAGGACATAAAGATCACAGCTTAGGGAAAATTTCTTGAGAACAAAGTAGACTACTGATTTATCTAACAATGTGTTATAGGTTGAACTGTGTTTGCCACCCCCACGCCACCAAATTCATATGTTAAAGTCCTAACACCCAGTACCTCAGAATGTGACTATATTGGACATAGGGGCTTCAAATGGGGTACTTCAATTAAAATGAGGTCATTAGTGTATGCAGCCCCTAGCCAATGACAAGTGTCTTTACAAGAAGAGGTGATTAGGATGCCAACACACACAGAGGGAAGACCATGTGAAGACAGGGAGAGATGGCCATCTATCTACAAGTTGAGAGAGTCCTCAAAAGAAACCAACCATGCTGACACCTTGATGTCAAACTTCTAGCCTCCGGAACTGTAAGAAAATGAATTTCTGTTGTTTAAGCCTCTCAGTCTGCAGTACTGTGTTATGGCAGTCCTAGCAGAGTAACACATAAGGCAACACTATTTAAATTACAGGACTTAAATAATAACAGCACTGATGGGTTCTAGTTGGATCCGAGACCATCCTCTTCCCTTCCCTGTAGAAATGTTAGTCCAACTGTGGCTGCAAATTGCCATTATCCAACTTGTTAAGTGCGGCATTTCTTCCTAATATTCACAAGTCACAACGAGTCAATATCACTCCTACTCTGGGGTGTGGCCCAGGGTAAGGCATCACATCCATTGTAATACCGTCATTAAAATGAGAAGGCAGGATGTTTACAAGCCTAGTGTTCTGTAAGTAAAGAATTTGCATTGGGAGGAGATTGATTCGTTTCTGCTCAGAGTTGAAGGGATGCCCTGGTCTCTTCATTTGTATCTAAGAGAGGAAGAGTTAGTGTGGCAGTTTTAGGGATACTGTTGCTGCCATTGCAATTGGTATTGGTGGTTAGTTAATAATACTAATTCCATCACTGTGCTTGGTTTATAATATGAGCTCAATAAGCATTAGCTTACTTTTCTATTCTTTTTTGGTTCTATAACATTTCACAGTATACAAAGCTCTGCTACACACATTAACTCAGTATTCAAAACAAGTCTGTGAAATATGAATTATTGTTATCATCCTTATTCAGCTACTAAGAAACCTGTATCTCAAGGAAGGTGAATTATTTACTCAAAATTACACTACAAGTTAATAGAAGAGATTGAACTCAAAGCAAGGTCACCTGTCTCCTCAAGCAGGACTCTCTCCGACATACCCACCAGCTCTAGGTAGTTAGTTCTGTTCCTCTCTGTATGTTTTAAATAATCCATTTTAATCACGGAATGACATTTTCTGTATTCATCAAATATTCTTGATGATGAAGAGCTTTGATATTTATTACACAGATTGTATCTACCCTACAAATATTACATGAATAAACACTTTGCACATACAAATGGGCAGAGAAAGAAAATGCCCCCAGAACCCCTTCATAAGTTACCTCCCTTCTACTGAACTTGGGTCAGAATTTCTTAAGAATAATTGTTTAGAAGATACTTTCTCTTACATAAATACAGAGTTCCAATTTAACCAAAACCAGAAATAGATTTAACAGTACTAATCTTTTTTTTTTTTTTTGAGACAGAGTCTCGCTCTATCTCCCAAGCTGGAGTGCAGTGGCGCGATTCTCGGCTCACTGAAAGCTCCGCCTCCCAGGTTCACGCCATTCTCCTGCCTCAGCCTCCCGAGTAGCTGGGACTACAGGCGCCCACTACCACGCCCGGCTAATTTATTGTATTTTTAGTAGAGACGGGGTTTCACCGTGTTAGCCAGGATGGTCTCGATCTCCTGACCTCGTGATCCGCCCGCCTCGGCCTCTCAAAGTGCTGGGATTACAGGCGTGAGCCACCGTGCCTGCCCAACATTACTAATCTTTATATATTCTATGGTTTACTTTTTATTTTACTTTGTGTATGTTTGTGTGTGGGATAGGGAAGTAACATTGCTCCTATAGGAATATACTTTTCAGGTTTTTTATGCTAGACTTAGAAGCAAACTTTTTAAAACATAATTCATTCATTGGATGGAGGCTGTTTGAAAATTAAGAATTTTCAAAGAATTGATTTATGATCCTCTCAAACCAATCCTTTTATGATTCAGAAGACACTTCAAGAATCTTGGCTGGGCCGGGCATGGTGGCTCACACCTGTAATCCCAGCACTTTGGGAGGCTGAGGCAGGCAAATCACGAGGTCAGGAGATGGAGATTATCCTGGCCAACATTGTGAAACCCCGTCTCTACTAAAAATGCAAAAATTAGCTGGGTGTGGTGGTGCACGCCTGTAGTCTCAGCTACCCGGGAGGCTGAGGCAGGAGAATCACTTGAACCCTGGAGGCGGAGGTTGCAGTGAGCCGAGATCAGGCCACTACACTCCAGCCTGGCAACAGGGTGAGACTTTGTCTCAAAAAACAAAAAAAAGAATCTTGGCTGGGCGCAGTAGCTCATGCCTATAATCTCAGCACTTTGGGAGGCTAAAATGGGAGGACTGCTTGAACCCAGGATTTTGAGACCAGCCTGGGCAACATAGGGAGACCCTGTCTCTACAAAAGTAAAAAAAAAATTAGCTGAGCATAGTGGCACATGCCTGTGGTCCCAGCTACTTGGGAAGCTGAAGTAGGAGGATTGTTTGGCTTGGGAGGTCAAGCTTGCAGTGAGCTGTGATTGTTCCACTGCACTCTAACCTGGGTGACAGAGGGAGATCCTGTCTCAAGAAGAAGAAGGAGAAGGAAAAGAAAAGCTTGCAATGTATCTATGACACATGTGACATTATCCTAATGATATATGCCCTATAAGAGCAGCAAGGACTAGTTAATAGGCACTGGATGATGACAGAGTGTTGCCAACATTGTATAGGTAGTCTGTGCCCTATTGGAAATCTTATCAGAACCCCTGAGAGCACCTGAATGAAGTCCAGCATATGCACTGATTTGATAACTCACTCCATACCTTTTCCTTCTTAGAGAAGGAAGATGATGATAGAAGCCCCGATCAGGGATGTTGGATTCTGGTGTTGGAGGACCAAGTATTAGGTATGATATGACAAAGTATTAAAATAGAAGCTCAAAACTCAAAACCCTAGACAAACAGAGAGACAAGACCTCCTGCAGGAAGTATCCATTCCTACTTAGCTCCAGACCACTGGAGTCATGGGTAACATGACCATTCCTAATTTGCCCTGGACAGTTTCAGTTAACACTAATTGTTCAGGTAAAATTATTGACAGACCCTTCTCTCACTCTCAGAAGTGTGCCAATTTGTACATTACAGTAAATGTGCCCTCTAGTCATAGGAGAACTTATGCTCAGTATTACCTGGTCTCTCAATTTTTTAAGCCAGAAATTTGGATTTTTATAGAACATTTCTGAATTTTTTAATGTGGGCAATAAATTCCAAATTTTTAAAATTGTCCAGGCCAAATAAAAATCATGAGAGATGGAATCTGGCCTGAGAGCTGCCAGTCTGTCATCTGTAAGTTAGAAACTCTAGCTGATACCACAGTGTTCTTTGCCTTCCCTCTTTGGAGACCTTAGCTCTCATGGGCTGTTGAGAGAGGGTCTTAGGGGGCTCCCACAGGGGAAAGCCTTCTGCTTTAGGCAGTTCCAGTGGTAATCAGGGAAGGGTCCAGGAGACAACAGGCCTGATAGGGGCAGTTTAGGCCAGTTGTTCAAGGCCTTAGTAATGATTATAACTAGCGCTTCCTATGTAGTAAGGTCTTACATAGATTATCTTATTTACTCTTCACAATCACCTATAAGGAAGATATTATGATCTCCATTGCTCTAATGAGGAAACTGAGACTTAAAGAGACTAATTAGTTTGAACAAGTTCACCCAGCTAGTAAGTGGCAAAACCAGGGATCTGAACTCATGTCAGACTTGACTCAAAAAACCCACATCTTTATCCTCTGTGTCTGCTGCTTCCCACTGTAGAGAGATCAAGTTTTTTTTTCCCTTGTGGTGTTTTTCATTTGGGTGAGTCATTTTTGAGCTCTTGTCACCATGGAAAATCATAAAGTCTTGACTCTGAGTCTGCAAGAAGATATTTTCTTGCTTTCATTCAGGTATGTAGAACACAGGCCAAGTGGTTCAGCCCAAATCTCTAGAACGAGGGGGGGTGGGGACAGGCGGTGGGGTTTAGGGCCAAATTCCCAAGTAGTCATAAGCAGTGTTCTTTTACTAGGTGTCTGTCCCTTTTGCCTAGATTCCTTGGAACTCTGCCAGTGATGGGCAGCTGGTCAAAGATTTGAGGTTTCACAATTCCAGTCATCTCTGTGACCTGTATCCATTTTAGAAATACAAGTAATGAATATACCTCATCCAACAGAGACTAGGAAAAGCATAGAATTTTTGTTCTAGTATTAATTTGACCAAAGATTGGACATGTTATAGTGGATCAAATAATGTCCCCATAAAATGCATGTCTTCCCAGAACTTTAGGATGTGAGCTTGTTTGGAAATAGGGTCTTTGCAGATGTAATTAGTTCTAATGAGGTCATAGTGGATTAGGGTGGGACTTAATCCAGTGACTGTTGTCCGTACAAGAAGAGAAAACAGAGACACAAGGGGAAGATAGCTGTATAAAGGAAGAGGTAGAAATTGGAGCAATGTACCTGTAAGCCAAGGAACACCAAGGATTGCCGGCAACCATCAGAAGCTAGGGAGAAGCAACGAAGGATTCGTCTCTAGGGACTACAGAGGGAGCATGGGCCTGCCTTGCCTCCAGAACTGTGAGAGAATCCATTTCTGTTGTTTTAAGTGATGCAAGTTTGTGGTAGTTTGTTAAAGCAGCCACAGGAAACTAATACACATGATAAAGAAAAAAATTTAAATACTAAAATTACCTTTCAAGATGGAACAGGAATCTGTGTTGGAAGTTTAAATTTCAAAGCTCCCAAGTCAAAAGTTCAGAAAGCATTTTCTGACTCACTGTTGGCCGAAGAATGAACTTTTCAGAGAGGAAAGTGTCCTCCCTGCATAATGCAAAAGTCTCTACGGAGTTTCTGTAGAGGACCAGAGGCATTCCATGTGTTGATTCAAACTGGCTTAGTTCTGATCTAATCTTGAGCAAGACTTGCTTGTGTTTAGGAAGTCCATCTACCAATGTCTACCACCATTTGCCACGTCATCACAAGCCTAAAATCTGTTATGCCTGGGACGAGCCATGGACATTCGAGTGTGCATTATATGGTAGCCTTTTCCCATTTTCTGCCATGTTTGCCCTGTCTATCTGAGGGGCTTCTGGCTCAGTTTCCCTTTTGAGACTACGATTCTGACAACGAAACCAGCTTTTGTTTCTCTAAAGACAGATCCCTTCCTTTCTCTTACCCCCGGAGGGGCCCTGCCTCAAATCTGATGGACTCTCTGCATTGCAGAGGGATTTCTTACACTTTCAATTTTGGAATGCCCATAGCAACTCTGAAGAAAGCTGGTCACAAGCTCCTATATCCCATCCTCAGCTGATTCAATCAAATTTGGGTATCTGGTCCAAGAGCAGCTCATCTGTAGGCCGGTCAGTGTTCTATGGAGTAATCTGGCAAGGAAGCTTTACTTAATGAAGGAAAGAATAATCAATAGCACTAATAGGACCTTCTGTCTTGGAGAGTTTAAATAGAATGCTTTGTAGGGGTATGGGGGACTTGCTGTTGGTAGTAGGTAGAGAGATTGGAAAGACACACAGAAAAAGAAACCATGTGATAGCAGGCGCCATTAGTGAGCTGAGGCCATGAGACAAAGAAAAATGAAGGAAGTTGGCTGGTAGTGGCAGGAATAGTCAAACAGAGACAAGAACAGCTGCATCATCATAAAAGTGGCAGAGCATTAAGGCAGCTGATGCTGGTGTCTGAGGGCCCACAGGATAACTCAAACTGCATTGTGTTCTAAAGCAGCTTCTATCTTGTAAATTATGTTCTGGTCTCTGTGAGGCATAGCTGTGCAGCTGTTGAGTGTTTCCTGACTTCCTTACAACCTCCTGTGTATCCCTGCAATGCCACCTTCCTAATTCTGCACCCCCATTAACTAAGGTAAATGTGTCTCTGTTCTTGAAACATTAAAAAACCAGGCCATGAAACCACCATCTCCACTACCGAATTCCATCAGATTGGACTTCTTGGAAACTATCCAGAGATTCTGAATGTACACTCTCCTCTTAGACACCAACACTTGGAAAGTCCCTTACTATTGCTTGGCCAGACCTTCTTACCTCAGCTCTGTAGCTTCCCTTTTTCCAGTTCACCTGCTGCAGAAGCTCAGACATGCTTTATAAATCAAGGCACATAGGTTATTATAACACTGATCTCATTTAATGTAATTTCATCTCCATAATTGAACATAATGAAGTAATAAACACTTATTTGTGTTTACTATCACAAGTTTGGGTCTCATTTGGCTTTACTGTGTTATGCGTGCAGGTCAAGTGTAGCTACATCTCAACAAAATTAAGACGATTTTGTAGCTTAGAAGTAAGGTTAAGATTTGGAGTCTTGAAATGATCCTATGCCTAGAAAACTCCATAGTCTTGACCTGAACGCTCCTTAAGCTGATAAATAATTTCAGCAGTCTCAGGATACAAAATCAACATATAAAAATTACTAGCATTTCTATTTGCCAACAACAGTCAAGCTGAGAACCAAATCAGGAACGCAATTCCATTCACAATTGCCACAAAAATAATAAAATACCTAAGAATACAGCTAACAAGGGAGGTGAAAGGTCTCTACAAGGAGAACTACAAAACACTGCTCAAAGAAATCAGAGATGACACAGACAAATGGACAAACATCTCATGCTCATGGATAAGAAGAATCAAAATCATTAAAAAGGCCATATTGCCTAAAGCGATTTATAGATTCAATGCTATTCTTATCAAACTACTGATAATGTTCTTCACAACTAGAAAAAACTATTTTAAACTTCATATGGAACCATAAAAAGAGCCTGAATAAGCAAGGCAATCCTAAGCAAAAAGAAGAATGCTGGAGGCATCACACTAGCCAACTTCAAACTATACTACAGGGCTGCAGAAACCAAAACAGCATGGAACTGTTACAAAAACAGACACATAGACCAATGGAACAAACAGATTGCTGAGAAAAAAGGCCACACACCTACAACCATCTGATCTTTGACAAAGCAAGCTGACAAAAACAAGCAATGAGGAAAGGACTCCTTAGTAAATAAATGGTTCTGGGATAACTGGCTAGCCATATGCAGAAGATTGAAACTGGACCCCTTCCTTATACCATATACAAAAATCAACTAAGGATGGATTAAACACTTAAATGTAAAACTAAAAACTATGAAAACCCTGGAAGACAACGTAGGCAATACCATTCTAGATATAGGAGAGGGAAAAGATTTAATGACGAAGATGACAAAAGCTATTGCAACAAAAGCAAAACTTGACAAATGGAAATTAAACTAAAGAGCTTCTATACAGCAAAATAAACTATCAATAGAGTAAACAGAACCTACAGAATGGAAGAAAATGTTTGCAAACTATGCATCTGACAAAGGTCTGATATCCAGCATCTATAAGGAACTTAAGAAAATTTACAATAAAAAAACCAACAACCCACTTAAAAAGTGGGCAAAGAACATGAGCAGACATTTCAGAAAAAGATATACATGCGGCCGATAAGTATATGAAAAAAAGCTTAACATCACTGATCACTAGAGATATGCAAATCAAAACCACAATGAGATACCATCTCACACCAGTCAGAATGGCTATTACTAAAAAGTCAAAAAAATGACAGATGCTGGCAAGGTTGCGGAGAAAAAGAAACACTTGTACATTGTTGGTGGGAGTGTAAATTAGTTCAGCCATTGTGGAAGACAATTTCTGTAAGATCTAAAAACAGAACTACCATTCAACCCAGCAATTCCATTACTGGGTATACACCCAAAGGAATATAAATCGTTCTACCATAAAGACACATGCACACATATGTTCATGTGCAGCACTAGTCACAATAGCAAAGACATGGAATCAACCTAAATGCCCACCAACGGTAATTTGGATAAAGAAAATGTGGTACATATATACCAAGAATACTATGCAGCCATAAAAAAGAACAAGATCATGTCCTTTGCAGGAACATGGAGCTGAAGGCCATTATCCTTAGCAAAGTAACATAGGAACAGAAAATCAAATCCTGCATGTTCTCACTTATAAGTGGGAGCTAAATGATGAGAACACATGGACACATAGAGGAAAACAACAGACACAGGAGCCTATTGGAGGGTGGAGGTTGAGAGGAGGGAGAAGATCAGGAAAAATAAATAGATAGTAGACGTAATACCTGGGTGACGAAATAATCTGTAAAACAAACCCCTGTGACACAAATTTACCTATATAACAAACCTGCACGTGTACTCCTGAACTTAAAAGTTAAAAAAAAAAAAAAGGTTTGGGGTCTTGTGCATCTGGTTTTCATCTGCAATCAGAAAATGCAGTGCTCTAACAATGTTAGACATCATGCAGACCATGTACTCATGCATAATTATGAAATATCACATGAGGAGGCAGAGCCCTTCAGTGTAATGAATTCCATTCTCTTCCCTACTTCCCCTTGGGTTTTACATAATATGTTTATGTTTTCTGCTTATAATAATACAAGATTCATTTTAGAAAATTGGTTAGAATTCTAAAATAATATATAATATCACTATCCGTGATAGTGACTATTAATACCTCAGTATTTTTCCTTTCAGTCAATGTTTTCTCCTGTGTGGATATACGTAAATTTTTCACAAAATTGAAATTATTCCATATATACCACTATGTACGTTGGTTTGTTCTGTCATTTTTCACTTAGCTTTTTATAATATAAACATTTTCCCATGCCATTCAAGAGCATGATTTAACGTGGCCACATAATAGTTCATTTTCTAGAAGTTCTTTACTTTAGCCAGTTAAAAGTTCTCTGCTATTGAGTGCTTGTATTGTTCCCAATGTTCTTTGGGTATAAGTAACACAGTGGTGAGCATCCTTGTTAAAACCGAGCTTGCATCAATCCTATTTCCCTAGTTGAGATCCCTAGAAGTGTGAATTTTGGGTCAAAGGCTGGGTATATTTTTATAACTCTTCGTATGTAATGCCAAATTGATCTCCAGAAAGAACAAACTTATTCACAATCTTGGCAGTAGCATATTGGCAGTAGCTGTAGTGAGATGGCAGTAGAATGGCCATCTGACTGTGGCAACCCTTGATTTCTTTCTTCCATGATTTAGCACAATTCTCACTGAGCCTCAGGAGTTCTTTGGTTCCTCTCTGAGTCTTTCTGCATTAGATTCTGTGTTAATTCTCATCTCATCTCCATTGTTCATGGTTGGTGCTCAACCATCCAAATCCTGCACCTTCTGTCCCAAGACTGAGAAGACTCCATTTGGGAAGAACATCAACAGCCCTCCCCTACTAATCAGTAGGGGTCTGGAAATGGTCTTTGGCTCACAGGCTGAAACCTAAGACACAGATGCTTTGGTGTGTTTGGGCAGTGGTTCTCCCTAATGCCCCTGGATGCCCATCTGTGGCTGCCTTCCACTTGCTTCTTTTGGGCTGTTGAGTTCACTCAGGGGAGTCCCATCCTATGTTCTGCCATCAAGCTGATATTTACTTTCTCTGCATCATCTCGGGCTGCCTTATTACCCGGGGCTCGGTCACCTGGTCATCTCTTGCTCTTCTCCACCTTCTACTAGATAGACTTCCCCAGATGATTTAGCTTTGCATGTCACAATCCTCCATCTCACCCCATCCCCGGTCTTTGCCAAGGCCACTGATCCCTTATGCTGATCTCCTGTATTAGTTGTTGCTTTGACTTTGACACCTGTGAAATGGGGCTATATTTTCTATGCATTTGTTTAATCTTGGTCTCTTATTGCCACCTCCTCCTTTGGGTTGCCACTTCTGCCCTAGCTTTGCCCCTGACTCTGGTGACTCCCCTTCACTTTGGCTCAAGGCTTTACTATTCCCAGCATGCCCTGGCCCGTATGTTACAAGCCCAGTGAGAAACTGATACTTCAAGACTTTGCTTCAGAATATGAAAGGAGTGTATTAATTATGCATAGAAGGGCCATGGCAGTTTGCCAGATGCATCTTAACGAACTCTATTCCACTCCCCAGACATCCCAGCCCTTCCCTACTTCTGTTAGGTCCTTCCTGACTCATTTTGTTGAAGCTCCATCTCTGGCTTCAGCATCCTGACTTGCTTCTGACCTCTGGCCCACCATATGATATCTCAGTGCCCAGTTTGGCTCCCCTTCTGCCTTGGCATTGCTGACCGGGTCTGGCTTCCCTGTGAGCTGAATCTGTAAGCTGCCCTGGCAGGCATGACCTCGCATTCCTGATGGGCCTGCTTCCTCCTTGGCTCTGGCCCTGCTCCAGAAGCTATGTGGATAGGATATTTTAACCCCTCCAATTTCAGTTTTCTACTGAGAATGTGGGGCCTAATATGTGAGTATGGGCAGTCCAGTCTCAGACCATCCTTTTTCCAGCAAATCCTTTCCAGGAACATACCTTGGGAAGGAAAGTGGATAATAGGGGCAGCCACTCAGAACTGAAGAAACTCTAAGAAATAAACCAGCAATTATTGCCTGGAATGCCCTGATCATCCCTCTATAGCGTGTTCTTACCCAGTTCTATGTTACCAATTTTGAAAAGCTACCAAGGTGCTTTTATCTAACAGTTGCGGGGGTCTCCCACCTTGCTACTGCTTCTGCTCCCCAGACTCCAGTGACTTTTTCCTTAGACCTATTGCTGAATGTCTGAATCACCCTGCTTCAAGGGTGGGTGTGACTGGTCACCTTAGTAGGTTCTACAAGGTGAGAGGCTGTGGGGGCTATTTCACCAGAGGGAATGGGGGATCACCAAAATCAAAAGAGTGAGGAGATGTTTCTTGGTTCATGGGAGCCAAAGTCCAAAAATCCATGAGCGTATGGTGCCCCTCCACTCTAGCAGCTGCTATAGACTTGGCATAGAACAAGCATGTGGATGCAGGGAGACTGGGAAGAAACATTGCTTTTGTTTCTGGCCTATTTTATGAGCCAGCAGGGCAAGGCACATGGTGGTGTTCTTTCTGGTCAAGCTGCATTTGATTAAAGGAAACCGAAATCTACTTAGGGTTCGGGCGATTAGAATAAGAGGAAGAGCTGGCCTTTCTACAGCAATGCTAGCAGAAAAATAGAAAATGACAGGCAAATGGACTGGCATGTCCAGAGCAGTGAGTCAGCCAGGCTCAAAAGCCAGGCATTGAATGAACACTGGGCACTGTCGTTCTGCTCCTTCTATGGCATGCTTATTCCTTGGTTTCCTCCTGATTACAAAAAGACTAGGAACTCCTGGGGCCCGTGCTAGTCCAGAAACTCCTCTCAACAAATCAATATTCTCTCACCTCCAAATTATGTTGGGGAGTTATCAGAGCTTTGAATGGAGTTCTGAGTCTCTCTTCCTGATAGGGACTAATTTTTTCTGAATAGTGTGCTCACTGTGCTAACTGAAGAGCTAACTCCTTACCTCTTCCATCCCTTCTTTCCTTCCCCCTTCATGAACTGAGCCCCTTCATACTATGGCCTTTGCTTCTTTTCACCTGCATTATGGTGGGGCTCAGGGTGTAGAACACAGAAAGAGGCTGGGAGAACCAACTCATTCCCATAACTCTGGTTCTAAAGAAAACCATTCAGGTGGAGTACCTGTTAATCCATCCTTATTAAATTCATGGTAACTTATCTCTTAGTATTCATAGCCTCTCTAACACTGAAGTTTTCCATCCTAAGTGACTTGAATCAAACTTTCTGATTGCCTTCACGTTCCAGAGACACATACACAAATCAACTATTTGCGAAAACCAATCATTATCTCCTAAAGGAGGCACACCTATTGACATTCTTAAAGCTTTACAACTTAGGACATCTTACATGTGAGGAAACCAAGGCTCAATGAGGCGAAGTGACTTACCTGCCCAAGGTCACATGAGTTAATGGTAGAGCCAGGACAAGAAGTCAGATCTGCTCTCAATCCAGGGATCTTTCTATTATGCTATCATGCCTTCCTCAGGATTTTGCTCATCTTTGGCTTATGCAACACTATATCTTAAGTTGAAATTACTCCCATAGCTTAGAAATAGGACAGTTGCCTTGTTAGCATTTTCTTTCTGCCTTTCTACAAAGGAGTCTCAAAATACTATGGACCGTTAAAGTAGAAAACTGGGACCTTATGGGGCCATCTTAGCTCCTCAACAGGTGTGTTAGTAATCCCAAATTCTGGAAAGTCATTGCTGGTGTGTTCTCAATTAGGATGTGGTCTACAGTTTTGGTTTCCAAAGGCTACAGTGTCACAAGTCTTGCATATGGATTGTGGCCATGAATATCCTTGAGTGACCTATGTTAAGTACTGGGATCAGGTAAAAGTGTAATGTGACTGTCAAATCCTATTTTCATTTTTCTTTCTCTCACTCAGTTTTCTCATTCATAAAATGAGTATTCTTTGAGGTCACTGTATGAAATAATCCAGGAAAAAGGCTTAACACTGAGCATGTCTAATAGTCAGTGCCTCCCAAATAATAGTTGTGAGTGAAAATTTAACTCACCTATGTTTAATCTTCCATTTTATACACGAATGTAATAAAACATTGTGGAAAGGTAGCATAACATAAATAATGAAATAGTGGGCTCCAGTGCCAAACAAATCTGGAATCATATCCTGACCTGGCCACTTGCTAACTGTGTGATCATGGGTAAATTACATAACTTTTCCAAGACTCAGTTTTCTCATTCATCAAATGAGCATTACTTGAGATCACTATATGAAATAATCCAGGAAAAAGGCTTAACACTGAGCATATCTAATAGCCAGTGCCTCCCAAATAATAGTTGTATTATTGCATTCCTTTGAACTATCCCAGTCTTCACTATATAATAAGAGACCTTGGATGCTCAAGCTGCTAGATGAAATAACCATTCTTTTGGCATATTGGTGGTGCTAATATTTGTTCTGTTATTTTTTTCCCCTTTCTGTAGCTCTCTTCATTATTTTCACAGGGTAAACATAAACTTCTTCTGATAAACAAAAAAACTAGTAAATTTCATTATAGTTCTGTTTAATACATTTATTTTTAAAATTAAGTGTGTCTGTTTTAATTCAGATATTCATTTTGAATATAGCCCTTGAAACTCTTAGTTTAATTTAAATATTTGTATTACATGGCAAGACCCATAGACAATATTCAATACATTGTTTTCAAAGATATCCGCTTTACTAAGTCCCTTCTCTTCTTTAAGTTTTTGTTCAAATCTTACCTTCTTAACAAAGCTTAATCTGATCATCCTATTCTGCAAGCTTCTACATTCTCCTACACCTACCACTCCCCAGTTCCAGGAACTTTCACCCTCCCCTACTCCTGCCACATCCCCCCAGCACACACACACATTGGCATCCCTGAACCCACTTTATTCTGCTCAATTTTTTTTCCACAGCACTTATCACTGTCTAATATACTGCATACTTTTTATTGTTTATTGTATGTTTCCACATGGGTAAGGGTTTTTGTCTCTCTCTGTTTCTCTTCATTAATACTTTCAAGTGACTAGAATAGTGCCAGGGACATAGTAAGAGTTCAGTAAGTACAATAAGTATTGGTTGAATGTTTGTTGAATGAAGATACTGGCATATTTATTAAGCTAGATGTTCTTAAATTATCAAATGACTATCTTCTTCTTCTTTTTAGAAACTGGGTCTTGCTCTGTCATCCAGGCTGATCATAGCTCACTGTAACCTTGAACTTCTGGGCTCAAGAAGATATATATATATATGCACATATGATATATGATATATGTAGAGAGAGACAAATCCCTGAGCCATTAACCTCTATTTGTCTTCCTGCTAAGCCTAACTAAACTTTAGTAGTGACTATTTTTGTATGTATGTATATATATACACACATTATACATATATAATATGCATATAAAGGCACATCCATATACATATGTAAGAAGGTTATATTTTTTAATGGTACAGTAACTTTTAAATCCCTCAAACAGTATAGTATTTTTTTCCTCTTTTCTATTTTGAGGGAATGTTTATTTCTAAAGAAATAGCTATTTCATCACATATCCCACAGAGTAATGAGTTCCCTAGGATTTCTCTGTTTTTACCTAAATTAAACTTGTTAGTTGCTGCTTAGCCCTGACTGGATTCATTTGATTGATTGATTCGTGAGCATTCATGTAATTAACTTATTCACGTCCCATTATTTGTCAGGCATTGTGCTAGGTTCTGCTTATATACGATGAAAGGACAAAGTTCCTTCCTTTAAAGAATCTAATCTAGGAGAAGTAACAGACAAGTTTAAACTGCGATTATAATGCAGTGTAAGTGCCTCATTATAGCTGACAACAGGATGCTAAAGGAACACAAGCAGTTAGGAGATACTGATAGTCTGTAAGTAATCTAGACCACTGCCAAGTTCACCCTGAGACAGTCAGGTTTTCAGGATAGGACCATCCATTTTGTCTGCTCTGAGATGGTAATTGCTTGTGGTCAGAAACAGAGGGAGCAAAATATATCATTATTATTATTACTATTAATATATTTGTAATAACAATGATGGTAAGGAAAAGAAGGTTTACAGAATAAGAAATTCAATCTTACTCATAATTGAAGTAATGCAAATTAAAATAATAATGCAATAGATTCATTCAATTATTGAGCACCTACTGTGTGCCAGGCATTGTTAAAGGTGCTGGGGGTATAGTAGGGACTAAAGCTGACAAAATCATGGTTCTCAAAGAGCTTGTATTCTAGTTGGGGAGACATAAAGTCAACAATTGAATAAAAGGTAAGTGCATGAGCTTATAAGTAGAGTCCTGGTTGAAGCTCCGTTTACTGGGGGGTCTGCTGGGCCCATGAATCCAGATAGAGGTCATTTTCATAGTCCCCAGTTATAAAATAGAGATCAACATACATGAAAATTGGAGAAAATCAATGGGATGGACAACAATATTACAGTTTTGCTCCAGGCTATGTTAACTATCCTAATCATTTGTCATAAAATATTGTGAAAAAGAGAGCTGCACAATCCAGACTTCCCTCAAAACACTATGACATTGATAACTTCATGCTGATCAGGCAAAAAAACAAGAGGTGGTTAGCATGCTGGAGACCTTGGTCAGATACATACACTCTACAATGTGGAAAATAAACTCCATCAAGATTCAGGGATCTGCCACTTCAATAAAGTTTTTGGGGTCCAGTGGTCATAGGTGTCCTGGGATTACCTCCAAAGCAAGAGATATAGCACTACATCTTACCTTTTCTACTCATTAGGAAGCACAGAGTCTGATGAGCCTTTTGGGTTCTGGAAGTAACACATTTCACACCTAGGAATATTGCACCACCCATATACCAGTGTCATAGAAGGCTGCCAGTTTTAATGGGGTCCAGAGCGGAAAAAAGTGCTCTCCAACAGGTCCAATAAAAGCAGCCCTACTGCTTGGGCCATAACTTCTGGCAGAGCTATAATGGTGGACATGTTGGTTCTGGGAAAGTAGAGCTGATGGTAAGTCCCAGGAAGAGAATCACAATGAAGGCCTCTGAAGTTGCAGAGCATTGCTATGCCATCTGCAGTGAAACATTATGCACTTTTTGAGAAATAGCTCTTGATGTGTGTAACTGTGCCCTGGCAGACATGGAATGTGTGACCATGGGATACCAGGTACCCGGAACTACCCATTATGAGTTGAGTTATTTTGGCACTGCCATATCATACAGTCAGACATTCCCAGCAATAGTCCATTAAAAGATGAAACTGGTACATTCAGTATCCAGCCCAAGCAGCACCAGAGGGCCAAGTAAATTTCATGAGCAGGTGACCCAGGACCTCATGACCACAGCTACACCAGCACCTCTCCCTCAGTTGGCACCTATGCCATGCAGGGATCCCTACATGATCAGCTTAAACAGAAGGAAAATGCCTAAGCTTAGGTTATAGACAGATGAGCTTGGCATGTGGGAGCAAGTAAAAAATGGGCAGCAGCTTCCTTACTGCTACCATCAGAGACGAACTTGAAAGACAACAAAGAAAGTAAATTTTCCCAATGGGCAGAGCTGCCAAGCAGTGTACGTGAATACCCACTTTGTGAAGACAGAGAATGGCCCCAAATGGGAATATATATTAGTCATCTATTACTGCATTACAAATTACTTTAAAATGTAGGGGGTTGAAATAACACATAACTCACTGTTCCTGTGGGTTAGAAATCCAAGTGTGGCTTGGCTGGACCCCCCAGCTCAGGGGCTTTCACAAGGCTGCAACCAAGATGTTGGCTGAGCTGGAGCCATCTCCAGGCTCAACTGAGGGAGACGATCTGAAACCAAGCTCTCTCATGTGATTGTTAATGGGATTCAGTGTCTCACATGTTGTTAGACTGAGCGACTTGGTTCCTTGCTGTCTGTTGGCCAGAGGCCTCCTTCAATTGCTTACCACATGGGTCTCTATAGGATAGCTTGCTATATGGCAGCTGGTTTCTATGACAGTAAGCAAGTAAGAGAATAAGAGAGGATAAGCAAGATGGAACCAAAGCCATTTTGTAACTAATCTCAGAAGTGATGTCCCATTACCTTTGCTTTGTTCTATTTGTTAGAAGTAAGTCACTAGGTCCAGTCCACACTCAAGGGTAGAGGATTACATAAGGACACCAATACTAGTGAGAGAAGATTATTATTTTTTCATTATTTGATAGACATATTTATTTTCTATTGCTTCATTTTTGTTTCTCCCCGTAAGAGAAGATTATTAGGAGCCAGATTAGAAACTGTCTACCACAAAACAGATTCCTGGGCAATGACCAATAGCAATGGCCCATTAAAACATTGGAATGGCCTACTGAACATGCAGCTCAAGTGCCAATTTGGTGGCAATATCCTACAGATGGAGTGCCATCCTTCAGGACACAGGATGTCTTTATGAGACTGTATCCCCTCTATGAAGAATACAAAATGTGGAACAGGAGTAGTCTCACTCACCATTACTCTGAATGACTCATTCTGGTAATTTTGGACTCTTCAGGATTCGAAGTTCTGGTCCCCAAAGGAAGTACTCTCTTACTTCCTTTGAAGTAAGGGGACAGAGCAAAGACTTCCACTGAAGTACAAGGTGCAGCTTCTACCTGCACACTTTGGAACCTTTGTGTCCAGAGGCAAGTAGGCAAGAAGTGCCCCCATCTTGGCAGGAGTAATTAATCCTGATCAGCAAGAGAAATGGAGCTGCTTTTAGACAATGGGGGCAGGGATGAGCCCAGGTTATCCACTTGGGGACCTGTTGATAATCCCTCACTCAAGTGTAAGTGTGAAAGGTCACAGACAGCAGTCCTGGTGTAGGAAGGCTATGAACACCAACAGCTCAGATCTCTCGGAGAAGAGGGTTAGGGTTAACCACCAGAAGAGCCACCAACGCCTGTTGAAGTAGAGGTTGAGGGTAAGAGAGACTTAGCCTGGAGAGTAGAGGAAGGAGAAGGTGAGTGTCACTTTGGCTCTAAGACTAACTGTGGAGATGGGACTATAGTTTGTCCCACTAACCTCCTTTTTCTAAGATTCTCTTCAGGAAGACAGGACTATGGGAACCATGGTGGAGCTGCTCCTTGAACTTGTGTGGAGAAGGGAATCTGTGAGGTGAAGGCTAGACTGTGGTGACCATGAAAGTGTGTTGCTCAGATCTCCCTTCTGGAGAACCAGGTGCAAGGAGGTAGGCAGCCAACAGCCTCCAGCTGCTGCATCTTTGAATACATCCAAGCATTCACTTCAAGGTCACAGTCTACCTAGGCTGGTCCAAGCCAATGATTGAAATGGGAAGTACTACAGCTGGGTCATTTATGCCTAACATGACACTCCTCTGATGAATAATCTCAGCTCTGGAGCTCTCCACTGGCCTGGCTGAGACTTGTGGCAAGTTGCATTGCAGTCTGAGGTTCCTTCTTCACAATTCTCCTTCCCCTTCTCTCCTTCCACGGAGGTCAGACCTGCATCACAGTCTGAAGGCTCTTCCCCCCTATACCTGCTCCCTTGCCCCTGTATCCTTCATGGGCTTTGTCCCTAGATCTTATGTGTGTCTAATTCCTTTTTGGCGACTGCTTCTTGGAGGACACAAAATGACCCAGAGCAGAGGGACCTTATTTCTTGGAGTCGAAGATAAAATTCCAGAAAAAAGTATCTTCAATGTAGATAGATTCTAACTTAGCATGTAAATGTCCCAATTATACAAATCCAGACTGCAGAGTAACTTTTGGAGAATAGATTTATACATTAACAAACACTGTAAATTCTTGTTGCTATGGTCAATTGGATACTGTGACCAAGCAGGTAACTCCTCAGATGGATAGATGAGTACTTAAAGGATTGAAAGTAGGAGTTGCCTACTGCGTCAATTCCTGTAAGACAGAGTCTTGATCAATGCCAAGACTTTGGAAGTCCTGAATACTAAAGGCAAAACTGTAACTCCATTTAAGCTCCATGATCAGAATGAGAAATAAGTAAATAAAATATCAAATGAGTCAGAATGCTGTCCTCCTTTGCACGAGCTAGTCTGCAGTACTCTGCAGGACGTTTTACTGATTAAAGGGCTTAAGCAATTTATTTTAACAAAAGTGGTCAGTAAGCTTTCCAGCAATCAAAGTTGAAAGTTAAGTAAAAGATACCCTTGGAAATTCTTGGCTTGGTCTCTTATTTATCACTCAGAACTTTCTTGATACAAAAAACCATTTGATATTTTCAGTGTTTCCTCCCACACTACTCCACCCTCTGCATTTTTCAAAGAAATTTAATAGAACTGCTGTGGCTTTTTGGTTTCAGAGGCAATTGAAATAATATGTAAGATAGATAGACAATTAGGGGATAAATGTATAAGAAGTCAAGTCCTACTTCCGTCTATTATGACTGAAGCTTGTGCAAAACAAACATCTCATATCACAGCATGTTTATTAAACATCTGAAAGATCTTGCCTTGGATTTTTTTTATAGAATTAGAGAAGTTTTTAGTCTTTTTTTTCTAAGAAACTGACTAGTTTAGTCACCAAAACCTGATCGAACCCTAAGTTCTTTCAAATGTCAGTGCCTCCATTAAGGCTAGGGAATGCTCTGGCTTTATTTTGATTAAAAATTTAAAGAGCAGATGAGCAGTAGCATTAAAAAAAAAGACAAGAAAGAATGTAGGCAAATGTTTTAAAGTTATAAAAATAACAGTTAATAGTTACTGAACACCTAGTATGGGCGGGTTTATAGAGATTATCCCATTTATTCCAAAAAAGAACGCTGTAAGACAGGGTGTCATTATTATCCCCACTATCCAAATAAGAAAACCAAGATTTAGAGACGCTAAGCAATGTGCCCAACCTGTCACACAGTCAGTTCCACATGATTCTAGGGCAGGAGTTGGCAAATCCTGTAAAGAACCAGATGTAATATTTTCAGCTGTGCAGGCCTTACAGTCTCTGGGTCTTCATTGCAACTACCAACTCTGTTGTCGTATCGTGAAAGCAGCCATCAATGATAACATAAATGAATGAGCATGACTGTGGTCCAGTAAGACTTAATTTCCAAAAACAGGCCAGCTAGATTTGGTTAGTGGGCCTAATCACTGTGAATGTTTCTTGTTCTTAGGTGGCACCGTGTTTTAAATTGCAAAGCACATAAGTTACTTTCAAAGTAAGTGTATTTTAAATCCTACAGAGAAATTCTAACCGAGTTGAATCTAACTAAGCTACAAAACTTATTCATTCAGCAAATACCAGTTGAGTGCTTATTGCTGGGATCTTGGCAATATGGTGGTCACAGAAACCTTAATGGAGTCTAATGTGGGAAAAAAGACAAGTAAATAGAGAGTTATTGTTTCCATACACTGTGGTAAGTGCTATATTATGGGCCAGGGATTGGGATACCAAGAAAACATAGCAAAAGGGCAACAAACCTGGCCTGGGCAATTAGGAGGCCTCTGGCAGTACAGGCCAATGGTCCTTTGCCAACTCTCTGCTCCCACCACCCAGCTCCACTCTCCAGGAGCAAAGGTTAAACAGCAACAGCTGGAGCATGGCTTCAGCTTGCTGTCCAGTCTCCATGGGCTTCAAGCTCAGGCCCTTTACAGTCTCATGAACCAGGGCCTGCCAATGTCACCTGGAGATCTGTTCAAATAAATCACCAGTTCGTTTTTAAGGGTCTTGTTTTCTCTAGCTTTGCCTTGAATCCTGACCCTCTCTAAGAGGCCATAGTGCTCAAACTCAGTTGTCATCTACTCACCCAAAGAGCAGCATGTAGAGCAAGTGGGTAAGCCTGGATTAACCTACCAGGGGTTCTGAAATCTGGCTGTCTATGAGCTACTTACTTGAATAGCATTCTAGAACTCTGAGCCTAGCGATTTAGAAAGTACTTGTTGAGTGGATGAGAATCCAACTTTAAAACAAGCTCCACAAGTGTGTCTGGTGTGCATGAACCATGTTTGGAAACTGCTGGCCGGGAGGATTTCTAAAGATGCATTTAGCCTTTCCAGCCAACTATTTATTGCCATGGCTACATTTACAAACATCTTACTAAGAAGGAAGGGAAAATTGAAATGGTTTTAGGGATGTTTACCATGACTTTTACCTTCCCATCACTACCATGTAAAGTCAATGGTTTGTTTGATAGGCTGATGTGTGGGAGTCAACTTTGTTGCTCTAATATGCTGAAGAATGGTCAGGAGTTCCTCTTTGTTAGGTAACAGAACAAAAATGTGAATCTTGGATGGATGATGCCTGTATGCTCAATTCAGGCATGCTTTACACAGTAAAAGAGCAGTAGCTGTGTATAAATTGAGCCTAGCAAAACACAGGAGAATTCTTCATGCCTTCAGGTTCAGGACAGGTGCTGGTTGGCAGTCTTCTTAGCCCCAATGTTGGTTTAAACTAGTGTCCAGTAGGGTTACTGAGTTCCAGTTGGCAAATGTTATAAGCAAAGGAAGGAAAAGGGTTTTAAAAAAAAAAGGAACATACGAACATATAAGAGAGTGTGTTAGAACAAAGAAGAAAAGATATGTTGGAGTGGTAGAAAGTTTCCTATTTCTTGATTATGCTTTAAAAATTAGGTCAGTTTTTGGGTTTTGGGTTTTTTGTTACTCCAAAGACCTAGAATTCTCAGCTTCTATCACAAATCAGGGCATTTGGGTAGAAACAGAGCTACAAGATTAGCAGAAGGGTTTTCAACCTTAAAAAAAAAAAGTTTTGGGGCCGGGATTGGTGGCTCATGCCTGTAATCCTAACACTTTGGGAGGCTGATGCGGGCAGATTACTTGAGGCCAGGAGTTCGAGACCAGCCTAGCCAACATGGCAAAACCCATCTCTACTAAAAAATGCAAAAATTCACTGGGCGTGGTGGGGCATGCCTGTAATCTCAGCTACTTGGGAAGATGAGGCACGAGAATCATTTGAACCTGGGAGGCAGATGTTGCAGTAAGCTGAGATCACACCTCTCCACTCCAACCTGAGTGACCGAGCGAGACTCTGTCTCAAAAAAAAAAAAAAAGTTTTGGAAGCCGTCTGGATGTTAAGTTATTGCTTAACTTCAGAGCGTAGGATAGGTGAGCATCTTGTTAGACTGCAGAGATATTAATAAGATGGTCTGATGGGGCACTGTCAGAGATATCAAAGGATATTAAGCTATCATTGTTCATATATAGAGCTGGTTTTTAGATTTTTTTTTTTTTTTAAAGATAGAAGCATTAGAAAGTCCTGAGTCTCAAGCTGGGCACAGTGGTTCACACCTGTAATCACCTGTCTGTAATCAAAGCACTTTGGGAGGCTGAGGCAGGCAGATCACTTTAGCCCAGGAGTTTGAGACCAGCCTGGGCAACATGGCAAAATCCCATCTCTACAAAAAATACAAAAATTAGCTGGGCATGGTGGCGTGTGTCTGTAGTCCCAGCTACTCAGGAGGCTGAGGTGGGAAGATCGCCTGAGCCCAGGAGTTTGAGGCTACAGTGAGCTATGATTGTGCCACTGCACTCCAGCCTGGGTGACAGAGTGAGACCATGTCTCAAAAAAAAAAAAAAAAAAAAAAAAAAGGACTGTGTCCCAATTCTCCATTCATTGTAGTTCCTATTACTAGCATATTGGAAAAAAGTTTTCATCCTGTATGTTCCTTAATTTCTTTTTTATAAAATGTATCACCTGGCTGCTGGGCACTGCAAAGGGCCAGCTTACTTTACCTAACAAATATGACTTAAGCGTCTTCGCGCTATCCAGCCTGTGGGTGTAACTCCCCATAGCTATGACCCCAAAATTGTTACTGTGGCCTTTATGAATACTGCAAAGGAAAACAGGCCTGCTTCTAACCAGTTTCGACACAGCAGGAACTTTCCCAAATAGTACATTGGCTGTGGAGCAGAGTGCACTTTTTCATTTTACTTTGGAATGTATTTTTATTCTAACATTGAATATGGATTCTCTAAAATGCTGGGAATTCAAATAGACTTTAAATAAAATAGTGTTGCCATTCTCGGAAGATCTTGTTCCTAGGAAATTGGAAAGCAGGCCAACTTCTCATTCTTAAAGATGAGTTAAATATGCAGAGGGAGGGAGTAATGTCACAAAGAAACTGAAAGGCAGATTTGTCATGGATTTGGGCGATCAACATTTGGCTGTACTGAATGAGACAGTTCAGACCTTATTTTCCCTCAGATCATGCTCCCTTCCACATTACTGCTCAAGGTAAAAGCAAATGCCTACTTTTACCGTTTTAAATTTATTATAAAAAGTGTATGTAAGGAGTATTTTAAATATATTATGAAAGTTACTTTTTGAAAGTACCAATTATTTTGTAGGTGGATCAGATTCACCATTAGTATGGAAGAGAAAAAAAATAGAGGATTATACTACCCAAGTCTGACTGGGAAGGAGGAGGACCATTCTATTTTAGCATATGAAGAAGTTAATATTTTAATTTTCCTCTTTCCTTTTCTCTGCAATTCCCTCCTCCTTCTCCATCAGGGTAAATTTTCCATGATGGGATTGGCCTGACACAGTGATGGGAGGAAGAAAGGAAGAAGAATAGGCTAGTGTTTTGCTTTTCTCTAAGTCTAAGATCTTTATTGGAGGGAGGCAGATTGGTGACAGATAGTCTCCATCAATTGCTGATGGGTTCTCCAAGGTATAGCTACTGAAGGGAAAACAATTCAAACCCTCAGAAGCAAAGGGGCTAAGTAGTTTTTGAAAAATAGACACATCTCAGTAGCTTTCGATTATCTACACATTTTGTTGGTATATTGGTCAGTTAATAAAACGTTTCAAGTAGGCCGGATGCAGTGGCTCATGCCTGTAATTCCAGAGCTTTGGGAGGCCAAGGTTGGAGAAGTGCTTGAGGCCAGGAGTTTGAGACCAGCCTGGGCAACAGAGCAAAACCCTATCTCTACAAAAATAAAAATTTTAAAAAGCTAAGTGTGGTAGCACACAGTTGTAGTCCTAGCTACCCAGAAGGCTGAGGCAGAGAGATAATTTCAGCCCAGGAGTTGGAGATTATAGTGGGCTATGATCATGGCGCTGCATTCCAGCGTAGGCAACAGAACAAGACCCTGTCTCTAAAAAAAAAAATTATTATTAAATTTTAATTTTAACTTTAAGAAACTCTTTCAAGGAATATTTCTGCATACTGATAACATACCCAATTCTAATTCTACTACTTACACAAAGCCATCAGACTGTTTGAGATTCATGAAATGAGATTCATGTAAACATGTCTTTTATGGAGAAGGAAAGAATAACCCAGAGATACTCAGTGATTTTACCAAGGTTACACAATTAGTAGCTGGCAAATCAAAGGCTAAAATCCACACCTGGTGCACGTGTATGCATGTGTGTTTCTCACCACATCTAGGGAAGAAATGTCTTGAGAGACATTCTGAAACTCATTAAAAAGTTAACCTAATGGAGGTTGAAGTTGAGGATGTCTTAATTAGTTATTAAATTTATTAAACCAAAGTCTCTGCTGAGGTCCCTCAGGATACATTCACATTAAAATATTTCAAGCCATATAAAATCCTGCTTTAATTACTAAGTATGCATGCCAGCCTGGAAAGATGGGTTTTGGATCAACCCAACTGTCAATAAATATGAGCAAATGCTTAACAGCTCCAAGCATTAGGGCTTCTCCCCTGGTATAACTCCTGTTCCTCCTTTGGTTTAGAGAAATGCACAAATGTGATTTCAGTGATCATTAGGAAAAGTACTAACATCTGGTGCATAGGAGAATAACCTGGTATTGATCAATTTACCCTTGTGAGGAATCAAAGTAGTGACTAACAACTTGTTATTAATCTGGCTAACATTCATCTACAGGTGTCAGATGATAGTGTCCTACTTTCTAGCTTCTTTGATCCTTTTGGCAAGGTTCACTATAATACTTCTCATGGTTTCCTTTTGTCCATTAACATGGTGGTTCCCAACAAGCAGCTGTGAAGATCCTCCAGATGGTTAATCTCCAGCAGCATTAGTATTTCTGTGCAGTTAGTGGACAGCTGCTTATAGTATGAAGCAATACTTTACTTGCTGTGCAATTCCATGCCCCTTTGTCTGTGCTAGACCCTCTGCCTGGAATGCCCTGCCTCTCTTCTGACTTCCCTGACAAGTTTCTACTTCCAAGAGCAGATTTAAATGTCATCTCCTCTATGAGGTTTCTTCCTGACTCCCAAGAGGTGGCACTAATTTCTCCTTCCAGTATGTTCCATTGCATTTAACACACAATTTCTGTTACAGTACTTTTCAGATCATATCAAAATCACTAATTTAACTTGCTACCTTTCCAAGTAGAATGGAGCTCCATGAAGAAGTGACTGCATCTTTTCTTCTATGGCTAAAAGTGGCCTGAGTAGGCCTTTAGCCCATGTTGGTTGAATGCATACTGATGCTTCATTGTTCTGTGACTCACTGAATAAGTATATTCATAGAATCTCTTTTCTGGCCTAAATTTCTGTGTTTATCCTTGGGCCGCACCTCTACACCCATTCCCACTCCAGTGCCCTGAGTAACCCCTTTAGGGGTTTGACATGGGCTTTCACTATACCTTGAGTCTTTCCCTCAAAGTCTTTCTATTCATTCTATTGGGACTTTGATGAGCATTGCTCTTTTGGGCCAAGGGTTTCCCTAATCTGGTTCCAACTTTTTTTTACAGCATATTCCTGAAACAGCCTCCCTTCCTGCTAGTGCCCGCAAGTTGTTTGTTCTTTTAGTTTTTATTTCCCCAACTCCAGAGCAAAATATTTCTGTACTTGTTTTTTCCTGTGATACAGTACTTTTCCTGTGATACAGTACTTTTATGTTATATATAAATATATATAACATAATATTTATCATTTAACCACTTATAAGTGTACAATTCAGGGAAATTAAATTTCTTTACTTCTTAATGGTGAATTCCATGAGTCTACCACACTCATGATGGCTAGCTTATATGGCCTGTGGGAGAGATTAACAAGAGGACACAAGTGAGATCCCTGGAAGCCTCCAACCTTTCCATCTTCCTCTCCAGGTTCCTTAACAGTTCACTCACTTTTCAATTCAAGGGACTTTTGCTGTGGAAGGTTACCTGCCAAAGGCTGCGCCAGGTTGGGTGGGAGACACAATGCTGCAGACCATCTTCCTGTCCTCCAAGGGCTCCTCTTCAGCTGGAGAAGAAAGCCAGACCAAAAAACTAATTATCAAACAAAATGCAACAAAAATAAATTAAAATTTTAAAAATCTACCAAAATGTACAAGTACTAAGAGATGGAAGGAGGAGGAAAAATTAGGTCTAACTAGAAGAGATGGACAGATGAATAGAATTTCTAAAGGAGGAGAAGAGTGATCCTGGCAGAACATAGTAAAGAACAGTACCGCATGTAGTAAGTGTGCAATAATTTATTGAATGAATAAATGAAATGCATGGCTGTATAAATGAATACATGGATGAGAGCCAAATTGTAGCAAAGGGCAGGAACGGTGAGTGCACAAGGGAAATTTGATGTCTGATGTGTAATAGCTGGCTGTGGTCAGGATTTATGGTGGAATGGCCAGAGCTTATCCTGGTTCTTTTCTGCAAATTACAACTCAATTCTCAAACTATTACATGGTCCACATAACGAAGAGGATAGGATGGAGTTGTCAAATGACCTCACAAATGGAAAAATGGTGGGATAAGCAGAGAAGACTGACATCCTCCCTTCCATTCTCCTGTGCCATCTCTGCCATCAATCCTGAATTTCTAGGAGTCACTTCCCAATGATGAATATCACTTCCAGTGACACAGAAACATTTCAATCATTTCAAGAGCTAATTATATCTCCACAAGTGACAACTGTGTTCTGTTATGATTATTAGATATAGAAATGGTCATAATGTTGCTCTTTGAGACACAAAAAACAGTGGAATATTTGCATCTTAAGGTATATTGGTGTATACATGCACCTTAGTATCACACACTCCTATAGACACATACATGTATTCACACATATGCATTTGTAAAACATTCACATTGATACATGTATACACACATTTAAACTCCCTTTCTAAAAGAAAGATTCATAATTTTCTAAGATTACAGTAAGTCTCTGTGTTTGCCAAACATGACAGCATGATAGGGAAGGAATTAAGGCCCTTGTGCTATCATATCTCGCTGGGCAAGCACAAGGCAGGAGGTGTGCTAGAGGCTGCTCTTGCTGGGAACAGCCCAGCACGTAAAGTTAACCTTGAGATCAACACCGTCAGTGAGATGAGTTACAGGACTTCATGGCAGAGCATCACAGAAACTCAGGAACATATCAAAGCATTCGTCACTCTGGTGGCAGGAAATAAGATGAAAGAATTTAGAGAATTGCAATCACACATAATAGCGTTATCACTGGTGACTAGAATTTGAATTATGTGCACATAGACTTCTCCCCCAGTAGGTACTGCTCACAAGCACTTAAGGAAAAGGGGGTTCTGGATAAAATCAATTAGAGACCAGTTACATGAAGTTGGGCAAATGCTATAGAGTATAAACAGTAGGACAGAGTGCAGCCAGGGTGGGTGAAATTCAATTCTGAGTAATAAGTGCAGTTTTGGCAGCATTGCTGGGGAATATTTTTTTCCCTTGGGGATGTGAGAGTTTAGTACTGTCATTATGATGGACATGCAATCACTGAGACTCCTGCATGGGACATTCTTTGTTTGCACTCCTCAGCATCTACCACGGCATGCTGTAGGTGTGAGGGGAACTATATAGGTTGAGCCCTTTTACCAAGGGCAGAGATCAAGGCAGCCACAGCTGGAAATTCTCTCCATATTCCTTGAAGTTGGCAGACAATCAGAATCACCATAAAAAAATCTATGTTTAAAAAATCTATGTTTTTTAAAAACATGGATTCCTGGGCCCTATCACCCAGAATCTGATCTTGTAAGTCTGGATTGGAGCCCACAACCTTGTCTTTTTTAAAAAAAAGTTCCATGGTGGTTCTGTAATCCAATAGGCTTGGGGACCACTGGTTTCAAGTGATAGTGCTTTATTTATTTATTTATTTATTTATTTTTGAGACGAAGTCTCCCTCTGTCACCCAGGCCAGAGTGCAGTGGTGCAATCTGGCCTACTGCAGCCTTGACCTCCTGGGCTCAAGTGATCCTCCCACCTCAGTCTCCCAGGCAGCTGGGACTAAAGGTGCATGTCACCAAGCCCAGTTAATTTTTGTATTTTTTGTAGAGAGAATGTTTTGCCATGTTGCCCAACCCTCCTGGCCTCAAGCGATCCTCCCATCTAGGCCTCCGAAAGTGCTGGGATTACAGGCATGAGCCACATTACAGGCATGACCACACGTGGTCAAAGTGTATTTTTGCCAATGAGTAGTAAAAATGGAAGAGAAGTAAAAAAGGAGGGAATGAGATTTGAGAGCCCCATAGTGTCTGTCAGGGCCTCTAACCTTCTTCTCTTCTGCCTAGAGGTCCACGGCCCTGAGGTTTTCTTCTGGATGATGAGAGGGGAAGCCTGGCAGCTTAGAGAGCTATGAACTGCTTCATACTGCAGAAGAAGAACCAAGAATGGGCCATGCCTAAGCTGATTAAGATGATTCCCCTCTCTATGTGGTTTGTCTTCAGGCAAAAATAAGGACTTTAGATCTGAGTGAATCTAAATAACTCAAGTCTAGTTCAAATTAGTGTTTCTCCCTCTGTGAGTAAGGAAGGATGTCTTTCCCTCCTATCCCTCCTACTCTCTCTTGAGAGTCTTAGCCCTAGTATTTAGAGCTTTATAGATAAATACCAAGTTATAAAGTTTAGCAAAGACACAGACCAACAGTCAGCAACCTTTTTTTAACCTTAAGGAAAAAAAATATATAAAACCATTATTCTAAACTGCCAACGCCAACTCTGTAAGATTATTTTATTGAGTATATTTTAATGAGATTATAAACAGGGAGGCTCTCTGTTTTTGTAGCAAGTAGCCAGCCATTAGTTTGAATGGCCACCTGGGTACCATTGCTTTCTATCTTCTAAACACTGTGCCATCATTAAGGATATTCTGCACAAGATGACATTGCTGAGGGATAACCTGGTTACCATGCACACGTGGCTCACAGGGCTGCTGAGTGGTTTAGAGAAGTCTTGGAAGGTGCTACCCTTGTGACTCCCAAGCACCACTCCTGTCCCTGACTTCAAATGAGGTATATAATAGATTCCAAAGACTTATTTAAAATGCCCCCAATTCAATAATTATTTTTTAAAAAATCATATTTGATAACTCAAATGGTTACCAAATATTTAAAAGAACTAGAATCGATTACCTCATGGAAAGAATGTTCAACTCTGCATATAGAATTTCTTTTAGTCATTCTAGGGAGAGTGATGAAAAAGCAGTAAATTATTATTGCACTCAGTTTTTAGTGGATGAATCTGGAAGCAATATTACCAGGATCTGTGTAACTCTGTATGTTAAGTCATACCATCATGCTCTTTGCTGTTGCATAATTTAGCAGAAAATTGTATGAAGTTTAACAAACAAACAAGGTGCACTTAAAAATAAATATTGCTAAAATGTAGCTATAAACCTAGAAAATCAGTGGATACTATCAAATGGTAGCATAAAGTCCCAATCCCATTTCCAAACATCTTTATCGGTACCCAGAAATTTTCTGGATGGGGAATAGAGCTAGTTTCTAGTGGCAATAAAGTGTGAAAAATGGTCTTGTACTCAGTTGCTTACTTGTTTGAAAAACAGATCTTGAACATGAAAAAAATGAACAATAAATCACAGAATTTTCACCCAATCTATTTCTTCTTAGGTTATGTTGATTCTGGCAAAAAGTTGAAAGGCAGAAATGGGAAAAAAAAAAAAAACCATCAAGCCAGGCCTGGAAACACAATTCAGACAGTTTAAGTGGGTTTTCAGATAAAAAATTCAAAGGAAGGGAGAACTAATTTACTTTACTGTTAAGTGTTTAGAGAGCTTTACTTATAGTAATTTCTTATGCTGAATATCAGAGTTTTTAAACTTTTAAATAGAATTTAGATTGAAATAGCTACAATTTCCTGACAGATTACAATGTGCCAAACACTTTACATACATTATTTTGCATCCTTACCTCAGTCTTCATTGCAGAGATTATTGTTATAATTTTACAAATGATAAAACGGGGACTTGAACAGGTTAGATCACATAGTGTAGTAGATTATATTACTGTTCACCCTATTTGCCCCTCTTTGTGTGAATCCAGGCATGGTCATAGCACTGACTTTGGCCAATGAAATGTGAGCAGAAATGATATGTGTTACTTCTGGACAGAAGTTTTAAGAGCCAATGCGTGGTTGGCTATGCCTTCTGTCTGCCGTGAAATCAGCAATGTTCCAGATGGAGGCAACTTGGGTCCTGGAGTGAATACTGTGTGGAGTAAAGCCGCATTCAGCCCATGACAGACATAAAGCATGAATGAGAAACAAAACTAGGATGTAGTAAGCCACTGATACTCCGAGATTGTTTGTTTCTGTAACAAAATCTAACCAATCCTGTCTAGTACACACAGTTTAAGTGACAAAACCTAAGTTTCTTTGATTTCTAAGCCTTGGGCACAGAAGAAAGATAGTGGCATAGAGTAGGCACTCCATAAACATTTGTTGAAGGAAGGAATGTATGGTTGTTGCCCAGCATTGAACACAATACTTCAGATGTGATCCGATCCACATAAGAGTCATTAGGAGTACAAACACTCTTTTTACACTGAACATCTGTTAATGAAGGCTTAGAGTGCATTAGCTTTTTTGTCAACTGTACTTATTTCTTTAACAAAAAAATTATTTTCTACCTAACATGTAAAAGGCACAGAGTGAGGTGTCATGGCTGATACAAAAACAAAACATAAAAATGATTGTCTTCCAGCTCTTCATAATTTCATGAGTGAGAGTCGCACATTCACAACCAGCTGTGTCACAAGGCAATGAATAGAGTTGGACAGTGTGTTTTGTTAACTGTAGATTGAGTATGGAACGAGGCAGTCATGAGTTTCAGTCATTCATTCCACAAAAACACATTGAGCATCAACAATGAGTTGAGTGCTGTGTTCACTCCTGCAGATACAGGTTAAAAAAAAAAAATACAGTCCCAGTCTCAAAGGTCTCACAAGCTAGTGTGAGAGACAGATTAGTTAATAGGGAATTATAATAGAGCATGATAAGAGCTGTAATAAAGTTAAGCTCAGGAAGCTATGGATATAAGGAGGAAGAATATCAGCCTGGAAGGGTCAATGAAGGCATTCTGGAGGAAGTGAGTCATAAATTGATTCCTAAAAGATGAATGAGTGTTTGCACATGAAGAAGGAGAGGGAATGTACTGGTGTAGAGAAAAAGAAGTACATTTGCCTGTAATCCCAGCATTTTGGGAGGCCAAAGTGGGTGGATCATGAGGTCAGGAGATGGAGACCATCCTGGCCAACATGGTGAAACCCAGTCTCTACTAAAAATACAAAAATTAGCTAGGCGTGGTGGCATGTGCCTGTAATCCCAGCTACTTGGGAGGCTAAGGCAGGAGAATCACTTGAACCCGGGAGGCGGAGGTTGCAGTGAGCCAAGATTGCGCCACTATACTCCAGCCTGACGACAGAGCAAGACTCTGTCTCAAAAAAAAAAAAAAAGAAAAGAAAAAGAACTACATTCAAGCCCCAGTGAGCAGTTGGTGGAAAGGCAAGCACGCAGAGACAAAATAGTTTGAAAGAACATGACTTGTTCTAGGAGACAGCAAGTAATACACTGTCTTAGTCAGCGTGGGCTTCCCTAATAAAATATTATGTACTAAGTAGCTTAGAACAGAAATTTACTTCTTCACAATTATGAGGGCTGGAAGTCTTACATTAGAGTGCCAGCATGGTCAGGGTCTGTTGAGGGTTCTCTTCGTGGCTTGCAGATGGCTGCCTTCTTGCTGTGTCCTCACATGGCAGAGAAAGATTTCTTCCTCTTTTTATAAGGCCACCAATACTATCAGCCCCACTCTTATGACCTCATTTAACTATAATTATGGCCTAAAAATACAGTCACATTAGGGGTTTAGGGCTTCAACATATGAATTTGGGAAAGGCAAAAATATTCAACCCATAACATATACTATGGATTGAAAATAAGAAAAAATTTAGTCTGAGCATGGTGGCTCATGCCTATAATCCCAGCACTTTGGGAGGCCAAGGCAGGAGGATCACTTGAGACCAGGAGTTCAAGACCAGCCTGGGCAATGTGGTAAAACCCTATCTCTACAAAAAATACAAAAATTAGCCAGGCATGGTGATGCACAACTGTAGTCCCAGCTACTCAAGAGGCTGAAGTGGGAGGATCACCTGAGACTGGAAGGTTGAAGCTGCAGTGAGTTGAGATTATGGCACTGCACTCCAGCCTGGGTGACAGAGTGAGACCCTGCCTCAAAAATAAATAAATTTTAAAAGTGAGGTCAGAAGAAACAGAGAGGATGAATAGATTTCAGAAAAATTAAGAAGGAAATAGAATAAACAAGGTCTTTGGTGATCAAATGACTTGGTATGTTAGAAGTCAAAGATGATCTCAGAAAGTTGGGTACCAGTGACTGGGAAAGTGGAATATGGTGTGGTAAATGTGGAAAAACTCAAACAGCATTTTCCTCTGCTCTCACACAACAATCACAATCACTGGGTGTCCTCCAATTCAATTCCAACACTATCAACCTGGAGATAGCATTACGACACTATCAACCTGGAGGTAGCATTAGATCCCACAGGTTAAGGGCTCAGTCCCCAGTACATCCTGCCACACCTACCAGACAACAGTCACAAGTCCAGGGCTCTGGAACTTCTGATTGACTGGCTCAAGTTGAGGTTTCCACTACCCTCTTTGAGTTTGATTAATTTGCTGGAGTGGCTCCCAGAACTCACGTAAACACTTTCATTTACTGGTTTATTATAAAGGATATTACAAAGAATACTGATATGATTTGGCTCTGTGGCCCCACCCAAATCTCATCTGGAATTGTAATCCCCACATATTGAGGGAGGGAGATGACTGGATTATGGGGACGGTTTCCCCCATTGTGTTCTCATGATAGTGAGTAACTTCTCAGAGATCTGATGGTTTTATAAGGCAGTTTTCCCTGCTCTTGCTAGCTCTGTCTTTCCTGCTATGAAGAAGTTCTTTGCTTCCCCTTTCCCTTCCACCATGATTGTAAGTTTCCTGAGGCCTCCTCAGCCATCTGGAACTGTGAGTCAATTAAACCTCTTTTACTATTATTATTATTATTATACTTTAAGTTCTAGGATACATGTGCACAACTTGCAGGTTTGTTACATAGGTATACATGTTTTATGTTGGTTTGCTGCACCCATTAACTCGTCATTTACATTAGGTATTTCTCCTAATGCTATCCCCTCCAGCTCCCCACCCCACAAAAGGCCCTGGTGTGTGATGTTCCCCACCCTGTGTCCATGTGTTCTCATTGTTCAACTCCCACTTATGTGTGAGAACATGTGATGTTTGGTTTTCTGTCCTTGTGATAGTTTGCTGAGAATGATGGTTCTCATCTTCATCCATGTCCCTGCAAAGGACATGAACTCATCCTTTTTTATGGCTGCATAGTATTCCATGGTGTATATTTGCCACATTTTCTTTATCCAGTCTATTGTTGATGGACATTTGGGTTGGGTCCAAGTCTCTGCTATTGTGAATAGTCCCGCAATAAACATGTGTGTACATGTGCCTTTATAGTAGCAAGATTTATAATCCTTTGGGTATATACCCAGTAATGGGATTGCTGGGTCAAACAGTGTTTCTGGTTCTAGATCCTTGATCCACACTGTCTTCCACAATGGTTGAACTAATTTACACTCCCACCAACAGTGTAAAAGCATTTCTATTTCTCCACATCCTCTCTCGCATCTGTTGTTTCCTGACATTTTAATGATCGCATTTCTAACTGGTGTGAGATAGTATCTCATTGTGGTTTTGATTTGCATTTCTCTGATGACCGGTGATGATGAGCATTTTTTCATATGTATGTTGGCTGCATAAATGTCTTTTTTTGAGAAGTGTCTGTTCATATCCTTTGCCCACTTTTTGATGGGGTTGTTTGTTTTTTTCTTGTAAATTTGTCTAAGTTCTTTGTAGATTCTGGATATTAGCCCTTTGTCAGATGGGTAGATGGCAAAAATTTTCTCCTATTCTGTAGGTTGCCTGTCCACTCTGATGATAGTTTCTTTTGCTGTGCAGAAGCTCTTTAGTTTAATTAGATCCCATTTGTCAATTTTGGCTTTTGTTGCCATTGCTTTTGGTGTTTTAGTCATGAAGTGTTTGCCCATGCCTATGTCCTGAATGATATTGCCTAGGTTTCCTTCTAGGGTTTTTATGGTTTTAGGTACTACATTTAAGTCTTTAATCCATCTTGAGTTAATTTTTGTATAAGGTGTAAGGAAGGGATCCAGTTTCAGCTTTCTACATATGGCTAGCAAGTTTTCCCAGCACCATTTGTTAAATAGGGAATCCTTTCCCCATTTCTTGTTTTTGTCAGGTTTGTCAAAGATCAGATAGTTGTAGATGTGTGGTGTTATTTCTGAGGGCTCTGTTCTGTTCCATTGGTCTATATCTCTGTTTTGGTACCAGTACCATGCTGTTTTGGTTACTGTAGCCTTGTAGTGTAGTTTGAAGTCAGGTAGCATGATGCCTCCAGCTTTGTTCTTTTTGCTAAGGATTGTCTTGGCTATGCAGGCTCTTTTTTGTTTCCATATGAAATTTTAAGTAGTTTTTCCAATTATGTGAAGAAAGACAGTGGCAGGTTGATGGGGATAGTATTGAATCTATAAATTAACTTGGGCAGTATGGCCCTTTTCACAATACTGATTCTTCCTATCCATGAGTATGGAATGTTCTTCCATTTGTTTGTGTCCTCTTTCATTTTGTTGAGCAGTGGTTTGTAGTTCTCCTTGAACAGATCCTTCACATCCCTTGTAAGTTGGATTCCTAGCTATTTTATTCTCTTTGTAGTAATTGTGAATGGGAGTTCACTCATGATTTGGCTCTCTGTTTGTCTGTTCTTGGTGTATAGGAATGCTTATGATTTTTGCACATTGATTTTGTATCCTGAGACTTTGATGAAGTTGCTTATCAGCTTAAGGAGATTTTGGGCTGAGACGATGGGGCTTTCTAAATATACAATCATGTCATCTGCAAAGGCAGGGACAGTTTGACTTCCTCTTTTCCCAATTGAATACACTTTATTTCTTTCCCTTGCCTGATTGCCCTGGCCAGAACTTCCAACATTATGTTGAATAGGAATGGTGAGAGAGGGCATCCTTGTCTGCTGTTGGTTTTCAAAGGGAATGCTTCCAGTTTTTGCCCATTCAGTATGATATTGGCTGTGGGTCTGTCATAAATAGCTCTTATTATTTTGAGATACGTTCCATCAATACCTAGTTTACTGAGAGTTTTCAGCATGAAAGGCTGTTGAATTTTGTTGAAGGCCATTTCTGCATCTATTGAGATAATCATGTGGTTTTTGTGGTTGGTTCTGTTTATGTGATGGCTTACATTTATTGATTTGCATATGTTGAACCAGCCTTACATCCCAGGGATGAAGACAACTTGATTGTGGTGGATAAGCTTTTTGATGTGCTGCTGGATTCAGTTTGCCAGTATTTTATTGAGGATTTTTGCATCGACGTTCATCAGGGATATTGGTCTAAAATTCTCTTTTTTCATTGTGTCTCTGCCAGGCTTTGGTAGCAGGATGATGCTGGACTCATAAAATGAGTTAGGGAGGATTCCCTCTTTTTCTATTGATTGGAATAGTTTCAGAAGGAATGGTACCTGCTCCTCTTTGTACCTCTGGTAGAATTAGGCTGTGAACCCGTCTGGTCCTGGACTTTTTTTGGTTGGTAGGCTATTAATTATTTCCTCAATTTCAGAACCTGTTATTGGTCTATTCAGGTGTTTATTCAGGTCTATTCATCAGTTATTCTCTGATGGTAGTTTGTATTTCTGTGGGATCAGTGGTGATATCCCCTTTATCATTTTTTATTGCGTCTATTTTATTCTTCTCTATTTCTTCTTTATTAGTCTTGCTAGTGGTCTATCTATTTTATTGATCTTTTCAGAAAACCACTCCTGGATTCAATGATTTTTTGAAGAGTTTTTTGTGTCTCTATCTCCTTCATTCCTGCTCTGATCTTTGTTATTTCTTGTCTTCTGCTAGCTTTTGAATTTGTTTGCTCTTGTTTTTCTAGTTCTTTTAATTGTGATGTTAGGGCATCAATTTTAGATCTTTCCTGCTTTCTCTTGTGGGCATTTAGTGCTATAAATTTCCCTCTATACACTGCTTTAAATGTGTCCCAGAGATTCTGGTACATTGTGTCTTTGTTCTCATTGGTTTCAAAGAACAACTTTATTTCTGCCTTCATTTCGTCACTTACCCAGTAGTCATTCAGGAGCAGGTTGTTCAGTTTCCATGTAGTTGTGCAGTTTTGAGTGAGTTTCTTAAACCTGAGTTCTAATTTGATTGCACTGTGTTCTGAGAGGGAGTTTGTTGTGATTTCTGTTCTTTTACATTTGCTGAGGAGTGTTTTACTTCTAATTATGTGGTCAATTTTAGAATAAGTGTGATGTGGTGTGAGAAGAATGTATATTCTGCTGATTTGGGGTGGAGAGTTTGGTAGATGTCTATTAGGTCCACTTGGTCCAGAACTGAGTTCAATTCCTGGATATCCTTGTTAATTTTCTGTCTCGTTGATCTAATATTGACAGTTGGGTGTTAAAGTCTCCCATTATTATTGTGTGGAAATCTAATTCTCTTTGTAGGTCTCTAAGGACTTGCTTTATGAATCTGGGTGCTCCTGTATTGGGTGCATATATATTTAGGATAGTTAGCTCTTCTTGTTGAATTGATCCCTTTACCATTATGTAATGGCCTTCTTTGTCTCTTTCGATCTTTGTTGGTTTAAAGTCTGTTTTATCAGAGACCAGGATTGCAACCCCTGCTTTCTTGTTTGTTTGTTTGGTTGTTTGTTTGTTTGTTTGTTTTTTGCTTTCCATTTGCTTGGTGGATCTTCCTCCATCCCTTTATTTTGAGCCTATGTGTGTCTTTGCACATGAGATGGGTATCCTGAATACAGCACACTGATGGGTCTTTACTCTTTATCCAATTTGCTAATCTGTGTCTTTTAATTGGGGCATTTAGCCCATTTACATTTAAGGTTAATATTGTTATGTGTGAATTTGATCCTGTCATTATGATGCTAGCTGGTTATTTCGCCTGTTAATTGATATAGTTTCTTTATACTGTCGATGGTCTTTACAATTTGGCATGTTTTTGCAGTGGCTGGTACCAGTTGTTCCTTTCCATGTTTAGTGCTTCCTTCACGGGCTCTTGTAAGGCAGGCCTGGTGATGACAAAATCCGTCAGCATTTGCTTGTCTGTAAAGGATTTTCTTTCTCCTTCACTTATGAACCTTAGTTTGGCTGGACATGAAATTCTGGGATGAAAATTATTTTCTTTAAGAATGTTGAATATTGGCCCCTACTCTCTTCTGACTTGTAGGGTTTCTGTCAAGAGATCCACTGTTAGTCTGATGGCCTTCCCTTTGTGGGTAACCCGACCTTTCTCTCCAGCTTCCCTTAATATTTTTTCGTTCATTTCAACCTTGGTGAATCTGACAATTTTGTGTCTTGGGGTTGCTCTTCTTGAGGAGTATCTTTGTGGTGTTCTCCATATTTCCCGAATTTGAATTTTGGCCTGCCTTGCTAGGTTGGGGAAGTTCTCCTGGATAATATCCTGAAGAATGTTTTCTGACTTGGTTGCATTCTCCCTGTCACTTTCAGATACACCATTCAAACGTAGATTTGGTCTTTTCACATAGTCCCATATTTCTTGGAGGCTTTGTTTGTTTCTTTTCGCTCTTTTTTCTCTAATCTTGTCTTCTCTCTCTATTCCATTAATTTTATCTTCAATCACTGATGTCCTTTCTTCCACTTAATCAAATTGGCTACTGAAGCTTGTGTATGCTTCACGAAGTTCTTGTACTGTGGTTTTCAGCTCCATCACGTCATTTAAGCTCTTCTCTGCACTGGTTATTCTAGTTAGCCATTCGTCTAACCTTTTTTCAAGGTTTTTAGCTTCCTTGCGATGAGTTAGAATGTGGTCCTTTAGCTCGGAGAAGTTTGTTATTACTGACCTTCTGAAGCCTACTTCCGTCAACTTGTCAAACTCATTCTCTGTCCATTTTTGTTCCCTTGCTGGCAAGGAGTTGTGTTCCTTTGGAGGAGAAGAGGCATTCTGGTTTTTGGAATTTTCAGCCTTTCTGCTCTGATTTCTCTCCATCTTTTGGTTTTACCTACCTTTGGTCTTTGATGTTGGTGACCTACGGATGAGGTTTTGGTGTGGATGTCCTTTTTGTTGATGTTGATGCTGTTCCTTTCTGTATGTTAGTTTTCCTTCTAACAGACAGGCCCCTCAGCTGCAGGTCTCTTGGAGTTTGCTGGAGGTCCGCTCCAGACCGTGTTTGCCTGGGTATCACCAGCAGAGGCTGCAGAGCAGCAAATATTGCTGCCTGATCTTTCCTCTGGAAGCTTTGTCTCAGCGGGGCACCTGCCTGTATGAGGTGTCTGTTGGTCCCTACTGGGAGGTGTCTCCCAATCAGGCTACACGGGGGTCTGGGACCCACTTGAGGAGGCTGTCAGTCTGTTATTGGACCTCGAACGCCATGCTGGGAAAACCACTTCTCTCTTCAGAGCTGTCAGGCAGAGATGTTTAAGTCTGCAGAAGCTGTCTGCTCCCTTTTGTTCAGATATGCCCTGCCCCCAGAGGTGGAATCTAGAGAGGCAGTAGGCCTTGCTGAGCTGTGGTGGGCTCTGCCCAGTTTGAGCTTCCCTGCCGCTTTGTTTACACTGTGAGCATAGAACCACCTACTCAAGCCTCAGCAATGGCAGATTCCTCTCCCCTCATCAAGGTCCAGTGTCCCAGGTTGATCTCAGACTGCTGCGCTGGCAGCGAGCAAGGCTCCGTGGGCATGGGACCCACTGAGCCAGGCACGGGAGGGAATCTCCTGGTCTGCCGTTTGCAAAGACCATGGGAAAAGCACAGTAACTGGCCAGAAGTATACCGTTCCTTCAGGTACAGTCCACTCACTGCTTCCCTTGGCTAGGAAAGGGAAATCCCGTGACCCTTTGCACTTCCTGGGTGAGGTGACACCCTGTCCTGCTTCAGCTCACCCTCCATGGGCTGCACCCACTGTCCAACCAGTCCCAGTGAGATGAACCAGGTACCTCAGTTGGAAATGCAGAAATCACTCATCTTCTGCGTCAATCTCACTGGGAGCTGTAGACCAGAGCTGTTCCTATTTGACCGTCTTGGAAGTGACCCACCTCTTTTCTTTATAAATTACACACTCTCAAGCAGTTGTTTATAGCAATGTGAGAACAGATGAATACAGATACAGATGAAGCTGTGCATAGCGGGGGAGGTGTGCAGGAAAGGGTGCACAACTTCCATGCCCTCCATGGGTGTGCCACCCTCCAGGAATTTCTGTGTTCAGCTATCTGGAAGCTTCCAAACTTAGTCCTCCAGGGATTTTATGAAGGCTTCATTACATAGGCATGATTTATTAAACCACTGGCCACTGGTGATTGACTTTATCTTCAGCCCCTCTCCCCTCTCCCAGTTAGAAGGTTAGGCTGAACGTCCCAATCCTCTAATCATGGCTTGGTCTTTCTGGTGACCAGCCTCCAACCAGAAGCTACCTAGGGACTGCCAGCCATTGGCCAATCATTACTGTGCAAAAAGATGTCATTGTAGAGTTTCTAAGGATTTTAGGAGTTGTATGACAGGAAATAGGCTGAAGACCAAATATATGTTTCACATACCACAGGTGCTGTTCAATAAAGGAGAAGGATTTGGGCAGAGTGTGGAATGGATAATATTAATCATTTAATTTGGAACATATTGAGTTGTGGGTATTGGTCAGACATGCAGCCAAAAGGGTCAGCAATTATATATACATACATGTGCACACACACACACATGCACATATATTTACAATATAAATATATATATATACATGTATATATTTTTTGAGACAGAATCTTGCTTTGTTGCCCAGGCTGGAGTGCCATTGTGGCCCACTCTAGCCTCCATCTCCCAGGCTCAAGTGAAGTAGCTGGGACTACAGGCACACGCCATAGCACCTGGCTAACTTTTTAAATTTATTTTTTGTAGAGACACTGTCTTGCTGTGTTGAGCAGTCTTATCTCGCACTCCTGGGCTCAAGTGATCTCCACCTAGGCCTCCCAAAGTACTGGGATTACAGGTGTGAGCCACCACACCTGGCCAGCAATTGGATATATTACTTTAGAACTTTGGAGCAAAATTTGGCCCCCCGACTTAGAGATGATAGGTGTATTTGTTGTTCACACTAGTGACCACTGGCAGTGAATAAGAACACCTAGATGAGATGAGCAGAGGGCTAAATGGCAAGATCATTAAATGAGAAGATGAGAGGAGGGAAAAGCATGGAACCCTGGAAAATACTAACGTTCAAGAGATAAGTGGAGGGGAGAAAATAATATTATCCTGGAAGGCAAGAAATGAACAGTTTTGAGAAGAAAACAGACAACAGTGTCAAATGCCCTTGAGAGGCCAAATAAGGCAAAGGCTGAAAATTCAATTATTTTGAGAAATTAAGAATTTATTGCTAACTGTGGCAAAAGCAGCTTCCGTAGACAGAGTGAGACTGAAAGATATTGGAGTGAATTAAGGTGAGAAAAGAGGTGAGAAAGGTAAAATGACAAATGTAAACCCCTCCTTTTGGTTCAAGAAGAAGGTTTGAAAGTGTATTGCTAGGGGAAAGGGAGAACATGTTGACTAGGGCCAACTAGAAGGATTGGAGTTAAGGCTGGAAATCTTAAAAGAATAGTGATAACAATTTGTGTCTGGTCTACCTTCATCAGCATCAGGTATAGGTTAGAGAAGGTGGGTAGCCGGGTTCACAAGGATTGGGATTTTGCCAAGTGGGTATATAGAAGAATGAGGAAGAATGGAATTGAGAGTGTTAAGCAAGAGAAAGATTGAAAGGATGGGGCTTTGTTTTTAGGCTGCCTAGAGAAGGAAATAAAAACTAGAGGAAGCTGAGAAATTGGGGTGAAGTAGAAGAATCAAGGGGCTTAGTGACTTTGATGCAATTAAAAGCACACATTGATAAGAAGATTGTACTCAGACATTGTACAATTTAAATTGTAGTTTAAGATTTCAGAAATGGAGCGATTCTAATTGATGACAAGATCTAGGATGTAATTTAGAGTGTAGGCTAGAAAAAACTAGATATCGGGAAAAGATTAATGATCTGTGAATCTTGGATACTTCCATGTGCTTAGATGTTGATGCGATGAATCCATTGGAGAAGGAGAATGTATCAGTCAGCAGGAAACATGAAATACCTACTCTAATTCTAATGTGGAATTCTAACTCCACACAATGTGGAATCTTCTAATTCCACACTGGGGTATTTGAGGTAGGAACTACTTACAACAGTGCAGTTACAATATAGAGAACCAACAGGACTGTAGAGAACCCTGAGGCAACAAACAGTGGAACAATTACCTTAGATTTGAAAGGATGAGGGGAAGGAGCAATTACCAGAACCTGGAAGAAGGCTGTCTTGAGAGGACAATGACTTTGGTCAAAAGAAACAGCCAATCCAAGAAGACTTTTCTGGGAAGAAGGCAGAGGAATAAATATAGTAGTTCCCCTTATCCATGGTTTCTCTTTCCAAGGTTTCAGTTACCCATGGGCAACCACAGTCTGAGAATATTAAATGAAAAAATTCCAAAAATAAACAATTCATAAGTTTTAAATTGTGCACTATGCCAAGTAGGACAATGAAATCTTGCTCCATCCGGCCTGGGACGTGAATCATCCCATTGTCCGGCATATCCACGCTATTTATGCTCCCTGCCTGCTAGTCACTTAGTAGCTCTCTCAGTTAGCAGATCGACTGTTGAGGTGGTATGGCAGTGCTTGTGTTCAAGTCACTCTTATTTCACTTAATAATGGCACCAAAGCACAAGAGTAGTGATGCTGGCATATTTGTATAATTGTTCTATTATTATTAGTTATTGTTGTTAAACTCTTACTGTGCCTAATTTATAAGTTAAAAGTTATAGGTAAGTACATACAGGAAAAACATAGTATATATAGGGTTTAATGCTATCTTTGCTTTCAGGCATCCACTAGGGGTCTTGGAACATATCCCCTCGATCAGGGGGGGACTACTGTACTCTTATCTCATGCTCTTCTTTCTCTCAAGTACCTTGCTGGGGCTTCCCCATAGCCAAACCCCACCAGAAAGTAGAGGGCAAAGAAGTCTATTGATACAGTTTATATAGACTTTGGCCTCCCCCAACACAGAGCTGGGTAGAGAAGGATGCAAAGTTGCTCTGGAGAGGCAAACAGAGAGCCATCCAGCCTAGTGAGATTAGAGACACAAGCTAGAGCAGGGCAAACTGATAATGCATATTTCTGACAAATTGGAAGAGATTGAGATTCAAGTCTCAAATAGTCGAATGGAACTTAAATAGGAACCATAACTTTGTTATTCTGAGAAGAGAGAAGTAGTAGAAAATGGGTTATATTTGCAGACAGCTTTTTATGGATTTCATTTTGTCTGTGAAGACATCTATTGAGACATAGTGCAGGGAGGATGAGAATGGTGAAAGTTTTGGCCAGGTCTGATTTGTATGACCATCCCTGGAGGAAGAGGATGCAGAGGAGAGGGAAGTCTTGTAACTGACAGGCTTTCCAGTGTCAAAGGGGTGAGTGAGAGGAAGTTTTCCCAAGCAAAATAGGGGTGTAGAGAAGACAGTAGCTGCAGATACCCATCACAGAGGTGAAACAACATGTTGAGCCTGGCAGCAGCATGTGACAGCTCATTTGTTTTCTCAGAAAGACTGCTTTATATGACAATACTCGTGGTATGTACATGTTCCAATTAGTTCTTTTAAAGTCTCAGTACTTTTTTGTCACACATATTATTCAATTCTTAATATTTTATGTAATGGATAATGAGCGTTAAAAAGCAGCATTCTAGTGATGCTTCCAAGGACAACAGCTAACACTTCTTGAGCACTTATGTGAGCTGGGCACTATGCAAACTGCTTTCTATCCATAATGTTATCTGATTCTCATAACTCCTATGAAGTCCTGAAGTAGGCAGCCACTTATTGCTGTTCTACTACCCATTCCCCTTTCTTTTTTCTTAGTAGTGCCCAGATTTTCTTTGGGGACAAAGGGGATCTTCCATTCTTAGCAACATTGCTAAAGAAGGGCAGATAGTTCCAGAGGGAGTTACGCTAGTCAGTCACCCATCTCCTTTGTCTCAATAACTGACTGGTCAGAGCTGGGCACGTGACATAGAGTGTTTCATCAGGAACTTGGGGGTTCTTGTTGGGAATGCTGGGACTCCCTCTTCGTCTGAGTTGTGTGTGGTATGAGCATGGGAGGCCTGGAACGGCTGCAGCAATGAGAAGAGCTGGCCTAAGGATGTGATGACCACACAGAAAAGGGCAGAGCTGAGAGAACATTAGAGGTGCTGAACTTGGAGCCCAAATAACATAGTGAACCTCTAAAACCAGCCAGCTGGGGCAGCACTACCTCTAAACTGCAGTTCCACGAGCCAATAAAGCTCCTTCTGAGAAAGCTATCGATTTTCTCTGAGATGCCATTTTCAAAATGGTAATGATAAAAAGAATTTTGCTTGCTTATTTTTAGAGTTAAATGAAATAATATTCAGCGGCAAATATTGATACTCTAAATACTTGTCGTTCTTGTAGATTGTGACAGTGTACCATCCTGAATACACTTTCATGGGATTGATTAGTATGTAGCTCTTTCTAACTTATGTACGTATACTTTAGAAAGTTTTATACTGCAGAAGTATAAAGAGGCAAAATTATTTTAAGTAACGTGCATTTAATTTTTTTCTATTACAATATTATACCCATTATAGAAAATATAAATGGTCTACATAATTTATAGCTGTACTAAGTGTTTATGGTCTTTCTATAGAGATTGAGCATTGGGTCTTTGTTCAGCATCTAAATTCTTCATTATTTATTGTTCCATGGGAAATTGCCTTGGCTTTGACTATTTTCAACTTTTAACGATTGCAAGAGCATTAGACATTAGAGACGTGAGGATTACCTGTATTCAAGTGGTCTCTCAATTTCTCTCTTTTAGTTTCTCAGATTCTTTCCTTAGGTTTGGGTTTATAGCATTTTACACAAAACAAGATAGGTGTGATCCTTAAAAGTTGTTTTTGGTTTTGTTTTTGCCTGCAATATATTCTTTAAAACACCAAAGAGAAATGAGATACATTTCTGTTCTTATGGTTAAGGACCTATAATGCTATGTGTCACAAAAATAGAAAGACGGAAAAGTAGAAGAGTAAATATATATATAACGAGTTCATTTACATGGTTTCACATGCTTAATCTTGCAAACCCAACTCATGACAATAAATTTATGAAAACAAAACATTAAAAAACTTAGAAAGTAATAATAAACTATAAACACAATGCTACTGAAGCTCAGCTACAACACCACATTCTCAGCTCTAGTTTGGATGGAACACAAGTGTTTTAAATTGCATTGGGTGGAGGCCCTGGCAGGAAGGAAGCATCGGATATTGCTGGAACATATCTTTGTTTGAGCAACAGCTAATGAGAAAGGTCACCATTATGCTTTGCTTTCAAACACTGGGTCTGTTTTGAAATTAGTACTGCACATTTCATCACAAATGCTGGTTTATAATCATCGAGGTACATAATCCTGCAGTATTAATGTTGTTTTCTCCTAAGTGGCAAGTAAAATCCAAAGCTTATGTTCTCACCACTGTTTTGATCAGTATGTCAGTAAAAGATAAAATGAGTTTCTATTTATGGACTCTGGGATTCCTGATTATTTACAAAATTCCAATCTTGAATTTAGAGGAAATTCAGCCTTCTAATTTTTTTCCTTCAGTTTTAGTGTTACTTGTACTCTTGTTAAACTCATCGCTGGCATTTGAAATACAAGGCTTTTTGGACTTTGTTCCCTAACATTTATTGCATTTGTTTAGTGGATTATGGGAGTGGCACAGAAATCCTAAGAAAGAGCTTAACTTTTCTCTGCAAAGTGTTTGCTGACAAATGCAATAAACTTTAGAAAACCACCTTCTAGGAAGGGCTGACATATCAAGGACAGTAAAAACAGTAGCACCAGACATTTCTGCCACAATTTTTTCGGTGGTGGGGGGGGGGAACAGAAATCTATTAAATATCTCAGTTTATATTTTTGGTTCTCCCTGTTGGCTAGGCTGTTGTATTCCCATGTCCACAGCACGTTCCACTGTGGGAGCCTGGAGCTCTTAGAATAAACTTTGGGAAAGGCTGGGTCCACCCTCTGGGGATAAGGGAGCAGAGGGAGGAAGGGGAGGGGGTAAAGGAAAAGGGAAGGGGGCGGCTGTCTTCCTGTGTTTGGATGACCTTTCCTTATGTTTATCTGGAGGGACTGGGCAGCCACGCTGTGTTTGGTGTCAGCCTGCCATGTTGTCACATGTGATCTCTTTCTTAGCTTTATGTGTAGAGAGGACCTTTGCTTCTACTGGGAGAACTAGATTTAACTCTGTGAATTATGAAAGAAAAAAAGTGTACCAGTCTGTTAGGCATCGGGGCCCAGAGATAGAAGTCTTATGAAACATGCACATATGCCAGTGTGCAGCAGATTCCCTAAGGGAAAGGCTTAGGCATCTCTTGGAGCTGTCTGAAGGCGGGCCCACCTGTACTTCTTCCTTCTTGCTGAGAGCTGGGCTGGAGGCTGTCTTGCTTCTCCTGAAGCCTCATCATTTAGTACAATGCCCTTCACTTGTGGATATTCCTTAACTATTTCTTGAATGCATGAGTGAATGGATGAATACATGAGCAGAGTCACAGAGAGGTGACTGGGCAACAGGCAGTGAGGTTCCTACAATACTTAATTGATTTGCCAGTCCCTGCTCTAAGAGCCCTAAGTAGCTCCACTTTAAAGAAACCAGTTTCAAGCCTCTCCGTCTCACATTCCTGGTGGGTGAATCACTTGTTTCTTATGGTTGGGTGAGAATAACACCTCTGGTTTCCACCTTTCTTTTTCATTTTAGTGCTGACCTCATCTGACCTGACCTTAGCTTGAATGTTATTTTCCCAGAGAAGCTATCCCTTAATCATCCTACTCTCCTCCGCCTGAATTAGATCCCCCCATATACCTCTTACTAATCTCTATTATCTTCATAGAATGTAATACAATTTTTAATTATATTCATGTGGGTGATAATCCATCCTATGTCTGATTTCTCCACTAGATTACAAACTTCTTGAAGATAGGGGACCATATTTATTTTCTCATCACTGTGTTCTTAGCACCTGGCATAATACCTGGCATATAGGTACTATGGCATATAGGCTTAATACCTGGCATATAGGTCCTCTATACACATAAGCACTCAGCAAGCCTGTGTTCAATTAATGAATGAGCAGATTAATGAATAAATTATATTTGGAAGGAGAATTCATACCAGGTTACTGAGCAGGGTTGGGGATAAAGATCAGAGTCCAAAAGCCCTATCCCAATCAGACCTTGGACACACTAATGAGTTTGAGATTCTGAAGAGGATGAAGTGCTTAGCAGACATAAGTGACATTGGGCATTTTACCTTTGGAAGCTAACTAGTAGTCTGGACTCCTGGGAGTACCAGAAACTTTCTCGTTTAACTCTACCCAAAGTAGCAACTTCTTCCACCTTCTCAGTAATAGCAGTATTCTTGGTTACCAGGTATCTGAACCACAGAAAGACTCTCGATGTTTTCCTCTTTTTCACGTCACACAGCTTCACAATACCTCTTGTTAGTTTTTTCCTTTTCATTCCCATGAGGGCCTTTTGATCTAGTGAATTAGTCGGTTTCTTTCTCTTGCAAGTTCCAGACACGCAATTCCAATTAGCTTAAAAGCAAAAACGGGGAATCACATTGTAGGGAAGTTGATAGGGACAACTGGCTTCAGACGTGTCTAGATCCAGGGGCTCAGATGTTGCTCAGGACTCCACCTTTCTTGCCATCTCCCTGCTAAGTTTTTAAAATGAACACCTACAACTCCTGACTCACAATCTCCTCATAGCACCAGGAAGGACTCTGATTGCACCCATGTGACCGTTCCTGAATCTGTCACTGCAATGGGGAGGGAAGGAAGGCTCTGATTTCTTGACCTGGGCAATATGTTCAGCTTTCTGCCCCTTGTATGGTGGCCAGGGGGGATGAGGGTACAGTCATAAACAGAGTTCCTCAAGGAAAAGAGGAATTGTGTTACCCAGATAAGCTGTGGAAGAGGTTCTGGATAATCAAAAACAATAGAATGCCTTTCTGCAACAGCCGTCCTGATCCAGGTGCAGTGCTAGGCCCTTAACCTACATGCATCAGGATATACAAGGGAAATGAGGCTGCACTGTGGAACCAGATTGCTTTGGCCCAAATCCTAGCTCTTTCTCTTACTCTCTCTCTTATTTTTGATGAGTTAACCCCTCTAAGTCCAGTTTTCTCATGATAAAACAGTGATGTAAAGTATTCAGTAGAATATTACTCAGCCTTAAAGAGGAAGGAAATTCAGCCTCTCAGCTCCTCCCATCAACAGATGGCCCAGTCTTTAGTGAGGCACCAGCCATGTCCCTGAAACACCATGATGAAAGTGAAGGCCAGAGTAAATGGATTTGGCCATACTGGGCAACTGGTCAACACGGCTGCTTTTAACTCTGGCAAAGTGGGTATCATCACCATCAATGACCTCAACTACATGGTCTACCATGGAATCACATGGTTCCAGTATGATTCCACCCACAGCAAGTTCCACTGCACCATCAAGGCTGAAAATGGAAATCCCATCACCATCTTCCAGGAGTGAGATCCCACCAAAATCAAACAGGATGACGCTGGTGCTGATTATGTTATGGAGTCCACTGGCATCTTCACTACCATGGAGAAGGCTGGGGCTCACTTAGAGGGGAGAGCCAAAAAGGTCATTACCTCTGCCCCCTCTGCTGATGTCCCCATGTTCGTGATGGGCATGAGCCATAAGAAGTATAAAAACCTCAAGATCATCAGCAATGCCTCCTGCACCACCAGTTGCCTAACCTCCTGGCCAAGGTCATCCATAATAACTCTGGCATCATGAAGCAACTCAGCATCACGGTCCATGCCATCACTGCTACCCAGAAGACTCTCATGGCCCCTCTGGGAAACTGTGGTGTGATGGCCATGGGGCTCTCCATTACATCATCCCTGCATGTGTCTACTGGTGCTGCCAAGGCTGTGGGCAAGGTCATCCCCAAGCTGAACAGGAAGCTCAGCGGTGTGGCCTTCCATGTACCCACTGCCAATGTGTCAGTCATGGACCTGACCTGCTCTCTGGAGAAACCAGCCAAATATGATGACATCAAGGAGGTGGTGAAGCGGCATCGGAGGGGGCCATCAGGGGCATCGTGGGCCACACTGAGCACCAGGCTGTCTCCTCCAACTTTAACAGTGACACCCACTCTTCCACCTTCAACACTGGGGCTGGCATTGCCCTCAACGGCCTCTTTGTCAGGCTCGTTTCCGGGTATGACAATGAATTTGGCTACAGCAACAAAGTGATAACCTTTATGATCCACATGGCTTCCAAGAAGTAAGAGCCCCCAGACCACCAGCCCCAACAACAGCATGAGAGGAAGAGAGAAGTCTTTAGTTGCTGGAAAGTCCCTGCCACACAGTCCTCCACCACACTGAGAATCAACCTTCCTCATTGTTTCTACATCAGACACCCTGAAAAGGGAAGAACCTAGGGAGCCTGACCTTGTCAGATAACATTAATAAATTCCCGTGTACCCAGCCAAAAAAAAAGGAAGGAAATTCTGACATATGCTATAACATGGATGAGCCTTGAGGACATTATGCTAAGTGAAATATGCTAGTCACAAAAGGACAAATACTGCATAATGCAACTTATGTGAAATGCCCAGAGAAGTGAACTTCATAGAGACAGAAAGTGAAATGGTGGTGCTAGGGGCTGGGGAGTGGGGTGAATGGGCAGTTAGTGTTTAATGAGTACCGAGTTCCAGATTTGCAAGATGAAAGTGTTCTGGAGATGGACGGTGGTGATGGTTGCACAACAGTGTGAATATACTTAAAACCCCCTGAACTATACACTTAAAAATGGTTAAAATGGTAAATTTTATGTTATGTATATTTTACCACAATTTTTAAAGAAGTGACATAAGGGTTAAATGAGACCACAGATGTAAAGTATTTAGTGCAGTGTGAGTGAATACATAGTAAGTGCTCATAAATGTGAAATATTATTCTCATAACAGCCCTACAGATATTATTATCTTCATGTTTATAGTTGAGTAAGTGGAGATTTGGGGGTTAAGTAAGTGGTCCAAGCCCACCCAGCTAGAAAGTGGTGAGACGAGACTCAAACCCACTGCTTAAGTACTAAGGCCCTGCTATTTTCTATTATGCCATGTTACTTCCCAGCACTCTTCTTGCCAGCTACCACTGCCTAATATTTTTAAATATTGCTTTGATTATGTTAAGCTTCTGCCTAACAAAACTTAAGGGATCTACCTGTGGTCTAAAACACAAATGCCCTTTCCTGATACAATTCTTTTTGCAGTCTGACCCCAGCTACTTTTCTAGCCTCATTTTGATGTCAAGGTTCTGCTTTACCTTGCTTTGTGTTTTCTATGCTCGTAGCATATGCTAGTTATTCTGCTGGAACACTGTTGAAACTCTACCCACCTTTTTTGGGGGATGGGGGGAGAAGGTCTCACTCTGTCTCCTAGGCTGGATGGAGTGCAGTGGCGCCAGCACAGCTCACTGCAGCCTCCACTTCCCAGGCTAAAGCTATCCTCTGGCCTCAGCCTCCTGAGTATCTGGGACTACAGGTGTGTATTACCACGTCCTGCTAATTTTTTATTGGTTTGTATAAATGGAATCGCACTATGTGGCCCAGGCTGGTCTTGAACTCCTGGGCTCAAGAAATCCTCCTGCCTTGGCCTCCCAAAATGCTGGGATAACAGGCGCGAGCCACCACACCTGGCCTCTACCCATCTTTTGATGCTCAGCTCAAGACCCAGCTCCTCCAGAAAGCCTCACCTAACTGGAAGAGAGACAGGTCATTTCCTCCTCTTCACTACTACAGTGTTTATTATTTGATAGCAACACATAATGTACTGCTTAAATCAGAGTTATTACTTCGCTGTTCATGTCTTAGCTCCACAGCAGTGGAGAGCAGGTATTGTACCTATTGCTGCTTTAAATTTCCCTCAATGTGAGGTTAGTGTTTTGCATTGAGTAGCAACTTGATAACAATTTCTTAAGGATGCTGATGCAGGAAATATGATTAATGATGACTAGTTCAAACAGTCATGATTTGGATTTAAGAAAAGCATGTATTATTCACTTTTTGTTAGAAAAGATAGTGGAATTTCTCCTTGTACATTTAGGTCAGTTCAGGATGTAATGATTCCTAGTCAGCATGGAAATGAAAAGATTGAGCCTGGTTAAAAAAGCAAATCTGCTGGTGAGCCTGTGTGAGAGGTAGATGTCTCTTGCTGATTATATTCTGAGAAACAGAAGCAGGCAAAAGTGTTTACAGAGCAACCAGAGATGAGGCAGTGGTTATTTTGAGAATATCTCAAAAAACAAAAGAGGTCATTTTAGGTTCTGCAAATAGTGCCCACTATGCAAATACATCAGTCTCTACATTGGTACTGAAAATGTTAATCATGTGTAAGCCCCTAAACCTTTCTAAATAATGCTGTCCCTCACCTCCAGCCCCTACTCAAAGGTCCTCTGTGGACCATGTAAGGGATCTGCAGACATGCCAGGGAAAGAATCAAAGCCACGGTGCTGGAAATGGCAGCATCAGCCAATATTCACCAGGATGCTCTTGTGTGCCAGTCCTGAGTGGTCATGGGGTTTGTTCTGACTGGTCAGTTTCTGTTCTTTAAATAGGTTGAATATCACCTCCGGGCAGAGAGAACAGCACTGGAAGTAAAGGCAGTTCTATGTGGTAGGAACGCAAAGCACCAATGAGAGAATGACAGAAGATGGGTCAGGAAACGCAGGTAAGGACCAGAACTTGAAGGAATTCAGACCATTTGGGCAGATGAGCCATGGATAACTATTAGGCAGAGAGGTATTATAAGCAGCTGTACATTTTTGAAGGATGAACAAGACTATTTATTAGGCTTTTGTAATGGACCTGATGAGAGGTGAGGAAGACTTGAATCAAGAACTCGGCAGTGCCAATAGATGGCAGGGGGGATGAATATAAGAGATATATTTTGAGGTAAAATTGACTGGATTTATGATTGAATGGAGAGAGTGGGAGTAGAGGTGTCAAAAGGAATCAGAATCTGAAATGTGAATATTCTAATTGGTGGTATGTGCTAAGAATACATTGATGGTTCAAGTTTATTTTCACTGTCTTACCTCAAACTTCAAGCAATAAGTTGTGGTTAATCATACATACGATACATGAGCAGAGCAGTTGAATGTGAGGTTGCTGGCAGCTCTTGAAAAAGGCAATCACCCTGCCTGACCACATTCTGGTTCAGTGAGAGTCTAAACTGAACAACAACTCATTTAGAATTGCATGAGACCAGCTTCCCATAGCTGAAAGAAATATGGAGAACGTTCTGAGGCTGATGGGAACTATGAAAACAGCAGTCACATACCTTTGGACAAGGCCATTTTATAACCAATTTACAAGGCATCATTTCTGCTTCCCTGCAGTAGTCGGGCCCTGGGTATCATTGGGATTGGCACAGTTTCTTTGAGTCTTTCCCCACCTCACAGGCAGTCGGGCTTAGAGACTGTGATGGGGATGGGCAGGATCTTGGGTCTGGGAAGCCCCAGAGGAAAGACTGCGTTCTTTCCCCAGGTTGAAGCTGTTAATCATCCTGCTGAAGGCTGGATTCGCAGAGAGAGAAAATGTAAAAGGGCTGCTTTATGATATCCATGGATGTGCCCTCATGGCCATGAACTTCAATAGTTCTTAACTTTACTTGCCTAAGTAAGGGAAAACATAATAAACCAGCAGGCAATTTGAAACATTAGTAGACTGTTATATTTCATCTGAATTTTAGGACTTCACTTTTGTAACTCAGGATTTTATGTGAAGCTATATTTCTTTAAAGATGGCAGCATTTTCTTCTCAAAATGAGGATCAAGACTATGGTATCTTTACAGTATTAAAAATAAACTGTGCTTTGGACCTGCAAAGAAATATTCAGATGTCATAACCTGAAAATAACCTCTGAATTTTCCCACACTCTAACAAATCTCCAAACTGCCAAATGGATATGCACCAACATTTCCAGATTCCCCTGGGAACACATTTGAGAATGCTTAGTTCCAAAGAAAGAAAATGTTAGGGGAAAATATCCACACTCAAAAAATAGGGGTTTACACCAAAAGTGCTCTCCTGTCAAACGAAAGTATCTCAAGTGTAACATGGTAAAAAATATATATACACACAAGATAAATTATTTATACAATATGAAGTTCAGTTGTAATTTGGCTTTCTTGTCCACAAGTTAACACTTTCATTATATAAAGATGTTTAAAACAACAACAAAACAAAAAAGTTACACCTCTCTTCATTTATTCATATATATTATTATTTGGTGAAAGAAAAACACAATTATTTCTATTCTGTCTTTACTGAAAGGAAGACAAAGAAATAAAAGTACCTTCATTTTTTTTCCCCTTTCTCCTTCTGCTATGCTTGTCTTGCCAAACCCAAACCCAGTGTAAGACCAACCAAATCATTCTTTACGCCTGCTCCTGAGTGGCTGAACATTGATAAAAATCACCTAAACTGCAGATTGATGCCACTATAAATACTTGGTTGCCTCCCCATCTACAGGACAATCTGATGGACTAGCTCTTCCACTCTCCACAACTGTTTCATATTGTGATTTTCTTCAAACATCTTATCACTTCCTTTTTATCTTATTCTAAATATGTAACTTTGAATAATATTTCCTCTAGAAAATGTGGGCAAATCATGACCAAAACTCCAATGGGATTTTATAATGGAATATAAAGCAATTATAAACACTGTCCAGAAAAGTAAATACATAAGAATAATCAATAAAATGAGAAAAACAAGAAAAATGGGAGTAATGTTGACCTACCAGTTATCAAACAAATTATAGAGCTACCATAATTAAATAATGTTAAATTCCTGCTGGAATAGACAATACATCAGTTGCACAGACCAGAGACCACATGTAAGGGTAAAATAAGATAAAGGTAGCATTTCAAAATGATGAGAAAGGATAGGATATTTAACAAATGGTGTTGAAAAGTTGGCTATCCATTTGAAAAAAATAAAGTTATATGTCTACTACTCATCAATTTTAAAAAGTTAAATAGATTTTAAAAGCTATACATTAAATAGAAAACAAAATTTCAAAGGTACTAAATGGACATATAAGAGGGTGGTTATAATTTTCTTAATGGGAAAGGCCTTATAAAGCAAGACTTAACCCAAGAAAAAGCAAAAGTTTGTTTCTGTACAGTTCTGCCTAGCAAAGCACTGATGCTCCTTCTTTTTCTTCCTGTAATAGCAGTCTTGCCTAGTACTCAAGAATTAACATTACTCTCTGTCCCTCCTCTTAATGCATCTTTTTATCTTTAATGGATTGCACGGGGCCTGGCACAAAGTATGTGCTCTAGGCTTATTGATTTCACTTGACTGAACTCAAATTACTTTGTGCTACAATCCTGGGGAGAAATAGACTTTAATGATCAATAGTAATATCCAAACGATAATAATCCTTCCTCATTTATAAAAAAGTTTTTCATAGTTTATTTTATGAACCTCCTCTCCCCTTCCACACAAAAGCCCCCAAAACACTAGAAAGTAGGCAGGAAAGATGGTAGTAGTAAGGTTCTCAATTTACCCCCCTTCCCCATCCCCTGCTTCAGAGACATTGAGCAGTTTCCCCAAGATCTTGGTCTGGGTCTCTTCCAATTAGGTCATGCAGTCTCTGATTACAATTTGATGCAAAAAGCCAGGTGGGGCATTTGAGATTCCAATCCTTAATTCTACAGAAACACATAGTGTCTAGAAAAATAGGTTACAAACTAATGTGTAAGGCCTACCCTCTTTTTCTACAGAGATGGCACATAATCCCTGCTAAAAATACCCAAGCCAAGTCACGTCATCATTTTTTTGGTTTTTGTTTTTGTTGGATGGGGTTGCATCTTGTGCACCATTTCAAATCCTCCTGATCTCACCTCTTAGTCCAGCCACTGCGCCAGGATCCCATTTTGAGCCAGTTTCAAAGGTACAACCTGACATGGCCTTGTCTCCTCCTACACCTTCTACCTTTCACTTCCTCCCCTGAGGCTCTGTGGTGTCCATTTGGCATTTACGTGTATGTAACCCTGAAGAGAGGGGAGTCAGTGCTCGTGGACCACCCCTGATAGATGGGAATGGGAACCTTTGGGTAAATGCTGCCCCTTTCAGTTCCCAGGGTGGACAGTTCTGAGACACATTTCATAAGTTTCCTCAGGAGGTTGTGTGGGTCAAGGCTGCCTGCAGCCCTGAGCAACTTAGTGACCCGAATTTGCACTGGACTGCCTCCTTCCCCTCCTTCTCCTCCTCTGTCCTGCTCCCTGGGATCACATTCCCAAGTGTACAACAGGGGAGTCATTGGCTCAGGCTCTTGTTGCGGGGCGCCCAGGCAGACTGGGGTTAGCCATTTTCTTTTAAAGGAGATTATTGCTGTACAATACTTTCTAACATTTGTTTCATACTTTCAAGCATCCCTATTTCATAGTCACAACAAACTTATGAGAGAGCCACAACTATTTCCATTTGATAGATGAGGAAACTGAGGCTCAAAAGAAGTTAAGTAACTTGATCAGGATCACAACAGCGAGAGGATGGTGGAACCAGGACTCAGCAGAGGTCCTCTGAGAGGGGAGGTCAGGGCCCTCTTTGCTGTAACACAGCTGCCTCCTATCAAAATATTTGCAGAGTGCTTTGATGTCAGTGCCTTGCACTCTGGAAAGTGCTCTTCCTCGCTTATCAGCCCTCTGCTGTAACACTCACAGCTGTTCCAAACATGTCCCCGCTTTTTCTAGCCACAGACGCATTATGCACAGATGATTTTTTTATTGTGAACAAGTACAAAGGAATAGATCAGTAGCTGGAGAGGAGAATGTGGGACAAGGAAAGGGGGTTTTGAAGGTGAGAAATATGAGCAGATGTATGTGCTAAAGAGAATCACCCAGACTAGAGGGAGGGATGGATGATGCAGGAGAGAAAGAGTGAATGAGAGGCGATAGGTCCCAAGGTAGAAATAAAGAGCCTGTCTTTCGAAGACATGAGAGTCAATTCCTGTGTTACAACCAGAGGGCAGAAGAAGAAACTCCTATAGATAAGTTCAGGTCTCTAGGTAAATGGCGATCTCCCTTATTCAAACATACAAAACAAAGGGATGTTCTTTGGGTCCTATGCTGCACACTTCATGAACACAGGGGCCATGTCTGTAGCCCAGTACTGATATTTTAGAAGGCTCTCAGTAAACATTTGTGGTTGCTGAATAAATAGATATGAGTAAACATACATTCCCTTTACCACCAAAAACTTCTGAGACTAACACTAAATGATTAAGAAATGAATAAAAATGTCATTAAGAATTTTAGTAAGAGTTCAAATGACCCACAGATAAATCACTCCTCGAATCCTTGCTATTTAATATCGGTACACACGAGGTCCCCAGAAAACTGCCACAACTGCCCGAGTATGGGGTGGTGGAGTCCTCACCTGGCAGCAATACCTGGGCAAAACAGATACAGGGGTTGTAGTAGACAAAGAGCTCAAGCTGAGTTCATAGGGTGGGGAAACAGTGAAGAGGAAGGAGATCCTCAGCTTCCTGTCCCAGGTGAAGAAGGGCTTCTACGGCCCGGGAAGAGGGGCACTCCATTCCTACCTCCAGCTGGATGAAGCCATGTAGTAGTGTCCAGGTGCCACCCTTTCAAAGGCACATGCCAGAGCGTGCTCAATAGAAAGCAAACATGCTGTTTACAAATATACTAGAAACATTTCCCTATGAGGACCACTAAAGGAACTGAGTATGTTTAATCCAAGCAAAAAGACTCAAGAGGACCATCATAGTAATTTTCAAATATGTGAAAGGCTGTGATCTTTCCAGCACAGTCCTTTTAAAACCTCTAAGTCAACTGCTCTTTGACCTCAGTTGAGCCTCCAATTGATTAATCCTACTTCCTTTTTGCTATCTCACTTTCTTCGTTGGTTAGCTCAGATTTCAAAGGCCAACATGGTAATCAATGTTGTGTTTATACCCTCAAATTTCTCACTCTCTCACCTATTTGGTGCTTGCTTCAGTGATAAAGGGGGGCAGGAGAGGGGGAGTCAAAGGCCCAGGCATGGGACAGGGCAGCCATCTAGGGTCCAAGACCTCACTTTCAATTCATGAAAGGGAATCTTTCTTCCCCATGCCTGCTGTTTTCTTCCATGTGGGGACACGAACTAGTGTCACACTCCTGGCTTCCTTCTACTCTCCCACTTGCCCTTCTCTACTGCACTCCTGCCAGATGGAATAACATACCTGATTAGTGGCTTTGGAAGGAGAACTGAGCCTGCACCAGATGGGGACACCTTCCTTGCCTCTCTCCTCTTGGCAACAAGCGCCTACAAGGAGCCATTCATTTCCTGACCTGTTTCCTCCATGCTGTTAGTTTCAGAGAAGCCTCTCTTGGAGAGGTCTGGGAGGGTTCACTGAAGCTTAGGTCTGGATGGGTAAGCCTGTCTAATTCTGGTTATTCAGTAAGTGAAAGGTCAAATCTGAGCCACATTTCCCAGCTATTAATGTCTTTCCTTCTAAAGGGAGCTTGCTGCCTTTGATGAGCATTGATTTCCCTCTGTTCATGGAGGATGAAGGCAAAACTCCCAATGGAATCAACCTTTTCTTCTCTCCCTCTCTCTCTCTTTCTCTCTTGTCTCTACCCACCAACCAGTCTGTCCCTGGAGAGAACGTGCCCTCGACTGCACCTCTGCACCAGAGGTTTGGATAGGTGCAACACAAATGCTTGTCAGATCAAATAAAATAATGATGTTATTATGTCTTAAAGAAGACCATGTTTGAGGGGTAAGAGCAAAATGGGGTCTGGACTTTGGTGCTTAATCTTAAAGACCCAACAATAACATCAAATTTTAAGTGATCTCAAACCCTTCGTGCTGCCTGGCAATTCCAGCTGATTTCCTCAGTCAACTCACTCTTCCATTCAAGAGATTATTTCACTGATTCTTCTCTCTTCTCAAGCCCTCTTGCTTTTAACTCTTGGGTTTGCTTCTTATTTTCCTGAAAAAATAAAAGCATAATAAGAGAGCTTCCGCATATGTACCACTAAGTCCACTAAATGTCCACATCTGTATCCTCATATGCTGTCTGCCCTCCTATTAACAATGCAAGGCTCCTCTGTAACTATGTTCTTCTCCAAGGCCAGCCCTCACCTGGGCCCTGTGTCTCTTCTTCTGCCATGCAATGACCTTGCTCTTACCATCATCCCCTCTTTTGCATCAGTTTCTCTCTTTCAACTGGATTATTCAGATAAACATACAAATGTACTGTGATATCTCCCACCCTTAACAAACAAACAACACCTTTCTCTTACATATCCTCTTCCAGTTGCCGCTTCATTTTTCTGATTCTCATTGTGACAAAATTCCTTGAAAAAGTTGTTATATTTGCTGTCTTCACCAACTCTTCCTTCATTTTCTCTTGACTATATTCCAGTCAGGCTTTCCTCCCCATCCTTCCACATCACCCTAACTCCATTGTCAGGATAACCAATGAACTCCACATTGCCAAATCCAGTGACCAGCTCTTGGTTTTCATTTTACTTGACCTATTAGCATTGTACAAATCTGATCCTGCCTTCCTCCTTCTTCTTCATTTTTATTTGTTTTTTTTTTTGTGTGTGTGGTTTTAGGTTCACAACAAACTTAAGAAGAAGGAACAGAGATGTCCCCCCTCCTTCTTTTTTTTTTTAAGACAGAGTCTCACTCTGTTGCCCAGGCTGGAGTGCAGTGCTGTGATCTTGGCTCACTGCAACCTCTGCCTTCCAGGTTTAAGCGATTCTCCTGCCTCAGCCTCTCAAGTACCTAGGATTACAGGTGTGTGCCACCACACCCAGCTAATGTTTGTATTTTTAGTACAGACAAGGTTTCACCATGTTGGCCAGGCTGCTCTCAAACTCCTGGCCTTAAGTGATCCATCCACCTCAGCCTCCCAAAGTGCTGGGATTACAGGTGTGAGCCACCACACCCTGGTCCTGCCTGGCCCCGCCTTTTTCTTTAAAGTCTGCTTCATTAGTTTCTGAGTCATCCTTCCCTGTAGGTTCTTCAATCTCAGTGACTACCCCTTCTCAATCTCCTTTGCTGGGTGCTGCAGCTTCCTGAATTCTGAATGGGAGAGTGCCTAGGGCTCCAGCCTCAGACCTCATCCTTTCTTCAGCCATATCTCATTTGGTCTGTGGCTTTATGTACCAGCTATGTGCTAAGTCATAAACATTAAAATTCCAGTATGGGCCCCTTCCCTGTACCCCAGACAGACCTCAGTCACCTTCTCAACACATCTTCCTGGATGTCTAATGAGTGTGTGAAACCCATGTGTCAAAACTTGAACTTCTAATCTTTGCCCCTAAACCTATAGACTTTCCCATCTCAGTAAATGACAACTTCACTCTTCTAGTTGCTTTGGAAAATCTCCTTCCTTTTCTCTTCCTCCTGCTGCTCCTTGCCCCAAGGCCTTTGTACTCTCTACCCGAGATGCTCTTCCCCCTAGTTATCCATCCACATGGCTTGCTTCTTCCTCTCATTAGGGCATCTTCCATAATGGCAACATCTCAGAGAAAACTTCCCTGACTAAGAAACAAGACCCTCTTTCTCCCCACAATCACCCCTGCTTTGTTTTTCTTCAAAATACTTGTTCCTATTTGATATTAACCCTATTATTGTTTAAAGTGTATCTCCCCCCATCTCATGCCAGTTAGAATGGCGATCTTTAAGAAGTCAGGAAACAATAGATGCTGGAGAGGATGTGGAGAAATAGGAGCGCTTTTACACTGTTGGTGGGAGTGTAAATTAGTTCAACCATTGTGGAAGACAGTGTGGTACAAGGATCTAGAACTAGAAATACCATTTGACCCAGCCATCCCATTACTGGGTATATACCCAAAGAATTATAAATCATGCTGCTATAAAGACACATGCACACATATGTTTATTGCGGCACTATTCACAATAGCAAAGACTTGGAACCAACCCAAATGTCTATCAATGATAGACTGGATTAAGAAATTGTGGCACATATATACCATGGAATATTATGCAGCCTTAAAAAAAGATGAGTTCATGTCTTTGCAGGGACATGGATGAAGCTGGAAACCATCATTCTCAGCAAATTATCACAGGACAGAAAACCAAACACTACGTGTTCTCACTCATAGGTGGGACTTGAACAATGAGAACACTTGGACACAGGGTGGGGAACATCACACCTCAGGGCCTGTCGGGGGGTGGGGAGCTTGGGGAGGGATAGCATTACGAGAAATACCTAATGTAAATGATGAGTTAATGGGTGCAGCAAACCAACATGGCACATGTATACATATGTAATAAACCTGCACATTGTGCACATGTGCCCTAGAACTTAAAGTATAATAAAATAAAATAAATCTCCCCACTGGAAGGTAACTTTTTGAAGGCAGCAAGTTTGAACACTTTGTTTACTACTCTGATCCCTAACACTTAGAACAGTATCATTTAAAACATAGCAGCCACTTGGTTTAAGAGTGAACTTCCAGGGAGTCAAAGTTGTTCAAAAGCACAAGGCTGCTTCAGAAAGCTGCCTCTTAAAGTCATTGCATTAGGCAAGCAGTGACCATCTGGGCGGGCATCAGGGACATGAATAAGTATTGGGGTTAACTGAACCCAAGACTCCATGATTCTGGGGGATTGTGCTCCCTGAAGTCATCAGTAGCTCCCTGAACAAAGAACCCACAGGTCTTTCTCATTTATAACACTTACAGATGAAGTTTTCTCTCTCCCTTCCCTCGGCTTAAGAGGCAACACTGAGTTGACCAAGTCCTCCACCCATTCTCTGACCACCACTCAGACAGACCCCTTTGCTGGCTCCTCTTTCTCTTGCTAGCCCTTTAAACCTGTGTGTTGCCAAACAGTTTTTTACTTTAACACTCTCTCTAAATGCCTGTTAATCATTATCTAGGATGATAGCATGAGAAAGATTGCAAAAATGCTAGGAGTAATATTTAAAAAGCACAATGCATTTTGCTTTGCATGTTGGTGAAGTCTCCTGATTTTTATTCAGAAGACCTAGGCTTGCTAGGTACCTAGGGTAGCTACTTACCCATTTTGTGTCTGGGGTCAAGACTCTTAACTTCTCTAGGCTTCTATTTCTGCATTTATAAAACAAGGAGAATAATATCTCACCTTACATGCATTATCTTAATGTATGAGGTTTGGGTGATACATGTGTGGATAGGTTTTATAAAATATAATCTGATCTATAAATAGAGATTTTATTATGATAGACCATAAAAAGGGGTCACTAAACCATTGTCTATAGAAGATAATAATTGATATAGGGCTGGGCATGGTGGCTTACACCTGTAATCCCAGCACTTTGGGAGGCCAAGGTGGGCAGATCCCTTGATGTTAGGAGTTCAAGACCACCCTGGCCAACATGGCAAAACTCTGCCTGTACTAAAAATATAAAAATTAGCCTGGTGTAGTGGCAGGTACCTGTAATCCCAGCTACTCAGGAGGCTGAGGTACGAGAATCTCTTGAACCCAGGAGGTGGAGGTTGCAGTGAACTGAGATAGCACCACTCCACTCCAACCTAGGCAACAGAGCAAGACCCTGTCTCAAATAATAATAATAATCATAATAATAATTGGTATAGGCAATTGTCTTTTCATGTCTGTGTCTGTAAGGAGAAAGTTGTACTTGTAGGCCTGTGATTGTTTTTAGGCCCTCTGTCAAGATCCAATCAAATCAGTAATGCACTGTACCTGCCCATAGACCTAGGCTTATAGCCTCAAATAATCTACAAATATGCAACCAAAATAATTAAGCTGAAGTGCTTCTTTTGTCCAAATAAATCAGGCCACTTTTTCATATATAGAAATTAACAGTTCCTGAATCTTTTTTTTTTTTTTTTTTGACAGGTTCTTGCTCTGTTGCCCAGGCTGGGGTCTAATGGTACAATCATGGCTCACTGCAGCATTGACCTCCTGAGCTCAAGCTGTCTTCTCACCTCAGCCTCCCAAGTAGCTGGGACTACAGGTGCACATCACCACATCCAGTTAATTTTTAATTTTTTTGTAGAGACAAGGCCTCGCTATGTTGCCAGGTTGATCTTGAAATCCTGGGCTCAATTGATCCTCCCACACTGGCTCTCTGGGATTACAGGCGTGAGCCACTGCACCCAGCCCCCTGAATCTTCCTTGACTTCATTCACACCAGCCCTGCCTGTTTGCTGAAGGTTGCTGGAATCTGGCTGGATCATCTTTCCAGGAAAGGGGGCTTATTTGGGGTTTCAGGCAGGCATATCAGCACATTCTTGTATAAGACTAGGGGAGTTTCAGCATATTCCAGGCTGACCTTTCCTTTCAGTTGCAGATCAGACAGAGTCAACCTTAGTTTTATTTAGTTGGTTTATTGTTGTTGTTTTCCCTCTATGACATAGAAGTGTGCACTTTGAGGGGGAAAAAAAATCCTACCTGTTTTACAGTTAGTTCCATGAGAAGTCAAACTAGTTATTAAAAGTAAGAAATATTTTAAGTTGCTCAGCTGAAATTTTAACAGCTCTTGTCTAATCGTTAACATACAAACCTCCCTAACCAGAATATTTGTGGGGGATGACTTCTTAACAGGATCTAAAATCAGCACTTTCCCAAAAAGCCTGTTAAAAATTACACATCTGGAATTTTGTCCTAGTCTGACTAGGCTGCTGAATTCCCTTTTGATGTTTCCTGGGGGGTGGGGAAGAGATAAATAGCCTGATTTCATTTAATGTAGTACATTTCTTTGAAATCTGGTGTCAGATTTTGAGTATTTGCTGAAAGGTAGGGTGACCAATCATCCTGGTTTTCTTGGGATTGAGGGGTTTCCAAGGACACAGGATTTTCTTTGATTTGGGAGGCCAAGTTGAGCTGATCATCCTAGAAAGGAAACCCTAGTCCAAATCACTCACAGGACAGGTGAAGAAACTGAGGCCCAGCAAGATGAAATCATTTGCCACCATATTACATAGTTAGCCAACACTGACTGCATTGCTGGGACCAGAACCCAAATCTTCTAAGTCTTAGTTCAAAGCTCCACTGACCCACTTGACTTCTCCAAACTTAAGTTTGATGACTGGTTTGTCGGTATTTGACTGCTTTATTTAATTTATATGTGAGCAGAGGAAAGTGATAGTCCAAGTACATTCTAATCAGTGATCATAAAGACACAGATGTTCTAAAGCAACATAAAAATAACATCTACTGAACACCCATGTTCATAACAGCATTACTCACTACTGAACACCCATGTTCATAACAGCATTACTCACAATAGCTAGAATGTGAAAGCAACCCAAATGTTCATGGATGGATGAATGGATAAGCCAAGTGTGGTATATACATACAATGAACTATGCGATTCAGTCTTAAAAAGGAAGGAAATTCTGACATTTGCTTCAACAAAAATGAATTCTGGGACATTATACTAAGTCAAATAAGCCAATCACCAAAAGACAAATTCTGTATGATTCCACTTTTATGAGGTACTCTATGAGTGGATACTTACAGATCTAAGATATAAATACTATACTTAGAGTATTTGTCTACTCTAAGTAGTCAAAATCACAGAGCCAGAAAGTAGAATGGTGGTTTGCTGTAAGCTTGTGGGAGGGAGGAATGGAAGTTATTGTTTAACAGGAACAGAATTTCAGCTTTGTCAGATAAAGAGAGTTCTGGCTAGGCACGGTGACTCAGGCCTGTAATCCCAGCACTTTGGGAGGCCGAGGTGGGCGGGTTGTTTTAGCCCAGGAGTTTAAGACCAGCCTGGGCAACATGGCAAGACCTCATCTCTACAAAAAAAAAAACAAAAAAAAAAAAACAAAAATTAGCCAGGCGTGCTGATACATGCCTGTAGTCCCTGCTATTAGGGAGGCTAAAGTGGGAGGATCGTTTGAGCCCTGGAGTTTGAGGACGCAGTGAGCTATGATGTTGCCACTGCACTCCCAGCCCAGGTGACAGAGCGAGTCTCAAAAAATAAAAGAGTTCTGGAGATGAATGTAATGATGGTTGCACAACAATATAAATGTACTTAATAACACTGAACTGTACACTTAAAAATGGTTGATAGTACATTTTATGTTAGATCTATTTTATCACATTTTTTTAAATGGAAAAATAAAATAATAACTACAAATAGCTCATCTATTCCATTGGTGCAATGTTTCTGTTAAAGAGGTCTGCAAAGTGCTTTGCAGCCATTTATTAGCTTTGGGATGTTTTGTCAAATCAAACCACATTCTTTAGATAAGGAGTTTGGTTTGCTTTGATATTTAGTGACCTTCCCTTAGCTAGGGCATAGAATTTCCAGATGTGCAACACTCCCAACTTCTAGCTGCAAGCTCACAGCCTGGCACATAGTAAGTGCTCCATAAACATTTTTTAAATAAATAAATAACAGCAAGGGCTAATATTTATTTGAAGCATTTATTCAGAGGTGGGTTGAACTTGAAGCTGGTGACGCTTAAGCTTCAGGACGTCTCACTTTAATAAGCCTTTTCTAGACCTTGCGTGAGGGCGAGGGGAGGACCTGAGCAATGTGTTCACATAGTCACATATTCATATAAAACTTGCAAAAGTAAGATTTATCTTCTTTTTATTAAAGAGGGCTTCCAAAGTTGTATAGTCTTCAAGTCCCATGAAACCCAAATCTGTCCCTGTACTTACTGCCTTTCTAAGTACTCTACGAATTCCTTTCCATGGTTTCCTCATGCAATTCTCACAACAACCCTATGAGATAGATGCTATTATATTCACTTCTGAGACGAGGAAATTGGGCAGCTCCACCATGGTTACCCCATGAGGGAGTGATGGGCAAGGACTTTCACTCTGGCATTTGAGGCTAACTCTACAACTCCACTGAACACTAGGGATGGCCAAACCTAACTCTAGCTCATGTTAAATTAGGCATGTAGCCAGGTGTGGTGGTGCGTGCCTGTAATCCCAACACTTTGGAAGGCCAAGATGGGAGGATCTCTTGACCCCCAGAGTTCGAGACCAGCCTGGGCAACACAGCAAGACCTCATTCCTACGAAAGAGTTAAAAATTAGCTAGGTGTGGTGGTGCATCCCTGTAGTCCCAGCCAGTTGCGAGGCTGAGGTGGGAGGATCTGTTGAGTGCAGGAATTTGAGGCTGCAGTGAACTATAATTGCACCACTGTATTCCATCCTGGGTGATGGACCAAGATCCTGTCTTAGAAAAAAGAAAAAAAATTAGGTGTGGTCTTGGTAAATACTATAATTTCACCTGATGTAACTGTAATAGCAACAATTGCATGATTGGCTGGTCTTTAAAAATAACCTGTGATTTGGGGAAAACATTTATTTTACAGGTTTTTTCCTGTCCCTATCCTCACTTCATATTTTTGTTTGGTAAGATAGAAGGAAGTTTGGGAAAGGGGAAAATGAAAAGGGCAAGGCCAAAGAGGAGAAAGGAACAGAGACGTCATCCTATGTTAAGGAAGATTCTCCTCGCCCCCTCCACAGTTTCTTTCTCTTTCTTTTTGAAGGATGTGCAAGGGTGCTTTGTCTCTTGGGGAGTTCCACTCACGTTTCGCCTGTTCTCTGAATCTGCTCAACTTCTGCATTAGAGTCCCTATTTCTAGTCTGACAGTCCTACAAGTCAAAGGGCAGAAAGGAATCTTTCCTGTAAACATCCTCTGGGCCACTCCTGGAAAAGGTGACCAGCAACCACCGCTTCCTGTCTTTATTCTGACTCTTGGAGCAAATGATACAGTTTTCTATTCCTCTAAGATTTCTTGGAGCCAATAGGAGAACAGAACTGAAAACGTCATAGGACTGAAAATATCCTCCTATTGAGGATGCTGCTTTCTTTAGATTCAGGTTCTCCGCTTTAAAAAGTCATTCCCACCCCTGGCTTCCACACAGATGCTGGGGATACGCACTGTGCCTGGCACTTAGGAAATGCTGCTCACTGACTCCCACCTCCTCAGAGAGGTGCTGCCATTAACCCAAAGACAACCCCTCCCCAGTTTCGTGTCCCTCTCCCCCACTGCCCAGAGTTTTCTGTCTTGATTTCCCTATTTCTGACTGCAGTGCAGTTATCACCCAGCTGGTCAAACCCCAGGGTCACGCTGCCCACCCTTCGCTTCCCTCAGACTTCATTAATCACCAAGTACCATGGGTTTTCCTTCCTATTCATGCCCATACTCATTCTCTGTTTTCCATTTTCTTTGCTGATACTTTGTTCGATGCCCTGCTTATTTTGGGTCTGGGACATTACAATTGCTTCCTGGCGGGGTTCCCTGCCTTTAGAGTCGCTCCCTGCTAAAAGTGGATTTGTCATGTAGCTAATAAATCTGAAGCTCCAGGACAGATGCTTGTACCAAATTTTGTATCTTGTGACTTTATATTCTCGATCTGCCCTACCCCCATCCATTTTGCACTCAGCTGCCAGATTAATCCTTTTTACAATAGGTTTTATTTTTTGAGCAGTTTTAGATTCACAGCAATATTGAGCAGAAAGTACAAAGAGTTCCTGTGTGTCTCCTGTCCCCACACACACACACAGCCTCTCTGATTATCAGCATCCCACATCAGTATATTTGTTTCAGTCAATGAACCTACATTGATACATCATTATCTCCAGAAGTCCATAGTTGACATTGAGTTTAATCTTTTAAAAATACTATTCTTTCAGCGGGGCGTGGTGGCTCACGTCTCTAATCCCAGAACTTTGGGAGGCCAAGGTGGGTGGATTATCTGAGGTCAGGAGTTCGAGACCAGCCTTATCAACATGGTGAAACCCCATCTCTACTAAAAATACAAAAATTAGCCAGGTGTGGTGGCGGGTGCCTGTAATCCCAGCTACTTGGGAGGCTGAGGAAGGAGAATGGCTTGAGCCTGGGAGGCGGAGGTTGCAGTGAGCCAAGATCATGCCATTGCACTCCAGCCTGGGCAACACAGCTAGACTCTGTTTCAAAAAATAAAAATAAAAAATAAAAAAATACTATTTTTTCATATCACTGGTCTGCTTTAAAACTGTTCATAAAAATGCTGACCATCAGGACATATTTCAGAATTCAAAGAAAAAATTGAAAAAATAAAATAAAATTCTGTCCATATCTCCAAAGTCTATGTCCTTACTTGGATATTCAAGGCTTTCCACCATCTTCCCCAGCTTTCAACCTGATTTCTCAAGCGTCATCTGCGCATGCCCTTTGCAGGGGGTGCTCTTCACCGACTCCCACCCGCCGTCCCCATTGTCACATCTGTGGCTTTGCTACACGTAAAATCTGATTGAATTCAACTCCACAAAAATGTGCTGTGACTTACTTAATCTAGGATGTCTATCTGCCTCCATTTTGACCATGAAAAACCCACCCAGTTTACTATGCCAGTCCATGAGCCCCTCCTGGCTGCAATCCTGTTTGCCTCAATAGCAGCAGTTTCTAGCTTGAGAGGGGTTGAAATGGACTAGTAAGACTTTTAAAAACAATAATAAAGTACAGGGAGGCCGAGGCAGGCAAATCACCTGAGATTGGGAGTTCAAGGCCAGCCTGGCCAACATGGAGAAACCTCGTCTCTACTAATAATACAAAATTAGCTGGGCGTGGTGGCACATGCCTGTAATCCCAGCTACTCGGGAGGCTGAGGCAGGAGAATCACTTGAACCTGGGAGGCGGAGGTTGCAGTGAGCTGAGATTGTGCCATTGCACTCCAGCCTGGGCAACAAGAGCAAAACTCCGTCTCAAAAAACAAAAACAAAATAATAAAGTACAACATCTGATTGTCAATTTTTTATTCTGCCAAATAAGAACTTAAAAAACAACTACCACCATCACAGTATCTTATTTTAAAAAAGACATTTACTAATCAAAAAGCATGAAAGGCGTAATATCAGAATAACTGTTGGTTCTTCAAATGTAATTCACTTAGCTTTAGGAAAAAAAATCATTTTTTTAAAAAATTGTATGACTGTCTGAGGTAGTGAAAACTGTTCAGACTGGCATTTGGGAGTGATTCTACAGTGCTTCTGGTCTCCACCACCTGTTTCGCATTTAATCACAGGCTGCCTTGGGGCACATTTTGCATTGTTGCCTCTCTATTTAACTTCTTGTGCACATATGTTATTTCCCCAACTGGAAGGTAAGCTTTATAAGGAATCTGTAAAAGGACTGCACGCTTAACTTTCCAGCAAGGCTTTGCACACAGAAAATGTTCAATAAATATTTGTCGAATGAATGAATCAACCTTTTCTAAGCCTGTGCTAGCCAATAAATCTCCTCTTAATGGGATGTGAGCGCCCCATCCTGAGGCAATTTCTCTCAACAGACTTCTTTAAAATGAATTATCCAGTACAAATTGCTTTACTTTTGAGTGAAGCCTAAAAATAAAAATTGTTTAAACCTGATATGAAAAGTAAACAGTTTTTTCCTCAGGGCAGTATCAAGCCCCAACAAGGAGGAGAATCAAGACACAAACACACTTCTGTACCTGCCATTTAATTGATCCTAGTTATTTTGGGCTTTGTTGGTAGGCATGCACACAGTCCATGCTTCTGGCTTGACTTGACTGCATAGGGTGGTTGGCATTCTTTCTGGGGCTCTCACCCCTGTGCCTAAAGCCTCCACGATAACCATGTTGTGCCTTTCCCTCTCTCTACTCGGGTAACTTGGAAAGAAACGTTAGGAAGAAGCTTAACATCTGGCTAGCCAAGCCTTGGTTTTAGATTCCAGAGTTGATACAGAGCAATTCAGAAAAGTGTCTTTTGGATTTAAAGCATTGTTTTTGCTCAGGATCTCGAGTTACCTTCAAAAAATTTAAATAAGATAAGGCCACATCCTTGCTTAAAACATTCATCAACTTTCAATTCAATTCCATTCAACGGCTATTGATTGAAGACCTGGCCCTGAAGACCAGAGCCGGAATGCCAGGCCCTGTTCTAGATGTTGGGGATATGTCAGTAAACAAAGCAGACAAAACTTTCTGCCTCACCGAAGCTTAGAGGGAGGTAGGAGTGAGGTGGGGGAGACAAACAAGAAAGATAATGAATAAATAACGTATTATTTCTGTGTTAGAAGGTGATAGATGCAATGGAAACTAATTGGAGCAAGGGGGTGTTGCAATTGAGACGGGAGGGACAGAGGAGGCCTCGTTGAGAAGGTGGGTGGAGCAAAGGCTTGGAGGAGGTGAAAGGTGTGGCCATGAGACCATTTGGGAGAAGACGAAATGCCTTCCATATCATGACCTCACCCAGCACCCTCTCACCCTGTGGCCCTCCCACACGGATCTCCAGCAGCCCCTGCAGTCTCCTCCCCACCTCCAGGCTTCACACACATTGTTTCATCCTCAGGACTGTATTTTCCTTCCCTGTCTCTTGACCAACTCCTCATCCTTCCGACCTCAATCTAAATGACACCTCCTCTGGTGGGCTTTTTTTTGCTGCCCCTCATCCATTATAACTTAGATGCCCTGCCACAGTCATAGCCCTCCCTTCAGATACTTAATAAATACTGTTTGAATGAATGAACAAAGAAAAGGGCTCAAAGAGGGTGTTGAGGACAGGGATTCTGACTCATTGATTTATCCCCAGTGCTGGGCACGTTGTTGAAGGTATTTGGTAGACTTTATCTTCATAAATAAGCTCCATTATCAAGGATGGATAGAAGGATTATGTTATGGCTTACTTAAATTTAAGCATAATAATACTATAAACAATATTTGTTAAAGGGGGAGTGAAGCATTAAATTGTGTTAGGGGAATGAATTCCCTCCTTCCTTCACTTTTTCCGATGAAGCAGGCCTTGGTTTCAGTCCTTGGCCCAGACGAGCCCTTTTCAAGGAACATTTCCCACCAGTGACGGTGCCTTCCTGTCTGAGATCAGCATGTCCTTCAATTTATTCTGCAACTCAGTCAAATTAATTAAAACTAGATTTAGATTTGTCATGAGAGTTTGTTCGTTAAGGTGTCACTGTATATCAAATTCCCAATTATCTGGGATAATTAAAACATCCTCAATTTTTCCCCGAATTATTTATACTTTTGGGAGTATCCCCTTGTAGGGTTCAGGACACACTACCCCAAAATATGGCACCTTAGCACTTGAGAAAACCCCAGAGGCAGGATGGTTACTCTCACCTTCCCCTTGCCTTTCTCTTAGAAGCAGGTCATAAAACCTTCTTTCCAGAGGTGCCCACCCTGTAGCCAGGGGGAAGGAACGTCCCTGTCTTTGAAGACACAGAGACACAGAGAAGAATCTGAACAAACAAGCCTTGCTAAGTTCCCACTAGTTTATTAGCATTAGATCATACAGTTTTGTCTAATCATCTCCACAATCATCCACTTATCAAACTTAGCATAAAAACCCACAGGTTTCTCTGTCTCTTTGGATCTTCATTTCCAAAGCTATGCCATATAAAACTTACATATTAAATACATTTATATGCTTTTCTTTTTTAAATCTGTCTTTTGTTATAGATGCCTCAGCCATGAACCCAGCAATGAGTGAGAAATTTTTCCTCCCTTACACTCCAAAGGTATATTTTTATTGCTATTTGCTCAGGAAATGCCATAAGGATGATTTAATGATTTAAAATCACCACCTCATTGGACATGCATTTTAGGTAACATAAAAATCATGCAATGTGATTGAAACAAAAGAAATTAATTAGAGCAAAGAGAAAAATACAAGCAAGGCAGTAAAGTGAAACAAGAAATAAAACCACTCACCACTCACGACACGGAAATTCCAACTGTAAAGATTCAAGTCTTTTCTGGAGGTGGATCACAAATTTGGCTCTGAGCAATGAAGAAAACAGACCAGTTATAGGATTCACAGTGTTTTATAACATACATACCACGGTCTCAGGAGCCTTAAGACCTGAAAGACGTTTCTCCCATATGTCCTCAAAAGTGACACTGATGTCATGAATGACACTTAAAGCAGGTGAGTTTCCAATAGCTGTTTCTTATGGTATCACTCCAGGAGCCTTTAACCTAGGGCCTAATGACAAAGTGAGGTCCTTTAAAATTCAGTTCTCTGAGGGAATGACATGATGCAGTTCACAAATGAAGTTTTTTAAGTATCTGACTTGATGCACAGATAAAGTTTAAAATATCTAAAATATCTAAAAGAAGGCCAAGTGTGGTGGCTTCCATTTGTAATGCCAGCATTTCAGGAGGCCGGGGTGGGAGGCTTGCTTGAACTCGGGAATTTAAAACCAGCCTGGGCAACATAGGGAGACCCTTTCTCTATAAAAAATGTAAAAATTAGCTGGGCATAGTGGCTCATGCCTGTGGTCCCAACTACTCAGGAGACTGATGCAGGAGGATTGCTTGAGCCCAAGAGGTCAAGGCTGCAGTGAGCTGTGATCACCACCACTGCACTCGAGCCTGGGAGACAGAGTGAGCCTCCATCTTGAAAAAAAAATAAAAGAAATAAAAGAAAAAGGAAAGGAAAGGGAAGGAAGGAAGGAAGGAAGAAACAAAGAAAGAAAGAAAAGAAGGAAAAAGAAAGAAAGAAAGAAAGAAAGAGAGAAGGAAAGAAAGAAAGAAAGAAAGAAAGTTGGATGGCCTGCATCTCTCCCTAAATGTTGTTTTCTCCAATCAAACTTCCATAAGAATTAAGCAGCAGAGAAGTCAAGGATAAATTGTCTGGCAGGTACCCAACAGCTGAAACTCTATACTTCTGATTAGATGCGGATATACACCTAAGAACTTGGCATCCACTTGTGAAAGTGAAGGTTCTTAACCAGGCCATGTACTTGTATAGACCTACGTCCTCAAAGAGGCAGACCACAGTGTACCCATGGGTAGGGGCCAGATTTCCTTCAGGAAATAGTCCACAGTTGCTGTAACATGACAATAAATGAACAGCCAAGATCCATGGAGTGGCCATGGTGTGGGACATAGATAACAACCCTCCCACCAACATTAGACACTGCACAGTTAGTTTTCTGTTATCCTGTTTTGGTTTTATCATGTATATCTCCCCACCCATTAGAGTAGTTAGTTGAGAATTGACTGTTAAAAATGAAATCAACCTGCAGAGAAAAAGTCATGTTGGATGAATCACTGGGGCCCTAGGCTGTTGGCTTCATGTTTAATTTGGATGCTTCCCAATCCAATCTTGAGTAGGTCACCCCATATAGCTTCCTCCATCAGCAGGATGATTTTGTTTTAGAAAATATGTACACTTGGTAAACTGTCAAAGTGAGTTGTACGTAAGGTATGTGTTGTTCAGAGGGAGAAAATATTTTCAGCACTACTTGAAGTCTTTATACCTGACAATGCATTAAGAATTCAACACAGTAATCTTATTGTTTTAGCTGTTGCTTTTACCATTACTCATGCAGCATGACTGGGAAAAAAATTAATGATCCCCCCCACCCCCACAGTGTTTGGTGTGTGTGAGTTAAAAAAAAAAAAATCTTTTGGTTTGGGATGAATGCGTCGAACAATCCACCATCTGGTGTACAAATATTTTTATAGACACGAATCCAAATACCACAAAATCACTGCCATGGCTCAGGTTCTGTGAATCTGTTTCTGAGGCAGACTTTTTATTAAATGCGATTATTCTTGAACTATGAGACTCTCTGCAGGAGCATTAAGATTTAGCCTTGAGAACAAAACTCTTTATGTTGACCAATATTTTTAAAAAGATGGAAAGAACTCTCTCTGGAGCTAATTTCAAGGAGGACAAAAAAGAATTTTGTTTTTGTTTTTGCTTTTTTGTTTACATACTAAGCATATACAAACTGAATCAGTGACAACTTCTGTTACATTCCTGCTGTAATCCTGGCTAGTGGAAGAAGATAAGATATCAGTAAGCTCTGCGGGCATCAAGTTTCGGCCCTGTCAGGTGTAATCAGAACCCTGGTCTTAAAACGAAGGCCTCCACTCCACCTCCTCAGGCAGAGGACACTTCATTCCCCAGCCCCAGGCACTGAGAGGAAAAGGAAGGATCCATCCTGTAAGAGCAAAATAAAACAAAATAGCAACACTGGGTTTGTGTGTTCCCTTTAACTCTTGACACCCTGGAATTAATGCAAAGTGGTCTGTATTTAATATCGAATTCCCTCCCCTCACAATGCGATAATGACAAGAGATTTTTAGAAGGCGTGGATTGTAGTTTTAGAAAATTAAGATTCTCCTCTGAACCTAATGTAAAGAAAATTGATGAGTCTGTGCATTTGATGGGATTCCTAGGTCAGCACCATGTCGTGAAGACATTTTCTGAGATAGTGAGTTTGCTCAAAATGTCACTCCAACTTTTAAAGCATGGAGAAAATTGCTTGTCAGTGAATGTACCACTCAGAGCAAAATAGAATTTTTATTGCTAGATTTCCTTTCAAAGTTAAAAATAAGAATAAACAGAGCCAAACGGCTGTTTGGGGGAATATAGTGATCTGGGGAAGAGAATGATGGCATATCGTTGGAGCTTCCAGCTTTGCTAGTGGAACTCATTGGAATGTCCATGAAAATCACCACAGAGCTCAGACATAGCTCTTAACTGGCAAAACTGTCCCAAAATGACTGGACTCTGATGCAGCTGCCTTGGGAGAAGTGGAAGGAATAACAGTCCCACTTCAGCGATCGGCAAACTAAGGTACAGTGGAAATTGAGCGGTCGGGCAAGGGTCACCAAAACTCAGTGGTGAGCGGGAGACAGGCCCAAAGAGCTGAGGAAGTGTAAACTCCGGTGATAAGGCGATAACTTGAGGAAATTAAAACCCCGTAGTGTGGGAAAGAACAATTAGCCAAGACAGAGGGGCAGGAAGGAATACAGAATGAATTACAATCAGAGGAAACTAGCCAGCAACAAAAGAGATGAACTGGCGGGGGCGGGGCAAGAGGGACAGGAGAAGTGACTTAAGAATGCTGGCTTCTCTGGATTCCATCACCGCCTTCTTGTTAGGTCGCCGTCGCTGCGATCATGATTTAACCACTTCATGCCTCGGAGTGTCTAACTCCAAGGCAGCTATCTTTATCCATAAAGTTATTTGAGATTGTGCCACGAATATGATGAATTCCAGATAAGAATGACTGCGTCATTAGTTTAGAAAAAGTTACCCCCGCCCCCCCCAAAAAAGACAGAAGTTTAAGCTTCTATAGATTAGCAAAATATTTCCATCAGAAACATAAGAAGGAACATGTAAAACACAAGTATCAGCAAATGCAGATGTTTTAAGACCAAGAAGAAAGTGTTCATGAAAATGAAATATTTTAAAGGAAAACATGTAAAAGTGTTTAAAACTGATTTTGATGACTATCAAGATGACCTAAGGGGATGAAATGTCCTATAACTAGTAGGAAATGATAGAAAAAAAGTATGATTGTTTTATGAAAATAATAATTTGCTTATTTTAAGTCAATGAGTTTGTCACACATGATTATGGGCACGAGAGAAGATATGCTATGAGCCCAAAATTAAATTGTCTTTTACTTCAATCCTAAAAATCAGCAGGCAGAAAGCTAAGAGGAAGCTCTTCTTTAATCAACCAAGATGCTAAAATCATGGAGAGAAAGGCAAAAAAGATAGACCACAGCAGCTAAGTCATTCAAAAGAAGGGGGAGAGCTGATTACGTAGAATGAAGTGGAATGAAGATGCTAAACTAAGTAGGAGTAGAAAAACATGATACTATTACAAAGGGTTGATTGAGCAAAAACAAAGTGGGTAATAAGGCAAATTAAACATTCTTATAAATCCTGTGTCCAGGAAATGAATTAACTGCTCAGACTAATAAATGAAGAAGCATCACACAGAAGATAATGATTAAATGTCACCATGGGAAAACAGAAGGGTCCCGGTTTATAAAACCAGCACACTTAAAAAGAAGAAAAGGGTGGGGGCATTTGAAACAATACTAAGAGGCTTTAAAAGTGAACTGAAAAAAAAATGTAAAGTAGACAGTGATGGAAGGACAGCCTTAGAAGACACCTCAACGATACAAGATTCTTTAAATATCTTAAAGGGATTGTGGGTAAGGAGGAGCATCCAGGAAATTGAAACATTAAACTCGGGTTTATTTTAATTTATTTTACTTTAATTTTTTGGTCTTGCCTTCATGAGGCCAATAAATGTACCAGAAATGGAAACAGTGTCAGAGAGTGATAAATTAAGAACAATGAGGAATTCCCTTCCAATAAATTAAGATAACTCAAGAAAAGACAACTCCTGAGTGGGAAGAAAAAGCTGCAGAGATTAATACTGCCTTCATGCAGCATTTGGATGGCTCCTAGGAATCATAAAGATACCTGGGGAAATCAGAGCCAAGTAAATCTAGTACCTTTCAAAAAAAAATGGACTACGGAGGAAGCAGAAAAATGCTAGCCCTGCAACTCGGGAGCAATTGAAATATTTAAAGTATAGATAAAGCAACCAAGGTGGAATTACCAAATACCTAGAAATATATGAGTTAGGCAGACAAAACAATCAAATTTTAGGGAAAGTGACCTCCTGAATAAAATCCTTATAGAAGTTTTCAGGCTTTTGAATTTTGGCCACTATACTACAGTTTATAGAGAAGATGAATAAATGGACATCTATTAGCAACATCATGATATTCTGCAAATGGCATTTGTTAACTAACATCATAGAATACAGATTGATAAGGAAGAATTGGAAGAGATTAAACAGTCCTCTCCCCCTGGAGGTGCTGACATCAGCATAGATGCAAAAGTATCCATAAGCGTAGGCATCCAATGACCAGAAAGCTAGTGGCATCTGTCACACATGCATTGTACAATTGCAATGCATTGTATGCGTGAGCAAGAGCATCTCAATCTCAGATTCATTTAAACAAATAAGTCATCACAGAAATAGTACCTATGAAGAAATCCTTGAAGAGGTTTTGGAATGAATGGTTTGCTGGGCAGGCAGGATATTTCTGATACAAGAAGAGCCTCTGAGAAGGCCCACAGCCAGGAGTGGGAAATAGGGCTGAGGAATCATGAACAGGGCTGAGAGAGCATAATATTGGTAAGAAGTGATGGGAAAGATTAGGTAGCCTATAGTAGGAGACAGATTTGAGCATGGGCTTTGGAGTGAGACAACCTGGTTTGAAGCCTAGCTCCGTAGTGGTATAATCTCTCCTGCACCCCCACCCCCACCCCGACCTCTGTGTGCTTTGGTCTCTTCATCTCAAAATTGGAATTTTAATATACTTACCTTAAGGATTGTGCTAAGAGTTAAGTGAGATGTTCTGTGTTCAAGCACCTAGAAAAAATAAGAACTCCAATATTAGCTATTCCTGTGAATGAATTGTAGTCAGTCCAAGATGAGAACACTCGCCTTCCTCACTTCCTTGGGGTCATCTCTTTTGACTTTCTGCTGCCTTTTCAAAACTTTTACACTCTCTGAGGACAACAGCCCTACCTGGCTCTCTCACTCTAAGAGATGGTGGGAAGGACAGTTTCACTCTCGATTTCCCTGTTCTCCCCTCAAAACACACCCTTTCTTCTTAGCTCCCTCTGCTGTTTCTGAGAACACAGTGCCCCATTTCTTTCCAAGGCTAAAACCTCTCTGGCAACAGAGAACCCGGCTGTTATGGATTCAGCAGTTGACGATTGACCTCCAGCAGGTTGGTGCTCCATCACTAAGCCCATTCCTCTCTCCCAGCTGCAGTAACTCCTTCCTGTCAGCCTCCAGCCCTGCTCAAGTCTTCTCTGGCTCTATGCATTTCTTCCTCCAATGTGCAGAGCCAACACCACCCACTTCTTTCCTTCCCTGCATAAATGAAACTCCCCTCTCTCTGATTTTTACTCCCCCTTCCTCTGCTGAAGCAGCTGGTTTGATGGCCACCAAAGAAGAAAGTTTTTCTCCATCTTACTCTATTCTAGTTTCTTGTGATTCTGTGTTACCTCTATTGACAGATTGTTTTCTCTTTTCTGATGGTTTCCTTATAGTCTTCTTTTTCTTTGCTCAGGCTGTTCCTGTAAGTATCTCCAGGGATTCTAGACTTGGCTTGTTCAGTTTCTCACAGTGTACTGAACAACCTCATGTAAACCTTCAAGCCCATGATTTATCATTTCGTTGTTATTGTTGTCGTTTTTGAGACAGAGTCTCGCCCTGTTGCCCAGGCTAGAGTGCAGTGGCCCGATCAAGGTTCGCTACAGCCTCGACCTCCTGGGTTCAAATGATTCTCTACCCTCAGCATCCCAAGTAGCTGGAACTACAAACACACGCCACCATGACTGGCTAGTTTATTTATTTTTCTGTGGAGACAGGCTCTCACTATGTTGCCCAGGCTGGTCCTGAACTCCTGGCCTCAACTGACCCTCCTGCCTTTGCCTTCCAAAGTGTTAGAATTACAGGCAAAAGCCAGTGCACATGGCCATTATTTATCATATCTCTGCAGGTCATTCCTTCACTATCCTTCTGAGGCTGGAATTTCCAATTGCTTTTTGAAATTCTCACACCATTGCCTTTTCATTCATTTATTTATCCACTCAAAAATATTTATTGAATGCTACTGAAACATGTTTAAAACTATCTAATTAAATAAAATAAAAAATAAAAAAATAAAAAAAAACTATCTAATTATCTCTCTCCATCCCCACTCTCATCTGCATTTTGTCCTGCCTTTTCTCTGGGTAAATGATATCCTTTTCTTAGGAGCAGAAGCTAATTTTATTTCTTTGTAATCTCCCAAAGTGACTTAGTATAGTTTCTAGAACTAAATGGGACTCCATAAATACTGTTGAATTATATTGAGCTGAAATCATATATGAAGTGATAGACAGTTATGAGAAGGACCTTAGAGGACACACATCTATTCATTCTTTGTCAAAAACACAAATAGACTCAGTTATCAATTAATACCTCTCTTGCACTAATTTTACTTTTAGCATTAAGATTCTAAAATTCTATACAAGTAGTGCAGAAAATTTGTGTAATAGGCCTAAAAACATTAATTTTAAAGACGGAAATAGAATTGTTCATAGAGAGGACTATCCTTTGTTTAGCAAAAGACCTTGGATATGAAAGATGAAATCTCCAAAGCTAACTTAATTTGTATAAGAAAAGTATCAAGAATTGAAAGCTATTACATGCCTGTAATCCCAGCACTTTGGGAGGCCATGTCGGGCAGATCACTTGAGACCAGGAGGAGTTTGAGACCAGCTGGCCAACATGGTGAAACCTCATTTCCACTAAAAATACAAAAGTTAGCCATATATGTTGGCGCATGCCTATAATCCCAGTTACTCTGGAGTCTGAGGCATGAGAATCGCTTGAACCCACGAGGAAGAGGTTGCAGTGAGCAACGATCATGCTACTGTACTCTAGCCTGGGTGACAGAGGGAGACCTTGTCTCTAAAAATAAAAAAAGAAAAAAGAATTGAAGTCTGAATAAAAAAGAATGAGATTATGTCCTCTGCAGAAACATGGAGCTGGAAACCATCATCCTCAGCAAACTAATGCAGGAACAGAAAACCAATCCTACATGTTGTCACTTATAAGTAGGAGCTAAATGATGAGAACTCGGACACAAAGAAGGGAACAGCAGACACTGGGCCTGCCTGAGGGTGGATGGTGGGAGGAGGGAGAAGATAAAAAAAATTATTAAGGCCGGCTGCAGTGGCTCCCGCCTGTAATCTCAGCACTTTGGGAGGCCGAGGCGGGCAGATCACAAGGTCAAGAGATTGAGACCATCCTGGCCAACATGGTGAAACCCCGTCTTTACTAAAAATACAAAAATTAGCTGGGCATGGTGGTGCATGCCTGTAGTCCCAGCTACTCAGGAGGCTGAGGCAGGAGAATCGCTTAAACCTGGGAGGCAGAAGTTGCAGTGAGCCAAGATCATGTCACTGCACTCCAGCCTGGCAACAGAGGGAGACTCCGTCTCAAAAAAAAAAAATTATTATTGGGTACTAGGCTTAGTACCTGGGTGACAAAATAATCTGTACAACAAACCCCCATGTCATAAGTTTCCCTATATAACAAACCTGCACTCGTACCCCTGAACCTAAAATAAAAGTAAAAAAAAAAAAAAAAAAAAAAGAATTGAAGGCTGAAAGCCAGAAGGGAAGTGAGAAAGAGGAGCTCAGGGCAGTGAAATGAAGTGGAAATGTTGTCAGGGAACTCTACATATAAGGGGTTAAGAGTGACCAGGTGAGTTTTAAACACAGGGAAGTCCCATATTTGGTTTTAAGTTATTGGCTGTGCAGTGTTATAATTCGATGTAACTCCCATCCTATATCAAATTACGTTTACATAATTAAGAGAGTCCACTAAAGTGATTTTTCCTGAGCAAAGAAAGTCTGCTCTGTGTTCTGATATACATTTTAAGCACCTCTCACTCATCATCCAAAAGTGTCAGCTGGGTTCCACCTACTAATGACCAGTTATTCTATGAGATGATCTGAAAGATTATAGAATGGCTAATAAAGGGAGTAGCAAAAGCCTGTCACACAATGAATACTTGAAGAACTACCAGGTGTCTGTTTGACAGAGGGGATTGCCCTGCATGGCCATGAGATGTGCGTGACTCACCCTGGAGAGGGGAGCTCCTGTACTAATTGACCATTCATGGACTTAGTTCTGAACTGCCTTTCTGGACCCTTCTTTCTGTTTCTCCTCTACTTTTGATGCTCTGAGCTAGCAAGTTTGATGTCCTTCTTCTGTTCCCTATTCTAGGTCTGGGCTTGATGTTCACCGATTTTCCCTCAGCATCGACTGTGGCTCCTCTCAGCTGACTCTGACCCTGCTCTCAGCTGGGCTGCATCTGCCCATCTCAGGTAAACATAGCTGAGCCTAGGTAAACTGTGGGACTTCTCAGCTGGAGCTCCACTCCTGTGCGTGGAACACCTGGCTGGTTTGGCAATTGAATTAGACACTGGGAAGGCATGAGCTGACATTGCTCTTCCTTCAAGTATTTGGAAGGGGCAGTTTCCTTATTCGCTATGGCCTCGAAGCAGAGAATGAGGAATACTGGGGCACTAAAAGGACTGAGTGTAACTTAAAACAAAAAGGCGCTCGACAGCAGCCAGAGCTACCACAGCTGTCATTTCGTCCTCGCTGAAAGGGCTCCAGCAAAGGCTGGATAACCATCAAGTGGCGACGCTCTGGGAACGTTTGCAAAGGGAGCCACGCATCCTACAGATAATTTTACCAGCAGGTTTGCAGGTTCCTTCAGCACTGAGCTTCTCAGATTCTAAACTTTTATAATTCTTTGAGTTAAAAAAAATAGTCAGATGCAGCTGGGCGCGGTGCCTCACGCCTGTAATTCCAGGACTTTGGGAGGCCAAGGCAGGCGGATCACCTGAGGTCAGGAGTTTGAGACCAGCCTGACCAATATGGTGAAACCTCGTCTCTACTAAAAATACAAAAATTAGCTGGGCATGGTGGGGTGCACCTATAATCCCAGCTACTTGGGAGGCTGAGACAGGAGAATTGCTTGAACCCAGGAGGCAGAGGTTGCAGTGATGAGATCATCCCACTGCACTCCAGCCTGGGCGACAGAGCAAGACTCCCTCTAAAAAAAAAAAGTCAGATGCTTGACTAGAAGGGACAACTCGGAGTGAGAACTGGAGGGTCATTCGTGTGTGGTTGTTGCCAAGGAGGAAATTAAAAACTGAGAAACAGGAGAGTTAAAATCTAAGTTGGGAGAGGGGAACCTCAGATCCCTTCTGAGGATATAGTTAAACTGTCTATGTTTTCTGTGCCAAACAGAGCAGCTTAGACCTAAAGAATGTCAGCAATTTTCATCCTCCCACACAGCTACTTTATAATAATTAGTTTTACTACTTTTTTTCACAAGCTATTACTTTAATTATTTTAATTAAGTTGTTCATGCACTTGCATTGCTTACAAGCACTTTTCTTTTTATAGCACATCAATAAACAGCAGAGGGAAACTACCACCTTGGAATGAGCCAGGCAGTTTCTGCTGGGCAGGCTGCAGCCCAGAGCATGGAAGTAGCTTCTTCCATCCTACACTGGAAACCACCCAGCATCCCGGGCCCTCCAGAAAAGAGCCAGACTCCCTTCCCTGGGAAGAGACTATAGTCCTATCTGTATCCTCCGTGGTCATTGCCCCTCAGTCACAGCAATGAAGAGCAAATTACCTGTTTTCTGTAGGTTCCTCTGACAACAACTGCCACAGAGTAAATATGAAAGGTTCTGGATGATTCGTTGTCAGCTTTTGTTAAAGTTCCACATACTTGGCATTTCTTAGCTATCTGGGTTGACTCCTGGTTCCACCCCTTACTAGTTGCGTGACCTTGAAAAAGTGACTTACCTTCTCACATTCTCAGTTTCCGTATCTGTCAAGTGAAGGTAAAAGCACCAAACTGGTAGAGTTATTTTGAGAATTATATGAGTTCTGAGTGAGAGGGTGCTAAGACCTTGCTGGTTAGAGTGGTTTTTCAATCCTCCTTCTCCCTCTTAGCTTCTTTTCTCCTCCCCCTCCTGCTTCTAGTCTAGGCTTCTGGCAATTTTGACATAACAAAAGTGGGATTCCTTCATTCCTGACTTCAGAGCTTTTCCTTACTTCATTATTGCATGATAGTTCTCAAGCCTGTTCTTTACATAAATACAAAAAGGAGAAAGTGAGATAGTAGAGGAACCGACCGATTTGAAGGAGCTGCCACTATTTGATTCCTCCTGTTAGGACATCTGAATGACCCCAAGTTCCTGTTCTTGAGGCTGTTGTATCATATTCTTAAAAGCTATGCATGCATTCTGCTTTGAATGTGTCCCTCAGCCTCATTCTTCTCCACTTGCTGGGGGCCATCCCGCCCCACGAGAAGGTAAGTTCAGGCTCAGAAGGAAAGACACGACAACAAGATCTTGCTCTTTTATTTTTGTTGTCTAAAGTCATGTTTCATGCTCTTCTTTGAATAAAATCCAGGACTCCAGAGATGACCTGTTACTTTTCTTTCAGCAAGTCTCTAATTTGCTGAGGAGTAAACTTGTAATGAAAAGAAACCAGAACTCCCCAAGGTAGCTCCCCCTCACAGTCGTTCCTCAAGGCAGGGGCTCTTTAGAGCAGACCCCAAGAACTCCATCCTTTCTGTGAAATAGGGCTGCTAACTCACCAACTGTTAAGTATGATTTTTTTTAAATATATTTTTTGTTAAAACTTTGATTAACAGAGACAGAAACTTTCACTCCAAGACCTTTGCTATGATTAGATCTAGAACAGAGACTATTTGGTCTACGTTTGAACTGAAAAGTTTGCCCTTGACCTCGTGAATTGTATTGTTCTAATTAAAGTGATAACTGCAGTATTAGCTTTTATATAATTTAAATAACCAAATCGAGGCTGCCCACTTAGATTTTCAAAAAGAATCTATTAGCACCATCTTGTGCCTATTTTGGTACCGCTTAAAGAACAAAATTTTCAGCCTGGGGCTTGCTTGTGTTCAAAAGGCGTCTTCTCGCGCCCTCCTGTGGTGTGTTACAAAACTGGGAGAAACAACAGATACAGGATAACGCCTCTGGTTCCAGGAATTGCTCTTCCTGCTATCATAGCTATTAGTGATTCTTTGAAAACTCACGGCTATTAATAAAAATCACTTTTATTAATTTTGCTTGTAAGTTAATAAACCAAATTACAAAGCAAATATATGTAATTTGCTTTATTAATTTACAAATATAAAGTAATATGAGAAATAACAATAAAGTCTCATTGTAACCTCAAAAATGGAAATCAAGGTAGGAGGCCGAGGAGGGTGGATCACGAGGTCAGGGGTTCGAGACCAGCCTGGCCAACACGGTGAAACCCCGTTTTCTACTAAAGATACCAAAAATTAGCCGGGCGTGGTGGCACGCTCTTACTTAGGAGGCTGAGGCAGGAAAATCGCCTGAACCCGGGAGGTGGAGGTTGCTGTGAGCTGAGATTGTGGCGCCACTACACTCCAGCCTGGGCAACAGGGTGAGACTCTGTCTCAGAAAACAAAAACAAAAACAAAAACAAAAAACCCACAAAAAGTTAAAGCTGACCAGCCAAAGAAAACATAAACTATACTTATGCTATTTCCTCACAGCAGCAGCACTTTGGTTCGTAAATGGAAGTGCCCGCCATCTTGGTAACTAAGCTTTCTACACACTAGGTGCTGCTCTCATTTTGTCACATGTGCATTCGCACCACAAAGAGGTAAGCCCTCTACCATGATCCTCATTTCCCAAAGAGAAAACTGAAGCACAGAGAGGGAACTGCCAAGGGCCAGTGACTGGTCAGCAGCAGAGCTGGCGGGTGAAGCTGGGACTGAAGGCCAGCCACTGCAGGGGCAGAGGGAGAGCTTTCCCCTTGTTTCTCTGAAGGTTCTCTGAAAAAATCAACTAGCAAAAAGCAGGTTAACTGGAAAAAAGGCATACACATCTATTTAACATGTATATATGGGCGCCTTCAGAATGAAGACTCAAAGATAAAAGAGAAATTGTCCATTTTTATGCTTAGGTACACCACAGTATGGACAGCCATGTAGAAATATGACTGGATGAAAAGATTATGATCCAATGCTAATAGACTGAATGGGGACGCCCAGCAAAGCCTGTCTGTCTGGATTCTTCTTGGCCTCCTGAGCACCATTCCTTCCTTCTGGGTATGGGGCAGGACCCTGTCTGGAATGGGGGGGTCATACGACTCATAGTCAAACAAGGTGGGTCAGATAATTTCTTTATAGCCTGTTTTTATGCAGAAAAGTGGAGGGAAAATTAAAGTAGTATTTTTCAGTTTTATGACTAGCTTTGGGGAGAAAAGGTTCTGGTTTCTATGACCTGCCTTGGGGGCAGAGGGATTCTAGTTTCTATGGCTAGCCTAGGGCAAGTATGGCACTGATAGGGTGGAAGGGCAGGGAAAAGGTTTTGCTTCTGAGGGTGTTTCCAAGGCCTTCATTTTGAGGCATTGATTTCTGAGCCCCAACACACCCCTACTTCACACTGCCACCACGACTGTGACTTTGGGCAGGATTTTAGTGTCTATTGCCACCTGCTTTTAACCTTCATTGTTCTCATAGCCCTTTAGCAATGTCATCTAAGCACTTGGTAAATGGTGGTGTGAATCCTGAAAAAAGCACCTGAAAAACCTCGCATTGGAAGTGGACTTTAGGTGTGATACAATTTGAAGTACAATATAAGAGATATTGATAAAATCTCATTTTAACCTCTAAAATGGAAACAAAGAAAATCCTTCCCATTTTTGGCCAGGCGCCTTGGCTCACACCTGTAATCCTAGCACTTCGGGAGGCCAAGGTGGGTGGATCACAAGGTCAAGAGATCAAGACCATCCTGGCCAACATGGTGAAACCCCGTTTCTACTAAAAACACAAAAATTAGCCGGGCATGGTGGCACGCACCTGTAGTCCTAGCTACTTGGGAGGCTGAGGCAGGAGAATTGCTTGAACCCAGGAGGTGGAGGTTGCAGTGAGCCAAGATCACACCACTGCACTCCAGCCTTGTGACAGAGTGAGACTCCATCTCAGAAAAAAAAAAAAAAAAAGAAAGAAAAGAAAATGAAATCCTTCCCATTTTTTTACATTTGTTAAAACCACAAAATCTTAAAGCTGGCCAGCCAGGCAGTTGCCATAATATCTGTGCTGTACATTTAGGAGAAACTTGCAGGCTTTCTCAACCTTGGCACTATTGACATTTTGGCCTTCAGAATTCTGTGGTGTGGGGGGCTGTCCTGTGCATTGCAGGGTGTTCAGCAGCATCCCTGGTGTCTATCCAGTCAGTGCTGGTAGCACCCCTCCAGTCATCACAAACAAAAATGTCTCCAGACATTGCCAGATGGCTGGGGATGGGGCAAAGGAGAGGCCCCAAATTCTCCTAGGTTGAGATGGAACATACTATGAGAGAGTTGAGAAAAGGTAAAAATTAAAGTAGCATTATAGCCGGTATAATGTTAATTTCTCCAAGTTGTCCTAAGGCAGAGAAAGAATTGGAAACATGAAACATTGCCATTGGCTTGGCTGAAAGGTCATTTCCCAGAAAAGTACCATGAAACTACCATGTTATATGTCATGCAGGCTAAGTATGCAGCCCTTATGTTGATTCCTCTGGAAAAATAGATCTTGAGTGTGTAAGATTTTCATGATTGCATTGTATGATCGCATCATAAAATGTGCTATGTTTTCAGAAAATTTGAAAGACTGACTCTCATGATTTCTTGACCTTCAGGTTATCTGTGGGCTCAGAATTTGAACTTAATTTATTATCTCACTTAGTTTTCTCTGAACCCTTCTTCATGGGCTCTTCTTGGTTAATAGTTACAATTCCTCCTCATATTTGGTATTAGCTCAAAGATTTAAATATCCTCCTTCCACATACAGAATCTTCTAAGAGTTTTCAAGTACAGCCTCACCTCTTTCACCAATATCTACGAATGTCTCAATACCCTAATTTAAATATTTCACAATTTCATCCCTTTTCATTACCATTTTTTACCTGTTCCTGTTTTTCATTATCAATATTTCATTCAGCACTCATTTGATAATCACCTATTTATATTACAAGGACTTAATATAAATTAATATTTATATATATTTATATTAAGAGCCAGGGATACAAAAAGCATTAAGCTGGTCCCTAAGGAGCCCACCCGCAGTCTGGTACAGAAGAGGAGAACAGAGAAAAACAGGCGTTTGCCAGGCAAAGGAAATGGCGAGGGGTACCCTCGGCAGAACGAATAACATATGCAATGACCAGAGCTGTGAATGGGTCTGGTTCCTTTCCATTCTTGCCTTCTGGTGTTCCCCAAAGGTGGAGCTCTTTCCCTCTTGCTATGACAGGCAGGGCCACCACATCAGGAAACTCATTTTCTGTAACCACAGCATGGCTTTTGCTCCAAGCTCTGCCCCTCCTCCATTCACCCCTCTCTCATCTGCTTCATTCTCCCTTTCTGCTTCATCTCTGTCCTCTCTGTCTCAGCCCACCCTCATCTCTTGTCCTATGGCCATTATCACTAGTCAGACACAACCGGCATCTGTCCTAGAATCTGGCAAGGGCCTCCTGACTGCTCTTGGCCACCATCTCTCCTCTTTGCAAACTGCCTGAACAGAAGCTATGTGACATGGATTGCAAATCACTTCCTTATGCCCAGCTGCAGGGCAACTATGTGGTATTTTCAGCCTTGCATGGGATGTACGCTCTGTGGCAAGGAAGCAGTGGGGTGGGGGTGGCAGTGACATAGCCACCAAGTGTAGCCACAGCTGAAAAGCCAGGCCCCTGTCCGCAGAAGTCCAGGTTGATTTCCTCCCTTGCTCTCATTCTCACCATTCTTGCCATGGCCCGCCCGGCCCCAAATGCCCAGCCCTCACCCCTTTCTCACCCTCCCTTCACCCCACACCTTGTTGTTCCTCAGATACTGCAAGGACACTCCCATCTCAAGCTCTCTGTGCTTACCTAGTCCCCCAGTCCCCATTCTTCACCTTCTTAGCTGCATGGTTCTCTATTTTCTCCAAATCACTTCTTGAATGTCACCTTTCCTGAGAAGTCTCCTCGTCAACCCTCATAGAATAGCACCCTCATGGTTCCCGGTAATTCTTACCCTACCTGACTTATTTCTGTCTGTTTACTTTCTGTCTCTCCTCCATGAGAGCAGGGCCTTTGTCCATTTTGTTCTCTGCTGTCTTCCCAGGGCACTGGAGAGTGTCTGGCATGTACTCAGTCCTCACTGAACACTGGCTGAATAAATGGTGGAAGAATCAAGTCCCCTTTCTGCTCCCCCTAACAGAATTGATATTCCCAGCCAGGAGGTTCGGGTGAGGTTTTCCCACCTCTGGGTGCTGGGAAAGAGTGGGAAAGGGGGAATGTGATGGCCTGGAAGTCCTATCCTCTTAGCAGCAGTCATGGCTCCAGGATGTGCACCTCCCCAAGTCCAAGTTGAACAGCACAGGGGGTGGTTGGTTCAGGACTGGGAAGATGGTCTGTGTCAGTCCAGTCCAGATAAAGCTCCTTTAGCTTGATGGTTATGGGAATGGGAAGCTCTCTGGTCTCTAGATGGGCATAAGTGAGCCTGGTAAGAGTAGTATAGCTGCAGGTACTTTGCTAAGAGGAGAAACCCCAGCTTGAAAATTAGGTCAAAAGCTGAGCCAATAGCATCATAGACATAGAGAGCCAGAACCTTTGCCACAGTGTCAAACTTTCCGAATTCTGCTGGATCTTTACAGCTTCTGGGCTCCGTGTTTTGTGAACTAATCGATTCTTATATTGTCTAAATCAGCTTGAGGTTAGTTTTTCTTTTTTGTGTAGTTTCATGCATGCTAACTGGTACACTGCTCTTAAAATGTCACCAGGCCCTGGTAATGTTTGAAGAAGGACATTCACAAATTAGAATATTCATTCTTTATTGAATGAATGAATTCACTCATCAAGTATTTATGGAGTTCCATACACATACTTTAGAGAGTGAGCAAAATTATTAGGGATAGCAAACCTATATTATTTGAGGGAAAATGATAAGAAATGGGGAGTGTTTGACCTCAAGGAGAGAAGACTCAAAAGGGCCATGATAATGTCTTTGTGACAAACTGTAGTTTCATATGTTTGAAGGGTGTGATGGGTTGAGATATAGATTTAGCTGGAAACTGCTGGAATACATGATTGTCTTCACTCTGTTTTGGCTGCCAACCCCTTCTCCTACGGTACCAGAGGGAAATATATGAAATATATTTCATATATATAAAGGCAAGGCAAATCATGCAATTGGCTCAGGGATCAGCTTCAAACATTATGTTTCCTTTCAGAAAAAGAAGAGCTCCTTACCTAAGTTAGACTGGTCTGAATGGGCTGGGATCAAGGCAAGACAGAGGTCCTCTTCTGGTCCCTTCTCTTCCAAAGTCCAAACACTTAACATAGACCTTACCACTCCAATGGGAAGAGAGGATGCCCATGCCCATTCAAACCATATGGGGAGAACAATGCAGGAATAGCAGATACATGTGTGTCTATATCTTCCCCTTCCACTTCCGCGTCAAGTTTTCAGATGAGATCATAGCCCTGATCAACAGTAGAACTGCAACCTCATGAGAGACCTTGAGCCAGAGGTACCTAGCTAAGCCATGCAGGGATTCCTGACCCACATAAACTGTGAGATAATAAATATTTGCCATTTTTAAGCTATCAAGTTTCAGGGATAATTTGTACACAGCAATGGATAACCAACACAAATTGGTACACAGAGTTTCATTATGTCAATTTAGGTTATTTCCAAATTGTAATCTAGCATTAAACATCTTTGTATGTATATTTTTTGTGTATTCCTGAAGGTAATTGTGTAAGATAAATTATTAGACGTGGAATTGTTTACTCCTATTTTGAATTATAATCAGTACGGTCAAATTATTCCCCTCCCCGAAAGATTACATACCCGTTATACTCCCAGTAAAAGTTTCTGAGAGTGCCTCTTGCCCTGTAACCTTGCCCATAACAAGTACTACAGATCTTTATCATTTACCAATTTGAAATAAAAAAAAATAGATATCATGTATTGATTGCTTGCTCAATGCCAAGCACTGCCCCAGAGCTTTAGATGCCTTTCTCCACTTGATCATTGCAACAACCCTATGATGTAGATACTATCATTACTCCCATTTTACAAAGGATGAAAACAAGACTTGATAAGATTAAATCATAACTAAGCAGTAGAACAGACAGACTCAGGCAGTCTGACTTCAGAATCTGAGCTTTCACGACTGGTGAGATTGAGCTAGTCTCAAGTGGCCAATAAGCCCATTACTATCTCTTCCTCTGTGAACCGCATACTCATATTCTTTCCTCCCGTGCTGAATATCCTGTTTGCCACTTCACATTCACTCTCTCCATTTTCCATCTTGCTCTTGCCCTACAAGTGGGACCTCTTTGGGATTCGTCAGCATGGCACCTGTGCCCTTGGGCTCCCAGCTGGGCTCAGCCAGCAGAAAGCCTGGCAGGAGATTGGAGGTAGGAAGGGGTTAAGTTCAAAGTATTTATTTCCTTAGGTCCTTCCCTGTGAGGTTGCCTCTGACTGGCTGTATCTTTAGAACAAAGCTCAGTGATCTTCTGACCCGACCTGCTCTCCCTCTGAGCTCCTGTAACCTTTCCCTCCTCTTATCTTTTCAGATCAAGAAGTGATAACTGGGACTGCTACCTGGAGCTATCAGGTAACTGCACTATCTTATGTAGTTTCATAAGATCACAACTAGATAAATAGTTTCTTTGTAAATAAACTCTCTGGTTTATCCTTGGGTATATACCATCATTTTTACTTTTTTGTTATGTTGACTTTTCTAACTGAATTATAGATACTCTCCTCTCCACATTAGGGCACCACCCTTTGTTCATCATGGGAACATTTCCCTCAGCTTGTTGCTTTCTAGTTTTATTTTAATGTGGCTTTTGTATAGGTTTACTTGACTGAGGTCTGTTCACTCAAGACTCAAGAATGGAATGGAGTCCACTCAAGAATGGAGTCTTGAGTGAACAGACCTCAAGACTCAAGGTCACTCAAATGTGACCTAGAGTTTGAAAAATACATGGCAACTCCCCGCTCCCTTCTCTTTGGAGTGGAGTGAAATTCTAGAGCTGATCCATTCATGGCCCAAATATCAGCTTCCCCTCCATAAAAGGTTACATTCCTCTGTAAGCATTTGGAAAGATTCATCTTGTGTTCCAGAGATGCCTACCAGGAGCTGCTCTTCAACTTCATGTGCGTCTTCCCTCTATCCACTCTGCTGTGGAGCTCTGGTTACCTCACGGCTGCTACCTACCTCGAGTTCCTAGGCGTAATCCCCTCCCTGCAGAGGGCCCTTCAACCAGGCACCAGTTGAGCTGAGTCTGGGGGAAACCACGCTTTGTTTATTATATGCTCCCTTCATTTTCCATAATACCATCAATCATTTTGAGGGGGTAGGGAGAGGGTGAATTGCCATTGAATTGAAGGGAATTATAACACAGGATGGTGGGGGAAGAGGACTAAAACTGAGGGTTAAATGTGATTTTTCCAGAAGGCACTCAGGAAGTTAAATTACTTCATAAGAAGTTCTTCATGGGTTCGCCATGTCGCTAACATGACTCCCTGTCCTTAGATCTTTCTTCCAAACTTCTTCTAACCCCACCTCTCAAGGAAACTCTGCTACTTGTCCACAAGGGTCAGTCTTATCCCAAGATTACTTCTCTAACCGCAGCAGTACCTTTTCCTTAGGATATTGAAGGGGAAGAGGAGCTCTTCCTGCACACGCTTATGGAGTGAACAGTTGCCTTTGCAAGTTCCCCAGAGCTGTGTGGGGAGAGTGTTCAATATTTCAATATGGAGGATTCCAGAGTGGGCAGCCTTGGTCCAGCCCCCTTGGAAGTATCCTGACCCACATAAGCTGCAGACCCCTATCTTCATGTTCCTATTACTGAGTGTGTTAATATCTTTCCCTAATCTCATGCTTTCAGACTGTATCCCCTCAGGCCTCACAAAATAAGAAATGGACACAACCCATGTGACCACTGTCTGAGCCACCCTGCAGCAGCTTTCTAGCACCTCTTGTGAAATGATGGGATGCCGTGTTTTTTTTCTTTTTTTTCCTTTTTTTTTTTTTTTTTTTTTGAGTTGGAGTCTCGTTCTGTTGCCCAGGCTGGAGCACAATGGCACTATCTCAGCTCACTGCAAGCTCCGCCCCCTGGGTTCAAGCGATTCTCCTGCCTCAGCCTCCAGATAGCTGGGATTACAGGTGCATGCCACCACACCTGGCTAATTTTTGTATTTTTAGTAGAGACGGGGTTTTGCCATGTTGGCCAGGCTAGTCTCAAACACCTGACCTCAGGTGATCTGCCCACCTCGGCCTCCCAAAGTGCTGGGATTACAGGTGTTAGCCACCATGCCAGGCCAGGATGCTGTTTTTAACTAAGGACCACCCTTGCCCTTAGTGAGGAGAAAAATGAGAGAGAAAGGGTTGGTTACATATCTTTTGGAGGAGGAGAAGGGAAGCCAAAAGGGAGAGATGCATTTTACTTTCTCACCTGAAAGGACAACAGGACCAACAAGTCAGATCTGAGGCCACTGCTGGACATCAGTGGGACAGGACACTGGGAAGATGCCAGCTCCATGTCCTTGAAAGTGCATGATTAGTAGAGTGTCATAGAAAGGCTGACATAAGAAGGATTCCTGTCTTTTAAAAGAAAACTCAGTGTCTTTCTCTTTACCTGGACTTTAAGTCAGTCTGCACTGTTTAAGAATACAAGTATGAAGTCCAAGTTGGACTTAGCTGACTTGTGAGGGAGGGAAAAATGCTAAAGGTAAGAGGATTAGGGGCCTGGAAGTAGAAAAGACACAAAACAGGCCATGCCACACTGTTGAAGGGAGAAGCTGTCGTTATGGGTTCTGTGTGTGTGTTTGTCTGTGTGTGTGTGTGTGTGTGTGTGTGTGTTGTGTATATGTTGCCAAAGACAGACATTGGTAGGTGGGGCTGGGTAAAAAGACCAACTGAGAGATGATTAGCTGGAGAGAGGGAAAGGATGCTTGCTGTCAGAGCAAGGGCCAAAGAATAAGTCCTCAAACAAGCTGGGGACACCATGGTTGTGTAGAATCTGTGGATGGTCTGGGAAGGGAGGCTGACGGCCAGGGACCTGGGCACTAAGGTCCAGAGAACAGAGGAAAGTCCAGAGGGGGTTGCTCCATAAAATGACCCCACCTAGGAGGAGGACATTTATCACAGGGACTGGAGAGAGACAGTACATTTTGTAGAATCAGCTTTATTAAGTTTTAATTTACATCCAATAAAAGTCACGTGGGGTGAAGAGGGACTGGGGAGTTATTACTTAACGGGCACAGAGCTTCTGTTTGGGGTGATGAAAGAGTTATGGAAATAGAGAGTGGTTGCACAATATTATGAATGTCATTAATGTAACTGAACTGTACACTTCATGGTTAAAATGGCATATTTTATGCTATATATATATTTTACCACAATAAAAAGTCACCAAATAATCAAAACATAGAAAATATTCATTACCCTCAAAAGTTTCCCTGTGCCGCTTAGCAGTTATCACTTTCCCCAACCCTGGCAAACACCAGTCTACCTTTTGTCACTGTAATTCTGCTTTTTCTAGGATTTCATATAAATGTAATCATAAAGTATGTAGTCCTTTCTCTCTGACCTCTTTCACTGAACATAATTCAACCACACTGTTGTGTGAATCCGTAGTTTGTTTTTTTTTAATCGCTAAGTAGTATTTCATTGTACGGATGTACCATAGTTTGTTTAACAATTTCCCAGAAAATGGACATTTGATTGGTTACTAAGCTGTTGTTTTTTTTTAAAGCCAGCCTGGACTAAATGCCAGGCTGTCAAGAAGGTAGATCTCACTCTTACCCAAGGATGAGGTACAAACGCTGGCTATATACAGTTATGAAAAAGGGCCCACAGAGCAGCCCTATGTGTTTTCTTATGACAGCTTAATATCTTGAACCACGATCTGCAGATGACCTCCAGATCTCAGATTTTCCTGTTCACAGTTCTCAGATTTTATTCTGTGAGCCATGCCCCATGTGGGGAGCGCTGTGACTGAGAACCTATGTTGACAGGCTCCATGAACACCGTGGAGCAGCAAAGATGTTCTCCTTTTGTGCCTTGCTTTCTACATAACTTCCATGGCAGTTGCATGGAGATCCAAGGTAGGCCAACAGGAGTTTCACAAAACATACCATATTACAATATATTTAACATAATATAATTTATTATATATAGTGTCATATAATTTAATATAAAATATATAGTCATATCACTTGTCTGCATACCTGATGCTTTTATTCTTGCATAAGAAAAAAAAAATCATGGCCGGGTGCGATGGCTCATGCCTCTAATCCCAGCACTTTGGGAGACTGAGGCAGGTGGATCACGAGGTCAGGAGTTCGAGACCAGCCTGGCCAATAAGGTGAAACCCCTTATCTACTAAAAATACAAAAAAATCAGCCAGGCGTGGTGGTGGGTGCCTGTAATCCCAACTACTTGGGAGGCTAAGGCAGGAGAATCGCTTGAACCCTGGAGACGGAGGTTGCAGTGAGCCAAGATCACGCCACTGCACTCTAGCCTGGTGACAGAGTGAGACTCCGTCGCAAAAAAAAAAAGAAAAAAAATCATTATATGTTTGGAGTTATCATTTATTCAAAATCAACTTTTTTCTTTTCTTTCCTCCATAAAGGACTCCCTTCCCTGGCTTTGGTGCCTCAGAATATATCTTCAGACTCTACTAGGGGCAGCTTGCCTTTAGGAGTCCTTGGCTGGTATCTGGTTTCAGAATTTTGTTGACACACCTCACTCTTAATCCCATCTCCCAACCTGTGCTGTGAGCTTGATATTTTAGATCATGCTTGTTTCCCCTTGAGTGGCCCTGGGCGAGACGAAGGACAGTTAGCTTCTTGCCTATTTCTGACGCATGAGCCACAGGCCCCAAATGGCAAACCTGCTCACCTTGCAGATTTTCTCCATGGTCTCTGGTGAGAGGCTGGTGGTATTTAATGAGACTTCTCAGCCTCAGGCTTCAGTTGTACCTTCCAGTGGCCCCAGGTGGCCCTGAGCACCCAGTGATTAATGTCCAAGGTCTCTGCCCAGCCATTTTCTGTTTCCCTGCATCCCCCGTCCTCTGGTGGCCAGAGGAAACTACCCACCCTGGTCTGGGCTATTGCTCCCATGAACGCTCAGTAACAATGCCTTTAGTTTCCTTTCTCCTACAGATGTGCTCAAATCAAGATATGAAATCCCAGACTGGGAGGAAGGATAGTGTAGGATTGGTGACCATAGTGGACATCTGTTGTTTTTCTCTGCCCAATACCACTCTCACCCCCTTCTACTGTTAATGGCATTCTTTTCTTTTTAACTTTTATTTTAGGTTCAGGGGGCACATGTGCAAGTTTGTTATATAGGTAAGTTGCATGTTGTGGGGGTTAGTGTACAGATTATTTCATCATCCAAGTAATAAGCATAATACCTGATAGGAGGTTTTTGATCCTCACCCTCCTCCCATGTTCCACCTTCAAGTAGGCCCTGGAGTCTGTTGTTCACTTCCTTCAGTTCATGTGTAGTCAGTGTTTAGCTTCCTGTTATAAGAAAATGTGATATTTGGTTTTCTGTTCCTGCATTACTTCGCTTAGGATAATAGCCTCCAGCTCCATCCATATTGCTGCAAAGGACATCATCTCATTCTTTTCATGCCTGCATAGTACTCCATGAAGTACTGTATATGGACCACAGGTTTTTTTATCCAGTCTACTGTTGATGAGCATTTAGGTTAATTTCATGTCTTTGCTACTGTAAATAGTGCTGTGATGAACATACACGTGCATGTGTCTTTATGGCAGAAAGATCTACATTTCTTTGATGATATAAGTTTGGATATTTTCCCCCACCCAAATCTCATGTTGAATTGTAATCCCCAATGCTGGAGGTAGGGCCGGGTAAGAGATGTTGAGGTCACAGGGGCAGGTCCCTCATGGCTTGGTGTTGTCTTCATGATAGTTGAGTTCTCACAAAATGTGGTCATTTAAAAGTGCGTGGTACCTTCCACCCCTTGCTCTTTTTCTCTTGCTCCTGCTTTTGCTATGTGAAGTGCCTGCTCCCACTTCACCTTCCACCATGATTGAAAGTTCCCAAGGTCTCACCAAGAGGCTGGGCAGATGCCAGCATCATGCTTCCTGTAAAGCCTTCAGAACAGTGAGCCAATTAAGCCTCTTTTCTTAATAAATTACCTAGTCTCAGCTATTTCTTTATAGCAAAGCAAGAATGTCTTAACATATTTGGGTATATATCTAATAATGGGATTGCTAGGTCAAATGGTAGTTCTGTTTTAAGTTCTTTGAGAAATCACCAAACTGCTTTTGACAATGGCTGTAGTAATTTATATTCCTACCAGCAGTGTATGTGGGCATTCCTTTTTCTCTGCAACCTTGCCAGCATCTGTCACTTCTTAACTTTTTTTTTTTTTTTGAGATGGAGTTTTGCTCCTGTTGCCCAGGCTACAGTGCAATGGTGCAATCGTGGCTCACTGCAACCTCTGCCTCCCGGGTTCAAGTGATTCTCCTGCCTCAGCCTCCCGAGTAACTGGGATTACAGGCATGCACCACCACACCCAGCTAATTTTGTATTTTTAGTAGAGACGGGGTTTCTCCATGTTGGTCAGACTGGTCTTGAACTCCCGACCTCAGGTGATCCACCCACCTCAGCCTCCCAAAGTGCTGGGATTACAGGCGTGAGCCACCGTGTGTGGCTTGACTTTTTAATAATAGCCATTAATGGCATTCTTTAGAGCCATTAATGGCTATTTTTTTAAATAATTATAAATATTATTTAAAAATAATAGCCATTATTATTATTAATGGCTATTATATGATCCTTATTTTACCTTATGGTTCTGAAATAGGAACAAATTCCAGTGTCTTGCTCCAACCCCTAACCCCCACACACAGAGTGTGTGACCTAGCCTGGCCTTTCAGAGGCATTCCCTTTGATTCTTTCTCATCTGTCACTGGTAATGAAGATGTAAGTAAGATGTGATCCCAGAACTGCTAGCAGCAGTATCCCCCATTATATGGAGAAAGCTGAAAAAATGAATCTCATATGTAGGAAAATATCTCAATTTTTCTCTGAAAATCTGTCACTCTCCCTGAATGCACTTTTGTTCCAACTGGCAGTTACCATCCCTATCCCCTCCTGCCCAAAACATGGGCATGTGGCCCAAGTGTGGCCAATCAGATGCTGTCCTATGAGAATTTGAATCTTGAGCAGTGTGACACAAGAATAAATGACATTAGGATCATCTTAACAGCATCACCCAGAGACTGTTTTTTAGTTCCTAAATCTAGATTCTTGGATCTGCTGTGGTTCCTGTTCTCTTAAAGACCGAATTGTCCAAATTTTTCTTTATTTCTCTGTGCTATTCCGTAGTTCTGTAATAAATTTTATCGTTACTTATGTTAACCGTAGTAGATTTCTGCCATTTGCAACCAAAAAAACCTTCTAACTAATAAATCTTCTAATACCTGTTGCCTCTCTCTGTTAAAGTCCCTATCAATTATCCCTATTGCTGGCTTTATTTCCTCTATCAATATTGCATCTCCCATCTGTGAAGAACAAGAATGGAAAGTAGACTGTGATTCACAAGAGACTTATGAGGAATGGTGTGACTGAGAGAAGTCGTTGCTAAAATTCATTATTAAAAGACAAATCTTCTTGGGTCTCTTATGTTTCTGCACATCTTACAAGCACAATGACTGACACTTTTGTTATGAACTATCTTTTTAAGGATATTTGTATAGCAAACTACTTTGGAAGATAGAGTATCTTCCCCTGGAACAAAGGTGCGTGTTTACTTGCTGTCCATTATAAAAGGTTTTTAGTTCCCTAAGCTCAGGGTTTCTCTCTTGCAACACAATCCACTACATGTGCAGGTGTCATCTGGCTCTGCTTGCATTGATCTGTGCCAATTAGGGCTTAGGAAGCTGGTACAAATGCCAGTATCTAACTACTGCTATTGCTGTGGGCAATAACGTTTTTTGTCTGTGATCCAGGAGTCTTGTGTCTTCTGTCAGCATCTATGAAACTGTGGCAGGATAACTTAGATTATAAGTACAGCAAAATGTTCACAGTTCTTGACAGTCTTAGTGACTATGATGGGATGTAGATTGATAAGTAAAAGAGGAATGATAAGGGCCTCACAGGCCAATAAAAAGTTTTTGTGGGGAGCCTCTGGTAATCAGTAGTGAACATGTTGACCAAATTTTATGATCAGGTAGGCATGAAATGCTTCTCTATTTTTTGCCAGTTGTGAGTTGGAATTGAAGAGTTGCAGGCTCATTGTGTGAGTCCAGCCCAAGAGTGCAAAGTGACATAAACCTGGTGACACCAGGCAGATAACAGTGTGGCTGTGACTCTGAGTCAAAAGGTCCCCAGGCTGAAATAGAAGGTGTTAGACATGAGGACCTTGCTGCCCAATAGAAGGCACTGGACTGGCCAAAAACATTGTGACTTCATTTGGTTGAGCCATGAGCAGCCACCACGTTGTCTAAAACTGAAAGTAAATGAAAAGCCTCACTGCTGGAGAGGCTCTTTCCCCTTTTGCCCTCTGATCCCTCCCTCCCTCTCTACCCTGGCCTCTGCTACTGACAGTACAGATATTCAATGGACCTTCCAAGCCCCTTACCATCCACAGGTATTTGGTATTGTTTAGCAATGGAATGGCCTCTTCAAAAACTGAGGAATCAAAAGATTTCTGACTCTACTTCCCTCACCTTGTCTTGGTCCACTTTAGTAAGGCAGTTTGGTTAATGAAGGCAGCTGTCCCCAGAGAGAGATCATCTTCTCTTGGCAGCTTTTTGGATGATAACCAGGACAAAAAGGAGTGCAAGGCTGTGTAGACTTATTTTGAAATGTGAGATTTCTCCCTGACCATTCCTGGCCATGATGCATCTTTCTTTTCCCTAATAGTAACCTCACACCAGCCTGGTGGCCAGGAGAGTTCAGCTTAACTCTGGTTCAGTCATCTGTATTTTCTATTTGGATTGACTTGGATTACAATGATAATTGCCACTTGGTTGAGCACATGCTCACCAAATCCCCCTACAGTGAGTGGCTCACAGAGGCCAATGTGGGGGCTATAATGGGTCTCTATAACTTTTATAAAAATGTCCAACCTTCTGAGCAAAGGTCGGGGTGTGATTAGGGGACAATTGAGAAAAGGTGAATTGCACCTACTAGAATTGGATGCACCAATTTGGAAGCAGGACAAAACAAACAACAGCACCTGAGATGGGAACGCCTCAGACCCTGAGAGACACAAAAGAGACGGGGATTCAGATGATGTTTGTTTTCCAGAACCACCTCCGGAGCCTTCCTCATGAAGGAAAACTCTGACAAGGCTTTTCCAAACTGTCGGAAGGGCCTTAAATGGAATTGCCTGCCGGGTCTGCAATCCTCTGCCAGATGGTTCTGATCATGATTTGACTGCCACTTCCTTTAAACTTACTGAGAAGTCTATCAGAAACAACAGTGGATGGCCCCAGCTCCCACACCTCCCACAAGAACACCTGCTAACACCTCCAGATGTCTTTCCTAGCCCCTTCTCATAACTGTCACTCAGTCATTTTCTCTGGTGGAAAAATGCCACCCAGGTGGTGGTATGAAAAAACAGGTCAGGTTGGACTGGCTGCCCTCAGGCAGTCTTTCTAAAAACAAAGACTAAACTCATTCATTTAAACTAAACTGGGAATTTTAAAGTTTACCAACTGGCCAAAAAGTCATGTCGGAGGCACGTCAGCCTCTCCACCTAGATGACGTAGGTTCCACTAGGGACCCCCAACAATTATAAACAACGCTTTTTTTTCCATGAACATGATGTATACCCTTGGGACTGTACTTTTTATATAGAACTCAGGCATTAACCTCTCTGCCTTCTGAAAACACATTGACTTACGACTTAGCAATGGTCATAAGAAATCTTCAGATGTTTAAAGAAGCACCACCAGTAGATGACATAGCCCTCTGAACTACAGATATCTCTCCCAAAAAAGGGCAACTTTTGGCTACGTGGGAGAGATTCCCAGAGAGATAACTGTATCCCTTGTTATGTATGTGTCCCCAGTATATAATTATCCCTATGTCAGGAGTCAGTTTAAACACATGGTATAAATTAGTGCCTGACTTTAGTTTAAGTGATCAACACTACTGCCTCCTTCCTGGAAGGCATTCCGGTTGGCCTCAAGTGGCCAGGGTTGTTATGAGTATAATTGCCCCGGATTTCCATTTTGAGGGCCAAGACAGAGCCTATGCAATCACTGATATATATTGATGTTCCTGGATTAATGTCTTAGGCCAAGTGGAAAGACCAGTACAAAAATTTACGGAGAAAGCCACGTGACTCTCTAAAGCGGACCCTGGTGACTCATAGGATTTGTCCAGCTGCCTCGGTCTGGCACCCTGGGCAGCATGAAGAAGGTCAATCCTGTAGGTTGGCCTCATTCTGCTGATTTGAGTCCTCTTAATAATAGCTTAATTAAATGCTATATGAGACAAATGGAACAGATTTGCCCTTAGCCTCTATTGTTCAGATTAATCAGAGTGGCCAATGGAGTGGCATATTCATGGGAAATTTTGACAGAACCCAGGGAGTATAGATAGACAAACTTATTATCTAGTCTAGTGTAATAAAGATAATGTTTGCTTCTGGGAAAAAGAGTAGACAGGCTTACATTCCATTGTAAAATATTTGTTGGTTTGTTTGTCTGTTTGTTTTTGAGACAGGGTATCGCTCTGTTGCCCAGGATGGAGTGCAGTGGCATGATCTTGGCTCACTGTAACCTCTGACTCCCGGGTTCAAGTGATTCTCATGCCTCAACCTCCTGAGTAGCTGGGATTACAGGCGCCTGCCACTACGCCCAGCTAATTTTTGTATTTTAGCAGAGATGGGGTTTTGCCATGTTTCCCAGACTGGTCTTGAACTCCCGGCCTCAAGGGATCCACCTGCCTCGACCTCCCAAAGTGCTGGCATTATAGGCATGAGCCACTGAGCCTGGCCCCCTTTGTAAAATATCTGGATTCTTGGACCTTAGGGTCTCTCCTCTGTGATGTAATCCATCACATAACACCTGACTCTTTTTGCATCACCCTGTGGGAATCAGGGCTTGGGGAACCAGCACAAATCCTCATACTCTGGCTACTGTTATTGCTGTGAATAATAAGGCCTTTAACTCTGACCCAGGAGTCTCAAGTCTTCTGCTAGTATCTGTGAAACTATGACAGGCTAACTTGTTAGATTGCAAGTAGGGTAAAATCTCAGACACTTCACAGCTCTTGACATCATTCCATCTTATTCATAATGCTCCTAGTGGGTTAAAGTTCTCCACCAAGTGAATTTAGCATAATCCTATTCCTTTCCAACCTCAAAAGAAGAATTAATGAGGGACTAGGATGGTATTTGCTGTCCTCCACAACTCTCTCCCCACCAGTGGGCTTGGCCAGGCTCATTATCGTTTTTGTTTTTGAGACAGGGTCTCCCTCTGTTGCCCAGGCTGGAATGCAGTGCTGCAATCACATCTCAGTGCAGCCTCAAAACTCCTAGGCTCAAAGGATTCTCCCATCTTGGCTTCCCAAAGTGCTGGAATTACAGGCATGATGGCCACGGACAGGCTCTTTAAACAGGAAATTACCTCAATGGGTCTCTCCAGGCTCTGCCTCTTGTACTCTCTTGTGCCATCCTCTCTCAGCCTGTTCTTGGTCTTTGTCCACAATAGTTGTAGTGGTCATTATTGGCTGGCTACTCAGTATTCATTCTCTACCATTTTCCCACCCATTTCAGGATGGTTCCTGATGGAACTGCAACACCATTCAGACATTCGTTTATTTCCAAGCAGTGAGAGGAAGCTGATCCCACCCCCAGCTTCAGAGGTGAAATTGATCAGTCTAAGGGAAACTTATTCACTCCCTTTGCCAAAAGACCAATTCTGGCCAATGAGGATTTAGAAGTCTAAGGAGGAAACCCAGGCTGGGGTACAGTGGTGCCATGATGGCTCACTGCAGCCTCGACCTCCCAGGCTCAAGTGACTCTCCAGCCTCAGCCTCCCAAGTAGCTGGGGCCACAGGTATGCATTACCATGCCTGGCTAATTTTTAAATTTTTTTGTAGAGATGAGGTCTCCCTATGTTGCCCAGGCTGGTCTCAAACTACTGGGCTCAAGTGATCCTCTTGCCTCAGCCTCCCAAAGTGCTGGGATTACAGTCATGAGACACTGTGCCAGACTTAACGCTTTTCTTTTAAAAGAAAGCCACAGAAGGAAACACATCCTATCTCATAATGTGATGTTAGGATCTTCTGTAGCCATCTTACTACCAGCCTGAAAACGAAGCCCCCATTTAGGATGGCAGAATGGAGAGATGGCGACAATGTCATCCTGCTCAGTCAATCAACTGTGGTGCCCACTCTGCCTCTGGGCTTCCTGTTAAGAGAAATATATAATACATTTTCTAAATGTTTGACTCAGTTTGAGTAGAGAATTCTATTACTTGTTAACATACATTGAGCTAAGTTTTGGGCACTCTTCAAGTACCTTAAATAAATCCATGTATTTACAACTTATAACAAACCTATCAAGTTCACTATTTTCCTCATTTTGCACACAAGAAAACTAAGATACAAGGAGCTTAAATATTTTGCCCAGGTCACACAGCTAGTTAAGGGATAAAGCTAGGGTTGAATCTAGAGCTGGCTCAAAATCCATAGACTTAACCACTCGTCTATCACTTTGCACCAGGCTGTCACTTGCAACCTAAAGCATTGCAGCTGATACTAACTACACGTTGCTTCTCAAGGCTGCCTCAACCAAGACTTAGGCTTTGGACCTCTTTAGCCTCCAAATCTATTGCTTCAGGCAAGCTTCACTCTCCCATGCCCACCTGCAGGGACCAGGAGTCCAGACATTAATATCTAATGTCATTTCCCATTTGAATACCTAGAAAGGCAGCCAAAAGTTAAACGTGAGTTCTTATTTCATATTCTGTGTATTTTAAGCACCTTGATATGGTCACCCTATTCAAATGACATCTATTGTGTGAGCCAAATCCTGCCTTTCAGGAGAGACCCTCTTAAGGACCTTAAGAACTGGCTGGCAGCAACTGGGAGCTTTTATATTAGTCCTGTTGCCATTGAGGAAATAGACAAGCTCTCCTCAAGCCTGTCTCGGGGACTATGTGATATATATGCATATATTATATACGTAAAACTTAGAGTTCATTGCTACATTTTGATAAGTAAGTAGGCAGACAGTAGATAGGAAGATCAATAATAGACAAATAGATAGACACATCCCCCCACACATACATTTACCAAGCTTATGTTGTGATAGGAAACTCCTGAACCTAGCACAGCTGTATATATTCTTCCTTTGATAATCAGCACTGTTTCCCCCTTCATTGTATAACATGGGAGTGGGAAGGAACATGATTACCAGACAAGATCAATCAATTTACCTCTGCTCCCCCTGCCCTTCGTCCTGAGCAGTCCCTTCCCCCCTCCTCATTGAGAGTTTTAGGCTGTTGATCACATTCTTCCTAGCCTGTGATTGGAAGAGGATCTGGACTTTGCATAGGAACATTTTAGCAACTTACCTTCCCTGCCAGCCCTCCCATGCTCCACGTCTACCACTATTACCAGTAAATTATTTGGCAAATTTTCAGAATTATTTGAAAAATAATCAAAGCATCTAGGGGACGGGTGAAAGGGATTCTAAATCTGAGGCAGAGGTTATCAGTGGATGGTTCTATTTGATTAAGTCAGGCATGTACTCTTGCTTAATCCTGAGGCAGCATTCTTTCAACACTAATCTGTTTGAAGTCACTTCATAAGGATCAAGAAGAGAAATAATGTTAAATAACTCATTTCTAGATTTATCTGAAAAAGAAGTTGTGTTATCTTGAATGATGTGGAGAGAGGAAGACTTCACATTTGAGAAACTCTAAAATGGTAAAGGATCTAAAGTGTGATAGGATCTCCTTATGTCTAAACATGGAGGACTTGGTTTTTTTCTCCTAAAATCTTTTGTATTATAAACATCTGAAGCTTCCGTTTAAACAGAACTAAAATGAAGCAGATAGTTCAAACTTATCTGAATTTAGAGTGCAAAAAAGTATAATGTCTCTTTTTCAGCTCACACTGGGCTTTGAAGATAAAGGTCAGAGGCTTGAGAGGCCTTGTCTTTATGTGAATAGCTAAAGAAGAGAATGCTCACAGAGGACTGGGATTTTTCTTTGTGTGCACTCTAGAAGAAATTTTTTATTTTATATTTTAAAAATTCAAATATTATTTTCTCCAGACAAAAAAAAGATATAGAAAAGTGATAATAGGGATGGGGAAAATGCTGAAGGAGCTCCAATTATGAATGGCTTATGTGTTCTGGTAGAATGCTCTGCTCCCTGACAGTCCTCCTGGTTTCTTAATGGAATAGTTCAACACTAAGGAGATGGTCAGGGTGATGTATTTATCTTTTGGAAATACCAATCCTCAATTTATAGATAAACATTTTTAGTTATTCTTATAATTTTTTTGTATGGCATACTATATGATATACTATAGTGCAGTACAGCCTTTCATATTGGTGGTTTCCACATCCACGGATTCAACAAACCGAGGATTAAAAATATTCTGAAAAAAAAAGAAGTCCAGAAAGTTCCAAAAGGCTAAACTTGAATCTGTAGCATGCTGAGCACTGTGTTGAAACCATGAGACTAAGGTGATGTGTAGGCATTGTATTAGGACCTACAAATAATCCAGAAATCATTTAAAGTATATGGGAGGATGTGTGTAGGTCATGTGCGAATACAACATCGTTTTATATAAGAAACATCCTTGGATTTTTGGTTTCTGCCGGAGGTCCTGGAACCAAGCCACCACAGATACCAAGGGATGGCTGTATAATAGTATTTTTTTCTGATTTTAAAAGTAATACGTTTATTGTTAAAAAATTTTAAAAGTATTCTTCATTCAAACAATAAATATTTTTGAGATCCTATTATATGTAGCCTCTAGGAATGCAATCTCAAACAAAAATAGACATATTCTCTGTTTTCATGGAGTTTAGAATCAAACATAAAGCACACAGAAGAAATGTCATTCACTTATTCATTCAACAGATATTTATTGAGCATCTGTTCTTATAATCATGTGAAAATTGCCTATAATGCCAGTACTTAGAGTTCATGTTAAATTTTTCTTAGTAAGTAGGCAAACAGTAGGTAGGAAAATAGATAGATAGATAGGTAGATAGATAGATAGATTGATGGATAGATGGATGGACAGATGGATGGATAGATAGATAGATAGATAGATAGATAGATAGATAGATAGATAGATGGATAGATAGATAGATAGATGGATAGACAGACAGATAGATAGATAGAGGTAAATAGACAGATAGGTATAGATAGATAGAACTGTATCTTGAACATTTCCTGAGTGAATGAATTGTTGAGTTAGTATAATGAGCCTCATAATCTCAAAGTGAAAATACGCTCATATTATTTTATTTTTTCCAAGAAATTGCCTAAGCACTCATCTGCTGAATAAGCAGGAAGCTCAGTATTTTCCTCCAAGGATTCTCTCTCTTGTTGAAAAGTCTGAGAATCCAGGTGCTTTCAAGGTTGTAAAGGGTAGATCAGGCTGACTTCCTCCTGAGGCTCACACAGTTGTCCCACTATACCTTCAACACGGAGTGAGACCTGCATGATCCCACAGCAGATGTTTATCCACTATTGACCTGAGGCCTTGCTGACACAGGTCACCACACAGTTTTCTCAGTTCTTTCAGAGAGCATGATCCCATGGCCTCAGAGCCACAGGCCATCAGTATTCACCTCTGCAGTGCTCTGAGTGTTGTGGCATTAAGGATGCAACATTTTCGAATTCCAGGCAAATCCACGTTCTAGGACATCACCAGCCCGAGAAGAGCCGAGTCAGACCTGAACCCTGATGCTCTTGCCTTCCTATGGATCCATCTAGAACAGTTTTCTCAACCCACAGTAAGAAATATATTTACTCAACCCAGTATACACACTTGTGCACAGGCACTCATATACATAGATTTGAAACAAAAGTATCACAAAACTTACCTTTACTACATATGATCGACATTCCTATAATCTTCCTCTATTCTATTCTGTCATTTTTTTTTTTCAAATACTGGTTGCCCATTAGTGATTCAAGGCCCATAGTTTGAAAAACACTGATATAAACGTTGGCTACTTTTTCTATTTAAACCTTAAAGTCAAAAGGGTCTGATTATGCCCTGTTTCCTTAGACAATAGAGATAAAGATGAACCCTTTTAAGGAAGCTACCTTCAGAGATCCAGGGGCCCTGTACCCATTCTCATAGGAAGCCTTTCTCAGTGCTTTAAAGAGACTGACTCTTCAGCGAGGCCTCACCCGTACCCCTGTACAAGTGATTTCAAGGTGCTAACACGCTTTCTTCCAGATAATGAGGATGGACTTTCATTGATCGCAAATGATTTTCTGGCACAACTCTTGCTGGAGAAGAGAACAATTCATTTTTGGATGGCGTCAGGATCTCTTCTGACCTCAACAACGCTAACTAATAGTCAAGTACTACTTTTAAAAATTAAATAATATTTGAGTTACTCTTGGAGTATACTGGCTGGAAGGGCATATGTGGAAGGCTTTTGTTTTTCCACCTAGGTGCTGGTCCCCTCGGAGTGTCAGTTGGTGAAAGATCAGTATGTACCACCCACTCTTCAAAACAACTCCGGGAACCTAAATGCCTATCAAGGACTGAACAGATAAATACACTGTGGAATATTCACACAATGGAATAATATACAGTAATGTGAGTGAACAATTTGTAATACAGTAATGTGATTGAACAATTTACAATTACAGGCAATGTGTGGGTCGCAGGTTAAGGAAAAGGTGCCAGATACAAAATAGCACGTCCTGCATGATTCACTGACATGAGTTACAAAGTAGGCAAAGCTAATCTATGCTTTCAGACATCAGAACGGTGATAGTGATTACACCGGGGCATAGTGACAGGAATAGAGCACAAGGCAGTTGTTGAGAGCCAGGAAATGTTCTGTTTCATGATCAAGGCACTGGTTACAAGGGTGTGTTAAGTTTGTGAAAATTCAGGACACATTAACAATTGCAACAGCTTTATAAGGAAATGATTGTTACTATTTCCATTTGTAGGTGGGTATTCTGAGGTTCAGAAAGGCTGATGACTTGGTCAGGCCACGTGTTCTTGTAAGTGGCAGGGCCATGAGTGGATCCGGGCTGTCTGCCTCCAGTGGCCCAGGAGCATAACCAGCGTGGGGAGTGATACCAGCCTGGGAATTACAGCCCTGACTCTGTGAAGGAGCTTCCTACCAGGCTTTTCACATACCCTGTGATAATGCTGTGGCAGGCTTCCCTGTGTCTATTACACTCAGTCTGTAATGGAAATGCCTTACTTAGATCCTAATCATGGTGTTTAATGTATAAAGACAGAAATCAATCACACAGAAAGGCTGCATACAAATAACCAGTGTTTTGTACAACATAAAAAAGTAATTTGTATACATAAGCCAACATAAGACATTAATCTAAAATACATAAAAATATATTGTAGAGTCCAAACTTTTTTTTACATTAAATATCAATAGAATTTTTCAGAGTAGTATCACGTTTACAGATAAATGGAATACAAACTACAGAGTTCTGATATAACCCTAGCCCCCACCACTACCAGTGTCTTCCATTAACATCTTGCTTGTCTATTTCCTCAATGGCAACGGGACAAATATAAAAGCTCCCAGTTGCTGTCAGCCAGATCTTATGAGCAAAGTGTCTCTCCTGAAAGGTAGGATTTGGCTTACATAATTGATGCCCTTTGATCATATCAAACTGCTTAAAATCCACAGAATATGAAATAAGAGCTCACATGTTAACTTTTGGCTGTCTTTCTAGGTATTTAAATAGGAGATAAAAGTAGACATTAATGTTTCATCTCCTCTTCTGGGAAAGCAGTGGTCCCTGCAAGTGGGCATGGGAGAATAAAGCTTGCCTTAAGATGTATACTTGGGAGACAAATCTGTTCAAATCCCAGGTCTCAGTTGAGGCAGCCTTGAGAAGCGAAGTGTAGTTAGTACCTGTTGGAATGCTTTAGGCTGCAAATGACAGCCAGGTGCAAAGTGATAGAGTAGTGGTTAAGTCTGTGGACTCTGGGCCATATCTAGGTTCAAATCCTAGGTTCATCACTTAACTAGCTGATATAGATTAATATATAATCTCTTTCAACTTTTTTCCTTTGAAATGGGAAATTAAATGTATAATCAGAGTGTACATGGAGTAAATTCATCTGACTTCCTGGAAAGAAACCTTTGATGAGGTCATACATGGAAAGATGATTGTATTAGTCCATTTTCATAATGCTGTAAAGAAATACCCAAGACTGGGTAATTTATAAAGGAAAGAGGTGTAATTGACTCACAGTTCTGCATGGTTGGGGAGGCTTCAGGAAACTTACAATCATGGTGGAAGGGGAAGCAGGCACTTTCTTCACAAGGTGGCAGGAAAGAGAAGAGCAAAGCGAAGTGGGAAGAGTCCCTTATAAAACCATCAGGTCTCATGAGAACTCACCATCACAAGAACAACATGGGGAAATAGCCCCCATGATCCAATCACCTCCTGGCCTCAACATGTTGGGATTTACAGTTTGAGATGAGATTAAGGTGGGGACACAAAGCTAAACCATATCAATGATGAATAAGAAGAAAGCTTCAGAAACTCTTGGCATTGTATCCAAGTCACTTAAACAAGCTACAGTGGACAATGGAGGCCATTTTAAAAGTGGTTTATGACCAAATTCTTTGGTAAATGTTAAGTAGGATTTTATGAGGTTCTTCTCATGATCTCCAATAGTTTAAAAGCTTAGAAACACCTATATTCTGAAATGCAAAAGTAGGAGAAATTGTTATTGAGCACCATGATACATATATTTAAGGTCAAGATAATATATTATGAAAAACCCCAATTTATAAATATACTTTTCATTAGAAAGTATATGGGTTTTGTGCTGTACTACTTTTAGTACAGTAATTCACTGCTGTATGAGTTCGTTCTCATGCTGCTATAAGGACATACTCAAAACGGGGTAGTTTTTATTTTTTTTATTTTTTTATTTTTTTTTTTTATTGAGACAGAGTCTTGCTCTGTTGGCCAGGCTGGAGTGCAGTGGCATAATTTCGGCTCACTGCAACCTCCATCTCCCAGGCTCAAGCAATTCTTCTGCCTCAGCCTCCCGAGTAGCTGGGATTACAGGAGTGTGCCACCAGGCCCGGCTATTTTTTGTATTTTTAGTAGAGATGGGGTTTCACCATGTTGGCCAGGCTGGTCTCCAACTCCTGACCTAAGGTAATCCGCCTGCCTCAGCCTCCAAAAGTGCTGGGATTACAGGTGTGAGCCACCACACCTGGCCAAAACTGGGTAGTTTCTAAATGAAAAAGGTTTAATATACTCACAATTCTGCAGGGCTGGGGAGGCCTCAGGAAACTTACAATCATGGCGGAAGGGGAAGCAAACATGGCCTTCTCACGTGGCGGCAGCAAGAAGTGCAGAGTGAAGAGGGGGAAAAGCCCCTTATAAAACCATCAGATCTCATGAGAACTCATTATCAGGAGAACAGCAAGTAACCGTCCCCATGATTCAGTTACCTCTCACTAGGTCCCTCCCAACAAATATGGGGTTTATGGGAACTACAATGCAAGTGAGACTTGGGTGCGAATACAGCCAAACCATCTCAGCTGTATAATGACATTTTGGTCAGTGATGAACCACATATTCAACAGTGGTCCCATAAGATTGTTATTTATCCTAAAATAAAAATTTAATTAAAAAATACAATAAATTATGATAATAGTAGGTGGACTGCTTAAGTCTGTTTCCCTTCCTAAGGCACATGTTCTATCAATAAGCAGTTTCAGTAAGCATGCAGCATGTTGCTTTGGTGGACATCCCCATCATAAGTTATTACTTTCTTGATTAAATTTTTTACTTTGAGATAATTTTAGATTCACAGAGTTGTAAGAAATAATACAAAGAGATCCCATGTATCCTTTATGCAGTTTCCCCCAACGTTGACATCTTTCAAAACTATAATACAATATCAACCTGGATATTTACATTGATACAGTGCACCATTATTATTGAGTTCCCCAATTTGACTTTTATTCATTTGTGTGTGTGCATGTATACAAGCTTTGTTCTGTACAATTTTATCCCATGTGTAGCTTCCTGTATCCATCACTAGAGTCAAAATACAGGACAGTTCCATCATCACAAAGATCCCTCATGTTCTATTATAACCACAACCTCTTCTTTCCAGTCTCTAGCAAACACCAATCTCTGTTTTTATAATTTTGCTATTTCAATAATTTATACAAATGGAATTATAAAGAATGTAACCTTTTAGGATTATATTTTTTCACTCAGCATAATTCTCTAGAGATTTATCCAGGTTGTTGAGTGTATCAATAGTTCAATCTTTTTCATGGCTGAGTAGTATTTCGTGGCAGTGATATACCACAATTTGTTCAACATTCACCCTTTGAAAGATATCTGGATTGTTTTCAGTTTGAGGCTATTGCAAATATAGCTGCTACTAATATTTTTGAATAGGCTTTTATGTGAACATAAGTTTTTATTTTTCTGGGATAAATGCCCAGTAGTGCAATTGGTGGGTTGTATGATAATTGCATGATTCATCTTTTAAAACATTGCCAAACTATTTTCCGAAGTGGCTGTACCATTTTACATCACCACCAGCAACATATGAGTAATTCAGTTTCTCTGCATCCTTGCTAGCACTTGGTCTTGTCACTATTTTTTGTTAGCCATTTTGATAGGTATGTAGCAGTATCTCATTGTGGTTTAAATTTACATTTTCCTAATGGCTAATAACGTTGAAAATATTTTCATGTGTTTTATTTCCATCTGTGTATCTTCTTTGGTGAAATGTCTCTTCATGTATTTTTCCAATTTTCTAATTGAATTGGTTTTTTTTCACTGTTTTTTCTTTACATATTCTAGATATTAGTGCTTTTTCAGATATGTGATTTGCATATACTTTCTCTCACTATGTAGCTTGTCTTTCCTCTTATTAACGTGATTTTTTGCAGATCAAAAGTTTATAATTTTGATAAAGTCCAATGTATCAGTTTTTTCCTTTATGATTGTGTTTTTAGTGTCAAATCTAAGAACTCTTTGCCTGGCTCTAAACTCCACAATTTTCCTCTTACTTTTTTTCTATAAGTTGTATAATTTCATACATGGTAAGTTAATGATCCATTTTGAGTTAATTTTTGTATACAATGTGGTATATAGGACAAGGTGTGTGTGTGTGTGTGTGTGTGTGTGTGTGTGTGTGTTTTTCTTGCCTATGTATGTCTGTCCAATTGCTCCAGCCCCATTTATTGAAATGCTATCTTTCCTCCATTGAATTGCTTTTGTACATTTGTCAAAAACCAGTTGGGCTTATTTTGTGGGTGTATTTCTGAGTTCTCTATCCTGTTTCCTTAATCTATGTGTCTGTCTCTCTACCAATACAATACAGTTTTGATTACTGTAGCTGTATATTAAGTCTTGAAATCAGGTAAACTGAATCTTTTCACTTTATTTATTTATTTATTTATTTATTTATTTATTTATTTATTTAGTTTTTGAGACAGAGTCTCTCACTGTTGCCTAGGCTGGAGTGCAGTAGTGCGATCTCGGCTCACTGCAACCTCCGCCTCCCAGGTTCAAGCAATTCTCCTGTCTCAGCCTCTGGAGTAGCTGGGATTAAAGGCACCCACCACCACATGTGGCTAATTTTTTGTATTTTTAGTAGAGATAGGGTTTCACTATGTTGGCCAGGCTAGTCTCGAACACCTGACCTCGTGATCCATCTGCCTTGGCCTCCCATAGTGTTGGGATTACAGGTGTGAGCCACTGCATCCAGCCCTTTCAATTTATTTTTCTTTTTCAAAGTAATTTTAGCTATGCTACTTTCTTTACCTTTACATATACATCTTAGGATAATCTTGTCTCTGTCAACAAAAACATCTTACCGTGATAGGAATTACATTACACTTGTATATTAATTTAGGGAAAATCAATATCTTTATTAAGTTGTCTTCCAATCCATGAACACACTATGTTTTGCCATTGCTCTTTTTTTTCTTAATACATTAAGTTCTAGGGTACATGTGAACAACGTGCAAGTTTGTTACATGGCTATACATGTACCATGTTGTTTTGCTGGACCTGTTAACTCGTCATTTACATTAGGTATTTCTCCTAATGCTATCCCTCCCCCAGTCCTGGGGCCTGGGGCCAGTCCCATGACAGGCCCTGGGGTGTGATGTTCCCTGCCCTGTGTCCAAGTGATCTCATTGTTCAATTCCCACCTGTGAGTGAGAACATGTGGTGTTTGGTTTCCTGTCCTTGTGATAGTTTGCTCAGAATGATGGTTTCCAGCTGCATCCATGTCCCTGCAAAAAACAGGAACCCATCCTTTTTTATGGCTGCATAGTATTCCATGGTGTGTATGTGCCACATTTTCTTTATCCAGTCTATCATTGTTGGACATTTGGGCTGGTTCCAAGGCTTTGCTATTGTGAATAGTGCTGCAGTAAACATACGTATGCATGTGTCTTTACAGTAGCATGATTTATAATCCTTTGGGTATATACCCAGTAATGGGATCGCTGGGTCAAATGGTATTTCTAGTTCTAGATCCTTGAGGAATAGTCACACTGTCTTCCACAATGGTTGAACTAGTTTACACTGCCACCAACAGTGTAAAAGCGTTCCTATTTCTCCACATCCTCTCCAGCGTCTGTTGTTTCCTGACTTTTTAATGATCGCCATTCTAACTGGTGTGAGTTGGTATCTCATTGTGGTTTTGATTTGCATTTCTTTGATGACCAGTGATGATGAGCATTTTTTCATGTGTCTGTTGGCTTCATAAATGTCTTCTTTTGAGAAGTGTCTGTTCATATCCTTTACCCACTTTTTGATGGGGTTGTTTGTTTTTTTCTTGTAAATTTGTTTAAGTTCTTTGTAGATTCTGGACATTAGCCCTTTGTCAGATGGGTAGATTGCAAAAATTTTCTCCCATTCTGTAGGTTGCCTGTTCACTCTGATGGTCATGTCTTTTGCTGTGCAGAAGCTCTTTAGTTTAATTAGATCCCCTTTGTCTATTTTGGCTTTTGTTGCCATTGCTTTTGGTGTTTTAGTCATGAAGTCCTTGCCCATGCCTATGTCCTGAATGGTATTGTCTAGGTTTTCTTCTAAGGTTTTTATGGCTTTAGGTATTACATTTAAGTCTTTAACCCACCTTGAATTAATTTTTGTATAAAGTGTAAGGAGGGGATCCACATTCAGCTTTCTACATATGGCTAGCCAGTTTTCCCAGCACCTTTTATTAAATAGGGAATCCTTTCCCCATTTCTTGTTTTTGTCAAGTTTGTCAAAGATCAGATGGTTGTAGATGTGTGATATTATTTCTGAGGGTTCTGTTCTGTTCCATTGGTCTATATCTCTGTTTTGGTACCAGTACCATGCTGTTTTGATTACTGTAGCCTTGTAGTATAGTTTGAAGTCAGGTAGTGTGATGCCTCCAGCTTTGTTCTTTTTGCTTAGGATTGTCTTGGCAATGTGGGTTCTTTTTTGGTTCCATATGAACTTTAAGGTAGTTATTTCCAATTCTGTGAAGAAAGTCATTGATCGCTTGATGGGGATGGCATTGAATCTATAAATTACCTTGGGCTGTGTGGCCATTTTCATGATATTGATTCTTCCTAACCATGAGCATGGAATGTTCTTCCATTTGTTTGTGTCCTCTTTTATTTCATTGAGCAGTGGTTTGTAGTTCTCCTTGAAGAGGTCCTTCACATCCCTTGTAAGTTGGGTTCCTAGGTATTTTATTTTCTTTGTAGCAATTGTGAATGGGAGTTCACTCATGATTTAGCTCTGTTTGTCTGTTATTGGTGTATAAGAATGCTTGTGATTTTTGCACATTGATTTTGTATCCTGAGACTTTGCTGAAGTTGCTTATCAGCTTAAAGAGATTTTGGGCTGAGATGATCGAGTTTTGTAAATATACAGTCATGTCATCTGCAAACAGGGACAGTTTGACTTCCTCTTTTCCTAATTGAATACACTTTATTTCCTTCTCCTGCCTGATTGCCTTGGCCAGAACTTCCAACACAATGTTAAATAGGCGTGGTGAGAGAGGGCATCCCTGCCTTGTGCCAGTTTTCAAGGGAATACTTCGACTTTTTGCCCATTCAGTATGATATTGGCTGTGGGTTTGTCATAAATAGCTCTTATTATTTTGAGATATGTTCCATCAATACCGAGTTTATTGAGAGTTTTTAGCATGAAGGCTGTTGAATTTTGTCAAAGGCCTTTTGTGCATCTATTGAGATAATCATGTGGTTTTTGTCATTCGTTCTGTTTATGTGATGGATTATGTTTATTGATTTGTGGTATGTTGAACCAGCCTTGCATCTCAGGGATAAAGCCGACTTGATAGTGGTGGATAAGCTTTTAGATGTGCTGCTGGATTTGGTTTGCCACTATTTTACTGAGGATTTTCACATCGATGTTCATCAGGGATATTGGTCTAAATTTCTCTTTTTTTGTTGTGTCTCTGCCAGGCTTTGGTATCAGGATGATAGTGGCCTCATAAAATGAGTTAGGGAGGATTCCCTCTTTTTCTGTTGATTGGAATAGTTTCAGAAGGAATGGTACCAGCTCCTCTTTGTACCTCTGGTAGAATTAGGCTGTGAATCTGTCTGGTCCTGGAGTTTTTTGGTTGGTAGGCTAGTAATTATTGCCTCAATTTCAGAGCCTGTTATTGGTCGATTCAGGGATTCAACTTCTTCCTGGTTTAGTCTTGGGAGGGTGTATGTGTCCAGGAATTTATCCATTTCTTCTAGATTTTCTAGTTTATTTGCGTACAGATGTTTATAGTATTCTCTGATGGTAGTTTGTATCTCTGTGGGATCGGTGGTGATATCCCCTTTATCATTTTTTTATCGCATTTATTTGATTCTTCTCTCTTTTCTTCTTTATTAGTCTTGCTAGTGGTCTATCAATTTTGTTGATCTTTTCAAAAAACCAGTTCCTAGATTCATTGATTTTTTGAAGGGTTTTTTGTGTCTCTGTCTTCTTAAGTTCTGCTCTGATCTTGATTATTTCTTGCCTTCTGCTAGCTTTTGAATTTGTTTTCTCTTGCTTCTCTAGTTCTTTTAATTGTGATGTTAGGGTGTCAATTTTAGATCTTCCCTGCTTTCTCTTGGGGCATTTAGTGCTATAAATTTCCCTCTACACACTGCTTTAAATGTGTCCCAGAGATTCTGGTGTGTTGTGTCTTTGTTCTCATTGGTTTCAAAGAACATCTTTATTTTTGCCTTCATTTTGTTATTTACCCAGTAGTCAGTCAGGAGGAAGTTGTTCAGTTTCCATGTAGTTGTGCGGTGTTGTGTGAGTTTCTTAATCCTGAGTTCTAATATGATTGCAGTGTGGTCTGAGAGTCAGTTTGTTGTGATTTCTCTTTTCTACATTTGCTGAGGAGTGCTTTACTTCCAACTATCTGGTCAACTTTGGAATAAGTGCAAGGTGGTGCTGAGAAGAATGTATATTCTGTTGATGTGGGGTGGAGAGTTCTGTAGATGTCTATTAGGTCTGCTTGGTGCAGAGCTGAGTTCAAGTCCTGGATATCCTTGTTAACCTTCTGTCTCATTGATCTGTCTAATATTGACAATGGGGTGTTAAAGTCTCCCATTATTATTGTGTGGGAGTCTAAGTCTCTTTTTAGGTCTATAAGGACTTGCTTTATGAATCTGGGTGCTCTTGTATTGGGTGCATATATATTTAGGATAGTTAGCTCTTCTTGTTGAATTGATCCTTTTACCATTATGTAATGGCCTTCTTTGTCTCTTTTGATCTTGTTGGTTTAAGGTCTGTTTTATCAGAGACTAGGCTTGCAACCCCTGCTTTTTTTTTGCTTTTCATTTGCTTGGTAGATCTTCCTCCATCCCTTTATTTTGAGCCTATGTGTATCTCTGCACGTGAGATGTGTTTCCTGAATACAACACACTGATGGGTCTTGACTTTTTATCCAATTTACCAGTCTGTGTCTTTTAATTGGGGCATTTAGCCCATTTACATTTAAGGTTAATATTGTTATGTGTGAATTTGATCCTGTCATTATGATGTTAGCTGGTTATTTTGCCTGTTAGTTGGTGCTGTTTCTTCCTAGCATTGATGGTCTTTAAAAGTTGGCATGTTTTTGCAGTGGCTGGTACTAGTCGTTCCTTTTCATGTTAAGTGCTTCCTTCAGGAGCTCTTGTAAGGCAGGCCTGGTGGTGACAAAATCTCTCAGCATTTTCTTGTCTGTAAAGGATTTTCTTTCTCCTTCACTTATGAAGCTTAGTTTGGGTGGATATGAAGTTCTGGGTTGAAAATTCATTTATTCAAGAAAGTTGAATGTTGGCCCCTACTCTCTCCTGGCTTTTAGAGTTTCTGCAGAGAGATCCACTGTTAGTCTGATGGGCTTCCCTTTGTGGGTAACCCGACCTTTCTCTCTGGCTGCCCTTAACATTTTTTCCTTCATTTCAACCTTGGTGAATCTGACAATTATGTGTCTTGGGGTTGCTCTTCTTGAGGAGTATTTTTGTGGTGTTCTCTGTATTTCTGAATTTGAATGTTGGCTTGCCTTGCTAGGTTGGGGAAGTTCTCCTGGATAATATCCTGAAGAGTGTTTTCCAGCTTGGTTCCATTCTCCCTGTCACTTTCAGGTATACCAATCAGACGTAGATTTGGTCTTTTCACATAGTCCAATATTTCTTTGAGGCTTTGTTTGTTTCTTTTTACTCTTTTTTCTCTAAACTTCTCTTCTTTCTTTATTTCATTTATTTCATCTTCAATCACTGATACCCTTTTTTCCACTTGATCGAATTGGCTATTGAAACTTGTTTATGTGTCATGTAGTTCTTGTGCCATAGTTTTCAGCTCCATCAGGTCATTTAAGGTCTTCTCTACACTGCTTATTCTAGTAAGCCATTTGTCTAATCTTTTTTCAAGGTTTTTAGCTTCCTTCTGGTGGGTTCGAACATCTTCCTTTAGCTCGGAGGAGTTTGCTATTACTGACCTTCTGAAGCCTTCTTCTGTCAGCTTGTCAAAGTCATTCTCCATCCAGCTTTGTTCTGTTGCTGGAGAGGAGCTGCAATCCTTTGGAGGAGAAGAGACGCTCTGGTTTTTAGAATTTTCAGCTTTTCTCCTCTGGTTTCTCCCCATCTTTGTGGTTTTATCTACTTTTGGTCTTTGATGTTAGTGACCTACAGATCGGATTTTGGTGTGGATGTCCTTTTTGTTGACGTTGATGCTATTCCTTTCTGTTTGTTAGTTTTTCTTCTAACAGTCAGGTCCCTCAGCTGCAGGTCTGTTGGAGCTTGCTGGAGGTCCACTGCAGACCCTGTTTGCCTGGGTATCACCAGCAGAGGCTGCAGAACAGCAAATATTGCAGAAGAGCAAATATTGCTGCCTGATCCTTCCTCTGGAAGCTTCGTCGCAGAAGGGCACCCACCTGTATGAGGTGTCAGTTGGCCCCTACTGGAAGTTGTCTCCCAGTTAGGCTACATGGGGTCAGGGACCTACTTGAGGAGGCTGTCTGTCCATTCTCCGAGCTCAAACTCTTTGCTGGGAGAACCACTGCTCTCTTCAGAGCTGTCAGACAGGGACGCTTAAGTCTACAGAAGTTTCTGCTGCCTTTTGTTCAGCTATGCCCTACCCCAGAGGTGGAATCTACAGAGGCAGCAGGCCTGGCTGAGCTACGGTGGGCTCCGCCCAGTTTGAGCTTCCTGGGCTGCTTTGTTTACCTACTCAAGTCTCAGCAATGATGGATGCCCCTCCCCCTGCCGGACTGCTGCCTTGCAGGCTGATCTCAGACTGCTGCACTAGCAGTGAGCAAGGCTTGGTGGGAATGGGACCCACCAAGCCAGACACGGGATATAATCTCCTGGTGTGCTGTTTGCTAAGACCTTTGGAAAAGCGCAGTATTTGGGCGCAAGTATTCCATTTTGCCAGGTACCACTGTCATGGCTTCCCTTGACTAGGGAAAGGAAATCCCCTGACCCCTTGCACTTTCCGGGTGAGGCGATGCCCTGCCCTGCTTTGGCTTGCCCACTGTCCAACCAGTCCCAGTGACATAAACCTGGCACCTCAGTCGGAAATGCAGAAATCACCTGTCTTCTGCATTGATCACGCTGGGAGCTGCAGACTGGAGCTGTTCCTATTTGGCCATCTTGGAAGAATGAACATTTTTAACAGGTACTCCAGGGACTTGTGAGTTGAAAACCATGGAACTATATCAGACTACCTCAAAAATATCCCCAAATGTTTATAAACAAAGCCAAGGCCATGCATTCAGGCCCGGTGAGGTCCAGGAACTGTGCAAGAGGCCTCTGGCTCAGAGGGGCTGAAACAGGTCTATTTTGCCATTTCTTTAGATCTTCTTTGATATTTTTTATTAGCATTGTTTAGTTTTGGGAACATAAATCTTGTATATGTTTTGTTAAATTTATACCTTAAGTAATTCATTTTTATTGAACAATTGATAAATAGTACAAGTATTTTTCATTTCTGTGTCCCTGTGTTTATTGCTAGTATATAAGAATACAGTTGATTTTTGTATATTTATCTTGTATCCTGCAAACTTGCTGAACTCATTTATTTCTTGGAGTATTTTTGTTGATTACTTATCACTTTCTCTGTAGACAATCATGTAATTTTAAAATAGAAATAGTTTCATTTATGTCTTCCTTATTTGAATGCTTTTAAATTTTCTTTCCTTGCCTTATTGCTTATTAACTTTTGCCACTATTTTGAGTAAGATTGGTGAGGGTGGACATATTTGCCTTATTTCTGATCTTAGGGGAAAAGCCTCATTTTTTACCAAGTATAATGTTAGCTGTAGGGTTTTTGTTGTAGATGCTCTTTATCATGCTGGGGAAATTATCTTCTAGTCTTATTTTTCTGAGTTTTTATGATGAATGGGTGCTGATTTTGTTAAATGTTTTTTCTGCATCGATTGATATGCATGTGGCTCTTCATTTTTAGCCTGTTAAGGGGTTGAATTACACTGATTGATTTTCAAATACTGAATCAGGCTTGCAACCCTGGTATAAATCTCACTTGGTCAGAGAATATAATTCTATGCTGAATTCAATTTGCTAATACTTTGTTAAGGATTTTTGTGTTTATATCATGAGGGATATTGATCTTTAGTTTTCTTTTTGCACTGTCTTTACCTGGTTTTGGTATTAAGACAATACTAACCTCCTAAAATGAATTGGGAAATATTCATGCCTCTTCTATTTCCTGGAAAAGATTGTATAGAATTAGTGTTAATTCTTTTTTAAATGTTTGGTAAAGTTCTCCAGTGAAACCATCTGGATGTGGAGATTTCATTTTTGGGAGTTTTAAGATTACAAATTCAATTTCCTTCATAGTTACAAATCTGAATTATCTATTTCATATAAGTAATTTGTGGCACTTTGCATTTTCTGAGGAATTGGTCCATTTCATCTAACTTGTCAAATTTACATATGTAGACTTGTTAATATGCATGTAGACTTTTAAATAATCAGGGAATACTACTGTGTCCAGAGTTGGTTCCTTCTGGTGGTTTCTTGGTCTTACTGACTCCAATAGTGAAGCCGCAGACCTTCATGGTGAGTGTTACAGCTCTTAAAGGTGGCACGGACACAAAGAGTGAGCAGCAGCAAGATTTATTGTGAAGAGCAAAAGAACAAAGCTTCCCAGAGTGGAAGGGGACCTGAGTGGGTTGCTGCTGCTGACTGGGGTGGCCAGCTTTTATTCCCTTATTTGTCCCCACCCACATCCTGCTGATTGGTCCATTTTACAGAGCACCAATTGGTCCATTTTACAGAGTGATGATTGGTGCATTTACAATCTTTTAGCTAGACACAGAGCACTGATTGGTGTTTTTTTACAAAGTGTTGATTGGTGCATTTGCAATCCTTTAACTAGGCACAGAGTGCTGATTGGTGCGTTTTTTACAGAGTGCTGATTGGTGCATGTACAATCCTTTAGCTAGACTCAGAGCACTGATTGGTGCATTTACAGTCCTCTAGCTAGACAGAAAAGTTCTCCAAGTCCCCACTCAACCTAGGAAGTTCAGCTGGCTTCACCTGTCAATCCCCCCTCTAAACAGGACACCCCAACTGCTGTTGGGAATTGGGCGATGACTGTTCTAGCTACTTCCTGCTGGATAGGGGCAAAGAAAGGGCCCTGCAGTTGTAGTGTCCTCCAGAGGGGAACTCTTTAGGCCAGTCAAAGGGCCAGCAGGTCAGTCCAAGGGTCCTCAGTAGAAGTGGTTAGTTGAGCTCATTTGGGGTTCCACTTGTAAGACCATCTGTAGTTTGATGGCCTCGATCCTACAGGAAACAAATTTGACAAGGAGGTTAAAAATACAGGGCCTGAAGGTGAGTAATAGCAAGATGTCTGTCACGGGACCTAGAAAGGGGAGAAGCCATGTCGCCCAACTTCAGAAGTTGGTATAAGAGTTTGAAAGGCATTATCTGATTTCAGAAGCCTTTTCCTGTAAATGCCGGGGGGCATCTCATACTATCCCTGACTGAAGTGTAAAAACAACACTCTTTCCCTAAGAAGGTGCAGAGGCCTTGTTTCTCAGAAGTGAGGAGGTCTAGGCCTTGGGATTTTTGGAGAGTCTCTGCTGCCAAAGGGTCTATTTGAGATTGTAGAGTAAGGATAGATTTCATTATTTCTTGCAAACTGTCTGAGAAATCCTTTGAGATTGTGTGGTAGTAGGATAGTGAAGTGGACAAACTTGCTAGTCTGGTTCCTGTAGCAGTGGCCATTCCTAACCCTATAAGTAGGGGTATTATTTGTATGGCCCTGCACTTATGCACTTGAACTTTGAGGGGCACTGATAGGGTCTGATTTCCTGGGGCAATGTTAATGTTGGGACTTAGGAAGACTAAGGTGCAGGTGCCTGTCCTGTTGGTGGGGAGGCAGATATCGGTTGAAGTTCCACATAAGAAGAATATGCCTTGGCTGGGTAGACAGAAAATTACCCTGGCTTTTAAAGGAATAGGGTACACTGTTTTTTCTTTACTACTTCTATCGCTCTCTTTTTCTCTCTTTCCTTCTCTGTCTCTCTTTTTCTCTCTCTCTGCCTTTCTCTCTGGCTCCTTCTTTTTCTCTTTGTCTCTTCCTCTTTCTCTCTCTTTCCTTCTCTTTGTCTTTCTCTGCCTCTGCCAGCCACTTATGCTGCTGTTCTCCCCTCTCCTTCCCCTTTTGATGCATTCAGCAGTGTAAGACTGCCACCTCCTTGGGTTTTTGCACTGCATGCAATAACTCCATGGTTTCCTTGTGATATTTAAAGGGGGTTCCCCCAGAGGTTAGGAACTCCCTTTCTTTCCATATTGCAGCATGGGGCATGTAGGAGTAGATAAGCATACTTGCTATCTGTATACACATTTATTCTTTCTCCTTTTCCCAGTTCTAAGGCTCGGGTAAGTGCCATTAGTTCTGCTAACTGGGCACTGGTCCCTGGGGGAAGAGGCTTACTTTCAAGTACTATTACATCACTAACTATGGCATAACCTGCCTTTCATATCCTATTCTCCACAAATGAACTTCCATTGATATATAGGTTAAGGTCAGGATTAGCTAAGGGGAATTCTAAGAAAGCCTCTTGGGTGGCATAAGTCTGGACTATAATTTGTTGGCAGTCATGCTCGACTGGTTCTCCATCCTCTGGGAGAAAAGTGGCAGGGTTGAGGGCCACACACGTGCATATTTGAAGCACTGGTCCCTCAAGAAGTAGTGCCTGGTATCTGAGCAGGCAGTTGTCTGATAACCATAAACTTCCTTTGGCATTTAGTATGCCATTTACGTCATGAGAAGTCCAGACAGTGAAATCCTTTTCTTGTATTATTTTGATAGCCTCTGACACTAAGATGGCCACCACTGCAATTACCCATAAACAGGCCAGGGTTTTGCTTTTATATCAATTTCCTTACTTAGGTATGCCACTGGTTGTGGGGTTATCCCACGAGTCTGCGTAAGGACTCCAAGAGCTATTCCTGCTCTCTCTGTGACATATAAAGAAAAGTTTTGTCCTGTGGGAAGGCTTAAGGCTGGAGCTTGTACTAGGGCCTGCTTTAAGGTTTTGAAGGCTGTTTCTGCCTCTGGTTCCCATTCTACTATATGAGTATTTGCCCTCTGGGTCTCCTTGATTAGATTATAGAGGGGTCTGTCTATCTCGCTGTATCTGGGGATTCATAGTCAGCAAAAGCTGGCGATTCCAAGGAAACCCTGCAACTGTTTTAATGTCTTAGGGTGAGGATAAGGCAGTATAGGCTGTGTTCCTTCCTTTCTGAGGGCCCTGGTTCCTCTGGTTAAGATTAGGCCTAGATATTAGACTTGTTGTAGGCAGAGCTGGGCCTTCAATTTAGACGCCTTGTACCCTTGATTAGCTAGAAAGTTCAAGAGATCTAGAGCAGCCTGCTGGCATGAGGCTTCCAAACTGGTAGCCAAAAGTAAATCATCCACATACTGAAGGACCAGAGTGCCTGGACTTGAGAAGTAGCCTACATCTTGGGCCAGTGCCTGACCAAACAGATGAGGGCTATCCCTAAACCCTCGGGGCAAGACCATCTACATAAGTTGGGACGTGTGGTCTGTGTGATCCTCAAAGGCAAGGAGAAACTGGGAGTCAGAGTGCAGGGGAATACAGAAGAAGGCATCCTTGAGGTCCAGAACAGTGAACCATTCTGCTTCCTCTGGTATTTGAGAGAGCAGAGTATAGGGATTGGGTACAGCTGAGTGTAGAGGAATTACTGCCTCATTGATGAGTCTAAGATCTTGCACTAGTCTCCACTGACCATTCGGGTTTTGTACTCCTAGAATTGGGGTGTTGCAGGGACTGCTGCATTTTCTTACTAAGCCTTGAGCTTTTAAATGTGTAACAATATCCTGTAATCCTTTATGAGCTTCAGACCTTAAGGGATATTGCCTTTGATAATGAAAAGTGGTGGGGTCTTTTAGCCTGATTTGGACCAGGCAGGTTTTTTTTGCCCTTCTGAATTGTCCTTCCAATGCCCAGACTTCAAGGTTGATTCCCTCCTCAAGCAGGAGACAACAAATGGGTAATTTGTTCCCCATATTCATGTAGATAATAGCTCCAGCTTTGGCTAATATGTCCCTCCCTAATAAGGGTGTGGGACTTTCAGGCATAACAAGAAAGGCATGGGAAAAGAGCAAAGTCTCCCAATTACAACTGAGGAGGTGGGAGAAATACCTGGTTACAGGCCATCCCAGGATTCCTCAGATGGTAACAGATCTTGAGGACAGCTGTCCAGGACAGGAGATTAACATTGAGAAAGCTGTGCCAGTGTTCAGGAGGAAGTCAATTTCCTGGCCCTCAGTGGTTAAATGTACCCAGAACTCAGTGAGGGTAATGACATGAGCTGGCACTTGCCCTGGGCACCCTCAGTCCTTTTGCTGGATCATCTGGTTGGGGGCTTCTGGCCCAGAGAACTTTTGCCCTCTGGGGCAGTGCACCTTCCAGTGATTGCCTCGGCATAGTGGACATGGGCAAGGGGGCAGCTTGTTTCTCATTGGACAATCTTTTTTAAAGTGTCCTTGCAAACCACAGTGATAAAAAGCCCTACTGGGTGATTCGCCTGCTCTATTTTCTGTCCTCTCTGAATCACCAAGGTTTGTTTGTCTGAGGGCCATGACTAAGGCTGCTGCCTTTCTCTGATCTCGTTTTTCCTTTTCGGCCTGTTCCTCTTGGTCCCTATTATAGAACACTGAGGTTGCCGGGTTTAATAATGCCTCCAGATTTTGTTCAGGGCCCAGAGCTCACTTTTGGAGCTTTCTCCTGATATCTGCGGCTGATTGGGTAACAAACTTATCTTTTAGGATTAATTGACCCTCGAGTGAGTTGGGTAACAGGGGAGTATATTTTCTTAAGGCCTCCTGTAGCTGCTCAAGGAAGGCAGAAGGATTTTCTTCCTTTCCCTGGGTTATGGTGGACATCACTGAATAATTCATGGGCTTTTTCCTAATTCTCCTTAGTCCTTCTAGAACACAGTCGACAGATGTTTGTGACTCCAGTCCCCATGATCTGAGTCGAGGTCCCAGTGGGGATCCATACTGGAGACAGCTTGCTGACCTGTAGGGAATTTGTCCCTTTCTTCGACTGCCATTCTGTCATTTACTTGACAAAGATACCAGGTATCTCCAAACTCTCCAGCTACAGCTAAAGCCACATTCTTTTCATTAAAGGCCAGGGTTTGATCTAACAATAGCATGACATCTCTCCAAGTGAGATCGAAGGTTTGCCCTAGACCCTGTAGGACATCTATATACCTATCAGGATCATCTGAAACCTTCCCCAGGTCTGCCTTGATTTGCTTTAAATCAGAGAGGGAGAAGGGGACATGTATCCAGGTTGGGCCAAATTCTCCTCCCCCTACAGGTTGAAGGGGACATAACCGATAGCCTGGGGGTTTTTGTGGTCCTTTGGAGATTTCTTTGGTTGTTTCCTTCTGGGTTGGGGAGATTAGAGGAGACTTATCATTAACAGCAAGGGGAGCTATATGGAGGCTAGGATATGGGGGTAAGCTGAGAGGTCCTCCTGTGGGATGTAAATTGCAAGCTTTGCATAGTTGTGGATTGTCCTTCAATGAAAAGAAAGCTTGGCCATAAGGTATTTCACTCCATTTGCCTTCCTTCTTACAGAAAAGGTCAAACTGCAGGATAGTATTGTAATTTATACTTCCCTCAGGTGGCCATTTTTCCCCAGCAGAGAGAGAATATTGGGGCAGGCCATAGTACAGAAAAAAATAAGTCACTTCTTTTTCCGGGTTTGGGGGTCAAATTTGTCCCAATGGCTTAGGATGCATTTCAAGGGTGAGCCTGTTGATGCCTGAGTGTTTCCCATCTGAAAGAAAAAACCACCCACAGTTTTGGTTTGTATATTTTCCCCTGCCCCACCCAAGAACCTGCAATGGTCCCTGGACCCTGCTGATCAGAATAGTTGCACTCACTGATGCAGCAGCAGAAACTCCTCTTGCCCAAGAACCCACAACAGTCCCTGGATCCTGCTGTTGGGATAGTTGCACTCACCGATGCAGCAGCAGATCCCTTTCTTGCCCAAGAACCCACAAAGGTCCCTGGATCCTGCTGATCAGAATAGTTGCGCTCACCAATGCAGCAGCAGAAACATTAGTTTTCCTCTTAGACTGCAAAGAGGACCAAGGAAGGTCAGATTTAGTGGCCCTTACCGACACATTCTCAAAAACCTGTTAGAGTCCTAAGTGTTCTCCTGTTAGTATTGGGACCTTACCCCTGTCCTATAAAGATGTTATGCCCCAAAAATGAAGTGGGGGGCCATACCCTGAGGGAGGGAAGGAATCTCCAGAGTTGGAAGAGTGACGCCTTTTGTCCTCACTTCTCATCATATGAATAGGAAGGATATCATTTCTGAGGCTCCCCGTATCCTACCTTCAGGAATAGCTTTTGTTAGGCCTGCTAGTCTGAGGAGGGATCCTAAAATTCCAGGTAGTACCCCCCCTCCCTGATGGGACTTTGAGCAAAAATTATGTCTTTCTGACTGGTAAGCCCGGGTGCCTAAAGAAGGGAGCAGAGTCCTGAAGTTTATACTAGAAATCATTCTTATAGGAGAAACTAGAAAAGCACCAGAGACAGGGAGTGGTTTTTAGAAGCAGGACTAGCCTCGGAGAAGAGAGGTGAGAGGAAGTTTGTCTGACAGGCATTAGGACCCAGGAGGCAACGGTCAGGATAGATAGGATAGATGGGGGAGTCTCACTTGGGTGACGTGACTTTGAGAGTTCTTCTCATGGCTACAGGGTCAACCAACTTTTTGTCAGGACCCCGGAGCTGAATGGCTTTCCTCTCTGTCGACCCTCGGCTCAGCCTGGAAGTACAGGAAAAGCAGAAGCTGGTTCCAGGAAAACCAATGCTCCCAACTCCGAAGAGTTGTGTGTTGTTAGAGAGCCCTTTCCCAGAAAGCCTGACACCCGTGTGTTTAGTCCAGTGGCCGCACTAGTTGCTTTTAACTGGCTGACAGGTGCCAATGTTTAGCCCCTGAATTCTAAGGAAAAATACGACAGAATAACAAGCGAAAGAGGTCTGATGGTACGAACCACTTGGCAATAGTCCCATCTGGGTCACCAAGATGTGTCTGGAGTTGGTTCCTTTCGGTGAATTCTTGGTCTTGCTGACTTCAAGAATGAAGCTGCGGACCTTCGCAGTGAGTGTCACAGCTCTTAAAGGTGGCATGGACCCAAAGAGTGAGCAGCAGCAAGATTTATTGTGAAGAGTGAAAGAACAAAGCTTCCACAGTGTGGAAGGGGACCCAAGTGGGTTGCTGCTGCTGGCTGGGGTGGCCCATTTTTATTCCCTTATTTGTCTTCACCCACGTCCTGCTGATTGGTCCATTTTACAGAGTGCCAATTGGCCCATTTTACAGAGTGCTGATTGGTGCATTTACAGTCCTTTAGCTAGACACAGAGCACTGACTGGAGTGTTTACAATCCTCTAGCTAGACAGAAAAGTTCTCCAAGTCCCCACTCGACCTGGGAAGTCCAACTGGCTTCACCTCTCACTACCTGTGATGTCTGTAGAATATGTAATGGAGCTCCTGTTTCATTCTTAATATGGGTAGTAATTTGTGCCTTTTCTTGTCAGTCTTGCTAGAGATTTGCCTATTTTATTGATCTTCTTAAAGAACCAGTATTTTTGTTTCATTGATTTTTCTCTATTGCTTTTCTGTTTTCAATTTTATTGATTTCTGCTCTTATCTTTATTATTTCTTTTCTTTTGTTTGCTTTGGATTTATTTTGCCCTTTTCTTTCTAAGTTCTTGAGGTAGAAGTTTAGATTATTGATATGAGACTTTTCCCTTTTTCTAATATATGCATTTGATACATGTATTAGGAAAAACAAACATTTTCTTCTGAGTACTGACTTACCTCTGTACTACAAATTTTGATATGTTGTATTCTCATTTTTATTCAGTTCAATGAATGTGTTTATTTATTTATGGTGTTAATGTTTCCACTGTAATAGATTTGTCTCTTTCTCCTTTCAGTTCTATCAGTTTTTGTTTCCCATATTTTGTAGCTTTTATGTTTGTGCATGTGACTTCTTCTTTGACTCATGAATTACACAGACATATGTTGTTTAGTTTCTAAGTGTTTGGAGATTTTCTTCTTAATTTTATGTTTTTCATTTCTAGCTTTACTCCATTGTTTTTGGAGAACATACTTTGTGTGTTTTCAATTGTTTTTAATTTGTTCAGGTTTGTTTTATGGGCCAGGATGTAGACTGTCTAGGTAAATGTGCCGTGGATACTTGGAAAAAAAATATGTGTTCTTCTGTTAAATGGAGTGTTGTATAAATGTCTATTAGTTCTTGGTGGCGGATGGTGTTGAATTCTATATACTTGATGACTTTCTATTTGTTCTATCAATTGTTGAGAGAATGGTGTTCATGTCTCCACTCTAATAGATTTTTCTATTTCTCCTTTCAGTTCTATCAGTTTTTGCTTCCCAAATTTTGTAGCTTTTATGTTTGTGCATGTGTCTGTTTTAGTGCACTGAATGTAAAGAGAGGTTTAGTTAAAATAAAGGCATGAACTTTGTTCTGTGGGTTGACCAGCTGACACAACTGTGCCAGGTACTGGGAAGGAGAGGCACTGCAAGTGTAAAGGGCAAGCACTTGCATCTCTGGGCAAATCGTCACTCACTGGACACCTCTCAGTCTGGCCGAAGTCCCTGAAATGTATCTCTTATGGTGGAAGTCTCCAAGTTCTCCGTGTCACTTATCATCATTACTACCTTGAAATGAAGGCAACTCCAATGTTCTTTATAAGGGCTCTTAAAAAATGAGTTATTAAATGTGAATTGATTTGCTTAAGTCATAATTTAAAAAACAAAAACTAATTTAAAAATCTGTCATGTATTGTCATTATTAAATGTTATATATAACATTTTCCATATTAACTTCCCTACTTCCTCATAAGAATATTTTCACCTACAAGGAAAAAGTGTAATCCTAAAGATGTGACCATTTTTTGAAGGGTTAGCTTTCCTTCCTTTTTATGATAATAACACAATAAATGTTTTTAATACAAACATGTATGTATTAATACCATGTGCTATCCTCATGACTTTTTTTTTGTTTTTTTTTTTTTGAGACAGAGTCTCACTCTGTCACCCAGGCTGGAGTGCAGTGGCACAATATTGGCTCATTGCAACCTCCGTCTTCCAGGTTCTTGTGCCTCAGCCTCCCAGGTAGCTGGGATTACAGGCATGTGCCACCAAACCCAGCTAATTTTTGTAGTTTTAGTAGATGTGAGGTTTCACCGTGTTGGCCAGGCTGGTCTCTAACTCCTGGCCTCAAGTGATCCACCTGCCTCACCCTCCCAAAGTGCTAGGATTACAGGTGTGAGCCACCATGCCTGGCCTCCTCATGACTTTTTTGCTTTCTTATTTATTATAATATTCTTTAGGAAATGAGTTTAAACTGGACATTATTTGTATTGAAGAAGGAAGTTCTGGATAGTAGGAATTAAGGGCCTTTGCTTGTTACCACACCATAAGGTGGCCAAGTCCAAGCTAGGGAATTGCTGCTTCTTCATTTCAAGAAGTCCTTGTCTTTTGGTTTCATGTGTGAATGGAAAACAAATCTTGGGACCCCAAAATCACTAAGCCAAAGGGAAAAGTCAAGATGGGAACTGCTTCACACAAATCTGCTTCCCGTTCAAAGATAAAAAGCTACATACCTTCCTCACAGTTTGCCCCCACTAGGAAATTCCTTGTGGACCCCAAGATCTTTACTCTAAAACAGTTCTGTCAAATTTCACCCTGATGATGTAAATTGATAGTTTATCTTCACAGGTACAGGTCAAAGGACAGAACTCAAGATCATCCCTCTGCTCACCTGAGACAAATGCATGTCTGACTGCTCCCTCTTGCCCTATGCTTATTATATCTTAGTAAAAATGCAGATTCATTGAGCTTGATGAATGCATAAGTGACTATTCTTCTACCCCCTCACATGTGAAGACCTGATCAAAGACTCAAAAGAATGTAACCGTTTGTCTCTTATCTACCCACACCTTTTAAAAATTTATTCCTCTTTCCGCAGTATCTGCTCTTTCTCCTTTAAATATTGAAGCCCTCAAAATCATCTTTGGAGAAAGGCACAGACCTGTCTCCCAGGTGTGTGTCCTTAACCTTGGCAAAATAAACTTCTAAACTGATTGAGACCTGGCCAGGCATGGTGGCTCATGCCTGTAATCCAAGTACTTTGCAAGGCCAAGGCGGGCAGATCACCTGAGTTCAGAAGTTTGAGACCAGCCTGGCCAACATGGCAAAACCCTGTCTCTACTAAAAATACAAAAATTAGCCAGGCGTGGTGGTGGGCGCCTGTAATCCCAGCTACTCAGGAGGCTGAGGCAGGGACAATTGCTTGAACACAGGAGGTGGAGGTTGCAGTGAGCCGCGATCGTGCCATTGCACTCCAGCTTGGGCAACAGAGTCAGATTCCATCTCAAAAAAAAAAAAAAATTTGATTGAGACCTGTTTCAGATATTTTTTGGTTTGCATATGCCATTCAGGAGACCATATTTTTCAAAGTATTGGGCAGCTACTTTCTGTTAGGCTCAGAGGGAGACAGAGATAAAGGAGGCAGAGGTTTTGCTTTTAAGCAGTTGACAATCCTAAAGCCTCAAAGTGCTACCATTTGAATACTAGTGGTTCTAGGCAAATTCTTAACTGCTCTTGTTGTCTTCACCCACTCGGACCTCAGCAGAAAGAATCACTGAGAAGGTAAAGAGGGAAAAGATGGATTGTGATTATATGATGTTGATGCATGATTCAGTGAAATATAAAGTAAGGAAACAGGGACTGTCTGTAAACTGTGCTACTTAAAAAGGAATGACATGCTTCCCAGTCCTTCTAGGGCACTTAAAATGTCATTTGATTATAAAGTTAAATGTATAGACAGGTCTCAGGGAAAATATGTATTGAGTTTTCAAAACCCTTTTAATCCACTGTACCCAGTGGCTAATTTTGAGGAAGCAGAGTCTTGACAAGGTTGTTTCCTGCCAAGCAGGCTGTGGGGAGGTGCTTGGGCAACTGCTTGGTTTACTTTTTAAGCAGGTGTTTCGCTTGGCATGCGGTCTCTCTTTGGGAAATGGCTGGTCCTGCAGGCCCTTACATAACCTTCTTCTCAGACAAGTCCTGCCCCGCCCTTCATGCCATGGCTCTTGCAGCCCACAGTCTGTTTAAATCTTTGATGTCTTTTAAGATGCAGGGCCACAGCCCCTATGAAGAGCTCCTATCTCAATTCAACCTGCTGGGATTTCCTCATCCTTGCAACATACAGGTTTAGTAACCTATACCTGTCACTTAAAAAATATAGGGACAGGCCGGGCGTGGTGGCTCACACCTTGTAATCCCAACACTTTTGGAGGCCAAGGCAGGCGGATCATGAGGTCAGGAGTTCGAGACCAGCCTGACCAACATGAAGAAACCCCCGTCTCTACTAAAAATACAAAAATTAGCCAGGTGTGGTGGTAGGTGCCTGTAATCCCAACTACTTGGGAGGCTGAGGCAGGAGAATCGCTTGAACCCAGGAGGCGGAGGTTCCAGTGAGCTGAGATCGTGCCATTGCACTCTCCAGCCTGGGTGACAAAGTGAGACTCCATCTCAAAAAAAAAAAAAAAAAAATATATATATATATATATATATATATGGACAGCAGAGCGTAATAGTTAAGACTTCAGGCTCTTTATGGAGGCCTCTGGATTCAAACTCACCACTTACTGGACCAGTTTTTTGGTATATCTCAGCCTCAGTTCCTTCATCTGAAAATGATGATGGTAATGTCACAGGTTAAGTTAATTCTTTTTTTTCTTTTTTTTGAGACAGAGTCTCACTCTGTCGCCCAGGCTGGAGTACAGTGGTGCCATCTCGGCTCACTGCAACCTCCACCTCCTGGATTCAAGTGATTCTCCTGCCTCAGCCTCCTGAGTAGCTGGGACTACAGGCACACGCCACCACACCTAGCTAATTTTTGTATTTTTAGGGGAGATGGAGTTTCACCATGTTGGCCAGGATGGTCTTGATCTCTTGACCTTGTGATCTCCCCCCCTTGGCCTCCCAAAGTGCTGGCCTCAGAGATGTGAGCCACTGCGCCTGGCGTAAGTTAATTCTTATAAAGATGTTTAGAACAACTCAAAGGTCCATCAATGGATAAATGATTAAAAAGCTGAGTGCATATATGAATTTTGTTTATATATGTTTATATAATTTTTGACATTTTGTTTATCTACTTATCCATTGATGAATTCCCTCTTTAAAAGGAAATTCCTTCCTAAAAAAGAATGAAATTTGGATTCATGCTACAACGTGTATGAAATGTGAAGACATTATGCCATGTGAAATAAGCCAGACACAAGAGGACAAATACTGTGTGATTCTACTTATATGAAGTATCTAGAATAGTCAAATACATAGTGACAGAAAGCAGAACAGTGGCCAAGAGAGGCTCGGGGAAAGGGGACATTGGGAATCATGGTTTAACGGGTATAGAGTTTCAGTTTGGGATGATCAAAAAAGTTCAGGAGATGAACAGTGGTCAAGATTACAAAACGATGTGAATGTATTTAATTATGCTGAACTGTACACTTAAACAATGATAAGTTATCTAGTATTTTTTACTACATCAAAAAATAGAGTTAAAAAAAAGTGCTCCGAAGAATGTCTGATACATAGTAAGTTCTCTGTATGAGTTATCTGTGGTATCTCTTGCTTACTGATGTTGCTCTTTAACACTTGCATTTTCACTCGGCATTCAGTTTGATGTCATCTCTTCAATTTCGGGGCAAGGATCTCATCATAATTTGCCTTGTCCTTCACAGACCTGACAGTGTACTTTGCGTGTAGTTGGACCCTGTAAATCATTGACTGGTAGTGCAAATTCCAAATGGCCTGTTTCATAATGATGTGACCTATGCTGTTACTCCAGTGGAGTTTATCTCAGTGTTTTCTCTGTGGGAGGCTGTTAGCATGGTGACTAAGAGCTAGGATCTGAAGTCAAGCAGATCTGAGTTTAAATTCCAGTTTTGCCATTTACTAGCTGTGTACCTTTGGAGAAGTCACTCAGTCTGTCTCAGCTTCTATTCAATTGTGACTAGGATCAATAATACCTACTTTCACATAGTTACTGTAATGATTAAAATGAAATAATTATATAATAAAATTAAATAACACATGGCCCATCCTAGGGGCTCAATAAAGCGTAGTTAAGATAAACATTTTTTATCCTAAGCAACACTACCACCTTGACTTCAACACTCAGAGAGATAATTTCTGAAACCAGCCTTTTGCTTGTAGTGGATGCCAATCTCTGCACTACTGTGGATGTTTCTGCAGCAAAGGATAATGTCTTGAGACCCTAACTACTCAGGTGGATTGTGGGACTTAATGTGCTTCCTAGACCCAGCAGAGTCAGATGTACCAGGAAAATTCTAAAAGCCCTAGCAGAGGGAGAAAAGAAGCTTTCTTAACTCAGAGGGAGTTTCCACTTAATGCCGACAGCTACTCTTAGGTGTGAGTGGCGGCTCAGAGCCTGCAGGGGAGGAAATGCTAAGCATAGTTAGAGCAAAAAGGCTGGGCCTTTCTCCAAAGTCCCTAAGAGATGGAGAGAAGAGGAATTACTGGCCTACCCAGCCCTAAAGTACACACATGAGGAGCAGATACATTGTTCAAAGGCTGAACCTGTTTTTTTAAAAAAACAATGTCTGGTGTGAATGACTTTGATAGCAGCCAGGAACAGGAAGTAGAGTGGCAGCTGCACAGATGAATCCCCGAGAACTGAGTTTTTCCTGTAGCAGGAACCAGATCTGGGCAGATTAAATCTTGCTCTCTCTGAAACACCTCAGGGAGGCGTTCCAGAGTGAAGAATGGGGCATTCTCTTAGCCGACAGAAGGGGCACGTGGCCATCCCGAGAGGTGAGTGTTGGGAAACAAATGAGATTGTCTTGGAACTGGCATTCCAGGAAGTCTAGAAAGTGTCCTGAGCAAATAAAATACACTTGTGGGCTGGAAGGAGACCTTTGATTTTACAACATGTGAGGAGACTCCAGAATACAAAGCGAAGAGAGAGAGAGCAAGCTGAGAAAAAAAGAGGGAGAGCAAAAGTGTCAAGAGAACACACTTGATGTGGAGCAGTTAAGAAGAAAGAGGCCAGAGGACTGTACCCATGCTGTTGCACAGAGCACTTACCACCTGACCAGGAGCCACTGACACCACCCCCTGCCATCTGTTGCCATTTCTCTGGCTGTCATGCACCTGGTGGTACAGAGGTACTCTGTATGTGTCAGCCATGGCCTCAAACACAGATGAGTTCCATTTTCCTGTCCATGGAAAATATGCGTAGCTAATCTTCCAAAGAACTTTACATTTCAAAGCTCCTATGTCTAACTTATGAATCTGCTCTTAATCATTACCCATAGCTTGAGAACTGTCGCCCTAACCCAACTTTAAGAGATGTTTATCTGTGTCACTGAAGACATCAATTCTCATAAATGGTGGGGAGATGCATATAGATATATGTCTATATATAGCAGGTTACCAAGTAGAATGTGCAATGTGTAGTCTTAACCATGAAAAAAACATGCTCAAGAAAAAAAGACTAGAAAGTTAGTTTATAGGAGTTATATTCACTTCCTTCTCGATACCTGATACGTACTATAGTTTCCAAATTTTTAGAAGTGAACAGATTACTTTTAGAATCTTTCTTTCTTTCTTTTTCTTTCTTTCTTTCGTTTTCTTTCTTTCTTTCTCTCTCTCAATATGTTTTATATGTAAGTTTCAAAGAAAAAAAGAAATTTCCCACAGCTGCAAAAGCCACATTTCCCTTCAAAGCAAGATGAACAGCCAAGAACTCCTTTCTCTGGGCCATGGATGGGTAGAAGGGTGGTGGGATTGGCAATGACCATCTATTTCTTAAACGGTGGCCTTGAAGGCCATGATGAGCAACAGGCTTCTTGGAAGAAAGGTGTGATATTAATTCAGGGCTTCCTAAATTATATTTTAATTTCATAATAGAAACAATACGTGTAGAGTTTCAAAAACACATTCTCACACTTTTCAAAGCAAGTGTCAAATTACTGAGATAACCTGGCTTTTAATCTCTTCTATTACACATTATTAGTACCGCTAGACTATCAATTTAATTTGGCATATATTTGCTACTTATTATTTACAAGGCAGTTTGCAGAAATGCAAAGCTGAACTTTAATCCAGCGAAAGGGAAAATACAGGTAGATACATAACAATATCACAAGTCAATATATACAATAAATATGGCAAAAGGCAGTCAAAATGCTGTAGGCTTAGTATAATAACTTTTTATACTTTCTGAATCCTTTGTAGTCAATATGAGAATTATAAATATAACAATTTGAACTTTCTAAGCAGTCAGTTGAGTATTTGATGACTAAAAAACTCCCTGGTCAGAAGGCTGAGGCAGGAGGATTGCTTGAACCCAAGAGGCGGAGGTTGCAGTGAGCTGAGATTGAGCCACTGCACTCCAGCCTGGGTGACAGAGTAAGACTTCATCTCAAAAGAAAATAATAATGAAATAAAATAAAAATTTACTGGGTCAATTAAGATTTTCAATGAGCAGCATTTCTTTTATTCTATTTAATTTTTAGAATTGTGTCTCTGAGAGACTATGATGATTATTTGGAGCTGCTATAAGAAGTTTAACTATCTCCTGGATTTGTTAACATTTTCTTTTCAGTAGATGTGCTCACAGAAATTATTTAGCTTTGTTTCTGTATTTTGGAACATTTTTTCTATGCGAAGCTTTTCCTGCTAAATACGCTTAAACCTTTATTTCACAATTTACAGAAGGTCTGACACCTTTCCCAGTGTTATTGCCAAGTGCCTGGGTGTGTGTTCTGACTCTGCCGTTTGCCACTCTGACACCAGTTCACTTTTCTGAGCCTCTATTTAACAACAGGACTTGAGTAGTTTGAAATAGTCCATACCATCATTATTTACTTTGGTTTGGTGGAAACTAGAAGCAGTGATGGTGCCTTAACTGGGGCATTTTTTAAAAAGACACTAACAGGTAACCATTTCTATTTCTATAAGCTCTTGGAGCTCCCTGCTGCATCCCACATGGCACCAGGCTACTGACAACCTTGCTCTCTCCTCTCTCCATATTTCTCCCATTTTCCTTCTCATCCCTACCCCTTCCCTTCTTGATGGTCTGAAGAACTCCAAACTCTTCTATTATGAAGAACAATTCCATTTCTTGAACCCATTCACAAACTCAATTTTGGGTTTACCTTAGCAAAACCAAACCCATTATGGTACTTAACAGAAGAAAAAAATTCAAATATAGGATCAGGCATTCATAAAACATAGTTGTGGGAGGAAAATAGCAACTTTTATTCTGCATGGGTGAAAGTTGTTAAGTAAACATTGTCAGTGTTATGTGATCTTCAGCTCTGAGTGCAACAAGGGTCTCTGAAGTTTTCTGATATTTGAATAACAGCAGCAGCATTATAACGTGACAGTGAATGATGGCCTCCCGACTTTTATTCCTTCTGGGCAATTAATTTTTAAAGAATCTGATTCCTTGTACTAAATCTCTTTCTGCTTGAAATACCCAAGGTGCTTTCTGTTTTCCTGCACTGAGCACTTATGATACAAATGAGGGAGTGAAGGCTCAGGTAGCTTAAGTCACTTGCTCAAAGGTCACATAACTTAGAAATGGTAGGTCTATTTGACATCAAAGCCCACACTGCTCTTCAACTCTGTATGTTTCTTAATTATGTTTTTCAGACATGGCTATACTTTTCAAGTAAAATTTACTTATAGTTACCAAGTACAAGTAAAATTATTTCAAGGAAGCAGGGATAGACATGAAATTTATTTAAAAATAAAACATAATTCCCATGAAGGAATTCTTATCTATGAACGCCTTTGAATTACAAGTGAAAGAAATTCCGTTTAAACTAACGTCTACATGAACAGAAACTTATTGCCACCCACACAAAGATATATTGTTGCATGACTGTAAAGGGTATATGTAGCTAGATTATGAATAATTGATGCAGAGCATTCTGAGATTATCACTTTATACCTTCCCTCCAATTTTTTCTGATGTCAGCTCTATTCTCTCAGACCAATTTCTTCAAGTTGTGGACAACATGCTACAAGTGGCTAAAAACCTATATGCTTACAATTGTATAACTAGAAAGGAAGGCTATTTTTCCCAATAGCTCCAAATAGAGAAAATCTGGAGAAGCACCCTACTTGCCCCACCTTGTGTCCCATGTTCATCCCTTGACCAACTTCTGTGGCCGAGGTGATAAAGTTATCTAAGAATATAGCAGTTCCCATTCAGATCACATGGCCACAGAAGATAGAATTCCCCCAAACAAGTGGAGTAACACAGACAATGACAATGAAGAATCATCTTAGCCTGAGTCCTCCAAACACCAGAGTCTTGCATTCAGGTAGTTTATTTAAGAAGTATTCTAAGGAGGAGGAGTGAGAGTCTGGAGGAGTAAAATAGGGAAGGAAAAACAAAAAACAATTTCATGATGCATTATTGATTTGGCAGCCACTATGGACAACTGTTGCTCAATCCTGCCAAGACCTTCTGAGGGTCTAACTTATGAGATGCATCTTAAAATTGCCCATCTGAGTGAAGAGAGAGAAAAGCATTTCTCCAGAGAGAGAAAAGCATTTCTCCACTGGCTTCCAACCATATTGGGCAAGCTTTGCCCCATGACTGTAATTATCTTACATTTCCATTTGGCTCATGGGTGGCAAGTGGCTTCCTATTGGTATCGCACACTTCATCATTAAAGTATCTCCAGGGCAGGAAGGATAAAATATTATCAGATTATTTTTGTGCAAAAGTATTCAAAGCCTGTCCAAAACTGGTTACTACAGTGATGCCTAAGAGGGCTGGAGAGGATATAAATTCATGCATTGTTGGGAACAGGCCCCCACATCTGGCCATAAACTGGCCCCAAAACTGGCCATAAACAAAATCTCTGCAGTGCTGTGACATGTTCATGAGGCCATGGCATCCATGCTGAAGGTTGTGGGTTTACTGGAATGAGGGCAAGGAACACCTGGCCCACCCAGGGCAGAAAACTGCTTGAAGGCGTTCCTGAACCACAAACAATAGCATGAGCGATCTGTGCCTTGAGGACATGTTCCTGCTGCAGATAACTAGCCAGACCCCTCCCTTTGTTTCGGCCCATCCCTTTGTTTCCCATAAGGAATACTTCTAGTTAATCCATAATCTATAGAAACAATGTTTATCACTGGCTTGCTGTCAGTAAGTATGTGGGTAAATCTCTGTTCGGGCCTCTCAGCTCTGAAGGCTGTGAGTTCCCTGATTTCCCACTCCACATGCTATATTTCTGTGTGTGTGTCTCTAATTCTTCTAGTGCCCCTGGGTTAGGGTCTCCCCAACTGAGCTGGTCTTGGCAATGCATAAAAAGTGGTCTAATAAATTCCACTCCCTTCACTGCTATAGTCCTTATGGCTGCAGCACATATGTCTTTCTAAAGCCTCTAGAATATTTGCTACTTCCTGTGCATTGGGTCCAATTAGCATGATATTATTAATATGATAGATCACAGTTATAGTCTGTAGAATGTCAAGATAGCCAAGATCTCTGCAGACTATATTGTGACAGAGAACAAGAGTGTTAATAAAAACCTGGGGTAAAGTGGCAAATATGTACTGCCTTTCTTTCTATGTATAAATGAACTCCTTTGGTCCTTATTGATGGAAATTAAGAAAGAGCAAACTCACCAGATCAATAGCAGCACACCAAGTGCCAAAGGCAGTCTTGTTCTCTTCTAGAAGACACCATATCTGATGTGGCAGACCTGATTTAAGCCACCACTTGGTTAAATTCACCCTCATTACCATGGTCCATAGAGTTCCTGTAGGGCTCACGTGGGTAATTAGTTGAGAATATAATGGATATCAATGCTCCTGCACTTTTTAATTATTTTTATTTTTATTTATTTATTTATTTTTGTGAGACAGACTCTCGCTCTGTCACCCAGGCTGGAGTATAGTGGCGTGACCTGGGCTCACTGCAACCTCTGCCCCCTGGGTTCAAGCAATTCTCCTGCCTCAGCCTCTTGAGTAGCTGGGATTATAGGTGCACGCTGCCAAGCCCAGCTAATTTTTGTATTTTTAGTAGAGATGGGGTTTCACCACGTTGGGTAGGCTGGTCTCGAACTCCTGGCCTAGGGTGATCCACCCACCCCGGCATCCCAAAGTGCTGGGATTACAGGTGTGTGCCATGGCACCCAGCCCACTCCTGCACTTTTAAAGTGTTTAATGGTGCTGCTAATCTCTGCAATTCCTCCCATATGTGTTATTACTTAGACATATTAACTTGGCTGAGGGGAAGGACAGTTGCAAGTGTCTTACCATGATGGCTCTTACTCTGTAGGCTGGAGAAAAATATGAAGGTTCTGCCAGTTAGTAACTATCCATATCCCGACAGCACATTCAGAAACCAGAGAAATAGCCAAAGGTTAGATCTAACAGATCCCCTGAACCCATTATGAGACATACTTGAGCTAAAATTGCATTTATCACTTGGCTTCTCTATGCCCCCATTCTAACTGGAGCATAATAAAGGTATTTCAGGTCCCTTGATTCAGAATCAACACAGAGCCACGTTCCTCATATACAACAGTTCTTGAAAAGTCTGAGGATTTTCTTTTTGCAGGTTCACAGTTACACTGATAAATAGTCTTAGATCCTTTTGGGGAATGTTTATCATATATCCTTGCAGTAGTATTGCAAAATCCTTCCTCAGGTTACCCATCTCTTGTTCAATGAGTGGGCTCCAGGTCTGTGAAATGACTTATCTGGAAAGTGGGTGAGGAAAATCTGTTTTTCTGAAGTGAAAACTGGTAAATGTTTCTGTTCACCAGCTCTTGATGTATTCTTTTTATTATATTAGGTTGGTGCAAAAGTGATTGCTGGTTTTGGCCATTATTTTTAATGTAATCACTTTTGCACCAACCTAGTAAGAGTAAGTAACATTTTGGTTGACTCTCTGTCGCCCTCGTCAGAATGCCCTGACTTGTCAGGCATTGCTGCAGATTCTTCAGGGTCAAGGCATATTGAATCCTACTCTAGCCTTGCAGTAGCTGTCATAGCAGCTATGTCCACATCACTCTAACGGGCCTGCCATTTGACCTCTTCCATTCCAGGTCCTGTCATCCCCTTGATACTAGGAATCTCAATTCCATGGCAATATCTTCTGTCAAGCCCAGCCTATGTAAGACAGTTATCACAAAGTGCTCAAATAATGAGTGCTCCTCAGCACTGCACTCCTCATTGCTTTCATGAAAGAGGTGTCCTCTGGATCCTCCTAGGAAACATTGTCAAGTGCCAGCTTCTCTGATCACACATAATACATTCATTCTAATATTTTTACCTCCTTGAATCTTTGGACCCTTTCCTCAAAAAAAAGTTACAAAGTTACATCCTGTGCAAACATCTGATTGGTTGCAGAAAGAGACCAATCAGAGGTTGAAGTGAAGTTACAAAGTTATACTGCTATGCAAATGAAGACTTGGCTCACAACCAGCCTGATTTGTTATGGGAGGAGACCAATCAGAGGTTCTTTCAATTTTTCATCTGCCACACAGAAAACGGTGGGGGAGGGAGTGGTTGCAAAGGGAGTGGCCTTTGGTCCTTTCGTTACTTGAGCATGGAAAGTTGGGGTTTTTTCTTTAGATTTAGTTCTAGGAAGTCAGTGTGACTTGGCCTTAGGTTCTTTGCCTTCAGACCCTATTCTCCTGCCTCTGTGGTGATTAATGCTATTTAAAAACATTTCTGTTTCTCCTCCGAAGCATATGATAGAATTCTTCTTCTCTTTCTTAAACTCAACCATGGCTTTAGCCAATAGGATGCATGTGGAAATGACATGTGTTCGTTCCCAGTGGAAGCCTTTAAAAGCCAATGCACAGTCTGCCATGGATTTCCCTCCTGCAACAGTGACCTGAAAAGCTGCAGATGAAGCTCCATCAGCCTGAGTCCTTGTGTGAGGATCATGCAGAATGGTGCCCACAGTAGGTCAACAAAAAACACATGACATGAGCAAGAAATTATGTGTGTTGTGTTAGGTCAGTGAGATTTTGAAGTTGTTTATTACTGCAGCACAGCCCTAGTCTATCCTGTTAGACATTTTGCTTTACTTTTTGAAGCATTCTATCCATCTTACCTTAAAATGATTGCTTGTTATACGGGTGATCTGATGTTGACATCTGCCATCCCATTGATCACCAGAGGGCATGTGATTGTACCTTCCCTCTCTTCCTTTTCCGTAAATACATCTTTCCCAATGATGAGGGTTCAATGGAAGAGGGTAGTTCTCTCAGAAGAGGACCATTTTTTTTAATCAAAGTGAAGAAAACAACTGTGCCTTCTGCTAAAATCTGAAAACAAAGAAAATATGGGTCTTTACAGAGAGATTTGTGACCTTTTTTTAAAGAAAAGAGTCTGTCTAGAAAAGTCTTATTGTAGGCTGGGCATGGTGGCTCATGCCTGTAATCCCTGCACCTTGGGAGGCTGAGGCGGGCAGATCATGAGGTCAAGAGATGGAGACTATCCTGGCCAACATGGTAAAACCCCGTCTCTGCTAAAAATACAAAAATTAGCTGGTTGTGGTGGCGCGCACCTGTAATCCCAGCTACTCGGGAGGCTGAGGCAGGAGAATCACTTGAACCCAGGAGGCAGAGATTACAGTGAGCCGAGATTGCACCACTCCAGCCTGGTGACAGATCGAGACTCCATCTCAAAAAAATAAATAAATAAATAAAAAGAAGAAGAAAGAAAGAAAGAAAAGTCTTATTGTAGATGGTTGTAATGAGTCCTTGACCAAAGAACTCAAAGAATAGAATGCTTAGCACAATCTCTGGCACATAATGGATATTCAGCACGTACTTATTCAGAAAGAGAAAGAGTAAAGTGGAAGAGAAAGAGGAGGAGAAAGGGGGAAGAGAGAGGGAGAAGGAGGAAGATCCGAAAGAGATTGAAAGAAGACTGTGGGCTGGGCATGGTAGCTCACCCTTGTAATCCCAGCACTTTGGGAGGCTGAGGTAGGTGAATCACCTGAAGTCAGGAGTTCAAGACCAGCCTGATTAAGGTGGTGAAACCCCGTCTCCACTACAAATACAAAAATTAGCCAGGCTTGGTGGTGCATGCCTGTAATCTCAGCTACCTGGGAGGCTGAGGCAGGAGAATCGCTTGAACCTGGGAGGAGGAGGTTGTAGTGAGCTGAGATCATGCCACTGCACTCCACCCTGGGCAACAGAGTGAGACTCTGTCTCAAAAAAAGAAAGAAAAGAAAAGAAAGAAAGAAGATTGTGACTGAAGACACACACACACACACAAAGTCAAATTCAGTTGAATATATATATTCAGTAAGAATAATTTAAGTTTCAGAAAGAAGGGTATATCCAGGTTGGCATTATTTTAATCAACCAAGAGACCTATTATAGCATCTATATCTGACAGAGATCTTTCCAATACGATTGATCCATAAAGTCATAAGGCCCATGTGGCAGGGAAATTTGCCCTGCAGCCTGAACCTGATGTAGAGCCTTTTCTTGCTCTGGACACCACTCAAAACTGAATGCCTTGTGTCTCACTTGCTTACAGGATCAGAGAAGGATGCTCAAAGATGGTATAGGTTGCCTCTGAAATCCAAAGAGTTCTTTTCTTTGTGATAGAAGATGCCAGGTATAGCAACCTGTTTTTAACTTTTGGAGCAGTTATTTTAATATGCCTCAACCATTGGACCCACAGAAACTTCACTGGTGTTTCAGACCTTTAAACTTTGTCAGAATTTTTCTTCTATTCTTTAGCATACATGTGATTTACAAAGGCAACTTAGAGTGCTTGCTTCTTACTGCTCACCAGGCACAATTAGCATAATGAAACCAATGTAATGGACCAGTATGATAATCTGTGAGACAGTAATATTATCATCCTCTGGATTCTATTATGACAGAATAGGAGAGTTGACATAGCCCTGTAATAAAACAATGATGGTGTGCCATGCTCCTTGCCATGTAAAGGTAAACTGTTTCTGATTACCTTTGCTGATAGAAATGGAGAAAAAGCGTTTTCCATGTCAGTATCTACATACCAGGTGCCAGACTGCAAATGACATCATCACCTATTTAAACTTGCAAAAATCCACATTCATATTCCAAGGCCAGTTTGGCTTTTGCCACCAGCCCAATGGACAAGTTAAATGGGAAAATGTAGCCATTGGCAGATTTTTATTAAGGGGGAGTCTGCTTGCCTCAGAGAGCGGAGAGGAAAATGCTTGTGCTGACAAGGAATGTTCAGGGGACATGAGGATTCAAAGTTCTCAGCCCACCTCTTTTGCTCAAATGTCTCCACCATGTGTCTTAGGTTCCTACTCCTTTCCTATCGATGTTGTAACTTAGTACAAGAGATCTAAAGTGTTGTGCATTTAATTGACACTGCAGCCCAGCCAAAAGAGTTCAGTTGGGAGAGTGTTAGACTGAAGATCAAAAGGACCCTTCAATTCTGCAGCATTTCCAATCAGGCTCTGTGTTTAATTTTCAATCGTGTCTATCTTGTTTCTATAGGACCTAAGAGACTCTTTTAAAAATGCAATAGATACTTTCTGATTTCCCACCAATGCCCTGTGTCTGGCATTCAGTGCCTTACATTTGTCCTTTTCTCTAGATATGCTCTCCAGAGTTATGAGACATCCCAGGCCATGCAATCTTTGTGCTTACTGTTACCTTAGCCACTAAATGCCTTGGGTATCCTCCTGAACCTTGCTTTTCTTCTGCATTCCATTCCATAGTCTGAATAATGCTTGTCTCAATACTCCCCCTAGCAAGAGGGTTATCCATATGTTTTGTTTCCTAGAGCCATCCTACTCCCTTTTTAATTGCTTTATCAGTCAGGAGCCTGGCAGGAAAGAGAACCATGAAAGGGGGCAATTAATGAAGGTGCTGTTCACAGACATGTGACAAGATATAGGAAAACCAGAAGAGATGGTGGAGTTCCACAGGGAACTCCTCAACAGCAGGAGGCCATTACCATTTCTAAATTGGAAAGGTCAGGAGAGAGAGAGATTACTGAAACCGGTGAGAGCTGTAGTAGTAGAAGAGGACTTCCCAGCAGGAACCGTGGCCTTTGGCATAGGAATGCATAAATTATCACCAATCAAGGAGACGATCAGGGGAATAAGTCCATCAGCCTTTTTCTGTCCTCCAATTTTCCAGTCTCTTACCAGTGCTTCCCATTGGCCAAATCCAACTGCAGACTTGGTTAATGCTATTGATAAAGGTCATGATCCTGTGGCACAGTGCAGAGTGCCAAAGAGATGGCAAACGGATCTGAAAGAGCAAGTAAAAATAGTTGGTGCAAAAGTAATTGCTGTTTTTGCCATTAAAATTAATTCTGCAGGTGTGTGTGGTTACCTGTAGTAGTTCCATTTCCATTTCCTCTATGAGACTACAGTGTGAGTGTGTGTGTGTGCGCACGTGTGAGAGAGAGAGAGAGAGAGACAAAGAGACACACAGAGAGACAGACAGAAAGACAGACACACACACACACACACAGAGACAGACAGAGAGAAACACTTTCATGTTTTTGTCTCCATGGCTACTTCCTTGTTTCCTCCAATCTTTAAACCTGGAAACCAGTCCTAGCAGCACTGAAAATGGATCTCAGGTTTCTGAAACAAATGCTAAACTCTCTCACATTATTTCTGCCTATCCTTTCCTTCTTGGTTGCTGTGTCTGCTCAGCTTTAGACTCTGTGCTGTGGTTAAGAACTCAAACAATAGATTCCAATAGAACCCCAGATTCCAATCCTATTTCCTCAGTTACTAGCTGTGTGAGCTTGGGCAAATTCCTCAATGTCTCTTAGCTTCAGTTTCCCCAGTTAGTAAAGGGGATAATAATAGTATCTATCTCATAGTGCTATTGTGAGAATAAAGTGAGATACACCACTATAAACAGAAGCTGTAATTATTATTCATTTTTCCCCTTTCACCTCTTGGACCTGACAACAAAATCTCACATACTGAACTTTAACATTCATCATTCACTAGGACTCAGACTGCAGTTACTCTCAAGAGCTTCCAGCAAACACTTCATCCAACCTCGTTTTCTAGAATCCCCCTGCAGGGTCACCATCAAGTCAGTGCCCGCCCAGGGATATAGGAAGCTCCTCTTCATCTTTCCTCTCGTCTGCCTCTCATTCCACAAACTGTTCCTCATGTGAATAGAAGTGTGTGTGTGTGTGCGTGCGCGTGTGTGTTTATAGAATAATTTTATGTAAATTCTTCTTAATTTTATAGTTACATAAATATAACATTAAGTATTTCTATCTCTGAAAAATACCTGAAATCGTATTGAGTTGCTTTGTACTAATGTTAAGGCTTTCCTGTGGGCCCATGGGCCTGGATAGGAATGAAATGGTTCCCTGGCCTGGAACCGCATGATCTCCGGAGGTTCATTTAAAGATATGAAAAGCAAGCTAAATGGCAAAGTAATTAGTTCTAGTCTCATGTGATTTGCAGGCTATTTTCCCAGGCTTTGCTGATAGGGCTGTGATGTTGTATTTCAAGAAAAAAAGTGTATATTCACCTATATTTCTTTATATTTAAATTTTTTTAGGATTTGTCTATTTATGCTAGTTTCTTACTTGATTTCAGGATGCAAAAATAAAGCTCTTGATTAGACACTTTTTTTTATTGTGGCACTGAAGACATTTTATCATAACCTTTTTATAAACTTGTTATTTTGAAACAATTTTAACTATTAATATATAGACAAGTTGCAGATAGTACAGAGAATCCTTGTATACCTTTCATCCAGCTTCCCCTAATGTTACCATTGTATCTAAGTATGGCACATTTATCAAACCCAAGAAATCAACACTGGTACAGCACTACTAACTAACCACAGACTTCATTTCAATTTCCCCAGCATTTCCACTTATGCTCTTTTTCTGCTCCAGGATCGAGTGGGATCCCACATTGCACTCAGCCACTGTGACTCCTCAGCCTCCTCCAATCTGTGATGGTTTCTCAGTCTTTCCTTGTTGCTCATGAACTTGACACTTTTGAAGAGTACTGGTCAAGTATTTTGTAGAATATCCCTCGATTTGAGTCTATCTGATGTTTCTTCATAATTAGATGGGAGTTATGGACTTTCTGGGAGAATGCCATGGAGATAAAGTGCTGTTCTCATTGCATCATGTCAAGGACACATGATATCAACATGTGCTCATCAATTTCTTCCTGGTGTTTTTAACCTGGATCACTTGGCTAAGGTGGTATGTGCCAGGTTTCTCTACTATAAAATTACTATTTTTTTTCCTTTCCATATTCTATTAATTAGAAACAAGTTGCTAACTTCAATTAACACTCAAGGGCTAGGTAAATAAATTACACTGCTTGGAGGGAGGAATATCAAAGAATTTTTGGACAGACATTAAAATCACCACAGCATTTAATATATGTTTCAGGGAAAATATTTTGAGGCTATGCTACCATTCTGTTTCTCTTTAAAATTTCACCCAGTAATTTTAGCATTCATCCCTGAGTCTTAACCACAATAATTATTACTGAGATGTTCAAATTTTTTTATTATTATTGCACTCATTCCATCTACATTTATTCTTTGGAATGCTGGAATTTTTCTGTGAGAGTTTTTTCTTCACCCCATTTATTTATTTAATCATAATTTTTATCAGTATAGACTAATGAATTCTTATTTTATTCTTTGGGTTATAATCCAATACTATCATTATTAATTTTGTTTCAGAATTGTTCCAGGTATGGCAAATGAAAGCTCTTTTTACATCTATATCATCTATCAATCAATCAACATGAGTTCCTACTGCTATCTTTGACCCTATTCTAGCACCAGAGGGTTCATTCTAGCCATCCTTCTCCTGCTGATTTGTAACTTCATTTTCTGACAGTGGGAAACATGACTTGCGTTATCTACAATTTATTTACTTCTGTGTTCAACCCTAATATACCTATAAAATGTTATCAGAATCACTAACCTGTCAGAATTGCTAACGTGTATTCTTGTCTGAAACATAAGTAGAATACAGTGATTTTATTCAGTTCTTTTTGACTGTAATCTAACAGTTTTCAGTAAAAACACTGTTTTCCAAAATTACTTAGGTCAGCTCCACCCCCACCCCATGCGGTTTGGTATACAGTTACATTTATTTGTCATAGTCTGCATTCCATCTTGGAATTCCTGGTAGCCTGATATATTTTTTAAAACTTAGATATAGGCTGGGCACAGTGGCTCACGCCTGTAATCCCATCACTTTGGGAGGCCAAGGCGGGCAAATCATGAGGTCGGGAGTTCGAGACCAGCCTGGCCAATATGGTAAAACCCTGTCTGTACTAAAAATGCAAAAAAATTAGCTGGACATAGTGGCGGGCACCTGTTATTCCAGCTACTCTGGAGGCTGAGGCAGGAGAATCACTTGAACCCAGGAGGCAGAGGTTGCAGTGAGCCGAGATCATGCCATTGCACTCCAGCCCGGCGACAGACTGACAGAGTGAGACTCTGTCTCAAAAACAAAACAAAACAAAAAAAACCTAGATATAGTAAATTTCACTCTTTAGTAGTATGTCGTTGTACTCTCAAAAAAAAAAAAAACTTGGATATAGTACATTTCACTCTTCGGTAGTATGTAGTTGTACTCATATGTAGTAGCATGCAGTTCAGTGGGTTTTACAAAATGCACAAAGTCATGTACTCACCACCATGGTATCATGCAGAACAGGTCCATCACCCTAAAACTCCCTTCTACAGCCCCTTGGAGTGAATTCCTTCACCCTGCCCAACACCTTACAATAACATTTTCAAGACAGAAAGGAGATTAGCAGTCAACTTGTTCAAAAGTGTTATATTTTATAACTTTTTAGAATTTTTTAAATGTATAAAAGTAATGCACACACATTTTTGTTTAACAGTAGATAACTGTGTAATCTGAAAAACGACTCTCCCTCAGTGGTGTTCGCATGTGTGAGTATGTAAGGGCTTTGTCTACTCTCTCCATTGGTAAGTCCTTGCCCAGCCCAGTCTTCAACCTCTAAATCTGGAAATCTCTCAGTAGCCAATGACTCCAGTACCCGTCCCAGAGGTAACCAGTATTGACCCTTTTATTTCACACATGAGAAAGTTGAGAGCCAAAGATTAAAATTACACAGTCATTTATGAGAAAGCTTGAGGTGGAACCCAGACTCATGACTCCAAGTCCATTGTTCTTTCTACTTCCTGGTGTTTTTGTTCAAGAGCATGTGCTCAGATCAATCTGCAACCCAAATATGGCTGGGTGTGGCATGGATAACTTGTAACAAACAAAACAAAACAAAACAAAACAAAACACAAACACACATCACTTCTGACCTCAGATGCTGCAGTGCTGCAGTTAGAGGGGAAAGGCATTTGTGTATTTGGGGGAGGACTCCATTCAGATAATATTTACTTTCCACGTTATGACATGGAGAGCTGTGAAATAAAACCTTCCCATTCTGGCTGCACCAGCGATTTAGTAGGGATTTGTAGAGAAGCTTGCAAACAGAAGGTCATAGCATCTGGAGGCTGAGGTGATTGGATCACTTGAGCCCAGGAGTGGGAGGCTCCTGGGTGCCACTACACTCCAGCTTTGGCTACAGAGCAAGACCCTGTCTCAAAGATTTTCTTATGGAAGTTCTTGTTTTGCAAAGATTTGATCAGTTGTAAATAGAAGCACAACATCCTAGAACAATAAAAAAGTCATTGAAGCCGGGTGGCTCCTGCCTGTAACCCCAGCACTTTGAGAGGACAAGGTGGGCAGATCACCTGAGGTTAGGAGTTCGAGACCAGCCTGGCCAAAATAGTGGAAACCCCATCTCTACTAAAAATACAAAAATGAGTCCAGCTTGGTGGCAGCTGCAATCTCAGCTACTCAGGAGGTTGAGGCAGGAGAATTGCTTGAACACAGGAGCGGAGGTTGCAATGAGCCGAGATCACGCCACTGCACTCCAACCTGGGCAACAGAGTGAGACTCTGTCTCGAAAAAAAAAAAAAAGAAAGAAAAAGGAAAGTCATTGATAAAATACGTGTCTTTGAAATTAAACTTTGAGGAACTGAAGAAAATGAGAACCTCTGGAATTCGTGTATTAGCTGTGATGACAGGAAGCACCCTCCTCTCTAGACCAGTGTGGCACTCTGAGGCAAAAGAGAGCAGGAGAACAGCAGTGCCAGCCTGACATAAGAGGTGGAGCTGCCACAGGATCAGGGGATGACACCACCCTTGTGCCTTCCGGCTGAAGGATTCACCAGCACCTAGAGAAAGAGGAGCTGCAGCTCACTGTCAAACTATAGTACGATAATAGCCGAGAATCCTTGAAATACAGCACTGATATTTAAACTTACATTATTACCACTGTGCAGTTTCATGTTTCTGAGCTGCTATGGTTTGAATGTCCCTTCCAAAACTCATGTTGAAACTTAATTCCTAGTGTGGTAGTATTGAGAAGTAGAGCCTTTAAAGGTGATTGGATTGATCATGAGGGCACTGCTCTCTTGAATGACCAATCTGTTAATGGATTCATGGATTAATGTGTTAATCAGGGGAGGGGAACTGGTGGCTTTATAAGAAGAGGAAGAGAGACTTGAGCTAGCATGTGAGTATGCTCAGTCACCTTGCTATGTGATACCTTGTGCTATCTTGGGACTCTTCAGATTCCCCACCAGCAAGAAAGCTCTCACCAGATGTTTTCCTTTAACCTTAGAATTCCCAGCCTCCAGAATGTAAGAAATAAATTATGTTTCTTATAAATTACCCAATTTCAGGTATTCTGTTATAAGCAGCTGAAAACAGATTAAGGACATGAACTAATCATTTTATCGCTTGAGTAAAATGAATTCTTTCATATACTGTTTAAGAGAGATATCCAAGCCTGGTCAAACCTGCTAGCATGTATAGTCGTGGGCCTGGTGCCCAGTGTGGGCAGACCAGGGAAACATTCCCAATACGGAATGGTGCCCAAACATGCCCCAATTCTACAGGAATGTGCCACTGTTTATATGTATGAAACAAAATCTCCAACCAGCAAAATCTAGAAATCTTTCCAAGTATAACAACAACATAGGCATCTTTCTGAATCACATACTGGTTAGTTGTGTTTTGAAATTAACTGTAAATCCCACAGGGCATTCTTAACTATTCTGAAGGTTGCTTGAGAGACATTTGAGATAAATTATTTTCCTTCCATTTTTCAGATACCTTAGGTCTTCTTAAGATAAGTTATTTTTTCTTTCATATTTTTAGATACTTCAGGTCCTTCTCAGGACATAAGGTTACAAGTAGATGGTCTTAATACTGGAACAAATTCCAGGGATGTTTAAGTAGATGCAACTCTATCAATCTGAATTTATCTTTAAGATCTTTCTTTTTAAAAAATGATTAGTTAGCTTGTTTGCTCATTCATTCATTCATTGATTCATTTCTTTGGGATTATGATTTACATGCTATAAAAGGCACAGGTCTTAAGTATTCAGTTTGATGAGTTTTGACATTTGTAAATACCCATAAAACCACCACCCCAAAGAAAATATAGAACATTTTTGTCACCCAAGGAAGTTCCTTCATGCCATCTTCCAGTGGATTTTACCCCACTCCCACATGCACCCACTTTCTTTTATCATACATTGATTCTGCCTGTTCTCGCATTTGTATTCATTGAATCAAGTAGTGTGTGTCTGCTTATCTGTCTCCTTTCACTCAGTTTTTGTGAGATTCATTCATGTTGCTGTACTTTTCAGCAGTTCTTCCTTTTTATTGAAGAGTAATGTTTCATTGTCTGGATATACCACAACCTGTTTACCCATTCTTTTGTTGATGGACACTGAGTGTGTTTCCAGTTTTAGGAGGTTATGAATAAGGCTGTTATGAGTGTTCTTTAATATGTCTTTAAATTTTCTATTTTCTAAACAAATCTTTTTGTTTTGAAATAATTTCTAATTTATCAAAAGTTACAAAGCTTAAAATGGCACAAACACTCATGTGCCCTTTATTCAGATTTGCCAATTATAAATATTTAACCTTTGCTTTATCATTTATGTGTGTGCTCTTTATGTATGTGTGTGTTTTTCCTCAGGGCCATTTGAAGGCTCTTTACTCCTAAGAAGTTGAGTGTATATACCCTTAGAATATGAATGTTCTGTAATATAATCACAGTATAGTTAGCAATTTCAGCAAATGTAACATTGATATAATACTCTAACCTACCAATAGTATTCCAGTTTTGTTGGTTATTGACCCAATAATGTTCTCAACAACGTCCTCTACCCCCTTCATGCTCTAATCTAAAACCCCGTTTAGGGTCAGCTATTACTTTTGATTGTCACTTCTTTAGCCTCCTTTAATCTGGAACATTTCCATATCCTTTCTTTGCCTTTTATGACATTGATTGTTATTATGAATATAATACTTCCTCTCTTTTTTTTTCTTTTATTACTATACTTTAAGTTTTAGGGTACATGTGCACATTGTGCAGGTTAGTTACATATGTATACATGTGCCATGCTGGTGCGCTGCACCCATTAACTCGTCATCTAGCATTAGGTATATCTCCTAATGCTATCCCTCCCCCCTCCCCCCACCCCACAACTGTCCCCAGAGTGTGATGTTCCCCTTCCTGTGTCCATGTGATCTCATTGTTCAGTTTCCACCTATGAGTGAGAATATGTGGTGTTTGGTTTTTTGTTCTTGCGATAGTTTACTGAGAATGATGATTTCCAATTTCATCCATGTCCCTACAAAGGACATGAACTCATCATTTTTTATGGCTGAAAATGTGGCACTTCCTCCCTTTTTAAACAAAATGATCCTCGTCTTAGGTTTTTCTGATGTTTCCTCGCGATGAGATTCATATTATGCATTCTAGGCTGGAATCTTGCATAGGAGATGTTGAGAGGCGTGAGATATCCATCTTTCCTACATTGGTGATGTTAATTTGGACTGACCAGTCAAGATTTTGTCCAGTTTATTCATTGTAAAATGACTATGTTTTCTCCATTGTAACTAATAAGCAGTTATCTGTCAGCAGATCATTTAAGATTATGAAAATATCCTGTTCCTCATCAAAATTCACTCCTAGCTTTGGCACCCATTGATGAGTCTTGCCTGATTCAATTTCCACTATGACTGTCACAAAATAATAATTTTCCAGCTTGCACTCCTCCCTTACCAGTTGGCCTTCACATTTACCTGTAATCAAGAGACCTCTTTTCTCCACTATTATTTATTTGTCTGTTTATTGTAGATATGAACTCATTAATTTCTATTTCTTCAATGGCTTATAATTTATTACTGGACTTATTTCGGTGTACAAATTACCTCAGGTTTGGTCTGGAGGAGCCTTTTCAAGATGACTCCTGTGTTCCTGTGACATGCCCTCATGATTTTTTAATCAACTTTTTAATTTTCTGATATGACTAAATATTCATCTTATACCTACCCTGCTCCATCCCTGGAATTAGCCATTTCTTTGAGGAGCCCTTGTTCCTTTTAGTGGTAAATGGTGTTAAAAGACCACGATCTAGGTATGAGGTATGATCATTGCTACCAGACTTTATTTGTTTCTTGGTCTTTTCAGTGGACAGAACAAAGAAATATGTAAATGTATATACACTAGTATACAAATGTACACCTGTAAGTACATATACATGCATACTTATCACATATACACACATACACATACCACATACGTATTTTACAAATTATACAATCACATCTGAGGTTTCCAGTTGCAGTCCATCCCCCTCAGAATTCTTTTTGGTGTTCTCCTACTCCATAATTTTTTTGTCCCTTCTTCGTCAGTGATAACTCTAGATCCCAACAACATCAATACCTTTGCTCATTTGATCAATCCAAAATAAAATTCTTAAACAGTTTAAGAATTACTTTGCCCATAATACTAGAATAAACAAGTCTACTATAATGAGTTCAGGGTTCATGTGTAATTCTTCCTTATCCACAACCCTGCACAAGACTGAGGATGTATAGTCAAATATTATGTTCATAAGCTACATGGATTCCTTCCTTCTTTCCTGTCTTCCATCTTTGCCTCTCTTCTTTTTTCTCTCCAGTGTGGTTATGGTATTAATATGAAATAAAATCAGTTTCATTTGTTGTGGTTTGCTTTCAGTTTTTCATTTTTTTCTTCTTATTCTTATTCATTGAATTTCATTTCTGAATATGTAGAATGTAATCATGCTTCCAAGAGTCAAGCTTATGCAAAAAGATAGTCTCAGAGAAGTGTTACTCTTTTACATCCCTTCCATTCTATTTCTGCAACCCCTTGTAGGTCACAAATTTCACTGTTATCTGATTTTTCATCTAGTATTACTTTTCGCAAAGTTAAATAAATATATGTATATATCTTTATTTTCCCTTCTTTCATATGTTAAAGTTAGCATCCTTCATAAGCTCTTTTGCTTTTATAAAAAACTTAATTATACCTCCTGGAAATTATTTCATTTCAGTTCCTAGAAATCTTCCCTATTATGAGGCGGAGGTTGCAATGAGCTGATATTGCGCCGCTGCACTGCAGCCTGGGCGACAGAGCGAGACCCATCTCGAAAAAAAAAAAAAGAAAAAAAAAACAAACAGAAAAGAAATCTTCCCTATTATAGTTTGTGTAGCTGCATAGAACTCATTGTGTGTATATACCAAAGATGAATTAGTGTCCTATACTTGAACAGCTGGTTTGTGTTCAATATTATGCTATTTCAAAGTAATCTTGTGCATATTGCATTTTTGTATTTTTGGGTGTGTATCTACTTCCTAGTATATGTAAATTCCAAAAGGTAACACTCTAGGGTAAATGCCTGTATAGTTTTATATTTGAATCTGTGTAGCCAAATTCCCCTCAATTGCTTTTCATTCCTACCAGCAATGCATGAGGGTATTTATTTTCTCCCTACCTTGCCACATAGTAACATTATCAAGCTTTTTTTTTTTTTTGAGATGGAGTTTCACTCTTGTCGCCCAGGCTGGAGTGCAATGGCCCCATCTTGGCTCATCACAACCTCCGCCTACCGGGTTCAAACAATTCTCCTGCCTCAGCCTCCCGAGTAGCTGGGATTACAGGCATGCACGCCTGGCTAATTTTGTATTTTTAGTACAGACAGGGTTTCTCTATGTTGGTCAGGCTGGTCTTGAACTCCCCACCTCAGGTGATCCACCTGCCTCGGCCTCCCAAAGTACTGGGATTACAGGCATGAGACACCGCCATTATCAAGCTTTTGAATTTTTTTGCTAATGTTGTGGGTAAGAAACTGACTTTAGTATAGTTTATCTTGCATTTCTTTATTAGGAGCGACGTTGAACATCTTCCAACGTGTTTAAAGACCAGCTTTTGTATCTCTTTTTGTAAATTGTCTGTTCTTGTCATTTGCCTATTTTTCTGTAGGATTTTTGGTCTTTTTCCTTAAGTTTTATAAGTTCTTTATCAGTTAGGGATACTTATTTTTTATTTGCAATGTAGGCTGCAAATGTTTTCTTCTAGTTTGTTATTTGCCTTTTGACTTTGCTTATGGTTTTTGGCATGCCGAAGTTTAGAAATTTTTAACAATTATATTTATCAATTTTTTCTTTTAGTGCATTTGAATTTTTAGTAACAGAAAACCTTTTCTGATATCTAGATTACAGAGGTATTTACCCATGTTTTCTTGTTGTACTTGTGTAATTTTATTTTCCACATTTATATCTGTGATCCATGTGGAGTTTATTCCTGTGTATGGTCTGAGGAAGGAATTTAACTTTTTTTCAAATGGTTATCCAGCAAGCTCAACACCATTTATTAAAAAAAAATTATATTTGCCTGAGTGAGAAGGGATATTACCTTTATCATACACTAAATTTTTATATGCACTTGTCTCCATTTCTGGACTTTCCATTCTGTCGATCTGTCTATTCATGTACTAGTACCACACTGTTTTAATGATAGAGTCTTTATAGTATTTTGTTTTGTTTTTTTTTTACAGTCCAGTGGGTTGTTGTTGTTGTTTTGCACTTACTATGCCATGAATTCATAGGGAATAGGTTCCAGCAGCTCAGGTTCCTTTCCAGTTTTTCTCACAAAGTGTGCTTCTCTGGGTGGAACAGGCTGGCGCTTCAGTTGAATCCAGGTACCTTTCTCTTTGGCTTCCTTCTTTTTCTGATCATTTTCCTTCTTGCGTTTCAGGAAGCTATCTCAGCTCTTACAGTATGTAATGATGTAATGCGCTCAGTACACACACTGATTCTCTTGATAAGAGTCTTGTCCTTAAATTATTGGTTTATAGCAATGTCAACAACATCCTGAGAACATCGTAGACTTCCAGTTATGGCATGGTAACACTTGTGCCGTGTTCCTTTTTGAACAAGTGCCCATCTCCTTGATGTTTATGACATAACTTTTCTGATAGATTTGCATGTATGTGGCCAAAGGAGCAATGCCATGTTTCCTAAAAAGCCTGGAGAACATGTATTGGGTGGCTCTCCTTTTTCTCTTTGTGTTCATCATCTTGGTGAATGACTGAAAGACGGTGGTTACAGCCAAAAGGCTATAGCATGTTTCACTATCTAGTGGGGCTATAACCTGCCTTTTCAGTTGCTCTTTGATGTTTATTTTCCCCTATAAACTTTAGGATGAACTTGTCTACCTTCATAAAAACAACAACAACAACAAAAAACCTCGTAGGATTTTTTTTCTTAAAATTGCATTAAGCTTATAAATTAGCTTAGGGAGAACTGACATACTGATGATATTGAAACATCCTTTTGTTTTTGTTTTTGTTTTTGAGATGGAGTTTTGCTCTCGTTGCCCAGGCTAGAGTGCAATGGCCCGATCTCAGCGCACCGCAACCTCCATCTCCGGAGTTCAAGGGATTCTCCTGCCTCAGCCTCCCGAGTAGCTGGAATTACAAGCATGCACCACCATGCCCGGCTAATTTTGTATTTTTAGTAGAGACGGGGTTTCTCCATATTGGTCAGGCTGGTCTCAAACTCCTGATCTCAGGTGATCCGCCTGCCTCGACCTCCGAAAGCGCTGGGATTACCAAGCACAAGGGGTGTCTTTCTATTTGCTCAAGTCTTCTTTTCTGTGTTTCAGGAATGTTTTGTAATTTTCTTCATATAGATTTTGCACATTTCTTGTAAGTTTATTCCTAAATATTTTATCTTTTTTGTTTCTATTATAAATAGGGCTTTCTCAACCATTGTATCTTATAACTGGTTGTGATTTGTGTATGTGAATATTATCCAGCTCATCAGGAGCACCAGGCTAGACTAAAAACTGAGGAATCTGGATCCCGAGTTTGTTCTTGGTAGTTATTTTATAATCAATTCATTCCTGCTGCTAAAGCGATGGTCAGCAAACTATAGCCTGTGGACCAAATCTGGCCTACCTTCTGTTTTTGTATGGCCTGCAAGCTAAGAATGGCTTTTACATTTTTAAATGGTCAATAAAGAAACAACAACAAACAAAAAATAATATTTCTTGACATGTGAAAACTACAGGGAATTCGAATTTCAGAGTCCATAAATAAAGTGTTATTGGAACACAGCAATGCCGATTCATTTATATTATTGTCTTTGGCTGTTTTCCTGATACAACGGCAGAGCCGAATAGTGGTGGCTGAGGTTCTCTGGCCCATGAAGCCTGAAATATTTATTACTTGGCACTTTGCAGAAAAAACATACAGAACTTTTCCTGAAGGAACTCATTCTCTAAGAGATGCAGAAGTTAAGTAAATAAACTAGTACGATACAGAGCTGTCATTTCTATTATAGAGGAGCAAAGAAGATTTTATTTTGACTTGAGGGTAGAGAAAGATAGAGAAAACATAACAGAAAGCGTTGACTGAGCCAAGTCTTGAAAGACAATATACACCAGGATCAGGGTAGCAGATTAGGTTACTAGAATCAGAATGCAAGGCTGCTGTGATGGCCCATGCCTGTCATTCCAGCACTTTGGGAGGCCAAGGTTGGGGGATCACTTGAGGTGAGGAGTTTAAGACCAGCTTTGCCAACATGGTGAAACCCCATCTCTACTAAAAAAATCCAAAAAAAAAAATTAGCTGGGCGTAGTGGCAGGTGCCTGTAATCCCAGCTACTAGGGAGGCTGAGGCAGGAGAATTGCTTGAACTCGGGAGAAAGAGGTTGCAATGAGCTGAGATTGCGCCACTGCACTCCAGCCTGGGCGACAGAGCAAGACTCCATCTCAAAAAACAAACAAACAAAAAAATCAGAATGCAAAGAATGGGCAGAGCCTGCCATATGGAGACGATAAATCATCCATATGGCTGGATGAGCAGAAGAGCTAACCTAGGACCACACTAAGAAAAGCATACTCCCATGCTAAGAAGTTTGGATTTTATTCTTAATGTGATGGAGAGTAGCTGAAGAATTTTAGATGAGAGACTGACATGATCATAATTGTGTATTATAAAAAGAGTTTTCATTGCAATGAAACACAAGGATGGAGGAACTTAAGTCTGTAATCAGGCAGAGAACACAAGGCTTCCTCTTATGTTAAACTGCAATAAGACCCTGATAAAGTCGGCTACCACATTCATGTTGTTATACACTCCTATGCGCTTTCTTTTCCTTATACTAATTCTACCCTTATCAATCTGTTCCTTTTTATAACTTTTAAGGCCTTTTTTCCTGGGGTCCTTTTTACACTGAATCGTATATCATCTGGGGGGTGGCAGGAGGGGAGGAAGTAGGGAAGGTTAATGGGTATAAAAAAATAGAAAGAATGAATAAGATCTAGTATTTGCTAGCACAACAGCGTGATTATAGTAAAAAATAATTTAATTGTACATTTGAAAATAACTAAAAGAGTACAATTGGATTGTTTGTAACACAAAGGATAAATGCTTGCGACGATGAATACCACATTTACCCTGAAGTGATTATTATGCATTACATGCTTGTATCAAAATATCTCATGTAACCCATAAACATATACACCTACTATATACCCACAAAAGTTAAAAATTAAAATAAAAATTCATCTTATTTTTTTAACTGTTTTGTATTTCGGTCTTTTCTCCCTAATAAATCACTGATAGATCATTGATACATTTTATAACATAGGCAACTGAGACAATACAGTATGAATTAATTTAGACCCGCATTGTATCGTAACCCAATTTACATTTTTCTGATCCTGAAATTTATAATTACCATATACCGTTATATCGGTGAAACTTATTACAACTTTAAAAAATTATACAAACAGCAATAATAAAGACTCCATTGGCTTTTCATAGCTTTTTATTTTAGAACTTTCTGGCATCATTGTGGCGTTTCTGACACATCAGATTTTAGCAATTTTCCACTCTGGTGGGTAGCACATAGTGGTACAGAATCCAGAATCGGATAGTGGCCAGTTGTCACATGACGACAGTGGGGAGCAGCATCTCAGCCTGGGCATGGTATTATGCAAAGTTCTATTTCTGAGAAGGAGACTTGATAAGGCTCAGCAAAGTATCCAGTCACAGCTGGGTTCAAGGCAACACTTTGGTCCTAAGATGGGAACGGTGCTACTGGAATTAATAACCAGTCAAACTAAGCTTTATCAAGCCCTAGGAGCTGTGTCTGGTTGACTGGATATGCAGATGGACTCCATATACAGACGGATGGCTGAGCACTGAGTTGCTGAATAGGGCAAGACTGTATAGTGGCTACAATTTGCTTTGTAACTGCATAATTTTATAAATGAATGGAACTGAGCATGCAAGTGTGGCACACAGGGGACAAGAGAACCAAAATTAATATAAATATAAAAGTAAATGCATGTCATCAGAAACTTGCCTCCTTGCAACTCCCTAGCCTGGAATTTTCACTCTCTTATAGATTCCCATAGTACTTTGATTGTATATCCAGCACAACTTTTATTACAGTGGCCCTTGTGGTTATTATTATTATGGTATGTAGATTATTCATTTCAAGAGGGTAGGACTGTTTTATTTACTTTTGAATTCCTTTTAGGTGGGCTCTCAATTCACAAGTAGCAGGATAATTTCTTGAAATAGCAGTTTTATATTTTCTGTCTAAAATTCTCCCCTTCTCTTTTCCCATTCAGAGAGAAAGGCCTGTGCTTCTTTTTGCCTTCACTGGGGTTGGTAGATGGCTTCCTGACTTTTGATCATCAAAGCTTAGACTGAAACTGAGGTTCAAGGAAACTAAAAAGATCCTGACAGAGGCTGGAGGAGAGAGGGGTTCTTTAGCTGAATAGTGCACAGGTCAGCTGAACGCCTAGGTCTGAAGATCTCAGTCTCACCCCAAAACTTCATACCCCTTTCATGTCATAGAAGGAACCATGAAGGCTGGGGCAATGACAGTTCAGTCACAGCTAGTGCACACAGATGATTAATAAATGGAACGGACTCCATAATGCCCTAGAGATGTATGAGACCCCAGAACTTTGACATAATTCTTAAAGTGGAAAAGCCTGAGAAGATTGGGTTTTTTGTTTCATATTTAAATTTCATTTTCAAATGTAATTGGTTCAACAAATGATGCTGGGACAACTGGATATCCACATGCCAAAGAGTGACACTGGGCACTCACTTCACACAATATGCAAAAATTGATACAAAAGGGATCAAAGACTTAAATGAAAGAGGTAAAACTACAAAACTAAGAAGAAAACCTAGGGGATACATCTTCACAATCCTGGATTTGGCAATAGATTCCCAGGTATGACACCAAAAGCATAAGAAACAAAAGAAAAAATAGGTAAATTGGACTCTATCAAAATGTAAAACTTTTTTGTATTAAAGGACACTATTAAGACAGCAAAAAGACAAACTATGGAATGGGAGAAAATACTTGCAAATTATATATCTGATAAGGGTTTAGTATCCAGAATATACAAAGAATTTTTACAACTCAACAACAAAGAGACAATCAACTCTATAAAAGGGCAAAAGAATTGAATAGACATTTCTCCAAAGATATACAAATGGCCAACAAGCACGTGAAAAAATGCTCAAAATCATTAGTCATTAGGGAAGTGAAAATCAAAACCACAATGAGACACCACTTCACTTTACACCCATTAGGATGCCTGTAATAATAGTAATAAATGAAAAATAACAACTGTTGGCAAGGATGTGGAGATATTAGAACCTTTATTCATTGCTGGTGGAAGGTAAAATGGTTCAGCTGCTGTGGAAAAGTTTGGCAGTTCCTCAAAAAGTTAAACATAAAATTTTTAAAAGTTTAAACTAAAAAGTTAAACACAGAATTACCATATGACCTGGCAATTCTACTCCTAGTTATATACCCCTCCCAATACATGTACATTCATGTTCATTGTAGAACTATTCAAATAATCAAAAGGTAGAAACAACCCAAATGTGCATCCCCTGATGAATAGATATACAATGTGATGTTTCCATAGAATGAAATTATTCATCCATACAAAGGAATGAAGTATAGTACTAATAAATGCTACAACATAGATTAACCTCTAAAACTTTATGCTAAGTGAAAGAAGCCAGACATAAAAGGGCACATATTGTATGATTCTACTTATATGAAATGTCCAGAATAGGTAAATTCATAGAGATGAAAGCTGATTGATGGTTGCCAGGGACTATGGGGAGAGGAAGAAGGGGAATGACTGCTTAATGGGTACAGGGTTTTCTTGTTCATGATGAAACTGTTTTAAAACTAGGTAGAAGTGGGAGTTGCCCCACATTGTAAATGTACTGAATACTGCCAAACTGTTCACTTTAAAATAGCTCATTTTATGTCGTGTGAACGTCACCTCATTAAAAAAAATTTTTTTGATGTAATAGGTAATATATTCACATGGTTAAAAACTTAAAAGGTACAAATGTATTCAGTGAAGTCTTCCCACCCCTTACCCCTACTAAGTTACCCTTCTTGCAGTCAAGTAATATTATCAATGTCATGAGTATTTTTCCAAAGATATTTTATTCATCTATAAGCAAATAAGTATATATTACTTTCCCCCACTAGCTCCGTTTGCAAATGGTGATAAACTTTGCATATTCTTCCACACCTGGCTTTTTTCTGCTTAATATTATATTTGAAAATCATATCAGTTCATATAAAATTGCTTCATTCTTTTAATGAGTGTATAATATTCCATTATATTTGTTTATCCAGACCTCCACTGATGGACATTTAGAAAAGTTCCCAATTCTTTGCTCTTACAAAGATGCATTATACCTGTGATATTTTACTTATGTGAGAATACATCTGCAGAGTCAATTCCCTGAAGTGGAATTCTGGGTCAAAAGGTACATGCATTTGTAACTATTTTAAAGCTATTGCCCAGTTGTTCTTCTGGAGTTCATATTTATTTACCTGCCTCTCAGAACTAGTAATCAAAAATTACAGTGTTACCACACTTTGGGGTCTTTGCCAATGTGGCAGATAAAAATTGATTTTTAGTGTAGTTTTATTTTGTATCTCTATGATAAGAGTAATCCTTTCATATGTTTAAGAGCCATTTTAATTTTTTTATTGTGTGAGCTATATCATATTATTTGCTTATTTTTTAAATTTAGCTTTTGGCCTTTTTCCTACTAATTTTAAGGTACTTTTAGAAAAATTAACCACTTATCTGTAAAAATAAGTGCAGTTTTCCCTTACAGTTTTCTTTCTACCCTGTTTACAGGTTATTTTTAATCACAAAAAAATGTTTAAGTTGTGAAATTTATTTATTTATTTTTTCTATGGCTTCTGGATTTTAATACCTAGAAAGGTCTTCCCCATGCCAAGATTATAAGATAAATGTATCATAAAAAATTCTTCTATCTTTTCTTCTAATATTTTTATGGTATCTTTTTTTTCCTTTTAAAAAATTCATTCTTTGAGCAATTTTGAATTTATCCTTTTTATTTTATTTGGAGTATGAGGTATGTATTCAATTTTTTTTTCAGATTATGTAGGATTAAAGAAAAATAAGATTTGGCTCTTTCCCTCATGATAGTTACTGCAATTTAAATAAATAAACACTACGGGAGCTCTGGCAGAAGCCTGAACAGGATGCAATGCGGACACAGTTGGGAGGAAAAGGGAGTACATTCCTCTTTGGGACCCTGATCTAGTGAGACAGGACTATCTGAGTCTATCAGAAAGTCTAGTAGTGGTGAACCTCAAAAAGGAAGAGGTTGAGATTTCAATCTCTTTCCTCCCAGGAGGCTCTCCTATGCAAACTTCCCCAATGCCAGCTTGGGCTAACTAGGGCTATTTGAAGAAACAGCCTTGTCAGGATGTCCTTTCCTTGGTGCAGTTGGGTACCTATTCTCCTTCCATTTCTAATTGGTAAGAGGGGCTTTTCAAGTGACTCTTTTCTGAGCAAAGATGATTTGTTCTCAGTGACTTGAGGTATTTACCTTTCCAGAGAAATGATTGGCAGGTCTCTAAAAAAAATTTAAGATCTGCCTCCCCAGACACTCTACTACATATTAATAGAATTATATATGAAACAGTAGTAGTACAAAGAAGATAATAATTAACTTGGCAATTGGGTGAAGGGGTGAGGGGGGACTGGTCACAGATGACTGTTCAGAGTAGGAGACCATGAACGCTTCGTTTTAAAGGATAAACTGAGTTGAACGTGAGGATGTTAGGGTAGGAAGGGATTCAGGTAGAAGGAATAGGATATTCAAGGGAAGACTACAGAAGTGAATAGCAGGCATCTATCTCCTGGGGTAGGGGTAGAATATATCTGTAGGAGGGGAGGAGTGCCAAGATAGGAGTTAGAGAGGTAGGCAGAGCTTATATCATCACTGGGTTTGTGTGAGATGCTAAGGCTATTGCAGTTTATCTTGGTGATGAGAAACTAATAAGGAATTTGTTTACATCTCATTACCTTTCCTGATAAGCATGTACCACTTCTGTGTCTCCGACCTTGGGTAAATAGTATCACCCTCTTAGACACTCAGCCAGGCAATATCAGAATCAATGTAAAAATTTTCTTCCTATGAATTATTTCACCTATTTCCATTTTATGTGAATCCACAAAGTCATTTTCTTCCTATTTGATCTGTGCTGCCCTGACTCACATGGTCACTACCTTTTACCTAGACTATTTCATGTGTTCAAACTGGTCCCTCTGCTTGATGGTTCCTCCTTCAGCCCACTCTACACACTGCCACTAGCATGATCTTTCTTAAATAAATCCTGAGGTCACTACTCTCTCCCCAAACCTGCAATACACCTTTCTACATGCAGAATAAAAATCCTAACCGGTTGGCTTGGTGTTTCAGACCCTCCACAAATTGACTTCAGTTAAACATTGCAAACTGTTCTCTCATTTCACATGCCTCCCTCAGCCTCCATCCACATCAGACTTAATCACCTTCCTCAATCTGCTTCGGTCTCTGCATCTTTGCTCCTGTTGTATCTTCTTCAGAATCCTCTTTTTTCCATCTGTTTTTCAAGGTTTGGTTCAAATCACAGTGGCTGCATAATAAATTACCCCCAAATTTAGTGACTTAATACAATAAACACATTACCTTCCACAGTTTCTACGAGTCAGGAATTTAGCAGCATCTTGGCTGAGCTGTCTGGTTTGAGATTACTCATGAGGTTGCAGTCACCTGAAGGCTTGACTGAGGATGGAGGATCTGCTTCCAAGATGGCCCACTCCCATGGCTAGCAAGCTGGTCTGGCTCCTGGTGGGAGGCCTCAGTTCCTCTCCAGGGCACTTTGAGTGCTCTCTGTGGCAGCTGGCTTCCCCAAGAGCAAGCAATCCAAGATACCAAGGCAGAAGCCACAGTGCCTTTTATAATCTGGCCTTTGAAGTCACATAGCATCACCTTCATTATACTCTTTTGGTCACAAAACTCAGCTCTGATGTGAGGGAAATTCCACGAGGGCATAAATATTAGGACACCATGATCACCGGGACAATCTTGGAGGCTGGCTAACACAACATTTCTTCCAGAGGCTTTCTAGATTCACTAACTTCCTATGCCCTGCCTACCTGTTCTCAATAGCTCAAATTCTTTAAAAATCAGAGCTCTTGGAGATCTCCCCCATAAAATCACATTTTCTGTTTTTCTTTATTATTTAATATTATGAAGTGTGAACTTGCAAAATTGCATTGTTAATTATCAAAGGACATAGTGCTGAGGAATTTTGTTCTCTAAAATCCTAGACTGTTAGAAAGTTTGTTGTTCTGAGATTCTGTCAGTGAGAACAGAACATCCCTTTCTCGCCTGGCAGATTTGAACTCTTTGAGTCACTTTGAGTTACAGAAGCAGTCTCCATTTCCAGTGCAGAAGTTCAGATAAGGGATTTTCAGACACAATATTCTACATTAATCTTAAATGTATGTTTCTAAGAACTAGAATCTTGAATCTGCTTCTCAGCCCAGGTTTGATATTACATACACATCTGATTTGCTTTAGGCCTATCAAGCACTGCTTTATTTAGATTTTACCTAAACTCCTCTCTTTCTCTAAATACTATAATGACTTCTTATTTCTTCCTTTTTTTTTTTTGAGACATGGCCACAATTCCTCTGCTGTATAGTATCTTTTGCTGTAGCAAATTAATAAACTTAATGGGTTACAGATTTGGTCCTAGTGATTTTTGTCAGATGGGCTTTATCAATAGCTAAAATTATTTGACCTCGAATAACTAGTGTAATTTTTTAGAATCTCCCATGCTTCTTGAACAAGGGTAACTTTTAGAATGTTTTGTCAATGGATCATTTCTATCTTCCCTCTGACTGCTTTGAAATCTATTTTCTAGACTGTTTTTGACTAATCTAGCTTGTACTTCCTTCACTGTTACAAACTCTAAGATGATACCGTTACTTTCTCACAAGGTTCCCAACTCTTTTCTAGCACTTTTTTACTGAATTAGTAATTTCCTCTTTTGTCCTCCTGAGTGACTCCTGCGGTCCTTTAGAATTTAGCTACAGAATCACCTTTGTCAAGCCTTAAGCCTTTATTGAAAGCATTAGACAAAACTAAATATTTTCATGTTTGTGTTCTCATAGCACCTTGTTCATATCTCTAATATAGTACTTACCACATTTATACTTGATTTTTTTTTACATGTTTTTCTTCTCTAACAGCCTCTAGAGAATATGATCTCCATGATCTGTTCATCCTTGTGTTATCTGTGCCAGGCATACTTAATTACGTAAATTATGTGAGGTCGTTGGGGCTCACAACACAATACTCCAAAATGAAGGTTTCAGTAGCAAAAGTTCTCTGCCCTACTCTGGCCCTCCTGTCTCTCAGTCCTGTATTTCCCTAGGCTAGCCATAGATATTAGGATCCCTATTCCTCAAGACAAGATGTAGAAACCAGAACCTCTATCCCCTAAAGCCAACCATAAAAGCCTAAACATATTTTGCTAGTTTTCCCTCCCCCTTTTTCTGTAAAGTCTGGCCATAAAGAAATTATCTGACCTGCCTTTTTTGACTGTAGGCCATAAGAGCTCCATTCCATTCCTGCCCTATACCCAGAAGGAAGGAATAGTGCTCAGAAGGCCAAGAAGAATCTAGACGGGCCTTGCTGGGTGTCCCCACTCAGTTTATTAGCATTAGATTATACCATTTTTGTCCAATCACATTTCTACATAGCTGTCCATACTTTGTTGAACCTAAACACAAAAATGGACAATTTTCCACGTATCTTTGGGTCTCCATTCTGAACGCTCCCATGTATACACATTACATTTGTATGACTTTTCTCCTATTAATTTTTTCTTCCATTAATCTGCCTTATGTCAGCGGTTTTCAGTTAACTTTCAGAGGGCCAAGACCCTTTGCCCCTCCAGGTAATGAAAATGTCCACATGACAAATAGTGAATTAGTAGGAGCTTCAGTTCTGCATAATTTAGAATTCACTGTTGAGCACCTCTATACGCATGCCATTATTGTACCTCGTCTTTGTGATCCTCATAACTTGTATTAGGCAACGGCTCATTTATATTGAGAAAACACCTAGGGCACAGCACCACTACTTTGTAGGCTACTTTAATATGTATGTGCATTATGCGAGGTTTTATGAGCTTATTTTCTGACACACTTGCTTTTCTCCAGTTTCCTCAGCTGAAAACAGCGATTCACTGTTACTGTATATATGCTAGGCTCAATGCTGGCGATAACAATTCCTGCAACATAGGGTCAGACAGGAGAAGAATGTTGTAATCTGCAAAGCCCTTCTGATTCTTGGAGTGAGGCCAGCATTAATACAACGCACGATTGTTACTTCTGAATGTCCCTTTGCAAAGAACAGTGTTTCTCAAACTTTTTTCTGACCAGATCTGCATAAATACATTTTACATCGCCGCTGGCGATACATACGTGCAAAACACTGAAATCGAAATTTCTCTAAACAACTCCTTTACTACGTGATGTACTGTGAAACTTTTCTATTTTGTTCTATTCTCAATTTTATTAAAAACTGAGGGTGATGATCCCGATCTACCGAACCAATTTCACAATGCGCTAGAGATTATAACCCGCGGTTTGGAAAATACTGGCTTGGAAAAAGCTCTTTGATCTGTGTCATTCTCCTCACATCTCCCTACACCTCTGCGGAGTTCCGATTGTCTGGTTTCGTCCTGATAATCACTGTGTTGTGTTTTCCCTACACGCTCTGTGACGGGGCCGTCCGCCTCCTTCCTTGGCTCCTTTAAGAGGGTGGTAACGGTACATCACCGCGGGAGTGGAGAGGCAGGGCCCACTAGGTCCTCGCTGCAGGCCAGGCCCGCTCATCCAGTTATTGTGAAAGCCGGGGTGTGCGCGCGAAGAGTGGGAGGGTAGGGGTGAGGCAGGAGCAGCACTGACGCCTCGCAGGGCTGAGTAGCAACAGCTCCTCCGCGCCGCGTTTCCGGAGACCCTGAAGGAGTCCGCGCGTGCGCAGAGCGCGTCCCGGGAACTGTTCCGCCCATGGAGGCTGCCGAGCGCGCTCCCGCCGAGCCAAAGTACAAAGTGGGCTCCAGAGCGCGGGCGGCGCGGCGGCGCGAGCCAAGGGGCGGTCCTGCGCGGCCGTCCCCGCCCTCTGCTTTCCTCCCAGTCTCCCCCGCGCTTCGTGCAGTAAGGTAGCTGCCGCCGCCGCCGCGTCCCCTCGCCGGCTCGCTGGTACCGGCAGTGCTATGGCGGCCTTCAGCAAGTACTTGACGGCGCGAAACTCCTCGCTGGCTGGTGCCGCGTTCCTGCTGCTCTGCCTGCTCCACAAGCGGCGCCGCGCCCTCGGCCTGCACGGGTAAGAAGGCCCGTAGCCGTGCAGCCTTCCCGGGCCGGAGCGGGCGCTCCCCGCGCGCTCTCTCTCCCCACCCGGCCGACAGGTCTCTTTGCCCGACGGGGTCAGGCGGAGAGAGGGCCGACCGCGACTGCCGTGGGGCTTCAATGTCAGGGTGTCCGCGAGTCCCCGCCACGACGGCGTCGGTCCCAGCTGGCCTGTCCGGCGACCTCGCTCCACCCCGGGAGTGCGAATTCTTCTTCTGCGCCCGCGGGCGAACCGGCGCCCAGCCAGCACTCAGGCAGCGGCCTCCAGTTGGGGGTGGGAGGGGGACGCGGTGTGTCCCCCACCCCCTTTCCTACATCACCCCCTTCTGTGTCAACTTTCTGGGTGTGTTCTGGTTTTGCCATCTCATCTCCAGACCGTGAAGGATTTGTTTTGGGGACGTGGATGTGTGATTGAGGATGGGGATTGGATTCGCCAGGCTGGAGGCTGGTGTCTAAGTCACTTGGACGAGGTTTGGCTCGATTCCCGACTAACTGCTGTTGAAAGTCGCGAGGGTGGCTTCTATGAAACTATTCCCGGTCCACTTGGCAGGATTGCCGTCTAAAGTGGTGAGCCCTTGGAGTCGGTGAACCCTTTGGTCGGTGAACATTTGGTCGGTGGCATTTCATCCGGAAAGGCTGGATCAGTTCTGTCGGACTTAGAGGGAAATGTTTTCCTTCCTGGGCTCTGTAGGTGAAAGATGAGAGTGTGGTTTAGGTGAGGATCAAGCTCCTTTTTAATGACACGCCACTGCTTCCACCGCGGGAGAATTTTCAGTGCTTAGATTTAACTTTGGGAGGTTATCAGTTCAGAAAAAGGAAAAAAGAGAGAGCTGAATTACGGTTGCGACATACAGGTATGTATGTCACATACATGCAATTTTTATTTGCTGGACAAGTGAAAGAGAAAAGGCTACTTCCCAAGCATTCTTGCCAGTCATTGAATATTTCGTATTAAATCTTGACATACTACTTTCATGAATTTTATTTCATTCATTCCTCTGAGCAGGTACTGTTGCCTCCTGTGTTTGATTTGCCTACAATATCTAATTAGTAGTAAAATCTGGACTAAAACACAAATAGACTTCTAGTTTGTAGTACCCTTTCCATTAAGTTCTTTCTAGCCGCCTTCTGTTTTTATCTTACTAGAGTCTGAAGTGATGATCTTTCTTTTCCTTCCTAAATCCATTTAACAGAGTTGAAAATGATTTGCAGCGTAGTCTGGGCAATACAGCGCTTACTCATTTTTCTTCTATTCAGTTTGCTTTTAAAAGGATTAATTTGGGAAAATAAAAAGCAAGTTTTTCTGTTGGTTTGTATGAACTCCCAGTTGCAAATAGAAGTTACCTGTTACCTGGGAACATGCCAGTAGAAGGAAGATGTTAGGTCCTTTAACTTGAATTCTGTTTTTGCAAAGAAGTGTTTCAGGGCATAGAACAGGTGTTTTAATATGGAGGAGGGGACTCGAGGACAGCCCTACAAGTTCTGGATTACTTTTATGATTGTATGTATATGTGATATAGTATCACATACATGCCACATACATATAGTACACATAGAGCTTGAAGAATTTTTACAAGTAGAACACACCCGTGTAATCAGCACCCAGATCAAGAAACAGAACATTATCAGCACCCCAGAAATTCTCCTCATGCCCCCATCCAGTCACAGTCCACCTAACTACTAAACCAGTTTATAAGACCATAGATTATTGGTAAGGGAAATTTTAAACAGAATCTAATGGGAAATAGTAGAGATAGAAGTAAAATAATATAATATAATTTGTCTTATTAAATAATTTTAGCTGCTTATTTGCCATTGTAAAATGCCTAAAAAAAATTTTTTTTGAGAAACGTTGTGAGCTTTTGTGGGGATTAAATTCTTTAGCAGGAGATGTACTGAACAAAAGATTATTATTAGTCTTTTGCATTGGCATGAGTGGGGAAAATCTCTATTTTACACAGTATTTTGTTGGAGGAGATTGCAGATTCTGAGCAGATAATCATGAAGTTTAAATTGTTGAGATGAAATGATTGAACTATTTTGAAACCATTAAAAATGGTATTGAGTGTATTTTTGTAGATATTGTACTTCCAGAAGCTTACAAATATCTTTCAGTCACCACCTTTGGTATCACAGTTTGAAGATTAGAAGATTCTAACTTTATATTTGAGTGGCCTTTTGAATATCTTTGGTAACAGAACTAATTAATTTTAATATCTGGTGCTTAATTAAGGAAACTGTGGCTACTTGGCCTTCTTTTGTCTATGTTGTTAATAGTAGGTTGGTTTTAGAATATATATTCCCTTAGAATTGGATAGGTAATAGAGCTAGTAAAATCACTTTAAAAATTACAGTGTAACATTATTCCAAACATTAGGAGAATGAGTAATTAAATGTTCTGGGTTACTTTTAATTTTTGTTAATGTAATTTTTTTCACTCAGTTAAATCTCATATATGTGTGTGTGTGTTTCTGACCTTTTATTGTGGAAAATTTTGCACATATAAAAAGTAAATAGAATAATACAAGGATTGCCCAATACACTTTACCCAAGGAGTACCAACAACATTCTATATTCTTGTTTCATCTATATCAACCTGCCTGTCACCCCTTATTTTTATAGGTTTCTTAGGTAAAATTTATATACATTGAAATGTACAAATATTAGTTATACATTTTTTAAACAAATGGATACACTATGTAACACATCCCTATGACAAATTAGAACATTTCTATCTCACCAGAAAGTTCCTTTGTATTCATTCCTGATCAGCTTGTATTCACTCCTGATTCCAGCACTGCTAAGCTAACTTTTTCACATTAGTTTGCCTAATCTTACATTTTATTTTATTATTTAAGGGGAAAAGAAGAATCTTTTTACTCATGGATAAAGAGGGCTATTTAAAGGAAGTGTCTATTTCAGAATGTTATATTACTGTGCTGGGAGCTATAAGATTGTGTGTGTGTGTGTGTGTGTGTGTGTGTATTACAAAAATATATGACTTGTTTTCTCAGGGAGCTTACCTTCTTGTTAGGGAAAAGAAACTTAAACACTGATAGCAGAATGAAATGTACAGATAGACATGTCTTAGAAGTTTTGAGAAAGACAAGATTAATGTGTTTGGGAAGGGTTGGGGAAGGCTTCATGAAGGATGTGTGTTAAGCCTAGAAAGGGGGTAGGAGTGGATAACTGGAATAAAGTGACTGTTACAGCATCCTTTATCAGATTTTTGTTGCATTTATGTTAGGAAGAAACTTTGTGGTGCCCTTTCAATCCATCTTCCACTGCCACCAGAGCTCTTTTTAAGAAGCTCAGATATGATCATAATATTCCTTCATTAAAATCATTAATCTACTCTAAAATACAAACTTTCTGTATTCGTGGTGTGGTCCTTCCCTACTTTTCCTACTCATCCAGCCATAAGTGCTGGGATTACAGGCATGAGCCAACTTGCCCAGCTGATACTTTTTTTTCTTCAAGACTTAGGTGTTTTCTGTCTTTTTCTGATTTCCAAACTGATGTAAGTGTCCTCTGCTTTTATGATACTGTAGGCCAGGGGTCCCCAACCCCCGGGCTGTGGACTGGTACAGGTTGGTGGCCTGTTAGGACCCAGCTGCACAGCCTGTGCAAGCGAGCATTACCACCTGAGCTCCGCCTCCTGTCAGATCATCAGGGGCATTAGATTCTCATAGGAGCGTGAACCTATTGTAAACTGCACATGTGAGGGATCTAGGTTGCACACTTCTTATGAGAATCTAATGCCTGATGATCTGAGGTGAAACAGTTTCATCCTGAAACCATCCCCCAACTCAACCCCAATTTGTGGAAAAATCGTGTTCCGCAAAACTGGTCCCTGGTGCCAAAAAGGTTGGAGACTACTGCTCTAGATATCCCCTACTCTAGCACTTACCATTCTGTATTGCACTAGTTTGTTTTCTTGGCTTTTGCCTACATCAGATCCTGAGTTTCTTGAGGGCATGAACTGAGTCATCTTTAATTCCCTAGTTTGGCTATGTCATGGGTTAGACAGTGTTTATAGAGAGGATAAATGACATAGGATAGTTGAAGAACTTTTAAGCATAATTGACAGGCATTTGGAGATGCCTAGTACAAACATGAATAGAAACATTCTTTTTGCAGAAGTAATAGTTGTGTACCTGAGCATATATAACCTGACCTGGGTAGTGGGAAATCAGTGGGCCAATTTTAGAAGGCAGGGAATGGTACCAGTCTATATAGCCATAGTATTTTATTATCTTTAAAAAACAGAACAGAACAAAGCAGTTTCTTTCGCTTCTTATCAATGCTTGTCAAATAGAGTTCGGATTTCTCATCTTGGATTTCAGAGCCTCCCTCAATCTGGTCTCACTTTACCTGGCTAATCTTATATGCCATTGCTTGCCAATGGGTACTCTCTGTTCCAAATAGGACAGTTTCTACACTGTTCTTTGAACAGGCCACACTCATTTTTGGCTTTGGAGCTTTATTCATGCTGTTACTCATACCTAGAATATCTTTCTATGATATCCCTGTTCTCCAACTCTTGTCATCCTTGAAGGGTTAGGTCAGGGTCACCCTATCCATGAAGTGTTATTTAACTACTCCAGATGATCTAAATGAAGATCACCTCTTTTAAAATTTCTGAAGCATGCATTTAAATACCTTTATTGTTTTATCTATTCATTGCTTGACTGGGTATAATCTAGCTAGGTATACCAAAGTCCACCTGCTTATGGGGTGATTTTCCTGCTTTTTTTTTTTTTTTTTTTTTTTTTTTTTTTTTTTGAGACGGAGTCTCGCTCTGTCGCCCAGGTTGGAGTGCAGTGGCGCGATCTCGGCTCACTGCAAGCTCCGCCTCCTGGGTTCACGCCATTCTCCTGCCTCAGCCTCCCAGTAGCTGGGATTACAGGTGCCCGCCACTGCGCCCGGCTAATTTTTTGTGTTTTTAGTAGAGACGGGGTTTCACCGTGTTAGCCAGGATGGTCTTGATCTCCTGACCTCGTGATCCACCCACCTCGGCCTCCCAAAGTGCTGGGATTACAGGCGTGAGCCACCGCGCCCGGCCGATTTTCCTGCTTTTAAAAGCCCCCATCTATAAATGGTGGGAACACAGTTTCCTCTCCTAAATATTTCTGAGGAATTTCAGGGAGCTTGTGTTTCTTTTAGTGACACCTTACTTCGCTTCCTTTGGAGCACTTTCTGCTCTATTTTAGAAGGTACTTACATCTTGTCTCTTGAGCCTGTCTGTTTGGCGTCTGCCTTGATTTCTCTAAAGAATCAATCACAAAGCAGATATTTATAGTAGGGCTTTATTGAAAATTTGGGAGGAGTGGTAGGGATTATATCCCAGCATAGTGAACAGCTTAAAATGCTTTTATTTAGAAGTTTCTTGGACATTCCCACTGCTGGAAATTTCTTGACTTTTTTTTTTGTCCTGAGTCTCAGCCCTGTTGCCTGCTGCTGGGCCTTTCTTTACCCATTGGGTGTCCTTATATCTCCAGCTTCTTACTCCCTGCACTACGTTACTGCTAACCCCTCTACAACTTTCCTGCAAACTTCAAAATTCAGCTTTCCTTCCTTAAATCTGCCTCATTCAAATCAAGCTCTAGAAGGGGCTGGCTTCACTTTTCTCAGTTTCACAGGCGCACTGGGTGTTTTGCAAAGTGCAAGCATGAATCATGTGAGGGGTTAGAGCGGCTTGAGACCCTTACAGTTACCCATGAGTAGATGTTATATGGCCCCGTTTGGATCCTCAAAATAAAAAAGAGATGCTTAAGCAACCTTGGATGGAAAAAAAAGCATTGAAGAATTTGCCAGCCAAAGTAGCTGTGTACTGAACCCAACTGAGGCAGATCAGGCCCAGAGCAGTGTTCTGAGAACTGTGTAGCTATCTGTGGTCTGCTAGGGGGAACTGAGTACAGGTTGTTTAATTAATTATATGTCCCAGTTACTGGCACATTCACATCCTTGGTTAGGCATTCTATTTCAAGGCTTTTACTCTTGCTGTTTCCCCTGCCCGAAGTGCTCTTTCCTCAGATACTCACATTGCTTACTCTCCCCACTCTTTCAGTCTTTTTTCAGACATCCTTTTAGTGAGAACTTCTATTGCCATTTGATTTATTTTTATTTATTTATTTATTTTGAGACGGAGTCTCACTCTCTCACCCATGCTGGAGTGTAATGGCACCATCTTGGATCATTGCAACCTTTGCCACCCAGGCTCAAACAGTCCCCCTACCTCAGCCTCCCAAGTAGCTAGGACTACAGCCACACGTCACCACACCTGGCTAATATTTTTTGTAGAGACAAGGTCACATTATGTTGCCCAGGCTGGTCTCGAACTCCTAGGCTCAAGCGATTTTCCCACCTCAGACTCCCAAAGTGCTGGGATTACAGGCAAGAGCCACTGTGCCTGGCCCCTGCCACTCAAAATAGCATCCTGTCTACCTTCCTGACTTTACTTTTCTCCTTAGCACTTATCACTATAAAATATGCTATATATTTTACATATTTATCTTGTCTGTTGTATATGTTTGCAGTATATACATACTGCTAGCATTTAAGTTCCACAAAGGAAAGAATTTTTGTCTATTTTATTCACAGTTGTAGCCCCAGTGGCTAGAACTGTGGCTGGAATATATAGTAGACACTCATATTTGTTTGACTCTACAACAACAAATGAGATTCTCATTTTTTGGGGGCTGTGGTTACTATTGTTTTAAATAACACATTCTTTTTGCTACAAATGTAAATGTTGTCTTTAGTATATTTATGAGCTCTTTAGGAGCTGGACCACTTATACCCCCTATATGTACAGGTAAAGCAAGTCTCAGAAACTTAAAAAAATGCTATCATCACCTGCTTTTGACAGTTTAGTAGAGTGTAAACATTAAAGACAATTTAAGAAAATTAAAAATCATCCATAATGTTATAACCATAATACAAATACTGTTTTATTTTTGTTTCCTTTTATTCTGTATTTATGTGCATTTTTGCAGTTATAACGTACATGTTTTGTTATTTTCATTTAAAGCATACCTCTTTCCTATATTTCCCTATACATGACCTTCATAACTATACTTTTAAAGAAATACATAAATATTCCTCTGTGTGGCAATATCTTAGTTTGTTTTCCTGTTAGCTATTGAGCATCTAGACTGTCTCTGGAATTTTTATGGATTATACTGGTGTATTTTTGCAAGCGAACATTTTCATCTCTGCTGAATAACTTCCTTGGAATAAATTGCCAGAAGTAGGATTAATGAATGGAGGCTTGTGAATTTCCTTAGTGTTTGTGGAAACTGTGGGCATTCTTAAACTACACAGGTTGATGTATTACTTTTCATGAGTTGTGCCAATTTGCAGTACTATGAATGAACACTGACTTAATTACCTACTCATCATTAGGGGATATTTAAATTTTTTTCTACTTTACGGATGCAAAATAGTCTTGAAAGATTATTTTAATTTGCACGTATTTTATAATTTGCAAAAATGAACATTTTTTTTGTGCAGCAACTTGATCTTTATTATGGAGGTAGTTTGGCATAGTGTTAAAGAATAGTCTTTAGAGTCAGATGTAGGTTCAATTTTTCCTGTGGCCGTTTGTCAGATCTGTGACCTTGGTCAATTTACTTAACCTCTTTGAACCTCAGTAGAACAGGGATAGTAGTATTTACTCACTCACTCAGCAGTTAAGTGAGGATTAATGGAGAAAACGTTTTAACCCAGTGCTCAGTAAATAAAAGGTAGCTCTCATTCCTATGCTTGCTAAAAGAAAACTAAAAGGACAACAAAACGTACCTTTGTTAGCTTCTTAAAAACTCCCGAGCCTTCCTAATTTCCTCAGATACACCCATGAAAATCTCCCAAAAGAAGCCTTTTTCAATTGATAGAATCATTTACTTTCAGAGTTGGAAAGTATCTTAAGTTAGTTTTATGTGACATGGTTTTAGGTTTCTGTGTTTTTTCAGTTGCTGCTTCCTGAATATGACAGTCTTTATTTCTCCACCTTTTAAAGAGGCAGTGCTAAATGGAATTCGGCATTCAAAGTGTCTTCTCACTGGCACACTAGCAGAGAACTGTGACCTACCTTGTCCTAAGCTTTCATTAAAGATCCTAAGATGTTAAGCTTTCATTAAAATAGCGTGAAGTTACATTCATTTTTATGACTCTCAAATATTTTTCACTTGTATTTAGCTTTCACAATGGTTTTCCCTTCTTTCCCCCTCCTCACCTTGATGTGTTTGATTTTTTTTTTTTTTTTTTTGAGATGGAGTCCTGCTCTGTCACCCAGGGTGGAGTGCAGTGGTGCAATTTTGGCTTACCGCAACCTCCGACTCCCGGGTTCAAGTGATTATCTTGCCTCACCCTCCCGAGTAGCTGGGATTACAGGCACCCGCCACCACACCCAGCTAATTTTTTTGTATTTTTAGTAGAAATGGGGTTTCGCCATGTTGGCCAGGCTGGTCTTGAACTCCTGACCTCAGGTGATCTGCCTACCTCGGCCTCCCAAAGTGCTGGGATTACAGGTGAGAGCTACCGCGCCCAGCCTGAATTTTTTTTTTTTTTTTAAACCTGGGTGCAGGTCTTTATACTTATTTTTGGTTGGGCACATTACTTCTTCCCTCTGAAACTTTTTGATCTGCACAATTAATTACTATTCCTTCTGTATGTTTTCCTAACAAACTTAAAAAACTGGACAGGACTGAGTATAGAACAGTATGTTTACACCACTATAATCTTTCTATTAATTGACACCCTTTGCTTATTGTATTGGCTCTCATTTTTAACTTAGCAGCATCTTTTCACATATTTCCTTCTGGTAGTAGACCTGGCATTCTGACAGTATCCATAACCTGATGCATACTGGGCCAGAGTCCTCTTTTGGGATGTTTCTGCTGGAGCTGGTGTGGGGAAGGGTCTTTCTTTCCTGTCACAGAGGTGTGAAGGTAGACCCTAGAACTGTATGTATGTAGCCTTGGTCTCTTACATGGAAAGGGCAGAAACCCTGATTTTGTTTATCATCAAATGCTTTGTAGCATAGTGAACAAAATTTACAAAAATTTCGTGATCCCTTTCAAAGAAAAGAATGACCTTAGTCTGACATAGTTTTTTGGTGAATTCATATTTTCTCCTAAAAGTTACCACTTCCTTCTAAGTACCCATGCCATACTGCCCATTTAGATAAGTTAAGTTGTAATTTTTTTCCTAGGATCAACATCACACTCATCCATGACCTGATGAATATCACCTTCTAATCTGTTTCAATGTAATATGAACTTGAATTATGAAGGAGAAAGATAGGATCTTCCTACATTTTCTTTGGAATTATATCTGCTAAATTAAGTAAAATTTTATGGGAAATGGTATATCACTATGTTGACCAGGCTAGTCTCGAATTTCTGGTCTCCAAGCGATCGCCTGCCTTGTTCTCCCAAAAGTATCAGGATTACAGTCATGAGCCACTGTGCTCGACCCTATTAGTTCTTTTGGAAAGGTTTTTATGTAACTGTTGTTTAAAATGGCATTTGTATTATTTCTACATAAAATTAGGCATCAGGCCCTTGCTTAAAAACATGGCTTTCATCATAACATTCTTTTTAAGAGTAAGTCACTTTTGTTTTAGGCATCTCTGTCAAGAATATAGCCTTCTATAAAGTTAAGGATAAAATTCTTTGGATAACTGCTATTTATGTAATACAGTGGAACTATTATAAATATTAAGATGGTTTGAAGCCTTAGGTAAAATAGGAGTATGCTAAAAGGTGTTTTGTTTATTTTTTTATTTTTTATTTTTTTGCCACAAGATTGAGAAATGGAAAAGTGTTTTTTTTTAAACACACCTTTCTTATCAGTTTGCTAGATTAGCAGGCCCGAGTGAATGCAGTTAAGTTAATAAAGTATAAAATTGAAAATAAAGCTCATCAAAGCATAATCAGCTAGTTTGATATCTGTAAATAGATGTAGCCGTCTCACCACTATAATGGTACTATAATAATTGACATAAAAGTGGATTATATGATTTACTCTATGCTTAAATTATTTGGACTTTAATATTTTATTAATACATTTATTGGCATTAAAAAGCACTGTGTAGAATGAGGCAACTGCTCTAGGTAAATAATAATTTAGTCAACATGTTATGTTTATAATGTATCATTGCATGTCACTATTTTAAAAATATTTATACAGCTTCTTAAATGTATGAAGTAAGCAATGTGAGACATAGTACGATATGGTTTGGCTGTGTTGTAGGAGGGACTGGTGGGAGGTAATTGAATCATGGGGACAGGTCTTTCCCTTGCTGTTCTTGTGATAGTGAACGGTTTTTTAAAGAGGAGTTCTCCTGTACAAGCTCTTTTTGCCTGCCGCCATCCACATAAGATGTGACTTGCTCCTCTTTGCCTTCCACCAGCATCGTGAGGCCTCCTCAGCCATGTGGAACTGTGAGTCCAATTGAACCTTTTTTTTTGTAAAGTGCCCAGTCTCGGGTATGTCTTTATCAGCAGCATGAAAACAGACTAATACAGCAAATTAGTACAAGTAGAGTGGGGCATTGCTAAAAAGATACCTGAAAATGTGGAAGTGACTTTGAAACTGGGTAACAGGCAGAGGTTGGAACAATTTGGATGGCTCAGAAGAAGATAGGAAAATGTGGGAAATTTGGAACTCCCTAGAGACTTGCTGAATGGCTTTGACAAAAATGCTGGTAGTGATATGAGCAATAAGGTCCAGGCTGAGGTAGTCTCAGATGGAGATGAGGAACTTGTTGGGAACTGGAGCAAAGGTGACTCTTGTTATGTTTTAGCAAACAGACTGTCAGCATTTTGACCCTGCCTTAGAGATTTGTGGAACTTTGAACTTGAGAGGGGTGATTAGGGTGTTTGGCGGAAGAAATTTCTAAGCAGCAAAGCATTCAAGAGGTGGCTTAGGTGCTGTTAAAGGCATTCAGTTTTATAAGGGAAGCAGAGCATATAAGTTCAGAAAATTTGCAGCCTGACAATACCACAGAAAAGAAGAACCCATTTTCTGAGGGGAAGTGCAAGCCAGCTGCAGAAATTTGCATCAGTAACAAGGAGCCGAAAGTTAGTCATCAAGACAATGGGGAAACCCAGGGCATGGCAGAGACCTTTGTGGCAGCCGCTCCCATCACAGACCTGGAGGTTTAGGAGGAAAAATTGGTTTCATGGGTCCGTCCCAGGGTCCCTTTGCTGTGTGCAGTCTAGGGACTTGGTGCCCTGCATCCCAGCCACTTCAGCTGTGACTAAAAGGGGCCAAGGTATATCTCAGGCTGTGGCTTCAGAGGGTGTAAGCCCCAAGCCTTGGTAGCTTCTATGTGGTGTTGAGCCTGCAAGTGCACAGAAGTCAAGAATTGGGGTTTGGGAACTTCTGCCTAGATTTCAGAGGATGTATGGAAATGCCTGGATGCCCATGCAGAAGTTTGCTGCAGGGATGGGGCCCACATGGAGAACCTCTGCTAGGGCAGTGTGGAAAGGAAATGTGAAGTTGGAGCCCCCACACAGAATCCCTGCTGGGGCACCACCTAGTGGAGCCATGAGAAGAGGGCCACTGTCCTCCAGACCCCAGAAGGGTAGATCCACCAGCAGCTTGCACTGTGCGCCTAGAAAAACTGCAAACATTCAACGCCAGCCCGTGAAAGCAGCCAGGAGGGAAGCTGTACCCTGCAAAGCCACAGGGGCAGAGCTGCCCAAGACCATGGGAACCCACCTCTTGCATCAGTGTGACCTGTATGTGAGACATGGAGTCAGAGGAGATAATTTTAGAGCTTTAAGATTTGATGGCCCTGCCAGATTCTGAACTTGCGTGGGGCCTGCAGCCCCTTTGTTTTGACCAATTTCTCCCATTTGGAATGGCTGTATTTACCCAATGCCTGTACCCTCATTGTATCTAGTAAGTAACTAACTTGCTTTTGATTTTACAGGCTCGTGGGCAGGTCTCGGATGAGACTTTGGACTGTGGGCTTTTGAGTTAATGCTGAAATGAATTAAGACCTTGGGGGACTGTTGGGAAGGCATGACTGGTTTTGAAATGTGAGGACATGAGATTTGGGAGGGACTGGGGCAGAATGATATGGTTTGGCTGTGTCCCCCTAAATCTCATCTTGAATTCCCAGTGTTGTAGGAGGGACAGGTGGGAGGTAATTGAATCATGGGGGCAGGTCTTTCCTGTGCTGTTCTAGTGATAGTGAATAAGTCTCATGCAATCTGATGGTTTTATAAAGAGAAGTTCCCCTGCACAAGCTGTTTTTGTCTGCCACCCTTCACGTAAGGTGTGACTTACTCCTCCTTGCCTTGCACCATGATTGTGAGGCCTCCCCAGCCACGTGGAACTGTGAGTCCAATTAAACCTCTTTCTTTTTTAGATTGTCCAGTCTTAGGTATGTTTTTATCAGCAGTGTGAAAACAGACTAACATAGTGTCTCAGGATAAGGACAACAATTCTGTAAATTTTTGTTAATTTAGTGAGTAGGCCTACATGTAAAAAAGCTGTTTTAAAATTAAATATGACTTTAATTTTAAAAATTAAACATTTTTGCATTATCAAAGTTAAATATACACCGTGGGAATTTGAATAACTAGAAGAAAGAAGGGAGAAAACACCTTTTCTAACGTTTATTAGTGTCATATTTTATTGATTCTAAGATGCACTTTTTTTACATTTTAGCATCTCTGTTCACATTTTAACTTCTCTGAAATTTGGATGCGACTTACAATGATGGCATTTAGCTAAAATCATATTAGCATATTGGTGCATTTCCTTTTTACTATGCATACTTTTATCTTGCCTATAAAAATACTGCATATCAGCTTGCATGAAAGTCAAACTTCTGACTATAAATTCATTGTTGTTGCCATTCTTCAGTTTATCTTGGAGGTGTGGCTAAAAAAGGTAAAAATGTGTGAAAAAGAAGAATTTGAGATAAAATCAGATTTTTTCCTCTTTCCAGAATGAGGGCTGGAGGAAGTAGCTTGGCCTGAGATAGGCAGGTAGAAATCAATCAACTACTCAAAAACAAAGAACCCAAAGATCATGCCACCAAGTCAAAGTCGAGTGCTTGCTATGTACCAGATGCTGGGTTTTCAGATGTTAAGCTAAAAAGTAAATTAGACAAGAGTTTTGCTGTTGAGAAACTCATAGACTATTGAAAGAGAGAATGTTGTATCTTGACATTTTATACGAAATTTCTAGTTCAAAAAAAACCAACAAACATTCCCTGATAATATTTTATTTAAAATATGGTTTGTTGTTGCTTTTTGAGACAGGCTCACTCTGTGGCCTGGGCTGGAGTACATGGTGCCATCATGGCTCACTGCAGCCTTGACTTCCTGGGCTCAACTGATCCTCCCACCTCAGCCTCCTGAGTAGCTGGGACTATAGGTGTGCACCACCATGCCTGGCTAATTTTTAATTTTTTTGTAGAGATAGGGTCCCAAAGTGTTAGGACAATACGGGCGTGAACCACCATGCCTGGACTAAAATATAGTTCTTTATTTACCTGTGAATACAGTTATGTTGCATCAGGAAATTAGATTTAAGATATTTTCAACTGTAGGACTCATGTGACTTTTTACCCCATCAACAGTGCCCAAGATACATTGTTTAGTGAAGAGGTGGGGTGGAGGAAGCAAGCATAGGACAGAATAAATGAGGTGATCCCATTTCTTAAGTATCATATAATTTCTAATTTAACTGTTACTGGTTGAATACATTTCTGTATGTATTTTATGACTGGTTCAAGAAAATATCTATTCTCTCTTCCCCCACTGGAGGAAACATGAATGTGAGAGGAAATAACAACATTTATCCAGTACGTTCTGTTGAGTGCTATATGTCAATAGGCTAGGCTTTGAGATACCAAATTAAATAAATGTTATTTTTAACTCCAGTCTTGTGGCACTATTACTACAAATGCATAGAAAATTTGTACAACTGAGTATGAGTAGACCTGTGGTAGTAACACAGTTTAATTCTTCTGGTTGTTACCTGGGAGGGTTTCATACTGGAGCTTGACCTTAAGAAATATATAGTGTTTTGCTAAGGGGTAAAAGGCATTCCAGGTAGGGAAAACAGCTTGCACAAAGGCATGGAGTTAATGGAGTTACATTTGAGAAGGAACTGCAAGGAGACGAAGCTGGAGATATTACTATAAATAAAGTATTTGTTGAACGCTTAACCATATTTTAGACATTGTTCTAAATGTTTTACGTTTATTCCTAACAACAGTCTTTTGAAATAATTCTTTTTATTGTCTTCATTTTACAGGTGAGGAATAAGTAAAAATGGTATCTAATTATGAGAGTCCTTAAGTTCGAATTAACCATGTGGAAGGTAAAAGGCAGAGTAAAACATTTAAATCAAAGTCTTTCAAATGAATTTAGATTCAAAGAACTCAAGAATCATTCAGGGGTTAAAAAAGGTTTTATATTAAATTACAAAGTGAAATTCATTATTAAAATTCTATTTGCTATATTAAGTCATGCATTGCTTAACAATGGAGACGTCTTCTGAGAAATGCACTGTTAGGCAATTTTTTTTTCTTTTTTTTTTTTGAGACAGAGTCTCACTCTTGCTCAGACTGGAGTGCAGTGGCACTATCTCGGCTCACTGCAACCTCTGCCTCCTGGGTTCAAGCAATTCTCCTGCCTCAGCCTCCTGAGTAACTGGTATTACAGGCACGCACCACCACCACGCCCGGCTAATTTTTGTATTTTCAGTAGAGACAAGGTTTCACCCTGTTGGTCAGGCTGGTCTCGAATTCCTGACCTCGTGATCCACCCACCTCTGCCTCCCAAAGTGCTGGGATTACAGGTGTAAGCCATCATGCCCAGCCTTTTTTTTTTTTTTCCAGACAGAGTTTCGCTCTTGTTGCCCAGTGTGGAATGCAGTGGCCCAATCTCGGCTCACTGCAACCTCTACCTCCCGAGTTCAAGCGATTCTCCTGCCTCAGCCTCCTGAGTAGCTGGGATTACAGGCATGTGCCACCATGAGCAGCTAATTTTGTATTTTTAGTACGGACGGGATTTCTCCATTTTGGCTAGGCTGGTCTGAAACTCCTGACCTCAGGTGATCTGCCTGCCTTGGCCTCCCAAAGTGCTGGGATTACAGGTGTGAGCCACCACGCCCGGCCCGGTTAGGCAATTTTATTGTTGTGTGAACATCATAGAGTGCACTTATACAAACGTAGATGCTATATACACACCCAAGCTGTATGGTATATGGTATAGTCTATTGCTCCTAGGCTACAAACCTGTACCTCATGTTACTGTACTGAATACTATAGGCAGTTGTAACACAATGGTCAGTTTTTTTTTTTTTTGTCTAAACATGTCTTTTTTTTAGACAGTGTCTGGATCTGTCGCCTAGGCTTTAGTGCAGCAGCATAGCCTTGGCTCACTGCAACCTCCGCCTCCCAGGCGCAAGTGCTTCTCCTGCCTCAGCCTCCCCTGTAGCTGGGACTACAGGTGTGGGCCATCATGCCCTGCTAATTTTTTTTTTTCCAGTTAAAACGGGGTTTTGCCATGTTGGCCAGGCTAGTCTCGAACTCCTGGCCTCAAGTGATCTGCCCACTTTGGCCTCCCAAAGTGCTGGGATTACGGGTATGAGCCACTGCTCCCAGCCTCTAAACATGTCTAAACATAGAAAAGGTACAGTTAAAATATGGCATAAAAGATAAAAAACGGTGTACCTGTATAAGGTGTAGTTACCATGAATGGAGCTTGCAGGACTGGAAGTTGCTGTGGGTGAATCATTGAGTGAGTTATGAGTGAATGTGAAGGCCTAGCATATTATTGCACACGACTGTAGACTTTATAAATACTGTACACTTAGGCTACATGAAATTTATTTAAAAAATTTTTTTTAGTTTAAAAAAAATCACTGTCTTCCACTTCTATATCTTGTCCCACTGGAAGGTCTTCAGGGACAGTAAAATGTGTGGAGCTGTCATTCATATGATAGCAGTACCTTGGAATATTTTTTGAAGGATCTGCTTGAGGCTGTTTTACAGTTAACTTTTTTTTTAAGTAGGAGTACACTCTAAAATAATGATGAAAGTATAGTATAGTAAATACATAAACAAGTAACATAGTCATTTATTATTATTATCAAGCATTATATACTGTACCTAATTGTTCTATATGACTGGCAGTGCAGCAGTAGTTTCATCACCACATACATGTGAGTAATGTGTTGTACTGCGGTATGATGTCAGCTACAGAGTCACTAGGTGATAGGAATTTTTCAGCTCCATTATAATCTTATGGGACCACTGTTGTGTATGCATTTTTCACTGAAATGTTATGCAGCGCATGACTGTAATACAATCATGGTGCAATACTCTAAGAGTTAAGGCACCTTTTATTGTAGATTATACCACAGACAGAAAACTGCATAAATACATAAATAATGCAATGACATCTTTTACAAAACAAAACACCCTTTTAACCACTACCCAGATCAAGAAATAAATCTTTGCCAGCCACTGCAGAAGCCTTCCACATGGCCCTTCCCAGTCACAGCCCGTTTCCTCTCACCTAAAAGTAATTGCTATCCTGACTTCTGTATAATCGCATCTTTGTGTTTCCTATAATTTCATCACCCAAATGTGCATTCCTGAAAACTATAATTTAGTTGTGTTTGTGGTTTTTTTTATCTAAGTCTCTTAACCTACATATCCCCCTGCCACCTCCCTTTTCCCTTTCTTTCTTACCGTTTATTCCCTGAAGCAGCCAGTTATTTTGACCTGTACAGATTCCGTAGTCTAGATTATGCTGATTGCATACTTTTTCTTCATCCTTTGTATTTCCCATAAATTGGTAGTTGGATCTAAAACCTTGATCAAATTTAGGTTTTGCTTTGAGTTTTGTTTTTTTTCCACTTCCTAGGAGTTAGTGTGGTATATTCACCATCAGGAGATATATAAAGCCAGGCATGGTGGTTCTCACCTGTAATCCCAGCACTTTGGGAGGCCCAGGCAGGAGGATAACTTGAGCCCAGGAGTTTGAGACCAGTCTGGGCAACGTAATGAGACCCTGTGTCTATAAAAAGTAAAAAACATTAGGCAGGTGTGGTGGTACATGCCTGTAATTCCAGCTACTGAGGTGGGAGGATCACTTCAGCCTAAGAGATTGAGTCTGCAGTGAACTGTGATGGCACCATGCACTCCAGCCTAGGCAACAGAGCAAGATTCTGTCTTGCAAAAAAGAGAGTTATAGTGTCTAGTTTTCTCTCTTTTTGTGATTTTAGCAGCCACTGATGCTTGACACCTAGATCAGTGAATTTATTAAAGCTTGCAATATGGTGATATTTGAATTCTGTTATTTCTTCACTTATAAGGTGGAATGCTTCCACAGAAAGAAACCTTTTCTTTTCTGCTATCTGGTTAGTAGTTGTACCTAGTGGTGCAGTTCAATTAGGAAAAGTTGGATATTTGCTTCTTCATTTACCAGTTATCAAAATAATATGTTAATTTCCTGTTATTACCTAAAAGTGACCAGTGAGTTCTTCTTGTCATTATGAATGAACCTTTTGATTTAATTATTTGTGCTTCAGTTTATTACAGCTCTTGTCCTTATTTTTGCTCAATTGTCCCATCTTGGACCAATGGGAGCCTCTTTAAGCTGGCTCCTTAGTGCTTTTGACATGGCTTTAGTGATCTTTGATAGCTTCCTTGCTGTCTGTAGTAATATGTTCCAGGCTCCTCTTAGACATTTCCTGACCCAGATCTAGAATCAGCTTTTTTTCCTAAGAAGAGGTTGCTTCCTTTTATTGGGAAATGGTATTTCAAGATCACAATTGGAATTTAGGGATGCTCATTGCTACTAGGTTGGCCGTTGTTTCTAGGCTTTTCTTATGGACAGAGCCACGATATGCATACTGACACTTCCAATCCATATACAAGATTTCAAGATTTTTTAAATTATCATCTTCTATTTACATCTGTATCTCCTTATATCCCATACTGATAATCCTGATTCTCAAAGACACAGTCGATGGTCAAATTAGAGTATCATGGAAATATTCAGTTGCGTTATCCCACTTTACACACTCAGTGTTCTCCAAATAATAATACAAATATCTCTACTATTAGTATGATTACTGAAAATGGTTAAATTTTTTTCACATAGGCTCTTTCCATTCTTCCTTATTTTTTGGTTGTACTGTATCTGTGTTGTCAGAGCATATTGATATAGGCATGCCTCATTTTATTGCACTTTACTTTTTTGTGCTTTGGCGGTAATGTGTTTTTTATAAATTGAAAGTTTGTGGCAACCCTGCATTGAGCAAGTCTATTGAAGCCATTTTACCAACAGCATGTGCTCACTTCATGTCTCTGTATCATATTATGGTAATTCTCGTGATATTTCAAACTTTTTCATTTATCATATCTGTTATGATGATCTGTGATTGGACATCTTTGTTGTTACTATTGTAATTGTTTTGGGGTGCCATGAAATTCAAAAGCTGGGTTTCTTGTGCCAGTTAGCCGAGTTGTGAATGCAAAGGAAAAGTTCTTGAAGGAAAACTGCTCCTTCAGTAAACACAAGAATGATAAGAAACAGCCTTATTGCTGATAGGGAGAAAGTTTGAGTGGTCTGGATAGAAGATCAAACCAGCTGCAACATTCCCTTAAGCTAAAACCTAATCCAGAGCAAGATCCTAACTCTTCAGTTCTGTGAAGGCTGAGAGAGGTGAGGAAGCTGTAGAAGAAAAGTTTGAGATTAGCGAAGGTTGGTTCATGAGATTTAAGGAAAGCGGCCATCTCTATAATATGAAATTGCGAGGTGAAACAGCAAGTACTGATGTGGAAGCTACAGCAGGTTATCCAGAAGATCTAGCTAAGATAATCGATAAAGGTGGACTGTACTAAACTACAGGTTTTCAATGTAGACAAAACAGCTATCTATTGGAAGAAGATGCCACCTAGGACTTTCATAGCTAGAGAAGATAAGTAAATGCCTTGCTTCAAAGAACAGTCTGACTCTTTTGTTAGGGGATAATGCAGCAAGCAATTTTAAGTTGAAGCCAATACACATTTACCATAGTGAAAATCCTAGGGCCCTTAAGAATTATGCTAAATTTACTCTGCCTACATGTAAATGGAACAATAAAACCTGGATAGCAGCACGTCTGTTTACAGCATCATTTATTGAATATTTTAATACCACTGTTGGGACCTACTGCTCTGAAAAAAGATTCCTTTCAAAATGTTACTGCTCATTGTCAATGTACCTGGTCACCCAAGAGCTCTAGTGGAGATGTACAAGGAGATTAATGTTGTTTTCATGACTGCTTATACAGCATCCTTTCTGCAGCCCATGGATTAAGGAGTAATTTTGACTTTCAAAGCCTATTATTTAACAAATACATTTTGGAAGGCTGTAGTTTTCATAGATAGTTATCTCTGTGATGGATCTGGGTTAAATAAATAGAAAACCTGGAAAGGATTCAGTACTCTAGGTGCCATTAAGAACATTTGTGGTTCATAGAAGAAGGTCAGAATATCCACATTAATGGGATTTTGGAAGAAGTTATTCCAACCCTCATGGATGGCTTTGAGGGGTTCAGGATTTCAGTGGAGGAAGTAACTGATGTGATAGAAATAGCAAGAGAACTAGAAGTGGAATCTGAAGATACAACAGAATTGCTTCAATCTCATAATAAAACTTGAAAGGATGGCCGGGTGTGGTGGCTCACACCTGTAATCCCACCACTTTGGGAGGCTGAGGCGGGCAGATCACGAGGTCAGGAGATCAAGACCATCCTGGCCAACATGGTGAAACCCCATCTCTACTAAAATACAAAAAATCAGCCGGGTGTGGTGGCATGTGCCTGTAGTCCTAGCTACTTGGGAGGCTGAGACAGGGGAATTGCTTGAACCTGGGAGGCAGAGGTTGCAGTGAGCCGAGATCACATCATTGCACTCCAGCCTGGCAACAGAGCAAGACTCCATCACACACACACACACACACACACACACACACACACACACACACAAACAAACTTGAAAGGATGAAGAGTTGCCTCTTATGCATGAGCAAAGAAAGTGATTTCTTCAGATAGAATCTACTCTTGGTGAAGATGATTTGAACATTGTTAAATGACAACAAAGGATTTACGATATTACGTAAACTTGGTTGATGTGACAAGATTTGAGAGGATTGATTGACTCCAAGTTTGAAAGTTCTATTGTGTAAAATGCCATCAAACAGCATAGTATGGCACAGAGAACTCTTTTTGTGAAAGGAAGAGTTAATCACTATGGCAAACTTCAGTGCTGTCTTATTTTAATACATTGCCACAGCCACCCCAGCCTTCAGCAACCACTGCCCTGTTTGTTCAGCAGCCATTAACATGGAGGCAAGACCCTCAACCAGCAAAAGGATGAACATTTTTTAGCAATAAAGTATTTTAAAAACCAAGGTATGTCCATTGATTTTTTTTTTAGATATAATGTCATTGGATACTTGAGAGACTGCACAGTATAGTGTAAACATAACTTTTATGTGCACTGGGAAACCAAAATGTTCACGTGACCCGCTTTATTGCCTGTTAGCTTTATTGCTATGGTCTGGAACTGAATGTGAAGTGTCTTTGAGGGTACACTGCTATGTATTCTTTCCCTTTTAACTCTCATTTATTCCTAGTTCTGCAAGTAAATCCATATTGAGTGCTCACTACCTCTTTTTAGGTCACTGGCTTTATAGTCATTCTTCTTGTCCAGAGCTTGTTCTGTAGTAAATTCCTCAGGAAGAGCTCATGGAACAATAATCTCTGAATTGTTTCATGTTGCAAACAGTTTGTCTGTGACCTTTGTACTTGAAAATTTGTCTGGATGTAAAATCCTAGGTTAACATTTTCTCTTCTTGAATATCTTAAATATGTTACTCTATTGTTTTCTGACACTGAGGGTTGTTAACAAAGTCTGTGGCTAATCTCATTTGCTTTTCCCTTTTAAATGACTTGGTCTTTTGTGTATCCAAAGGATTTTTTTTTCACATTAAAAAAAATTCTAGGCTGGGCACAGTGGCTCATATCTATAATCCCAGCACTTTGGGAGGCTGAGGTGGGCAGATCACTTGAGGTCAGGAGTTTGAGACCAGCCTGGCCAACATGGTGAAACCCTGTCTCTACTAAAAATACAAAAACTAGTCAGGTGTGGTGGCATGTGCATGTGGTCCCAGCTGCTCAGGAGGCTGATACAGGAGAACATGGGAGGTAGAGGTTGCAGTGAACTGATTGTGCTGCTGCACTCCAGCCTGGGCAACAGAGCAAGACTCTATCAAAAATAAAAATACTCTGTTTTGTTTGAATATATGAAATTGTATATTTGTATATAATTTGTATATTTACTTTCATGTTTTATCTGTTGTGTTTATTTGCCCTTGTACTTTTTATGGTTTCATATTCAATTTTGAAATTATTTTTCTTTCTAAATTTCTAATTATTTTGTCACCACATTTGTAAGTTTAAAAAATATTATTTTATGCTGTGAGTTTATGTCTAGCATTGGCTTCTTGTACTTCATTTAGAGACAAGCTCTCACTGTGTTCCCCAGGTTGGAATGCAGTGGCTATTCACAGGTGCAATCACAGCTTCCTGCAGCCTTGAACTCCTGGCCTCAAGTGATTCTCTAGCCTCAGCCTCCCAAGTAGCTGGGATTGCAGGCACACACCACTGTGCCTGGCTAGCATTGCTTCTTAATTTTTTCTGGATTATTTTGACATCATAGGTTATAGTTTTTATATCTTGTAGGAATGTGTTTCTCACATGCTTTCATTGTCTGTAGGGATATTTTTATTCTTGTATTTTTTCTTATAATGTTGTAAAAGATTTAACTTTGATACTATCCCATTGTTTGCTTTTCTTTTTTTGTCTGAAATTAATTTTTTCAACTTTTAGAAGAGGAAGTTTGATTTAGGATAACTTTTCTAATTTATGCTCTACAGCACCCTCTTCTGTTGTTTTCATGTAGTGTTTGAAAATACTGTTTACTATCTGAGATCTCTAGGCTGTTTCTTTCTTACCCTTTGTTCCTATGGTCTCACATAGTATTCTGTTCCCTGCAGTTTCTCTTCGCAGGAGGCTCTGTTCTGAAAGGGAGCTTTAACTGGTTAATTTTGAGTCTTCAAGGGTCCAGGCTGCTCCATGCCCAATAGACCTTACCTTGAACTCCTTGCACTTGCTTACAGTGCTGTTTACTGGACTGTGTGGAATGCCTCCCAGTTCAGCTGCTGCTCTCAAATTGGTCCTTTAAGTTTTCCAGTGAGTTCTTTTAGTGATGTAGGGATCTTCCGGAGGTGCATAAGATACCCTATTACTTCACTCTGCTACCTTTCCGGTTTTGTAGCTGTTGGTAGGTTGTTACCTCCTATTCATATTTTGGGATTTGTAGAAATACTTTGTCATCTAGTTTTCTAGTTTCGTCGTATGTGTTGTCCATGGGTTTTGGGTTTTGCTATCCTAGTTGCTCAGTCAGGTTTTTTCTTGGGAGGTGGAGGATGGGTTCAAGGAGCTTCAAAATAATCCCATTTATCTCAAATCACTAGAATAAAGATAGAATTTTTAATAAATGCCAGTAGAATAATTGGTTAGCCATTGGAAATGCGATAAAATGAGATCTACATCTCATACCATATGTAAGGATAAATCCATTAAAGTATACAAGTGCCAGAGAAAAACATGGGTGGATTCCTCTGTAACCTGGGTGTAGGGAAAGCTTTTGTAAGTGTGACTCGAAAATCCAGATGCAACAAAAGAAAATATTGATACGTTTGACTATATAAAATTAAAAAGCTTCTGTGTGGTAAAAACCCACCATAACAAAAGACAAATGACAAACTTATAGAACATATCTGTAATATATATCACAGATATAGGGCTAATAAGTATATAGATGATTCTTAAACATGTGATTAACCTCACTTAAAATATGAGAAATGCAAATTTAATCTATACTAAGATACTGTTTCACATATTACTTTGGCAAAAACTTAAAAATGCAACAATATACTTTGTTGGTGAGGCTGTGAAGAAACTGGAACTCTCTTACAATCCTGGTGGTAATGCAGAGGTGCAGCCTTTGTGGAGGGGAATTTGATTATCGCTAACAAAACTGCGTATGCATTTATGTATTGACTCAGTAGTCCCACTGAGGATACAGCTCTGAAAGTGTGCAAATACAGATGTGTAGGGTTATTCATTGGGCGTTTCTTGTTATTACAAACTATTGGAGACAACCTAAATGCCCATAGATGCATAAGAGGTGGTTGAATAAACTATGGTACTTACACACAATGGAGTGTTACAGAGCTGTGAAGAAAAATGAAGATGCTTTCTGTGGACTGATAGAAAGTGATTTCTAGGAAACATTAAGTGAAAAGTACAAAAGACTAGATATGCTATCTTTTATGTAATGAAGGGAAAATCAAATATGTTATTTGCTCATTTTGTACAAAAAGAAGATGGATAAATAAGGAAATGATGAAACTGGTTACTTAGAGGGTATGAGTAAGAACGGGGTCAAAAGGAGGGGGTGGTTGAACAAGGTAAGAGGATATTATTGGGATAATCAGAGAAATTGGAATAAGGTCTGATTAGTTTTAGTATTCTATCCATGTTAATTTCATGATTTTGATAATTGTACTATAGTTATATAAGAGAAAGTCTTTGTTTTTAGAATATAAACACTGAAATATTTAGAAGTAACAATCTCAGATTGCTTAGGAAAAAATGCATGTGTGTGTATATATAGAGAAGAATAAAGCAAATTTGTTAGAACATTAATTGGGAAATCTAGATGGAAGGCATAGAGAATTCAGTGTATTATTCTAGCAGATTTTCAGTACGTTTGCAATCATATCAGAATTAAAAGTTTATTTTAAAAATACTGTGCAATTGCTATAAGCCGTTTTCCCAGAATTCCGTCTGTAAGATGACTTATGTGGCTCTTCTGCCTTTTTTCTAAAGGACTTCCATATTTTTATGGAACACTATTTTATAGTTGCTGTGGAGGAACCCAGTTTTATGAGTGTAGTGAATCTTATAAACAAGTTATGAAATGTGCTTTAGTTATCAACTTTTGCATTGGTATTGTATATAATTTTTAAAATAGTCTTTACATTAAAAAATGGTTTAAATATATTTAGGAGGTATAAGTGAAGATTTCTTACATGCATATATTAGACAGCAGTGAAGTCTGGGCTTTTAGTGTACCCATCACCTGAATAGTGAACGTTCTACCCAATAGATAATTTTGCAACCCTCACCCCGCCACCCTCCCACCTTTTGTAATCTGCAGTGTCTGTTATTCCACTCTGTATGTCTATGTGTACACATCGTTAAGCTCCCACTTATAAGTAAGAACATTTGATATTTGACTTTGTTTCAAAGTTATTTCATGGGATAATAGCCTCCAGTTATGTCCATGTTGCTGTGAAAGACATGATTTCATTCTTTTTTATGGCTGAGTAGTATTCCATGGTATATATGTACCACATTTTTCTTATCCAGTCCTCCATTGATGGGCACTTAGGTTGATTCCATATCTTTACTGTTGTGAATAGTGCTATGATAAACATACCAGTGCAGGTATCTTTTATATATATATATTTTGTTTCCCTTTGGATATATACCCAATAGGGGGATTGCTGGATGGAATGGTAGTTCTGTTTTTAGTTCTTTGAGAAATCACCATACTGTTTTCCATAAAGATGGTAATAATTTATATTCTCACCACAGTGTGTAAGCATTCCTTTTTCTCCACATCCTTGCCAACATCTGTTGTTTTTTGACTTTTTAATAATAGCCATTTTGACTGGTATAAGATGGTAATCTCCTTGTGGTTTTAGTTTGCATTTCTCTGATGATTAGTGATGTTGAGCATTTTTTCATGTTTTTGGCCCCTTTGTATGTCTTCTTTTGAAAAATGTCTGTTCATGTTCTTTGCCCACTTTTTAATAGGGTTACTTGTTTTTTTCTTGTTGAGCTGAGTTCCTTGTGTATTCTGGATATTAGCCCTTTATTGGATGCATAGTTTGCAAATATTTTTTGCCATTCTGTAGGTTGTCTGTTTACTCCATAGACTGTTCCTTTGTTGTGTAGAAGCTTTTTAGTTTAAGTCTCATTTGTCTATTTTTGTTTTTGTTGTGCTTGGTTTTGGGACTTGGTCATAAATTCTTTGCCTAGGCCAATGGCTAGAAGAGCTTTTCTCTTGTTTTATAAACAAGTTATAAAATGTGCTTATCAGCTTCTGGGATTTGTGTAGTTTTAGGTCTTACGATAAGGTCATTAATCCATCTTGAGTTAATTTTTGTATGTGGTGAGAGGTAGGGGTCCAGTTTCGTTCTACATGGCTATGATTTTCCCAGCACTGTTTATTGAATGGGGTGTCCTTTCCCCAGTGCATATTTTGTTGACTTTGTAGATCAGTAGGTTGTAGGTGTGTGATGTTATTTCAGGGTTCTGTATTGTGTTTGTATAGAAATTTTAGAATTCGCATGTTGGGATTTTGGTGGAGATTGCTTCTGATAGATAGATCACTTTCTAATATTGGTTATATTGCCGTATTTTTTTGGATCAGTCTTGCCATGAGTTTATAAAATGTGTTAATTTTTCCCAAAATTAAACTTTTAGTGTAGTTTTCTCTCATGTCTTTTTTATTTCATTATTTTTTGCTTCTATCTGTGTTTTTATATTTTTTGGCTGGGCACAGTGGCTCATGCCTGTAATCCCAGCACTTTGGGATGTTGAGGCAGGCAGACCATGAGGTCAAGAGATCGAGACCATCCTGGCCAACATGGTGAAACCTCGTGTCTACTAAAAATACAAAAATTAGCTGGGCATGGTGGTGTGCACCTGTAGTCCAAGCTACTCGGGAGGCTGAGGCAGGAGAATTGCTTGAACCTGGGAGGCGGAGGTTGCATTGAGCCAGGATTGTGCCACTGTACTCCAGCCTGGGCGGCAGAGCGAGACTCCATCTCAAAAAAAAAAATAAAAAAAAAAAATGGAGTCCCACTGTGTTGTCTGGGCTGGTCTCAAACTCCTGGACTCAAGCAGTTCTTCTGCCTTGGCCTCCTAAAGTGCCGTGATTACAGGTGTGAGCCACTGCACCTGGCCATTTTTATTTATTTTAAATTATTTTAGGCACTGGACAACACGTTGAACCTTCTTTTTAAATATACGCATTTAAGGTTATAAAGTTCTTTGTGAACACTGCTTTAGTTGGAGCCTACAGATTTTTTGTTATATAAACCTTTTCATTTTGTAAGTCTGTTGTTACATATATTATTCATTTCAAAATATTTTCTGATTTCTTTGACCCATGACTTTTCACCACCCCAAAGTTCAGTGGTTTCAACGATTATCTTTTACCCTCAGTTCTGTGGGTGGCTGGGCAGTTCCTCTGCTGGTTTTGTCTAGGTTCACCTGTAAGACTGTTGATTTCTTTTTTCCATTATTTCATTTTTTGTTGGGAACAGGCCCCCAAAACTGGCCATAAACAAAATCTCTGCAGCACTGTGAGATGTTTGCGATGGCCTCAATGCCCATGCTGAAGGTTGCAGGTTTACCGGAATGAGGGCAAGGGACACCTGGCCCACCCAGGGTGGAAAACTGCTTAAGGCTTTCTTAAACCACAAACAATAGCATGAGCAATCTGTGCCTTAAGGACATGTTCCTGCTGCAGATAACTAGCCAGACCCATCTCCTTGTTTTGGCCCATCCCTTTATTTCCCATAAGAAATGCTTTTAGTTAATCTCTAATCTATAGAAACAATGCTTATACTGGCTTGCTATCAATAAATATGTGGGTAAATCTCAGTTTGGGGCTCTCAGCTCTGAAGGCTGTGAGACCCCTGATTTCCCACTCCACACTCTATATTTCTGTGTGTGTGTGTCTTTAATTCCTCTAGTGCCACTGGGTTAAGGTCTCCACGACCGAGGTGGTCTCGGCAAGTGGCGCCCATACATGGGGCTCAAACCCAGGTTGAGGGGTCGCTGGAGTGATGGTTGGAGAACATGGAACTAAGCAGGAGGACACCCGGGTACTGTTAAGCAGTCCCCGTGGTGGGTAAGAAGGGGAGCTCGGAAGCATTAGGGTAACATTGGGACAAGTGTGGGCTCTGGTTCGTTCCACCTTGGAACCTTTTTACACGGATGTGGAAGGAGAGTATAACGAAGTAACAGAGCAGGTTTGTTTGCCACCTAAAGCAAAAACAGCAAAGGAGGAAGAGGTTCATCCCTACCCTCCTGCACCCCCTCCTTATTTTGAAGAAAAGGAGTGGCCTGACCCTCCAGATCTTTCTTTTCCAGAGGACACTGGGCGAAAAGTAGTTGCCCCAGTGACTGTTCGAGCAGTGCCTCTTCAGTGCTGTAAAACAGGGACCAAAAGAACTGTACATGGATTTTATAGCTCGGTTACAGGAGTCTCTTAAAAAGGTGATTGCAGATTCAGCTGCTCAGGATATAGTGTTGCGGTTATTAGCTTTCGGCAATGCTAATCCCGAGTGCCAGGCTGCTCTGCGACCTATTAGAGGGAAAGTACATTTAGTTGATTATATCAAGGCCTGTGATGGTATCGTAGGTTATCTGCCTAAGGCTACTCTGCTAGCCCAAGCAATGGCAGGACTGAGAGTGGGTAAAGGAAATACTCAGTTTCCTGGAGCTTGTTCTAACTGTGGGAAGCATGGTCATACTAAAAAAGAATGTAGAAAAAATCAGCGAATCAGGCTGCCAGATAGGGGAAAAAAGAAAACTGCTGAGCCTGAAATATGTCCAAAATGTGAAAAAGGAAAACATTGGGCTAATTGGTGTCACTCTAACTTTGATAAAGATGGGAACCCAATTTTGGGCCCCATTCCAAATGGGAGCATTTCCGGCTCAGGCCATTCCCTCACCCCTGTGCAATGTCTGTCCCCTGCCACAGCTGGTAGTGCCGTGGTAGATTTATGCTGCACAAAAGCTGTGAGCCTTCTGCCTGGGGAACCCCTGCAAAAAGTCCCAACAGGAGTCTGTGGACCCTTGCCAGCGGGGACAATAGGATTACTTCTAGGAAGGTCTAATTTAAATTTAAAAGGAGTACAAATACGTACAGGAGTCATTGATTCAGATTACAATGGAGAAATTCAAATTGTTATATCTACTTCTGTTCCCTGGAAAGCAGAGCCAGGAGAGCGCATAGCACAGCTCCTGATTGTGCCATATGTGGAAATGGGGAAAAGTGAAATTAAACAGGAGGATTTGGAAGCACAAATAGACAAGGCAAAGCAGCTTATTGGGTGAATCAAATTACTGATAAATGTCCTACCTGTGAAATAACTATTCAGGGAAAGAAATTTAAGGGTTGGGTAGATACAGGAGCGGACATTTCAATCATTTCTCTACAGCACTGGCTGTCTGCGTGGCCAATTCAACCCGTTCAATTTAACATAGTTGGAGTTGGTAAAGCCCCTGAAGTGTATCAAAGTAGTTATATTTTGCATTGTGAAGGACCTGATGGACAACCTGGGACTATTCAACCAGTTGTAACTTCTGTACCTATAAATCTGTGGGGAAGAGATTTATTACAATAATGGGGAGCAAAAGTTCTAATTCCAGAGCAATTAAACAGCCCTTAGAGTCAACATATGATGCATGAAATCGGGTATGTCCCTGGTATGGGACTAGGAAAAAATTTGCAAGATTTGAAGGAACCGCTTTAAGCGGAAAGACAAAATTCCTGCCAAGGTTTAGGATATCATTTTTGATGGCGGCCATTGTTAAGCCTCTAGAACCTATACCTTTAAAATGGTTAACAGATAAGCCAATTTGGATAGAACAATGGCCACTAAGTAAAGAGAAACTGGAGGCTTTAGAGGACTTCGTTAATAAACAATTAGAAGGACACATAGCTCCAACATTTTCTCCTTGGAATTCACCAGTTTTTGTAATTAAGAAAAAATCAGGTAAATGGAGAATGTTAACTGATTTAAGAGCCATTAATTCAGTTATACAACCTATGGGAGCATGGGAGCATTGCAGCCAGGATTGCCTTCTCCTGCTATGATTAAAAAAAATTGGCCTTTAATAGTCATAGATTTAAAAGACTGTTCCTTTACTATCCCCTTAGCTGAGGAGGACTGTGAATGGTTTGCATTTACAATTCCTGCAATAAACAACCTGCAGCCTGCTAAGCGTTTTCATTGGAAAGTGTTGCCACAGGGCATGTTAAACAGTCCAGTAATTTGCCAGACTTATGTAGAGCAAGCAATTAAACCTATTGATAAAAAATTTTCACAGTGTTACATTATTCATTATATGGACAATATAATTTGTGCTGCCCCCTATCGAGAAACATTACCCCAATGTTATGATCACTTGCAAAATTCAATTTCTGGTACTGGTTTAATTATAGCTCCTGACAAAATTCAGACTACTACTTCTTACTCCTACTTAGGGACCTTAGTAAATGACATTACCATTGTGCCACAGAAAGTAGCCATACGTAGGGATCAATTGAAAACATTAAATGACTTTCAAAAATTACTAAGGGACATTAATTGGATACGACCTGCTCTAGGCATTCCTACCTATGCCATGAGTAATCTATTTCCTATCCTTAGAGGAGATCCTAGTCTCTCTAGCCCTTGGCAATTAACAAAAGAAGCTGAGGCAGAGCTTCAGCTAATCGAAAAGCAAGTCCATAAAGCTCAAATAAATAGAATAGATCCAGAAAAGACTCTAGATTTGCCAGTTTTTCCAACTCAGCATTCATCTACTGGTGTTATTGTCCACAAGCAGGACTTAGTAGAGTGGCTTTTTCTTCCACATACTAATTCACGGACTCTAACTCCTTATTTGGATCAAATTGCTACTATGATAGGAAATGGGAGAACTCAGATTGTTAGATTACATGGATGTGATCCTGGAAAAATTGTTGTCCCTCTCATGAAGGCACAAGTACAGCAAGCTTTTATAAATAGTCTTACTTGGCAAACCCATTTAGCTCACTTTGTGGGTATTCTCGATAATCATTTTCCTAAAACGAAACTGTTTCAATTTTTGAAATGAACTAATTGGATCCTCCCTAGAATAACTAAATTTAAACCAATTGAAGGTGCTGAGAATGTTTTTACAGATGGATCTAGTAATGGTAAAGCTTCTTATTTTGGATCAAAAGGTAAAGTTTTCCAGACGCCCTATACTTCAGCTCAAAAAGCGGAGCTTGTAGCTGTAATTGAGGTATTGACTGCTTTTAATATGCCTATTAATGTGATTTCTGATTCTTCATATGTGGTTCATTCCACACAATTAATTGAAAATGCTCAGTTATGTTTTCTTCTGCCTGTGTTAAACGTCACCTTTTGCAGTGTTTTGCGGTGATGGGCATTCCAGCTTCTATTAAAACAGATAATGCCCCAGGCTATACTAGCCAAGCTCTAGCTGCATTTTTCTTTATGTGGAATATTAAACACAGTACTGGTATCCCATATAATTCTCAAGGACAAGCCATAGTGGAAAGAATGAATCTGTCCCTGAAACAGCAGTTGCAAAAGCAGAGGGGGATAAACAGGGACTACGGGACACCCCATATGCAATTGAATCTAGCATTATTAACTTTAAATTTTTTTAGCATGCCTAAAGGCTAGATGCTATCAGCGGCTGAACAGCATCTACAGAAACCAGCTGCAAAGACAGAAGCAGAACAACTGGTTTGGTGGAGATATCTGATAACAAAAAGTTGGGAAATAGGTAAAATAATAACTTGGGGTAGAGGTTATGCTTGTGTTTCTCCAGGACCGAATCAACAGCTGATTTGGATACCATTAAGACACCTGAAACCTTATTATGAGCCAGATGCCAAGGAAGAGATTCTGGGAGGATCCCGAGGACCCCGTAGTTGCAGCCATGTCGAGACTGACACTGAGGAGGATCCCAACTGTCATGAGCAATACCCGTCGAACATAGCCACCTACTTGGGGACAGATCAAGAAGCTGTCACAGATGGCGGAATAAAAACCTGAGGAAAGCAGGACAACCAGTCACAATGAGTAATTTGATGGTACCTATGATAGCGGTGATTACCATTGCCGTGAGTATTCCTTCAACAATGGCTGACACAGAGAACAATTATACTTATTGGGCATATTTATCAATCTTGGCTGGCAATAATGCCTGGATGTAATCACTCTATGACACAGTTACACATGCTTTCTGATCTCAGTATTTACCATAATGAATCTGCTCCTATAATTGAGGCATACCGCCCTCAAAAAGCTATTTGTAAACAAAATTGAACCTGGCCAGAAAAAGTGAACGTACTTGTTTAGGAAGATTGCATTGCAGAACAGGCAGAGGTGCTGCACAGTGATTTCTATGGAATCATTATTGATTGGTTCCCTAAGGGGATGTTTAGCTTGAATTGCATCTCTCAGTCTGCATGCCACAGCCACACTATGTTCAGCTGGTCTGAACAAAATGGTCAGATGGTAGAAATGGTAAGAAATATGGCAAGAGTTCCTATTATCTGGAAACATGGCGGTATGGTGGCACCTCAACCTCAAATGATATGGCCCGCTGTGGGAGCTAAACATAAGGATTTGTGGAAACTATTAATGGCTGTTAACAAGATCAAAATTTGGGAAAGAATAAAAAGCATCTAGAAGGACACTCTACAAACTTGTCTTTGGATACTGCAAAATTAAAAGAACAGATATTTAAAGCAACCCAGGCACACCTGACCTTAGTGCCAGGAACTGGAGTGCTTGAAGGAGCTGCAGACAGATTAGCAGCTAGTAACCCATTAAAATGGATTAAAAACACTTGGACGCTCTGTGATTTCACTGATGATTATGCTTTTAATCTGTGTTGTTTGTCTTTGTATAGTCTGCAGATGTGGATTCCAACTCCTGCGAGAAGTAGCTCACTGTGACAAAGCCGCCTTTGCTTTTATTGCTTTGCAAAACAAATAAGGGGGACATGTTGGGAACAGGCCCCCCCCCCAAATCTGGCCCCAAAACTGGCCATAAACAAAATCTCTGCAGTACTGTGACATGTTCCTGATGGCCATGATGCCCATGCTGAAGGTTGTGGGTTTACCGGAATGAGGGCAAGGAACACCTGGCCCACCCAGGGCGGAAAACCGCTTAAGGCTTTCTTAAACCACAAACAATAGCATGAGCGATCTGTGCCTTAAGGACATGTTCCTGCTGCAGATAACTAGCCAGACCCATCCCTTTATTTCCCGTAAGAAATGCTTTTAGTTAATCTATAGAAACAATGCTTATCACTGGTTTGCTGTCAATAAATATGTGGGTAAATCTCTGTTTGGGGCTCTCAGCTCTGAAGGCTGTGAGACCCCTGATTTCCCACTCCACACTCTATATTTCTGTGTGTGTGTGTCTTTAATTCCTCTAGTGCCGCTGGGTTAGGGTCTCCACGACTGAGCTAATCTCGGCAATTTTTACCCCTTCTAGTAGTTTAGAAGTTATTCTCTTTTTTCTTTTACAAGTTACCCTAGAACTTTTAACATGGGTTTCACTTTTTTCAAGTCTAAACATTAATCGGTAATACTTTATCATCCTCCCAGATAGTAAAAATACTTTAGAATATTACCTTCATTGACTTTTCTCCTAATTTATGAGCATTTGTTGTGGTGTAACTTTTTCTTAGCCATGTGAAATCTCTTAAACCTATTGATTATATATTTAACTTCAGTTGTATATTTTATTTTTAGAAATTTCATTTGGTTTTCTCAGATCAGTGTTACTTTTTGGTAGGTATCTTCTTGGTAGGTATCTACTTCTTGGTACCTACTTCTTGTTAGGTATCTTAAAAATTTTTGTGTGTGTGTTTAAAAAAATACAGTTTACATTGTTTTATAGGATGACTCTGGAAATGCCAACTGAAATCTTGGGTTTGTTTTTGTTTTCTGTAATTTCTACTGGTCCTTGGTTATGGAGTCTAATTTCCTTAGTGCTTGATAATTTTTTATTACAGTCTGGAGATTTTATTTAAAATTACTTGTCAGAATAATTTTGAGGCTTATAATAAACATACTTTACTTTTAAGAGCAAAGTTTGCTTCTTTACCCAGGAGCATTGTCAGTTAGGGAACAACTTAAACCAAGTTCCTTGAGAACACATTCTAAATTTTTTAGAACAGCATCTTAATAAACAAAAACAACACTCACGTTTCAGATTTCATATTTTTGTTTCCCAAAGGATTTATATCACTGTATTTCCAAGTCATTGTCATGTTAATGTCTTTCAAATCAACATCTCTGCTCATGAACTTCAAATCTAAGCATTTTAAAAAATTGTCTTCTGAACATTTCCGTATACTTAGCTTACGGGATGTGAAATCAACATGTTTACAATGAATCCAATTACTGTTTCTCTGAATGCTTGTTTTACTGTTATTCTTTATTGTAGTCAGTGAAATCACTGTCCTCCAGTCACCCAGGGTGCAATCTGCCTTTGAGACTTGGAGAAAAATACTTTGCCATTTGAGATATCAGTTTGGAGTTGATAGCTGCTAATACTTCCTCTGTCTTAAGTTTGTGGTCTTCTCTCCCTCTCATTTCCATATACAGTTAGTTCCCAACTCTTATTTATTCCCTTACTTGTCATTTCTAGTAATTTTCATGCTTCTTTCTTCCACTCTTATACCCACTGTCTTTGTTCAGGCATTCATCATCTCTGATCTTGGGATAATCCTTGGGTGCCTAATACATTCTAATCACTGAGGGCAAGGTTTCTTAGACAGGGTTACCATGTAATTTATTATCCTAACTGGTACAGTTTTGAGACTGAAAGAGTGCAATTAATTATTATATCAGGACAACAGATGTAAACAAGGACCATTCTGGGCAAACTTAATTCAGATGGCCACTCCATTCCAGGAAGATAAGTGCTGAATTTTAAAGACGAGTAGTAATCAAATAAGTTGATTGATGAAGAGTCTTTTAAAGCAAAAGAGATAGTATATGAGCAAATAGTGGGGTGAGAGAGAGCACAGTATTAGGTTGAAGCATGTGCAGTTGCCATTTTATAAGTGAGAAATGGTCAAATAATTCAGTTTCACATAGTTTAACCTGATAGATGAAGGTAACTTGAGCACAGAGTGTGCCTCGTGGCAGGAGATGAACCTGAAAAGAAGGCAGGAGCCAGATCATGAAGTTCTTTGAGTACCATTTTATGGAATTTGGATTTTATTCTGAAAGTCATTATGTGCATGTTTATTTTTAAATTTTAATGATAAGGTATTTATCTAATTTTTGAATGGGCAGTACATTCTCATGGTCTGAAATTTTAAAAAAATGTTGGTGTAAGTGGGAATAGTTTGTAGTTTTCTTTGTGGAATTTGATTTTGGTGTCAATGGTTTTTTTTGTTTTTTTGTTTGTGTGTTTGTTTGTTTTTGGAGACAGAGCCTTGCTCTGTTGCCCAGGCTGGAGTGCAGTGGCACAATCTCAGCTCACCGCAACTTCCACCTCCCAGGTTCAAGTGATTCTCATGCCTCAGCCTCCCAAGTAGCTGGGACTACAGGGATGCACCACCACGCCTAGCTAATTTTTGTGTTTTTAATAGAGGCAGGGTTTCACCGTGTTGGCCAGGCTGTTCTTGAACTCCTGGCCTCAAGTGATCCGCCCGCCTCTGCCTTCCAAAGCGCTGGGATCCACCCATCTGGCCTTCCAAAGTGCTCGGCCTTCCAAAGTGCAGGTGTGAGCCCGCCCAAGTTTGGGTGTCAGTGTTTTACTTGCAGCAAAAATAATGTGGAAGCTTCTTTTACCTGTGTCCTAAAACAGTTAAAGCATTGGAATTATCTGTTCACTGGGGGTTTTGTTAGAACTCCCCGGTAAATTGTTTGGTTTGGTTCTTTGTTGGGGAATGGAAGGGTAGGAGGTGGGCATCTCTCAGACAACTTTATAATTTCAGTTTTTCAGTCTGTTTTTTCTTCTCTCTGCTAGGTTTGGAAAATTACATTTTTCTAGAAAATTAACCATTTCATTCAGGCTTTCAAATTTCTTTACATAGAGTTGAGATAAGAAGTCTTTTACCTTTTTTTTTTCAAATTTTATCCATTTTTGTGCTCATTTTTTTTTATTTTTTGTGTTTTTGTACTCCTTTTAAAATCAGATTGTCTCGTGATTTATTTTCCAAAGAATCAACTCTTGAATTTTAATGTATTAGTATTTTGTTTTCTAACTCATTAGATTCTGCTTGGGTGGTTTTAAATTTCTTCTGCTTTTTTTTGTTCTTTGTAAACTTTTGGTTGGATGCTTATATTATTAATCTTTTTTTTTCATTTTTTATTGAAATAAGGTTCTGAGCATTGCTTTAGGTGAATTCCACAGGATATATATTTTATATAGATGTATGTGGTCTATATATATATGTATGGGTGAGCATATGTGTATGTACTTGGGTATATTCAGTATGTATATACATATACACGTATTTGATGTGGTTATGGAAATAAATTGCAAGAGGACAGAAACTAATGATAACGAACTCAGAAAACAAGTGAGAATATTATAATTGTAATAGTTCACATGAGAAATTTTGATGGTCTGAATTGAAATCATAGCAGTAGAAATGGAAAGAGCATAGAGAGAGATTGGAAATGAAGTGTATGAGAAAAGGAAAATAAATATCTTAGAATAATTTGCAGCTTTGTGGTTTGAGTAGCTGGTAGATGAAGGTGTGATCACTGATTTAGGGCTTATGTTCAGTATGGAATAATGGAAGAATAGATTTGGGGTGGAAAGATGAGTTCAGATATAGACATGTTTGCATTAAATCCAGGTACAGATACCTTATTAAAAATCAGATATTCAAGTCAGGGGCTCAGGAAAGAGGAGGAAGCTAGAGATTTTGAGGGAGGGGGTCAGAGAAAGGGTAGATAGTTGATTTTGTGGTTTGACTGAGGTAGTCTAGGATAGTATCTCTATGACCTAGAGATAGTAGGTCTAAAGATGCATTACTCAGGGTCTAAATTCTTATAGAACTTTCTTTTTTTTTTTTTTTTAAGATGAAGTCTTGGTCTGTCACCCAAGCTGGAGTGCAGTGGTGCGATCTTGGCCCACTGCAACCTCTGCCTCCAGGGTTCAAGCCATTCTTCTGCCTCAGCCTCCCGAGTAGCTGGGATTACAGATGTACACCACCATGCCCAGCTAATTTTTATATTTTTAGTAGAGACAGGGTTTTGCCATGTTGGCCAGGCTGGTCTCAAACTCCTGACCTCAAGTGATCCACTAGCCTCGGCCTCCCAAGATGCTGGGATTACAGGCGTGAGCCACCACACCTGGCCTAGAGCTAACTTTATAGAACTAATTTTGTTTTCATTTTGATGATAAATTAAAAATAAATTAATATAAGCATATTCTGGGTTATCTGAATGACTACCATGCTATACAGATTTTAGTGCCAGTATTGTGTTTAAATGGTTGCTAAGTGATCATCTAGAGCCCACATGTGTGATAAATCTGCTGTATTGGAACTTGTATCAGGTTAATGTGTATTAATGTAAAGTCAAGAAAATCATCTTCAACTTCTGTACTCATACTGAATTGTTTTGCCATTAAAAATATCTTTTATAGTGATAATTTCAGGTGAAAGGTATTTTCATAGAACTTTCTGAGAAACAAATCTCATAAAGAAGTTTTTAAGAAACTTATAAATGAATTTTTTTTTTTTTTTTTTTGAGACCGAGTTTTTCTCTTATTGCCCAGGCTGGAGTGCGATGGCACGATCTGGGCTCACTACAACCTCCGCCTCCCGGGTTCAAGTGATTCTTCTGCCTCAGCCTCCCGAGTAGCTGGGATTACAGGCATGCACCATCACGCCTGGCTAATTTTGTATTTTTAGTAGAGACGGGGTTTCTCCAAGTCAGTCAGGCTGGTCTCAAACTCCTGACTTCAGGTGATCCTCCCACCTTAACCTCCCAAAGTGCTGAGATTATAGATGTAAGCCACTGCACCTGGCAAGAAATTTTAATTGTCACAGACTGATTAAAGAAAATAGGACTTATATGTAGATTATGTGTTCAGGCCAACTGAAGCTTTATAAGATGTCATGGTTCCCTCTGAACAAGGTATTTCATGGAAACTTGGAGAGAGAAAAGTGATGAAGTGATGGGAGAGCTGACTGATCATGTGACTCACTGGTAGGTGTGTGTGTACATGTATATATGTATTTTTGTGAGCATCATACTGCATGAATCTCCATTTATCTCTAAGTATCAATTTATAACATTTATTAGTGGTAAGCAGTGTGGCATTTTTATTGAATATTAATTTTTTTTATTTTTATGTTGATATACATATACATTGTGAAATGATTACTATTATCAAGCTATAGTCACCATCCTGTACATTAGATCTCCAGAACTTATTCATCTTGCGTGACTGAACTTTGTACCTTTTGACCAACTTTTCCCCATTTCCCCCAACCCCTGAGCCCCTGACAACCACCATTCTATTCTCTGCTTCTATGAGTTTGACTTTTTTAGATTCCACATGTAAGTGAGATTGTGCAGAATTTGTCTTTTTGGGCCTGGCTTATTTCATTTAGTATAATGTCCCCCAGGTTCATCCACGTTGTTGCAAATGACAGAATTTTTTTTTTTGGAGACGGAGTCTTGCTCTGTCGCCCTGGCTGGAGTGCAGTGGCACAATCTCAGCTTGCTGCAACCTCTGCCTCCCAGGTTCAAGCCAGTTCTCCTGCCTCAGCCTCCCAAGTAGCTGGGACTACAGGTGCATGCCTCCACACTGGACTATTTTTTTTTTTATTTTAGTAGAGACAGAGTTTCACTGTGTTGCCCAGGCTGGTCTTGAACTCCTGTGCTCAGTCAGTCCTCCCGCCTCGGGCTTCCAAAGTGCTAGGATTACAGGCCTGAGCTGCCACACTTAGCTCCTTTTTTTTTTTTTTAAGCTGAATTTATTCCATTGTATTTATATACCACATATTCTTTATCCATTGATCTCTCGATGGACATTTAGGTTGATTCCATATCTCTTACTGTTATGAATAATGCTGCAGGGAACGTGAGAGTGCAGATACCTCTTTGAGATACTGATTTCATTTCCTTAGGATCTATACCCAGAAGTGGGATTGCTGGATCATATGGTAGTTATGTTTTAATTTTTTGAGGAACCTCCATACTGTTTTCCATAATGGTTGTACTAATTTATATTCTTCTCAACCAACAATGTTCAAGTGTTCTCTTTTCTCCACGTCCATGCCAACAGTTGTCTTTTATCTTTTTGATAGTAGTCGTCCTAAGAAATATGAGTATTATCCCATTGTGGTTTTGATTTGCATTTTTCTGATGACTAGTGATGCTGAGCATTTTTTCACATACTAGCCGGCCATTTATATGTCTTTTGAGAAATGTCTATTTGGGTCCTTTGCTCGTTTTTTAAAATTGGATTGTTGTCTTGCTATTGAGTTGTTTGAGTTCCTTATATATTTTGGATATTAACCCCTAATCAGGTGTATGGTTGCAAATATTTTCTCCCGTAGTTTATCTCTTCACTGCATTGTTTTGTCGTGCTAAAATGCATTTTGTGTAACAGTTTTACAATTCATAAAAGATTTTAAACATATAAATAATCGTATTTAAAATATCGTATAATACAACTGAAATTAGAAGTAATAATAACCTACGTGCTTTTTAAAATAAGCGCGTCTATTGTAGTTAAGTTTGGCTTTCTAGTCTTGTTTGGTGTCCTGGTATCTTACTACTGAAGATGTGCATTCTGCGGATCATCGGAGTTCAAACAGATGTTGAACATAGAGGGTTGAATAATGTATGACCCCTGTAGTAGACTCAGATTCCCCTTTAAAGAAGGGTTTCCTGCCCAGCTGTGAGAAATGTGAAATCCTGACAGCCCCCTCTTTCCCCGCCTTTGTCCCCCACCTTAGAGTCTGGCTCAGCTCTAGAGACACTCCCCTTTCCTCATGTCACATACTTCCTGGGACAGCATGCATTTGCAGACTGAGCAAGGCGGAGGTAAAAAAGGCCTGACCATTTCAGCCCATCAGAGAGCACTCTGATGGACAGTGCTTGCTTTAGAATTTCCTATATGGTTGGCTGAAGTTATTTTGGGCTTGCATCAGTTTGAGTTCTGTCCCAACCTGGTTTCTCTGCCTTCCATTCACAGGTGTTGATCCCTGATGAACATTTGTACCCCAGACACCATATTACCTCAGCTTCAGAGAAACCAGCCTGCAGTAGCTCCTGATAGCATGGAACTAGTTTAATGGAAGGGAATATACATCCAACAAGAAATTTAAAACGTGATCAATGTTATGTAGAAGCATAGGGTGCCATGGTAGTGCGTTATGGAAAGGACCGATGCCCAGCTAATTATATTGTTTTGGGAGGTAGCCTAGACTAGTAGTCAGAATATGAACCTTGGGCATACTGCTTACTCTCTCCAGGCCACTTTCCTCATTTGTAATATGGGAATGACACATGTTCTGTCATCCTTTAGAAGACTAGCCTAGGATTGCTCACATGGTTGGGGAAAGATTCCCAGCAGTAAGAGGGAGCAATGCACATTTTCCAAGCCTCTGTTTGTGTCAGTTTGCTGATGTCCCATTGGCCAAAGCGGTTTACATGGCCAGGCTATGATTCAAGGATGAAGAAGTAGACTTGCATTTATGTTTGTATTTATACACACACATACACACACCTAAAAATTACCAAACAGAATGTCTGTTACATAATAGTGGTAGTTAAAATTTATTAAGCACTTTTTGTAAATAATGCCTAGTAAGAGTCAGGTGGACTATTATTATTTAATATGTTCTATCTCACTATGATGTGAAAAAGAAGAAACGCTTTTAAATAATTTGGTATATTTGACTTCTTAAAATCATCTTAACACTTTTCACATAAAGTAAAGCTCTCTCTCTTTTTTTCCTCTGCAGTAAGAAAAGTGGAAAACCACCATTACAGAACAATGAGGTAAAAGTTTAAATCATCTTCTTTTTGGGATTTCATGCATTTATTTCATTTATTTTGTCATATGATTCTGATTTAGGATTAAATTTTATAATTAGTAGGGAACTTAAAAATACTCCAGTCTTCTACACATTACAGGAATACTCTCTGAAATAGGACTCCTGACAGGAAAGTGTTACTCTAGGAGGCAGCCTTAACTGCATTAGTTCTAGCCCATGATGATATTAGTTTCCCCCCCTCTTCTAGCTTCTTAGCAGTGACTCTGTTATATCTTTTGTATCGAGATATATCTTGTCCCCCCTCCCTTCCCCTCCCCACTTCCCTCCCCTCCTCCACCTCCCCTCTCCTTTTCTCCCTTCCTATCCCCTCCCCTCCCCTTCCCTCTTTTTTCTTTTCTTCTCTTTTCTTCAAAATTTTCTTTTTACCAACCAGGTCTCATTCTGTCATCCAGGCTGGAGTGCAGTGGCATGATCATAGCTCACTGTAACCTTGACCTCCTGAGCTCTAAGGATCCTCCTACCTCAGCCTGAAGTAGCTGGGACTGTAGGTGTGAGCCACCTTGCCTGGCTCTGTTTTCTCTAGTAGACCCACATATATTTGAAGATAGTTGTATCTTATGAGTCTTTCTTTTCCTGTGCTAAGCAATCTTGATTCCTTCTAATATGGCTCATGTGACATGGGTTCTGATCCTTTTTCAGTTCTGTATACATTCCTCTGGACCTATACTAGTTTCCTTAGGCATTGTGCTTAGAATGGAATGTAGTTGTCCAGTTATGGCCTGACTAGCATGGAATATATCAGCATGATTACATTTCTTGATATGAATACAATATTGCTAAAATTCATCCTAAAATTGCTTTTAATTCTTTAACTGTAACTGTTTTTTACATTAAGTGGAATTTATGGTAAATTATAAACTTCAGGTGTATTTTTGACAACTCTACATCTCTACATGTTATATTCATGATAGATTTATTGAGATATATATACCGTAAAATTTATCCATTTAAGTGTATAAATGAGTAGTTAGTATAGTCACAGAGTTGTGTGGCTATCACCACTACCTAGTTTTAGGAAATTTTCATCTCTCCAAAAAAATCCCGTACCCATTAGCAGTCATTCCTTATTACCCTCTTCCCCCAATCCCTGGCAACCACAAATCTGTTTCTGTCCCTGTTGACTTACCTGTTCTGGACATTTCAAATAAATGAAATCATATAATATGTGGCTTTTTATGCCTAGCTTCTTTCACTTAGCACAATGTTTTCAAGGTTCATCATGTTGTTGTTGTATCAGTATTGCATTCCTTTTTATTGCTGAATAGTGTTCTTTGTATGCATATACCACATTATGTTTATCAGTTCATCAGTTGGTGGACATTTAGGTTGCTTCTACTTTTTGGCTATTATGAATAATAACAATGCTGCTATGAAAATTTGTGCACAAGTTTTTATGTAGAGATATGTTTTTATTTCTCTTGGGTGTGTATCTAGGAGTGGAATTGCTGGGTCATATGTTAACGCAGTTGCTTTGTTTTAGATAAACATTAATTTATTGCGGTAAATGTCAGCTTATTGGGTTTAACCTACTATCTATACCATTAGTCTAATTTTTAGTGCAATTCTCACATCTGGTATGTTAAGTACAAGAATTATCTACAAATTTAATTTGCCTTTCCTTTCTTTCACGGAACTGCTGATAGTATTGACTATGTAAGGACCAAGGAGATTGCTCTGTGACATCTCTTAATCTTTGTTTCTGGTTATTCAGCTGTGACTACATCCAACTATAGCAAAATCTGGTTCTTATTTCTCCATTGAGACCACAATAATTTTATAAGAAACATCTAATTCCTTTATTAATTTATTAATTCACTTAGTAAGTCAATCTTTCAGTAAGTATTTATTGAGCTCCTGATATATGCCTGGAATTATTCTTGGCTTTAGGTATATGACAGTTATAAAAATAAGTTTCCACCCTCATGGAGCTTACATTCTACATATCAGCTAGTATGCTAGTTATGGTATCCTTAACAAATAAGAAAATTAGAACAATTTAACATGACGTACTTTCAGTAAACTCATGCTGGCTTCTAGTGATTAGTGTCTCTCAAGTCTTCCCCAACCCTCCATGTCAGTGTCTGTTCTCTGAATATCCTGGTGATTGACATCAAGATTGTCGTTCTTTAGTCTCTGTAATATTTCCTTCCTAGTCTTTGAAAAATGTAATAAGATGTGCTTATGTCCACTTCTCTGGCATATCTCCAGCTCCGCGATCTCTCATGTCTAAGTTCTATCTGAGTAATCAAATGTTAGTTATCTGAACTTAGTCATATCTCTTATTTGCATATCGGATATCTGCAAGTTCTAGGACAGCTAGATTCATTTTACTCATTTTTTTTCTTATTTTTCTGTACAATATTTTAGCATATACTTATTTGCTGGTTGCATAGTGTGAGAAAGATAAATTTAGGTTATATTAAGTGATTGGCAATAAAAAGGACACAATATGCACACTGATAGCACATTTGTTAAATGTATAGGAAGTACACACGTGTGCTAAAATGAAATCTAGTAGGATATGTAACAAAGGCAGTAGGTTTAATTTTCTTATTTTTGCTCATCAGAATTTTCTAATTTTTCTACAGTGAATATGTTACTTTTGAGGAAAGCAATTTAACCTATTTTTTTTGTAGAAATTTTTTATATCCTTTGTGATGGGGATAGGGTGGGGAGAGGCAATTTTCATAAGACGTGAATTTTAAGGAGGAAAAAAGAATTTAGTTAGAAAGTTGGAGAACAATATAATGAAATTCAAAATGTATAAAGATAAGTACTGTGCTGGGTTCAGTATTTAGCATTCCCATGCATATTTTTGTATTTTGGCATGTGTGTGTATCCATAAACAATATAGTTAGAATTACTTTACATATTTAAAAGTTTCATAAATTCATGTGTAAAATGAATTGCATGTATCATTCTAATTTTTTCCAGCATACTATTTTTTAGGTCACTTCATGTTTAAAGCTGTAGACCTGCTCTTTCATATTCTGTTTCTGTGTATGTGAGCTGCTTTCTTTTTTACAGTTGTATAGAGTTTTCATTGAATAATTTTGGTATGATTTATGTAATATTGGTGTACATTAGGTTGTTTTTAATTTTATGGTATTATAAACAGAGTAAGATGTTTTTATTTGTGTGGCTAAGCATATGTGCAGGTATATTTGTAGGGTAAGTTCCTGAAAGTAAATTTACTGGGTTATTTTACATTTTACAGTCAGTGTACATTTTACATTTTGATAAATGATACATAATAGTTGTACCAGTTTTCACTTTTCCCTACAATGTATAGGAATACTTATACTCTGTCAGCACTACATGTCCTCTTATTTTACTGCTATATCAAACATCTTTTTCAGTCAGTCTCACCTACGGTGATTGACGTATCAATAGGAACTTCTCATTGTACTTTGACCTTTGTTACCTTTTGAATTTTAGGTTTTCTTTTTTCCTTTGTTGCATTATTACTTTGACTTCTCAAATAGCTTTTAATGATTTGTTTGCTTTTTCTATAATGTTCGTATTAAACTTATATCACCACAGGGTCTTTTTTTTGTATTTAAAAAAATTATTGGGAAGTTTAGAAGTGGGAAAAGTGGTCTTTTTTTGTATTTAAAAAAATTACTGAATCCCAGCACTTTGGGAGGCCGAGGCGGGCGGATCACGAGGTCAAGAGATCGAGACCATCCTGGCTAACACGGTGAAACCCCGTCTGTACTAAAAATACAAAAAAATTAGCCGGGCGTGATGGCAGGCGCCTGTAGTCCCAGCTACTCGGGAGGCTGAGGCAGGAGAATGGCGTGAACCCGGGAGGCGGAGCTTGCAGTGAGCCGAGATTGCGCCACTGCACTCCCGCCTGGGCCACAGAGCGAGACTTCGCCTCAAAAAAAAAAAAAAAAAAATTACTGGGAAAGTTTGGAAGTGGGAAAAGTTCATTGTGAATTTAAAATGAATTCTTAGGAAAGGCTAGTAATGTTATGTACTGCCTCTATAGTTACTCTTATTTAGATTGGTTTCAGGTAGAGTTTTGCTGTGATCAAGATTCCTGACATCTCTTTGAATTCAGCCCTTCTGAGCCAACCTCCCAGTCCAGGTGATCCTTTGCAGAAAGCAATGATAATTTGGAAGAATATAGTTAGTTCCCTTCATGGATTGAAACATAATGAAAATCCATCAGGTTTCAGTCAGTTTAAGGATAGGGAAAGTGACAATAGGAACAGAAGAAAATGAGGAGGAATTTTATACCAGTTAGCAACTAATATTTTAAAGTGTTTCAACGTTACTCTCTTGTAATTCTTTTTTTCTAACCTTCCTCATTGTTTGTCTTAGATCATTTCTTTAGAGTAGCTAGAAACAGGTGGTCCTCTGTTTAACTCAGATGTCCATTTCACCTCAGGATTGTGCCACTTAAAGTTCCAGCTAGGAATAGAGAAGGGTGTTGCCTACAGGTAAGGCAAGGTGAAGTGAGGAGGGAGTGGTGATGGTGATAGGAGGAAGAACAAGTAGTTTAACTTCTTTTTTTAAAAAGGTAGTTAATATGTATCACCTTCTCTTTACTCTTTTCTTCCTATGTTTTCTGGGTTTGGGGAAAATACAAACAGATTAGGTTGAATGTGTAAGGTTTAGCTTGAGGAGAATAGGCTAGTTCAACTAACTGGACTGTGAGTAGGGCTTTTTGTCTGTTTTGTTTGCTGTTGTGTGCTTATCATTTGGAATAGGGTTTGGATCAAGTAGTTGTTTGTTGAATGAATGAATGTAAGCATGTATGAATTAAGTAGACTGAGTCTGTAACTCAGTAGGATGAGGTTTGCAACTTTGTCTGAAAGACCTGAAATGCTGAGTCTCTGTTCCAGCAGTTGCAGGGTAGGTGGATTCTTTTCCAGTTCCTCCTATTGTAGTCTTTCTAGTCTAACCCTATAAACACAGTGCCTTCAGACTTCCTTTTTTGGCCTACAGTTCTGCACTGCACTCAGTGCTTATTTCTTAGGATCATGTCTATAAAGCCTTAGCACAGTGTCTGACATATAGTTGGTAGTTATTATTATTCTAATTCAGTACCCAAACAGTTCACTTAAGGCTCATCAAGTTAGATATTTATTTAATCAAAGCACATTTACATTATAGCTAACTAATAGCGTTACGCTACTAATACAAACAGGTATTTGTTTGTCAGGAGTACAGTAGTTAGCCAGATAAGTGAGCTGTGATAATGGAGTTGGGGAAAGGGTTAGTCAGGGAATTGGGGTTTTTCTGGAGTGTCTTGCCTTTTCCAAGAAGTTTCCCCTGTCCTTCCAAACAGTCCAAGAGTAGTAAGTCTCGTCACGTGTTTCCTTATCTTTGCAAATGGTTTAGTACTTCCATTTTCATGGAGCTAGTGAAAATGAAAAAACTCTTGAGAGAGGTAAGATTATCTTCTTTTAAATCCCTCTACACTCACAGTAAGCTCTCAATCTTTACTGTGGCTTCAAGGCTCTGTCCTTTATAAGCCCTGCCTGCCTTTTAAACTTCTCTCATTCTTGTTCTCTTTGCTACAGCAATACTGCCATCTTGCTGTGAAATGTGCACACCTGTTTTATTTCCAACACTGTATTTTTGTGCTCGTTGTTGCTTGTGCTTCACTCCCTCCCCTCTGCTACCCACTTTAAATAATCACATGGCTTTTCTTTATTTATGTCTAAGCTTAAATGTCAGGAGACTTTTCAAACCATCCTGTGTGAACTGTTCTTTTTTTTTCCCTCATGACCCTGTCTAGTCTGTCTGTAATAATTTATTTATTGGTTTATTTTTTTGTCTATGTTTCTTCCGCTAGAATGTGAGCTGCATAAGTGAAAGAACCTTGTCTGTCTTTCAATTTTATGAGGAAGAGAGAGTGAATTGACAGACTGTATATTGGAAATGTTAAATGGTAAATCTAGGAATCCAAAAGTTTCCTCTATTTAATATCAGGCAAAATTCTGTTCAGGATTTTTTTTTTTTTAAAAAATATGGTGTTAATCAGGAAGTGGCTAATACAAAACTCAGTAAGCCCTTGACCTTTTTTCAGCTGTCTCTCTGACCTCATCCTCTGTGATGGTACCTTCCTCACAGCTCCAGCCAGGTTGGCCATTTTGTTCTTCCTCAAGCACGTTGCAGGTGTTCACCTTGGTATTTTGCAGTTGCTATTTCTTCTGCTTGCAGTTTTCTTCACCCAGATAATTATGTGGTTCCAGAACTCACTTCTTTATTCAGTTTTTAGATAACATTGTTTTCTCAAAAACATGTTTGAATATGAGGAGCAGTGTAAGTATGCAAGTCTGTGTTTTGTAAATTCAGTTTTTATCTTGATAGCTGTTTATGTTGACTTAGATGAAACATGGTTCTTTAATTTTATGATATGTTTGTTATAGCTATCTTAAAAGGGCTTCTTTTTTTTTAATGCAGAAAGAGGGGAAAAAGGAGCGAGCTGTGGTGGACAAGGTGTTTTTCTCAAGGCTCATACAGATTCTGAAAATCATGGTCCCTAGAACATTTTGTAAAGAGGTAAATCTTATGAAATTATAATCTTAAGTATATTGGGCCGTTCTTTAATAAAATACCTGAGGCTGGGTAATTTATAAAGAAAAGAGATTTAATTGGCTCCTGGTTCTGCAGGCTGTACAAGCATGGCGCAGCATCTCCTCCACTTCCAGGGAGGCCTCAGGAAGCTGGCAATCACAGCTGAAGGTGAAGGGGGAAGCCAGTGTCTCACATGGTGAGAGAGGGAGCCAAGGGCCAAGGAGGTGCCACATACTTTTAAACAACCAGATACATGAGAACTCACTCACTGTCTGGAGGACAGCACCATGCCATGAGGGATCTGCCTCCATGACCCAAACACCTCCCACCAGGCCCCACCTCCAACACTGGGGATTATATTTCAACATGAGATTTGGGTGGAGACAGATACCCAAATTAAATTATTAAGTGTTCAACTTTCAAGGTTATGTAAGATTAGAACAGTAAAATCATAACACTTTGGTTATACTATAGGTCAAATGTTTTCTCTGTAAGTCAAGAAGATTACTAAATTTTTGTCTTTAAATCATCACCTGTCATACAAAAACCCTTGTTCAGTGCCAGTTTTTAAATAGTTTTCTCTTGTTTATGAAGTATTATTTCATTTTATTTTATGTGAAATGCTAGGGTACTGCCATACAGCTACCCTAAATGGTGTTGCTTTGTTATAGTTAAATACTGTCGATAAACACTAGATTAAATTTCAAAAGACAAACCTTTTTATTACATTGAGATGTTAACAAGTCACATTAGTGTGGAGTATATTTGATTAAATATTTTTAAGATATGCAAAATGATATCTGGGTTCATCAATTATTTCATTCAGGAAGTGAGCTGCTTATACGAATAGTTGTATAATTCGTTCCTTTGCTTTTTTATTAAGATTATCTTCATTATTTGATAAACATTTTTAATGATTATTAAAATAATGCTGTATTCTCCATCTTCCTCAGCATTCTCTCATTCTGTAACTAGAAGTATCATTACCTTCAGCTCTTCCTCTTCCCCTTGTCACCCTTTTTGGTCACTGGGATCTGCTAATTTTTCCTATACTTAACTGTTACAAAAGCATTGCAGTTCCCAAAGAAAACGTACATTCCTTCATCATGCTGGATTTGCTCTTTCCCTCACTTTGGCATCATCTCCTGATGATTCTGCCCTTGAGAAATTCTTTTTTAAAAAAAAGTAATAGCACTTGTTTTTTCCTAATTAGACAGAGGTAATACATGTTCCTTGAAGAAAATTAGAAAATGCAGCTAGATTTATTTTTTGGCATCTATCAGCCTCTTACTCGTTTTGGTATATAGTCATCTTGTGTGCAAGCATATATTTTAATTTAAAAATGGGATCACACACTTTTAAGATCTGCTCCTTCCCTTATATTATAGATGTTCTAAGTATCCTAAAGTTTCTCATAAATTATTCTCTCCCTTTACATTCCTACTGTTCTCACTATATCTTACCTGGATTATTATATCTTAATTGGTCTTTTTGCTTCTTTTCCTTTTCCAATTTGTATTCTTTCTTAAAATCCTAATCAAAACATGTAACTTCGTTTTCCTTGTAGGGTAAATCACAACCTGACTTTGGCCTTCCTTTTAATACCATCTGCTTAGGAGATTATTGTTTTACAATCTGTCCCTATGTCCTCAGCCTTTCATTTGTTTACAACATCATGTCTGTGACATCCTGTACGTCCCCACAACAAAAACAAATATGTTTTTAAAAATTGCTTAATGCTTATCTTTTTTGTGAATATTTCCAGTGACTCTTCAGGCATAACTAATTGTCCTGCGTTTGAAGAATCCTTATTTAAAATACAAGCTTCTCTGGAAAGATGCATATGTTACCTTCCAATCAGTTAACAGCTTAATGTTCATTTTAACTATTGCAGGGGTTCAATGAATGTAAAACAAATTTGAGACATTGGATGAGTCCCTGGGAATTAGTAAGGGAGGTAGAAGGGGCTAATTTGGCCAGCCTCCCACCCTCTGCAGGCCTTCTTCCCTTACTTTAACTTCTATGTCACTGTCTTATTGTTCCAATTTAGAAAATTTAAGATCAGCTTTAAATATGTGTACTTGGGGTTGGGGTGGCAGGATTCTCATCTCACAGAAAGATAACTGATTCCCAGCCAGTCACCCAGCATCTTGACTTTCCCTGCTTCGTAATCTGTCTTGCACAGCATTGCTTAAGTAATATTCTTTAAACATCACTTTTTAACATCACTTTTTGTTCTACTGAGAAGCTTGCAAGAATTTTATATGTGTAAACTCAGTACAGTACCATAGTTCATATGATTTTAATCCCTTTTTTACCCCATTAAATCCTTCATCTTTTTTACCTTTAATCCTCATTCTCTTTTTTGTTTTACTGTTTATCATATTTCTAATGCCATAACTGTCTTTTGCTACCCCAAACCTTCCCATCCCACAGCTTAGGACATGAAATGACACAAATATGTTTGCCTAAATTTGTCTGCTACTTTTTATGTGTAACTCTTCCCTTCATAACTAAATTGAAAGCCCTATGAGGGCATGGACACTATTATAAATTTTTCTAACAAATTAAACCAAATTTATTCTACCTAGGCAAAATTTTAGGCTTCAATTTTGGTTAGTTGTATAACTGTATATGTGCAGTTACTGTCATTTTTCTTTGTTAAAGTTATATGTCAAAATATAAGAAAATCAACAATACACTGTGATCTAGGTAATCTAAGTTACATTCCTAGCTTCTGTCCTTGACTAGGTATATGAAGGCAAGTCCTTTGACCTGCCTAGGATTCACTTTTGAATTCTGAATGAGAAAGATTAAATGAATCTATGAGGCTTTTTTCATTTATATAATATTCTTGAGTTCCCTTTAAACTATATTTAAAATTACTTATAGAAAAAATGTCAGCCAACTATATTGAAACTTACATAAAGCTTTAGATTTGGAAACCAAAAATTGTTACCAAGGTAATATTTCTTTGAACTTTCTAAAATGCATGTATTTAATTTACTATACCTGGTTTATTTTAGACAGGTTACTTGGTACTTATTGCTGTTATGCTGGTGTCTCGAACATATTGTGATGTTTGGATGATTCAAAATGGGACACTAATTGAAAGGTACTTTTTCAATCACCTTCCTCCTATATGTATGAAATGCTAATTTGTCTCATATTTATGCATTATCTTTATAAGCAACAAATAGATTCTAAGTTAGGTAAAAGATAACCCAAGTCAAATTATGTGTTTGTTCATTTACTTAAAAAATACTTAGTGTTTCCCATGTGCCAGGCAATGTGCTATACTGTGATGGGGTCTATATGCCAGCAACTAGGAGAAACTCTACCAAGCCTTGCTGAGCTGACAGTTTATCAAGAGTTAGAGACAGGTAGACAGAAAATTAAAATGCAGCATAATAAGTGCTGTAATGGGAATTCTAAGAAGCCACCAAGTTGGATTTTTGAAATTAATGAGATAATTTGGAGGAAAATTTCAAAGCATTTCAAAGAATCATGTTGAGCATGTTTATTAGAAGGGAAAACAATTCTTAGACATTTCTTTCTGCATCTGGTGTTAGTGCTTTTTATATTTTTTCATTATAGTCTTTCTACATATTAATCACTGCAATTGCTAATTTTGAATGTAAAAACGTAAAAAATGTCAGTTGGGATATCTTGGGTTATAACAATTTACCATTTATCTGTTAATAAAGAATTTATTTTTCATAATACCAATTTGAATGTCAGAGTAAACATTTTTGCTAGGAATTTTATTTCCTGGTATGCAATATTTTGTCAGAAAATTCCTTAAAGTATTTAATCTAAAATAACTTTTTGAATGACAGTACTTAAAATTGTTAAATGCCCCAACATTTTGGAATAAAGGTTTTTTTCTCTTAGATTATTGATCTGCTTCTTAAAGATTTGTAGGAAGAGGAAGAATGCTTTATGACCATGCTCTCTGACTCATTTCTCTAGGACAGTAAAAAATCTTGTATGTACAGGATTAAAGCCTTGAATTACATACTTCTGAATATGGGTAAATTATGTAGGCCCTCACATTCCACCCAAGTCTCCCTGAAACCTGTGGTCAGTCCTGTGCCTTTTAATTTTAATCAAAGTAATATATGAATGTAACTTTAAAAGTAATACATGAACATAGCTTAATGTCAGATGTTCTGCAGGACTTAATGACAAAACACATGAATTCCTTGGCTCCTCTCACTCACAACTGTCATTATGTGGAGCCGGTCTTTTTTTCTGTTCTTTTTACTGCTTCATCTCTTATTTTGTGTCTGTGTTTCCATATTGCATACTTGTATTACTGTTTATAGATTTCTCAGTTTCAAGAGTGTAAGTGTTCATTTCCTACTTTGGAAGGTGAGAATTAGCCCTTTTACACTCCCTCCGTGCTCATCTTCTCAATGTTTTATATGTATAATAAAAATTATATAATTTTTGGTTAAATCACAATTTATTGTTTACATGATTTTGACTATTGCTTACAGCTGAGCCACATGGCATACTTTGGTAGTTGCATTTCCATACAACTTTTTGTTTTTCCTGGTGTTTACAAATTGGCAGTTATTTGTGCACATTAGTTTTTTTTTTTTTTTAAACCTACTTCCTCCTAATTCAGTTTGAGCTTTTTGACAATACTGAGAAATCTTCTCAGTATTATAATATGGTCAGACACCAACTAATCTATCAACTTCATCTTTCTATTTCCACCCCCGCCCTATATGTTTTGTAGTTTCCAGTGTTCTTGCTTTTTTTTTTTTTTTTTTTTTTGAGATGGAGTCTTGCTCTGTTGCCCAGGCTGGAGTGCAGCGGCGCGATCTCAGCTCACTGCAACCTCCGCCTCCTGGGTTCACGCCATTCTCCTGCCTCAGCCTCCTGAATAGCTGGGACTACAGGTGGCCACCACCACGCCTGGCTAATTTTTTGTATTTTTAGTAGAGACAGGGTTTCACAGTGTTAGCCTGGATGGTCTTGATCTCCTGACCTTGTGGTCCGCCTGCCTCGGCCTCCCAAAGTGCTGGGTCTTCTTGCTTTAATCAGGATTGGTTGCATTTTAGGCCCACCGAATAGCAATCACATTTGAATTTGCTTTTATCATTATTTTGGGAATTTCTTTCATCTTTGTATCCTGAATTAAATAACCTGTTTCTGGATTTTTTGTTTTTCTCTTCTTCAGTTTACTTTCTTGTTTTGGCAGATGCACTCTTTTTCTGAGTAAGGATGAAGGGAGATAAATTTTTGAGACCTTGTAAATCTGAAAGTGTCTTTCTTCTAGTCTCATACTTACTTGATTGATAATTTAGCTATGTTTGTGCATTCCAAGTTGGAATTCACTTTTCTTCAGAATTTTGAGAACATCACTCTGTTCTGGGTCTCAACCTTGGCTGCAGAATGATTGGAATCATCTGGAGAATTTTAAGAACTATGAATGTCTGGGCCCCACCACTAGAGATTCTGATTCAATTAATCAAACCTTTTTGAAGCATCTAGTGGATTCTGTTCTGCAGCTCCAGGGTGGGTATTGAGGCCTCTTGCCATTCCGATTGCTCACCTATAGCTGGAGATTTGTTCCTCCCTCAATCTCCCCCTCAATCTTTTTTAAAAAATTGTTGATGTTGTATTACTGGATGTTTGAAAATTTCACTGAACATTGGTGTGAATTTTTTTTTTTTGTTCATTGTGCTGGGCACTAGGTGAACTCTTTTTCCATCTAGAAACTTATTCTTCATTTGAGAAATTTTCTTGTGTTTAAAAAGAAATTATTCCTCTCCATTTTTTCTGGAATTCTTATTAGCTGAGTGTTGGAGCCTCTGGACTGATGATCTGATTATCTTATAATTTCTCTTCTATTTTTGTCTCTGCCATTTTATTTTATTTTCTAGGAAATTTCTTTATTATCCAGTGAATTTTTATTTGTTATAATTTTATTTCCAAGAGTTATCTTTTATATGGATGTTCATTTTTATAGCAATCATTCTTTTAAGTATGCAGTATTTTTTCACCTCTGAAGCTATTTAAGTTTTTAATGTGTTTTTAGCTCCCTGCATTTTTTGTTATTCTGTTGTCATTCACATTAGAGGCCTTCCTCAAGCATTCTGTGACTCTTGGCTGTGAATTCATATTTAAAAGTAAGTGCCTTAAACACTTACTAGAAGCTGGAGTTGAGAGCTTGTTAACTGGTCTCCCTTGAAGGGTGTTTGTAGGGGGACCCTAATCATGTGCACGTGTGTGTAGTACTGAGTTTTAAAATTTAATTATGAAATTTTAAAAAATTGTTTTTCATTTTTTGTATGAGTTTCTGAACCATTTTTTAAAACCATTATTTTGGTATACTTTACACTTACAGAAAAGTTGAAAAATAGAATAAGGGGCTGGGTGTGGTGGCTCATGCCTGTAATCCCAACACTTTGGGAAGCTGAGTCAAGAGGATCACTTGAGGCCAAGAGTTCAAGACCAGCCTGGGCAACACAGTGAGACTTCGTCTTTACAAAATATAAAAAAGTTAGCTGGCTGTGGTGGCACACACCTACAGTCTCAATTACACGGGAGGCTGAGCAGAAGGATCACTTAAGCTTAGGGATATCCTGTCTCAAAAAAAAAAAAAAAAAAGATTAGCATAAGGAACTTCCTTATATTCTTAACCCACATTCACCGATTGTAAAACACTCATTTTAAAGTTGTTAACTTTCTCCTAAATAGTTTTGAGCCTCTGCTGTGTATGAAATTCTTTAATATTTGGACCTTATCTCAAAAAAAGTTTTAAAATATTGTACATTCGTACAGGATAATTTTATTTGAAAAGTTAACATGTATCTCCATCTCAGTATTTAAGCTACAGTGCAAATTGATTTATTTATTTTCTCTTTTGCCTTTTCTAAAGTAAGTCCAGATTCATGTATTTCTGCTAAAGAAAGCCTCAAAGAGACTTATTATGGTCCTTAATGTACTTCATTTTAATATCCTTTTCATATTTTAAGCTTATTTGTTGATGGTGACTAATGACTTTGGAGTATGGGCAAATCTTAATAGGAAAGACACCCTCTTTAAGGTAGAAACTATACTAATTCCATGACATGGAGGAAAATTCTTCATACCTTGTTGCTGCTTTATCTAATCATAAAAATATATTTTATTTTCACCCATTTGGCTGCAAGCAGAATTTAAAAATTACCAAACTCTCTTTTATAAAGATTCTTAAACATTTGGAAGTTGTAGTGATTAGGGCTATTGTAAAATTGTTTTTTGTTAATTATGTTTTTTTGCAGTGGAATAATAAGCAGAAATAAGGCTTTATTCAAGAAACCATTTTTTAAATTTATAGCTGCTACTCCAATGGTAAACCATTGCTGAATGATGGCATGTTCTTGTGTGTTTCACAGCTTGGGCAGCACTAAAGCACTTTGGTTTTAAGTAAGGTTTGGTTCAAACAATTTTAACATAAATTCTCTGAACCTTTTGTACTGTCTTGATTGCTTATGTCTGTAATATTCTTATTGCTATAAACAACATTTTTGTGTGGTTCTATTTAACTTTCTTGTAGTTAGCCTTTTTTTTTTTAACTGTTTTACTTTTTAGGGGCTATATAAACATTGGAGTATTAATTTCTTTTAATCAGTCTAAAGGAACATTTCCCAAAGTATGTTCTGTGGAATCTTGGCTATGATAGAGGAAATGCTTCGTGCTACAAACCCCTCTCAGAGAGTTAAAATGCACATACTATACATTAAAAGCTTTGAGAAGGTCTTTGGTAAAGACATTTGTTAGATTTGTTTAACCTAGGGTTTCCCAAATTTATCCATCTAGTCCCTCACAGAAAAGAAATTATTTCTCTAGTCATATACTAGTAATTTTTGTGTGTGCATGGGCAGCTAGGTTTAAACCGCTTAGTCCAGTGTTTCTCAAATGTTTTATATAAATATGTCTTATGAAATTTGGGAACATTATTAAGTATTACTTGAAGTAAGAGTTCTGTGATCAAATACATACTATCTTTGTATTAGGTCATAGACATATCTTACTCAAAGATTCTTTACTTGTATAATAATGCTTTGTTCAAATTTTTAATAAAGTTTTAGAACCCTTTTTAAAATTTTTTAATGTATATTTTAAAAGCAGAAAAATATGTAAAACAGATTAACAACAGGCAAAAGAGGAGCTAGTCTAGCTTCATGTTGAGGAACATGAAGCTTCTGTAGATCCATTCTGGGCTCTGATCTATGCGTTAGTCCCAGTACTGGCAAACTAGGACCCACAGGTCAAATCTCACTACCTGCCATCTGTTTTGGTAAAGTTTTATTAGAATACAGCCACACTTCTTCTTGGCTGCTTTTGTTTTACAGTGGCAGAATTGAGTAGTTGCAGCAGAGCCCTTAGGGTGCACAAAGCCTAAAATATTTACTCTTGACCCTTTGCTGATCCCCATTAGTCTGTCTCCCTGCCATTAGTTCACACAGATGAGAATCAGATTGTTAAAATATTTTAAAACAAACAAATGGTACTTTGTTTATTCATAATAACCCATTCCTGGGGCTATAAAATTGTTAATTGTTATGCTAGCTTAGTTTCTTTTGTAGCCACTTAAGCCTTTTTTTAAAGCAGCCATTTTTACTAAAAAATAATTAGTTATCATTCTGTTTAATTTTGCCATTTGCAGGATGAGGTTCCAGCAAGTTCAAAATGATGACATTTTAAAGTTGCAAACATGTTTTTGCAAAAAAGTGGTTTTTAGCATCTTTTTTATTGATTGTTTTGATTTAATAGAAGTTTCCAAGAGTAATTTTAGAGCTTTACAGTTTTCCTAGTGTTAGATTTTGCTTCTTTTGCAACTAATGCATTGCATGTGGTGGTTTGCAGTGGTATCATTGGTCGTAGCAGGAAAGATTTCAAGAGATACTTACTCAACTTCATCGCTGCCATGCCTCTTGTAAGTTTAATTCATTAAAAATCTTTTTAACAAGGGAAATTTGCATCTTATTAAAATCTTTAAGGGTTTTACTTATTAAATTCTTTAAAGACTTACGATACTAAGTTCCTATTTTCAGTTTAGTTTTGTAATTTATAATATAATTTTCAATGTAAACCTTCATACTAGATAAAAAAGGGATTATGTTTGGTTTAATTTCATTTATAATGTGTATATATATTCATATACATAGGTATGTGGGTGAGAGGTTTTTTGGCATTTTTTTTTAACCTTCAGTCCAGGTTTTCTTCAGTGTTTAGCATCATCAATGACCATTAGATAGCAGTAGCACCCTTCTTCTAGTTCTAACAACCAGAAATGATTCCAGTCATTGCAAAATGGGTATGGGCAGGGGGCAACTTGGGGAGTTGGGGGGATTTAGAGGGGGGAATGCAAACCATCCTATGGTTACTTTAGGCCATAAACTATTACAGTAACTTGAACTACTAATTTACTTTAAGTTAAATTGAAATTTATGGTCTGAATTTTTTACAGATAAATTGTTTAGTCTAAAATATAAGTGATTTTCTTAGTTTGGTTCTCATTTTAATTTTCTTGGCGCTGTAAGAATGTAATATTCTGAATTTGTGGGTAAAAATGAGAAGCTTGGTTGTAAAATCCAGTTATGTTGAAATTGCCAGAAATTCTTGTTTAATAAAGCTGGAAGTTGGGGCTACATAGCTTTTAGACTTTTTAAAATAAACAATTGGAATAAGCAACATAGATATCAAAGATTAAGATTCAGCAAAGACCACTTGAGAAAATTTGCAATGTAACGATGGAAAATGTTAGTAAAGATGGCTCTAGAAATAATCTGGAAAATAGCATTAGTTGGTGTAAAACCTGTAGTTTTTTTTTTTAACAAATGCAAATATAGTGTATATAGAATTCCGTTGTCTAGGGTTGTAGTGCTGATAGTAGGAAACAGAAAATATAAATGTCTGAACTCCTAAAAGCAAGTCTTTACATTGGCTAGAAAGGGGATATATTTGACTTTTTGCCCATTTACCAAAAAAAATGGGCAAGGTATGTCGCATAATTAGTGATATTAACATATTCCATGTAAACTTTAACATAGAATAATTCAAACCAGGTACATTTGGTTTAGCTAAATGCAGTAAAGTAAAACAGAACTGAATTATATAAATTTGGACTAAATTATAAAAATTATAGGATTTGGGACACAGGAAATAATAGAGAAATAAATTATAGTTTAGTAAGCAGAAATGAAAAGCAAAACCAATAATATTTGTTTGTTTGTTTTAGATCTCTCTGGTTAATAACTTCTTGAAGTATGGGTTAAATGAGCTTAAACTGTGCTTCCGAGTAAGGCTCACTAAATACCTCTATGAGGAGTATCTTCAGTAAGTGATAACCTATTTTTATATTAAAAATATTTAAATAGAAGAGTATTTATGAAGCTGATCAATATAGCAGTTTTTCTTATTTATTGTATGTTTTCCAAGAAAACCACTCTTAGGTGCAGAAGCATGTTGGGAACAACCTTTCAGTTATTTGGAATCTAGTCCTGGCTCTTCCATTAATTGACAAGTCATCATTTTCTGGACTTGTGTCCTCCTCTCTAAAAATCAGTTAGGGCAATCAATAGGATCTCTTCTGGCTCCAAACTTTTTTGTTTCTATGTATTTGAGCTAGGTGGTGTAATATGATTTTTTTGTTGTTGTTTTATCTTTAAAGTCACTTGTTTGAAAATCACTTTTCTTCTTGCTATTTTAGAGCTTTCACATATTATAAAATGGGAAATCTGGACAACAGAATAGCTAATCCAGACCAGCTGCTTACACAAGATGTAGAAAAATTTTGTAACAGTGTAGTCGATCTGTATTCAAATCTTAGTAAGGTAAGTTTCTCTTCTTTTTAAAAGATTATTTGTTTAATTTTTTGAATTTTGAATCTAAGCAAATTTGTATAGAATTGATTTTATGGACATAACAGCAGCATGTAAATATTTAATGCTTTTATAAGAAAATTAAAGTTGTTGTAATAGTTTTAATTATTTTAATTTTTTCTATTATTTTTGTGAGGTACTTTGGCAAAGAACTGATAATTTAGTGTCTTATAAGGATTTTCTAAGAATTTTGCAGGTTGATTCCATTAAAACAACAGAAATTTGAATTCTCATCTTTTGACCTGTGTGCATCCGGCCATTGTTAGAGATTGACTGTCAATTTATGTTTCTAACTCCACACTTATAACACTAGACTAGGACTTCCTTTCTGCCCATTTCTCTGCTTCAGTATCTTTAATTCTAATAGACCATTAGTAAGTAGTAGTCAAAAAATTTCACAAGATGCAAGTATATTTCAGTTTTCTAATTACTGTTTTTCCCATTCTCTTCAGAATATTGCCAAAGCTCCTGACTGTGATAGGCCTTAGTCAGTTTTCTTTCTTCTCACTGATTTCTCCAGTTCTTATCTTAGTCATGTTATCTCACCACCCTTACAGCTTTTGCTGTAGTCTTCTTATTAAACCCTCTTCTTTGCCATTACCTCTTGCATTGACTATGATATGTAGTAGGCACCTATAAAATAGTCTGCCCAGCATCCCCTCCCCTCTTCATCTGAGATGCTTCAGTTCCCACTCTAACTCATGTGACTTCCCTTGGTGTTGGCTAGGAGCTTGTCTCATACTGGACCAATGATAGTATCTTTGCCTCTGGTCACAGTTGACCTAGATATACAGTTTTGAGACAAAAGAAAACCAAAACTATAAAAAGGACTGGGTCACATTGTAAGAATAGGAATGTTCTTGCTTCAACCAGGTGGATGGAGGGAAGGCAATTCTTAGAGATATATATCCACAAGAGCTGCTCTCCTCATGCCCAGGCCCAATGCTTTTCACTTCCAGCCCAACTTTGTTATTTATTTAGCTCTCCAGAAGCCTTTGCTAACTGATCCCAAACTCAGGAACTCTGACAACTACAAATAGTTCAGTAATTAAGCTTTCTTTTCTGTTCCCATTACCACATTTGAAAGTTTGTTCTCTCTCTTTCTCTCTCTCTCTGTCTCTGTGCGTGTATGTGTGTGTGTATGCATGCATGCATGGTGGGAATGGGGGGTGTATCTATACAACTTTCCATGTAATTTTATAGACATTATTATGTATTCTTTAAATCTTGGCACTTGAGCAAGTCTCAGGTTTTGTCACATCTGGAATACAGAAGAATATTAAATTAAGTACTTGTAGTGGGGCTGTGCACCAGTGTGTAAGTTAGATGTTTTAAACATCTAATTGACCTCCAACTTAAATTATGAGTCATTATTTTTGTCATAAGTTTTAACAGTTCTTGAATTTTATAAGTATCTCTAGCTTCTTGATAATTTATAAGGCAAAAAAAAAAAAAAAAAAAAAAGGAAAGGGAAAGGTAGATGTTGAAACAAGCCAGTTAACAAACCAAGCCATCTATCCTACTAATAATGTGGATTAGAAAGTGCTGGCTGTTGGCCGGGCATAGTGGCTCGTCCCTGCAATCACAATACTTTGGGAGGCCAAGGTGGGCAGATCGCTTGAGCCCAGGAGTTCAAGACTATCCTGGGCAACATGGTGAAACCCCATCTACAAAAAATACGAAAATTACCCAGGCATGGTAATGTGCGCCTGTACTCCCAGCTACTCCAGAGGCTGCAGTGAGCCAAGATCTCCAGCCTGGGTGACAGAGCCAGACCCTGTCTCAAAAAAAAAAAAAAAAAAAAGTGGAGGCGCGAGCAGTGGCTGTTGACTTAAAGTGAATGAACACAATTTGTGTTTCTTGAAAAACATTTCAAACTAATGCAGCTGATGGTGCATTAGTTGAGTTGTCTCTGTGTGTGAAGAGCAGTACATTAATGTGTTATTTTGGTTCTAGAGACTTGAGTTTTATATCACAAAATTAGATTCAATGGCTTACTTGATTATTTTGCCATAGAAGTGATAAAGTAATAGAGTCAAACTATTGGAGCAGGAAAAGCTCCTCACTTTACAGGTGAAGATATGTAGAAACAAACTGGTAGCAGATTTGGGGTTACATCTCAGGTCATTTTATTCAGTGTCTTTACATTATATTGACACATTACTGAGTTACTAGTGGTTAATTATCACAGTAGAGGTATCTTAGTTGATGGAAAGTGATAAATGTTTTTCCTACTTGATGGTCAGTAGACATTGTGTAAGCTGTTCCCATTTTAAGTTTCTTGAGAGGAAAACTGTTATCTTTCATGTATTCTTTGATCTACTTACTATCACAGTACATTGTACATAGTGGGACCTCTACATGTTGATAATTATATATTAAATGTTTAATGACATTTTATAGTTAACATGTTGTATTAGCTATCATTCTAGTGCTTTAGTTTTAATTCTGTGTATTCTAATATTTATTTTACAGCCATTTTTAGACATAGTTTTGTATATCTTTAAGTTAACGAGTGCAATTGGAGCTCAGGTGAGTCTGCTTTTATTTCAACTTTTAAATTGATATAATATAATATTTGAAATACATATTGTGAATAGCTTGATGGCCTGTAAGAATTTTTGTAGATCTCAAAGAATGTATTTTCACATGATTTACCTAACAAAGTCTGGTTATAAAATAATACTTCATTCGAGATTTTAGAAGTACTAATTTTTCTTTTTAATTTTTCTTAAATTAGGTACTTGGAAAAATTTTGTGGCATTAAAAACCAGACAAATGTATTGGCCAGGCCTGGTGGCTCATGCCTGTAATCCCAGCACTTTGGGAGGCTGAGATGGGAGGATCGCTTGAATCCAGGAGTTCGAGACAAGCCTGGACAAAAAGCGAGACCCGCTTCTTTAAAAAATAATAATAAAACAGAAGTGCTTAAACCATGAATATACTTGTACTTATTGTTTCAAAGTAATGTCTAAAAAGAGATATGGAGACATCCATTTTAATATGAAATTCTAATGTTAAAATAACGATACCTTTAGAGTGGGTGTAACAGTTCCAAGAATATTTTATAATGTAAATGGTTGGCTATCCCATGAGCCTTATTATCCAAGTCTCTGATATTTGTGATGGCAAGAATCACTTTTAAGTTTTCTTTGAGTTATCTTATTGAAATGTAACTTCAGTCATTTAATATGTAATGTTATTGTTACATATTTATAACACAGCCATATAATAGTATGGTTGTTTTACATATGTGTATGTGTGTATATGCATTTCAGTTGATTAATAAATTATTTCCATACTGGTTTTTGTTGCTTTCCAAAACACTGGGGAAGCAGGGTTTTGGTTTTGCTTTGTTTTGTTTTTCGAATTTTTCTGTTTATTTTCCTAATTCTTTGCTGTCTTGTGATCCAGGTTTTATCATTCTTGTATTTTGTTTTACTATAACCAAGTGAATAGGCCAAATCCTTCTTGTCTCCTTGCAGTCATATTTTTATGGTACTTAACTACATTTTTGTGATACTTAAATATGTCTCCATGTCTACTTGTTATCTGATTCTGCATTTCTTAAAGGCAGAAACTGTTTTAGTTATCTTTTTGGTCCACATTTGTAGTAGTTAGTTGTTGAAATGCATTGAATTGATCATATTTACTTTTTTTTTTTAATCTTGAATACTTACTAGCACATATATTGTGCTAGATAGTAGGAATAAAAAGATAAGTAAGACACAATTCCTGCTGAAGAGGAATTACAATGTGGTAAAAATAAAACAGGTAGATAGTCAAACAATTATGATGCAGCATGATAAAGTTTAGTAATAGAAGTTTCAAGAAAGTATTTAGTGCCAAGAAGAACTGGAGGTGATATCTGAGCTACTTTGGGGAGGTAAGTAAACATCCATTAGATTATGTCAGGCTTGCCAAACATAAGAACAACCTCACTGAATGGAAACTGTTCAGGAAACATTTATTTTGGTATGGCAGAGTATAGGGTATATAGGGGAATGAAGGAAGTGCCTATGATGAACTTGGAAAGGTATGCTTCAAGCATACCTTTCTTTTTCTCTTGGGATGGTCAATGGGTGATGAGGTCACCTACAAAGTTATTAATACATAGTACAGCAGCTGGAAGCAAGATGTACACGCAGGGAAAGACAGAGCTCGTTCAGGGGGAGCTGAACTTGAGGCATCTGCACAGTATTAAGGTAAAGATGTGTAGTACTTATTTCTTGGTTCATAAGAGTTATAGGACTAGAGGTATAGATTTGAGATGAGAAGAGAACTAAGGAAGGAGTTTGAGGGAATATTAACATTAAAAAAGAAGGCAAGAAAAAGAGGTCTAAGAATTATTGTGGAATCTTAAGAGATTATGAAGAAGAGTTCCAACAGGAGAGTGTTAGATAACATAGAAAAACTGAGAACTGCAATTAGGAGTTTTTAGGTGAGCAAAATGTAGGAGAGCTGAGGGATAAGCTACAGTGGTAAGAGGAAAAGCCCATGAGTAGTAAAAGTGTAGAGACTACTGTGTACTTTTTCAGAAAAAAAACAAAGGGAAAAAATTACCCAGTAGGGCAATTTCTTTCAGTCATTGAGGTTAATTATAAACATTGTACATGTTTGTATCTAAGTGAATTTATTATTATATCCCAGAACTTTGTGTATCTTTCTCTCCCAATAATAATAGGGCCCAGCAAGCATGATGGCCTACTTGGTTGTTTCTGGGCTATTCCTAACTCGACTTCGAAGACCCATTGGTAAGATGACAATAACTGAGCAAAAGTATGAAGGAGAATATAGATATGTTAATTCTCGGCTCATCACAAACAGGTAAAGACAAATGCATTAAAGCCTTGCTAAAAATTAATTTCTATGGATATTGATGTCATTTAAATTGACTCCAAAAAGTCTAGTGACACTGTTACTGTAATAATGTGCATATTGTGTTGAAAATATACATTATGAAAGAGACTAGTTTTATAAAGTAGTAATCATGAATATTTTGAACTCTTTTTCTTACTAACCATGTAGTATTCCTGATTCACCTGTTCATACCTTCTGCTGATGAATTTTCTGTTAATTTTACTTTAGACATAATCAGTTTACAATTCAAATTTCAACGTACAATACCTGTTCCAAGAAAATTTTGTCTCAATTTTCCCACAAATATTTTTATTTTGACTGTTCATAATGCTCAATGATTCACTGTCACTGCATGTGCCTCTACCTATTTTCTAGAGTTTTTTAAATGTAAGATAGGAAGAAAAAGTGTGGACTTTGGAGCCAGCCATACTAGCTTCAAAATCTACCTCTTCCACTTATCAGTTGCATGTATTTGATTTTAGCGAATTATTCATAGTTTCACTTTTGTTTATAATAGGTAGATAATATAGGGTTGCAATGAGGATTAAATTTGATAATATATATAAAGCTTCCAGCTCAGTTTTTTATATGGAGCAACTGCTCAATAAATGTTCTCATATATTGATCTGTTAATGTTAAGTCATTTTGAGGGTTCTAATATGTATTTAATATTCTACTCTATAGGCATTTGCAAATGACAGTTCCCTCTTCCTTTATTTCCTTGGATTGCTAAAATAGTACAAGTTTTAAATAGGGTTTTTTGCTCTAGGGAGGCAGCGGAATAGAGTTAAGAGGTGATTTGCCAAGTAAATGAAAGATGCCTTTTAGTGAAAGAAGCAGAAAGCATGACTCATGGCTCCAGTAATAAGAACACTCACTGCTTCACGTGAGAACCCTTAAGACAGGGCAGTTCCAGGTATGGCATTATCAGGGCTCTGGCTCTCTGGTGTTCTCTTGGCTCTGCCCAGCTTTGTATGCTGCCCCATTCCTCGGGCTAGTTCTTCTTGTGACCACAAGATGGCGATAGCAGTTACAGATTTCACTAGCTCCTCTCCCCTGCAGAAAGCTCCAGAAACAAAAAGGGGCCATCTCGCCTGGTGTGTCTTTATGAGAGCAAAGAAACCTTTCCCAAGAGTCCCACAACTGACTTTCCCTCATATCTTATTGGCTGGAATTGTTACTTGACCATGCCTAAAGTAATCACAGCAAAGTGATTGGCTTAGACCAGTTGGGACCCTATAAGTGGGGTTGAGGCATTCCTAAAGCATTAGGGTACACGGAAAATAATAGATAACTTTACAAAAGTTGGGATTATTTTAGGACGAAGAACAATGAAGAGAATAGATGTTGGATGGGCAGCCATCAATATTCCAGGATGTTTTATCCTTTCAGATTTTTCATTAAGGCTAAAATGACTCAGTTCAGGAGGAGAATCCTCACCTCATCTTCTTCCATAGGCTTAGGTGTGGAGAGGAGATAGAAGGAAGTTTTTTTAAAAAGTAATTAGAGGTATAGAATTGTAGGCTTCTTATACTCTGAGTCTCTGTGTCATTGTGTCGAGGAAACCATGAAACACGTGACAAATGTGTCATATCTTATGGGAAGTTAATTTTACTTGAAGTGGTTGAGGTAGGTGGCACCTTGTTTTTATGAAAAACGCAGGTCCATTTCAAAATAGAAATATAAAATATAAATTGTTTAGGGGAAGAAAGAGACTTTAAAGAAATATTTCAACCTTGCCTTCTAGACTTCTCTATAAATATTTTCCTCTGCCATAAGAGGTACTTTGCTGGGAAAGCTTACATCATTCCTTTGTAATAGAAAGACTATAAATGTTAGGGTCAGATAGGAGTTATGATTTCAGCTCCCTGACCTGCTGGCTCTGCAACCTTTACAAATTTACTTAACTACACTGAACTTCTCTTCATCTATAAAATACCCTTTTTTTCTAGTCGTGATCTCTGTGGCCCTTGTGGACCCATGCACATCTGCTCAGGAAACGTGGAATTGTTGTGAGGATATGATGGGGTTCCAGGGTTTCCTCCTGGGAGCTGGCACTTTGAAGCCGGTGGGACTTAGCCTGCTTTTCTGTCTTTAAAAGGCTGTATGTCAAGTCATCACTATCCATCTTTTTCTAGCTGTTGCTTTTTCATCTCTTTCTTGTTTGGGCCTATACTTTAACTTGAAGTCTGCAATGTTGGTCCCAGCCCTGCCTTTCTGTATATCACAGCAACTTCTTTCTCTAATTTCGAATTTCTGAGAATTCGTGCAGTATGTCTTTTGCAGCCAGGATACCTATGCCATAGGTTGCAGTCCAGCATATGATTCAGTCAGGGGTGTATTCCTGTGCTCCGATCAGCTGAGCTAGGAACAGAATCTCAGGTGTAGACTGTGGCTTGAGATGCACCAGATAAGCTCTTAGTCACAAAATGTCCATTTAAATACAAACATTCAGCCATCGTATACTGTATTTCAATTATTTTCCAAGCATAGGTAACATTAAAATTAATCGCTAAATTATTTTCTTTAATAGTGAAGAAATTGCCTTTTACAATGGGAATAAAAGAGAAAAGCAGACAGTCCACTCAGTCTTCCGAAAACTGGTAAGATAACACACTTGAGGTTCATGTGTTTATGGAAAGGGTTTTTTTTGTTTGTTTGTTTTGCCTATGGCCGACACACATACACACACACACAAACACACACGTATGTATACATATCTTAAAGATATTTTGAAAAATAGCTGTAAAGGATTTTGTACTGCATTTTTAATAAAAAATATGAGATTAAAAACTATCATATCAATATATTCAAGTGCCTATTTATAAAATTGCATAGATTTATTAAAATAATATTAAGTGTACCATCTGATCTTTGACAAACCTGACAAAAACAAGAAATGAGGAAAGGATTCCCTGTTTAATAAATGGTGCTGGGAAAACTGGCTAGCCATATGTAGAAAGCTGAAACTGGATCCCTTCCTTACACCTTATATAAAAATTAATTCAAGATGGATTAAAGACTTAAATGTCAGACCTAAAACCATAAAAACCCTAGAAGAAAACCTAGGCAATACCATTCAGGACATAGGCATGGGCAAGGACTTCATGTCTAAAACACCAAAAGCAATGGCAACAAAAGCCAAAATTCACAAATGGGATCTAATTAAACTAAAGAGCTTCTGCACAGCAAAAGAAACTACCATCAGAGTGAACAGGCAACCTACAGAATGGGAGAAATTTTTTGCAATGTACCCATCTGACAAAGGGCTAATATCCAGAATCTACAAAGAACTTAAACAAATTTACAAGAAAAAAACAACCCCATCAAAAAGTGGGCAAAGGATATGAGCAGACACTTCTGAAAAGAAGACATTTATGCAGCCAACAGACACGTGAAAAAATGCTCATCATCACTGGCCATCAGAGAAATGCAAATCAAAACCACAGTGAGATACCATCTCACACCAGTTAGAATGGCAATCATTGAAAAGTCAGGAAACAACGTGCTGGAGAGGATGTGGAGAAATAGGAACACTTTTACACTGTTGGTGGGACTGTAAACTAGTTCAACCATTGTGGAAGACAGTGTGGCGATTCCTCAGGGATCTAGAACTAGAAACACCATTTGACCCAACCATCCCATTACTGGGTATATACCCAAAGGATTATAATCATGCTGCTATAAAGACACATGCACACATATGTTTATTGTGGCACTATTCACAATAGCAAAGACTTGGAACCAACCCGAATGTCCATCAGTGATAGACTGGATAAAGAAAATGTGGCACATATACACCATGGAATACTATGCAGCCATAAAAATTATGAGTTCATGTCCTTTGTGGGGACATGGATGCAGCTGGAAACCATCATTCTGAGCAAACTGTTGCAAGGACGGAAAACCAAACACTGCATGTTCTCACTCATAGGGGGGAATTGAACAATGAGAACACCTGGACACAGGGTGGGGAACACCACACTCTGGGGCCTGTTGTGGGGTGGGGGCCTGGGGGAGGGATAGCATTAGGAGATATACCTAATGTAAATGACGAGTTAATGAGTGCAGCACACCAACATGGCAAATGCATACATATGTAACAAACCTGCACGTTGTGCACATGTACCCTAGAACTTAAAGTATAATCAAAAACAAAAAAAAAAATATTAAGTGTATTTTTACAGAGGTTGCTTAGGAGCCTTAGTGATTCCCACAGAAAGAATTTGTTCCTGAAGCATTCATGAAAATATAATAAAGATTATTATGTAAAGCAAGAGTCAGCAAACTTTTTCCATAAAGGGCAAGATAGTATGTATATATTTTAGGCTTTTCATACCACACAGTGTCTTGCAACTATTCAGCTCCGCTACTCAAGAGTAGCTATATATAATACATGAATGAGTGGGTGTGGCTATGTTCTAATAAAACTTTACTTAAAAAAACAAGTAGCAGGCTAGATTTGGACTATGGGTCAGAGTTTACTGGCTTTTTGTTTTAAAGAATATAAGCATTGTTTCTTGTGAAAGCTTTACTTCAGTTTTTTATTTAATTGCCACTTGGAAAATTTGAATTCAAGTACTTTTATTCCATTATTTATTCAAAAGATACTGAATGCCGTCTAGTTGCCTGTGCTCACTCCAGGTGCTAAGGATGATGGTGGTGGACATGATGGATAAAATCTTGCCTTTAAGGAGCTTACATTTTAGTGGAAGTCTGAAGTTTGTGAAATTAAATGTATATTTTAGATGAGTTAAAGAGGTTAAAGAAATTGTCATTTTAAATTATTTCAGAAATTGTATTTTTGCCTCGTCGGTATTTAACATGGCAGAACTTTTAGAGTGCTCACTGGTAGAATGCATTTAAGGTAATTTTTCAGGGGCCTGCAGTTCACCAGTTTGCTTTCCACACGGCTTGCTTATTCTCATCCTTTAGATTTTCAGCCCAAATGTTAACACCTTATTGAAGCTTTGTCTTCTCTGATCAGCCTATTTGAAATGGCCTCCAACAGTTACTTCCTGTTTTAATCATCATCTTTCCTTAAAAGTATGTATATATTTGCAGTCAACCCTCTGCATCTGTGGGTTCCAAATCCATGGATTCAACCACACACAGATTGAAAATATTCAGAAAAAGAAATTGTGTCTGTACTTACGTACACATATTTTTTTCTTGTCGTTATTCTCTGAACAATACAGACATTAGTGTAATAGCTATTTACATTGTATTAAGTTTTATAAGTAATTTAGAGATGACTTAAAGTGTTTGGGATGAGCCAGTTGCGGTGTCTCACCCCTGTAATCCCAGCACTTTGGGAGGCTGAGGCGGGCAGATCAGTTGAGGTCAGGAGTTCGAGACCAGCCTGACCAACATGGCAAAACCCCATCTCTACTAAAAATACAAAAATTAGCCGATTGTTGTGGCGGGGGCCTATAATCCCAGCTACTTGGGAGGCTGAGGCAGGAGAGTCACTGGAACCCAGGAGGCGGAGGTTGCATTGAGCCAAGATGGCACCACTGCACTCCAGCCTTGGCGACAGAGTGAGACTCTGTCTCAAAACGTAAATAAAGTATATGGGATGTCATGCTCAGGTATATGCAAATACAATGCCATTTTTCATCAGGGACTTGAGCATCCATGGATTTTGGTATCCAGAAGGTCCTGGAACCAATCCCATCCCCTTTGGATACCGAGGGATGACTGTATTACAGTCTCTAATTATCTTGTTTACTAGTTATCCTCTTTCATTAGAATGTAAACTCCATAAATTCAGGGACCTTCTCTGTTCTATTCATTGTATCTCCAGCTTGAGCACAGTGTCTGACACATGGTAGTCATTGAATAAATGTTCCAGAGATTGTCTAGTTGCAGAAGATACCAAGTTGTTAACAAGCTACCCTGTACTCAGGAAGCCACATTTTAGTGGAGCAGACAATAAATAAACAACTAGATGTTCTGTATAATTTCAGGTAGTAATGAATTCGGTGGCCAAAAATGAAGCAGGATAAAGGGATAGATATGAAGGGGGCTATTGCCCAGCTACTTTAGCTGGAATGGCCAAGATCTTTCTTGAGGAGGTGACATTTAGTCAGAAATCCACATGAAAGTGAAGGAGTCACAAAATATAAATACCTTAGAAGAATGTATTCCTGGCAGTGAGAAGAGCAAGAGGAAATCCTTAAGAAGGTACATGTTTGAGAAACCGTTATTTCTGGAGCTTGGTGAGGAGGAGCAAAGTAGAAGCATATGACCTTAAAAATAGAGCTCAGTGCCAGATCATGCAGGACCTTGAATAATCTGGTAGATGGACAGTTTGAGAACACTACAACTCCAGAATAAAAAAGCAGTTTTAGACTTGTAGTTTTAAGACAGTGCATGCTCATGTTAAAGCTAAAACTGAGGCTGTGTGGCACTGATTTACATTAGCACTCAGTTCAGATTGGGTGTAATACAATTCTTAGATAAAGCACAGACCATGTGTCTCCACTGAAAGCAAAGCATTCAATGCCAATCCGGACAGCTAGTGTTTCACTCAAACTAGTTAATCTCTGTTCTTTTTGCTTTCGTTGTTCTCTTTTGGGATATGTGTATCCAAAAGCATGGTGACTACAATAGCATTGTGCTATTGCATGCAAGAGAAACAGCGTTGTTAAAATTGTTTATGTAATTTCCATGCTGTTGGCATAAAAATGGTTTCATGAAGTGTTTGTTTGGCACCCGCTCTGTGAAGAGCATTGTCCTCGGTGGTGTGATGTACAATATAAACAGAAATCACGGGCACTCAGTAAATATTTGTTGAATAAATGAACTATACAGTTTGTTTTATCCTTATAGTAGATTCAGTTTTTTATACATAGAAAAAGATGGTTTTTTGTTTTTGTTTTCTGCCAGGTGGAACACCTACATAATTTCATTTTGTTTCGGTTTTCAATGGGCTTCATTGATAGTATTATTGCCAAATGTAAGTATATTTTGAAAGAGATGAGATTTGTGGAAAAAGTGAAATACTGTTACTGTTTTAAATGTTACCTGTTTGGTTTCAGACCTTGCCACTGTTGTTGGTTACCTAGTTGTCAGTCGCCCTTTCTTAGATTTGTCTCATCCTCGACATCTCAAGAGTACACATTCGGAACTTCTAGAGGTAAACTGATGATAATACAATGAAAATGTAACAGTAAAAATAAAGCCAAATTTTTAGTCATAGAACTATAAGTAAAAACTAATATTTATTTCTATTTAAGGATTACTACCAAAGTGGAAGAATGCTTTTGCGAATGTCTCAAGCTCTGGGTCGAATAGTTTTGGCTGGGCGTGAAATGACTAGATTGGCCGGGTAAGATTAGTAATAATGAGCAGTTGCAGAAAATAATTTTTAAAAATATATTATCCTTAATGATTGTATCAGTTGAGATTAAGATAAGGGGGCAACATTTCCTAGCCCAGGAAGGTGGTTTTGATAGAAAATTAAGGAAGATTTTTCTGATGGTGAACTTTTCATGTTTCTTGAAGACAGCTGGTTTGCGCATTACAGTAGATTAGAGGCTGTCAAGTTGTTTGCTCCATGGACACGTATTTGCTAAGTTGGGAAATGTTGAATCATGGCAGTCTTAATTCACAGAAAACTAAGTTGATGAATAGAATTTTCTCATTTAAATTTTCTTGTCCTCTACCATACCTTTTTTTCTTGGATCTTAGATACCGGCAACCTAGCAAAACAGATGAATAGAAATGAAGTTGACTTTAATGGGAAAAAAAATGAGACGTTATCTTGTATCTGTAGGTGTGCTTGTGAATGTAGTCATTATCTAGTAGTAAAATTATCTTTAGACAGTAGAATGAAATTAAATATTAAGATTTCAGTATTTCAATCTCCAATATAAAGGGCATGGTGTGGTGTAAAAAACACCATAAATTTTAGGTCACCTGAAGAAGTTTGATGACTTAATATCTTTCCTAGGCCTGTGATCCATCTTCATATTTCTCTTTTTCCTCCTTCTTAGCTCCTGTGGCAGTTACGGTCTTCATGCAATATAGAAGTTGTTAACTACTATGAGTAGAGTCTCTTTCATGAGAATACTAACGTTCTTCCTACTTGTTAACTTTTCTTATGGCTTTACAGTTCATGGTATATAAGGTGCTTCTGTTCCTTTAGGGTGTTTCCTTTCTCTCTCTCTCTCTCTCTCTCGCTCTCTTTCTGTGTGGGTGTGTGTGTCTTTCTCTTTCACTCCCTCCCTCCCTCTCCCTGCCCCCCTTTCTTTCTCTTTTTTCCACTTTGTTGAGGTATGATTGACATATAAGAAACTGTTCATATTTAGTGTATACAATTTGATGAATATGGGAATAAGTTATACACCTGTGAAACCATCAAGACCATAAACATTCATCACCTCCCAAAGTTTGCTTTAGGAGGTTTCTGCTTTTTATTCAGAGAAAAATCCTGTTTTCTTCTTCGATGCAGAATACTTTCTCTTTGGTGATCATGGTCATTTTTGTTATCTCCAACCTCTTGTCGTTAGTTTTGATTTTTCTCTATTGCCACAGTGATTTCTATCTAATAATAAGAACTCTTCATCTTTCCCCTCTTCAGAGTAAGAAAGAGGGAATCTTTCAGATTCTTCCGTTTGCAGGAAGGCAGCGTGCATTCGGCATACATTTAATAAATGCCTTCCTTGGATAGAAAGACCAGCTTTATACATGGCTTTATAGGTCACTTCAGCAAGAGATCAGAGTCCATACTTCCTGGGTCTAAGGAATATACTAGTAGTGGTCCTTTTGTAGTATCCAAGAGAAACCTCCTGAAAATTCTCAGCAAATAACTGCCTTGACTTGGCTATTAATGAAGTATCTGTTGAGTTGGGGATCCTGTGGAAACCTCTTCCTTCATCCCTATATTCCTGCTCTCCTACTGAAACATAATAAAGCACACATGTTATCATTAATAGTTTATGTTGATGAGACTGTTAGATTACTTCATTTATACTAAATTATAATTTTAGGAACTTAAGTTTGTATAAAATAAAAGATGTGACAATAGTCTGGAGTTTTGATTATGGTTTCCTTTTCTAAAATTTTAGTTTTACTGCTCGGATTACAGAATTAATGCAAGTACTGAAGGATTTAAATCATGGCAAATATGAGCGCACAATGGTCTCACAACAGGAAAAGGGTAAATATGAGTGTCACAGTTTAAGGTCACAATTTTAAGTGTTTGCTGACATAATATGATGCTTTAATACCTATTTTCCATTTAAGGTATTGAAGGAGTACAAGTCATTCCCTTGATACCTGGTGCTGGAGAAATCATTATTGCAGATAACATTATAAAGTACGTACAGAAAAAGGTCTTTTAGCACCATAAATGTTTGTTAAACTTCATAGTAGTCTTTCTTTTTCAGCTTACAATTGCTTAGTGTTTAAAATTATTTCTGCTTTTTTAAAAAACAGCTTAGAGGTATCATTGACCTAAAAATTGTGTATATTAATATTTAAAGTATACAACTTGATGCTTTGATATCTATGTATGTTGTGAAATGATTACGTTTTGGCTAATTAATTTACCTATCGCCTCTACATAGTTACCATTTTTGTGTGTGTTTAGTGAGAATTTAATTTAGATGTGTCTTAGCAAATTTCAGGTATACAATATAGTATTTTCTACTATTGTCCCAGTACAGTGGATCTACAGAATTTATTCTTCTGGCATCACTGAAATGTTGTGCCATTTGACCAATATTACCCCCATTTCCTCTCTCCCTAACCCCCTGGCAACCACCATCCTACTCTCTACTTCTATGAGTTTGACTATTTTAGATTCCATGTACAAGTAAGATCACATAGTGTTTCTCTTTTTGTGTCTTGCTTATTTTGCTTAGCATAATGTCCTCCATATCCATCTATGTTGAAAATGGCCTAGTTTCCTTCTTTTTTAAAAGTGGACTAATATTCTATTGTGTGTATTTTGTGTGTGTGTGAATATATACACACTGTACACACTATATTTTCTTTATCCTCTCATCAGTTGAAAGACATTTAGGCAGTTTCCATATATGGACTATTGTAAATAATGCTGGAGTGAACATGGGAGGAAGATTCTCTTTGAGATACTGATTTTATTTCCTTTGGAAATGTTCCCAGAAGTGGGATTGCTAGATCATACGGTAGTCCTAATTTTAATTTTTTGAGGAACCATCCATATTGTTTTCCATAATAGCTGTACTATTTGTAGTCCCACCAACAATGTACAAGGTTTCCTTTCTCCACATCTTTGCCAACACTTACCGTTTGTCTCTTTGATAATAGTCATCCTAACAGGTGAGAGGTGATGTCTCATTGTGGTTTTGATTTGCATTTTCCTGATGACTGAGATGTTGAGCACCTTTTCATATGCCTGTTGGCCATCTGAATTTCTTCTTTTAAGAAGTGTTTAAGCTCTTTGCCCATTTTTTAATCAGGTTATTTGTATTTTTGGTATTGAGTTGTATTAGTTCCTTATATACTTTGAAGTAATTCTCTTTTTTTAAATTTCCTCTATAGGTTTGATCATGTTCCTTTAGCAACGCCAAATGGAGATGTTCTGATCCGAGACCTTAATTTTGAAGTAAGTTTTTAAATGATCATATAAAAGCTTAAATCATCTTTAAAATGTGAACTGAAAAAGATTACCTGAATATTTAAAGTAACTTTAAGGCTCGACTTAGTCTCTGAATCCACAGAATTGCTTTAAAAAGTAAGTCTTTGAAACGCTTAGAAATCTATTTTTCTTAATTGACAGGACTTCAAAATTTCAAATACTACTACCAAAAAACTTTTTTGCAAATGAAGTTTATGTCAAGAAAGTCATAGAAAATATAGTAAATTGGAGTCTCCAGTGTAAAATGAGTATTTAAACACACAAATATAATTTTAGTCTCTTTACATTAAAAAGAAACTTATGGTGTGGCTGGTATTGTTGTGACTGTACAGGATGATTTGTACCTATAAAAACAAAATACAGACTGTTTTATTACTGAAGAAAACGGGAAGAGCTGCACAGTAGCGCTACAAATAGACACTCACCTAAAACAAGTAAAATCCCATGCCAAGTGAAAACTGATGTTGATTCAATATACTCTGCTAAGGAAATGGGATATGGCAGACCAAATTAAAAAGAAAAGACAAAAGATGAATGTTTTTGTACAATTTGTAAGACTCGCAGATTTAAGGGTTACTATTTAGGTTTTCTCTATGTTGTGGCTTTATGAGTGGTTCAGATCCAGAAATCTTCATAATTAGTAACAAATTCCTATCACATAGGCTATGTTCCCCATTCTAGACACCATTCCTCTAGAACAACACTTTCCCGTAGAACTTTCTGCAATGATGGAAATGCTCTATACTTTCACTGTCCAGTAAAATAACCATGTGTAGATATTGAGCATGTGAAATGTGACCAGTACAGCTGCAAAACTGAATTTAAAATTTAATTTAATTAATATGATTTAAAATTAAATAGCAACATGTGAGTAGTGGCTATGGTATTGGACAGCACAGCTCTAGAATTCTTCTCCACATGCTAATGTGCATGGCCATCTGTAGTTTGTGTTTCATGTGGGGATTTTTTTCTACTGCTTTCTTTGAAGGAATATTGTCTGATAGTTTATAAAATAAAGAATATAATTATTGGACTTGTTTTTAATTTGTTACAGTCTTAAGTAAGTCTTCAGTTTTCTGTTCTTAGTAATTTATATTAAACACATGTCTACTTCTCAATGAATTATAAAAATGAAAGTTGTTAGTTATGCAAAGTACTTTGAACTTATTCAACAATGAGTATTCTATCATTATCATATTTATTCCAAAGCCAGGAAATACAAGAAGTACAGAAAATGTAAATGTAGTTGGTAAATATTGACTGGCTCCACATATCACAGAAGTGTTTTCTCACATAGCTCCAGGTACTTCAGTCACTTGAATGTTCCTTTGGCAAAGTAGGTAGCCAGGCTTGATTTCCAGTAGCCCCTTTATTGCCACTGTCCAAGGATAAAAAGGACGTGAGACTTTGTTGAAGAATGCCTCTTGTCCCTTTCTCCTACTTACCCTCACTTCTGTCTTTATGCAGAAATAAAATATACCAATAATATAGGGGCACACGTGACTGAAGCACAATGAGAAAGGGAGTTGGGATACTTGGAATAGATGGATCATGATTATGGTCCATAATAATATTTTGTCTTGATGTTACCACACTAAAGCTGTCACTTTCTTTTTAGTTCAAAGCCTTTTCTTTTAAAGACCTTATGTTTGTATTTAATAGACTTCTGTCATTTCTATAATTTCACTTTTATAGTCTTAAAAATGTCCTAGAAGAAAACCTAGGCATTACCATTCAGGACATAGGCATGGGCAAGGACTTCATGTCTAAAACACCAAAAGCAATGGCAACAAAAGCCAAAATTCACAAATGGGATCTAATTAAACTAAAGAGCTTCTGCACAGCAAAAGAAACTACCATCAGAGTGAACAGGCAGCCTACAAAATGGGAGAAAATTTTCGCAACCTACTCATCTGACAAAGGGCTAATATCCAGAATCTACAATGAACTCAAACAAATTTACAAGAAAAAAACAAACAACCCCATCAAAAAGTGGGCGAAGGACATGAACAGACACTTCTCAAAAGAAGACATTTATGCAGCCAAAAAACACATCAAACAATGCTCACCATCACTGGCCATCAGAGAAATGCAAATCAAAACCACAGTGAGATACCATCTCACACCAGTTAGAATGGCAATCATTAAAAAGTCAGGAAACAACAGGTGCTGGAGAAGATGTGGAGAAATAGGAACACTTTTACACTGTTGGTGGGACTGTAAACTAGTTCAACCATTGTGGAAGTCAGTGTGGCGATTCCTCAGGGATCTAGAACTAGAAATACCATTTGACCCAGCCATCCCATTACTGGATATATACCCAAAGGACTATAAATCATGCTGCTATAAAGACACATGCACACGTATGTTTATTGCGGCACTATTCACAATAGCAAAGACTTGGAACCAACCCAAATGTCCAACAATGATAGACTGGATAAAGAAAATGTGGCACATATACACCATGGAATACTATGCAGCCATAAAAAAATGATGAGTTTATGTCCTTTGTAGGGACATGGATGAAATTGGAAATCATCATTCTCAGTAAACTATCGCAAGGACAAAAAACCAAACACTGCATATTCTCACTCATAGGTGGGAATTGAACAATGAGAACACATGGACACAGGAAGGGGAACATCACACTCTGGGGACTGTTGTGGGGTGGGGGGAGGGGGGAGGGATAGCATTAGGAGATATACCTAATGCTAGATGACGAGTTAGTGGGTGCAGCGCACCAGCATGTCACATGTATACATATGTAACTAACCTGCACATTGTGCACATGTACCCTAAAACTTAAAGTATAATAATAATAAAATTTAAAAAAGAACAATAACTACCCTGTATTAAAATACATCAAAATGTTTAAATTAATGAGTTTATTATGATACTCATTATTTTGAAAAGTGGCAAATAAAGGGAAAAAAATGTCCTTAATTCTTTCTCTTTTTTGGGTTTTGTTTGGAAAGTCTTGAGTCCCCACTTATGTCCTTACTTGTTGGAGTGTTTTACTTCATAACCATGTTCCTTACTTCCTGGTGTTTATCCTGTGATTCTTGTTTTCTCCTCCCCTGGGAACTGTTTCTCTGACTTCTTTTTGGTTCACTGTTATGAATTCTAATCTCTTTCTGACTTAAAGTATTCTAAAGTAGACTTGGGTTTCTCGCATTCATTATGTCTTTTTATTGTTTTTCTTAACATAGCCTTTCTATAGTCAACAAATGTTCTTCAGTTCTTTGCAGCCTCTAATTATTTTCTACTCATCTGGCTTACTTGAAAATAAAGATTTCTTTCTCTTGGAAAGAGGCATAATAAAACAGACTTGGCCCCTCAAATAAATCTTTCCTACTTTATGATTCATTTGCCTTTTGGGTTACATTTGTAACCAAATAATAAAAACTTCTTTGGAATAAGAGATTTTATACCATTTTGCGTTATAAACTCCCCAGTACAGACATATTTATCTGTCTAGATATTATTCTGGGAAGTATGTAGACTGGAGAGATCCTAAGAGGTAACAGCTTGCAGGTTGCCATGTGGGGATTAAAATAGTACTTTGTCCAAGGTGGGCGGATTGCTTGAGCTCAGGAGTTTGAGGCCAGCCTGGGCAACATGGCAAAACCCCGTCTCTGTGAAAAATACAAAAAAATTAGCTAGGTGTGGTGGTGCACACCTTTGGTCCTGGTTAGGCAGGCGGCTGAGGTGGGAGGATCGCTTGTGCCAGTGAAGCAGAGGTTGCAGTGAGCGGAGATCGCACCACTATACTCCAGTCTGGGCTACAGAGTGAGATCCTGTCTCCAAAAACAAGTACTTTGTAAGTTACTAAGATTTTTACCTTTTCAGTAAGGTGTACTTATAGTGTTTAAAGAAACTAATCAATCTTCATAAACTCCATACTTTTATATAATTTTTCTTTTATTTAAATTTATGTGTAGAATTTTTGATTTGTTATGATAAATTTATAGAAAGTAGGATTTATCAAGGAGTATTATTTGGGGGGTATATTTTTATTGGTAAGAATATGGTAGTTCAAAGCATTGGTTGATCCGGTAAAGCATTCTGAGAGCCCCAATAATACAATGCTGTTAAGAACTTAATTTTCAGTAAATGTTACTCTTGGCTTTCAGTCTTAATTTAACCCCACAAAAATATGTACTTAATAAATTTTTAATACAGAAAAATTATCACTGGCTTATCATGGCTGACGTCATAATTGGAAATTTTGTTCAACACTGCCAAATGCCGTGGAGTAAAGAAAAGTGAATGCTGAGTAGGTCAGCCAGGCTTGATTTAGAGCATAAAAGGATAACTCAGGATTTCAGTAAGTCTGGTTATTATTTATATACATCATTACAAATCTGTTTTTGGGGTTTCCTGGCATACTGCAACAAATAATGTGGAAGGGTATTATTGGAGGCAGGAATATTGATGCCATTGTAAACCACAAAGAGCAGTTAGGAGAGGAGAATTTATATATGGCCAACATTACTCAAATAAAACGTAGTAGCAGGGAACCATTTAATTACCAGCTCACTGAACTTTAGGACCTTCTAAGGGCATCGCTGTTACAGTAGAGTATGATTATTTTATATGATAACCTTGCTTTATGAGGAACATTCAGTATATTCAATTTTATGTGATAAGGAAATTGTGTTATTTAAAAAGAAGTCTATCAAAATGATTCTTTAATTATCAGAAAAAAGTTTATTCATCTGAACGACTCTTTAACAATTATGTGTGTAAATTGTTATTTTCTTTTAGATCAACTATGTGTTAGGCTGCTTCATTCTTTTTTCTTTAAGAAGTTTTTAAAATGTAAAAATGAAATTTGGCTTTTTAACCATTTCTAAGTGTATAATTTAGTGGCATTAAGTACATTTACAGTGTTATGCAGCCACCACCACTATCCATTTCCAGAACTTTTCCATCATCCCAAATAGGAACTCTGTACTCATTAAACAGTAACTCTCCTTCCTTCCTCTCCCTTGCCCCTGGTAACCTCTCATTCTTTCTGTCTATGAATTTGACTGCTCTAGGAATCACATATAAGTGAAGTCATACAGCATTTGTACTTTTGTGGCTGGCTTATTTCATTTAGCATAATGTTTTCAAGGTTCATCTATATTGTAGCATGTGTCAGAGTTTCATTCATTTTAAAGGTTGAATGCCATTTCATTGTGTGTGTGTGTGTGTGTGTGTGTGTGTGTGTGTGTGTCACATTTTGTTTATCCATTCATCCTCTTGGGCCGCTTCCTTGCTTCCACCTTTTGGCTATTGTGAACAATGCTGATGGCTCTCCATTTTGTCACAGTAAAAGTCGAAGTTCTTTCAATGCCTGCCACTACCCTACCCCTACCTGATACATCTCTGATCTCATTTCCTACTATTCTTCTTTCTTGTTCATTCTTCAGTAAAATCAGCCTTGTTTCTGTTTTTTTTTTTTTTTTTTGAATAGGATAGCTACATTCCTGCTTCAGTGCCTTTGTACCAGCACATTTTTTTTTTTTTTTTTTTTTTTTTTTTGAGACGGAGCCTTGCTCTGTCGCCCAGGTTGGAGTGCAGTGGCACGATCTTGGCTCACTGCAACCTCTGCCTCTCGGGTACAAGCAATTCTCATGCCTCAGCCTCCTGAGTAGCTGGGATTACAGGTGACCGCCACTGCATCCAGCTAATTTTTGTATTTTTAGTAGAGACAGGGTTTTACCATGTTGGCCAGGCTGTACCAGCTTTTTATGGGTGGTAAAGGTGGGGGCTAGAACAGTCTTCTTTTAGTTAAATCCTAATTCACCCCTTCTTTCAAAGTTTTACTCAGTTGTCATATTCAATAAAGTCTGCTCTGACCACCTTAAAAATGCGGCTTTCCTCACCTGCTCCCAAGTTCCCTTTGTCTGTTTTTTCCTCCAAAGTACTTATTTTCTAATATACTATTTAACTTATATGTTATGTATATTCTTTATTGTATGTCTCTTACCACTAGAATGTAAACCAGTAAGGGTAGAGGTTTTTGGTTTTTTGTTTTCGTTTTTTGTCTCTTTAATTCATTAATGTGGCCTACTTGCCTAGAACAGAGCCTGACAGAGAGCATTCAATAAATATTCATTGAATTAAATAATAGGAACAGAAGGCTCACCAGCTTAACAAATTTGTTAAAGGCAGGTTACCAGCTAGGGTAACTCATATCTTTCTGATATTTTCTTTCCTATTGTGTTGCATTGGTGTTTAGTGTTGTAAGCTAGAATTATAACTAAGATTTTCTGATTCTTTACAGAGTTGATCAGATACTTATAAGATCATAAGCCTAGAACTTAACCACTCTTTACATTTTCTCATTTATCTTTATGTTGTTGCAGAATAATTTAGTGACACTTGTATATATTTATAGTGCACATATATTTTGATAAAACACTTATAATTTCTAAGAATGGAATCTACAGAAACATTGCTTACTATTGCATAAGTTGCTGACTTGTACACTCATTGCAATATTATCTAGAAGAGCAAAACAAAATGCAGATGACCTAAATATTTAACCAAAGGGGAGTGTTTAAATAAGTTATAGTATATCCTTACTATGGAAGATGCTTGAGGCATTAAAGGAAAGGAATGGGGGAATCTGAATATACTGACCTGGAAGAATATCTGTGATATATTGTTAAATAATAAAAGCAAGTTGTAGAACAGTCTATAGAGTACATTTTCATTTTTTTAAAAGAGACTGTGTATACACATGTATTTATTGTTTTCAAGAATTCTCAGTTTTTTAAACTTTATCTCTCTTTATCTTAAGTTGATATCAATCAGTCAGTAAATTTATTTATTTATACATGTATATAGATGGGGTCTTGTTCTGTCAGCCTAGGTGACATCATAGCTCACTGCATCCTTAAACTGCTGGACTCAAGCAATCCTCCCACCTCAGCCTCCCAAGTAGCTGGGACTACAGGGGTGCACCACCACACCTGCTTAATTTTTTATTTTTATTTTTTGTAGAGATGAGGGTCTTGTTTTATTTCCCAGGTTAGTCTCAAACTCCCAGTTTCAAGCGATCCTCCTGCCTTAGCCTCCCAAAATGCTGAGATTATAGGTGTGAGCCACAGTACCCAGCAATAATAATTTTTTAAGTGAAAAAAAAAGTAATGGTAAAAATTGGAGGTAAACAAAGTAAAAGGTCCCTTCACAATACCTCTTCACTGCTCTACCTAGTGCTACATTTACAGACAAATAGAAGGCTTATAATTAGCCAGGAGCTATTAATATTTGAGTCTAAGGAAATGTTGATTAAGTATATGTTAATTTGATTCAATTACTTCACAGACTGATTTTTTTTTTTTTTTCCAGGTTCGATCTGGGGCTAATGTTCTAATTTGTGGTCCAAATGGCTGCGGAAAGAGTTCACTTTTCCGTGTTCTTGGTGAAGTAAGTACAAGTTGGCCTCAAAATTTTGCAGTCTTATTTTGCCATACTGTCTACCACTTTGTAAATTTTACAATTGTTCTTCTCCCTTCTCTCTCTTTAATAGTTATGGCCTCTTTTTGGAGGACGTCTAACTAAACCTGAAAGAGGAAAATTATTTTATGTTCCTCAGGTAAGACCTAGCTTGAGTTATCTTTGATCTAAAGATCTTTTTGTTTATTTATTTTTTCATGTTGCTTCTAATTGACTTTTGCTCTACTACTGTCAGAGACCTTACATGACCCTTGGAACACTTCGAGATCAAGTGATATATCCAGATGGACGAGAAGATCAGAAAAGGAAGGGAATTTCTGACCTAGTAAGGGAATGTTTATATCCTAGATCCACTGAAAATACTCCAGATTGTTTATTTTAATCAATTAAGTATTTTAAATGCCAGGTAGTTTATCTTAAGCTGTAAAGCCTTCCAAAGCCGTAAATTGTGATTTTCTAACCTGAGGTAAGATGTTAATCCCTTGGCTTAAAAAGAGTTTAATCTTAACCTTTACACCATTGTTTGTTTTCTCATTGCCATCATCCTTTTATTGTGTACAATAGTGTTATTCTCTATAAGCTACTAGACATATTTTGTCAAGTTTGGTGTAGATAGGAGCTGAAAGGTTCAGGGCTACCTTGTGCCACATTCTTTTCTGAAATGTATCTTTTAAGTGGTACAGACAATAGAATTATAGTGATTCCAGTTTAAAAAATAAACCACTATTAAGAATGTTGGCTTATATTAAGTTTAATTTCATCTTTAATCATTTTGCTGAAAGGTACTGAAGGAATACTTAGACAATGTCCAGTTGGGTCATATCCTTGAACGTGAAGGAGGCTGGGACAGTGTTCAGGATTGGATGGACGTACTCAGTGGTGGAGAAAAGCAAAGAATGGCGGTAAGTATACTGTGAAGAAATTGCACAAGAATGCAACTGGTTCCAGCATTTTGACTAATCAGGACACAAAGTTTCATCTTATATTTTTTTATTCAGCAGCTGTTTCAGTATGGATTAGTTTAAATTATCATAAAAGTGCTTGAAAATCTTTAACTTGCATGTAAATTTGGAATTCTGAAAAATTCATAAATACCCTGCCAGTACCTATGAAAGGAAAAGCTGCAGATCCGACTATATACCAATAATCCATTTTTCTAAAAGTTCAGAGAAACTCTGTAGCTCATTATTCCTGGGATATAAGGTAATCCTGGCTGGATTATGAAATTTCTTCTCACGTCTCTTCCCTATAGACATCTCTTTTGTATCACTCAGACTATTCTTTCTGAAATAGCTGAAGGTATTAGAAACGATCCATTCAAATTTTATCTTTATTCCGTTCTTGCCCTTTTCCTCCACTATTATATGTATGTTTTTGTTTCAAGGTTCAGTATCTACTACTTAAAGTTACTTAGAATTTTTAAGTTTTCCTAATATAAACAAGCATTTGGAAGAAACTACTTTAATTGTTATGATGACTAAACTTGTCTCAAACCAAAAATATGCACTAAACACTACGTAGTAAGAATGAGACCAGCCTGGGCAACATAGCAAGACCCTTTCTCTACAAAAAAAATTTTAAAAATTATCTGGGCATAGTGGCACACACCTATAGTCCTAGCTACTGGGAGGCGGAAAGATTGCTTGAGCCCAGGAGTTTGAGGCTGCAGTGGGCTGTGATCACACACCGTGGCACTCCAGGCTGGGCGATAGAAGGAGATCGCCTCTCTAAAAATAAATAAATAAATAAAAATTTAAAAAGAACGGTAGTTTGGGTACCTTGTCAAGAGGGGCAACTTCATAAAGAGTCATTTTTTAACTATATATTTCATAGTTTGAATAGATCCAAGCAAGAGATTCTCCTCTCCCCCTGCAGAGTATGGAGATTAGAGAAAACTGTAGCTAAGGAAAGAAAGCAAAAGAAATTGGCTTATGGCAGAATTTCTGACCCATTATATTCAGGTTATATTCCACCTTTTTGTTACCTCCAAGTCCCTGATTTTGCAGGTTGTTTTTCCCAAAATCATACCCACTCTACATGAGGTTAATATTAACCTAATAGTGTGACTTGCCTGGCTAGTGCTATGACGTGAGATGAATCTAGTGTGAAGAGTAAATCATAAATGAGAGAGATAATAGCTGTATTCAAAATGGAAATTAGGCTGGAGGAGTGAAAATTCGAAATGATTAGGCATTTCTAGAGTCAATTTAGAAGATGACTATAGAAATAACTGCAAATAAAGAACTGCAAAATAACTTTAAATTTCTGTACTGTGTCTTCAGAGAAAATGGAAGGATGTGGTTCAGAAATGGACACGATGGAAACTCAGAGAATGAATAATGAATGTACTTAAACCAAGGAACAATGTGTGTGTGGTATAAAAGTACAGGAGGGATAATTTTTATTTGAAGATTAGGGCAGTGGGGGGCTGAGGCAGGAGAATCACTTCAACCCGGGAGGCATAGGTTGCAGTGAGCCAAGATCATGCCACTACACTCTAGCCAGGGCAACAGAGCAAGACTCTGTCTCAAAAGAAAAAAACAAAACAAAACATGATCCATAATAGAGGCGTTTGGGAAATGGGGAAAGCTCACCTGTGACACCACTGCATATATAACTGGAGCATGGCCAAGCCATTGGCAGGGTGTGTTCTGTGTAAGCCATTGTCTAGAGAATTGAATGTGATGTGTAAAAGAGAGCCTGTTGTTTTGTTTCAGAGGGTGGAAAGGAGAAGGCTAACGCTACAAATACTAACGTTGGTGAAATTAGGTAAAGATTATATATGTGTATTCATTTTACTGTCCTTTCAGTTTTTTGGTAGGATTGAAAATTACCAAAGTAGAAAGTTGAGGGGAAAGTAGGTATTAGAATCTTTAGGAAGAACAGACCTAAAAGGCCTAGGCACTTAGAACAGTGAGTCAGCCAGGGTTGCTCCAGCTAATGTCACAATTTGGGATATCTTGTGTTTCTGACCAAAAGTTATCTTTTCCACTCCATTTTTCTTGCTCTTCCTGTTTAGTAATAACTTTTCTTATTTTGAATTATGAAAAAGTATATATGATGGAAAAGTGGAATATTTATTTAAGTATAAACTGGGCCAAACCCCTTTACCAGAGATACCACTGTTATAAAATTTTTAGTGTTTTTTTAATCCATTTTTGTAAATCTTTTTTTTACCTTAAATTAGCAACTATCCCCCTTTCTCAAATTCCCTGAGATCTCTAGAATATTAATCCTTCCCTTTCCTTACAATTGATCAGTCCTTTTCTGTCTCTGCCTCCTTTCCTGTCCAGTACAGACTTCATAATCCAGGGTGTGGCCCATAGGAGATAAGATATATTTCTTAAGGAATGAACAGTTCATCCCTTCCCCTTAACTTCCTTTCCCACTTTTTGTGTCATCCTATTACCTAAATCCCAGCCCAGTTATTTGCCTTGGTACTTCTCTAACCACTCTTCTGAGCACAGCTAAAAAACATCAGATGGGCTCACAGCATGGCTTAGCAATCATTTTACTTATTTTTATCCTTCTCTCATTTTTCATGACAATCATTTTAAAACTACCAATTTTGGGTTTTCTACCCCATTACTTAACCCACTGCACTTGGCAGAATAACTCGCCTTCTACTTCTCAAAGAAAGATAGGCTATTATTTCAGTTAAATGACAGCTAGTTTTTACTGAGTGCTGAAAAGATGACAGACAGTATGTCAGGCACCTTACACAGGTGATCTCATTTCATCCTCACAACAGTCCTGTGAGGTAAGAACTGGGAATGCCCCCTACTTTTTTTTTTTTTTGAGACAGAGTCTCATTCTGTCGCCCAGGCCGGAGTGCAGTGGCACAATCTCAGCTTACCGTCATCTCTGCCTCCCAGGTTCAAGAGATTTTCCTGCCTCAGCCTCCCAAGTATCTGGGATTACAGGCATGCACCACCATGCCTGGCTAATTTTTGTATTTTTTTCTCTGCCTCCCAGGTTCAAGAGATTCTCCTGCCTCAGCCTCCCAAGTAGCTGGGATTACAGGCATGCACCACCACGCCTGGCTAATTTTTGTATTTTTTTTAGTAGAGATGGGGTTTCACCATGTTGGCCAGGCTGGTCTCGAGCTCCTGACCTCAAGTGATCCACCTGCCTCGACCTCCCAATGTGCTGGGATTTCATGCGTGAGCCACCGCGCCCCATTTTACAGAGGAAATTGAACTTTTGTGCAGTTCAGTAGCTGGCCAAGCAAAGACAGCTAGTAAATGTTAATGCTGGTGGTGGGGGCTTTGTCAGGCTTAGGCAAGCAGTATGGTTGCAGTGTGCATATGCTTATTCACTTTACAACAAGCTTGTCCAACCTGTGGCTCACGGACACATGCAGCCCAGGACAGCTTTGAATGCAACCTAACACAAATTCATAAACTTTCTTAAAATCTTATGAGATTTTTTTGTGTGTGTGATTTTTTTTAAGCTCATCAGATATCGTTAGTGGTAGTGTATTTTATGTGTGGCCCAAGACAATTCTTCTTCTTCCAGTGTGGCCCAGGGAAACCAAAAAATTGGACACTCCTGCTTTACAACTTTCTTGTTTTGTGGCATTAAGTAGCTGACAGCATAGTGGGAGCGAGAGAGACACATGATGAGAAAATGTCCATGTCATGTAGTAAGTGTGGTGATGAACGTATGCAGAGAGTCCTTTGGGAGCAGAGAGGAGAGGCATTGGTGGAATGCCCTCAGATAACCATTCCTCTTAATTAACTGTGTGCTGCTCTGTCCTGACCTCCCTACTTCCGCTCTCTTGGAGGATTTGTCATCCTTCTTGAGAAAGGCAAATACTTCCATCTATGTTTATGGAGCCTCTGTCTTCTGACTTTATCACATCCTTTTCCTTCAGTTATATCCCCTCCCGCAGCCCCCACCTACATTTAACCTCTTCTAGTCCTTCTCTTGTGGAAAGACATTTTTCAGGTCTCTTTGATCTAAAAAGCAAACTCTGCCTTAGCCAAAGCTTCTCTGTGATCTGTACCTTTCATTTTCTGCACAGTTGAACTTTTTCATAGTCTGTACTTGCTGCCTCCCCTTCCTCACTTCATGCAAACAGGTGGAAAGCTGTTTTAGTCATTCATTTATTAGATAGTTGAATGCTACCCATATATAAGTGTCAAGTACATGGTAATGATTAAAACAGTCTCTGCTTTTCTGAATTTTTTTTTTTTTTTTTTCGAGGCAGAGTCTCACTGTTTCACCTAGGCTGGAGTGCAGTGGCGCAATCTTGGCTCACTGCAACCTTCACCTGTCAGGTACAAGTGATTCTTTTTTTTTTTTTTTGAGACAAAGTCTCACTCTGTTGCCCAAACTGGAGTGCAGTGGCACGATCTCAGCTTACTATAACCTCCACCTCCTGGGTTCAAGCGATTCTCCTGCCTCAGCCTCCCGAGTAGCTGGGACTACAGGCACGCACCACCATGCCCAGCTAATTTTTGTATTTTTAGTAGAGACAGGGTTTCACTATGTTGGCCAGGCTCGTCTTGAACTCCTAACCTTGTGATCTGCCTGCCTCAGCCTCCCAAAGTGCTGGGATTACAGGTGTGAGCTGCTGCGCCCGGCCAGGTACAAGCGATTCTTATTCCTCAGCCTCCCAGGTAGCTGGGACTACAGGTATGCACCACCATGACTGGCTAATTTTTGTATTTTTAGTAGATACGAGGTTTCACCATGTTGGCCAGGCTAGTCTCGAACTCCTAGCCTCAAGTGATCTGCCCTCCTCAGCCCCACAAAGTGCTGGGATCATATATGAAGTGCTTCAGAGGTGTTACAGAAAGGACCCACTTGGATTGTGGCTAGGGATGAGGGTAGGTTTGCCTGAGATGACGTTATAAGCAGAAATCTGAAAGCTCTAAGGAACAGAATAAGGCATTTGAGACATAAGAAAAGAATGATGTGTGTTTAAGGCTCTAAGGCATAAAGCACCTTGTTCCTAGCAGTTGAGAGGAGGCGGTGTTGGCTAGAATGTTGAGGTTAGAGCGTGAGTAGAAATAAGATTGTGCAGGTCTTGTAGACTGTGGTAAGGAGTTTGAGTTTTAAGTGAAATGAGAAGTTGTTGAAGGGTTTTAAGCCAGAGAGTGAAGTTCCCTGATTGACATTTGTGAAAGATGTTCTCTGGTTACATGGAGAGTGGACTGGAGAGGAGCAGCAGAAGTGGTAGGAGGCTACTTGTAGTCTATCCAGACAGGAGATGAGTGTGCTCTGGGCTAAGGGCATGTTTGTGGAGATGAGGAAAAGTGAGTGAACTTGAAACTTCACATTTGTTTCTTGAATGGACTTTTTAGTTCATTTTAAAAATAGCTGTGGGAGAGTGAAAGGGAAGAGGAAAAGGGAAGGACCAGACCAGGGAGGACTCCTGGCTTTCTAGCTGGAACAACTGTTTGATAGTTTCATTTGCTGAAGTGTTCAAGATTAGGGAAGGGAATGGATTTTAGAGGGAAAATCTAGAAATTACATTTGAGTTTTAGACTTTTAACGTTTGAGAGTCCTGTGAGATACCCAAGTAGAAACTCAAAGAGGAATTTTTATTTTTAATTTTTTAAATGTTTTAAATTTAAAATGTTTGTTTTTTGAGATAGTGTCTTGCTGTTTCAGCCAAGCTGGAGTGCAGTGGCCTGATCATAGCTCACTACAGCCTTCAGCCTTGACCTACTGGGCTCAAGCCCTCCTGTCTTAGCCTCCTGAGTAGTTGGAACCACAGGTGAACACCACCATGCTTGGCTAATTTTTTTTTTTTTTTTTTAAGAGATGTGGTTTCCCTGTGTTGCCTGGGCTGGTTTCAAACTCCTGATCTCTAGCAATGGCTCCTGCGACAACCTCACAAAGTGCTGGGATTATAGGCGTGAGCCACTGTGCCTGGCTGATATTTTTATATATCTGGAAATTTGAGAAGTATGAGTGAGAGATGCATATTGCAAGTTTATAAAATGTAAATAGTATTTGAAATCAGAAGATTGGATGAGATCACTGACAGAATACAGGAAAAAGAGGAGGAGACCTAGAAATTAGCCCTAAGGAGCTCCAGTATTTAATGGTCGAGTGAAGGAGAAAGTGCTAGAAAAGAAGCTGAGAAAGGATCCTCAGAAGTAGGAGGAAACTTAGGTGCATGGTTGCACTATCACTTTCTCAAGAAGGATGGAGTGGTCTTCTAAGGAGAATGTTGCAGAGAAGATAAATTAAGGGTAGAAGAGTGCCCCATTGGTCTTAAACATGGAGATCTTGTCGGGGCAGATGACAAAAATTGGAATATCTGTTAGACTAAAGGTCAGAATAAACAATCCCCAGCAAATACATGGGAACATAAATGTAGGAAAATGTTCATCATTCCTGATAGTCAAAGAAATGTATGCTATAATTTTGATGTTAATTTTCATTTATAAAATTAGCAAAGGCTTAAAAAAATGAGCACAACCAGAACTGACAATGGGGATGTAAAACAGGTACAATAAAAATTATTGGTGAGAATATTAATTGGTACCACTACTTAAGCAACAAAATATTTAAAATAGAGACCCTTTTGCGTCGGAGTCATCTAGTCTGAATTCTGAGATTTGGTTAAAATATGTACTCTGTAATCTTATTTGTTTAGTGAGCTTTCTTTAATACTAGTTTGAAACTTCCTCTCTCATCAGTCTTAAGCTTTGTGTTTTACTCTGAGCAATTAGTATTTCCCATGAAGTAAGTTTTTCCCTTTGTTCAGGATGACAGCAAAAACAGTTATGTTTATATTGTTTCTATTTCTGGGAAGTAGATTTTTTGAATTAGAATAATTTTTATGCTTTTGATTTACAAGACTACAAATGCATATTTAACATAAGTTTGTTTCGGCTTACTAATTTTAGGTCTGCCTGTGTTTTACACAAAAATTTTTTTTTATGCTTCAGATGGCAAGATTATTTTATCATAAACCCCAGTTTGCCATTTTGGATGAATGCACAAGTGCAGTTAGTGTCGACGTGGAAGGCTACATTTATAGTCATTGTCGAAAGGTAAGTATGCAGGTGCTCAGTTTGAGGAGCCACGGCCTCCTACCTAGTGTAAGCTATGTCCAAATCTGTCCAAAGAGAAGATTCCAGGTCACTAAGTAACAAAATTTCTACCAAAAGATTTCTTGTTTTAATAAAGATTTGAAACATATGAATAAACGAAAAAGAATTATAAATACAGTTCTGTATATAATTCTCTTTATATATGGGAAATAGATTTAAATATGTTGTTTTATATAAGTGAGATATAAAAGATATCTCATATAAATGAGGTACAAAAGATATCTCATTTATATATAAATGAGGTACAAAAGATATCTCATTTATATATAAATGAGGTACAAAAGATATCTCATTTATATATAAATGAGGTACAAAAGATATCTCATTTATATATAAATGAGATACAAAAGATATCTCATTTATATATAAATGAGATACAAAAGATATCTCACTTATATATAAATGAGATACAAAAGTTTTTAACTTTTATGTTAAAAGATTTATTTATTTATTTTTTAAAATTTATTATTATTATACTTTAAGTTTTAGGGTACATGTGCACAATGTGCAGGTTAGTTACATATGTATACATGTGCCATGCTGGTGCACTGCACCCACTAACTCATCATCTAGCATTAGGTATATCTCCCAATGCTATCCCTCCCCCCTCCCCCCACCCCACAACAGTCCCCAGAGTGTGATGTTCCCCTTCCTGTGTCCATGTGTTCTCATTGTTCAATTCCCACCTATGAGTGAGAATATGCAGTGTTTGGTTTTTTGTTCTTGTGAAAGTTTACTGAGAATGATGATTTCCAATTTCATCCATGTCCCTACAAAGGATGTGAACTCATCATTTTTTATGGCTGCATAGTATTCCATGGTGTATATGTGCCACATTTTCTTAATCCAGTCTATCATTGTTGGACATTTGGGTTGGTTCCAAGTCTTTGCTATTGTGAATAATGCCGCAGTAAACATACGTGTGCATGTGTCTGTATAGCAGCATGATTTATAGTCCTTTGGGTATATACCCAGTAATGGGATGGCTGGGTCAAATGATATTTCTAGTTCTAGATCCCTGAGGAATCGCCACACTGACTTCCACAATGGTTGAACTAATTTACAGTCCCACCAACAGTGTAAAAGTGTTCCTATTTCTCCACATCTTCTCCAGCACCTGTTGTTTCCTGACTTTTTAATGATCGCCATTCTAACTGGTGTGAGATGGTATCTCATTGTGGTTTTGATTTGCATTTCTCTGATGACCAGTGATGGTGAGCATTGTTTGATGTGTTTTTTGGCTGCATAAATGTCTTCTTTTGAGAAGTGTCTGTTCATGTCCTTCGCCCACTTTTTGATGGGGTTGTTTGTTTTTTTCTTGTAAATTTGTTTGAGTTCATTGTAAATTCTGGATATTAGCCCTTTGTCAGATGAGTAGGTTGCGAAAATTTTCTCCCATTTTGTGGGTTGCCTGTTCTCTCTGATGGTAGTTTCTTTTGCTGCGCAGAAGCTCTTTAGTTTAATTAGATCCCATTTGTGAATTTTGGCTTTTGTTGCCATTGCTTTTGGTGTTTTAGACATGAAGTCCTTGCCCATGCCTATGTCCTGAATGGTAATGCCTAGGTTTTCTTCTAGGGTTTTTATGGTTTTAGGTCTAACGTTTAAGTCTTTAATCCATCTTGAATTTATTTTTGTATAAGATGTAAGGAAGGGATCCAGTTTCAGCTTTCTACATATGGCTAACCAGTTTTCCCAGCACCATTTATTAAGTAGGGAATCCTTTCCCCATTGCTTGTTTTTCTCAGGTTTGTCAAAGATCAGATAGTTGTAGATATGCGGCGTTATTTCTGAGGGCTCTGTTCTGTTCCATTGATCTATATCTCTGTTTTGGTACCAGTACCATGCTGTTTTGGTTACTGTAGCCTTGTAGTATAGTTTGAAGTCAGGTAGTGTGATGCCTCCAGCTTTGTTCTTTTGGCTTAGGATTGACTTGGCGATGCGTGCTCTTTTTTGGTTCCATATGAACTTTAGTTTTTTCCAATTCTGTGAAGAAAGTCATTGGTAGCTTGATGGGGATGGCATTGAATCTGTAAATTACCTTGGGCAGTATGGCCATTTTCACGATATTGATTCTTCCTACCCATGAGCATGGAATGTTCTTCCATTTGTTTGTATCCTCTTTTATTTCCTTGAGCAGTGTTTTGTAGTTCTCCTTGAAGAGGTCCTTCACATCCCTTGTAAGTTGGATTCCTAGGTATTTTATTCTCTTTGAAGCAATTGTGAATGGGAGTTCACTCGTGATTTGGCTGTTTGTTGTTGGTGTATAAGAATGCTTGTGATTTTTGTACATTGATTTTGTATCCTGAGACTTTGCTGAAGTTGCTTATCAGCTTAAGGAAATTTTGGGCTGAGACAATGGGGTTTTCTAGATATACAATCATGTCATCTGCAAACAGGGACAATTTGACTTCCTCTTTTCCTAATTGAATACCCTTTATTTCCTTGTCCTGCCTAATTGTCCTGGCCAGAACTTCCAACACTTTGTTGAATAGGAGTGGTGAGAGAGGGCATCCCTGTCTTGTGCCAGTTTTCAAAGGGAATGCTTCCAGTTTATGCCCATTCAGTATGATATTGGCTGTGGGTTTGTCATAGATAGCTCTTATTATTTTGAGATAGGTCCCATCAATACCTAATTTATTGAGAGTTTTTAGCATGAAGGGTTGTTGAATTTTGTCAAAGGCCTTTTCTGCATCTATTGAGGTAATCGTGGTTTTTGTCTTTGGTTCTGTTTATATGCTGGATTACATTTATTGATTTGTGTATATTGAACCAGCCTTGCATCGCAGGGATGAAGCCCACTTGATTCATGGTGAATAAGCTTTTTGATGTGCTGCTGGATTCGGTTTGCCAGTATTTTATTGAGGATTTTTGCATCAATGTTCATCAAGGATATTGGTCCAAAATTCTCTTTTTTGGTTGTGTCTCTGCCTGCCTTTGGTATCAGGATGATGCTGGCCTCATAAAATGAGTTAGGGAGGATCCCCTCTTTTTCTATTGATTGGAATAGTTTCAGAAGGAATGGTAGCAGTTCCTCCTTGTACCTCTGGTAGAATTCGGCTGTGAATCCATCTGGTCCTGGACTCTTTTTGGTTGGTAAGCTATTGATTATTGCCACAATTTCAGCTCCTGTTATTGGTCTATTCAGAGATTCAACTTCTTCCTGGTTTAGTCTTGGGAGAGTGTATGTGTCGAGGAATTTATCCATTTCTTCTAGATTTTCTAGTTTATTTGCGTAGAGGTGTTTGTAGTATTCTCCGATGGTAGTTTGTATTTTTGTGGGATCGGTGGTGATATCCCCTTTATCATTTTTTATTGTGTCTATTTGATTCTTCTCTCTTTTTTTCTTTATTAGTCTTGCTAGCAGTCTATCAATTTTGTTGATCCTTTCAAAAAACCAGCTCCTGGATTCATTAATTTTTTGAAGGGCTTTTTACATCTCTATTTCCTTCAGTTCTGCTCTGATTTTAGTTATTTCTTGCCTTCTGCTAGCTTTTGAATGTGTTTGCTCTTGCTTTTCTAGTTCTTTTAATTGTGATGTTAGGGTGTCAATTTTGGATCTTTCGTGATTTCTCTTGTGGGCATTTAGTGCTATAAATTTCCCTCTACACACTGCTTTGAATGCATCCCAGAGATTCTGGTATGTTGTGTCTTTGTTCTCGTTGGTTTCAAAGAACATCTTTATTTCTGCCTTCATTTCGTTATGTACCCAGTAGTCATTCAGGAGCAGGTTGTTCAGTTTCCATGTAGTTGAGTGGTTTTGAGTGAGATTCTTAATCCTGAGTTCTAGTTTGATTGCACTGTGGTCTGAGAGATAGTTTGTTATAATTTCTGTTCTTTTACATTTGCTGAGGAGAGTTTTACTTCCAAGTATGTGGTCAATTTTGGAATAGGTGTGGTGTGGTGCTGAAAAAAATGTATATTCTGTTGCTTTGGGGTGGAGAGTTCTGTAGATGTCTATTAGGTCTGCTTGGTGCAGAGCTGAGTTCAATTCCTGGGTATCTTTGTTGACTTTCTGTCTTGTTGATCTGTCTAATGTTGTCAGTGGGGAGTTAAAGTCTCCCATTATTAATGTGTGGGAGTCTAAGTCTCTTTGTAGGTCACTCAGGACTTGCTTTATGAATCTGGGTGCTCCTGTATTGGGTGCATATATATTTAGGATAGTTAGCTCTTCTTGTTGAATTGATCCTTTTACCATTATGTAATGGCCTTCTTTGTCTCTTTTGAACTTTGTTGGTTTAAAGTCTGTTTTATCAGAGACTAGGATTGCAACCCCGGCCTTTTTTTGTTTTCCATTTGCTTGGTAGATCTTCCTCCATCGTTTTATTTTGAGCCTATGTGTGTCTCTGCACATGAGATGGGTTTCCTGAATACAGCACACTGATGGGTCTTGACTCCTTCTCCAATTTGCCAGTCTGTGTCTTTTAATTGGAGCATTTAGTCCATTTACATTTAAAGTTAATATTGTTATGTGTGAATTTGATCCTGTCATGATGATGTTAGCTGGTTATTTTGCTCGTTAGTTCATGCAGTTTCTTCCTAGTCTCGATGGTCTTTACATTTTGGCATGATTTTGCAGTGGCTGGTACCAGTTGTTCCTTTCCATGTTTAGTGCTTCCTTCAGGAGCTCTTTTAGGGCAGACCTGGTGGTGACAAAATCTCTCAGCATTTGCTTGTCTGTAAAGTATTTTATTTCTCCTTTACTTATGAAGCTTAGTTTGGCTGGATATGAAATTCTGCATTGAAAATTCTTTTGTTTAAGAATGTTGAATATTGTCCCCCACTCTCTTCTGGCTTGTAGAGTTTCTGCCGAGAGATCCGCTGTTAGTCTGATGGGCTTCCCTTTGTGGGTAACCCGACCTTTCTCTCTGGCTGCCCTTAATATTTTTTCCTTCATTTCAACTTTGGTGAATCTGACAATTATGTGTCTTGGAGTTGCTCTTCTCGAGGAGTATCTTTGTGGCGTTCTCTGTATTTCCTGAATATGAGTGTTGGCCTGCCTTGCTAGATTGGGGAAGTTCTCCTGGATAATATCCTGCAGAGTGTTTTCCAACTTGGTTCCATTCTCCCCGTCACTTTCAGGTACGCCAATCAGATGTAGATTTGGTCTTTTCACATAGTCCCATATTTCTTGGAGGCTTTGCTCGTTTCTGTTTGTTCTTTTTTCTTTAAACTTCCCTTCTCGCTTCATTTCATTCACTTCATCTTCCATCACTGATACCCTTTCTTCCAGTTGATCGCATCGGCTCCTGAGGCTTCTGCATTCTTCACGTAGTTCTCGAGCCTTGGTTTTCAACTCCATCAGCTCCTTTAAGCACTTCTCTGTATTGGTTATTCTAGTTATACATTCTTCTAAACTTTTTTCAAAGTTTTCAACTTCTTTGCCTTTGGTTTGAATTTCCTCCCGTAGCTCGGAGTAATTTGATCGTCTGAAGCCTTCTTCTCTGAGCTCGTCAAAGTCATTCTCCGTCCAGCTTTGTTCCGTTGCTGGTGAGGAACTGCGTTCCTTTAGAGGAGGAGAGGCACTCTGCTTATTAGAGTTTCCAGTTTTTCAGCTCTGTTTTTTCCCCATCTTTGTGGTTTTATCTACTTTTGGTCTTTGATGACGGTGATGTACAGATGGGGTTTTGGTGTGGATGTCCTTTCTGTTTGTTAGTTTTCCTTCTAACAGACAGGACCCTCACTACTGATTTCTTCTCTTCTTTCCTTCCTTTTTCCTTTTTTTCCTTCCTAAATGATATAGAAATTTTAGGTAGTCATATAAAAGATATCTCATTGATATATAAATGAGATATAAAAGATATCTCATTTATATAAAACAACATATTTAAATCTCTTTATAATTCTCTTTATATATGGGAAATAGATTTAAATATGTTGTTTTATATAAATGAGAGATAAAATATAAAAGATATCATTTATATATAATGAGATATAAAAGATATCTCATATATAAATGAGATATAAAAGATATCTCATATAAATGAGATATAAAAGATATCTCATATAAATGAGATATAAAAGATATCTCATTTATATATAAATGAGATATAAAAGATAACTCATTTATAAATGAGATAGAAAAGATATCTCATTTATATATAAATGAGATAGAAAAGATATCTCATTTATATATAATGAGATAGAAAAGATATCTCATTATATATAAATGAGATATAAAAGATCTCATATATAAATGAGATATAAAAGATATCTCATTTATATATAAATGAGATATAAAAGACATCTCATTTATATAAATGAGATATAAAAGATCTCATTTATATATAAATGAGATATAAAAGATATAAAAGATATAAAAGATATCTCATTTATATAAAACAACATATTTAAATCTATTTCACTTTACCTCATTACTTAGAGTTAATAAACTGACCTTTTCTCAATTTTTCCATTAACTTTATTTAAACATTAGAGTTTTTTTATGAATAAAACTCAACAATAATTATTTGGCAATTTTTAATTTATCCATTTTATTTTCTAGCCTGAGCAATATTTTACCAAAGCTGCTTTTAGTAGCTAAGTCTGAGGCTATCTTTATTGGTTCCATTCTTTAAGTAATTATTCAATAGTATCAGTTTTCTTTCTTTGAGAAATTGTTACCAACATCTATACTATGGTTAAATTTTGGAACAAATGTAGTATATCCTATCTGTTTTATAGTTTCTATGTAAGTAAATGAGGTAGATGAGGATTTTTAACATTTTGTATGTGTTCTTTGGGAGTTCTCAATAAATAAAAAAGGTCATATTGAGTATATACATTATGAATTCCTACTATTCCAAGTGTGTTCATGATCAGCAGCAGCAGTGTCACCTAGGGGTTTGTTAGAAATGCAGAATTTCAAGCCCTGCTAAATCAGAATCTGCATTTTACCAAAATTCTAAGATGATTCAAATGCACATTAAAGTTTGAGAGGCACTGGCGTGATGATGAAAGAATTTGCTCTTCTTTGTAGAAAGATTTTAACTACTGATTTTATCTTGTTAATGATTTATTTTCTATTCTTGAATTTGCCTTGGTAATATATAATTATACATTTGTTCATGTTGGTTTTCAAATATATAGGTATTAGAGATGTTTATGGTATTCTCATGTACATAAAACCATGTAGTCTGCAGTTGATTCAATGACATAGCAGCTCTTTGCTGGTAATTTTGACCACGTGATTTCCTCTTATGCTCTAGCTATAGGCTTGAAGTCCCCACATAAGACTGTCTAAATTCTATAAAACATCAGTTCCATTTAAAAGAAAATTCATATGGGGCCTCATTGATAATTTAAATTACTGTGATACCACTTAAACATGTATAAACATGATGAGGTGTGAATTCCTTAAGCTTAGAGCTCTTTTACAGCTACAAAACTAATATAAACTTACACATTAAATACATTAAATACAGACAAAACTTAAATACAGTTTCAAATTTGCAACATTAAAGAGACCTGTGATACCGTTTAGATGAAACTAAACCAGTGGTTTGGGATTTAATTAAGGAAAGATAGAATCTGAGGTTCAAATTTCATTATTTTGCATTTTGCTTTTTATTTTGACTTATATACTTCATATATTTTTTATATCCTCGTGTAAAGAATGTGTGCATTAAGTAGATGTCTAATCCAATTATTGTAGTATCATAAACAGAGAAATAATATCTTAAATGAGCTCTGAAAAATCAGAAAAGTGTGGTATGGTTGAAATATATGTTTTATTAATACTGATAATATGCTTATTTTATTATGCAATTCCTAACCAATTTAAGAACCTTTTTACAGTGCAGCCAAACTTATTACACATTAGAAGTTTTATGTTATATCACTTTGGCAATCAGAGGTGTAAATACAAACTGAGGAACTTGAATCTCATGGTAAAAATGATCTAGAATATACTTATAATGATCTTTTAAAAATTATCATCAAAATGAAAATAAAATTAAGGAACCATGGTGGAAATTTCCCAGATGCCCTAAGCATGCATTTGCCAGCCTTGAGTGATCCACTTGGAGGAACAGTGACCCAGAGTGGGGTTTCTCAGTCCTGGCGCTATTGACCTTTTAACTGTTAATTCCTAGTTGGGCAGGGTTGAGGGTTGCTGTGCACTGGAGGATGTTTAGAAAGCATCCCTGGCCTCTGCCCATTAGATGGCAGTAGTGCTTTCAGTTGTGAAAATAAAAATGCCTCCAGTCATTGCCAAATGTCCCCCTGAGGGACAAATATCACTGACCTCCCCACCTTGGTTGAGAACCACTGATCTAGAGCAACTACAGCTATTATCTATTAATGTTTTTTTTTTTTTTGAAAATCTGAAGTACAGATCTATAAATACGTATTCACAATCTGAAATCCAGAAAGTGCTTAAATTTAAAACATTTTTCATAATTTTGTAGCAAGCTCACTGGGTAAAACTTCGCCTAAGCTAACAAAAGATATTTAAACTCTGTGTGTCTCAATATCAGTGTCCATGTGTGTTGCTACAGAAACATTTATGTGTTTAATTATAAAATTCTGCTTCAGAACTCTCTGGGGGTGTTAAATAATACATTTTCAAAATCTGAATTCCAAGACACATTCCAAAACAGTAGTTTACGGTAGGGGATTATGACCCTGTATTTGAAAAGCAAGTTGACTGTCAACAATGCTATACTGATTTAATTTTTCCTGATTTTGACCTTTGGCTATTTTTATCCTTCTCATATTCCTCTCATATATTTTTCACAATAAAATAGGAGACATGATAGGAGATATGTTTTTTGCCCAAAAGAAAATACACTTAATGCCAGTACCTGGTAGTTTTTATTATGTGGTTGATGGCCAGTACTTTCCATTGCTATAAACATTTTGCATCCAGTTGTAAATTTTTTCTCATTGACATTGCTTTTTAACTTTAGTCACTGAAGACTGTCCTCTTAACAGCTTAAAGTACATGGACTAGTTTAATTTGTGACTCTGTTACTGATTAAACCTAAATCATTTTCTTTGTATTAGGTTGGCATCACTCTCTTCACTGTGTCTCATAGGAAATCTCTTTGGAAACATCATGAGGTTTGTATTTCTTTCATTGAATGGTACAGTAAAATTTTATTTTCTTTAAAATATGAATTCAGGTTAATATGGTTTTAGATTTTATGGTTTGTATTCCCTTAAACATATGTCTTAAGGAGAAAAGGTGGTTTTGTTTTATAAAATAGGATTTTCTTAAATATTATAGTTGTCAGTTTTGAAAGCAATGGTGTAACAGTTTTTCTCCAGTTTTATAAGTGACTCTTATCTGTTGATAGTAACTGACTAAACTTTGCATAGTCTTATCACAAATATGGTGAAGTAAACTTTTCTTATCCAGCAGTGACAGAGGAGAAAAAGTCTTAAGAAGAATTAGATGGCAAAAAATTTAGGGACATTTTTAATAGAGGTCAGGACTACAAGGGGGAAGATTGAATAACATAAGCTATGTTTATCAATGTACTGTAGTAAGTAGGATTCATTAGGTAGTCACTATAATTTACAAAGATATTCAAATGAGGCTTACATCGGTGCACGTGTATTACTTATTCTGGTGCTTCAGTAGTGCCATTCTCACTATGTCAGTTCTTTTCAACTCAATGTGAAATGCTCAAAACCTGAAAGTAAACCCAGTTTAATTCTCTTTATTTTCTTTCCTCCTCCCTCCCTCCCTCCCTTCCTTTCTTCCTTCCTTTCTTTTCTTCTTTCCTTTCTGTCCTTCCCCCTTCCCTCTTTCCTTTCTTCTCTTCTTTCCTTCTTTTCCTTCCTAAATGATATAGAAATTTTAGGTAAAAGCAAGGGTTTGAGAAAAATTGGAATAATGGTAAAGGTGCCTTGTTCCACAAAATACATACCTGATTAAGGACCTTTTTTTGCCAGATACTGAGCTAAGTGTCATGAGGGATGCAAATTAATTACAGTTTTTACCTTCAAGAACTTTAGGATGTAGGTGATAGTCTACAAGTTATAAAATGAAGAGCATAGGATTTGAAGTCAGAGAGCCTGGGTTCAGGCACCAATGTTTCTAGCCTCAGTTGCTTCCTTTGTATAATGAAGTTATTGAGCCTTACCTTCCTATCTCTTAGATTACCATGAAAATTAGACAGGTAGCCTATATGAAAGTACTTAATAAAATTCAGTGAAATTCTGTATAACTGTGTGACTTTTAAAGATAGCTTTTATTATTTTATGGCATATTATAACTTGTCAATTTTTCATGAACTGAACAGGAAATTGAATAACTAGAAATCAAAGCCATTTAAAATATAGCCAAGCCTTTATGTTTTCTCGGAAGTTCATAAGTATTATAGCCATAGGACATTGAGAGGAATTGAGAGCATTTGGGTTTCACCCTTCCTCTTCTTTTGGAGGTATAGACAAGTAGCAAAGTAATCATCACGCCAGTGATCATGTGAAGGAGGGGAACACAACTAGAATGTGAGGGGCCAGGATAGCTAAGAAATAGTAATACAGAAAATGGAAACTCAGAAAGCTTTCTGAAAATAAGCCACTAAATAAAAACAGAAGGCTTTGTAACTGCTGTCGTGTCTTCAGAGGTTAGGATATATCGGCAGTTTTTATAGCTCTTTTTCCCCTCTACTAAATTAAAAACAAATAAAAAGCCTTAAGCTGGAGATTTCAAGCTGATTAGGAAATCAGGCTACAGGAAACAATACTGACTGACCTATGGAACAGTCTTGCATTTAGCACAGTTTAACCTACAGGTAGCTGAGATCCTTGGTCATGGAGTTACGGAAGCATTCTGATTTGTGGGATGCTTATAGATTTAGCTCCCTTAAAATAGTGAGGAAGTATGTATTTTACTTTTCATAAAGGACAGTACTATATTCACTCTTAGTTACTGACTTTTTTTCCCCCTTCTTTCCCGTAGTACTACCTGCATATGGATGGCAGAGGCAACTATGAATTCAAACAGATAACAGAAGATACAGTTGAGTTTGGCTCTTAGAGAAATCTGGAGAACTATACCTGCTTCAGTGAAATAATTACAGAATATACTTAGAAAGGCAAAGTACATTGTAAAATAAAGTTGAGCTTAGTTTTTTTTAAAAAAAAAACAAAGCAACAAATTAACTAGATATAGAATAATGGAGAACAAGTTGTTAAAACATTTAATATTATATAGGATATTGCTAATTGTGTATATGTTGGTTTAATTAATAATATGTACTAAGAATGTCCTTATTCTTGTGGTTAAAAACCTGCCTAAATTAAATTGGGCTTCAATCACTATAACCTGATTCATCCTGGGATGTAAACCATTCGAAGTCAGCTAATTGGACTTTTATGGCTCTATCTTTTCCTTCAATGAAGAACCCTATTTAAAACTGGGTCATCATTTGTCCTGTTCTAGCAAGATAGTCTTCAGTTTCATTTTCCTGTGCCCTATGGTAGTTGGAAACAAATCATAATGTATTATTTAAATGTTTAACATCATTGCATAACAGCGTTTATTATACAGTGGCAGATTTCTTTAGCTGCCACAGTAATACTCATTCCTTGTGTGTGTCTTGGAGTGCATTTGACTCCAGGAAAAGCCATTTTGGTTTTCCTTAACTAAACGATAAATGTACCCCTCTCAGTCTGCAGTATTGAGTTGTTTAAAGTATATGTGCAGTCTTGCTTACAAGGAGGGGTTACCATGTATCACACCTAATCTTCCCAATGTTTGGGATATTAAAACACAAAGTCCTTAACATGCCAGGCTCAAGGTCTTATAAGAGTTTTAGATTTTTAAGAGAATTAGACAAATTTGTGTGTGTTAGAAGCCCATTCATTAGAAGTGTGGTGGTTATTTGGTATTAAACTCCAAATGAGCCATAGGAAGGCACTACATGAAATAATGCACTGAGTATGCAATGCTATCACTGTCTTTGACTGTGATTTTATGTTTAAAATGTATGTTCTAAAATTATTATATATACATGGGTGAATTATGTTTCCGAGGCACTGTTTTATCTCTGTGAATCTTGAATAACTTTTTTATATTTGGGTTATGATGTCAAACGATCCTAAGAGAAGATGATTTCAGTTCATCAAATCATCATTAATGACTTTATGTATTATTTGCACAGGGAGAATTAAAACAGTATAATCAATAAGCTAGATACGAAATCAGTTTCTCAAACTGAGCTTCAGAAAGGGGCATTTTGTACTCTTGTTTCTGCATAACTGGTTTTGTTTTTTTGCAGAATTAACTATAACAATCACTGGCTACCGAAGTAAACTGATGTACTGAATTCCATAATATGTAACATTCAATTTTTACCACTTCTGTTTAGCGAACTTGTATACTTATTTTCTGTTCAGATTAAAAAAAAAAAAAAAAACTCAGATATCCTATACAACCTTTGCTTGTTCTTTTTATTCTGGTATCTAAATACTGAGAAGTTCATTTATAATTCAGCCTTGACTTGAAAACATAGATAGTTTAGTCTTGACTTGAAAAACACAAAAATAAATTCAGAAAATGCTTTTAGCACAGTGTCTCTTTTTTAAAGTTTTGCCAAGTGTGGTTTTTAATTGAATGAATTTCTCTTTTAGAAAAGTTCAGTAAAATCTGTGTACCTGACAAATGCTACCAAACAGCCAGGAGACCTTAAAAGATACTATTCGTCTTGGAAAAGATTTTAAGGCATGGGAAAGTTTCAGATTTTCAGATTTCTGGGTTACCTTAAACCTACTCGTAGAAGTATTCTCCTAGCTGCCTTATAATTGCTTTTGTTATGATTCTTGCCATCAAAACAACAACAACAATAATTTGGGCTTTTTTCCTTAATTATTTTCTTTTTTATGTAACAAATATTACAGTGCCTCACCATTTGAGGCACAGAGGAAGATCCTTCTGGAGAATCACACGAACATAATAGTGGTTCTTAGAAGACCCACAGTAAAGAAATCCATTGGTTCAGAAACATGATTGACCACGGAACATCTTTTTCTACATAATTCCTATTAACACCTTCCAGAAACTGCAGTGGGAAATGGTAGTTTAATCCGAAGAATAAACCAAAGAATAAGAACTTTCATCCATGAGCACCACGCTGCATGCCAAGACATATCACCGTGTTCTCATAATAAGTTTTTACTTTTTATATAATGAGAAAATAAGCATGAAACAGCAATGGTAGTTTGTTTTGCATTAATAGAATAAAATATATCTAGCATTTGTCTCTTTCTCCCCTTTCTGAATGATTAACATTTGGCTTAAAACCGGTGATATGATAGCATCTGGCATTACCTTATGTAAAGTTTTAACTTTTAAACTTGGTGTTTAAAATCATAATTTGTGCTGAGAAGCAGAATGAATTTTCTTCTAACAGATGGACTTTGACATTGTTAGCTGCAGGAAGCTGTCTCTTTTTTTTTAAACCTACATTAGTGATTTTTCCTTTGTGAAGAATTGGAATGTTCTGACCATTTCCATATACATAACATATGCATGTCACTTTAAGAAAGTGCCAAAAAAACTGAAAAGCAATCCCCTCCAAACCTTAGGAGCAACGATTTTAAACTCTTCTAGTTGGTGTAATTGCATTTCATTTTTTTAAACAATATGCCTTTATAGCTATTTCTTGATTTATCAATTTTAGACATTCCCTACCACCTTTGTTTCTGCCACATCCCCTCATGTAGTTAAATCATTTTTTAAATTTGTAAACATTTTATTGTAGTATATGTACAAAAACATTGATAAATTTGTAAGAAAGCATACACACTAGTAACCACACCCAAACACCAAATGAAATAGAACATTGTTACAGCACTAAAGGCTCCTTCTTGTTCTCTTCCAATTATTAGCTCCTGACTTCTATCACATAAATTGGTTTTGCCTGTTTCTGGACTTTATATATATTAGATACCCTTCTGTGTATGGCTTCTTACCCTCAGTATTGTGAGGCTGATTGATCCATGATAAGTGTGACCATAGTTCCTTCACTTTCATTGCTGTATAATGGTTAATTGCAGACCATCCCTGACTTAACAGAGGGTTCACCTTACAAGTTTTCAGCTTTATGATGGGTTTACCTGGATGTTAAATGCATTTTTTGACTTAACGTATTTTTGACTTACTGTGAGTTTATTGCGATGCAGCTCCATTATAAGACCAGCAGCATCTCTATATTGAATAGGCTATGTATTCCTCTTCCCATTGATGGTCATTGGGTTGTTTTCTGTTTGGAGCTGTTAGGAACACTTCATAGAAACACTCTTATGCATGTCTTTGGGTGCGCATGTGTGTGCATTTCTGGAGTGGAATGTGTTCAGCTTTGGCACTGCCAAAGTTGTTCAGTTTTTACACTGCCACCATAAGTGTGTAAGAATTCTGGTCTTCTTAGTCCTTGCACAGATTTGGTATTCCCAGTGTTCTTTTTTTAATTTTTATTTTTACTTAATGTATCTTCAGCCATCATTGTGGTTTCATTTTGCATTTCCCTGATGACTAATGAGGTTGAACTCATTTAATGTTTATTGGCTATCTAGATGTCCTCTTTTTTGAGGTGCCTATTTAGTCTCTGGGCCCTCTTTTAAATAATGTTCTATTCCAGATATTCTATATTCTGGATATAAATCTTTTATTAGATAACTATTCTAATATCAGACAAATTAGACTTTAAGACAGTGAGCATTTCTGGAAATAAAGAGGGACATTTTGTAATGATAAAGGTCAGTCAAGCAGTGTAACATTTCTTAATTTGTATGTACCTAATAGCATAGGCTCAAACATAGAAACTGACAATAATAAGGGAAAATAGACAACCCCAATTTTTAGAGTGTTACTTATAGACCATTCCAGACTTAACAGAGGGTTCAGCTTACAATTTTAATTCCATGATGTTTAATTTCTTTGGAATTTCTATTAACTCAGGTAAAGCTCCTTTTGCTAGTTCTTAGAGTGGAATAGCAAGCTCTAGGATCTGGATTCGAAAATGCTTTTCAAAAGTAGCAGTTATTCTAAATAAAAATAGTTATAGGCAATACTTTGAAAGCTATCTCTCTTTTTAAAAAAGATAATTGGTGCAACTCTAATTAGCCAGTCAATTTACCAAGTGACTGGAATGCTTGAGGCAATACCAAACTCCAAATTTTGTCAAACACACGTTTATTTTTGGCATTATCTATGGCCAAGATAATGTTTTAATGATGGTGGCATGCCCTCTTCCTGGAACACTTTGTAACTTCCCCCCCACCTTGCCTGGTTAACTCTATGTCCTTCAGCTGAGATTGTAGGTAACCCTTCCAGGTCCAAGTTAGGTGGCTCCATGTAAGTTCCCCAAAACACCCTACTTTCCTTATCGTAACATTTATGTTCTATTGTAATTGACATTTCACTCTGCAAGTACATAAGCTCCACAAAAGTTGGGATTGTATGTTTCATATTTTAATCAAATCTATAATGTCAGGCATGTAGTAGGTGCTTAGTATTAGAATAAATTACTGAACAAACGAGTGAATTCAAATGCATAAGTATGGTTCTTGCCAAGGAAATGACAATCCAGAAAAGGGGCTACAATGGGTGGACAACCGTTTTGTACAGTAGTAAGAGTTAGAGTGTAGTAAGGAAGTGGAAAGAATGCAGTGGGAATCCAGGAGTGGAAACCTCCTCGGTGAGATCCAGGAAACATTACAGTCTTGCTGAGTTGGTAGAAGCAAGGAGCATGATCAATGTAAGCAAGGCAAGAAAGCTTTTGGTCTTTAGGAAGCTGTGGATTAAGACAGAGGTCCTCAAATTATTGTCTTTGAAAAACGTATAGTATTTTTAATATGATCACTACTCTGCCTTTTCTTATGGCTTGGATTCATAACTTGCTGATATTTAAGTTTTAATACATGGCATCTTGTCAAGACTGTGCAGTTCTATCCATTGGTGGGGTGCCTGTCTCCCTTTTCCATCCCACCTCCCCTACCCTGTTTGTGAAGGAAGGCATAGAGAGCAGTTTCTCAGACTTCAGTGTGCATACAAACTACCTGGAAAATGCAGATTATCATTCATTAGGTCTGGGATTGGGCCCAAGAATCTCGATTTTTAACTAGCTTTCAAGTGATGCTAAAGCTGTTGTCCCAGACCACAGTGGAAGTAGCAGGATCTGGGGTGGGAGCTCTGGCTATAGACTAGAGAGGCCATCACAGGTACAGTTGCAGAAATCTGCAGAATATTCTCTGGGTTCATTTATTCAGGCTTCCCTTTTGTGTTCCTTCATGCTTAATCACCTACAGGTATTCTGGATTTTATTTACAATTCCTTCAGTTCTTTTATAATCCAGTCTGTGAACATTTCAGTCAAGTTGTCTGTCCTTCTCAGGAACTCAAGATGGCGCCACAATCTTAGTTGTAAAGGACGCTTCCCGTCCCAAATGATGTTAATATATGCAAGAGAAAAAGCATTTCCTGCCCCTCTGAGTGTCTGTTACATCTCTTATTCTCCGGCCTGAAATATGCTTGGAGAAGACAAATTGCTTTGCAAATGGAGCATAGTTGTTTGGTTGGTTTTTGAAAATCAGGCTGGGTAAAGATTGTCATGTCAAAAAATTTTTTCTTACAACTCCTTTAGATCCCTATTTTTAAGGTTTATTAAATTGTATATATTCAAGATGAATTTCAGCTTCTTGGTTTCAAAATTCCTGAATTTTTAATTTTCATTTCACCCAGAAATACAGTGATTTTAAAGTATTAATTATTGATGCTTTAATAATGTATAATCATAGGATTTAAGTGAAAAGGGGCTAAAGATCTTAGACCAAGGAGCACACCTGAAAAAAATAGGTTTCCCGTTTTTGCTTAAGCTGTCTTGAGTTTCTGTTCCTTGCAACCGGAAAAATCCTAACAGACTCATATATAACAAACTTTACAGGGAGTGTGCAGTCTACAGATGGAGACTTGTCTATGCTCTATGTATTCTTAATTTGTTTTGGCTTCAGAGCAGGTTGCATTCTGATTTCTCCAAGGCCTGGGAAGCGCCATTTGGGTCTGTGACTACTTCCAGCCTCTCTGCAGTAAATAGTAAACACGTATTGCTGATCGCAGTCATTAATAGATCAAGCCAGTGGTTCTCAAACTTTAGTGGGCATTAGAATCACTTGAAGGGCTTCTTGTTAAAACATAGATTGCTGATTTGGTAAGTCTGCAGTCAAGGTCAAGAATTTGCATTGCTACCACGTTCTCAGGTGACACAAATGCTGCTGGTCTTGGGACTATACTTTGGGAACCATCAGATTAAACTAACAGTGGAATAAAGCAATGGTTTGGATGCATTCAAGAAAATGAGCAAAATTTCTTCAGAGAATCAGATATGCACACAAGATTTAATCTTTGCCACCATGCAGATAGTTTTTCTTTAAAAGGAAATAGTCTGGCTTAAAAAAAGAATATTAAAAATCAATATGGACAATTGGGCCCCCAGGCATGGAGCAAAGTGTAGCAGGATGAGGGAGATATCAGAAAGGCACAGGGGTCTGCTACAGAATGGCAGACGACCATGTATCTGGATTTAGGAGAAAAAAGGCTCCTCCACCTTCGCACCAAATCCCTCACAACAGCTGATGAGTAAAATTCTACCTTTACTCTCATTTTTTTTTTCATTTTAAGAGTATGACTCTTGATAAAATATTATGAATCATTGACACTTTAATGATTTTTAAATCCTTTCGTTAGTTGGAATGGTGAAATGGTATCCTTTGAAATATCCATCTATGGCTGGGCGTAGTGGCTCACGCCTGTAATCCCAACACTTTCGGAGGCTGAGGTGGGCGGATCATTTGAGGTCAGGAGTTCAAGAACGGCCTGGCCAACATGGTGAAACCCCATTTTTTTTTTTTTTTTTTTTACAAAAAAGCTGAGCGCGGTGGCACGTGCCTGTAGTCCCAGCTACTCGGGAGGCTGAGGCAGGAAAATCGCTTGAACCTGGGAGGTGGAGGTTGCAGTGAGCCAAGATCCCTCCACTGCACTCCAGTCTGGGCAACAGAGTGGGACTCTGTCTCAAAAAAATAAATAAATAAAAGAATTATCCATCTATGTTTTTACCCAGGTCTTTTTGATCCTTGGCCCTTTTCCCCATTTAGTTAGCTCAGTAGTTCTGTGATCACTGTCTCTGGAAGGAATATGGCAGCTGAAAGCAGAGAAAAGTGGATTCTCCTGTGGTTCAGGACAGTGTGAACAGCAGGACTAGTGCATAGACCACAGATTCAAAAGAGAACGTGGCAACAAGTAGGACAGAGGCTTCCCCACCCCAGCCTGCCACTCTCAGACTTGAAAAGGACTTTCCAAGCTGGAGGGAGAGGTTAGAGGGGAAGTGGAGGGATCTAGAGGGCAGTTACAGTGGTGGCGGGATGTGCACTTGAACACAACTCCAGTGGAAAGGTAGGTAACCCAGAGGGAGTCACCAAATTGCTTTGGATGGTTTCTGTCATCTGGTGGAAAGGAAGCCTAAATTAAAAAACCACGTGTTAGAGAAATGAAAAATACTACTATTGTGTCCGTGGACTCTGTTCTTCTATTTGTACCACTGTGGGGCCTCGTGTATGGGAAGTCATGAAGTCTCGTGGCTCTGGAGTAGGAAGTTGCACTAAACGGTGAAAGGCTGGACAGGAGGCTCCTGGTGCATGCACTGGCCTGCGCTGAGCAGCCTTTTGGTCCTCATCCATTGGGTGCTCTTCTCTGGAAGCCGGCGGGTCTGTAGAAGGAAGGATCATTCCTTCCTTCACATCCACCTTTTCTTTGAAGCCTTTGTGGATCCACAGAAGAATATGGTCATTTCCTCCTTGGACTCTGAGAGAGAGAGAGCTGGTGAAGGAGAGCTGGTGGAAGATTGCTCTAGATCCAGTGTGGGGCCTGGGGTCCCTAATGGTCAGCAGAATGAGAATTGAGTTAGAAATAGAGTCACAGAGTCAGGGAGAGCCAGGGCAAGCTAGAATCTGGGAGCATCCCTGCATTTGTCTCTCGCCACCTCTAACCATGATGACCAAATGGCTGCCACTTCACTTCTCCTGTCCAAATCTTGTGAAAATATCTCTTTCAGTTAACTATAATCTAGAACCATACAGGGACCATAACTCTGGGAAACATAGTTCCAGATTAGCCAAATTGACACATTATAAAATTGCTCATAGAACCCTATGAGCATAGAGTTGACAATACCCATTAAAACATAATTTATTACTTGTAAAAGGGTTACTTAGATGTTGCGAGGAAAATAGACTGTAGGGGAGTAACTGTGGGAACAGGAGGCTAGCCAGGAGGCTATTGCAGTCTTCCAGTGAGACAGGAGAATGGCTTGAAGTAGAGGGAGAGCAGAGGAGGTGACCTTTGGAATTGGGGTGTATTTTAAAGGTAGAGATAGCAGGCTTTGCTGATGGATTGAATGTGGCATGGGAGAAGAAAGATAAGTCAATGATAACACCAAGAAGTTTTGGCCTGAGCCAATGGTGGCTGTTTCTTAAAATGGGAAAGACTAGGGGAGAAACAGGTTTTGGGTTTGGGAGAAATTAAAGATTCTCTTTGCATGTGTTGAGATTAAGATGCCTGTTAGCTATCCAAGGAGAGAGTTTGTGTAAGTATTTGGATCAACAGTGCAGCTCTGGAGTTCAGAAAAGAGGTTGGGGGCTGTGACATGTATTTGGGAGTCATCAGCATCTAGATATTATGGGCATCTGGCATAATAGAGCCATGGACTTGAATATATTACCTAGAGAGTGATTATTGATAGAGAATGGGAGAACTAATGAGAACTAATTATCTTAGTTCAAGCACTAAGTTAATCCAATATTTAGAAGTTGGAAAGAAGATGGCGTCCAAGAGGGAATAGGAAGTTAAGGAGAAAATCCAGATGAGGGATTCCAGGGATCAAAGGAAATTTGTTTTTTATAAGGTAGAAAATAATACAGGATGTTTATCTTCTGCTAGGAATGATCAAATAATATGGGAGAGATTTATACGGCTGGAATGAAGGGATAATTTTAGGGGGCAGTGTCATTAAGTAATTGAAAAGGCATAAAAATGAAATGTTATTTTACACTATAAGTTCACATTCTAGGGACCTTCTCTTTGTGTTTATATTTGATGGTCAGTGCTTATACAACATGATAGGGTGCTTTTGACTGCAAGGAACAGAAAACCTGACTCAGCTCGCTTAAACAATTAGTCAGATAATGTCCAGTGAAAAGTCCATGGGTTGGGACTTTGAGCAAGGCTTGATCTAGCAGCTTGGTGCTGTCACCAAAGACTTCACTTCTTTTTTCTTTTTTTTTAAGCAGTCATCTATAACATGTCTCAAAGAGTGGTTACAAACACATGTGAAACAAATGTGAAATTCAAAGGTCTTGCCAAAGGAATGAAAAGCAAAGACTTCACTTTTTACAATTGCTCTGCACTGCTCTCCAATATGTCAGCTCCATGTAAAGCTGGCTCCCTTTGTGGTCTCAAGACTGCTGCCAGCAGCTCTTGTGGCTACGTCTCTTCACTATGTTCATCAAGAAAGAGCATCCTGCCATTCCCAGAAAAAGCCTTGATATACACTCCTCTTAGTCTTGGTTAGGTCACATGCCTACCTCTAAACCAATTTTTGCAGCCATGAAGAAGGAATATGCTGACTGGCAAAGCTGGAATCACCTAGATCACAGTTGAAAAGCAAGGGCTGTGGGAAAGGAGAGCATAAGCATTCATTCTAAGTATCTGAAGGAAAGTCAGAGGATGTCATAACAGTAATAAACCTTCCAAGCAACTATTGGAGGAAAATCACACAATTAAGTACACATGTCCTAGAACAGGTAAAAAGAGCATTTGGGAATGAGTTTATTCACCATTTGATGAATAGAGATAATTGTTTAAGGGGCAGTTCCTTAGATTATAAGCCATCAGCTGAAACTAAGCTAAAATGTCTTTGGATTTCATGAGTATTAGTTTCTTATATGTAAGCCAAATTCAGTTAATAATTTAAGATTGGGAAAATATCTTTAGAACGCATGAAAGGGCTGGGCATGGTGGCTCACTCCTATAATCTCAGCACTTTGGGAGGCCAAGGTGGGTGAATCACTTGAAGTCAGGAGTTTGCCAACATGGCAAAACCCTATCTCTACTAAAAATACAAAAATTAGCCAGGCATGGTGGCTCACACCTGTAATCCCAGCTACTCAGAAGGCTGAGGCACGAGAATCGCTTGAACCTGGGAGGCAGAGGTTGCAGTGAGCTGAGATCTCACCACTGCACTCCAGCCTGGAGACAAAGCCAGACTCTGTCTCACAAAACAAAACAAAACAACAAAAACAAAACAAAGAATGCATGATAGTTTGGTTAACTAACAATTAGCTCTATGGGGTACATTACTGGTCAAGTAATGAAGTATAATTTGGTCCACTGGAGGGCAACAGTTTCTGGATTGCAGCCAACAGTCTTTGGTATGGTTTCTGCCCCAGTGTCAATCACAGTGCTGATTTTTAGTATCGGCTGCTAGGTCTCAGCAATTCAGAGGGATGTGGCAAAGTAGGGAGTTGTTAACATTTGCTGTGTGGAAGCTTTCTGATTATTGCAGTTCAGCCTCATTCCAGTCCATAATGAATCCCTTCCTTGTGATCAGCCAGATTCCTCATTAGTACCCAGACCTGTTTTCAATCTGCCAGTATTTTCCTTAGTGGAATGATTCAAATTCCTTAGATAATGAGGCCAAGACATTACATAATGCTATAATTAATCCTGGCAGGGAAATATCTGGTTAGGCACCTTCTGCTGTAGCTTGTTCTGCCTCCTCATGTAATGCACTAAGCTCTTTGTCCCAGGTAGCCTCATGTGAGCAGGAATTTGAGATAACGGTTGAGGCACCTTCTTTGAGGACGTGCCCCCATGCCAGTTTCTTTTTTGTTGACTCCGCTGCAAATACATCCCTTTTCTCTGTATAACAAAACACTACAACAGTGCAAGATTCAACCTCTCTAGCCTCTGTGTTGATGGCCAAAAAAAAGTAATAATAAACAAAACCAACCAAATAAACCAACCACTGGTCTGTTTTCCATAATTTCTCCAAAATGGCTATCATTTTTACGAGGACATCAAAGGTTTGTTTCAGGCATTCTTCCTTAGGATGTGGTTTTACATAAAACAGTTCATGTTTGGAATTTTATTGACAATGTTCAATTTCTTTGGTGCAAAGGAACAAAATGGACTTAAAATTTATTAACAGCTGGATAGTGAGCTGAGGCTGCTCATCTGAATGCTCGCTCAATTTCTCTGTGGAACCACTTCTGAGTAGGTGTGCCATCTGGATGCTTTTCCTAGATAACAGTGCCCCCTTCCACAGTGGGAAGCAAAAGCAGTCTTGTGGCGCAGTAGGTGCCAAGAACCTTTTCCATCTCTAGTTAGAATCCTCTTTTACTACAGTTGAGAGAATAAGGCTGTTTTGCATTTGAATGGAGAACTACATTCTGGAGATAATAAAGCCAACTCAACTCAGCCATGACTGACTGAGTCCACTGTGCAGTCACCCTCACGAGCTGTAAACCATGAGCTAGGCCCAGTCCCTGCCCTCCAAGAGCTCTCAATCTAGCTTGCTTTTAATGGACTCTAGAGATCTCATTCCACTTATATCTCTCCCTATCCTATATTGTCCCTTTACCTAATTTTGTTTCAATACAATCATCCCAAGAATGTTTCTTTTTTTCTCATCTCCAGTTAGTCAAACTACTGCAAATGGGAAGAAATCTCTCCAAGTCTGCAGTAGAGAGCATTATCTTTTCTCTTCCCCGTAAGACGACATCCCTGCCCCCTGTCATGTGCCTTGCGGTGACTCCAGTAGACAAAGTATTGTCAGGCTTGGTCACTTGCTTGGGACAGTAGCATGTGAACAGAAGTGACAATGGGCACGTACAGAGCAGAAGTGTAGGAGATGGGCTTAAAGCTTGAAGCTGTGGTTGCCTGTTTCTACCAGTTTTTTGTTTTTCCCTCTGCCCTGATCTAATTAGGGGCTTCTCCATTGGTTTGCATCCTAGAATGAGAAAACATTGAGAAGAAGTGCAGTCAGCCTACAGTCACCAAAATGTATTATAAGTGAAAAAGATACGTTGTTGTAAGCCACTGACAATTTTACAGTCATTTACTGTAGTAGAGCTAATACAAACACCAAACTGTACATAAATAATAAATGGAAGATAGAATAAGTACAACAGTAACAATTCCCAGTCACCTTTATTTATATAAAAGTATATTAAATAAATTATCTCAATATATACAAATAGAACAATATTACCTACATAAATAGAAAATCCCCATATAGAAAACCTTTTTAAAAAATTATATATACAATGTCAACCATAGAAGCTTTAAGTACCTTAAATCATAAACTCTGTAGTTTGTATAGTAGTCTTATAAAAATATAGTTAGCTCTCAAATGTTTAATGCCACTTAAGTCAAAGTGCAGATCGTAAAGCATATTAGGAAGGTGCCCAGAATACCAATGTCTCCTGCACTTAACACATTAATACAAAGTTTGCCAATTGTTTTGAATTTCCAAATGTATTCCTGAAAAAAAAAAGAACCTAAACACTATATTATAGACATATGTTAGAAAAGTCCTATAAATGCACCCAATTTCCTTCCATTTTACTTTCCTACATGGATTGAAGTCAGCCCCTCAAAAGCTTTTCGGCTGGGCATGGTGGTTCACGCCCATAATACTAGCACTTTGGGAGGCCAAAGTGGGTGGATCACCTGAGGTCAGGAATTCAAGACCAGCCTGGCCAAGATGGTGAAACCCCATCTCTACTAAAAAATACAAAAATTAGCTTGGCGTGGTAGTGCGCACCTGTAATCCCAGCTACTCGGGAGGCTGAGGCAGAGAATTGCTTGAACCCGAGAGGCGGAGGGTGCAGTGAGCCGAGATCGCGCTACTGCACTTCAGCCTGGGCAACAGAGCAAGACTCCATCTCAAAAAAAAAAAAAATAAATAAAAAGCTTTTCAAAAGTCCACCCAGGATTTTTTAAGACATTTTCCCATTTGTTTTTGCTTGGATGACCTGGTTACTCCTTGAGTGCGGAATATATAATCTAAAGCATGTTATGTGCAAAAGGTGCCATAGTGTTAAAAATTAAAACTTGGAATTGGTTGTAGTACCATTCGTTACGTTTCAAAGTGACTAATGCTGATGTCAAAACCAGAATGCTAATGGTAATAACAGGTCATATCAAGAGCTTTTTTGAACTCCAGGGTCTTCATGCTCCGAAATACTCATTTGCGTTTCCATGTATTCTATCCTCTTAAAAGTTCTCGGTCACAGTGCAATATAGCATTTGCAGTAGCTCCAACAGTGCTTCCTTTATGAAACATTCAGTGGGGAGTTCTCCTTCCAGCTCTGCCCCACTCCTGCCTTTCTACACTTGTGTAGAGATATAGCCAGGATGATGACAAGGATGATGACCACAAATACCACAGCTCCAATGATGTAAAATATTTCTGAAAAATAAAGGGCATCTAGTCAACTTGGAGAGCTCAAATCCCATTTGTCAGTGGACAAAATTGATGGCATAACCCCAAATTACACCATCCTATTTTTGTGCAATTTGACTTTCTTCCACTCTTTCCACCACACTTAGATTAGGAAAGAATTTGTCAAACCCTGAACGTTTCAGAGTAATTGACAATGGCTAAACACATTTAATGGGCATTTAATAAACTGAATAATGCACAGTCCAGAAAAGATATGTAGTTGGAGGTAAGAACAATGGCTGGAAAGAAGTGCCTAAAAACGATGCTGAGATTGATGGCAATGATTATAACAGAAGGTGAACCCTAAGTGCAAAGTGGGAGATCCAAAGTGCTACCAGGATTTGGGTGAAGAAGAGATAGTAACTAGCTGGTGCAGTAGCAAGGCCTTCTGGTGGAAGTGGCGTTTGAAATGCCTCTCCCAGATAGAGAAGGGCCAGGGAAGCAGAGAAGTGTGTGTGCACAAAAGGAAAGGCAGTGGAATTAGAGCTAGGCTTTAGGATAATGACTGAAGGCTGTGGGTAGGATGGCTCAGAGGGGTGCAGGACCAGAGGTAAAGAGAAACCTCTCCTGTCAGTGGCAATAAACAGGAGAGAACAGTTTATTTAAAGTGTTTTAAAATGTTCAAATATCATCTTCACATGGAGCTAAGCCATCATTTCTTTTTTCGTTGTTTCTTTTTTTTTTTTTTTTTTTTGAGATGGAATCTCGCTCTGTCACCCAGGCTGGAGTACAGTGGTCCAATCTCAGCTTACTTCAGCCTCTGCCTCCCAGGTTCAAGCAATTCTCCTGCCTCAACCTCCCGAGTAGCTGGGACTATAGACACGTGCAACCACACCCAGCTACTTTTTGTATTTTGAGTAGAGATGGGCTTTTACCAGGCTGGTCCCAAACTCCTGACCTCAAGTGATTTGCCTGCCTGGGCCTCCCAAAGTGCTGGGACTACAGGTGTGAGCCACTACACCCAGCGTAAGCCATCATTTATATCCCCTGACTCTTTTCTTCACTGAAAGTACTCAGAATACTTTCCCTGTAAGGCATGGAGCGAGACACACAGGCTTGCAGCTTCCTGCAAGAGTCTGAAGGCCCACAGCACTTCCGGTTAGGGACCGTTCCTCGCACAATGTGCCTGAGCTCCCAACATATGCACATGCATGTACACACACGTGTCCGCCATATACACACATGCATGCATGTGGGTATATTTGATATACTCAATCCCTTCCCTTGATGGGTTAGACTCTATAGCCTCTGTGGCGACAGCCCACAGTGGGTACTCACGAATATCTACTGTGTCCTGCTGCAGCTGGTCCAGAAGCCACCCCCAGAATTAGAATTTAAGCATGAAAAAATGCCCAGGGAAATCTGTGACTTGTTGCTAAATCCTAAACACAGTTTGTGTATCCAGTGCTCAGCAGAGGGCTTAGCACATGACAGGTGCTCAAGAAAACACCTGCTAATAAAAGGGCACAATCAACACAGAAACATTTCTAAATGTCCAAAATCTTTTTTGTACCAAAGCAAAAGCAAAATCAAAACCAAAACAAACAAATAACAACAAAAAACCTCTAGGCAGTTTGTTTTCCTGAATATTTAACCAAGGAAGTAAATCCCAGCCCTGAGGGTGGAGCTACTCCTCCAGAAGTCACCCGTAGCACCCATAACCCCAGGCAAATGGCTGGCAGAGCCACTCACCTTTGAATTCCCCTTTCTTGTGGCCCATACACTCGACCGGGCTGTCTGTACTCTTCCGGTTAACTGTTCGGGAGGGAATCACTGCTTGAACACTGAAACAGTAGTTTTCTCCTTTATCCACATCAATCAAAAACTCATTAGTGTTTGTTTTGGCTGTTTTCTGTAAAAAGATAGAGTTCTTAATTCATCTGGGCTCTGAGTCAATTCTTTCCCCTTTATTAAGTCACTGTGGAAGTAAAAACCTATGTTCTAAGCAAAGCCTACAAGAACATAGCTGACACGTGAAGGATTAGAAGTGACTTCGCTAATCAGTTTCCCTTGATCACTGCTAAAAATGCCTTTTCCAAGACTGAGAAGATCCAATTTAGGCATATTGAACCCTATTGAGCCCCTTTAGAAGATATCTGCAGTAAAAGAAAAAGGAAGGGAGTATTATGCATTGAACCAAAAACAAATTTTGTGCCTGGGATCCTCAATAGAGGGAGAAATGTGAGCGTGGCGGGACCTTTAGAGATGACCTGATCCAGCCGGTTGGCTGAGGAACCTGGGTCTCCGAGGGGGCCCTGCCCAGAGTCACAGGGTAGTGCAGAGTCACAGGTAGGACCAGGCCTGTTGTCCACCCCTCCCCACAGTGGGCGCTCCCCCTTCTACTCCATCACCTTCTCAACAACTCTGTTCTGCTATTTTTGAATTGGGGAAGAAATGGGCTGTAAAACCCAAGTATTCACAATTTAAAACAGGTCATAAAAACAAATTTAAAAATGCTCACCTTTCCCGAACTTGAAGATTTCCAATAATAAAGTGTATAAATTAAGTCCTTGCCAAAAACATCCCGGAGGCTTAGGAAAGTGTTGTTCCTTCTGACTAAAGTCCGTTCATCTTCTACGGTCACATTCACTTTTGTTCCCACTTGTTCAAAACTCTGAATTGTTGGCTGTCCGAGGTTTGCTGAAACAAAGGAAATGAGCTTGGTTGGAACCAAAGAATTCTGTACAAAGTCAAATCCTGTTTTGTTATCACAATTGACAACTTAATTATCTCTCATATAAAACATGTGCCTAGAACCAGCTCCCTGAAAGAAGCAGGCGTGGCGGCCTAGAGCTGAATCCTAAGGCATTCTGTGGTAGTGCTGGCCCAAGGGGAAGACGATGGAGCCTCAGATGTCATTTTAAGTTTTGTAGTAGTCACATTAGAAAAAGTAAAAAGGAACAGGTGAAATTAATTTTAGTAATATATTTTATTTAACCAAAGACAGTTGACCCCTGAACAACATGGGTTTGAACTCTGTGGATCCACTTGTATGCAAATTTTTTTAAATAAAAGTTACACCAAGTGTGCCTGCCTCCTTCTACTTCCTCCATCTCTTCTCCTGCCGTGGCCCCTGCTCTTCCTCCTCCTCCTCCTCAGCCTACTCAACATGAAGATGACGAGGATGAACACCTTTATGATGATCCACTTCCACTTTATCAATAGTAAATATATTTTCTCTTCCTTATAATTCTTTCTCTTCCTTCCTTCTTTCTTTTCTTTTCTTTTCTTTTTTATCTTTCTTTCCCTTTCTTTTTCAGACAGAGTCTCGCTCTGTCACCCAGGCCGGAGTGCAGTGGTGCAATCTCAGTTCACTGCAACCTCCTCCACCTGGGTTGAAGTGATTCTCCTGCCTCAGCCTCCCAAGTAGCTGGGATTACAGGCACCCACAACCATGCCTCGCTAATTTTTGTATTTTTAGTAGAGATGGGGTTTCACCATGTTGGGCAGGCTGGTCTTGAACTCCTGACCTCAAGTGATCCACCCGCCTTAGCATCCCAAAGTGCTGAGATTACAGGCATGAGCCACCATGCCCAGCCTCTTTTCCTTATAATTTTCTTAATAACATTTTCTTTCCTCTAGCTTACTTTATTGTAAGAATACAGTATATAATACACGCAACATGCAAAATGTGTGTTAATTGACTGTTTATCTTATTGGTAAGGCTCCAGTCAACAGTCAACTGATAGGTAGGCTATTAGTAGTTAAGTTTTTGGGGAGTCAAGTTATACTCAGATTTTCAACTGCACAGGGAGTCGGTGCCTCTCAGCCATGCATTGCTTGAGTCAACTGCATATATCTGGAATATAATCATTTTAAAGTGTAATCAATATAAAAAAGTTTTGAGATATTCTACACTTCTTAAATTCCAATGTGTACTTTATACTTACAGCATTAGCCATATTTCAAGTGGTCAACAGCCACATGTGGCTAGTGGCTACTATATTGAACAGGGTGGTAGCATAAACTACGATATTTTACGTTCAAAAATATGTAGGGCTGTGAGAAAGCCCAGGAAATGTCCTTGGTACCTTGAGAAGCCGGATTTAACCACTGGGTCTCTGCAATGGCTCAATTATCTCATGTGCTTTGGTTAAATGACAGGAAAACAAACAACAATTCACAGGCCAAATATGTGTGTGCACATGCAAAACAAACACATAAAATATCTTCTATCTTGCACCAACAAAGGATTTGAAGTAGCTTACAAAAAAACTCAAGAACTATTAATAATAAAAGAGAATCATGAGGATGCCATTAATTAGGGGGGAAATGAATGTCAAACATGCCACAGTCACCAGAGGGACTGCTGACGCTGCTACATTCTTGCCTGGTGACACAAAAGACACAAGCAGAAGCACCTGGGGGTCTGGAGGGTCTTGCAAATGGGGGCTCTGGGAAGGCAGCCACATTCACCTGGGGTCAGGCCCCCTATTTCAACCCTCAAAGTAGATACCAGAGGAGGATGGTTGGTTGGTTGTCCGTCCACCCCTTCTCTTCACCATTCCTACCTTGAGAAACTGTTCTCTCTCGCTGGGCCTAACACTCACACAACACCTTCATTCTAACCAGCTGGCCTTACAAGAGAAGCTAATTTCACTCTACTCAATGTGCTACATGGATTTATCCAAAATGCCTAGCTCAGAGCCACAGTTGCGGCAAAAGAATAAATCTCCTACTTGACAGGAATTCTCTTCATTCTTTTACTGGCTCCTGGGGCCAGCTTACAGGGGCAAAGGCTGAGGAGGAAAGTATTGCAACTTTCCAAAACCAGAATGAGGGTGACAGGCAGATGACTGGGCAGGTGCTGGCACATCACGGAACTCAAATCATGGCCGACTGATTAGAAAAGGTCAGCATAATTAGGCTAATTATGGGCTCGGAGGGAAACCATGGACTTTCCTCATTGATTTATGACCATTTGGGAAAAATCCTCAACTGGGATTTTTGGTGTGATAACGGGACAGAAAAATCAGGATACATGATATATATATAGGGAAAAGCTAAAACCCCAGCCTTGGTGGATTTCCTATCCCTACCCCCTTCCCTGGCCCGCCCTCTCCCAACACACATTCCACTGGTTACTGAGGACAGTAACAGGGTCTGGGGACAGACTGGGGGAGAAAGTTACTTGATGACACTGTCATCAGCTCCAAAGTTCACATTCTGTGAACCTCCTACCACATCTGGAATGTGTGAAGAGGGCTGTGATACATACCAGTTTCTGAGAAAAAAAGAATAAATATTTTTAATTTAGTAGCCCCTAAAGGCACAAGATCACGAGAATGTTCAGACGTTTCTAACAAGAATGAACGGTATTACAGCCCAAGCCACTTACTCTCCAGGTAAGGTGTGAACTCTGGGGAGTTCTCATACAGAGGCTCCCCAGCAGAACCGGTGCTCTCCACATTCCCTGCCGGGTAGGAGAAGACCCGTGCCAAGTACGTCTGCTTCACATCCTTCACAATCTCGTCGGTGAGGTCACACTCTGTGTCTGTTGTGTAAAAGCATTTGCTTTTCCAATCTCCTGACTTAGTGCTAAAGAAAGAAAAGAAGGAAGAAACATAAATGGAATGTTACAATTTGCACCCAACAAGATAGACTGCTTCCTGGCTGTGGTGTTCTGTGCTAACATCAGGAGCCCTACAATCAACCCTAATGATGCAGTCACTGTGCTGAGCACTTTGCTTTTTTTTAAACATTGTTTTGTAGAGATGGGGTCTTGCTATGTTGCCCAGGCTGATCCTTCTGCTTCGGCCTCCCAAAGTGCTGAATGTACAGGTGTGAGCCATCATACCTAGCAACACGGAGCACTTGGGATGCATGTTTGAGCCCTCATAGCAACCCAGGGGATGGCTCTGTAATTTGCCTTGTTTTTACAAATAAGGCTACTGAGACAAAGTGAGATTGGGTGACTAGCTCAAAAATCACACAGCTGGACTTTGAACCAGACAGCTATTTGACTCTTGGATCTGTACTCTTAACCATTTTGTTAAATATCTTTCTTAGAATGTAGACGCTCTGTCAGGGTAACAGGAGAGAAAGAGCAGTTTTCCATCAAGATGAGGCAACTGAGACAAAGTGAGGTTGTTTACTAGTCTACTTATTATAGTTGTTTGTTATATAATGTTCTATATTCTATGTAGAATAGAGTCTGTATAGTGAGTCTACATAATAACATGTTATACATATATTCTCTCATGACCACTATTAATGCTATTATTAATCATTCATTGACTCCACTATATGCCAGGTATTCTGCTGGACGCTTTACTCATGTTACTTCATTTGATATAATCCTTCCAAGAAGGTGTTGGATCTTTCTTATCCATGAGGACATTGAAGCTCACAGGCACTAAGCAACTTGCAGAAGGTCACATATCTAATGAGTGGCAGAGCTGGGTCTGTTTGCCCCATTATACTACATGCCTCCCTTCCTTTGCAAGATGTGAATCCATCCCAACAAAGATTACAGAATAACAGTACAGGTAGTATCTGTCTAATAAAGTCTGAGACTAAAAAGCTAAAGACAGATCTTTCTTTTGTGAGACGTCATTGAAGGGGAAATGATTTAAAGGACTTCTACTGACAATGAAATTCTTCTAAATGACCAAAATAATAAATAGGTGAAGCGTCACTGCAACTTGATTCACACACTTCTGTCCCATGGAAAGTGACAGTTATGCTGCTCTTCCCTTTGGCATTACTGACTGCCAGAGCCAGACCCATCGTTCAAGGCCAGGTCCCAACTCCACCTGCTCCAGGAATCTCCAGATCTCTCTGCTGAGCATTTACATCTCCCTCCCCTGTCCCCCAGCATGAGTTTCTCCATGATGCTGTTAATATGAACACAGTCTGCCTGGTACGAGGGCTGCATGCCCTTGTGTGCCCCCATTAAGCAGCAGGGCTATAGGGTCTCGCTGACTATTAGATGGTTTGCATTTACAAGTTGAATTAATACATAATCTCAGGGAAAACGAGGCACCACATGGATTCCATTGTCTAAATTCACACATAAAAGCCATAAATATATTTTCTTTCAAAATATGAACTAGGTAACCAGGCCAAAAGGATTTGTGTAAACACATTCTTTATCTTAAAGTGCACAAACTAAGATTGATATTGAAATATTTTGGTTTCTATTTATTTAATTTTATGTGATAAAAGTAGAGAGGCTATTTTGTTCCCGAATGACCAAAATGTGTTTTATTTTATCATTTCCATTTCAAAAAGTGAATGAGACTATGCTGTTTCCTTTTTATCAGTACAGCAAATAGTTGTTCAGATAACAGGAGAACGTCTGCTAGGGCTTTCTATGTAACATAGAGATACAGTATTTGGTTCCTCCCAGCTCACAGCAGGGACCACATACTCTATAGCAAAATTTAGCACAAGGATTTATACAGTACCATGGTAAGTAGTAAAACTGTATAAACAGGTAATGAAGGGACAATTCTGTAGAAAATCCCTCTGAATGCCATTAATAGCATTAACACTTTAAAAGCCTCCAAGGTTCCTCCAGGCATTGCAAAACCCTCTGATTTGGAATTTTGAGTTAACTAAAAAATTCAGTCACTAATTTGGTTGCAGGTTGTTTTCCAGAAGCTTTGTAAATTCAGCTTTAGAATTCAGAACATTTCCATGGAATGAATATCACCGGTGACGGTTTGTGCTAAGGCTTAAGCCAATAACATTTCCCAACCACCACTGAAAACTGTTAGCAAAGGTGAAAAATGCAGTTGGAGTTCCAAGTAGGGGCTTCTGCACAGCAGTAGTGTCCTGCGGCTGGAGCCAGGCTGCAGTAGTGAGAGCAGTCGGGAGGGAAGAGGGGCAGCTGCTTAAGATGCTAACTGTAGGGAGGAAAAACAGGCAGAGAGGAAGGCCAACTGAGGAGATGCAGTGGGCAAGACTTTCCTTCTTCCTCCCGCTTTGGAGCCTCCCATCAGACTGTGGCAGAGCCACCTGAGGGGTGGTGGTGTGTGGATACTGGGTAGACTTTGGTTCCAGACCTGACATGGGCACTCACCATCAGTGTAGTCATGAATAAATCCCTCACTTCTCAGAGCAACAGTTTCCTCAACTGTAAAATGACTGCTCTGGTTCTTTTTAACCAGAAATCTCATTTATTCCTGGGGTGGGCAGGAGAAGAGTGCACACCTCAGGCAGAGGCTGATGGAAAAGCTCCCAGGCCCTCCAGTACAGCAGCAAGAGATTGTTCAGTCCATAGGACCACCCTGAGTCGGCTGGCATCCCCCAAGCTGTAGCCCTGCGCTCTGTTGTTTGCAGATCAGGAGCTGTGCTCATTTAAATAACAGCGGCCTTATAAAGTTCAAGAACTTACAGTTAACAAAGGCTTATGTTTAAAAAACAGATGAATCATAAATATATTCCCATGTGTCCCTCAAATATTAGATTGAATATATTTAGGAGGTAAGCATTCCTCCCAAAATCTAATTTTTACCATATGGAAGTAAAGTGTTTACTAAGGTAAACTTCAGGCCTGTATCAGAGAAATTACTTACTAATTCTCAATTGGTGAAATCTGAATTGACAAGTTTGACCAGAACTGTAATCATTATTTCAGGTTATGAAATTCCTTCATCTTTCTCTCCCCCCACCCCCATACATATCCACACATGCATGCACATATGCATGCAAGTTCTCTTTGCTGGTTTGGCAACTGCTGTCATGAAGTTCATTTTGAAAAACAAGAACATTCACTTAAAAGATGTATCGTTATCTAGAAGTTGCATTCCCAATGCTGTAAAAGGCCTGGCACAAGCTAAAACAAAACAGAAGAGCAAAATACCTTTCGTTTTAGCTGGTGCTACTTTTGTACTTTTATGTAATTAGCATTAAAATAATTTCCACAGCAGCTATTCTCTATTTCATAAGATCTCTACCAAGCCTCCTAGAACATTTCAGAAACCAAAAACTTGCCAAGAATATGGTGAAAACCATCAAGGAAGACATAACCTTTAGATTGAACATGCCGAATTATCGCCTCCTGGGGACAGCTGCCAGTCAGAGTTGAGGCACCAAGAAGCAGAGCCACCCCAGACCCAGAGGGTGCAGACAGCAGAGTATTTCTGCTCTGCCAGGCTCAGTGAGTCACGCATTTGGCCTCCTCCACTAAGATCATGTATTCTACCAAATTTCGATTCATGGAGTCCAAAGATGAATGAATCAAACACTGCTTAAGGGCAATGTATACATTGGGATTCCTCCCCACCTCTTCCCTAAGGTGTTAGACATTGTTCACAGTCTAGACAGCAACAGAAAAAGACATCAATGTTTAGATGAGATTAATTAATCTATCATGACCCAAAGCACACTTCAGTGCCTACTCAAGATGGTTCATCTCTCCACAGTTTATACTCCACTTAGGAACTCTCCCATCATTTCCAAAAACAATTAAAACAATTAAAATGTTCTATCAGTTTAAGGTCTGGAAATGTTGCAGGCCTAATAGAGTATGACACCGGCCAGCGAATTGCCAAGAATCCCTTCTTCTTCGTCATCTGTTAAATAATTTCATCCGGTTATCAGCTTTAAAGACATTCTTGTTCAGCATAGGAGAGTAGAAACATCAAAGACCTTAATTTTCTTTTTCTGTACCCAGCTTACCTTATTTGAACAGTGTAGACTTGATTGATGGGTTTGGGTTCCCACTCCAAAATTGTCTTGAAATTAGTTGATTTCCAAGTTAAATTATATGCTGCCACAGTATTTGTAGTGCCTTTAAACAACAGAGAAACAGCTATTATTACATGCACTTCAGAGCACTCGAATGTATTGATGTATAAAACACCTTCCCACCTGACATCACCATAAACCTCACTTTTTATTTTTCAACCACAAAAGCTTCATTAGTAAATTATCAAGAGAAAAAGAATCTTCAAATTTTTTCTAGACCTAGAATTTCTTCATGACAAGATTCACCTTGTAATCCCAGGACACCGGCAAGGATCTTGACATTTTCGTTTGAAATTATTCATGGGCAAAGCCTTGTTATAACTTGACCGGGAAGAGCCCAGAGCCATCAGTGTGCCAGTCCAGGACTCAGCTCAGGAAGAGTCAGGTTCAGCCCGCCAGGAAGGGTTTTCAGTAAGTTATGGAAAAAGGCAAATCCCACACGTGTGACAAGAGTTAGGACTGCATACAAATGAAAAAAGCCAAACTTCACTTTTTCCACTTTTATCTGAAATGTCGCTACACTGAAACTTCCACAGAGACCCACGGGGACGTGTGGCCTGTCACACCGTCGGCTGTATTGGATCAGGATTATTTATTATGAAGGTCTGCTTTGCCAGTACGCAGCAGGTCCCAGTCTCTACGCCGTCCCGAACACCTCGTAGAAATACGGGGCATGCACAACGTTGTACCTGCTCCAATCTAAGCAGCAATCCAGCCCTTTTGGATTGCCTCTACCCAAACCTAGAACAAAGATGGCCAGGAAAAGACCAGGGACGCTCTTTATTAAGGGAAGATGCACATATAATGAAAGATAATATCCAAACCTCTGCACGCCAACACGTGCAGACGCAGGCACAAGTCCTATCATACTGAAGGTCGCAACTCAATGGGAAGCCCTTTCCCCAGAGTTAAAGCGGGAGCCAAAAGTCCGCTTATGCAACAACAGTCCAATTACTCGGACACCCCGAGCAAAACTCTCCAGCGGAAGGGGCAGCGGGGTCTGGGGCGCCAATTCCCTCCCTGCAACTCCCGCCGGCGCCCGAGGGACTCGGTTCATTCAAGCCGGGCTGGGTGAGCGCAGCCGAGTCCCGTAGGCGCGGGGGACAACATGGGCGCCCCGGGGAACCAGGGCGAGCCCGCTGCCAGCCAGGACTGTCGCCTCCCTCCTGCGTGTGGCGCGCCCCGGGCTTCCAGGGGCTGGTGCCACTCACCTGAAGCGCCGGCCACCTGGGCGAAGACCCAGCCGAGCAGGAGCGTCCGAGCGACGGCGGTCTCGGGGCGCGGGACCCGGGACCAGGCAGGGGTCTCCATGTCTACCAGTTGGCGGCGAGATCGAGCGGGTTCCGTGGCGCCCGGGGGGCTGGGGAGGTTGGGCTGAAGGCGCCCTGGGCCGGCCAGAGGGAGTGCGAGGGGGTGCGGGGAGCTCTCAGTCTTGGGGAGCCGGTGCCCCGCGCGCTATAAAGGGCCGGCGGCGCGCTCTCCCGCGCCTCTGCCCGCCCCCGGCGCCCGCCCCCGCCGCTCCTCCCGACTCCCCGCCCCCGGCCCGGGTCACTTGCCGTCGCGGTGGGCGGCCCCCGGCGAGTCCACACCCCTGCCCCGCCTCCTCCCGGTAGGAAACTCCGGGACCCTGCAAGGGATGACTCACCCCAGTGATTCAACCGCGCCACCGAGCGCGGAGCTGCCCTGGAGGACGCAGGCGAGTCTAGTTGCCCGGGTCCCCCAAGGCCCCCGGATTCACCCAGGCCCGCGACTCCGACGTGCAGCTTAGGTGGGTTGCAGGTCTATGGCAGGAAAGGGAGGGCGCCTTGGAAGAATTCTTCCCTTCCATTTGGTGATAAAGTGGGAGAGGCGGCATTTACAACATTTAATAGAAAGCACGGGCTCTGGGCTCCCCTCGGGCAGCGGAGGGCATTTCCCGGATGCTTTGCCCACCTGGGGCAGAAGCTCGGGACCTGCAGCGAAGTAAACGTGTGGCTGTGAGCAGGGCTCTCTCCCAGCCACGGTGGCTTCTTCTACCCCACGAAGGTCAAGAATACCTGGCCTGCCCACCTCGCGGGGCCCTTAGCGGGTCGCACAGGAGAAAGGCGGTGCGAATGCCGGTGTCAGCCGCGGTGTGACCGGCTCGGCTCACAGGTCTGAGGGTCAGTTGGCTCAGGCATCGCCCGGTGCGACCAGAGATAGTAACTGAGGAAGAGCAGCCTCACATCTGGCAGTTTGCCTCTGGGAGAATTCCAGCGTGACATCTGCAGCTCTGTGGTTCCAGAAAGGATGGTTCCCACATTGAAGAAGACATCTGTGGGACGGAGTTCCACCGAAATGCAGAGGAACCAAAAATGAAAATGAAAAATGTAACCAGACTTGTGTGCCACTAGTTTTAAGCTTTGGTTTTTCTAAATTATTTTCTGGCTTCTCCTTCTGGGCTTTGCTGTAAACTTGCCAAGCATGAGAAAAACTCTTCATCTATTATTGAGTGGCATTTTAAGCCATCCTGTCAAAGTATCTCCTGTCATTTTTATTATTATTACTCTATATTGCCTGCAAGACACGACTGGAGAATTCTTAGTGTAAGAATTGTTTGTTTCCTCTCTCCTTCTTTCCCACGTTTTCCCAGGGAAGTTAGTCTTGCATTTTAATGCATACTATATACATATTTCATATAGCTTACTGAACCACTTGTTTTAACAGACTAAAACTGTGCAAAATTTTAATTTTCCTCCTTTGCCTGAACTGAAATAGCACATCCAGGTTTAGCCCTTGTAGACTTTCCTTCCTCGAAGCAGAAAGTTGCCCTTGATGATTTCCTCTTTGAGCTCTCTGCCAGCTCTGAAACCCACAAAGTTTATGTTTGCAAAACTAAGCCATGCAATCCTCTTTTTATGCAGGCTCTAGCCTGAGTCATTTTCCCTAAGAGATCTTCAGCTCCACCTGGGATGTGATTCTTTGCTCTCTGGGATTGAAGGTAGCTGAAGAGAAATAGTCACACTTCAGGTTTGTTACAAGACCCAAGAAATTGTTGCAATTCCACTTGGAGTCACTGACTTTTCTGAAATCATATAGGGCTTTAAACAATGTCAAGATCAGCCATTTGATAAGAAAAATGTTTACCATTGGATTGTGATACAAAATGTGCCTTAAATATTGATAAATTAGATGAATATTTATTTTGTATATCCATTAAAATAGGAAAGAGAAGATGTTGGGTGTTTGCACAGGCTTTTTAGTCAGTACGGAATGACATTCTTCAAGATTTAAAAATGCTGATTCATTACTATTTTCAAGAAGAGGGAGGAAGAAAACGTGGTAAATAATATTTCATTGCGAAGTGTTTTTCCCTGACTGACCTAATTGTGGCCAGATCAACTTTTTGACGGTGCGAAGTGTACTTTTTAATGGTGCCAAACAGCAGTTGATCTATAATAACTGCTGTTTGGCACCATTAAAAAGTACATATCTAAAATTTCACTGTTGAAATTTGTTCACAAGAACAAATTGACTGTTAAAATTATTCCCTAACCTTAACACAATTTTTTTTACTCCCAACAGTAAAGTCAAGCTTAGCAGTTAACAGTTCCCTCCTCCATGATCTATCTTGGAGGCTCTGAGAAGTTCAAAAAGTTACTAAACTATAACAATAATCTCTCTGGCTTGACCAGTCCCTTTCTGATTGGATTTTAGGATGTCAGAGGATGGGAGAACCTCACAGACATTCTTTTATGGATGAGAACCCTGTGGCCAGCTGATCTGAGTAAACTGGCTTGCCTAACCACACAGTGCAGATCTGGTCTTCTGACCCTGGGGGCTTTCCTTCCATCACTAGGCTTTCTCCTACTCCCAATGAAGGAAAGTAAGACTGGGTGGTAAATCCATCAAATGAATGATTAATTAACCCATCCATAAGCACTCAAAAATGTTCTGCATGTACAAAAAGTGCAGAAAAGTACAAAACTGCACAAAAACTGCACACAAAGTATAGAAAATACTTTGCAGTTTGGGGAACTCATTGTTCTTAGGCAGAAATATCCTGATGGTTAGTCCTTGAAATAGACAGACAAGGAGACCTGTAGAAGAGTTTGAATTCCCTTTGCATAACCAGTGATGAAATGTGGTTGATGAGAAGTCTGAAAATAACTGCAGAGATGTTTCAGCCCTTCCACTGTACTTTTATAGTACTTGCTGCCAATTTTACCGACTCATTTTCATTGAGAACTTCACTTAATCTCACTTGTGTGTTTACCTGTTAATCTTTCCTGTTGGATTGGGTTTTTTGTCTGTTTTTTTCCTCTCTCAACCCTTTCCACAATTATCAGCACATAATAGGCACTTAATACCTTTTGAGTCAATGAATACTTTATGAAACTGTGAGTGCAACCAAAGATTTCACTGGTGTTCAAGAGATGAAATCTGTCACTGAAAACTCTTTCTAGGGGCCAGGCAGTGAGTGTTTCATGATGCTGAGATTGGTAAGAAAATACAAATCCATCATGACTGGAAAGGCACCACTCGACCGCAAGTTCTAGCAGTCTAACCAGTGATTAGCTATCTCTGCACCACCAGAAAATCTCACCAGGAGTAGAGATAGCTGAGAAGCAGAAACCAGATACAGAAGTTTGGAAACTAGCTAGCATTTTTTTAAAAGACTGGATTCTACGATGATTCAGAATATACTTCATCATGCGATGAGGTTGTTGATAGTTTTCCTTGCATACAGAGGCTGAATAACTTTTTAAAACAAATTCCTCAAAATGTTTATTTCCCAGGAAAGAAATAGGTTAAGATACATGATAGCAAGTAAAATTGAGAATAATTCAGAGAAACTTATTTTATGCATATGAAATGGTAAAAAGAGCAATGAAACCATTTTACCCAAAATTCAGGTAAAAGGCAAAGTATGAGAAAAGGCCAGAGGGAATTAGGAGTTAGTAGGAACACAGAGTTCTGGAGGAAAAGGAAAAAAGTGACTCAGCAGAACCTAAGAAACATCTGGCAGGGTATAGTTAGTCATGGAAAAATTGGCAGTCATGATTATGCATTTTGTGAAAATAGCAATATACTAGCCCAACAGTTCATTTAGACCAAAATTAAATAGTTGAAAGTCAGTATGATAAAATCTATTATCCTGGTCATTCAAAATACTTCTATCAACTGTCTAGAACAGCTTACAAGAAGCTTTGCTAAATGAGTTATCACATAGCACCAGTATTCTGAAAAATGTAACTTTAGAGAAAAACCTTCCAATTCAAGTCTTAGACTGGGATTGGTATTTTCAGCAGACATCTATTTTTATAAACGTAAAGCTTATCAAACTACCTTTCAACTTTCATTTTGATGAACAGTAAATATTATTTTATTATCTACATACAATGGTGACAAAATAGATAAATAATAAATATGAATTGTGGGTGTTATTTTAGTAACAAAAAGTCATTTAAAATGAAAACCCTTAACCTACGTTCTTATTAATATAATATTTATGTGATTTAAATTATGTGATTTTGTATATGGTATCATTTACTTAAGCATCTCTTAATTCCTCATTTCTGTAACTCTTTATACCTGACATATGCACTAAATTTGATGAACAGAAATTCATTCATTCAACAAATGCTTGAATGTCCACCAGATACTGGGTTCTTTGCTAGACTCTGGATGTACAGAGTAAAACAAAGAAGTCCCTTTCCTGTTAAACATATCATCATTCCTACTTATGTCTAGATTTTATGTTTGTTTGTTTGTTTGTTTTTTGAGACAGAGTTTCGCTCTTGTTGCCCCAGGCTGGAGTGCAATGGCACAATCTCTGCTCACTGCAACTCCACCTCCCGGGTTCAAGCAATTCTCCTGCCTCAGCCTCCTGAGTAACTAGGATTACAGGCATGTGCCACCATGCCCAGCTAATTTTGTATTTTTAGTATAGACGGGTTTATCTATGTTGGTCAGGCTGGTCTCAAACTCCCGACCTCAGGTGATCCGCCTGCCTCTGTCCCCCAAAGTGCCGGGATTACAGGTGTGAACCACCACACCCGGCAGATTTTATGGTTTGAATGATTTTCTGTCAGCATTTGAATTGGATATAAAACAATCTTAACAGTGTTGTTTATTTACAAATTCCATTCTGTCCTCCCCCCAAAAAGATTTAGGTGTGTCATGATCAGTTCATCAAATAGGTATCTTTAACTCAGAAAATAACTTACAGGTTTAAAATATACATTCTCTATCAGTTTGAACGTCTTGATGAACTCTCAAAGTTTTGAATATGGAAAAAATATATGAAGCTCAACAAGAAAGACAGCTTTATAAAAAGGCAAGTCTAGCAGAAAAGATAACCAAGTAGGAGGAGATTCCTCACGTGAGGAAAAAAATAAGTAAAATAATCAGCTTAAAAGAATGTGTGCAAGATATTTCATTGTTATTTGTATGTTTGTTTGTTGACATTTTATAGCCTAGTTAACAGATGCTCCAAATTTTGAGCCTGTAACCCTTCCAATCCCTTGCTGCCTTTGATGGTGAAGCTCCATCCTATTATACCAACTCCACATTGAAGCAGAGCTCTCAAGACAGAGGTAATTCCTTAGTAAGCAAAGTTATTTTTCACACTGGAAACATGTTTGTTTGACTGGTTGTAACTGTCATCCTAAACCATCATTACCCTTTATGTTACAACATTTTAGCATCTCACAGTTCTAAATCAACTACTTCTATTCTCACAGTTCTAAATCAAATACTTCTATTCCTTGCCATAAGGGGAATAACAGGTTGCTTTAGCCTCATTGTTTGTGTCCCCTCACACACCCCCCCCCCCCCAACAAATCCGTATGTTGAAATCCTAACCTCCAATGTGATGGTGTTAGGAGGCGGAGCCATAAGTAGATGATCTGGTCGAGGATGGAGCCTTTGTGAATGGGGTTAGTGCCCTTATAAAAGAGCTTCATCTTCCTTTCTGCCATGTGAGGACATAGCAAGAAGACGGTTCAGGAAGCTGAACCAAATCTGCTGGAAACTTGATCTTGGACTTCCCAGCCTCCAGAACTGTGAGAAATAAATTTATGTTTGTTTAAGCCAGTTGGACTGTGGTATTTTTTGTTATGGCAGCCTGAATGGACTAAGATACAGGACATATACTATGGAGACAGCTATTAAAATGACCAATTTAGAGCGATTGATCTTAGACCTGCACCTTATTTTAAGGATACTGTTTACTTTGCATCTCCAATCACAATGGATTTGTTAACCAAGATCCTGCCTTATATGGGTTAATCAATACTTATTAAGGGATTACTATGCACAGGACAGTATACCACGAACTATGAGTCCCTTTGGTAAAATATCTCGTAACTAGTCGGGAAGAGGAGACAAATACTTAAGCTTCCACAGGGGAAAGTGGTACGAATAATGTGGGATATAGTGCCACATCTCTTGCTAGTAGATTGAAAGCCCTGTGCTGGAAGAGACTGCTCTATCTTTACAGGTATCTACAGTGCTAGCAACAGTGCCTGGCACACAGTAGGTCCTCCGTATTCAGAAAGCTTTGCTTAAAGATGTAGAAGAGGTTCAGGACCTCTACAGAGAGAGTTTGGTTCTCACTGGGGTGATGAGAGAAGGTCCCCTAGAGGAAAGTATTATTTAAGCTGTGGCTTAGTCCATTTAGTCTGCTCTAACAAAATACCTTAGACTGGGTAATTTATAAGTAACAGAAATAACAGTTCTGGCAGCTGGGAAGTCCAAGATGAAGGCACTGGAAGATTCGGTGTCTGGCAAGGGCTCACTCTTTGATTCGTAGCTGGAAACTTGTTGTTGTATCTCCATGGCAGAAGGGACAGGGCAGCTCCATTTAACCTCCTTTATAAGGGCACAAATCCCATGCATGAGAGCAGGGCCTCATGCATCACTGCCTAAAAGGCCCCACGTCTTAAGACGATCACACTGGGCATTAGGTTCCAATGTATGAATTTTAGGAGGAAACCAACATCAGACCATAACAAGCTGGACCACAGAGGAACAGCAGAGAGGAGGAGGAGAGTTTTAGTAAGAAAGAGGAGGTCATGGCCTCTAAGAGTGAGCAGAAAACCAGTTACAGGCAGACCCTGGAGATAATGAAGATTCAATTCCAGACCATGGCAATAAACCAAGTGTCACAAGAAAGCAAGTCACACAAACTTTTTGGTTTCCTAGCACATATAAAAGTTACGTTTATACTACATCATAGTCTATAAAGTATATAATAGCATTATGTCTAAAAAAGTACAGACCTTAATTTAACAATACTTTATTGCTAAAAAAATACTAAGAATCATCTGAGCCTTCAGAGAGTTGTACTTTTTTTGGTGGTGAAGGGTCTTGTCTTGATGTCGCTGGCTGCTGACTGATCAGGGTGGTGATTACTGAAAATCGGGGTGGCCGTGGCAGTTTCTTAAAATAAGATAACATGAAGTTTGCCACATTGATTTTTCCTTTCACAAAAGTTTTCATCACCCTATATTGAGGTTACACACGATGTCTGTGTCTTCTGCTCTACCCTAGCGTCATGCAGGCAGGAATGTGTCTGTCTTGGTTCTCCACCAAAGGCCAGTACTTCTAATACTTAGATGCTATAATCAAGCACTTGCCAAAAAAAAAAAAAAAAAAAAAAAAGTCTAATAACGAAGACATAGCCCTGACATGGTTCTGACAGTTTATGTCATGGTTATGGTTATGACAAAACCTTTCCGAGGATTCAGGAAATCTGCAAAATGGCTTTGTTCTGTCTTTTATTTCTTCTAAGCTGATGTCATGATGTCAGTGGAAAAGCAAATGATCATTTGGGAATATCCAGTGATCTCAATACCAGTCTATTACTTGCTGCCAGTGAAAATGGCCAAAAAATATTGTTCTAGCATCCTATAGGTATTAACTGAATGCTCACAACAACCTTGTGAGAGGTAGGTGGAACTATACATTTTACAGACAGGCTAACTGAAGCCCAGAGAGGTTAAATAACTTGCCCAAAGTGGCACAGCTGGGAAATGGCTAAGCTGGGATTTGAACACAAATAGTGGAGCTGCAAGGTGCACATCCACAACCTATGTTGCTATGTGGCCTCTCCTCAATCATGACACTAACACATGCACATTTCCTATGAAAGCTCAGTGAAAACCACTGCACTGATTCAAGTCCCTTTTTCCTTTTTCCCCTGTCTTCCCTACCTGGTGAAGTTGACCCTCTGTGATGCGCCTGGCTTCAAAACATGGGGACTTTCCGAAAGAAAACTAAGCCAAAACCTGGCCCAAGTCAAGAACAAAGGGATCTTTCTTTTGCTTTGTTTCCAACTCATTTCATCCACATCTAGATTGCTTTCCTCTCCAAAACAGGAAAAAGGAAGCTATCTCTGAAAATGGCTTATTTACCCTGACAACATGAGATAAATGCTCCTCAGCATCTTATTATTTATTAAGAAATATGGGTCCTGATTACAACTCATAAATATTAGGAAAGCCCTTTCTGACCTACTTCTTGCTTATGGCATCATTGAGCTGATGAGTTAGATTAGTCCATAATCACTTTCACTTATCTATCAGCCATTCCACAGCCCTTTTCTCACCTATGAATTAATGTCCTATTTATCATCGTGATACAAACATCCAGGCTCAAGCTGGAACTTGTCGTGCAGTCACTTCTATTTCCCTGGAATATTTGTGCAGTGATTGCTCCCTACTTGAGAGCCCCGTAGGGAGCCTCTGCAGATGAGCTCCCTCCTATGGGATGTAGGGTGGTCTCCACTACGACCTGACTCCTCCGTGGTCAGTCACTTCCCCAAATGTAATCTATGTTGCCTGGTACCAGCTTCAGAGCCTGCCTCTAGTACCAGGTTATGTGATACCAGTGCCTGGGTGTCACCTAGAAAAATGTCGGGGTCTGCAGAACCCACGACTGAGGCTCATCCCAGGAAAAATCACCTTGTGCCCTTTTCCTCCCTCCCATCAGAAACGTTTTTGTCATTTGGCAATCAGGTTACAATGATCATTACAAGCAGTCATTAAGGAAAAAAACTCATAGGCTCAATGGTAGTTGATTGAGATGGGGTGTGTGTGTGTGTGTGTGGTGTGTGTGTGTGTGTGTATGTGTGTTAGGGAGCTGTTGGGGAAGGTGGAGATTTTATTTTTATAATGAAGAGGGTTTGGAATTGATTGTAAAGGCATGAACCACAAACACCCACCAGCTGTCTCCGAATATCCCACGAATGGGAAAGGAGAGCTTTGGACCCGTACGTGAGAAAGTCATTTTGCCTCTGTTTTTACAGGGCAGAAAGGTCATGCTGTAACTGGAGATATTACCCCAATGATACCAAGCAATACCAATAGATTCTCAGTCCCAGCTGCTTTTTAGCTGAGTGGGGTAGGGATGGTTTCTCACAGTCTCGTACAGCGATGAGTTACAATAACAATAGGTGTGCCAGAGCTGCTATCTCTGTGGTTCTGTTTCACAGAGAATTCCACGCACTCTAAATTACCAAAGAGAACTTCTTCCTTCGTTGCAGTTTCAGCTCCAGCTGCTGCACTCTTTCTTGATGGTATCTGATGTCTGGCCCTGCTTTGGTCTCTGCCTTTTGTACACTGTATCCAATGTGGGCCTCCTGAAAATCTGATCCCTGGATATCTGATTCAGGCCTTTTCTGTTGCTAGAGAAGTGTGCATGCTGGCTCTTGGCTTTCTTATGTGCTTGTGACCTGTTGGGCAAGGCACTAAATAAACATTCTCCAGTCAGCATTTCAAAGAGAAGATTAGGAACACGTTAAGCCTTTAGTTTAAATGGTTCAGTTAATCCAGGAGTAAAGCACACTGAGGTTTGAGGCCATGTGAAATAGCTGACGTCTTAAAATGAAATGTAAGCATGGAAAAGTGGCACACACTCCTTCCATGAAGGGAAGGAAATGTGAACGCACGCTGCCCACATGTGTCTAGCCATTTGATTTCCCTGGGGTTTAGCTGTACTATCTGTAAAAATGGGGCAATGGGCCTGTGGTCTGGATCTCATATTTTATGATTTGCTACTTAAAGACTTGGATATTTGGGCCAGAGCTTATTATCATAGCTGATCTGTGCCAGTTATATTGAATAATTACTATTTCCAATTTTATTTTAAAGTTTTAATTGACATTTATCTGCTTCTAATAATTGTAGTTCATAGTTTCTGGGAACCTACTTTCCAAACTGACGTTGTTCAAAACATCCAATATTTCCAGATATAAACTGGTTATGAGAGTTTAACACCAAAACCAGACTGATTGTTTCTTTTCACAGGAATTAACTCAGATATTAGAGGTCATCTGCTTGTGGGTCTGTTTGCTTTAGTTCGGCATTGAAGTCACATGCAGTAATTATGGTTACTGCAGTCTTAGCACTGTCCATCATTACCAAGACTCGGCCATGCAGTCGGTGCCCAGTGAATGCTCAGCTCTCAGGGCTGGATAATCTCACCAGGCACATTGGTAGGGCAATCACACATCCAGGACAGGGTAGGTGCCCAAAGGAGACGGCTGGGTGAAAATAGTGGCTGCTATCAGTGTTCATCACTTTCCGTACTCAGCAGGGATGTGCTGTTCTGGGAAGGGCTTTGGGGAGGAGAGAACTAAATAGGGACAGGTGAGAGAGTAAGACACAAAGTAATTTTCTGGGATTCTTCTATCAAGTATAATATCCTCCCAGACAAACTCACTGAATTTTCCCTTCAACTAATAGCCTCTGGCCTCTCAATTCTTCAAAGCCTTCTTGATGATAATGGACAAGTATTGGTGGTTTCCCCCAGCACCCACTTTCTAATCCTCCCACCTTCACTAAGCACCTGCCTCAATGAGTAGATTTCCCTTTGCCTGAACACTTCACAAAGAAACCATTGTTTTACCAGCATTGATGAGTATTCTGCCTAGGGTAGTATTGTTTAGTCACTGATAACATCCTGAATATTTTGAGTGCTTGCCATGCACTAGGCTTCTCTAATTTACTGCTCATGAAAACCCTGGGAAGCAGGCGCCGTGACCTTCCCCATTTTACCCTTGAGAAAGCTGGGGCTAAAAGCGGCTAATGTAACTTGCTCAAGATCACACACTGGGGTAGAGCTGGGGCCCAAAGCACGTTGTTTCGCTCCAGAGTGCATGCACTTGACCATGACCCAGCCGGTGAGCACCCTACCCAGCACTCACTCTGCATCAGCACAGAGTGAGATTCTGCAACGGCATCAGAAGAACAAGCTGTTCCTCCTGCCCTAGAGGAGGCCTAGGGAGGGGAAGGCAGAAATATGCACTACAAGAGGACACAGTGCCAGGTCCATGATACAGACAGAACAAGAGTGCTGCAGGGGCCTGAGAAAAGAGTCGTCAATTCTGGGTGCGGAATTATTTTCTTTCAATTCACCTGGCTAACATGAATTATTATACATTAAAACAATGATTTGGACTGAAAACTGGGGAAACAGTGCCTTTTACACCCACACAAAATGGATGTATGGCTGCAAATAAAATTTTAGAGCCCATTTCTCATTTGCATTCCCCAAATAATTGGATGCCTCTCTGTTCACTTTTGTTTTTTCTCTTACTGTCAATTTTCTTCAAGGGTGAATTTAGCTTCCTTTAGCAGCTTACTTCATTCCTTCCCAAGGTGTTAATGTTGATGTAAAATCTTTTGATTAACTCTGAGGAGGAAGAACAGTCCCTTAAGTTGATCTGCCCCCCCACACCTGTTAAACTGCTCTAGCTTAATGAAACCAAAGAATCAGACAAACCCCACATCCACCCAGCCCTCTAGTTCACCCCCTGAACAGTTGTTTGATTGATGGATAATGTTTTGACTTGGCTGCTCAAGCCAATGACAATAATGACAGTGTTTGATCTTGTAGACAGAGCCTAAAACTTTGCTGATGTCTTTAGGTGTTGAAAGGAATAAAAATTTCAGATTAGTATAATGATCAAAATGCTACTGAGGAACAGATCCAGGTAGAATTTGCTTTTTTCTGTGTAAATTCACTCAGAGTGAGGCAGCAGGAAACCCTAGGATGCGGTGGGTGAGGAGGCTGGAACGAACAAGACCTGAGTGGGTGGAAGGGTGGCTTCCCAACAGCCCTGCTGAGCCCCAGGCTGCAAGCCCCTGTGGGGGTGGAGGGTGGGAATGTCCCAGCAGGACGCCAGCAGACTTTGTCCTTTCTTGAAAACACAAACAGATTGAGAGGTCTGCACAAATTGCAACATGATACCCAACATCCTGTGGCTGAGTAAACGGAGACACTTGGCTACCTAAGTCCTTGCTTATGTTTAAAAATTTAGTATTCCAGGAAGCAGAGATTTTACACCAAGGATGTCCAGGTTTGGACATGATTTTTTTCCTCTTATGAAACAGAAACATGTCTGCACTCTTAAGATACAACTATATCATCCCAGGAATGCAATTATGAGTGTATTGCCAGAAAGAAATGAATATCTCGAAAAACAAATAGAGTCTTCTTTTTCCTTATCAACCAGATAAACCCGTTTTTAAAGAAAAGTTTGCTATGCAAGAAATTTATTCAGATGTATTTTTTCCTAATTATTAATCAACCAGAAAGTAAGTTATGCTACTGAATTAGTTTACTTACCTAGTCACTTTTTGCAAAGCATTAATCTAAGGGGAGAAAAATCAGACTTAGAAGTAAATAAAATGTTTTTTCCACTCCCTGTCCCCTTCCAGATGGGGAGGGATGGATGGGCTGTGAGGCCTCCCAGCCAAGAAGCTGGAAGAACTTTCTCGAATCCTGCAGAGCCGCTCAGGGGCCTGCCTTGTATCTGCCTGGCTATTCCAGGGAGGTTGGAAGACAAACTGAAGGCTTTCCATTGCTGAACATCAGACCTCAGAAGTACTGACTGGAGGACTCCCAAGCTGGCTCAGATCAGCCTCATATTTCCCCGAACAGTATCATCACCGCTTTGCCCTGGTGGGGAAACTACTCTTTACCCTCTGTATGAACCTATGAAGCACGCAGGTCACTGGGGCAATTTCTGAGTTTGAAGTTGCTTGGATTTGCCATTGCTGCTATGTTGAGGGGAAGGGAGTGCTTTTGAAGAAAATGTTCATCTCTAGTTCCAGTAACAGGCATGGAATTGACACATAACAGGTGTTTGTTGAATTGAGCTGAATAAATTAGAATCTGGGGCAAAATATAGTTGTTCTTTATAGTCCTAAGTCTATTAATAAAGCAGATATATCCTTATTACATGTTTTACTGCCATAAATGTGTCTACCAGAACTAGGAATAATGACAGACGGAAGGGTTGAGGATTCTTTCTGACGATACCCTGCTGGGACACCCGCTTCCTCCCTCCCTGTCCAGACGGGGTGGACTACAGTGCTCTGGCTCACACCAGGGGTGGAGGTATTCCCATGATTTGTCTGTTTTGTTGTCTGTAGTGCTTAGTCAGAATGCTGCCTGATACATTGCAGGGGTTCAATGACTTTCTGTGGAATGAATGAACAGACAGATGGTTACTTACCCCAGGGACATAAGGGCCTCACATAGCTGCAGCGTGAGCAGTGCCCTCTGCAGTCCTGGACCCAGATGCATAGAGGCCAAGATGTTCAGCCTTTCACCCCATGGCCATCCCGGAGCCTGGGGCTGACTCTGTTCTGGTTTGGCTGCTTCTCTTCAGACAGTTGTCAAGCTCTGTCTTTTCTCAAACAGCTTTATTAAAATGAGTTATAACTACAAGAAGTTAGTTCTGTAGTTATCTTCTATTTTGCAAATTGAACATGCATTCATTATTCTTTGATACTTCCTTGGAATTTACATTTCCTGGATTTTTAGCCCATCTTTAGGGTCCTCTTTCTCACTTTCCTAAAAATGCTTTAATATATTTGATAATGTGTTGGGGAGAACATCATTTTCGCTAGGGATGAGCAGAGAAAGTCCTTGCATATTACCTACTCGTCCTTGATCAGTGGCCTCTGGCAATACCTCCAATCCTTCTTTCCCTGCCCTGCCCCACCTCTTGCCATATTTGCAACCGATTCTCCGCTACATTGTTGATTTCAGCCTAGTGCCAGTTATTCACCTGTATGCCCTTAGATTCGTAACTGGCCTTTCTCTGTCCAGCCCTATATGTCAGGGAAGTCCACCTCCCAGGCTCCTTTTCCCTCCAGCCTCAGGTAAGTTCAGTCATTGGGAGGAACAGTCAGAAGCCTGGAGGGCAAGAGAAAGGGAAAAGCCAGGGCATTTCTCCCCACCCTCGGACTCTGTGCCGGTCAGCGTGTCCATTGCTGGCTGTGCCTCCATCTTGGACCCCGCTGGGTAGCCCTACACCTGGGATCTGGTAGCACCACTTCTTCCCGTTGCCCCCTGTCCCTGGGGATGGTAGCAGATGTCAGCTCTTGTTCTTCTTGAGACTGCCTCCTGTGCCCTTTCTGGTTTCTCAGCTCTTCCATGACTTTTGTAACCAATTCCCTGTAACAAATCCACTCTGTGTGAGAAACCTGGAGTGGCTTCTGATATCTGATAAGACTCTAATGGCACAGCCCAAAAATACCACTGCTGACTTCATGTGAGCCCCTCACTTTCCTTCTGACTGGAATGGGTGCCCTCACCAGATACCCTGATAATCAGTTATCTGTGGAAAATCTCTGAAATCTTTGAATGGCTAAGTTAAAAGTAAGTATGTATTTCATTAATTAGCATTCATCCAAGTATTCACTGCATGCTGAAAAATATTTCTAATTTCTATTTCTTTTGGAGCAACCATTTGAAAGATTGCTGGTTGAAAAGAAAGAGCACTAATTTGGCAATGGTTTTGCTTGCCTTCCAAGCCTGGAGACAGTTGGGGTACCTGACTTGTCACTCACTCAATGTCAGGCCACCTTCCACCTCTGCTGAAGCCATTTGTCAAGTGTGCTTTGGACACCAGTGAGAACCCAAAGCTAGATCCAGTGTAGCTGTCCCAAGGAACCTGGCAGATGACTCAGGGCTGCAGGTCTGGGTTGGTGAGGTTCAGTGGGAAGGGAGTTGTCATCAGAGCCAGACATGCCTACTTTGGAGTCCCAGCTTTGGATCTCCCAAGCTGTGTAAGGTTGGGAAAGTTTCTTAAATTATTTAAGTCTTTTTTTTTTAATATCATTTTTCAAATGAGGAGAAGAGAGCCTGTTTTGAAGGGTTGTGAGGATTGCAGATGATGGGTGCTGGTACCTCAAAGGGAGCTCTGAAGATTACAACAGCAATTATTAGTAATAGATGCCTGTCTAAGATGATCCTGTATGTATGAAGTTGGTGGTCGCTTCTCAGTTGTAGCAAGTGTGGCTTTGGCTGGCAGTTCTTAGCTCTCTGCTAAGTCATGAAGAAACCCAAGAAAACAGAGTTATGTTTGCTTTGTAAAACAAAGTATTACCAGTACATTCTGCTCAACTATGTACTGGTAGCATTTATAAACAATTTATTCTAACTTTTTTTTCAAAATACTGTTGCAAAAAAGTCTTGTTTCTTCTTTCCTCTTTGCGCAGTCATTAAATTTCAGCAATTCTAAATCAGAATAGCATCTAATAGACTGCATATGAAATGTGTTTACTATATTCAAATATTTTCTGGCCTATTCATTAAGTACTCAATATTTATTTATTTCTTTATTTATTTAATTTATTTTTTAAGACAGAGTTTCACTCTTGTTGCCCAGGCTATAGTACAATGGTATGATCTCAGCTCACTGCAACCTCTGCCTCTTGGCTTCAAGTGATTCTCATGCCTCTGTCTCCCGAGTAGCTGGGATTACAGGCACACATCACCAAGCCTCGCTGATTTTTCTATTTTTAGTAGAGACAGGGTTTCACCATGTTGGCCAGGCTGGTCTTGAACTCCTGACCTCATGATCCGCCCCCCTTTGCCTCCCAAAGTGCTGAGAATTACAAGTGTGAGCCACCGCGCCGGGCCTCAATATTTATTTATGACATCATGTTACTCTGTTCAGTAACTAAATTGGCAAATATGGATCTGTATTTTATTTTTTTAGCAGAAGAATTCTGTCCTATATTGCTCTTTTCTTTTGGGTATTGGTCAAATTTAAATAACATATATGAAAGTGTTTTTTATGCTATCTGTTACTGGAAATAAAAGCTCTTTAATTAGTTAACTGAGGTAGGTGAGATAGGATACTAATATACAAAGTTTTAATAGTCCCAAGATTGGCCCAGTAGCTATATGGGCAATGATACTGTGTATTTAAATTAATTTTAATTTTAAAAATAATAAATATATTGTTACTATATGATCTTCAGTAAATAAAGAATATATAGAAAAAGTGAACCTCTCCCCTTCATCCTCCCCAAGTTCTATTCTTCTCTCCGAAAGACTGTTAAGAATTTGACATCTATCCTTCAAGATCTTTTTCTGTGTACATACAGACACACATATGAGGCCTCCGCAGATGTTCTATTTTTGTTTATTCCATAAATGGGATTATACAGAATGTATTCTGCAGGTGGCTTTTTGTTCTTTTTTACAATGTTTTGGAGGGCTCTGTACGTTGATTGGTATTCTTATTTTTATTTTTATTTTTCAAAGAAAGCCTTGAGGCCCCCTGCTGTAGGTTCAGAGTGGCTCCTCCCAGGCAGTTAGACTCCCTGTCTATTGAACTTGGGGCGGATGTGCCAGGCAACTCCCAAGGTTCAGAGGCACCTTAGGCTTTACTGTCAATGGGCTTTATATTAAGGTGTAGACACCAGGGCTTTCTAGCTGGCTTTACATTAGGGTGGTTGCCTTAGAGACAAAGACCTGCCTTCTAGGAAGACCCAGTGAGCAGTAAGGCCACAGCCAGCATCTGTAGCTCTAAGACTTGGTTCCTGAGAGCTGGCTCTGCTCCTTAACCATCGACACAGTATATAAGGTCAGCTCATGACCCATACCCGAAGCCAGCTGCCATCTGTTTCCAGATATGCTCAGAGGTAACCCAGATCTAAGGCCTTTTAAAGAACACAATAACTTTGTTTCTACTAAAAAGTTGGCTTCCTTAATTGGTTCTTTTCTGGGTTTATTAATCTTGCCTGTTTATTAAACACATGTTGCTTAGTCTTTGTAAGCAGGATTAAAAAATGAAGAGATTCAGAATGTTTAACTTTGTGTAGCCCCAGGCTCAGACCTGGTAAATATTGGATGGTGTTGATAAAAATGCAGGTCCTGAATATATGACCTTGTGGGGCTAGACAGGCATCTTTCCTTATGAGACATCGGCTAAATTCTGGCTTCACCAAACTCTAAGCTGGAGGGCATGATACCAAGATTTTGCTTTTGATTTGAGCTCCTTTGAAAAAGACTGATTGATGCTGTTTAGAAACTAGGCAAACTACATGGTTAATTTTATTCAATAACTCTGTTAAATGTTTTGAGTCATTGCTTTTTTTACTCAAAAGTAAAAAGCCAGTGATAGTTTACATTATGATCTTTTGAGAAGTAAAAAATAAAACACCCAGGTAGATGGATAGGAGACGGGAAGAAGGAAGAACCTTGCAACCCAAACCATCCTATTAAATGCTGACTGGCATTGACTTCAAAAGCATGGGGTGAGAATAGTCTGGAGCATAGCTTCATCAATGAGCACTCTGAGGTCCGAAGACTGAAATGTGCTGAGAGTAAGTGCCAGCACTTCAACCCTCATCAAACAGAGGGACTTTTGCTGTGGAAGGTGATCAAGGGACTTGTTTGGAGGCAGAAGGGAGCCTCTCTCCCTTCTTGCCCTTTGAGAAGAGAAAGGGGAAAAGAGTGGGCGATAGGTGTGGGAAGGCTGCTGGTTTGTCAGAAGGTGAATTGATAAACATGCCAGAGACAAAGTACTTCTGACTCTTAAACAACAGTTCAGGGCTGGATGTGGTGGCTCACGCCTGCAATCCTAGTGCTTTGGGAGGCCAAGGCAGGAGGATCGCTTGAGGCCAGGAATTTGAGGTTTTGATTTTCATGTTTTTGATGGTTAGTGATGTTGAGCATTTTTTCATGTTTGTTGGCTACTTCTATGTTTTCAAAAAGAAGTCATAGATATCACCTCACACCAGTCAAAATGGCTATTAAAAAGTCAAAAAAATAACAAGGGCAGCAAGGCTGTGAAGAAAAGGGAATGCTTATACACTGCTGGTGGGAATGTAAATTAGTTCAGCCACTGTGGAAAGCAGTTTGGAGATTTCTCAAAGGACTTAGAACTATCATTAGGTCCAGTAATCCCATGAATGAGTATATACACAAAAGAAAATAAATCATTATATCAAAAAGACACATGCACTCATATGTTCATCGAAGCACTATTCACAATAGCAAATACATGGAATCAACCTAGGTGTTCATCAATGGTGGATTGGATAAAGAAAATGAGGTACATATACACCATGGAATACTACACAGCCATAAAGGAGAATAAAATTATTTCCTTTGCAACAACATGGATGCAGCCGGAGGCCATTACCCCAAGTGAACAAATGCAGGAACAGAAAACCAAATACTGCGTGTTCTCATTTATAAACGGGAACTAAACACTGGGTAAACATGAACATAGAGATGGGAATCATAGACTCTGGGGACTATTAGAGTGGGGAGAGAGGGAGTGGATAAGGGTTGAAAAACTACCTATTGGGTACTATGCTTACTACCTTTGTGATGGGATCATTTGTACTCCAAACCTCAGTGTCACACAATATACTCATGTAAAAAAACCTGCACATGTGCCCCCTGAATCTAAAGTAAAAGTTGAAATTATAAAAATATATATATATATAAAAGAAAATGTGGCACATATACACCATGGAATACTATGCAGCCATAAAAAAGGATGAGTTCATGTCATTTGTAGGGACATGGATGAAGCTGGAAACCATCATTCTGAGCAAACTGTCACAAGGACGGAAAACCAAACACCGCATGTTCTCACTCATAGGTGGGTGAACAATGAGAACACTTGGACACAGGGTGGGGAACATCACACACTGGGGCCTGTTGTGGGGAGGGGGGCTGGGGGAGGGATAGCATTAGGAGAAATACTTAATGTAAATGATGAGTTGATGGGTGCAGCAAACCAACATGGCACATGTATACCTAAGTAACCTGCACGTTGTGCACATGTACCCTAGAACTTAAAGTATAATAAAAAAATTAAAAATAATAATTATGCCCTTAAATGTCCACTTTAAATATGCCAATTATGTTTCAATAAAAATATTTTAAAGAAAAAAAAGAAATGTTTGGAATGCCATTCTATCTTCCCCATCCACCGCCTTTGCCTGTCAAGCAGTCTCCTTATGTGGATGGATTTGCTTTCCTAAGCAGCCTCTCCCGCAGAGAGATGAGTGAAGTTGTTTTTTGATCCAAACACTCCGATCCCTGGCAATTTGTTTCCTCCTAGAAATTAGTGAAATTAGTGAATTGCCTTTTGAATGCGTATGGCCAACTTTAGTGAACTTGAACCATTCAACTTGTCCCTCTAGAGCTTGCTTATTGTGGGTAAGGAGAAGTGGGAAAGTCACTATGGGATTGAGAGAGATGCCACCTAAGATAGATTTACTCTGCATCTCTGTGAGGGCTCCTCAGCCCATTCCAAACACCACAGCCTGTCTTGTGTGAGGTCATTGACCTTTACAGTCTCTTGGCCTCTTGTGCTCTCCACCCAGTAGCTTTCATTGCCCTGCCTGGGTTTGGGGCCCAACCCATGACATAGATACCTTTGGGAGGTGAAAAGCTGAATTAGCAAGAGGCCAGACAGAATGACACAGACAAGCCTGTCTTTCTGGAAAGCCATTGTTCTCATGTCAACTCTTGAGAAATGTGTCTCTAAGATTTCAGCCAGGAAACTTATAAAGCCCATGCTCTTAACCTGTGGGGCAAGAAGATCCCAGGTCAGGGGCTCCTTCAAGCACAGGGCCAGCATGGAAAAGCTGCTGTTACTATTTTCAAGACAACAGGGCCACTGAAAAATGTTTAGAACAAAGCTTTGGTGATGCAGAATCATTCGCACTTTCAGCACATTACATTAATCAAAGGAAACTCAATTATATTAGCTATGCTTTGTACCACTTTGTTAATTAAAACCAGGACATGAGCAATGCATTTTAGAAATTTTTTCAGTAAGTCTTGAAATAACAAAGGATTTCTTTGTATAACTCAGTTTGTAATACCAGTGCTGTCCAACAGAGATATGTGAGCCATATATGCGACTTAAATTTTTTAGTAGCCATATTTAAAAAAATAGAAACAGGTGAAATGAGTTTTGAGCTTGTTTTACTGATCCCAATATATCCCAAGCATTATCATTTCAATATGTAATCAGTATAAAAATTATTAATGAGATACTTTACATTCTGGTTTTTGTTTTTACTTTTTTGTGGAGGCGATACTAAGTCAAAATTCAATGTATCTTTTTTTTTTTTTTTGAGATGGAGTCTTGCTCTGTCACTCAGGCTGGAGTGCAGTGGCGTGATCTCGGCTCACTGCAAGCTCCACCTCCCGAGTTCACGCCATTCTCCTGCCTCAGCCTCCAGAGTAGCTGGGACTACAGATGCCTGTCACCACGCCTGACTAATTTTGTTTTGTATTTTTAGTAGACGGGGTTTCACTGTGTTAGCCAGGATGGTCTCGATCTCCTGACCTCATGATCCAACCGCCTCGGCCTCCCAAAGTGCTGGGATTATAGGCGTGAGCCACCGCGCCCAGCTCAGTGTATCATTTTTAAAGAGCATCTCAATTAGAACTAGCTGTGCTTCAAGTTCTCAGTAGCCACAGGTAGCTAGTGGGTGGCTACTATATAGAAAGAAGAGTGTAATCCTAAGCCTTTTCTATACCACGGACTTTCTGCACTTTTGAATTCTAACGCAAGGAACTCATCATTAACTCAACTTGACCTGAGGTTCTCAGTATGGGTGGCAAAGCTCATGTTAATGTGCTAATAATCTGCCACACTAGTCTCCTTCCTGGGCTATTCCTGCTTCCACTATATTTTGTATACACAATTAGGATGATCCCTATAAAGCTGAAGTTCGATACCATCACTTCTCTGCTCAAAACTTTTCCGTGGCTTTACATCCCAGTCATTACCATGGCTTACAAGGCCCCACACAGTCTGATCCCTGCCTACAGCGTTGGTCTCATTTCCTACAATTCTCTCCCTCGCTTGCTCCACTTACTCATCTCAGCCACATGGGATTGTTGCTGCTCTTTGACTGTGCCAAGCACACTCCTGCCCCATTCGCTTCTCCCCTTGTGCTAGAGCTCTTTCCCCAACATCTTCCCATGGTTTACCTTGGACTTCCTGCACAATGTCATTCCTCAGAGAGGCCTTCCTGGAGTACTCTATATAAAATAGCCCGCAAAGAGGGCTTCTCTTAAGGCCCCTTCTCATGACCCTATAGTTTCATCCTCTTCTTACCCACTTTATTGCTTTTCATAGCACTTGTTTGTTAGCTAGTTTATTTTCTACCTCCCTCAGCCCCACAGCACACAAGGTGAGCTCCATGAAAGGAGGGACTTCCTCTGTTTCATTCGGAGGCACTGGGGACCCAGCAATAGAATCTGGAACACAGTAGGTGCTCAACAAATATTGGTAAGTGAAAGAATAAAGGAATGAATCCAATTTTGGTGAGAGATGCTTCTGAGTATTATGGGTTCCCACAACAATAATAGATTTATATCTAAGGTCCTTATTTGAGCTTAGTTCTCAAACCAAGCAACTGTTTTCCCAGTGGTAAATACTCCCCTGAACAGAAACGCAATGGCCATGCATTCATCCAGGTCATTCAGCCTTGCTTGGTGTCTCACTTCCTGATCCCCTTATTGCACTTCTTATTAGTGCAGCCATTATCTCACCTTTTGCAGGCCAGATCAGACATGCCTTGTTTTATTTGATGAATTGTAAATCGATAGTCATCTCACACAGCAGTTCCCAACCTTTTTGGCACCAGGGACTGGTTTCATGTGAGACAGCTTTTCCACAGACTGGGGTTGGTGGGGCGATCTTTTTGGGATGATTCAAGTGCATTGGGTTTATTGTGCACTTTATTTCTATTATTATTACATTATAATATATAATGAAATAATTATACAACTCACCATAATGTAGCATCAGTGGGACCCCAGTCCCACCTGGGGGTGATGGGAGACAGTGACAGATCATCAGGCATTAGATTCTCATAAGGAGCGGGCAACCTAGATCCTGCACATGCACAGTTCACAACAGAGTTTGCGCTCCATGAGATTCTAATGTGGCAGCTGATCTGACAGGAGTCGGAGCTCATGCAGTAATGCAATTGAAGGGGAGTGGCTGTAAACACAGAAGAAGCTTTGCTCGCTCACCCACCACTCTCCTCCTACTGTGTAGCCCAGTTCCTAACAGGCCATGGACTGGTATCAGCTGATGGCCCAGGGGTGGGGGATACCTGTTCTAACTAATCCTACATGTGTTGCTTTGCTCATGGCTCCTGCTTACAGCACCTTGAGTTGCTTAAAACTAGATAAACAATCTCTGTTAAGGAAGTCCAGCTTTCCTTGTGACTATCCGGTTGTCCTTCTCTTTAATAGTATGCACACATTCCCTTCAGAAATTCAGGGAGGATCCCTGGCATTTGTGTTTGGGCATTGGAATTCACACGAATTTCCCTGTCCAGGTTGGGTGCTCACAGCCATGAGGAGTTGCTAAGTAAACATCTGCTCTCTGCCGGGCCCTCTGAGGTCAGGCACAGCCATCAACAGTGGCTGCATGCCTCTCATGCTTCTGAGTTACGTTTGTCCTGCTTCTGAGAAGATCAGCCACTTCATAATGAACCAATTAATACAATCGCTAGGTGCCCTCCTGTAGTACCTCTGTGAGGTTTGAAGGACTTGCCCTGATGAACCTCCACTTCCCTGTAATTCCCTATAAGATCTGCAGCACAAAGCTGTGAAGGTGCTGGTCAGGGGTGGAATGCAACTGATGCTGTCACCAGACTCTAATCCCAATATCTCCCAGATATTCCACAGATACCACATTCTAACCAGAATAATCTGCATAATCTAAAGGGTTTATGGTATGTGGCTGTGGGACTGGACCAATATGAGCCCACAGAAGCCTGCATACTTGGAACCACTTGGTGGGATCAATGTCATTAGGAGACACAACTATAAATGCTGTCATTCAACCCAGCTTGAATGAAGAACAAAGAACATGCTCCAGGAGGATAAAGAACAGAGCATCTCCTTGGTAAGTATTCTAAATATATAATATAAGTATCATGAATTCTGATTAGTTGTAAGATAAAGCTAAAAAATCTTTTTTACATGAACATAGAAAAGTATAATGGCCGTTGCGAACTATCTGTCAGAATTATGCAAATTATTTAGAATTTATTAAAGGCTGTGTGACCCATTTTCTTTTTGTTGTTGTTGTTGTTTTGTTTTTATTGCATGGCAGAGTCTAGGCTCAAATGTCACTTCTTCAGAGAGGCTTTCCCTGACCATCCTAGGCAAAGGTCTTCCCTGTTATTTTCTGTCCTGTACACTGTTTGTGTCTTTAATAGCATGTATTGTAAGCTATAACTATACATTTGTTTTCTTGTTTCTTACCTGTGTTCCTGACAAGATTAGAAACTCCACAAAGGCAACAGAACATGTTTATTTTATTCACCCTTATATACTCAGGAACAGGTACCATACCTGGCCCATGAAGCACTTAAAAATATTAATTGAATGAATGATTTAGTGACAGTCTTTCAACAAATATCCCTAAACAAAAATGACTAAATCAAGATAAAGTATCATCATTATCAACAGTGAAATTGATATCACTGCTGTCAATATCAATTTCAAAAGTCTAAATTATTTTGAAAGAGGCAGTTGACTAATGCAATCTAAGAGTTAAAACAGGTTAATTCTTGAAAGGTCTGTTATTCTAACTGGTCAAATAATATTTTGTGTTCTAGAATTTTACATTCATGTAATACTGATTTATCAAAGTTTGTAAACTTTGCCAAGCTTTACCCAGAGAGGACAAGAGCAGTGAGGATGTTGGCTTAACTAGATCCAGGAGTGTGAGCTAATGTTAGATTAGAGGTCAATTAATGGATGACTCTACCTGCCAGATTAGGACATCAAGCTTCATTCAATTCAGTTCCACAAATTTTTATCAATGACTTATAGTACTCCAGATGACATGAATTAAATAGGGTTCTATAGTCAATAAACTCAGTCTATCAGAGAGAGACAAACTTGACAATTTTGACAATCACTCAAATAGAAGCATGGACACCGTGATTTAGTCACTCAGAAGAGAGGCAGCTTGCTTCCCTGGTACGCTGGGGAAGACTTGCCAAATGATATGATTTCCACCTTAGGGCCTTGGCACCTGCTGTTCCCTCTCCTAGAATAGACTATGGCCCCAGATTTTCCAGATCACCTCATAACACTTCAGGTTACCTCCTCCATCGCTATTTATCTATCTGGTTTCTTCTTGGCACTTACCATTATCTGCAATTATCTAGATATTTCCTTTTTACTTGTTTATTGTCTATCTTACCCCTCAAGAATATAAGCTCTGTGAGAGCAGAGACTTGGTCTTTGTGCATTAGGGGTTTATGAAAACCTAGAAATGTGACTGAGACATGGTAGGAAATGGAGATGTCTATGGAGTCACCGAGGGGCTCACAGCAATAGGGAGTCATTGGAACTTCTCCATTGCAAATGATGTGACAGAATTGCTTTGGAAAAATCATCCTGGCAATGAGGTTTGTCAGAATGATTGGATGGGGAGACAGCCAATGAATGGGGAGACACAGAATTGGGGTAAGAGAAACATTTAGAAGAAACCTATAGTAACTTAGATGTGAGTGATATAAGTAAGGATATGAGTTGTGGTAGGAAGCATGAAAAGGGAGGTTGAATTCAAGACATAAGTTGAAAGAAGAAACTGCACTCACACTGGCCTTCTTATGAATCCTAAGGCAGGCCTAGCCCCATCCTGCTCAGCTTTTGTAGTTGTTCCTTCTTCTTGGACCCTTTTCCCCCAGATCTTTGCATTTTATTTAGATCTCTGCTCATGTGTCACCTTATTAAAAATTTTTTTTCCCGACCACCTTATCTTAAAAGCATCCTCCCCACCCATGCCCTGATTTTGCTTTTCTTCCAGGCGCATTCACCTCCTGCCATTACATTGTTTACACTGCATTACACATTACATATAAGCTCCCTGAAGCCAGGAGGGCAAAAACTCATTCTACCTTGTTTGCTACTCTATTTTCAATGAATGGCATATAACAGGAGCTCAACACATGTTTGTTGAACTAATTGATACACAAATTAGATTAGATATAAATATGGTTAATAAGAGAAATGGTCAAGGGAGACCTTGGGTCATTAGGAAATTAAAATAACAGAAATAGGGAGCTTGGTAGGAATTACAGGTCCATGAGAAAAGCTCTTCATTAGGACAGATTCAGCTAAGCCTCTATTTTGCAGCATCAGTGTCTGAAACATAGCAGGCCCTCAATTAATCTAAAGTGAATAAAAGAATATCTTATTTGCCCTTGCAATTACTGTATGTCAGGAAATTAATAAAAATTACATCCTCAATGAATAATTTTCCTTCTTCAGATATTTTACTAATGCATATTGGTTTTACTAGTGAGGCTTTGCTAGATTTAACTAAGCCATCCGTACCACAAATTCTTTTAAACTACTGCCTTTAGGGTTTCCTTGGGGAGTACAATTAACATCTTAACTTATAACAATCTAGTTTGGATTAATAATGCCCTGATTTCAATAGTACGTAAAAGCTTTGCTTCTCTGGAGTGTAATTCCTTCACTCTCTTTTGTGCTGTTATTGCCATGCAAATTACGTCTTATATATTATATGCCCATCACATAGATTTTAATTATTGTTTCATGCAGTTGTCTTTTAAATCAGATAGAAGAAAAAGGAGTTACAACCATAAAATACCATCTTTCATATTTACTATATACTTATCTTTACCAGTACACTCTATTTCTTTATGTAGATTTGAGTTACTGTCCAGTGTGCTTCCATTTCAGTCTGAAGGACTTCATTTAGTATTTATTTTCTGTATGACATATTTGCTAGTTTTCAGTCACGTCTGTGTGAAGAGACCACCAAACAGGCTTTGTGTGAGCAACAAGGCTGTTTATTTCACCTGGGTGCAGGCGGGCTGAGTCTGAAAACAGTCAGCGAAGGGAGATAGGGGTGGGGCCGTTTTGTAGGATTTGGACGGGTAAAGGAAGATTAGTCAAAGGGGATTGTTCTTTGTTGGGCAGGGGCGGGAGTCACAAGGTGTTCAGTGGGGGAGCTTTTGAGCCAGGACGAGCCAGGAGAAGGAATTTCACAAGATAATATCATCAGTTAAGGCAGAAACAGGCCATTTTCACTTCTTTTGTGGTTCTTCAGTTGCTTCAGACCATCTGGATGTGTATGTGCAGGGCACAGGGGATATGATGGCTTAGCTTGGGCTCAGAGGCCTGACATTCATGTCTTCTTATATTAATAAGAAAAATAAAATGAAATAGTGGTAAAGTGTTGGGGCGGTGTAAATTTTTTGGGGGTGGCATGGAGAGATAATGGGCGATGTTTCTCAGGGCTGCTTCAAGCAGGATTAGGGGCAGTGTGGGAAACTAGAGTGGGAGAGGTTAAGTTGAAGGAGGATTTTGTGGTAAGGGGTGATATTGTGGAGTTGTTAGAAAGAGCATTTGTCATATAGAATGATTGGTGATGGCCTGTATATGGTTTTGGATGAATTGAGAAACTAAACAGAAGACACAAAGTGCGAATTAAGAGAAGGAGAAAAACAGGTATTAAAGGACTAAGAATTGGGAGGACCCAGGACATCCAATTAGAGAATGCCCAAGGGGTTCAGTGTAATTACTTGCTTGGTTGGTGAGTTTTTAGGCTCTATCCAAGTTTTTGGGGTGCAGTTCAAGTTGGGCTGGTGTCTCGGATGAGACTGGGGCCTAATAAAAAGGTGTGTCTATACAGGAGCTCAGATGGGCTGTATCCTGTAGCATTCCAAGAACAGGCCCGAATTCTGAGAAGGGAAAGTGGTAAAAGTATTGTCCAGTCCTTTTTAAGTTGGTGGCTGAGCTTGGTGAGGTGCTTTTTTTAAAAGACCATTTGTTCACTGAATACCAAGAGCCTGAGAAACTGCTTCGGTGATTTGACTAATAAAAGCCGGTCTGTTATCGGACTGTATAGAGGTGGGGAGGCCAAACCTAAGAATTATGTCTGACAGAAGGGAAGAAATGACCACAGTGGCCTTCTCAGACCCTGTGGGAAACGCCTGTACTCATCCAGTGAAAGTGTCTACCTAGACCAAGAGGTATTTTAGTTTCCTGACTCAGGGCATGTGAGTAAAGTCAATTTGCCAGTCCTGGGAAGGGGCAAATCCCTGAGCTTGATGTGTAGGAAAGGGAGGCGGCCTGAACAATCCTTGAGGGGTAGTAGAATAGCAGATGGAACACTGAGAAGTGATTTCCTTGAGGATAGATTCCCACAATGGAAAGAAAATGAGAGGTTCTAAGAGTCGGGCTAGCGGCTTGTAACCTACATGGAAGAGGTTAGGAAATGATGACAGAATAGAATGGGCCTGTGAGGCTGGAAGGAGATATTTTCCTTGGTCTAAGAACCATTTGCCTTGTGTGGGAAGAGATTGATAGGTGGAAGTTTTAGTTGGGGAGTAGGTGGGAGTGGCCAGATGAGAAGAAGAAAAACTGCTGTGAGGGATAGAAGTTGGAATGCTAGCTGCTTTTTTAGCTACCTTATCAGCGTAAGCATTGTCCTGAGCGGTGGGATCTGACACCTTTTGATAGCTGCTTTTTTAGCTACTTTATCAGCAGAAGCATTGCCCTGAGCCATGGATCTGATGCCTTTTGATGACCTTTGCAGTGAATGACTCCAGCTTCCTTTGGAAGTAAAGCAGCTTTGAGAAGCATTTTTATTAAAGAGGGATTAATCATGGAGCACCCTTGAGTAGTGAGGAAACCTCTTTCAGCCCATATAACAGCGTGGTGGTGCAGGATATGGAAGGCATATTTAGAGTCAGTATAAATATTGACATGTAGTCCCTTTGCAAGAGTGAGGGCCCAAGTTAAGGCAATGAGTTCAGCTTGCTGAGAGGTAGTGGAAGGGGGCAGAGCGGCAGCCTCAATCATACATGTGGAAGATACTATAGCATAGCCTGCCTTTGCTGGTGAGTGGCAATTAGGCCTGGTGGAACTGCCATCAATAAACCAAGTGTGATCAGGGTGAGGAAGAGGAAAGAATATGGGGAAATGGAGTGAATGTCAGGTGGATCAGAGAGATACAGTCATGGGGGTCAGGTGTGATATCAGGAATAATGTGGGAGGCTGGATTGAAGTCCAGGCCAGGAACAATGGTAATTGTGGAAGACTCAACAAAGAGTGAGTATAGCTGAAGAAGCCAGGGAGCAGAAAGTATATGCACCAGGTGGGAGGAAGAAAATAGATTTTGGAAGTTATGGGAACTGTAGAGAGTGAGTTGAGCATAGTTTATGATTTTGAGGGCCTCTAAAAGCATTAAAGCAGCGGCAGCCACTGCATGCAGACATGAAGGCTAGGCTAAACCAGTAAGGTCAAGTTGGACAGAAAGGCTACAGGGCACGGTCCCGACTCTTGGGTAAGAATTCTGACCACACTAACCATGCCTAGGAAAGGAAAGGAGTTGTTGTTCTGTAGAAGGGATTGGGGTTTGGGAGATTAGTCAGACACGATCAGCAGGGAGAGCACATGTGTTTTTATAAGAATTATGCTGAGATAGGTAACAGATGAGGAAGAAAGTTGGGCTTGACTGAAGTAATGGGGGCTATCTGTGAAGCCTTGTAGCAGTACAGCCCAGGTAATTTGCTGAGCCTGATGGGTGTCAGGGTCAGTCCAAGTGAAAGCGAAGAGAGGCTGGGATGAAGGGTGCAAAGGAATAGTAAAGAAAGCATGTTTGAGATCCAGAACAGACGAATGGGCTGTGGAGGGAGGTATTGAGGATAGGAGAGTATATGGGTTTGTCACCATGAGGTGGATAGGTAAAACAATTTGGTTGATAAGGTGCAGATCCTGAACTAAACCTGTAAGGCTTGTCCGGTTTTTGGACAGGTAAAATGGGGAATTGTAAGGAGAGTTTATAGGCTTTAAAAGGCCATGCTGTAACAGGGGAGTGATAACAGGCTTTAATCCTTTTAAAGCATGCTGTGGGATGGGATACTGGCGTTGAGTGGGGTGAGGGTGATTAGGTTTTAATGGGATGGTAAGGGGTGCATCATCCATTGCCAAGGAGGGAGTAGAGGTGTCCTATACTTGTACGTTAAGGTGGGGGGATACGAGAGGAAGACACGAAGGAGGCTTTGGGTTGGGAAGAAGGGTGGCAATGAGATGTGGCTGTAGTCCAGGAATAATAAGGGAAGCAGATAATTTGGTTAAAATGTCTCGGCCTAATAAGGGAACTGGGCAGGTGGGGTTAAATAAAAAGGAATGTATAAAAGAATATTGTCCAAGTTGGCACCAGAGTTGGGGAGTTTTAAGAGGTTTAGAAGCCTGGCCATCAATACCCACAACAATTATGGGGGCAAGGGTAACAGTCCTTGAAAAGAAGGTAATGTGGAGTTGGTAGCCTCAGTATTGATTAAGAAGGGGACAGACTTACCCTCCACTGTAAAAGTTACCCAAAGCATCTGTGATGGTCCTGTAGGCTTCTGAGGTGATCGGGCAGTATCAGTCTTCAGCTGCTAAGCTGAGAAGATCTGGGAAGGAGTCAGTCAGAGAGCCTTAGGCCAGAGTTCCAGGGGCTCTGGGAGTGGCTGCCAGGCGAGTTGAACAGTCCGATTTTTAGTGGGGGTTCAGCACAGATGGGACACAGCTTAGTAGGAGTCCTGGGCTGCAGGCATTCCTTGGCCCAGTGGCCAGATTTCTGGCACTTGTAGCAAGCTCCTGGGGGAAGAGGTTTTGGAGGAACCCCTGGCAGCTGTGGTTCAGGTGTTTGGTGTTCTTGTGTGCTGGAGATGTGGCTGGGGTTTGTCTCACAGTGGAGGCAAGGAATTGCAACTCAGAAATACATTGCTACTTGGCTGCCTCTACTTTATTATTGTACACCTTGAAGGCGAGGTTAATTAAGTCCTGTTGTGGGGTTTGAGGGCTGGAATTTAATTTTTGGAGCTTTTTCTAATGTTGGGAGTGGGTTGGGTAATAAAATGCATGTTGAGAATAAGATGGCCTTCTGGCCCTTCTGGGTCTAGGGCGGTAAAGCATCTAAGGGTTGTTGCCAAATGGGCCATGGACTGGGCTGGGTTTTTATATTTGATGAAAAAGAGCCTAAACGCTATCTGATTTGGGAGAGGTCGGATAAAGAAAAGAGAGCATTAATGTTGACTATGCCTTTAGCTCCAGCCACCTTTTTTTTTTTTTTTTTTGAGATGGAGTCTTGCTCTGCCACCCAGGCTGGAGTGCAGTGGCACGATCTCGGCTCACTGCAAGCTCTGCCTTCCAGGTTCACTCCATTCTCCTGCTTCAGCCTCCCAAGTAGCTGGGACTACAGGCACCTGCCACCATGCCTGGCTAAGTTTTTGTATTTTTAGTAGAGTTGGGGTTTCACCGTGTTAGTCAGCATGGTCTCAATCTCCTGACCTTGTTATCTGCCTGCCTCAGCCTCCCAAAGTGCTGGGATTACAGGTCTGACTCACTGCACCTGGCCAGCTCCAGCCACCTTTTTAAGAGGAAATTGCTGGGCAGGTGGGGGAGAGCTAGTTGCGGAAGGAAACTGTAAGCCGGACCAGGCGTGAGGAGGGGAGGTGCTAAAAGGATTATAGGGTGGGGGAGCGGAGGCTGAGGAAAAATTAGGACCTGGCTTGGCCTGGTGAGGAGCAGCCTGGGGAGGAGGGGAGAGGTCAGATGGGTCTGTAGAAAAGGAAGATCAGAAAGTTTCAGCAACGCTTGGGGTTGGGACTGAGGGGACAGGCGGGAGGGAAAGAAGGATTTGGGACAAGCTGCATTGGGAACAGAGACTAGGGAGGAACTGATGTGTAAAAAAATGCCTGGACGTCAGGCATCTCAGACCGTTTGCCCATTTTATGACAAGAATTATCTAGATCTTATAGGATGGAAAAATTGAAAGTGCCATTATCTGACTATTGGAACTACTGTCAAGTTTGTATCGGGCCCAAGTGGCATTGCAGTAGAAAATAAGATGCTTAGATTTTAGGTCAGGTGAGAGTTGAAGAGGTTTTAAGTTCTTGAGAACACAGGCTAAGGGAGAAGAAGGAGGAATGGAGGGTGGAAGGTTGCCCATAGCGAAGGAGGCAAGTTTAAAGAGAAGGGTAGAGACATGGAGAGAAGGGGTGGGGGATGCTTGCCTCCCAGGAAAGTGGAGAAGGGGTGGGGAGAGACACAGAGAGAAGGGGTGGGGGGTGCTTGCCCCCCAGGAAAGTGGAGAAGGGGTAGAGACACGGAGAGAAGGGGTGGGGTGAGCAGCCCTGGGCTGCAATGTGGGTGAGCAGCCAAAGCAGGCATCCCTGCAATTGACTTGCCACCAAGGGAATGTGGGTGAATGACCAAGGCAGGCATCCCTGCAGTGATCAGACACCAATTAAATGTGGGTGAATAATCAGGCAGGTGTCCCCGCAATGATTAAACACCAAGGGAAGACTGCCTTCCCGAGTCTGTGACCGGTGCCGGAGTTTTGGGTCCATGGACAAAACGTGTCTCCTTTGTCTCTACCAGAAAAGGAAAGGAACTGAAATTAAGAGAAGGGAGAAATTGAAGTGTGGCGCCAAGATTGAAAGGAGAAAGAGGTTGAGGGATAATGAGAGAGGTTGGAGAAGAGAGTAAAAAGAGGCCGCTTACCTGATTTAAAATTGGTGAGCTGTTCCTTGGGCTGGTTAGTCTGAGGACCAGAGGTCGTAGGTGGATCTTTCTCACGGAGCAAAGAGCAGGAGGACAGGGGATTGGTCTCCCAAGGGAGGTCCCCTGATCCGAGTCACGGCACCAAATTTCACTCACGTCCATGTGAAGGGACCACCAAACAGGCTTTGTGTGAGCAACAAGGCTGTTTATTTCACCTGGGTACAGGTGGGCTGAGTCCGAAAAGAGAGTCAGCGAAGGGAGATAGGGATGGGGCCGTTTTATAGGATTTGGGCAGGTAAAGGAAAATTAGTCAAAGGGGGGTTGTTCTCTGGTGGGCAGGGATGGGGGTCACAAGGTGCTCAGTGGGGGAGCTTTTGAGCCAGGATGAGCCAGGAGAAGGAATTTCACAAGATAATATCATCAGTTAAGGCAGGAACAGGCCATTTTCACTTCTTTTGTGGTGGAATGTCATCAGCTAAGGCAGGAACAGGCCATTTTCACTTCTTTTGTGATTCTTCAGTTACTTCAGGCCGTCTGGATGTGCAGGTCACAGGGGATATGATGGCTTAGCTTGGGCTCAGAGGCCTGACACTAGTGACGAATTCTTTCAGTTTTTAAAATCTGGGAATATCTTAATTTCTCCACTTTTGAAGGATGTTGAATTCTTGGTTGGCAGTCTTTCTTTCAGAACTTTGACTATGATATCCTACTGCTTTTTGGGCCCCATGGTTCCTTATAAGAAATCAGCTGTTCATCTAATTGAGAATCCCTTATACATGATTAGTCATTTATCTCTTGCTGCTTTCAAGATCCTGTCTTTGTCTCAGCTTTTAGCAATTTAATTATGATCTGTCTAGGTGTGAATCATTTTTAGCTTATCCTACTTGGAAGGACAAGCTATTTATCCTGTTTTTGTTTTGTTTTTAGCATCTGGGATGTGTACATTAAAGTTTTTGTCAAATTTGGGAAGTTTTCAGCCATTATTTTTTCATATATTCTTTCTGTTCTTTTTTCTCCTCTCCTTCTGAAACTCTCATTATTCGTATTTTGGGATGCTTGATGGTGTCTCACAGGTCTCTGAGGCTCTGTTCATATTCTTTATTCTTTTTTCTTTGTTTTCCTCAGACTGGATAGTCTCAATTGACCTCTTAAAGCACAGCAATTCTGTCTTCTGCCTGCCCATATATGTTGTTGAACTACTCTAGTGATTTTTAAATTTCAGTTATTGTATTTTTCTTCTTAAAAAATTTCTGACTTTTAAGTTCAGGGGTACATGTGCAGGATGTGCAAGTTTGTTACATAGGTACATATGTGCCGTGGTGGTTTGCTGCACAGATCAACCCATTGCCCAGGCATTAAGCTCAGCATTCATTTGCTATTCTTCCTGATGCTCTCCCTCCTCCCATCCCACATCCTCTGACAGGCCCCAGCGTGTGTTGTTCCACATCCATGTGTCCATGTTTTCTCATTATTCAGCTCCCACTGAAAAATGAGAACATGTGGTATTTGGGTTTCTGTTCCTGCATTAGTTTGCTAAGGATAATGGGCTTCAACTCCAACCATGTCCCTGCAAAGGACATCATCTCATTCCTTTTTATGGCTGCATAGTTTCCATGGTGTATATGTACCACGTTTTTTTTTCATCCAGCATATCACTGCTGCCCATTTAGGTTGATTCCATGTCTTTGCTATTGTGAATAGTGCTGCAGTGAACATACATGTCCATGTATCTTTATAATAGGACAATTTATAGTCCTTTAGATATATACCCAGTAATGAGATTGCTGAGTCAAATGGTATTTCTGGCTCTAGGTCTTTGCGGAATTGTCACACTGTCTTCCACAATGGTTGAACTGATTTACATTCCCACTAACAGTGTAAAAATGTTCCTTTTTCTCCACATATTGCCAGCATCTGTTGCTTTTTGACTTTTTAATAATATCCATTCTGACTGGTGTGAGATGATATCTCATTGTGGTTTTGATTTGCATTTCTCTAATGATCAGTGATGAGCTTTTTCTCATATGTTTGTTGGCTGCATGTACGCCTTCTTTTGAAAAGTGTTCATGTCCTTTGCCCACTTTTTAATGGGGTTGTTTTTGTCTTGTAAATTTGTTTAAATTCTTTATAGATGCTGAATATTTGACCTTTGCCAGATAGACAGATTGTAAAATTTTCTCCCACTCAGTATGTTATCTGTTTATTCTGTTGATAGTTTCTTTTGCTGTGCAGAAGTTCTTTAGTTTAAACAGATTCCATTTGTCAATTTTTGCTTTTGTTGCAATTGCTTTTGATGTCTTTGTCATGAAATCTTTGTCTGTGCCCATGTCCTGAATGGTATTGCCTAGGTTTTCTTCTAGGGTTTTTATAGTTTTGGGTTTTGTATTTAAGTCTTTAGTCCATTCTGAGTTGATTTTTGTATATGGTGTAAGAGAGGTATCCAGTTTCAATTTTCTGCATATAGTCAAGTAGTTCTCCCAGCATCATTTATTAAATAGGGAGTCCTTTCTCCATTGCTTGTTTTTGTCAGGTTTGTCAAAGATCAGATGGTTGTAGGTGTGCAGTCTTATTTCTGGGTTCTCTATTCTGTTCCATTGGTCTATGTGTCTGTTTTTATACTGGTATCTGCTGTTTTGGTTACTGTAGCCTTGTAGTATAGTTTGAAGTCAGGTAACAGGCTTTGTTCTTTTGCTTAGGATTGCCTTGGCTATTTGGGCCCTTTTTTGGCTCCATATAAATTTTTAAATAGTTTTTTCTAATTCTGTGAGGAATGTGAAATGGTAGTTTAATGGGAATAGCATTGAATGTATAAATTGCTTTGGGCAGTATTGTCATTTTCACGATATTGATTCTTCCTATCCATGAGCATGGAATGTTTTTCCATTTATTTGTGTCATCTCTGATTTCTTTGAGCAGTGGTTTGTAGTTCTCCTTGAAGAAGTCCTTCATTTCCCTTGTTGGCTGTATTCCTAGTTATTTTATTCTTTTTGTGGCAATTGTGAATGACAGTTCATTCGTGATTTGGCTCTTGGCATATAGGAATGCTAGCAATTTTTGCACATTGATTTTGTATTCTGAGATTTTGCTGAAGTTGCTTATCAGCTTAAGAAGCTTTTGGGCTGAGACGAGGGGTTTTTCTAGATATAGGATCATGCCATCTGCAAACAAAGATAGCTTAACTTCCTGTCTTATATAAAAACAGTTTATTTCTTTCTCTCGCCTAATTGCCCTGGCCAGAAATTCCAGTACTTTGTTGAATAGGAGTGGTGAGAGAGGGCAAACTTACCTTGTGCTGGTTTTCAAGTGGAATGCTTCTGGCTTTTTTCCATTCAGCATGATATTGGCTGTGGGTTTGTCATATATGGCTGTTATTATTTTGACATATGTTCCTTCAATACCTAATATGTATTTAACATGAAGCAGTGTTGAATTTTATTGAAGGCCTTTTCTTCATCTATTGAGATGATCATGTGGTTTTTGTCTTAGTTCTGTTTATGTGATGAGTTACATTTATTGATTTGTGTATGTTGAACTAGACTTGCATCCCAAGGATGAAGCCTACTTGCTTGTGGTGGAAAGCTTTTTGATGTGCTGTTGGATTTGGTTTGCCAGTATTTTATTGAGGATTTTTGCATTGATGTTCATCAAGGATATTGGCCAGAAGTTTTCTTTTTTTTCTTGTATCTCTGCCAGATTTTGGTATCAGGATGATGCTGGCCTCATAGCATGAGTTAGGGAGGAGTCTCTCCTTTTCAATTTTTTTGAATAGTTTCAGTAGGAATTGTACCAGCTCTTATCTGTGCCTCTGGTAGAATTCAGCTGTGAATTCATCTGGCCCTGGGCTTTCATTTATTGGTAGGCTATTTATTACTGCTTCAATTTTGGAACTCATTATTGGTCGGTTCAGGGGTTCAGTTTCTTCCTGGTTCAGTCTTGGGAGGGTGTATGTGTCCAGGAACTTATCTGTTTCTTCTAGATTTTCTAGTTTCTGTGCATAGAGGTTTTTACAGTACTCTCTGATGGTTGTTTGTATTTCTGTGGGGTCAGTGCTAGTATTCCCCTTATCATTTCTGATTGTGTTTATTTGAATTTTCTCTCTTTTCTTCTTTATTAGTCTAGCTAGTGGTCTATTTTATTAATTTTTTCAAAAAACCAGCTCCTGGATTCATTGATTTTTTTGAAGGGTTTTTCGTGTCTCTATCTCCTTCAGTTCAGCTCTGATCTTGGTTATTTCTTATCTTCTGCTAGCTTTGGGGTGTGTTTGCTCTTTGTTCTCTGGCTTTTTAACTGTGATGTTAGGTTGTTAATTTGAGATCTTTCTAGCTTCTTTATGTGGGCATTTAGTGCTATAAATTTCCCTCTTAATGCTGCTTTAGGTGTGTCCCAAAGATTCTGGTACATTGTATCTTTGTTCTTATTAGTTTCAAAGAACTTGATTTCTGCCTTAATTTCATTATTTACCCAAATGTCCCTCAGGAGCAGGTTGTTCAATTTCCATGTAGTTGTATGGTTTTGAGTGAATTTCTTTTTTTTTTTCTTTTTTTTTTTTTTTTGAGATGGAGTTTTGCTCTTGTGCCCAGGCTGGAGTGCATTGGTGCAATCTCGGCTCACCGCAACCTCCTCCTCCCGGGTTCAAGCAATTCTCCTGCCTCAGCCTCTCCAAGTAGCTGGAATTATAGTCATGTGCCACCACTCCCAGCTAATTTTGTATTTTTAGTAGAGACGGGTTTCTCCATGTTGGACAGGCTGATCTTGAACTTCTGACCTCAGGTGATCTGCCCGCCTTGGACCTCAGGTGACCCACCCGCCTTGGACTCCCAAAGTGCTGGGATTACAGATGTGAGCCACCACACCTGGCCTGTGAATTTCTTAATCTTGAGTTCTAATTTAATTGTGCTGTCATCTGAGAGACTGTTATGATTTCAGTACTTTTGCATTTGCTGAGGAGTATTTTACTTCTGATTATGTGATCAATTTTAGAGTAAGTGCCATGTGGCAAGAAGGAGGATGTATGTTCTGTTGTTTTTGGGTGGAGAGTTCTATAGATATCTATCAGGTCCACTTGATCCAGAGCTGAGTTCAGTTCCTGGATATCTTTGTCAATTTTCTGTCCTGATGATATGTCTAATATTGTCAGTGGGGTGTTAAATTCTCTCACTATTATTTTGTGAGAGTCTAAGTCTCTTTGAAGATCTCTAAGAACTTGCTTTATAAATCTGGGTGCTCCTATTGGAGATATATATATATACACACACACATATACATATATATGTATAATACATATACATATATATGTAATATATATACATATATATGTATATATATTACATATATATAATACATATTATTATATGTACATATAATAATATGTACATATTATTATATGTACATATAATAATATGTACATATATAGTACATATTATATTATACATATATTACATATGTATTATACATATATATGTATATATATTAGCTCTTCTTGTTGAATTGAACCCTTTACCATATGTAATGCCCTTCTTTGTCTTTTTTTATCTTTGTTGTTTTCAAGTCTGTTTTGTCAGAAAATAGAACTGCAATCCCTACTTTTTTTCTGTTTTCCATTTGCTTGGTAAATTTTCCTCCACTCCTTTATTTTGAGCCTGTATGTGTCTTTGCATGTGAGATGGGTCTCTTGAAAACAACATACCAATGAATCTTGGTTCTTTATCCAGCTTGCTATTCTGTGTCTTTTAATTAGGATATTTAGTCCATTTACATTTAAGCTTAGTATTGTTATGTGTGGCTTTAATCCTGCCATCATAATGCTTTGCAGACTTGTTTATGTGATTGCTTCAGAGTGTCACTGGTCTGTATACTTCAGTGTGGTTTTGTAGGGGATGATAACAGTTTTTCCTTTCCATATTCAGTGCTTTCTTCGGGAGCTCTTGTAAGGCAGGTCTGATGGTAAAAATTCCTGCAGCATTTGCGTGTCTGAAAAATATCTTATTTCTCCTTCACTTATGAAGCTTCATTTGGCTGGATATGAAATTCTGTGTTGGAAATTATTTTCTTTAAGAGTGTTGAATATTGCCCCCTAATCTCTTCTGGCTTGGAGGGTTTCTGCTGAGAGGTCCACTGTTAGTCTGATGGTCTTCCCTTTGTAGGTGACCTGGCCCTTCTCTCTGGCTGCCCTTAACATTTTTTATTTCATTTCAACCTTGGAGAATTTGATGATTATGAGTCTTGGTGATGATCTTCTTGTGGAGAATTTTACTGGGGTTCTCTGCATTTCCTGAATGTGAATGTTGGCCTGTCTTGCTAGGTTGGGAAAGGTCTCCTGGATGATATCCTGAAGTATGCTTTTCAAATTGATTCCATTCTCCCCGTCTCTTTCAGATACCCTAGTCAGTTGTAGATTAGGTCTCTTTACATAATCCCATACTTCTCGGAGGTTTTCTTCATTCCTTTCATTCTTTTTTTTATCTATTCTTGTCTGCTTGTCTTATTTCAGAAAGATAGTCTTTAAGCTCTGAGATTCTTTCCTCCATTTGGTCTGTTCTGCTGTTAATACTTGTGACTGCATTGTTAAGTTTTTATAGTGTGTTTTTCAACTCCATCAGGTCAGTTATGTTTCTATCTATTCTGGATATTATGGCTCCTGCTGCTTCCTACAGACACATTCAGGCTGGCAACAGGTCAGCTCCTGCATTGCTTTATCATGATTCTTAGCTCCTTTGCATTGGGTTACAACATGCTTCTTTAGCTCAGTGAAGTTCATTTTTATCCGCATTCTGAAGCCTACTTCTGTCATTTCAGCCATACCAGCCTCAGCCCAGTTCTGACCGCTTGCTGGAGAAGTGCTGCACTCATTTGGAGGAAAAGGGACACTCTGGCTTTTTGAGTTTTCAGCGTTTTTTTGTTGGTTCTTTCTCATCTTTGTGGGCTTATCTACTTTCGATCTTTGGAGTTGCTGACCTTTGGATAGGGTTTTTGGGGGCCTTTTTGTTTTTGTTGTTTGTTTGTTTGTTTTTCTTTTAACAGTCTGGCCAGTCTTTCATAGGCTGCTGCAGTTTTCTGTGGTTCCATTCTGGACCCTGGTCACCTTGGTTTTTCCCTTACCTGGAGGTATCACCAGTGAAGGCTGTGAAAAAGCAAAGATGGCAGCCTGCCCCTTCCTCTGGAAGGTCCTCCATCCCAGAGGGTACTGACCTGTTGCCAGCCTGAATGTGCCTGTAGGAAGTGGCTAGAGATCCCGGTCTTTCAGTCAGGAGGAATGGGATCAGAGATCTGCTTAAAGAAGCAGTTTGGCTGCTTTTTTATAGAGCAGCTGTGCTGTGTTGGGGATCCCTTCAGCCCCCAGTTGGTTTAGGTTCTGCAATATCCTCAGGCTGGACCAGCTGAGATGCCCAAACAGCCAAGGTGTTGGCCTGCCCCGCCACCCCAGGCTCCCCATCCCAGGGAGAAATTAGAACTCTGTCAGCCATAGAACATGGGCAGGGAAGGCCAAGTCCTCTGCTGGAGGGACCAACACCTTAGGAGAAGTGGATCAGGGTCCTGCTTGAAGAAGCAGTCTGACCATGCCTCAACAAAACAGCCATGTTGTGCTGGGAAGCTGCCTCTGCCCCTGTAGACTTGGACTCTCCAAAGCCTGCAGGCTAGAATGGCTGAGTCATCCAAACAACCAAGGTAGTGGCCCCCCTTCCTCCCCAGGCATTCCATCCCGGGAGAGATCAGATTCCTGCTTAAAGAAGCATTCTGGCCAGGCTCTGGCAAAGCAGTTGTGCTGTGCTGGGGAGACACATCCTCATCTGGACTGTCTGTACCCTCCAAAGCCCACAGTCTGGAATGTCCAAGTAGATCAAACAGCAGAGATGGCACCCGCCCCTCCCCCTAGGGGTTCAGTCTTGTATCAGGCAGGCTCCACCCTGTTGCTGGTGGCTTGCTGGAATTCCAAGCCAGTGGGTTTTATCTTGTGAGGTGCCGTGAAAGTGGGGCTCACAGACTGATGCTGCTCAGCCTCCTGGATTCAGCCCACTTCTTTGGGGTATGCACGGACCTCCTGATGTGCCTCGTTGCATACACCTTTATTAGAGATCCTGAGGCCAGAGTATGTAAAGCTCCTGGGTCTCTGTGTGTGCCTGAGCAGGCGCTCTGCCAAGACTCCATACAGCTCTGTGTGTTGAACCCAAGGCCCTGATGGTGTGGGCTCACAAAGGGATTCCCTGATCTGCGGGTTGCAAAGATCTGTGGGAAAAGCATGGTTTCCCAGGGTTGCACATTCACTCACCACTTCCCTTGGCTGGGGGTGGGGGTTCCCTTGACTCTGTGTCACTCCTAGGTGGGCTGTCACCCCGCCCTAGTTTTCTTTATTCTCTGTGCTTTGAGTTGTTTCCCTGATCAGTCCCAATGCGAGTATCTGGATATTTCAGTTAAAGGTGCTGTATTCACGCACCTCTTTCGTTCCTCTCTGTGAATGCCACAGACTGCAGCTGCCTCTAATCAGCCATCTTGTTCCCCTTTATTGTACTTTTCAACTCCAGAATTTCTATTTGTTTTCTTAAAAATAATTTTAATCTCTTTATCTGGTGAGACATTCTTCTCATACTTTCCTTTAGTTTAGACATAGTTTTCTTTAGTTTAGACATAGTTTTCTTTAGTTCTTTGAACATATTTAAAGTAGCTGACTTTGTCTAGTATTACAGTATCTGGCTTTCCAGGGATAGTTTTTATTGGCTGCTTTTTCCCTGTGAGCATAGGCTATATATTCTTGTTTCTTTGCATGTTTCATAATTTTTACAGACATTTCTAAAAACTAGACTTTTAAAAATATAATGTGGTAACTCTGGAACAGATTCCCATCTCCAGGATTTGTTGTTGCTGGTTTGTTTCTGAACTAATTCTGTAAAATTTGCATTCTTTTTCATATGTGGTTATTGATGTCTCTGCTCAGTTATCTTAGTGGTCAGGTAATGATTACACAGAAATTTATCAAATGCTTAGGACCAAGAAGTGTCGTAGTGTTTGGTCAGGGGGTCTATGTGAATATTTGAGATACATCTTCAAAATTCAGCCAGACAGTTTCCAACTCCGCCTTAGCCTTCACTTCCTGCTTGGGCAGAACCTCAATATCAATCAGAGGTGAGCGTTTAGGCCTTGTTAGTTCTTTCCTGAGTATGGGCACAGGCCTGGGCATGCACATAACCTTCTAGATTACCAGGAATATATCAAAGCTTTCCAGAGCTCCCTATGGACATTTCGCTACCCTGAATTTCTTTTTAAGATTTTTTATTAGCTTATTGTTTGACCCAACCGCTATCTACCACTTTGGGCAGCTATATTGTTTTCAACCAATGCTTCTAGGAAAAGACTCTCCACAGTAGACAGGTACTTTCCAAGTCAGTTCAAATAAAGACATCCTTGCAAGTGGAGTCTCCCAGGAACTACCAGACAGATCAAATAATGACAATTCTCTGGGAATGGGGCTTTGAAGGAGATCTAATCCCACTTAACCCCCTCCAGTGTCTTCCTGGATGCTGATTTTCACTGTACTTGTGGGCTGTTGGTTTTCAAGGCTGTTGTTGAGTTGTGGAGGGCGAAATGGGGATAGAGCAAGTTAAAATGTCATAAATATTGCTACCCTTACTGAGATTGAGCCATTTTTCCTTGAATAAACTTTCCTTGTATTGCTGCAAGCCTTTGCTTAATTTCCAATGTTCTGAAAAATTTGACTCTGACCATTTTTGTCAGTGTTCTCACTGCTTGTATAGAGATGATTTTCCACGATCCTCACTTATGCTTTTCACTGATACCCCTCCACAGATTCTTTCAATGGCATTTATCTTTTCCTTGACATCAACTCTTATTTTTCCAAACACTGAAAAATCTAAAGCCCCAAGTAGTTTATATGTGTTCTGTTTTCAAGAAGTGAGTTTTCTGAGGTAAATGTTTATTCTTATGAAAATCACCAGTAAAACAAGGCAATTAATGAATGTACAAACAGACAAGCCACAGAAAAGATAAATTGTTTGTGACTGTCTTCAACTTTCATCATTTGTTAATGTCTTTTTTCATCATTTGTTAATGTCTTTTTTCTTGTTTGTCTTAGTGCAGACCTGGTTAACCTGAAAATTCCTGGTTAGATTTTGACTGTGTGGGTCAGCTCCTCATCTCCCTGGGCCTGAGCAATTCTGGAAGAGAAAGAGACTGAGGTAGAGTTGGTCTTCAGCAGCTCCTTCACTGTTGGCCATCAGTGTTGTAATAATCAGCTTGAGCTGCCATCACAGATTGCCACAGATGGGGTGGCTTAAATGACAGAAATTTATTTTCTCACTGTTCTGGAATTCTGAGATCAAGTTGCTGGCAGGCTTGGTTTCTCCTGAGGCCCCTCTCTTTGGTTTGTTGGTGGCTTCCTTCTTCCTGTGTCCTCACAAAACCTTTCTTCTGTGTGTGCATGCTCCTGGTGTCTCTTCCTCTTCTTATAAGGACAATAGTCCTATTGGATTACAGCCCCACCCTTATGAACTCATGTAACTTTTTTTTTTTTTTTTTTTGAGATGGAGTCTCACTCTGTTGCCAGGCTGGAGTGAAGTAGCACGTTCTCATCTTACTGCAACCTTCGCCTCCTGGGTTCAAGTGATTCTCCTGCCTCAGCCTCCCTAGTAGCTGGGACTACAGGTGCACACCACCACGCCCAGCTAATTTTTGTATTTTTAGTAGAGACAGGGTTTCACCACATTGGCCAGGATGCTGGCCTCGATCTCTTGACCTCATGATCCACCCACCTCGGCCCCCGAAAGTGCTGGGATTACAGGCGTGAGCTACTGCACCCAGCCTGAACTCATGTAACCTTAATTATCTCCTTAAAGGCCTGATTTCCAAATACAGTCACTTTGGAGGTTAGAGCTTCAAAATATGAATTTGTGGGGAGGGACACAATTTAATTCATAAGAAATGTCTAATACACAGTAATTAAGTTCTCCATAAACACTCATTGATCATATGCATTCTCTTTGGCTCCTTGACCTTTACATTTCTGCACCATCCTTTTTTCTTCTTTTTCTTTTCTTTTCTTTTTTTTTTTTTTTTTTTGAGATGGAGTCTTGCTCTGTCACCCAGGCTGGCATGCAATGGCGTGATCTCTGCTCACTGCAACCTTCACCTCCTGGGTTCAAGCGATTCTCCTGCCTCAGCCTCCTGAGTAGCTGGAATTACAGGCACGCACCACAACACCCGGCTAATTTTTGTATTTTTTAGTAGAGATGGGGTTTCACCATGTTGGTCATGCTGGTCTTGAACTCCCAACCTCAGGTGATCCACCTACCTTGGCCTCCAAATGTGCTGGGATTACAGGCATGAGCCACCACACCCAGCCCATTTCTGCACCATCCTTATCCCTCTGCAAGCACCTCCCAAACTAGGTACTATGGCTTCTGGTCTACTGTGACAGCAGCACTATGCAGAGTTGCCAGACTAGAAATCCTGACAACACAGTTCAAATCCCTCCTCTGGTGTCAAAAAGCTCTATTGCCTTGGGCAAGTCAGTTAAACCACCAATTTTCTCTAGCTTTTGCATTTTTGAGTGGTTTGGCCCAATTATCTCACTGCTCTCTATTCCCTAGGCTCTTGATTTGTCACCAACTTCTACTACTAAAACATCCTTGCTTCATCCTCTGTGTAGCCATATCTAGGGGTCAGCTAGCAAAATATATCCTGATAATGCACTGACTAAATAGCTCTCCAGAGTAGTCTTCGTCTCTGCCAGATGTATTTCTGGAAATACTGTCCCTGTTGCTGCTGCTCAGGTAAGAGTTGCATTAGCATTGCTGGGTAGTTTAGCCCAGGAAGGAAACATGCAGTGAGAGAAAGGGCTGGTACGGGAGGTAAGTAAGGGTAGAGTGGAAGCTGGGAACTCATTCACGTATATTTGCTTAATCAACTTTTGCTAGGAATCTACTTGTTCCAAGCATTGTGCAAAGTGATGAACCAGAGCTCACATCAAGGGCTTCTCTGACCATAGGATTTGTATTTGGCATGAATTATAGTTGTAGAAAAAGATAAATGACCTGGGTTCAAGTTCTGAATTTGTTGTTTATTTCTCTGTGACAACAGGCAAGCCACTTACCTCTTCAAAGTCTTGGTTATTCCATTTTAAAAAGAAGGGATGGATCAAGTGTTTTTATGGTCAGTTCTCCCACTTTGGCTCTCACCTCCTAGAATTCTGTTTCACTGGGAGTTGGGTGTGGATCCTGCCCAAAGAAAAATCTGTATTTTTGAGCTTGTTTTCCGCATAAGGCTGCTCTGCAAAGAAGATGGAAGGAGAGAAGTGTACAAGTGGCAAACGTTTGGAGGGGGTGGAATTAACCCCACAGTTCATTCAGAAAACTTGGAAAGGAACCCTTAAGGGAACCAAGTATTTGCATTCTTATACTGTCCTTTGGGGGTGCTATTAAGGAATACCTCACAGATGATAGGAAATAACTTGTTTTAGCAGTGTAGACCAAGAAGGGTCCATTGTGGGTTATTAACCCTAAGGAGATTAGCCAGGTGTTAATAGTAAATGCAGACTCAAGGGACAAAACTATCATTTGCCCAGTGAAATAGACACTTTAGTCACATGTTTATGTGTTTTGGTGCAAGAACCATGTTTTGTTAACTTCTCTATTTCTCATACCTAGCAACACAGAGTAGAAACTAAATGGACATAATAGTCCTTGTTCTCCAAATGAAATTTTCTTCATGCCACCTGCTTAAAAATAGGGACAAAACCAAAATCAAATTTTAATACTGACAGTGTTCCCTAAATTGTTGAAGAACTAGATTTCATTATCTTCAACAAATTCAATAGAAGTTGTCCATACCTTTGAAGTTAGCAATTTAAGCCTTTGCCTCTCCAAGTCCCAATGGTACCTCTATGTTCAGGCTAACTTGGTCTCAGTGTCAGCCTTCATGGACAGCTTGGATGATACAGGCAAGGTGGTATATCACAGTGGATAAGGCTCGGGCTTCAGGCCAGGGCTAGATTTGAGTTCCGACTCTGCCACTCACAACCTTGTAACTTTGGCAAGGTGCTAATCTCACTAAGTCCAGTTTCCAAGTCTATGAAATGAGGATGATACTATTACCTACCTTATAGAGTCATTGTGAAGAATAATTTTTAAAATGCATTAAACTATACAGTGACTGGCATAAAATTTAAAGGCACAGAAATTGTGAGCTTTTTGAAGAACTGATAGTTTGAAGAACTGATGATAGTTATGGGTAGGAAGGAGAACTTTCTATTTCTTTTATTTTTTCAGGATCCATATAGCATAGCTATATTGTTATTATTAATTATTATTATTGTACTTTAAACCTGTATATTAACTTTATCAGGAGACTAGGATACATCTGAACCACAGCATGGATACTTGCTCAACCTGAGATGTCATTAATTGGTTTTCCAGATGTCATTTCAGAAAAGTCCCATAAACCACTGTCCTGTATTATTAGAGTGCTCACAAGGTTTAGAAGAAATCAAGTTAAAAAAAATGCAGTCAAAGAGATGCAGCAAAAATAAAACAAAATTAAAAGTCATCTCATACATTTGTATTTATAAATAGTACCATATTCTCTATGAAATAGTACTTAAAATCTTTGAGGATATATATGTAACTTCTTCAAAGCCATGACAAGAAATAAAACATACACAAATCCTCAATACTGATATAAATATTTTTAAAGTCTTTCCAAACCAGTGAATCTAAACACTACACTTCCTTCTATTTTTCCCACCCTCCCTCCTTCAAATGAACACTGTTGTTTTCTTTAGGTCCCAAAGGCACTTGAATTCATATACTGGTGATCAAAGACTAAAATTTCAAGAGCTCTTCCTCCCAAGTACTTAGAAATATTTGAAATAATTACATGCAGATAGACTCTCTGGAAGTTAGCTTTCCTTCGAGTAATTGGAAACAGTGAGTAGTTGGCATTTTAGAGTTTTTCAAAAGAGATATTAATCAGGGCAACTGTTGTATTCTTGGAGAAGGAAAATATGAGCTATGTGGTAGATAAATATTTTTGCCACAGTTATATCTAAAATAGGAAGATGACACTCCCAGGACTTGACAAAGCTTCATTGGATCAAATATGCAGCTCATAATCTCACTTTTTCTTGAGAATTTCAGGTTGAGAAGTGGCTGGATATCCATATTTGTTGAGATACTAAAGATTGAAGTCACAATAATGAGAATGAATTAGGCATCCGGGGATAATGAGGCATCCCAGCTGCTCTGAGATATTCACAGGGATTTTTGAGAGACCAGAGAGCTTCTCTGAAGTTTATACACCTGTTCAACTTCCTGTGTGTATTTCTTGAAGATCATTTATGCTCCAGATGCAAGATTCTCTCTTATTTTTCTGGAACTCCAGATCTCACCCTCCTTGTAACAGTTAGTGCTCTCGCAAGCATAACTCTAAAGTTTTCCTGAGGCTGGGGGATAAAAGCAAAACAGAATAAAGTTAGAGGCCTGAACAAATGAAATGGTCCTTCTATTTTCTTTCTGTATGTCAGCATAAAAATCCCCTGTGTGTCTCTTTCAAATATGTGATTATTTTTTAAAAACTTCCAAATCCAGACAATAAATTTTGGTTCTCTGTACTTGGACCAAATGCCTAATAGAATGGGTAAGTTTGGGGCATAATCACCACAGTGGAATACATTATAACAATTAGAATGAACAGCCTGCTACGAATGCAACAATACCAGTGACTCTCATAAGCAGAATATTGAGTGGAAGAAGCCAGACACAAAAGTTTGCACACTATGTGATTTATTTTATATGAAATATAGAAACAGGAAAACTAACTGGGATAGGGATTGTCCTTTGTGGGAGGAGATATCAGTGTGTCTTCTGGGGTGTTCGTGACATTGTTTTTTGTTCTAAGTGCTGGTTACACGGTTGTGTTCTTTGCAAAAGTTCCTTAGATTGTACACTAATCATACATATCCTTTCTGTATGTTTCATTTCATTAAAAAAATCTTTTTAAAAAATGATTTACAAAAGCAGCTGACCCTCAAGCCATTGGCGAAAACCTTTTCTGATTTCAGTCTGCTATCCCTCACTTATCTTTTGGCCCTTTCTATATTTTCTAATTTACCTTGGAAGAAAATCCTTTAAGACTTTTCAAAGTTTTCCATGATGGCATCCCTAGTAAACATAATCAAGCATTTATGATTTTGGGTGGCATAACGATTTCCAGATTTCTCTGGAAACGGTGTTAGACAACACCATTGTCTAACATGTTATGAACTTCTCACGGTGTTCTTGTTGGGGTCATTTGAGCTGTCAGCTAAATTATTCCTTTTGTTTGCAAAGATTTCAGGAAAACACATGTTCTTTTATGGCAAGATTGCAGTGGTGATTACCAGCTGGCATGGGTTTTGTGTACTTTATTTAGTGATTTCTTACAGTCACCTGATGATAGAGGGAAACTGGAATAGCTCAGATGCAAGGATGATGGAACACAGATTACAAAAAGACTTTTTTTCTGAGTGTTACTAATGTTTTCAATTTATTCATTAATAAAAAGTGCACAGTATAAGCCTTTTATCCCAATCCAAGTACTCAGTGAAAGATTAACAATAAACACTGGGTGGCACAGACATGATTTGTTTGGCATGATTTAAACATATGAAAACAGCAATTAACATTTAATATACCACATGACTACTTTTGCTTTTAACAAAGTAATCATCATATGTGGTAACAAATACATATGATTTTTCATTTAGAAATATTATAAGAAAACCACACTTAATATTGCAACAACAAAAATTTAACCCATTAACTACAAACTCTCTTCATTTTTCCTCCTTCAAGTTGCTGTTTTGTGTCTTAAACTAAGCCGGTCATATTTGAGCACATATTTATTTAGAGTGATAGACTCATTTAGAATGACAGACTTCCAAGTTTCCCTTGAAAATATAAGATATTGTTAATTATATAAACACTATCACATCACATACCACAAAGACACTAAAAGTACCCATAAAATGGCTATATCCAGTAATTATTTTGGAAAGTCTGTCCAAGCTGTAAAATATGACTTACTGACTATGGGATAGTGCTTGGATAGATAATAAGATAAGCTCAGAAATGCTAGCAGTTTTCAAAGTGTTCTATTTGTTCTTTATTTTTATATTGATTTGTTGATAGAGTTTTCCCAGATATAATTAATAAGCAAGAAAGGAGAGCAGTTAAATTAATTAATTCACCTTTATATTTGTTTAATAGAAGAACCAAAATTTGGTTTTTAAAAAGGTGTTTTATGCCAGTAATGATGTGGAAATCTGCAGGTATCTTAAGCTCATCAGATGGAATATCTTAAGACAATTTTAAAATGCTTGGGTCCTGAAAAGAAATGTCAAACATAGTGCGATCATAGCTCACTGCAGCCTTGAACTCTTGGGCTCAAGCAAGCCTCCTGCCTCAGCATCTGGAACAACTAAGACTACAGGCATGTGCTACTACACTGGGATAATTATTTTTTAATTTAATTTTATTTTGTAGAGATGGGGGTCTCACTATCTTGCCAAGCTGGTCTTGAACTCCTGGCCTCAAGCAATCCTCCCACATAAGCCTCCCAAACTGCTGGGATAACAGGCTTGAGTCACTGTGCCAGGCCCTGACTATTATTTTTTAAACACTATGTTTAAAAGTTGTCACTGATTATTTAAAATAATAAAAAGTAACAAAGAGGCCAGGCGTGGTGGCTCATGCCTGTAATCCCAGCACTTTGGGAGGCTGAGATGGACGGATCACCTGAGGGATCAGGAGTTCACGACCAGCCTGGCCAACATGGTGAACCTGTCTCTATTAAAAATACAAAAATTAGCTGGGCATGGTGGCTGGCACTCGGGAGGCTGAGGTAGGATAATTGCTTGAACCCAGGAGGCGGAGGTTGCAGTGAGCCGAGATCACGCCACTGCACTCCAGCCTGGGCAACAGAGCGAGACTCTGTCTCAAAAAACAAAACAAAACAAAACAGGAACAAAGAATAATAAAATAGGTAGGAACTATTCCTAAATGGAAGGCCTTTCAGTTTCAAACAAATTGACTTTTCAAGGCAACTAGTTATTCAGTTTTCCCCCAGCAAAGAATCACCTTCCTCTCTCAGGCAAGCTTGAACCTGACAACACTGCTTTCATCCCATGCAGGATGGTCACTGCAGTTTCTGGAACTCTCAGTCCCCCATCAGTGATGGTCTATTACAAAGATCTTTCTCTTCTCCTAGGAAGCACAAAGATCCTCTTTCCTGGGTCGGGCTGAGGTTCTTGAGGGCATAACTGTTACAAGGACGCTGAGACTTAAAGTCCCCAAATGTGATTTTTCTGCTGGAACAAACTATCATAGTCAAACCTCCCTTTTTTCAGGAACAGATGAAATAATCTGAGGAAGGTGCATGGCCTGTGTGAGTGTGAAGAGCGGTGAGGTGGAGGGGCCTCAAGCCCAGAGCTCAGCCGGCCCACAGCTCTCCAGCACAGCAGTGTGATGGAGACAGGGAAAAGCTCTCCTATAGTCAGACCCTTGGCTTTGACAAGGCTACAGTCACTCTCCCTGGATCCTGACCCAGAAGTCTTCTTAGTACTCTGAATTTCCTTGTATTTAAAGCAGACATAAAGAGTTCTGTCCTGTAGGACCGGGACTTTTGGGTCAAAAGCTAAACACCCTGCTAAGCCTATTAATTTCTGTGTGATTTCATATACCCAGCACCTTGCTTAGATCTGGTCCTTCACAAAGACCTGAAATTCACTGAGTATTGAAAGTATTTCACAGTTCATCTATGTCTGTCACCTTGAACGTGAAACAGGTTTCATGCAAAATATTAATAAAGTAGTTTTTTAGTATGTCTGCCTCTCCAATAGAGATTGCAACACTGGGGCTGTCTTGGTCAGCCAGAGCCAAGGGGTGACCCTACAGTAAACACCATACCTCAGGCACTTCTGCTGAAGGGTCCACCTTTCAGCATATCTGCTACACGGGATCCTCTTTTCCGCCCTCCCTCTCTCCCCAGGGCCCTCCTCCAGTCACAAGAAATGACCTGGGATGTGCTGTTGATTTAGGGTGATAGATAGGCCATCCAGCAACTTATGACATGACCTAGTTCAAAATGATAAACTTGTCTAGGAATGCAACTAAAAATATCAAGAGGACAAATTACTAGGAACCAGCTCAAAAGAGGGGACATTTAGAAACAGATAAAGCTGGGACCATGCCAGGTCCATGTTCCTGGCATTGAAAGTTACAGGGAAGTAAAACCCTAAGTAAGCATCAGCGAAGAGGCACAAATAAGGCTGAGCAGAGGGAAAGAACACAGCAAAAGGTAGAAGGGCAGAAAAAGAATAGCTGAGAATGTTTTCTGAATTTTAGTTTCTTTTCCTGGGTTTCTGTGCACTCCTCATAATAAACCTCCACACTTTTTGAGTCACTGTGATCTGTTTGTTGCACCCAAAAGAGCAAAACCAGAACAGTTAGATGCATGTGATCTTCCCTTCCTTCCAGGGAGTGATTCAAGCCCATGGGGGGAGAATCTCAGATGACAGGAGTTGTGGATTGCCCATACTAATGGGGCTCCCTAACAGATCAATAATAACTACAAACATAGCAGGCCTCAGGTCTCTAAATTACCGGACTGAAGTAATGACTCACTCTCCTCATTTTCAATTCTGGCCCACAGTTTGTAGAAGAGGGCTTTCCTTCCTTGCTGTGGGTTGTCGAGGTCATTGACACCTGGCAGCGATCTTATTTCTCCCTGACACTGTTTCTCCCTGGCATTTGTAAGAATGGAGTAGAGGGGAATTCCTTAAGAAGGCATTTTAGATTTCTGGGTAGTAGGAGAAGGAAACTAGAAAAGGCTCAACACCCCTACAAATTATTCTTTGATTTTTTCATAGCCAGCCATTGGGCATTTAACAAAAAAAAAAAAAAAAAAGGGCTTACGCAGCAGCTGTGACTTCAGGAGAGTTTCACCTCACCTGGTACCGACCGATAGACTGGTTACCAGGGCTGAGTGTAAATTCTGTTCCTGTATGGGAGGAGACAGAGGTGCCCAACCCAGGCTTGCTGGAGGGCAGCACTGTTGTGGCCAGGACCACCACTGGAACATCTCCCAGTGCTCTTTCCATCTATCTTCAAAGCAGGACTTCACTGCACAATTGAATGCTTTTCATTCTGTTGCCCAGGCTGGAGTACAGTGATGCTATCTTGGTTTACTGCAATCTCTGCCTCCCAGGCTCAAACAATCTTCCTGTCTCAGCCTCCCAAGTAGCTGGGACTTCAGGCATGTGCCACCAAGCCTGGCTAAGTTTTGAATTTTTTGTAGAGATGGGTTTCGCCATGTTGGCTAGGCTGGTCTTGAACCCCTGGGCTCAAGCAATTCGCCCGCCTTGGCCTCACCAAGTGCTGTGATTACAGGCGTGAGCTACCCGCACCCAGTCTAAACAATTTATGGTTGTTGTTGTTTTTTAATGAGTTCATGGAAAGTTGATTTCTTCTGTCCATCAATCTTAAAAAGAGTTCTCCTCTTACTGGAAACCTGTGCTGTGAGATGAATTTGAAAGGAGCAGACTCCTGTGACTAGCTCTGCTTCTTTCATTGTTTTCCATCTTGAAAAGCATGTGAAGCTGCTGAGTGAGGAAATAATATTTTCTTAAAATGTCATAGCTCATGCCTTTCCATCTTTGAATGGAAAATCTGACCATCAAGGCGTCACTGCTCGGTGCTTTCCACCTGCAAAAGCAATTGGAATCTAGGCTGTAGGCTGAAGAAATAAGCAGTGTGTCCCCTCCAGAGAGTGCGGGAGCCCATACATCTTTGGGAGGCCAGAGCAGCCAGCTCACTGGGAACAGTCCAGAAATTCCGACCTTCCAGGGCACTGATATGCCACTGTAATTTAGGGTGCTCTAACTCACCTCTTTCACCTTCAGTTCTGAGAAGCTCAGGAGCCTAGTTCCTATTATGGTGTCAACACAATGGCTGGGACTTAGACTTAAAAGGAGAAAAGAGGTCACAGCTTTCCCTGCCAAGCATAAAACAGAGGCCCATTTGTGCAGCCCCTCTTTGGTCATCCTGCCTCTGTTCTGAAATAATCAACTTCATGAAAAGAGTGGGCAGGAGCCCCAGATTGTAGCTCCCATCCACCCCGCCCCCAGCCCCACATCTCATAGCTCTTCTTTCATCTCGGCAACAATTACCATCTGAGAAAGGGCTCCAATTTACCTCCTTTAGAATAAAACCCCCTTCAAGAAAAACCACCCAAATACTCTTCAGAAACAAGAGCTCTGATGGGCATGGTAGCATTTCCTCCCTGATGGGAAAGGGCAGTCTTGGGTCTGTCCATCACTCAGATGAATGAATACTGTCGCTAAGCAACCATCTCTAACCCCAGTCTAGAGCTAGCAAGAAGGGAAAGAATGAGGCCACTTATTTCCCAGTCTCTGCTCATTGCTGGCTCATGGCTTTGTCTGCAAAGACTATGAATACACAAAAGTGTCCTCAGGCTTACACTAACGGTAATAGTATATTTCAAGACAGAGTGACAGAGAGCAACAGTGGCCTTAAAGCAGGTTGAAGTCACTTCCTGCAGTTCTAGTGAGTTGTCCAAGGCAGCAAATTGGTAGCAGGGACCCAGTATATACAGTGGAGTTGTATATATGCTATTTCATTTGAGTCTCACAAGCACCCTGAGAAGTGTTAGCTGTTTTACCTTTGAGAGACTGAAGTTTGAAGACAGGTGAAGTGACTGGGCCAAGATTTCACAGAAAATGAGCAGCTGAGTCAGGCCTGGGTTCTGGATCTGTCTAATTTAAAGCACTTGTCCTTTCCTCCACATGCACTGCAGCCTCCAGACTTCTGGGAAGGAAGTGAGGGAGCCAGCCAGGCAGGTGCTGGTGTTTATTAACAACTAAATATTTGCCAGTTTAAAAATCCTATTGGGTTGCTCTCCAGCTGATCATGATTGGATTTCTTTCTAGCCACAGCAGCTTACTAAATGTTTATCCACACTGTTATGCTCATCAAGTATTTTGTGAACATGCCGAGGCTTCCTGGCTTCAGGAAAGGGGATGGAGTCAAGTCTTCATGGTGGACACTGCTGTGTCTGGAGTGCAGCCAATGTATGGCGGGGTGAGGAAGGGATTGTGTTCTTTTGCTCGCCCCTCAGGATGCCATTCTTCGCCCACCAGGCGACGGTAGTCCATATGCACTTTAGCTCAAATTTACTTCTGCCTTTTCCTGCCTGGAAAGCTCTTCTCATCCTCTAAGATGCTTCCCAGTAGAGCCTTCATGAGTCTTCCCAGCAGCTGATTGCTACTCCTCCTTCCCTAGGGCACTTCGCCTGGCAAGTGGGCCCTGCACTGCACTGCCCGAATCCTCCTTCATTGCAGAACTTGTTGCCCCCGTTGCTAGAAGTGCTGTTGGTAGATGACCTTTGGCTGTCAGCTCCTCAAGGATGCCCGCAGCTGCCCACGTCAGGCCCCTGTCTGGTGGCCCACATCCAGTGATGAATCAGTGTAGCATGTGAAGGCTATCTCTATCTAACCCAGCACAACTCTGTAGGGACGGAGCTCCCTGTGGGGTCGCCTTCATCAAGCCTGTATCACAGCTTAGCATTTCTGCCCACCCTGCTTCCTCCTTCTTCGTTCCACAGGTGTTGAATCCAAGGGCAGTCTGGATGCCCAACTCTGTGTCAGAGACAATTTTCTGGGGAGCCCAGTGTGCTACATTCTCCTTCAGACCTTCTCTGTACACAACCGTCTGGCCCATTAGATTGTGAGCAACTTAATGCAGGGGTCCGGTCCGTGGCCTGTTAGGAACTGGGACACACAGCGGGGGGTGAGTGGCGGGCAAGACAGCAAGCATTACCACCTGAGCTCCGCCTCCTGTCAAATCAACAGCGGCAGTAGATTCTCACAGAAGCGAACCCTACTGTGAAGTGCGCATGCGAGGGATCTGGGTTGTGCACTCCTTGTGAGAATCTCACGCGTGATGATCTGAGGTGGATCAGTTTTCATCCCAAAACATCCCCCCATCCCACCTTGCTATCTGTGAAAAAATTTGGAAAATTGTCTTTCACAAAACCAGTCCCTGGTGCCAAAAAAGGCTGGGGACCACTGCCTTAGAGGCAAAAGCTGTACCTTATTTATTTCCAGACCTACAGTGCCTAATCCAGCCTGGCCAGCAGGTGCTTGGTAGATGTCTATTGAATGAATAAACATAGTCACTTAAAATGATGAGAGAGACTGAAAGACTGATACTTGTGGATGGACATCTCAGTTAGAGACTTTTTTCCACTTTGAAAATACTGCCTTCCCAGAAGAGTATGCAAGCAACTCTATTATCTAAACTGGGAGGGGCATGGACTCCTTCCTCCTTTCCCAAACTCTGTCCTGCTGGACTAAAAACTAGGCTTGGGGTGTGGTCCTTCAGGATTATTGAAATACAGTGAGGAGCCAGGTCCAGGAGCTGTGTCTGCAGTGCAGTCAATGTATGGCCAAAGGCTGGTCATTCCCAAATAGCAGCCCTGTGCTCTGCACCTCCTTCCGTGGGTAGATTGTTTTCTCCCAGTTTATTTCTGTTTTATTCTAACCTAACATTTAGAAGATACTCTGTTTCAGGTGAGATAAACCTGTTGCTCGCACCTGTCCAGATGCCCTGTCCAAATGAGCCCCAGGGGCTACCTGGTGGTGGCAGTCATAGCGGCAGCCCAGAGGGAAGCGTTTCATGTAGAACAGAGACAATGAGACAGCTACAAGCCAAGGCATTTGGGAAGAACAGTGATTCCTTTTATGACCCTTCCCTGAATGCAATTCAGAGGCATAGGGTTCCTCTCTCCAAGGAAAGGATGGATTTATCCCCGACAGAGAAAGAAGGAATACGCAGTCCTCCAAGGGGGGAAACTCTGGTAAGTGCTACAGGAGGGACCTCGGTGAACACTTTGAAGTTCCCGGGTCATAACCTCAAATGCTCTCAGGACTATTATGTCAGTGACTTCAGGATTATTGGTCCAGGTCTGCTTCCTTTTTTTTTTTTTTTTTTTTTTTTTTTGAGACAGAGTTTCACTGTGTCGCCCAGGCTGGAGTGCAGTGGTGTGATCTCGGCTCACTGCAACCTCTGCCTTCCGGGTTCAAGCGATTCTCCTGCCTCAGCCTCCAAGTAGCTGGGATTACAGGTGAGTGCCACCATGCCTGGCTAATTTTTTATATTTTGGATAGAGATGGGGTTTCACCATGTTGGGGAGGCTGGTCTCAAACTACTGATCTCAAGTGATCCACCCACCTCTGCCTCCCAAAGTGCTGGGATTACAGGTGTGAGCCACTGTGCCCGGCCCCAGGTCTGCTTCCGAAGGAGCCTGGGTGTAGCCACCAGCGGCCACAGAGGCTCTTTGCCAGACCTCCCTGTGGCTTGGAACAAACTTGGCCCAAATTAAAAATGGACAAAAGAGGGGCCTCTCCCTTTGCAGAGGATATACGTCTTCTCCTGACTCAGGCAGGCACATTCCTCCTGTCATCAAGTGGCTCCCTCCGATGTGACACCGGAGGCCCTCCTGATTTATTGCCATGCAGCTGTGTTTGTGCAAGAATCTACATATAAACAAGAGTTGCCAGCATGTTGCACAAGCAAGTCCTAAAGTCATCAACATGTGTCTTTATTTGCAGTCTTCCACCGTGCCTTCATGTTCCTTAACGTTGTGTTTACTATTGGTGATCTCTCCCTGATGTTGGACGAGAACTCCAAGCAGGTTCCAAGATGTTTTGCTTACTCTTAGGTAAGGGACAATTCCAGGGTGTTTTTAAGCAGCAAATACTGACTTAATTCAGCAATTAGAAAGTCCAGTCTAAGAGAGCAATCAAAACTTGGATCCCGATAAGATGTCAAACCCTGCAGAGGGCCTGCAGAGGGCCTGCAGAGGGCTGGGAGCTGGCTGTGGAGGACTGGGTGGTGGTTTGATTGGCTTCTCCCAAGTGGGGCTGGCCCGTGGGGAGGGAAGAGAGGAAAAGTCTCACTTCAGTGGGGATTGTCATTAGCTGGCCTCACCTTTTAGTGCCTCTTGTCCTCCATCTCTTGGGGCACTTTCACGAGCAATTCTCAGGTTCCCCACCAGGTAGTGCCTTCGGCAGTGCTGTTGGACCCAAGTCAGGGCATCTCTGTTTTGAAGGGTTGCTGGCATTCCTTCTTCAGTCCCAAGCATTTACCTCCAACTTCTTGCTATGGGGATCTCTCAGCCACTGCAGGAGGCCCTTAGGACAACATCCTTGATGATCCAAGCCAGGGTGTCTTTCCTTATAGTCCATCGTTACAATACTGCACAGCCCTTGCCCCAACAAACCAGGGGTGCTGGCCGGCCCTGCCAAGACAGCAATCTGCTGACCCGGCTTCCAAAGCAGCAGGTTGGTCCAGCTCTCAGCCTGTGGGATCCTAGGTGGGAGTCAGGCCTTTCTCCCCAATTATAGAGGTCATATATGAAGCTCTTTGGGGGCCAAGGAAGCAGGCAATCTTCCTTGCCTCAGGGAATAGAGGGGATGGGCCCATAGCACAGCATTCTCCAGATAAATCCTCCTCATAGAATCCTCTCTCCTTGCCACCCTGTTGGCATTGTTTTTGGTTTTGTTTTTTTTTGTTTGTTTGTTTGTTTGTTTTTGAGACAGAGTCTCACTTCATCATGCAGGCTGGAGTGCTGTGGTGTGATCTCAGCTCACTGCAACCTCTGCCTCCTGGGTTCAGATGATTCTTGTGCCTCAGCCTCCCGAGTAGCTGGGATTACTGGCATGTGTGACCATGCCCAGCTAATTTTTGTGTTTTTAGTAGAGATAGGACTTTGCCATGTTGGCCAGGCTGGTCTCAAACTCCTGACCTCAAGTGATCCACACCCCTGGCCACCCAAATTGCTGGGATTACAGATGTGAGCCACCACACCAGGCCCTCTTGGCCCTTTTTTACTCTCTAAGTGGTGAGAAGATTTAACAGTTATGGAGCAGGTTTTCTGAATTTTCCTTTGAAGCAAACATGGAGATTTGACTTCTTAGTCTGGGATTACAAACATACTGTGTTTTGTGCCTCATCAAAGCTTCAATTTAATATCCTGTTACATAAAACTTTCCAAATGCTGATTGTTACATTCCAATAATTTCAAATTATTTAAAACAAAAACCACACATCTCACAGGTATGTTTACGCAGTGGCATCAAAATCACTAGAAAGAGGACAGAGTCTCAGACTCAGCCATGAGTGAAAGCATTTTTCTGCAACACTTCTTACAGAATTTAAGGGCCTGAGGAGGGCAGATTCATGAACACACCTCTGCCCTCTGTGGAGAAAGGGGCTGGAAGAGGGTCCTGATGTCAGTTTGGGTGATTGCAGAGGTGGAAGCAGGGTTAGCAGCAGGGAAATCTTCCTGCTTCCCCAAGTCTTCTGCCCTTCAGCAGAGGCAGCAATGTGGTCAAAGGCATGGATTCCAGGGCTGGCCAGACCTAGATTTGAATCCTAGCACTGCTGCTGATGAGCTGTGTAATCTTGGGAAAGTACTTCACTCCCTGGAATCTCAGGTTCTGCCTCAGCAAAATGAGGGTGTTGCTCACCGCACATTGCACAGTCATAGTAATGAGGTAAGATCTTCCGTGTAAAATGACTGTATGGTCCAGCATGTGGCAAGCTCTCCATGAGTAACAGCTGTTGCTATTTGAGCTCCACCAGATGCTGTGTCTTATAGTGAACCAGGAGAGAATTTTGGAGAGAACATGCATGATAAAGCCCCCTGGGAAAAGTCACAGCAAAATCTCTCAAGCCTGAGCTGGAAAAGAAAAGAGTTAGAAAAAAGGTATTTACTAATCACATCCCAGGTGTCCAGCTGTAATTTTACGAGCCTTTTATTTATTTATTTTTACTTTTATTTTTTATTGAGATAAGATCTCACTGTGTCACCCAGGCTGGAGTACAGTGGCAGTCTTGGCTCACTGCAGCCTTGAATTCCCAGGCTCAGCTGATCCTCCCACCTCAGCATCCTGAGACGCTGGAACCACAGGTGTGTGCCACCATGCCTGGCTAATTATTGTATTTTTTGTAGAGTTTTTCCATGTTGCCCAGGCTGGTGTCAAACTCCTAGGCTCAAGCAATTCACCCGCTTTGGCCTCCCAAAGTGCTGGAATTGAGCCACCATGCCTGTGTGTCAAGCTGTAATTTTAGGAGTCTTTGTAAAGAGCACTTTAAAAGAGATTTTTCATTTAACGTTTGGAGTAACTCCATGACATTGGAAATTTCATAGAAAGAAATCAGAGCTCAGGAATGTTTCCTTTTGGTTTAGGTTTGGATGCCTATGGCAGAAAAACCTAAAGTAATAATGACTAAAATAGGATAGAACTATATTTCCCTTTCATATGAAAGAAGTTTGTCAATAGACAATTCAGAGCTTATACAATTTTATGTAGTGGAAGGACCTGAGCCCTTTTTGTCTTGTTGCTCTCAGCCTTAGCGTCTACCTTTTTTTTTCTTTCTTTTCTTTTTTTTTTTTTTTTTTTTGAGACAGGGTTGCGCTCTGTCGCCAGGCTGGAGTGCAGTGGCACGATCTCGGCTCACCACAACCTCCGCCTGTCGGGTTCAAGCGATTCTCCTGCCTCAGCCTTCCGAGTAGCTAGTACTACAGGCGCACACCACCACGCCTAGTTAATTTTTTTGTATTTTTAGTAGAGACGAGATTTCACCATGTTGGTTAGGATGGTCTTGATCTCCTGACCTCATGATCTGCCAGCCTCAGCCTCCCAAAGTGCTGGGATTACAAGCGTGAGCCACCGTGCCCGGCCTTTAGCTTCTACTTTATGGTCCAATTCCCGCAGTCCCCTCCATGTTCCAGCCAGCAGGCAAGAAGAAGGAACAAAAAAGAGTGCACTCGCTTTTTTAAGAACACTTCCTGAAAGTCGCATACATTGCTTTCACTTATAACTCATCAGCTAAAACTTAGTCACATGGCTAGACCTAGTTGCAAGGGAGGTTGGGAAATGTAGTGTTATTGTGGGAGGCCATTTACCCCACTAAAAATCCGGGCTTCTGATACCAAGGAAGTAAAGAATGGCTTTGGGACCAAACAACCAGCAATTTCTGCTTTTGGTGTGAAATAGCGTGCCCAGAGTTTCTCAGTTGTGCCCTGTCTGCAGAAGACACTGCGTACCCCAGAGGCAAGTAGTAAGGACAGGGTGGTGGGCCGGAAGGGTGGGAGCTTAGCATAACGTCCACCCTCAAATTTGGGAGGCGGCTCTAGGGTTCCCGGCCGGCTCTCCTGCAATTCCAGTTACTTTGCCAGGAGCCTGGAGGACTCAGCTAACTGCCTGAATCTTCACTGCCACCTGGCTTTAGCCAGTGGTCACTGGTACTGAAGCCTGTTGCAGCCTGCAAGCCGGAGCAGAGAGGAAAAATTTCAAAGTCAGTGTTGAAATCATCAGGAGGAGTAAAAAGTAGAGCCATTTTTATTTCTTTCCAGGTCCCTGACTTCAGTTTCTCTTTGAGAATGGTGGATTTGTGGTTCAGCTAATATTTAGTGAGCATCTACTTTATGCAAGACCCCAGATAGGCCCGAGGCAATACAGACTTGAGCGGACAGGGTCCTACTTTCAGGATCATAGATGTGTACACAGATAACTCTAAGGCAAGGCCCCGGAAAAGGTAAAGTGAGGTGGGCAATCAGCGTAGGGGGTTGGGGAAACATTCAGGAAACAGAAGGCATTTGAGCTTGGCTTGGAGGAGCAGTTGGAATAGTGATTAGAGTAACTTGGGGAAATGGTCAAAGGGCACCCCAAAGAAAGAAAAGAAGAGCAGAAAGGGCCTGAGAAAAAGTAATTAACGTAGAACCATTGGAGTTTATGGAAGCTGTGTGGTGTGTGTGTGTAGTGTGTATGTGCATGTTTTTAGAATGGACATGGGCATGGAGATGGGGTGGAATGAGATGAGAGAAAAAACTGGGAAAGTAGTTTGAAGTAGCTCGCAGCAGGCTTTACATGCTAGAATAAGAACCCCAGGCTTTATTATGTAGAAAGGAGAAAGTCATCAAAAAATTTTGAAAGGGGGTGACATAATAGGCTTCCCTTTCTGTCATATATATATATATTTTTTTTTTAATATAAAGCAGCAGACATTCTCTAAGAGGGCCAAACACCAACACAAGTCACAATAGAGAGGGCTTATTATCGGCATTTTCAGTTTTCCATTTACAGACATTCTATAGTTAGATGATGACAAATTTCCATGGGAAAAGCTCAAAGTGTGGAATGAGCATAGTTCTGTTCCCATCTGAATAGGTTGTCACTAGCCAAGGTCACTGGGGAGGAGGCTCTAGAGACTTGTCCAGATACCGCTTCTCTCTCTGTGGGTTAGACTTAGCCTGACTCCCCAGGAGCAGGGCAGCCTCACCTGAATGGTAGCTGAGCAGGGCACTGAGCAGGGAGGGACAAGAGCTTCCTCTGCCCAAGCCCAGGGCACCTGGAAAGCCAGCCTCCTCTCCTGGAGGAAAGGAGGAGATTGAGAGGGTGACCCGGGGTGGTGGACAACTGCATCCCTCATGTTCTCTGCCACTTCCACCTACACTGTTGCAGTGTCTGAGAAACTTATCAGAACAAGTTCTCCTGTCCATTAAATAGCATTTAATCCTCCGAGGAGCCTTAAGAGTTGGGAATATGCTACATTTTACTCTGGAAAATATGTTTAGTTTTTTGGTACTCACTGAAAACCTGGTGCATGGGAGACTGAAAAAAACAAAATGATGTTTTATGCACATGAAAGCAGCAAGTTATGTCAGTTACTTCATCTGTTACCAAGGATTTGGGAATTTTAGAGGCTCACTGGGTAAAAGCAGACTTTATTTTCATTTCCTAGACTGAAACAATATAGGGTTGTGAGAAGTTTAACTGTAATTTTTTGTCATTGTTTAAAGCTGCAACTTTGAACATTGTGCTGAAACTTAGATCTGAGAGATAAGCAGATCTATATAGTAGCATCCCATTTGTCAGGGATCATCAGGGGATGAGGCATTTCAGAGAAATAAAATATTCCAGTATTTAAATCATATCTCTTGAGGGTCTTAATGTTTGTGTTAATCATTTTTTGATGTAAGAGTTTCCCAAATCTCCAGCTAACCCACTGCCTTGTGAAACAAGAATGCAGTATCAGATCCCATCTGCCCTGCTGATTTAAGAGCATTTGTATGAAAGCCAGTTATGAGATCATTCTGATGCACTGCCCTCTGAGGCTACCAAAACTTGTTGGGTGTTTACCCCTGTCTTCAGCGGACCCATTTGTCATCATCCTATAATTCTGTTAGCCATAAGTACCCCCAGTATATTTTCCTGGGCAAGAATGTGGTATTTCTGTCTGGTGTTGGCATTAGAGGATCTCCATCCGAGTGACAGTTGGGTTTGTTTAGGCTTGCTTTGATTAGCCTTGCTTGCTTGTAGTGTGAAGTCCAAAGATCAGAATTCAAGTTCCATTTCTTTCTCTTCTCCTTGTATGATCTTGGACAAGTTATCAGCCCCTCTATACCTGGGTTTGCCCGCTAACAAAAATGGTCATAATAATACCCAGCCCAGGGCTGAGAATGAAGCTGTATCATAAATACAATGTGTTATACAAATGGTAGTTCATTTCACTACAAAATACCTGCTCATGCCCAACTTCACCTTAGGCATATAATTGATCAGGAGTGAGTTGTTGAGAGCACTTCTGAGTTTTAAATAACATGGAGAGGGGCTGTTTATGTGAAGGGATAACTGTGGCAGATGCAGCAGGAAGGCTCTAAGGGGAAAGCGTCTCCCCTAAATTTCCTATTATGCAACTTAGTGTCCAGAACACTGTGGTGGTTGAGAATCAGGGTTCAGCAGAATATGCAAATTGCCTTTCCTTTCATCAGGACACAAAGAAAGAAATGAGCCCCCAAAATATCTCTCAGAAGTGACATGGGTTTATCATTTCCATTATCCTTGACACTTTTCAGGGGTTAAATGTCTCTGGCTAGGGGCATGTTATTATTTGAGTATTACTAGCCCTTTAAGAGCCTCGACACTTCTGGAAAGCAGCCCGTGGAGGTGCTTCAGCACCGAGTGGGTCTGAGCTACAAGAGGGTGACCGCTAATCCTAATTCTAACCCCAACCTGAATTTATGAGGTCCTGCTGGTACGCAGAGGGAGGACTGGAGGGACCAGTCAGGTTGGCCAGCTGGCCCAGTGGTATAGGGAGCCGTTGGATTGGGTTTTGTCACATAAACTGGGACCCTGCCCAAAGCCGAGACGTCGTAAGATTCCCCTGTTTTGCACAACCCTGTGGTAGTAGCCACATCCTTATTGTGTAAATTCAGGTTTAACCACAGAACAACCAGCTTATGCCTTGTTAGATGAGGAGGAGCTTAACCCACTGAAGAGTACTTTCTTTTAATAAGGAGAGACATCTTCAAAAAAAAATTTTTTAGGGGCCCCCACAATTTCAGATGAGGACACTATGAAGATTTTGAGTCTTGCAAGCTGTGTGATTAAAATGATCAAGTGATTAAAATGCTGTTTTAATGCTATTATAAAATGGTATTTTAGTTTGGACACATCCTTAGAAAAACTCAGACTCCTTCTGCAGAAAAACTGATGCAGCAATTTGTAGAGGGAACTCACAGGTGTTCCATGAACTGAATCACTACATGGGGGATTTTTAAAAGCTGGATTGGGGGAGCAGTGGATGGTAGAATGAATCCTTTATCTTGAAGATATAGCAAAAGTAAATACAAATTATATAGCCTGTAAGATTAATGCTTTTGAATCATAAAAAATAAACACAAAATTCTTGTGGCTTAGTTGCATAAAGATAAGCAATTCAAAGTCCACATCTTTAATGATAGCCTTTTTTCTGTCATAAGTAAAGACTGTGTCAAGGAATTAATGCAAACACATTTCTGCCTGCTATCCTTATATTTCTCCTTTCTTGCTAAAATTACCTACTTCACAGGATGTGAGAATTAAATGAGATATGTGTCACTGTGTTTAGCACCAAAGAAACACTAGATAAGTATTGTCAAAGTTGAAATCTGAATAATGCTTTTCTTCTTCTCCCTGTCTTCCTTCTCCTTTCCCCATCCTCGCCTGCTTTCTTGGTGCTTACTGAGAACTGACTGTGTCCCCTGGACTGGGGCAGAGGTGGCCCTGCTCTCCAGGAGCTTTGCTTATTCACTTACTCAACCAGTATTTGTTGAACTCCAACTTGTACCAGGCTGTCTTCCAGCCCTGGAGACTCAGTGTTGAGGATGAAAAAGTCCCTGTTTACATCCAAGGGTTAATACACCAATACATTAATCAATCCATAGTATAACCTTGAGTACTATTAAGTGCTACAAAGAGAGACGAAGAAGGCTAAAGGGATGGAGAATGGTGGAAGTGAGTTGGAGGCTATTTTACATGGATACATCAAGAAAGCCTCTCTGGAGAAGGTGGCATTTGGGCAGAGTCCTGAATGAGGTGAGGAGGTGGCCCATGAGAGGATCCAGGCAGAGGATGAGGCAGGGGCACAGGAAACAGCATGTGCAAAGTCCCTGAGGTGAGCACAAGCTTGGCATGGTCTCAGGAAAACAAAAAGATCAGAAGGGTATGGTCTCAGGAAAACAAAAATATAGAGAGCTGGGAGAAGGTTGTCACACAGGAGCCTGGAGGCATAGGGTGAGGAGAAGGTCACATAGGGCCTCATGGGGCATGCTATGAAGTTTGTTCAGATTGTATTCCAGGATTGATGGGAAGCTATTGGAGTGTTTTGAGTCCTTATATTGTTTATGTGCTTTAAAAGGATCACTTTAGCCACTGGAGAATACAGAAGGGCAAGAGCAGAAGCCCCAACCAGGGGGCTAGTATAGGGATAGAGAGACAGTATAACACAGTGGGGAAGGCTCCAGGGCCAGACTGCCAGGGTTTGAAGCATGTCTGCCATTGATGAGCAGCATGAGCATGGACAAGTTAAATAACTCACCTGCACTTCACTTCTCTCATCTATAAAATGGAGATGTAGTAGGGTTACCACATTGTACAACTCCAGAATCTCCCCCTGGAGTCCAGCGAGTGCAGCGTGCACAGTGCCACTCAGAGCTGTGCAATGCAGCGGTCTCCATCATGAGTCCTACCTTGTTGTGTTACCATGAAGATTAAGGCATAACACACATGTAAAGTGCGTAGAACAATGCCTGGTACCCAAGAATGTCTCAAAAATATCTGTTATTATTTGTAGCTGAGGTGAGAGATGATGGTAAGTGGATCAAAGTCGTTACAGTGGGGGTGGTGAAAAGTGATAAAATTTGAAATGAAATTTGAAGAAAGAGCCTGTGCTGGTTCCCAGGGCACAACCACTAATGATGATGGAATTCAGAAGCACATCCTTGCCAGGACTTCTAGGTGGGTTTCTTAGTATGATTTTATTTTGGAGCTGAATTTCTCAGAATCTTCCCCACCAGGATGTTTTCCACCTAAAACGATGAGTGGATGTAGTACATATTTTATAGAGTGATTATGAGATTTAAACAGGATCTTGCATGTAAACACCCTAACTTAGTGCCTAGTACATTGTAAGTTTCAATGACCGTTAGCTATCATCGTCATCATCATCTGAGCAGCTCAATGTTTCTGCTTAATGCAGGCACATACCTACAACTCCACAGAAGAAAGATCGCAGCAGTTTTCCCCTCTTGTGAGGAGAGCTAAAGAGAACAGAAGCATTTGGGAATTAAGGTCCTGAGGCCATTAAGGACACTATGGCCTGTTGTTGTGCCCTCAGACACCCTCCATGGCCCTCAAAAGGCCTGGATAAGAACCAGCCCAACCAGGAAGAGAAGCACCAGAACCTAAATAAAGACATAGGATTCAAAAGGCATGATTCACCTTTATTTCATTGGGTTTACCACTTACAGAGCCCAAGTCAACCATGTAAAGCTATGAAATTTATGTTCTATTCCTTTTCCTGACCCGCTTGGCCCTAATGAACCTCAAACATGAATACTGGAGGTGGCAAGGGGACCTCGGCAGGCCCAAGAGCTGCAGACACCCAACTCCTCCCAGGCCCTCCTCAACACCACCCCGCTCTGCTCTGCCCCACTGATGCCAGGTCCTGGTATCATTGCTGTCTGACTACTCACACACCATGAGGTAGCATCCCTGCCTTTTCTTTTTTTTTCTGAGACAGAGTCTCGCTCTGTCACCCAGACTGGAGTGCAGTGGCACGATCTTGGCTCACTGCAAGCTCTGCCTCCTGGGTTCATGCTATTCTCCTGCCTCAGCCTCCCGAGTAGCTGGGACTACAGGTGCCCGCCACCACGCTCGGCTAATTTTTTTTTGTATTTTTAGCAGAGACGGGTTTCTCATGTTAGCCAGGATGGTCTTGATCTCCTGACCTCGTGATCTGCCCGCCTCGGCCTCCCAAAGTGCTAGGATTACAGGCGTGAGCCACCGAGCCCGGCCGGCAACCCTGTTTTATTTGCTCTTGGATGTATGAACCATATAATTCCTTCTTCAAAAGTCATAAAGGCGAGACGCCAGCCAATAATTCCACATAAAAAGAGAGCACCATTTTCTCGCTCTCAGGCTTGGTAATGATTCCTGCTGTGAGGCAGTCATTACGGAAATGACTCAGTCTTTCTCTCCTGTGTTAATAAGATTTTACTGTCTTTGGTCCTGACTCAAACTGGCTGAGAGCAACGTGGGGATCACAGAAGCTGTACCAGAGTGTGTCACTATGTAACTTTTCTTAACTTACCAAAATACCATGTGGATAGGAGCCATTCCAGCCCATCGCCTTGCTTCCGAGTTGGCTGTAGTCTTAGCCGGGTTCACACAATGGGCATCTGCTAATCTCTTTCCTTACCTGCCAGGAAGTTGAGGCCAAAGTTCTGTTTTCTCTCTAAAGGCTAATCAAGCTGTAAAGATGGTTAGTGGGCTGAGCTCAAAATAAGGCACCTCAGCTCTCTTTGCATCTCTAACATCCACAACACTAAGCTTCTTCCTGGGGTCCCAGTGTGAGAACTGACCCAGGCCCAGATGGCAAACGAAAGCTATTAGGGTGACTGTGGAACCTTCTGTGTCTTCTTCTTGGTTGAAATTATCCTTCTGGAGCACATCTGGAGATCCTGGCCATTTAGAAGCCATCCAGGAGCCATTCATTTATTTGACAGACATTATTGATCACCTACAATCCAATGCCAAACAGCACTAGGCATTGAGTACAGAGAGACAAAAGGCACAGCTTCTAATGTCAGGGACCTCAAGGTGTCATGTAGGGGACTGATGAGAAAATGAACAATGTGAGTCATATGGTTAGTGCTATAAAATATTTTGGGTGCTACAGAGGTGTTCAAGGAGTACTGACCACACTGGTGGTCAACAAAGATTTCCTAAAGGAAGACACACTTAGGTGACCTGAAGGGTGCACTGGCGCCCTCTAATCAGAGAAGGGTGAGGAAGGAAGCAGAGGGACATTTCTAAAGAGAGAGGGAACAGCACATGCAACAAAGCTGGCTAGCTGTGACCACTAACATCCATTTCCTCCTTCCTGGTCAAAGAGCTAGGTGATACCTCCCAGCCTCCCTTTCAGTTGAGGATGCTACGAGACTGCATTCTGGCCAATGGGAGGTGTGCAGAGACACCGGGTGTTCTGGCCTACAGGATCCTCTCTTGTGTTCTCTGTGTGCTTCCCTACCTCAGCTAATTGGGAACAGATAGAAATCAGATCACAAAGGGCTTGTGTGCTGCCTGAAGGAACTCCATGTTACAGTGCTGGTAAGAAGCAAATGAGCACAGCAAAGTGACCATACTTAGTGTTTAGAAAAATGGAGGTGGCAGGATATTAGGGACAGGTTAAGTTTTACCTGAGCTTAAGAAATCCCCTACCTTTTTGTTTTCCAAAACACCCCCATCCTTTTGTGTTCCATGGTAAAATCTCAAAGGACCATCCTGCCCTCCAATATTTCAAGTAAGACCTGCCTCCATCCTTTCTAGAGATTCCTGTGAGATTCCTTTGTTCACCTGCCTGTATAAAGCCCCAGGGCCCCTTCCTTTTCTTTGAGACATTCTCCTTTCATGAACATTCTCCCTATTGCAATACCCTGAATAAAACCATCTCCTTGATGGTCTGGTGCATTTTGTCTTTCACATGAGCACTGGATGAGGAGTCAAATCTTCTGAGTGAAGTTCTGCTTCTACTTGAGAGTAGATTTCCACCTTGCTTTATTTTGCTTTGTTTTGTTTCGAGACAAGGTCTTGCTCTATCACCCAGGCTGGAGTGCAGTTTTGTGAGCATGACTCATTGAAGCCTCAGGCTCAGATGATCCTCCCACCTCAGCCTCCTGAGTAGCTGGAACTACAGGCACGTACCACCATGCCTGGCTAATATTTTTTTTTTTTTAAATTTTCATAGAGACAGGGTCTCGCTATGTTGCCCAGGATGATCTTGAACTCTTGGGCCCAAGTAATTCACCCGTCTTGTCCTCCCAAAGTGCTAGGATTACAGGACGTTGACCCTCAACATCTTTGGCCACTGCTTTATTTTTCTTCAACATATCTTACTGCATATTATTTATCATCAGTCCTCCATTAGAATATAAACTCCTTGAGGAATGGGCTTGCCTTCTTGACCACTGCATGTCCAGGGCCTAGCACAACTCCTGGCACGTAGCAGGTGCTCAATTATTAGGACAAATCATGGCTTGGTGACCTGATCCCAGACCACCTGAGCTTTCTACCACCCTCCCTCGGCACCTCTGACCTTTCTTGCTCTCCATTGTTTCTCTCCCTCTTTCTCTGTGTTCCTGTCTGTCTCTTTTGCTCTAATCTCTCTCTGCCTGCCTCTCCCCCTTCCTCTTTGTGGATCTCTTTCTTAATCCCTCCCTTCTTGTTTTCCCCTGTCTCCTCCATGGGCCTTGGGCCTGCAGTTCCCTCTTAGCCGTTCAGCTCCTACTTTTCAGCCAGGTTGTTTATCGGGAGGATATGGACCCAGGTGACAGAGCACCAGCTGTGGAATAAGGAATGACCCAACCGCATCTGTGTTTGTATCTGTTGAGTCATACAACTTTAGCACCTTCAGACATTCGTCTGCTCACAGGCTCCTTGAAAGTTAAAGATTTACCCAGAACTGGCCAAGTCCATGTTTTGGTAACAATCAACAAAGTGATCTATAAGCCTTGCTCCAAGCAGATTGCTGAGTGCTGAGAAGGAAAAAAGAACCCAGGTGACAGGCCCCTGCCTTTCAGGAGCTTCCAGTCTAGTTAGCTAAGGAAGTGAGGCCCACACACAGTCTTACAGGAAACAGAGAACAAAGACAGGTAGAATTTGGGGTGTAGGCTGTGTAAACCAATGGGTCTGGAAAGGATCGGCCATTGCTAACTTTGGAACTTCGAGACACGTGGTCTGTGTGTGAATGATGAAGCAGGGATCAGGGCTTCGACTGCAGACAGGAAAGCAAGAAGTGAGGGTCAGTGAGTTGCAGTGTTCTGTTGGTAACTGCAAGGCTCTTTCGGCCGCTGTGGCCCAAGCTTGCCTGAGGGGCCTCCTCTCTTATCAAGGCCCCACACTGTGTCCTTCTCATCCCACCATCAAACTGAGTTAAGGTGCAGGACTCGGTGAATGGAGATTTCCTCAGAACACAGAGTTAGAGCTGATGAGCTGGGCAGCCAGGTGTGGCTGCACAGAGGAGCATAAGCAGTTGTGTCCTGGAGCTGCAGGCCTGATCTAAGTTTCTTCATGTGGAGACTGCATCTCAGTGTATCTGGAGTGAACTCTCCCTCTAGTTTCTTAATAGCTATCCGCTGAATTGATTGAGATAGTAGGAAATTGTCTGAAAATCTTGATGAATAAACCCTGCAGTATGGCTGATGCCTTTTCCTCTGCAGGCTTAGAAAGTTGCCCACAGGAAAATATAGCTCTGAGACACAGTGGGAGGTGGGTGGCCAGGTTGAGCTGAGGGCAGAAAACAGAAGGTGGTGACTTCGTGCTGGTTGTGGAAACTCCAGGCTGATGGCGATCCATCCAGTGTGAAACTTGTTTATACTGACACAAAGCTGGAGAGCACTTGGCATTCCTTTAGTTACTGCTTTTATAAACAGAGGGGCCTGAAACTTCCTGGGAAATGCTGGGAGCATCGTATGGCCTCCTAAGGTGGCTGTTTGTGGTTCTATAACTCTGGGGAGGCAGAGAAGGGAACGCATACTTTCCTGAGCCCTGGCTCATTTATAAATGTGATGGGTGAGGTGGCAGAAATGAGTAAACTGAGGAAATGTTCCTCCCAGAGGATGATTCTTGGAGCAAAAAGGGATTTGAGGGTGGAAGGAAGCGATTAGCAGAGAGGGGCGTGGGGGTGCGCACAGGGCATCTCCCAAGTTCCTTCAGGAGGCGAGCTCTCATCTTACAGTCTTGTTGACTCCTGTCCTTGCTCCCATCTAACCTTGCCCAAAATACACACCGAAAACCAAATCCCCCCAGGAAGGCCGGTTCGTTTAGTCACCCCTTCCTTATCACTGACGGTCTCCTTGCTCACATTTCACTCCCATTGCTGACTCACAGGTTTGTCTTAAAAACTGCAGTTTTTGCACCTTGGGAAGATAATTTTATAACCCCATACCTGCTCTCTAGGTCTGGTCTGTGTGCTGTTAGAGTTGGTGTGTCTATGTCAGAGATACCAACATTTGAAGCCAAAGTTCATGGCCTGGGTTAATGGATATTTAGGGCAAAGGCCCCAGTTCCACATTCAGATCTCCCTCCCCCACCAATTAGTATATTTAGGAAATATTTAAATGGCAACTCAGCAATGATCAACTCAATTTACTTCTGTTTCTTTATTTTAAAAAATAGTATTATCCAGGTTCCACATTTCAGTATTAAGATGCCTTAAGTTATTGAAATTTCAATTGTAATAAAGTAATAAAATGAGTCCTGGAGGCACGGGAGTGAAAAGGGGCTAATATCTCTAATATGTGTTAACCATTCACCTGCTCTGCCAGGCATCATGGGTGCTTTGCACATGACTTCTTAATCCACCTAGAAATGAGGTGTCAAGAAAGTGTGATTTACTCTCATTTCAGTTGAAGGAAGTACGGCTAAGTGGCATGTGCAAGTTCACACAGCCAATAGAAAATGCAATCGGGACCAGAAGCCACATTTGCAGGACTTCAAAGCCAAGGTTCTTCCCACCACAAAACCAGGATGCCTTCCTCTGCCACTGGAGTCTGCTGGACCAACCAGCAGCACAGGCAATGGCTATTGCTTTTGGTTATAGCATCAACGCAATCCATCTAAGTTGTGTTTTTTTTTTTTTTTTTGAGAGGGAGTCTCACTCTGTTGCCCAGGCTGGAGTGCAGTGGTGCGATCTTGGCTCACTGGAGTCTCCACCTCCCAGGTTCAAGCGATTTTCCTGCCTCAGCCTCTGCAACAGCTGGGAATACAAGCGCGTGCCACCACGTCTGGCTAAATTTTTTTTTTTTTTTTTTGTATTTTTAGTAGAGACGAAGTTTCACCATGTTGGCCAGGCTGGTCTCAAATTCCTGACTTAGCGATCTGCCCACCTCAGCCTCCCAAAGTGCTAGGATTACAGGTGTGAGCCACCATGCCTGGCCCAATCTATCTAAGTTTTTCTGTGGAAAAGTAGAATTATCTGCTGAATAATAAAACACCTTTTAGATAAAATTGCATTATGGTTTTCAAACTTCTTGAATCCATATTATTTATTTCTTACCACAATCCTATAGATATCATTATTAGGGATTATGGTGAGCACCTGCTCACCATATTTTTTACCAGCCCAGCATCCACTTCTTTTTCTTATGGCACCAACAGGTCACTGCCCTTAGAGGATCACTCTTCCTCCATCCTCAGTCCATGTGATTTGCCTAGGGCTGACCCCCAGTGACTGGCTCTAGGAGTCTAGACCCAAACCCAACCAATGAGGGCACTGATCTCTGATTGGTTTAGGGGTGAGCATGGCCATGTTGACCAATCAGAGGAAATGAGCATCAGCTCCCTACCTTTTGCAGAAACAATAAGACATTGGAGCTTTCCTCCTGGTGGTGGTGCAAAGCTGGCAGGAAGTGCTGGTCGCTGTCTTTGCCTAACTTGGGGAGAGCTGGTCTGAGAATGGAGGTAAATCCAGAAGAGAGCTGAGCTAAAGAGAGGGAGGAGACAAGTCCCCGATGACATTGTCTGGCACCCAAATACAGCAGTGCTGAAAGTCCAGTCTCTCCTGGACTTCTTAGCTCATTAAACTAAGAAAATTTGCCTTTGTTTAAGCTGGTTACAGTTGAATTTCTGTCACTTTGTTATATATTATTCAAATTATTGCTCTCTACTGGCAAGGGAAATTTGGTTGAGATCACTGTTTTTCTTCACAAATGTATAAATTTGGAAAGGACACTTTATTTCTTATAAATGGTTACAGCCTGCAAGGTGGCCATCTGCAGGCTGGGAAGTGTAGCCTCTGGCAAAGACCGAAGACAGGCACTTTGAAGGAGGAAGGTTTGGACAGGAATTTAAGCTGAATGGGTTGGCCAAGTACACATATTCAACAGGTTATAAGAGGAGCCATGAATATTCATGAAGGTGGTCCTGACGCATGCATATTGAACAAACATGCATGTAACATACAACCCGTGTTCACCTAGGGGTGAAGACTTAACATTTAAATGTGTTACAATTAGGCCCTTAATGTCAAAGGTCTTTTTAGGATGCAAAGGCACTCGAGTGTGCATCCTCTGTAAACTGGCCAGAGTCAGTCAATGGTTGGTGGTCTTCTTATCAGGAGAAAGTTACTGAAATCAGTCTCTTGTCCAATCAAAGCTGTAGTGATGGCTTGTGGAACAGGGGGTCAGTTAGTGCATGGCAGTGGCTGCAAATTGTTTTACTATTGCTTATCTCAAGGCCAGTGCTTGTTTAGCTGCTAGAGAAAAAGGTAAACCTTGTGGCAGAGAACACAGTTTATTCTTTAGGTGTAGAGGTGAGTGACTCAACCCTTGTCTGGCATGGCTCTAGGTCCTGTTTATAATTTGGTATTTTATTGCCACAAAGAGTCTGTTCTGTCAGTCTTATGAGCTCAATTTTAACATTAATGCTGCTCAGTTCTTTCTAACCCATAAAAGGGAGGGGGCATAATGAGACGTATCTGATCTCCTGTCAAGGCTCAGTTTTTAACATTTTCTGAGGCCTCCTTGGACAAGAGGGAGTCCATTCCGTCAGTTGGGGAGCTTAGGATTTTATTTTTAGTTTATAGTTTCATCCTTCCCAACCTTCTTAGCCATTTATGAGTTGTGGATTCTGGGGATACAAGAAGCAGCCAGTCCCAGAGATGTTTCTTATTTTGTCATAGGGTGGTGGAGTGGGTTGCCGATAACACAAGGCATTATGAGCTAAAGTTGAAATCCACTTTCACTTTCCCTGTCTTCTCAATTTTTCTCTCATTTGAAAGGGTGTGAGAGAGCCAGAGAAACTGAAAGAATTAGGAAGAAGAGGGGAGAGGTGGTGTTTGGGGACACTGTTGGAAGGGAGACAGGACCTGCATGTGCAATGCACATTAGGCAATATTAAATGTGACTCTAGGCATTTGGTGAGAGGTCAGAAATGAAAATGCAGTTTTAGGCAACCTAGATAAAGGTGAGAGGTGAAAGGTCAAGTTTCAGGAGTCTATGTGTCAGTCATGTGAACCAGAGCAACTCCATCTTAAATAAGAGCTGGGTAAAATGAGGCTGAAAACTACTGGGCTGCATTCTCAGATGGTTAAGGCATTCTAAGTCACAGGATGAGATAGGAGGTCAGCGCAAAATAGAAGTCATAAAGACCTTGCTGTTAAAACAGGTCACAGTAAACGAGCCGGCCAAAACCCACCGAAACCAAAATGGCGACGAGAGTGACCTCTGGTCGTCCTCACTGCTGCACTCCCACCAGCGCCATGACAGTTTGCAAATGCCATGGCAACATCAGGAAGATACCCTATATGGTCTAAAAAGGGGAGGCATAAATAATCCACCCCTTGTTTAGCATATCATCAAAAAATAACCATAAAAATGGGCAACCAGCAGCCCTTGGGGCTGCTCTGTCTATGGAGTAGCCATTCTTTTATTCCTTTGCTTTTGTAATAAACTGGCTTTCATTTTGCACTGCGGACTCGCCCTGAATTCTTTCTTGTGTGAGATCCAAGAACCCTCTCTTGGGATCTGGATCAGGACCCCTTTCCTGTAACATATGCAAGGAAAGAAATGCAGAGGAATGGAACTGAGCCATGGAACAGACATTTGGGGTTGGGCAGGAGGAGTTAGCAGAGAGATCTGCACAGCTCTTATCCTACTTAGCACTAGTGCTGTTCAAGGTAGAACTCACAGCATAAGAGTTCACTCTGAAACATAGAATAGGGTGTCTTTAGGTATATACGTATACATCAATATTCAGAAAATGCAGACTCTTAAGATATAAAATCTGCTGTTCTTCCATAATTTATTCATTTCTTTTGCAGTTGAAGAAAATGTGTTTAGGGCAAGTTACCGTTGGCATGTTTGACCATAATAAATAGTTTGAGTTTTTAAAACAATTTCAGAATGTCTAAGAATTAAATATTTTTTCTGTGTACTTTTGTATATGTGAAATTTAGGGTCAAAACATCACAAAACGCCCTCCAAATGACAAGACTGAAATATTATTTTATATCGGAGCCTTGTCAACCTTTAGTGTACACTAGAATCTTTTGATTATTTTGAGAAGTCTGTAGTCTTGAAAGCATATCATATGAGAAGATAGATACTGATATAGAACTGCTAATGGAAACTTGTACGTAAGAATTTTGTTTTTTCTGGCTTCATAGAGCAAACCCTTGTTTACATAGAATAAGAGAGAAAAAAGAGGCAAGAGGATACATTACATTTCTAAGTTAAGTGCAAGCATCCTGGATATTGTAACAGACTGGGAGTTGTGTTAGAGTCTATTTGATTCTCAAAGCATTTCGCGGCCTTTCATTAGGCAGCACCCTGCCTTCCACGTCACAGGCTGTCACACACACTTGTTGAGGATGATGCTGGTGACGCCATCAGTCCTTTTTCAGCAAAGTCTCCTGAAAATAAAGCTCAGATTGGCTGTGCACATCTCTGGACCTAGTCCAGAGTGAAGCACCACTGAGGGCAGGGACCTGCCCAGGGGTGCTGCTGTCGTTTGAGATGGAGTGGTTCTTCACAGCACAGAAGTGTTCCATCACTGTGGGACATTTAATATCCCTGCCCTCTTCACTAGATGTTTGCAACACTCCCCAATCATTGCGATAACTGTGACACCATGGTTACCCCTACATTACCAAATACCCTCTAAGAGATTCTGCTTTCTCTTCTTAGTCGGTAACCAGTAGAAGATTGCCCCTTTGGTTCTGAAGATGTTAGCTATGGGAACCTCAAAGGCTTAGGAAACTGCCAACACCTGAGATCTAACTTGATCTAACCTTAACCCACCATCTATTTCTGCCATGACCATGCTACTTTCATCCTTTATAATTGCCAGGCAGAAATAACAAATACTTTGGGATATTGTTGTTCATGACCACTATCCACCCCAGACTTTCCTATCAAATCACATGCAAGTGCTTTAAACCTGCTGCATTAGAATTAAGGCTTTGAGTTATTCACTGGGAAGGAAAAGTTCCAGAAGTTCAGAAACTTAGGAAGCAGTGTGGAGCCCAAGAGACCCAGAGAGCAGCAGCTCTTCTTTAGAGCACATGCAGCTTCTGAGATTCTTCTTCTGGGTGCGCATGTTGAGGAAAAGATGATCCCTCGGCTTCTGCAACTGCCTTTGCACTTGCTCCTTCCTCTGAAGAGCTCACCAGGAAGTCTCTCTGGGCGCCTTCTCCGCACTCCAGACTTCCCACACTCAGCAGCACCTCCACCCTGACTCTGCCTGCTTCCAACTAAGTCGTTTCACTTCCTGTTGTCTGGGGCAATCAACACATGTAAACTTTCAGAGCTGAGTTTTATTTTTTTTGAGGGAAAATATTTTAAGGAACTTCTAGGGGGATTTCATTAGAAGACCCGGGGATTCCCAGCACTGTTCTGCTATGCTAAGAATATTAAGTTGTAGTCCCCTAAATATTTGCGAAGTCACATTGTCCTGTCCCTTGTTTCTGAAAAGAACAAAACCATGAAGCCAATAGCTGATCATTCCATTTTCAAGTTCACCTAGGTCAGAAAACCACTGTGGGCAGTTGCTTCAAGGCAGCTTATAACTGCTTCCATGGAAGTCATTGTTTATTTTTATTTTTTAATTAATTAATTAATTTGAGATGGAGTCTCACTCTGTCGCCCAGGCTGGACAGCAGTGGCACCCTCTTGGCTCATTGCAACCTCCGCCTCCCAGGTTCCAGCAATTCTCCTGCCTCAGCCTTCGGAGTACCTGGGACTACAGGTGTGCACCACCACACCTGGCTAATTTTTGTATTTTTTGGTAGAGACGGGCTTTCACCATATTGGCCAGGCTGGTCTCGAACTCCTGACCTTGTGATCCACCCGCCTCAGCCTCCCAAAGTGCTGGGATTACAGGCATGAGCTACCATGCTCGGCTGCAATTGTTTATTAAGAGCAGCTACTTGGCCTTCGGGAATATAAATATTTAGACTACCAAAAAAAAAAAAATGCAAAGAATTCATGAAGGTCTCTAGAAATTTGAAAAAAGTAGTGTAATGGTGAAGAAGAGAACAGTCATTGGTGTTCTGGATTAAAGTCCTAGCTCTACCCACCTAATGCATTGGACAAATTACTTGACCTCTCTTATCCTCAGGAGTCTCAGCTATAAAGTAGGAATAATAATATTACTTATGACAGGGGGTTTTGGAAAGGATCATGTAAAATAAAATAAGTGAAGAATTGAGCTAATTCCTGGCATATAGTAGTCACTTAACATATTGTAATTATGATGACGGTTTTTCCTACAGAAAGAATGGACACTTGAGAAAATAAAGGTTTTGTTGGGGAGGGGAAGCAGGAAAGGAGGAAAGATGAGCCTAAAGAAGTAAAAATATTTTTTCCAATTACAAATTTATTAACCCCTAAAATAATATTATAGTTTCAGAGAAAATTAGAAGCATAGAAAAAAAAAAGCAAAAGATTGTGGTGACATATATGTAATTAACTGAGCAAGCAGTAAGAATTCAAAAGCATTTGAATTGAGATCCTAGAATTCATAGCTGGTCTCCCTGCCCACCAAGAAGGCATGTTAATCTGGATTCTTTAGAGATAATAGAGATGTCTTAAATTCCTTTGGGTGCAGTAAAATGGCCCTAGCTTGCACTAGCCCCATTGACGGGTAGAGATTAAATTGAAGATAACCAAGCACCTGTCATTCTTCCCACTGCCTTCTGGATCACTACAAAGAAATAAGGATTTGTCTTTTCAAAGAGCAGGAGAGCAGTAGCTCATGAGGCAGTGTTGATTGACGGTTCATGCTCTAAGAAAGGTATGAGTGCTGCACTCAATTTTAACTTAAAAAAAATATCTGAGACTTGTATTTCCTGTTAGAAAGCTCTGCAGAGGGGTGTGTCCAAAGATTCTGGAGAATTAATGACAGACATATGGGTAGCTTCTTAGCGACACAAGAGGAGATGAGATGCACATATGCCATGTGTTAGGGGGGTAATGGGTGCTTGGATTGAAACTCGTCTGCTGTTTGCTGAGCCCCACTCCTCCTTCAGAGTCCCTTTCAGGCCTCCATTTCTCCATGAAGCACTTTTAACACTGATCCACACTAAAAATAATGACAATAGCATATTAGTAACAATAGTAATGACCATTTATTTAATGCCTACCAGTTGCTAGGCACTATGCTAGGAGTTAAACATATAATATCTATTTCTTAACAATAATCCGATCCTAAAAACAATCCAACAAGCTTTATGCGTATTACCTCTGATTTTTATAACGAGTAAGATAAGTTTTATTATCCTTGCTTCACAGACGACGAAATAGGCTTAGAGAGGTTGTAGTGTGCCCAAGTCCTCACAGCCTGTTGCAGACACAGCTGGCATTGGACACTTTCCTGAGGGCAAGGGTCTGGATGTGCACATCTTTTGTGGCCCTCATAGCACAGCCCTCAGTCCCCCTTGTTCTGCAAAAGGTCCTCAGCATATGTTATATGATTATGTGATTCTGTCAAAGGTGTTCAAATGAGAGTGACTCCATCTTGAATAGGGGTTGGGTAAAATAAGGCTGAGACCTACTGGGCTGCATTACCAAGTGGTTAGGCATTCTTAGTCACAGAATGGGATAGGAGGTCAGCACAAGATACAGGTCACAAAGACCTTGCTGATTAAGCAGGATGTGGTAAGGAAGCTGGTCAAAATCTGCCAAAACCAAGATGGCAATGAAAGTGACCTCTGCTCATCTTCACTGCTCATTATACGCTGATTATAATACATTAGCATGCTAAAAGACACTCCCACCAGTGCCATGAAGTTTACAAATGACATGGCAACATCAGGAAGTTACCCTATTTGGTCTAAAAGGGAGAGGAACCCTCAGTTTCAAGAATTGTCCACTTCTTTCCCAGAAAACTCATGAATAATCCACCCTTTGTTGCATATAATCAAGAAATAACTATAAGTATACTCAGTGGAGCAGCCCGTGCTGCTACTCTGCCTATGGAGTAGCCATTCTTTATTCCTTTACTTTTCTAATAAACTTGCTTTCACTTTGTGGACATGCCCCGAATTCTTTCTTGCCCAAGGTCCAAGAGTCCTCTCTTGGGGTCTAAATCAGGATCCCTTTCCGGTAACACTTCAAATAAATACTTGCCATCTACATTTAGGGGTGGTACTATGGTGTGTGTACATCCTGGGGCTGGTATACAGGGAACCTGGATGTGGTCTCTGAGAGAGCTTGAGGCACCGGCATCCACTAGCCACGTGCTGCCAGCAGCTGGGCTGCCTGCCTCTCACCATACTCATCCACATCCCAGAAAATGCCAGGATTTAGAGCTGGAGCTGACCACTCACACCATCTGGACCATCCCCATCTATAAATCTATATATATAGGGTCTTTTTTGAGTGAGACTCAGAGAGCGTGAGTCAACCAAGTTCATATAGCTAAAAGTGGCAAGGTTGGGACATGAATGCAGGTCACCTCCTAAACCTTCATCCCACCCTTTTCCATGATACAACAGCAAGGCAGGGCATGAGGGAATGTCAGAGCAGAAGAGGGCCCCTCTGGCTGAGCTGTCCACGGTGGCAGTCTTTCAGGGAACCTGCCCCAAAAATCACGTAGGTTATTTTCTGTTTTCCTAAGCATTGGTGGCTTGAGAAATAAAGGGACAAAGTACAAAAGAGAGAAATTTTAAAGCTGGGCATCCGCGGGGGACATCACACATTGGTAGGATCCGTGATGCCACAAAACCAGCAAGTTTTTATTAGGGATTTTCAAAAGGGGAGGGAGTGTGCAAATAGGTGTGGGTGACAGACATCAAGTACTTAACAGGGTAATAGAATATCACAAGGCAAGTGGAGGCAGGGCGAGATCACAGGACCATAAGACTGAGGCGAAATTAAAATTGCTAATGAAGTTTCGGGCACCATTGTCACTGATAACATCTTATCAGGAGACAGGGTTTTGAGATCAACTGGTCTGACCAAAATTTATTAGGTGGGAATTTCCTCTTCCTAATAAGCCTGGGAGCGCTATGGGAGACTGGAGTCTATTTCATCTCTGCAGACTTGACATTAAGAGACAGGTACGCCTTGGGGGGGCCAGTTCAGAGACCTACCCCTAGGTGTGCATTCTCTTTTTCAGGGATGTTCCATGCTGAGAAAGAGAATTCAGTGATATTTCTCCCATTTGCTTTTGAAAGAAGAGAAATATGGCTCTGTTCTGCCCGGCTCACCGGTGGTCAGAGTTTAAGGTTATCTCTCTTATTCCCTGAACATTGCTGTTATCCTGTTCTTTTTTCAAGGTGCTCAGATTTCATATTGCACAAACACACATGCTGTACAATTTGTGCAGTTAATGCATTATTACAGGGTCCTGAGGCGATACACATCCTCCTTGGCTGACAAGATTAAGAGACTAAAGTAAAGACAGGCATAGGAAATCACAAGGGTATTGACTGGGGAAGTGATAAGTGTCCATGAAATCTTTACAATTTATGTTTAGAGATTGCAGTAAAGACAGGAATAAGAAATTACAAAAGTATTAATTTGGGGAACTAATAAATGTCCATAAAATCTTCACAATCCACGTTCTTCTGTCATGGCTTCAGCTGGTCCCTCCATTTGGGGTCCCTGACTTCACGCAACAGCGGTCAGTCTGGCCATTGGGCTGGGGTGGAGTGACATAGATCACATGCCTGTTGGTCATGCCCCACCCGGCACCACTATGCAACAGCCCCAGATGCACATGCAGGACAGGCAGGGGACCAGCCTGTGGAGACCATTTTGTCTGCCTAGAGTTAAGCCTTGTCAGTGATTGACAATGTGGACCAAGGGAGAAGGTCTATTTTCTGAAAGTTTCATTCTGCATGCTCCCTTAGAAACCCATTGTAATGCTCATCCAAGCAAGCTACACGTTTGTGGCAGATTTCTCTTGATTATATTTGGCTTACTTTGCTTATTTCAGATTTTATCTGTTATACCTGTCTAAACATTCCAGAATAAACCACAAGTATGCAAATCTTGGTTAACTATTTAAAAATAGGGATACATGCAGTTGAAAATACTTTTATTTTACAAAGTGAGTTTTTTTAAACAATCTGTATCAAGTTTCACAGATTCACTGTTTTTTTCTTTCCTGGAGGAAATTACCCTACACAATAAAACTATATTCCCCTCGTGTTGCCCCTTTCTTCAAAGTAGGTCAGCAAACCCTTGGGCATATGTTATGTGGAAGGCTCTGTGGCAGATAACAGCTATGGACACTCGTCTCTGTCCTCAAGGGGTTTACACTTCATTTGCGAAAAACAACAACAGCTGGCAGGTACTGAATACCTCTTGTGTGCCAGGCACTATACCAGGCACTTTGCATAGGCTATCGCATTGACTCCTCCTAACATGCTTAGTGAGGTGATACTAGTGGGTGAGAAACTGAGAGGCTCAGGGAGGTTATGTGTTTTGCCCAAGATCACAACTACTGTGAGTGGTAGAGCTGGTCTGTGTACTTGGCAGTCTGACTCCATGCACACCTACCTATTAAGTGCTACAGCCAGCAGGTGCCACCACTTAACAGTTGCTGCTGTGTATGGATTGGTTCCCCAACAAGGGTGCAGATGCCTGGTAGATTCCCAACATCTTACCTCTTTTGAATGCCCAACAGCCCCAGGAGTGCTGTGCTCCCAGTTGAGGTTGACTAAATGTTCTTTGACTGATTGCACAGGAGAGGGGAGATACGTTGTCTTGCGGTGCCCTGAGAATTGAGATGGACTTTATAAGGAATAAACTCTCTCAACAGTGAGGATGAAATCAAGCCCAGGAACATTTCCTAGGACAGGCCTCGGCAAGCCTTAGCGAGGACCTAATCATCCAATGCTGCCAAGAAGCAATAGTTTAGACGTCATTATGTCCCATGTTCTCGAACAAGTTTACCTGTTGTACTGGAGAGTCGACTTTCAGTTCAGGGATCAGGAGCCTCCACATGCGGGTCCTTGCTTAGGAACCCTGGGGCAGCATTGAGGGGAGAGAAGCTCGGAGCCCCGCCTGCCCTCAAATGCTCAAAGTGGAGCTCTGAGCTGTAATAAGGCCTTGGTCCTGGCACTAGACAAAATGTATGTGTGTTTGTATATTTATGTGTCTATCTAGCCTTTATTCATTTATATATTTAAATTTTACATTTTGATGATGAAGCCATAGGCCTCACTCTACTTGTCTAGGAGCTGTGTTCTGAGTTCCACCTGCAGCTATCCCTGTGTAGATGTTATGTCGCTCAGGGCTGAGGCTGGGGAAAGGCAGGAATCAAAATAGAAGGGCCAATCCAGTGGAGGCTGGATCCATCCTGGAATGTGTCATCTGTGACATTTAAAGCCACCAAAGGCATTTTCCAGCAACCTTTAACATCCTGGGCAGAGGGGTCTGGAAAAAAGTTGTGTTCCCTCCTTTAACCTCCCTTTCCACCTGGTGCTTCCTTTTCCAAGAATAAAAGGGCGCTACCTATGTGAGTTGGCCAGGCCACTCTGCAGCCAAAGAATCTGGGGGCTGGCTCAGTGCCAGGCAGCACCACACCCAGGTCTGCTCTCCTGCACATTTATCTGCAGAGGCCCTGCACGCTGCTGGGGAGGAGAGGTGGGCTTTCTTGGCTGACTCATGCCGAGGAAGTGAAAAGCCCAGACACATTTGGTTCATCAATTCCTCCCAGGTCTCAGCCTGTGCTTACTAACCTAGGCAGTGCGTACTGACACCGAGAAACTGGATGTCTCTGGGAGTCAGCGATCTCAGATCTGTGGGTGACATATAGGACTCGATGATTTGATCTTCATTTCAAGTACCAACTGCTTTTTTTATCTTCTTTTACTTTGTTCTTCTTTAACTCATTAGGGAATTTTTCAGTAGGATTAAGTAAAATAGATTCCTCAAATTTGTTTCCAAGTTCAGATCCAACCAAGATTTTTCAACATCCTCTTTGTTCCCTGCCACATACAATAAATATTATGGTCAAATATTATTACATCATGACAGCAACGTCTAAGGTGAGGCTTGTAGAAACAGCATTGAAAGGAGCCCTGGATATCCTGGTCCTGCTGGAGATGGGGAGGCATTCATTCCAGGATTGGACCTTCTACCCTTAAGGCAGGCCCAGCTCCAGGCTTCTCCTGCCTGAATACTACACACAGTTCCTAAGCCAGGAGCCCTATGTTGGCTCACGAACCTGGAACTTAAAGCAGACTCCTCCAGTGCTAGAGACAAATGGGAGGTAGCAATGCCTGAACAATTGACCCTTGACAGCTTTGGACGGACAGAGAAGGTCTTCAACAAAGTCATTCTTTCTCATCTCAGTGGTCTTTGAAGAACTCCTTCCAGCTGAGCTACTGTGGAGTTAACTCAGCATGGCTGAGCATTTATCGGAACCTACTAAGTGCTGTGAGGTACCAGGCCCTGCAAAAGTAAGGATAAATGTGCCCAGTTCCTGTCCTGCGTGGACTCAAAGGGCGAGCAGGCCTTGGGTTGATGATTTAGCCCAGGACAATGATCAGAACTCACTGCGGGCCTAAATGATTCACCAGAGTCTGCTTTTCTCAGGGATGTAGTCTTGACGGAATCCTAAAGAAGTTCCTTTATCTCAAGCATTTTCTCGTTTTCTGTCATTTCCTACCTACTGTGGGGTTTAAAGGGGCTGATGAGGGAGGGAAGCAAATACACAGTGTGTTGAATGAGCAGGTTGGTTACCTTGTGGACAACTGTGCTTGTCCTCCTGGGACCTGGGAAGGATGGTGTAGAACTTTCCTGGCACCATCCCACTTGCAGGCGAGGAATCCGGGGGACGTGTCTACCAGTTCCGTCTGCCACTGGCAGAGAGCATTCACTCCCCAGAAAGCCTGGCCTGACCTGCCTGTGGCCCTAGCACATTCCTGAGAACAAAGAAATCCAGAGAAATTGCTGAGGCAGAGAATCACAGAAGGCACAGGCCTGCGGAAGGGTGAGGCCAGTGGACCTGGGCAAGGCATTGGCAGACGGTGTCATGCTCCCAGGCCTGGTGGAGCTGCCTGCAGCACAGAGACCAGCCCTCCTGAGGATGAGGGGAAACAGCAGGCAGCGTGGGAATGACAGCGTTAATACCCCACCCGGGGCAGAGGAACGTGGACCCAGCGATGTCAGCCTTTCCTCCCCACACCAGCGGGAGAAAGTGGGAGCACAGGCAGAGGTGTTGTTTCAGGCAGCTCTCCTAACAGAACTTTCCTTATGAAAATATGTAAGCACTCAGGGAAATAGGTTTGAATTAACTTTACATACACACAGTGAGGTTTCCGCAGTCCATACATGGCCTCAGCACAGGCTCAGAGCATCACCTGTACAATTCCTGCACTGACGGACACAGGTTTAGCTGGTAGCAGGGACAGGTGCTGGGTGGGAAGCTCTCAGTTCCTGCTTTTCACCCCCATCTAAGTGTTCTCTGAGACCAGGGATTGATCCTGGCTCGCCTGGAGCCTGCTCCACAGTCTGAGGATTTGGGAGGGTTTCTGTGTTCATGCCTACCTGGCAGGCAGAGGTTTCTGTGACCTAAAAGCTGTCTGTGGGAGCCTGTCTGGCTCTGGTGAGCCTGCTTCCTGGGAGCAGCCCCAGCCTCCCTGTGTGTCTCATGCCCCCTGGACTCAACAGGGGCTTGGAAGATCCTGAGGCTGCATCAGGGTCCTTGGCCAAAATTCACACTGGAAGTTACTCTGCCTGACTCCTAGGTGCCAAGGAGTCTATTAATACTTATGAGCTGTTCATTAGCATTGGGAGAAATCAGCCCAAACTCTGGCAGGAAGGGAGGGTGTGTGTTTGTCTAAATAGTTTGGCGCTTGGTCAGCCGCCCTCCTGTTTGTGAAATCTGTGAGGCCCCTCGCCACAGCCTGGGGCTGGAAGCAGGCCTCCAGTCGAGCTGGCAGCAACCCCAGCCCCCTAGGTACTGGCCACAGCGAAGAGAACACTCAGGTTCGAGCCCCCTTCATCCTCAGTCCGGGAGGAGATTGAAGTCTCTGACGTGTCTTTCAACTCCTTCCATTTAATTGTTAATTAGGAGAGAGCGGAGGGAAGAAGGAAAGGTAAATGTTTCCCTTCTTGACAAAGCAATCACTCTGCGGCTGGGCCACAGTTCCCTGACCAGTGAGGAGCCCAGGTGAGTCCTCATCGGCTCAGAAATGGTGAGCAGTTCTTTCCAGCCCTGGCCTCCCGAGCCCAGGAAGCCTTCTTGCTTTTCCTCTTTAGGTGAACGTAGCCCTTTTGGGTTGAGAAAAGAGCAGGAGATGGCCAGGCACAAAAAGTCATTCTCTAAAGATCTTGCCTAGGAAGAGAGAAATCAAAGCTAAACCCAGGCTCTGTATCAGATCAGGGACCAACTCTCATCTCAGCTGTCGACGCTGCTGCGGTTCCAGGCCTCTTGGATGAACTGGTTGGGCTGCCTGAGCAGTTTATTTCTAAAGGGTATAGGAGCCTCTGGGATAGAACTCATTCCAGGGGGAGAGCGAGGCATAGTGGGCCTCGCCAACAGTGAAGCGTCAGGTGTCGGAGGCAAGCTGCGATTCTGACTTCAGTGTGGTTGCATCTGTTCTCCATCTGGTCCCTTGAAGACCTCATCTGGGTCACAGGAGAGAAAGGGCAGCCAGTAAAATATATATACACACATATATATATATATGATAAAATATTCCTTAAAAATCTCAGCTTCATCCTGCCACCCACCAACTGTGTGACTGTGGGCAGGTTACCTCTCCTCTCTGTGCCTCAGCCTCCTCATCATTAAATGGTGATGCCCACAGTGCCTGAGAGGGCTGCTCTGAAGTCATTGGAGTTCGTGTTTGTAAACTGCTTAGAATGCTGTAAATGCTAAGTGTTACATAAACAAAACCCAAAGCACCTGTAAGACAGGGCACAAGAAGCTCTAGTTTGGGACTGTCTGACAGCGCCCAAGGAGGTGAGCGAAGCAGGCCTTACGCCTCTCCGCAGACCCCGAGAGGCTCCAGCACATCAGAGAGCAGCACCAGCTCAGCTCCTGCAGCACCCAGGGGTTCCTCTGCTGGCAGGGAATGCTTTGGGGACGCAGAGACAGCTGGGGCTGGAGTGCGCATTGGAGAAAGGCCTGTGTGGGTGGGTAAGAGGCAGCTGCAGGTGGGCCGCTACTGTGAATGTAGCCTCGTCCACACCTGCTGGCTCTGAGGCCCAAGGGGCTGGGTCACAGATAGAAGCCCCTGCACAGCTCCATTCAGAGTCAAAGTCCGTTTCCCTGTAGCCCCTAGGTAGCTCAGAGAAAGGTGAGGGTGGTCTCCTGGGAGGGGCCTGAAGCGCAGCAGTTCTCCCCATCTCACCTGTTATTCTGTTAAGTTTAGTAGCTGAGTCCACTTAGGCTACTATAACAAAATGCCACAAGCTGGGTGGCTTGTCAACAACAGAAATTTATTCCTCACAGTTCTGGAGGCTGAGAAATCCAAGATCGTGGCACTGGCAGATTTGGTGTCTGCTGAGGGCCCACTTTCTGGTTCATAAATGGCACCTCGCTGTGTCCTCACAGAGTGGGAGGGGCATGTGAGCTCCCGGGCCTGTTTCCTAAGGGCCCTCATGACCTAATCACCTCCCCAGAGGCCCCACCTCCCAACACCATCACCTTGGTGGTTAGAATTTCACCATAACAATTTGGGACGGACACAAATATTCAGACCATAGCATTTAATAAAACTCGTCCGTTCTTTTGTGTTTCACTTCTATGGGGCTGGGCTTCTTCCATGTTCATAAATACGAATCCCAATCCTTATGGACTGTGCTCACAGGAAACCTTATTTTGAATCCTTTGGCTCACTTGTGAGGGTAGCTGTTACAACTGACAAGTGGAGTCCATGAAAAGTCAACACCAAAAGGTGGGCTCTTTGAAAAGCAGCTGGAAAAGAAAGTGGAAGAGGAATGGGAGGCCAGGCTGCATTTGAAAGGAAGGGTGTTAATTAGGAACCCCTCATTTTAAAGAGGGGCTAGACCCCTTGCTCAAGGCTTAATAAGAGGCTTCAGAACTGGTCCTGCTGGCTCCCCCCAGCCTTCACCCCAGCTCCCCTCTGTAATATAAGCAGAGAGCTAGGGAAAGAAGGAGAAAGAGGGCAAGTGTTAGTCAATGTGGTGTTCACAAGGGGAGGTGACTTCCTCCCCAAAGCTAGGTGGAGACTTGGATGTGCTCTGAGACTGGGGGTGCCCTCTGAGTAGAGCAGAACATGGTGACACTGGGAAAGCTCTTGAAGAACCTGGCTTGTGTGCTGGGAGTTTGGAGGCACCCATGAACATTGAGGCCAAAACCTGGAGATTTCTGAAGGCAGAAGGCCCGTGGAAGTGGCCTGGGTGGAGGAACGAGGTTACTGTCCATCAGTTGCTTGGCAGTAAGCTAATTGGCCAAGTGAGGCAATGCCCTGCCCAGAGAGGAAGTTAAAGGCACAAGCCACAATGCTGGTCAAAGGGAGATATGGCTGCCCTGAAGGGGGACTCAGAACAGGAGTATGGCTGGATACAGCTTCCAAAAAACCTTGCCCATCATTTATGATAAGATCAGTGTACCATCAAAATTTCCAGGATCATATAGACCCTGACTGAGCCAGGGTGACACTAGAAACATCCCACACAGACAGGTGGCTGGCCATGTTAGATGGTCCCTGTCCCCCTCCAACCTAAAGGCACTTAACCCATGAAAGGGAAAGTGAAGAATAAGAGGACTGACCACACACTCGACCTCCCTCAAATCCCTCGCTGAGGGCTGACTTTCCCAAGGAGAGGGAAGAAATGAGATTTAAATTGGATCCGAGGTTGGCATTTTGAACCAGACTGGGCTGGACAATGAATGAATGTGATTGTTAGATTATGGAATATACTTAAGACAGTCATTACAGGATGGGCAAAAATGGTGACTGCAGAAAGAGAAAACCTTACCATACTTGTTTCCCACCTACTTGAGACTCCTCAAGCCATTTTTGCAGCCATTAATTGTAGAAACATTAATAATATATCTTCCTTTTGAAACACAAAATTTGGAGAAACTTAAAAATGGAGCAAGAGTGGTTGCCTTGTTTGGAGCAAAGATCTGAAAACTCTGAAACATTCTTCAAGCCTGGGGAGCTGCTTCCAAAGATTTGTTGATGCATGGTTTATTCGTTTTCTAATGCTGCTGTAACAAATTACCACACAGTGGCTGAAAACAACACAACTCTATCATCTTATAGCTCTATAGGTTAGAAGTCCAACATGGGACTCACTAAGCTAAAATCAAGATCTTAGGCCTTTCTGGAGGCCATAGAGGTGAATCTGTTTCCCTGCCATTTTCACGTTCTAGAAGTAGCCAACATTCCCACATTCCTTGGTCCGTGGCCATTCTTCCATCTTCAAAATCAGCAATGGAAGGTTGAGACCTTCTCCCTGCACCACTCTGACTTCGCTTCTGCCTCCCTCTTCCACTTTTAAGGACACTTGTGATTACATTGGGCCCACCCAGATAATCCAGGATAATCTTTAGATCGAGTCGGTTGGCAACCTCAATTTCACCTGCAAGTGTAATTCCCCTTTTCCATGCAACCTAACATATTTGCAGGTTCTGGAGATTAGGACATGGACAACTTCGGAGAGCCATTATTCTCCTACCACATGTGGCTTACATATTATTGAATTCAACTTAATTTAACACAAATGCACGCGATCCTCACAATAAACCAGCCAAGATTCAATCACAAGCCATCACCTTGCCTCACAGGAGTAGGGAGAAGCCCAGCTTACTGTGAACCATGAAAGAGAGCCGCCAAAAGACTACTGGACATTGATCATGTCCGCAGGGCCAAATGAAAGCTGTTCAATCCCACTTATGCCCCGAGCAGGAGAGCCCGCAGGACACACGCCCTGCACTCACCTGCAGCGAGGATCTGAACTCCTGAGCTGCTGCCTGCCTCCACCCACATGCTCTGCTGATACCAGCACTTACCCTTTCCACTGATAAACATCTTATCAGCACGGCAGGTATCTGGCTTTCAAAATACTAAATGACTATGACCAGTTTGAGGTGCTACAAGATGCTGCTGACTTAGGGAACAAGAAAAGTGGAGTGCCCTCTCACTAGGTTCCTGAGTGGTAAAGAGAGCTGGAGCCACCCTCCCTCCCATCTTCAGGGAGGCCCAGGGTGGGAGAGTGTGCTGGAGACTAGGACTCAGTGCTCTTATCTGCGCCTCCTGGGATGGGAGATGCAGGCGGGGATCCTGGCAACTCCTCTGTATTTTGTCAGACTGATGTCTCATCCTCACAGCTCCTGGCTCAGGGTGCACTGACAGTTGCTATCTGGACTCCAGATATGGAAATGGGATTCTAGCCATCATTCCCTGCCATGCTGGCCCAGCCGTACTGGGCCTTATGAGTGTCCTGGAGTGTTGAGGAGGTGTGAAGAGCAGAGCCCCTGTGGAGTGTCACCTCCTCACACCTTGCTGGGCCCTCTGGTGTCCAGGGAGTTCTCACCTCCATTAGGGCACCCTAGCAGGTTAGCTTGGCCCTGGGGTAGGGGCAGGGGCAGGGGCAGGGATTTGGTCCGGCCTGACCCCTGGTCATTGGAATGCTTCCCCAGAGCACTCCCTCCCTCGGTCCTGTTATTGGGGCACTTTGAGGACAGCAAACTCACTGTTAGGCCACTCTCAGCGATGGGCTCCTGGGCAGCTGAGACATCAGTGAGGGATTCCTTCCCCACTGCAGCACAGCCACCCCGCCCAGCTGTTTTATACAAAAGCTCTCATTCTGTTTAAGAAGGCTCACCAGCCTGCTGGCAAGGGTGAGACGGACTGTTAAGCCAGAACCTCAAGCTGTTGGGACTTGTTTACCCTTCTGAAGAGTGAGATGGCCCCGTTGTGCCCTAGAATCACAATACCACCTTGATTCAGAGAATGAGATGGGTCTACCCTTTCCTAGAAACACAATATGAGGCCTTGGCATCACCCTTCCCTGAGAACATTCATTCATTTAAGATGGGATCATCTTCCCCCTAAGAATGGACTGAAGACCTTCCTTCCAAAGCACAAAAATCCACAAATCCACTCTAAGCACATTTTTTATAATGAGCACTATGACTTTCATAATGGAAAAAAAATCATCTGTATTTTTAAATGTTTGAATGGCAAGGCCATGTAGATTGCAGCCAGATGAGATCACATTCCCAATTAAAATAAGCAGTTCCAGTGTTCAGACACTTTGGTGGAGCTGTAGCCTGACAATAATTTTGCCATGGTTGTTTTAGGGATGAGTACACAGGGAAGTTTCCTACCTCAGAAAGAACCCTGGACTAAGTCAGAAGACCTGGCTGTCAACTCCAGCTCTTTCTGTTTGCTGATGTGACCTTGAGCCTTGGTTTCTCCCTCTGTCAGGTGGGGAGAGGGATGTAGCCCCGCCTGCCTGCCGCCTAGGGTGTTGTGAAATTCTGATGAAATAAGGCCAGTGAAAGAGTGTCATCATCAGGTGGCCCTGGAGAGGAAAAGTGGCTGAGAATCCCCTGCAATGCTGGTGATTCTATCAGGCAACAGTAGCAGAGCATGTACCTGCCCATCACTCCCGCTGCCCTCAAGCACAGCTTCCAAGGGACGCCCTCAGCCGGGACTAGGACTCCAATGGCAAGGCTGGGAGACTGGGAGACCGGCCTGGCCGGAGGCCGGCTGCGCCATGATTTCCTTCCTGGCTTCAGTGAGAGTTTCCACCCAGTCTGGCAGTGAAGTAGTGCCAGGATCTTCTTCAGGAGCATGTTTCCAGGTGAGGAGTCATTTAGGGAACCACACTGCAGGGATCCCCCACTCTCAGCTGGACTCTTGGAGCCAGACTTGCCGACAGCCATAGAGGTCGTCATGCGCTGCCGCCCTAAGACTGCATCCTCTAATACTGCTCCTTCCCAGCCACGCATGTTGATCCTGCTCAGCAAGAATCAGAGAGCTCTGTATCTGCACTGCAAACAGCTGACTTCCTAGAGAACTGCATTCATGAAACTGTGTTTTAGTGTGTGATGCAATGTAGGCTTATGTTGAAGCCGAGAACAGAAGCAGCATCTGTCTTCTGAGTCTACTAGGAAGATAGTCATTGCCTTGGCCTTGTCATAAAGGCTTAGTTTCCCTTTTATCTTTGGTTTTCTCTTCACCTTTACCTAACTCACGGCATTCTGCTGCATTTTGTGTATTCTCATACACCATCCTCAGTCCTCTGTGGAAGGAAGAAGGGTATTGCAGCTGATGCTCTCAGTGTCCCACCCTTATCCCTTGGACAAGTCCTGCCAACCAATTGCCTGAACCTGCATTTGCTCCTGAGGTTTCTCCCCTCTCTTGACTAGAAACCGGGGAAGGCAGCATAGTCTAGATGCTGTGGAATGCACACATCTCCAGCAGGAGCTCTGCAATTTATATATAAATATTCCAGCTTCCTCATCCTCAGGTGGAATAATTTCTCAGCATGTGTTTTGCATCTTTCCCCAGAGTTTCTAGGGTTAAGCTCTAGTGGCTTCCTGTGGCAGCTGACTTCATAGGCTCCCTTTCCTTCTAGGGACCCCTTCCCCACTTCCTGGCAAGAACTATTTGCACTTCCCAAATACACTCTTTCTAGAAGTAGATCTTGAATCTTTGCTTGAAGATCCACTTCTAGGAGAATCTAAGCTAAAAGGGATATGAATAAACAGAAATGAATAGAAACCAGTAAAATGTCTTATATACTACAAATAATCAAATAAATGTTTGTTGCGTTAAGGAGATGACAATGCAGTGTATTCTCAATGCTTAGCGCACAGCTGAGCGCAGAGGAGATGTTCAATAAATGCTTGAAAGGGAGGTAAAATGATCCTAGTTAAGCACAGATTGGATTATCACCCAGAGGATGTATCACAAATGGGCTTGAAGAATCATTGACTAAGTGGACAAGCCAAACTCTGGGGATTCATGTAGATTAGAGTTCTATAGGTATGACCTGCTACAGTGGAGGTGGGAGCCTTCTGAATGCTAAGAATGGGGCTAGCTTTGGATTTTCAGTTAGTCTTTCTTATTTCTGTAGTGAATTTTCTTTGATTATACAAAATTTATTTCAAACACCTTTACTGAGATATAATCTATACACCATAACATTCACATTTTATAGTATAACATTCAGTGGTTTTTAGTATCTTTATAGATTGTATAACTAATTCCAGAATACCACCTCCCCCAAAGAAACCTGTACCCATTAGCCATCACTTCCCATTCCAACTCCCCCAAGCCCCAGCCAAGCACTAATCTATTTTCTGTTTCTACACATTTGCCTTTCATAGACATTTCAAATAAATGGAATCCTATAATATGTGGTCTTTCGTGACTGGGTTCTTTCACTTGGCATAATGTTTTCAAGGCTCATCTATGTTGTAGCACGAATCAGTACGTCATCTTTTTTATTGCCAAATAATATTCTATTATATGAATAGATCACATTATGTTTATCCATTCATCAGTTGATAGACATTTGGACTCTTTCCATTTTCTGGCTATCATGAATAATGCTGCTATGAACATCCATGTACAAGTTTTTATGTGGACCTATGTTTTCATTTCTCTTGAGTATATACCTAGGAGTAGAATTGCTGGGGCATATGGTAACTCTACGTTGAACTTTTTCAGGAGCTGCCAAATTGTTTTCCAAAGTAGCTGCACCATGTACATTCCCAGCAGCAATGGAGGAGGATTCTGATTTCCCCACATCCTCACTAATATTTGTTATAGTCTTTCTTTTCTAGTATATTCTCCTAGTGGGTATGAAGTGGCATCTTATTATAGTTTTGACTTTTCCCTAATGACTACTGGTGTTGAGCATAATTTCATGTACTTATTGAACATTTGCATATCTTCTTTGGAGAAATGTCTATTCAGATCCTCTGCCCATTTTAAAATTGTGTAACATGTGTTTTTTATTGTTGAGTTGTAAGAGTTCTTTATATATTCTAGATACTAGACCCTTATCAGACATATGATCTGCAAATATTTTCTCCCACTCTGTAGCTGTTTTTTCACTTTTTTCACAGTGTCTGTTGAAGCACAAGAGTTTTCCATTTTGATGAAATCCAACTTATCTATTTTTGTCTTTGGTTGCTTTTGCTTTTGGTGTCACTTCTAGGAAACCATTGCCAAATCCAAGGTCATAAAGATTTATATCTAAAATGTCTTCTAAGAGTTTTTTAGTGTTAGCTCTTACATTTAGGTCTTTGATCCTTTTCAAGTTAATTTTTGTACATGGTGTAAGGTAGGAATCCAACTTCATTCTTTTCCATGTGGATATACACTTATCCCAAAACTCTTTGTTAAAAACAGTATTCTTCCTCCTAGTAAATTATCATGACACCCTTGTCAAAATTAATTGACCATAAATGCAAAGGTTTATTTCTATATTCTCCATTTGATTTCATTCATCTATATATGTCTATCCATATAGCAGTACCACAGTGTCTTGATTACAGTAGCTTTGCAGTAAGTTTTGAAATTGGGAAGTGTGAGTCCTCTAACTTTGTTCTTCATTTCAAGACTGTTTTGGCCATTCTGGGTCCCTTGGATTTCCATATGAATTTTAGTATCAGCTTGTCAATTTCTGAAACAAAGCCAGCTAGGATTTTGACAGGGATTTTGTTAGTCTTGTATATCAATTTGGGGAGTGTAGCCATCTTAATATTAAGTTATCTGGTCCACAAACATCAGATGTCTTTTCATATATTTAGATCTTCTTTCATTTTCTTCAACAGTATTTTGTAATTTTCAGTGTACAAGTCTTGCACTTCTTTTGTTAAATTTATTCTAAGTATTTTATTCTTTTTGATGGTATTGTAAATGGAATTGTTTCTTAATTATATTTTTGATTGTTGATTGTTAGTGTATAGAAATAAATTGATTTTTGTATGATCCCACAAAATTTCAAAATCTGTTTTTTTCCTCTTCAAAATCAAGAATGATTATTTCCAAGAAATGTTTTCTCCATCTTAAGGCAAGAGATTATTTGAAGCCTGCCATAGAGCACCCAAAGCTTGGGGTTGTCCTTGAGAGAAAACAAAAAATTCTTGGTGTCGGGAACTATAGCACATGGTTTACTTAGTCTTTAAGATAAGGTAGGCTTACAGAAAATCATGAAATTTAAAATGTCTGAGAAGTCCTTGAGCACAGAACACAGATCTGGGAGTAGTACAAACTGGTTACAAAATGAAACATTAAGCTTTTAGAGCTGGTAGTGTAATGACATGTGCAGAAGAAATGCATGTTAAAAAAAATGAAAACAAGACAAATAAGTACTCTCTCAGGGAAAATGAGTATATGCATTCCACTACCAACTTTGGGCATTGGTTATGAAATTTAGAGCTTGGTTAGATTTTAGGGTCATCCAGCCTTGTCCTCTGAATTTGCAGTTAAGAAAACTGAGTCTGGGCTGGGCACGGTGGCTCACGCCTGTAATCCCAGCACTTTGGGAGGCCGAGGTGGGTGGATCACAAGGTCAGGAGTTCAAGACCAGCCTGGACAACGTGATGAAACCCCGTCTCTACTAAAAATACAAAAATTAGCCAGGCATGGTGGTGTGAACCTGTAATCTCAGCTACTCGGGAGGCTGAGGCAGAGAATTGCTTGAACCCAGGAGGCAGAGGTTGCAGTAAGCCGAGATCGCGCCACTGCATTCCAGCCTGGGTGACAGAATGAGACTTTTCTCAGAAAAAAAAAAAAAAAAGAAAAGAAAACTGCGTCTGGAAAGGTGAAGTGTCTTGGGGTCCTATACAGGATAAAAAGCACAGTTTGGAAACAAATTACCCAAGACATTACCACTATGAGACTTTGGGAAAGGTTGCTTAACTTCCATCAACATTAGTTCTTCACCTGTGAAAAAGGAAAAAAAAGGATGTCTACCTTGCAGACTGGTTGTAGGAAATCAGTTATTCAGTCAATAGTCTTTCCTGGGCACCTTGTGCCAGGCACTGCATTTGGTGCTGAGGATAGAGTGGAGAACAAAAGACATACAGCTCATGACCACAAGAAGAGTAGTTTCAGGATGAGAACTAAATGAAGTAGATAGGTAATAGGGTGCGAGGCTTAGCATTTTTTCTCTGGCTCATTGTGTTTGCCCAGTTATTTTCCCAAAGGTGGGGGCCTTATTGTAGTACTCTTTTGTTTGTTTGTTTGTTTGTTTGTTTGTGACAGTTTCACTTTTATCGCCCAGGCTGGAGTGCAATGGCGTGATCCTGACTCACTGCAACCTCCGCCTCCTGGGTTCAAGTGATTCTCCTGCCTCAGCCTCTCAAGTAGTCTCAGTGGGATTACAGGTGCCCACTGCCACACCCAGATAATTTTTGTATTTTTAGTAGAGACAGGGTTTCACCATGTTGGCCAGGCTGATCTCGAACTCCTGGCCTCAGGCGATCTGCCCACTTTGGCCTCCCTTCCAAAGTGCTAAGATTACAGGCGTGAGCCACTGAGCCCAGCCTGTACTCATTTTTTGAATCCTGAGTGCCAAGCCCAGTGCTAGACACACTGTAGATTCTCAATAACTGTTGAACACAACGAATCTTCTTCATTGTACCCCAAGTCAAAGGAGGACTTTAAACACATAAAGAAATAACAGAGTTTGGTGTGGTGAGGATGTAGAGCATTTTAGGAGGAGGTGATGACCAGCATGATAAGCCTGGCATTAGGCCAAGTCCTGGTCCCAAGCAAAAGGTAAATGTATCAGTTGAGCAAAGGTTTATTCTATTTTATTTTTAAATTGAAGCTAATCTCTTGATAAAACAAAACAAAAAAGCTTTCTGGTCCCTTTTTCCTTCTAGTCACATTCACATGTGACTGTCTTTTCTCACAGAATAAATCAGTTTAGCTAGGAAGACTGTTTTAAAATAGAAATAAATGCACTTTATATCAACATCACTCTGAGAGAAAAATAAAAGCAAACCATCACAAGTTCGAGCCTGTCCAAACTGGGATGATAAGAACGATGAAGGCAATAAAATTGTAGGGAGAAGGGAATTCAGGCACAGGAACAGGAGTCCAGGCCCCCAGGGCATCACTGGGGATTTCTGTATGGGAAGGCCCCCTCATTCTTCCTGCTGGGGCTGAAACAGCTTGTGGTTTGCAGTCCCGCTGGGAGGGGGCAGAGAGATCAGAAACCAGACTGGGAGCGGGGAGCAGCTGGTTATCGTGAACCATGTATCAGGCATTACACAGACCAGCTAGGTCCCTAATCTCTCCTTGTCTCATAAAAATCAGCCCTCTACAGACCTTATGAGAGAGTGAAAAAAGAGTTGATGTTGAAAACAATACTCAAATGGAAAGCTAGAGGGCTGGATTTTGGATTCAACCCTGCTGCTCCTTGATTGTATGACCTTGCTGGACTTACCTCAACTCTGAATATCCGTTTCCTCATTTGTAAAATAAGCTGGAACTAGATGAGGTGTGTTAAATCCCAAGAGTATTTTGTAATTTTGTAATTTTCAGTGTACAAGTCTTGCACTTCTTTTGTTAAATTTATTCCTAAGTATTTTATTTTTTTTGATGGTATTGTAAATGGAATGCCCATTTAGGGAGTAAGGGAGTAGAGGAGTGCCCCTTTACTGTATCTCATCCATGGCAGCATGACTAATCAATCGCCCCCCACTGTCCTTCCAACAAGCTGCCTGAGCTCCTTCACAGACCAGTGTTGCACAGAACCAACACCAATCATTTGGAACTGGAGTGCAAAATACAGCTTACAAGGCTTTCTTATGTGATTCTAAATCATTTTCTCTAGGTTTGTGCAGGCTTCCCACTGCAGCTGCCATGCAGCAGAAACTGAATGATTCCATAAAGTCAAGAAATAACCATGATGGCTCTTCGTAAGCGTAAGCTTGGTGAATACTATTATTTTGGTAGAGTATTATTTTGGTAGAGGACTCCCAACACTGCCATCATGCAGTGAGATCTTGCTGAAGGAAGGGGATCTCATGGGATTGGGGTCTGGGAGGAGGTTTGAAAAGATAAGGAAAGTTCCACTGAGGACTAGAGGAAAGGGTAAAATGACAGTACCCTTCTTTGTGGGTCACTTCATAGTTTACCAAGTATTCTCATGTCCACTGTTTGCTTGTGCTTCAAGTCAGCCTTTTGAGGTAAGTGTCCTTATCATTGTTTCTCAGAGGAAGACATAGAGGTTCACAGAAATTAGGTAACTTATCCAAAATCACATAGCTACTAAGGAGTAAAGCCTGGGCCTTCACTAAATATGTAAATGTTGCTTTTGGCATCTGGCCATGACCCTCCCTCTCTACCGCAAGTCTCTCTAGCAAGCTGCTTTCCAGAGAGGCAAAGCTGTTCCAACAATCATGGTTTGACAGAAGTCCCTGACAGAACAGAATATCACATGAGTGATGGCAAACCTTTTTTTTTTTTTTAAATATACCTTGGCTTGAGATTAGAGTAGTAATAAGCTCTAAAAACAGTAAATTCATCATGATTCTTGCCCACAGGATGAGAGAGCATGCATGGAAAAGAAACATTCAAGTTTGGAATCAGAGTTTCCAATAACTAAGGTTTTGGAATCACCCAGAATATCCATAAGCAGGATTCCCCCTAGATTTGTGATCTTATTTCCAGGGAATTCCTGGTTTGGATTATAAGTGAAAGTCAAATCTGTTTCTGATCAAGTTTTGGCTTTGATATCGTTAGTGAGGTACTCCCTTTTCCCAGATCCCCAGGAATTTAGCGCCCTAGTCCTGAAACTGGTGACTGGGAAAACTTGGAAATTCTTGTGATTGAGCAACTGAGGACTTCAAGTAAACCCCTAGCAGTCAGGACACACCCTGTGTGTGAGTTAGTCCTGAGATCACTGAAGGAAGTTTAAATTCTGGTTCCAAGAAAGTGCCTGTTTATCTTTGTGTATTACAGGATCACTGGAGGTCCAGGGCAGTGTTCCCGGCCTGCCTCACATAGGAGGGTGAGGGGTGAGTGGGTTTCACTACAAATAAAGATCTTCAAGTGAATATTTAAATAATGAAATTTCTTCCAATAAAATTTTTCTTATATCTTATTCATATTATTTTCTTCAACTACTTATTTAGCTTGTGAAAATAACTATTTCAGTTAATTTCCTTTACTAGGCCCTCAAACAAAAATCACATCTGTGATAGAAAGCGCCTAGATACTTGCTCATACCCTTGTAAACCACACTCCTTTTTAGACTGGGAGATGGGAAAGGGGGCAGTCATGTCCCTGCATCCCAGCCTGCGGACCCAAATCCCTGCTGATGGGGAGGGCCAGAAAATGACAGCAGAAAGTAGGATGCTTCCAGAGGTGGAAGGGTGTGGAGTTCTCGGTGTCACAGCTTGAACTTAGAAAGCACAGACTCAATAACAATGGAGGATCAACTGTGGTTTCAACACAAAACTCAGAATCTAAGTGCTTAGAATTACTATGGTCTTAGAGATAGACTGTTAGGTCTTGTTGCATACAAGGTTGTTTAGGGCAAAATGACGGGTACATATACAAAGTAAAAGACAGCGTCCTTTCCCTTGAAAAACATACTGATGGTCAGGGTATACAGAACACATAAACACGAAACAACTGGAGAATGATAGACAAATGTCCCAATGCGGAATAAATCAGACAGAAGGAGCAGAGGCGATATGACTGTGGAAGGGGATCAGGTCCCCAGGCTGCATGTACGTTTTCTCCCTACTCTGTCCCCATTGTTCTTTGAGGACATCTGCCCCATCCTAAAGCATCCTAAACCTAAAGTCTTCACTTATTCTTTCTCATTTTCTTTTCCCTAACGAATATTTCCACAGGTTTCCAGCAAGGGCAGAGTATCATACGTTAATTAGAAGATAGAGAGAGATGCCCAGAAATAGCAAATAATAATATAATAGAGAAATAAATATAATATATTGATGATAAGAGAAACAACAGAAGATACAACATATCAGGGGTAAAAGAGATTAAGAATCAACAGCGTATTTTATAAAGAGAATATCCAGCTGACCAATAAACATATGAAAAGGTGCTGAACTTCACTAGTCATCAGGGAACTTGCTATGATCTGAATGTTTATGTCCCCCCAAAATTCACATGTTGAAATCCTAACTCCCAAAGTGGTGGTATTAGGAGGTGGGGATTTAGGGAAGTGATTAGGTCACAGAGGCAGTGTCCTCATAATGCAACTAGTCCCCTTATGAAAAGGGCCCGGCCGGGCTTAGTGGCTCACGCCTGTAATCCCAGCAGTTTAGGAGGCCGAGGTGGGTGGATCATCTCAGGTCAAGAGTTTAAGACCAGCCTGGCCAACATGGCAAAACCCTATCTCTACCAAAAAAAAAAAAAAAAATCAAAACACACACACACACACACACACACAAATTAGCTGGGTGTGCTGGCACATGCCTGTAATCCCAGCTACTTGGGAGGCTGAGGCAGGAGAATTGCTTGAACCTGGGAGGTGGAGGTTGCAGTGAGCCAATATCGTACCGCTGCACACAAGCCTGGGTCACAGAGCAAGACTCTATCTGGAAAAAAAACAAAGAAACAAACAAATAAGGCCCGGGAGAGACCCCTTACCCCTTCCGTCATGTGAGGGCACAGCAAAAAGGCACCATCTATGAGCTGGAAAGTGGGCCCTCACCAGATACTGACTGCTTTAATCTCAGACTCCCAGCTTCCAGGACTGAGAAACAATTTTTGTTGTTTATAAGCTGTCAGCTCAAATGGACTACAATAGAACTGCAAATTAAATATCTCACTGTTATACTACCACACATCCAGTTGAATGGCAAAAAGAAAAAAGACAGGCAATACTAAGTTTTGGTAAGGATATGGAGTAACTAAAACTCTCACATACTTATGATGAGAATGTAAGTTACTAGCTCTACTAACAAAATTGAATACATATGTACCCTATGACCCAACAATTCCACTCAACTGAAATGTTCACATATGTTCACCAGAAGACATGCAAAAATGTACTTAGGAGCACTATTTATTATAGCCCCAGCTAGAAACCACAAATGTCTGTCAACAGTAGTATGTATAAAGGAATTATGGTATATGTATATGATGGAACCCTATACAGCAATGAGAACAAATGAATCTTAATTCCAACTCTGTGAAACACCGTGATGAATCTCACTCACAGAGTGAATGTGAGAGAAATAAACCAGGCACAAAACAGTAGATACTACAATTTTCTTTCTATAAAGTTAAAAAACAGACAAAACTTATCAGTTAAAAGTCAGAATAGTAGTTACCCTTGTTGGGGACAGTGACTCAAAGAGGGCATGGGGGAGCCTTCGGGATTCTGTCACTGTCTGGTTCATCATCTGGGTACTGGTTATACAAGTGCGTTTTCTTTGCAAAAATTCCGTGAGCTGTACGCATTTGATCTGGGCACTTTTCTGTTTGTATATCTTCATAAAATTATGAAGATAAAAATCAATGGTGCATGCAAGAGTAAAGTTGGACTCTTACCTCACACCATATAAAAAATTAACTCAAAATGGACCACAGACCTAAATATAAGAGCTGACATTATAGAACACTTAGAAGAAAACACAGGTATAAATCTTAACGAACTTGGATTTGGCAATGGTTTCTTAGATATGACACCAAAAACACAAGCAACAAAGAAAAAGATACATAAGTCAGACTCCATCAAAACTGAAAACTTATGTGCTTCAAAAGGCACTATGAAGAAAGTGAAAATATAACCCACAGAATGGGAGAAAATATTTGCAGATCATATATCTGATGAGAATCTAGCATCTAGACCATATAAAAGACTCTTAAAAGTCAACAATAAAAAGACAAATAACCAAATTTTTAAATGGACAAAGGATTAAATAGACATTTCTTCAAAAAAGATATACAAATGTTCAATAAGCAATGCAATGATGCTCAACGTCATTAATCATTAGGGAAATGCAAATCAAAACCACAGAGATACCACTTCACACACAGTATCATGGCTAACATAAAAAAGACAGATCCAGACAATAACAAGTGGTGGTGAGGATGTGGAAAAATTGGAACTCTCATACATTGTTGGTGGGAATATAAAATGGTGTAGCTGCTTTGGAAACCAGTGTTGCAGTTCTTCAGAATGTTTGACATAAAGTTACTCTATACTCCATATATTCTACTCCTAGGTATATACTCAAGAGAAATGAAGACATATGTATACACAAATAAGTGTACATGAATTTTATTGCAGCACTTTCAAAATAGCCAACAAAAGTAAAAAGAGCCCAAATGTCCATCAACTTACGAATGAATAAGCAAAATGTGGTATATCTATATAATTGAATATTGTTCAACCATAAGAGGAATGAAGTGCTAATGTGTGCTACAATATGGATGAATCTTGAAAGCATGTTAAGTGAAAGAATCCAGTCAAAAAGGCCATGTATTGTGTAATTCCATTCACAGGAAATGTCCAGAAGAGGAAAATCCATAGAAATAAAAAGCAGATTAGTGGTTGCCAGGGGCTGTGGGAAGAAGAGAATAGGAAGTGACTGTTAATAGGCACTTTTTTTTCCTGGGGAGGGGAGTGATAAAAAATATTCTGGAATTATACAGTAGTAATATTGCACAACTTTGTGACTATACTTTAAACCATTGAGTTGTACACTTTAAAAGGTTGCATTTTATAGTATGTGAATTATATCTTAATTTTAAAAATCTGGCAGAGGGAGACAAAATAAATAAAGTAATTAGGTAATATGAAAAAAATCAATAGCACAGTTAAATTACTTTGTTTGGAGACCATCTTTGTATCCCTTGCAAGAGCCTGCTGGATTCCATTCTAAACCTTCCATGCTGAAGAGTGTGAAATTATGAAGCAGGGACGTGTACACTGTTATCTATCCCTACTTTTCTCCCTGTAGTACCTCCCACCTTGCCTTGTATGTTCATTTTTGCCTTATAGACTAGGGTTTCTCCAAGTGTCACCTGAGTCCAATTGCATCCAAAATCTCTTCTAATGCTAGTGCAAAATTCTTGGGCCTCACTCCACATACACTGAAACAGAAACGCTGTGGGTATAACTCTGGATTTGAAATTTTTAACAAGTTACCCACCTATTAAAAATAATACTATTATTAATAATAGTAGCTTTTACCAATAAAATACTATTAATATGTGCAGGCACCATTCCAAATGCTTTACATAAACTGACTTATTTAATCCTCAGCACAATCTATGACTAGGTACTATTATTGTCCCCATTTTACAGATGAGTAAACTGAGATACTGATAGATTAAGAAACTTTCCCAGAGGCATAGAACTATTAAGTGTAGAGCTGAGAATGAAATGCAGGCAGCCTAGCTTCAGACTGCAAGCTTTCCACCAGGGCGCAATACCACCTCTTCTCCCCATTGATTCTTATGCTTCAGTCTAAGATTCACTGCAATGATTATTATTTAATGCATCACTTGCACCTGCAAAAATAAAAATCTGTCTCTGCCTTTGATGTGGAAATTTACAAAACCCAATCATCTTAAGGGGAACGTGCCAAGCTGGTGTGAGATAGTAAGTTTGGAAATTTGGACATGAAACTAGTACACCTTTGGGAAAAGCATCATGCCCACTCCCCACCCCCAATCAATGAACCGCAATGATGCAAACCACCCAGAGAAGGGGCCTGTCTGCTGCGGGAGAAACCTGGCCTGAGTTCCATTCTGAAGCCTGGACCAGCCTTCCCCCATGGTGCTTCTGACTCACCAGGACAAGGTGGGGGAGACTTATTTGTGGGTGTCATTGTTCTTGTCACAGAACTTGGTCAGGCCTGTTAGGAAGTCCCAGCCAGCTTCAGGTTGTCTACTGATGGCCCAGGCCACTTTCAGGCTGGAATTGGGTCTCACAGCTTCTGTGTGGCCAGAGTGAGCACGGCCACAAGGGCCAGGGTTGGCTCCACATCACATGGGCACCTTCCAGTGCAGCTCTCCCAGGTGACAGCAGGCACACTGACAAGAGCTTGGTGTTGGATGATGGAAAGGGCACTAGCCTGGGATGAGAAGACACAAGAAAAATTGCTGCATCTGCCCCTGTGGGTGGGTGCGATGGGCAGTCATGCAGTCTCTAAAGCCTCAGACACCTCACCTGTAGAATAAGGAAAATACTTCCCAGCCAACGCCTCTGCAGGTGGCTAAGATGACTGATCAAGAAAACATCAGTGAAACTGCTTCCTCCAGCATTGGCGTCATTCTGAATTGCCAATCTATAACTCTATGTCTGGCCTTCCTCAACTCTAAAGGACTGTCATTTGCTCACTCATTCAACAAATATTAATTGAGTGAACGTGTGACTTTCCACGTAGATAACATGGAGAGCTGCAAAGTGACTAATAGGCATCTGAAGGCTAACGTAGTTGAAGCAGAACTCTTGTTTCTCCAGGAAACCCGCCCCTCTTCCAGCTTGCCCCCTCTAGGAAACAGCATCCATATCCATCCACTTGCTGAAGCTAAAACTCAGGAGTCAGCTTTAACTTCTCTCTTACTTCTTTCAATCCCTGAGCAAAGCCTTGAACATACACTTGAGTCTCTCTCCCACTTGCAACACCGGATTCCAGTCCAGTGCCACCATCCGGCTCTTCATCCATGGCACCACCTCTGTGCCAGTCTCTGCTTCTTTTCAGAGGCTCTATACTCAGCAGGCAGGACAAATCACATCACGTCTCTCCCCTGCTGGGAAGTCTGCAGTGGCTTCCCAGTGCACTTGAACTAAAACCCATGCTGTCAAGGCCCAACATGACCTGGCCCCTTCCCCTCCTACACAGCTCTCCTTTGCTGTGTTCCAGCCACTCCAGCCAGCCTACTTACTCATCCCAGCATGCCAAGCTCATTCCCATCCCAGGCCTTTGCACTGGCTACTGACCCTATCCTGGAATGCTCTTCTGCCGGAACATTGCCTGACTCCTTCTCATCACCTAGGTTTCAGTTCAAGTAGCATATCCTCAGTGAAGCCACCACTCCCTGTCCTGAGTTACTCTCTACCTCTTTATCTGTTCTAGTTTCTGTTATGATCTGATATTGCACCTGTTAGGATCTGATGTTATCCTAACTATGTGTTTATCTACATGTCAAGTATCTGTCATTCCCCTCAAATATACTCTGTTTCACAAGAGAGGCACTTTGTCTGGTTATCCCCAGCTCCTAATGCTTGACACATAACTGGCACTTAACAAATATTTCTCAAAGGGGTGACCTGATATTACTATTACTGCACTGCTTTCAAATACATTTGTCTTGTTCTGAAAAGAATTTAAGGGGGTTACAGAACTGAATAAAATGGAATAAGATTTGTAAAACACCAGCCTAGGAAATTAGGTTTTTTAAGAAAGAGGGTAAGATACTTAGAAGAACTCTTAGCCTTGCATTGTTCTGGGCTCAGCCCCGGGAGCGCCTCTTCTCCACCCTCATGCTACCCCCACCTACCCTTTATTCTGCCATCTAGGCTGTGGCTCCGAATACCAGCAATGCATTTCTATTCAGCCAGATGTCTACCTGAAACCCAAGCTCACTCATCTCCACTTGGGGTCTAACAGGCCCCGCACTCTTAGCGTGTTCAAATCTACTGCCCCAGATTCCCTTCATGGGAGAGCATGTAGTTAAAGACACTCTATCCTTCCAATTTCTCACGGTCATCCTTGGCCCCCTCCTGTCCTTCGTGCCCCACACTGTATCTGTCAACAAATCCTATTACCCAGAATGTGACCTCTTCCCACCTACTACCATGCTGGCTCAGCACACCATCTCCTCTGAGTTCCTGCAGGGGTCTCCTAAGTGGTCTCCCTGCTTCTACCTCTGTCTCTATGTGTGCTGTCAGCTCGTTAGCTAGAGGGACCCTTTGAAGTTATGCCACTCCTCTGCTCCAAACCCTCTAATGGCTTCTCATCTTACGCAGTGTAAAGGCCCAAGTACAGCAAAGCCCTCTGAAGCTCGACAGGAGCTTGCTTCCGGTTACTTCTTGGACCCTATCGCTGCCTCACCCACTCCACTCCAGCCACGCCATCCTCCTTGCTGTTTCTTCAACATGCTGGGCACACTCCTGCCTCAGGGTTTTGAACTCCCTGTTTCCTATCTCTGGAATGCTTTTTTTCCCCAGGGATCTAGACAGCACACATCACTCCTTCAGGCTTTGCTCAGATGGCAACTTCTCCGTCAGTGCTTCTCAGACCTCTGCTCTATTTAAAATGTATTTTCAGAGTAGTATCTAGAACAGTGTTTGGTGGGTAGCAGGTACTCAGTAACTACTTGTTGTTTAATGAGTGCAGATGAAGAAGAGTGAGGCAAAGGCATGAAGCACACACTTCAAGGTCTTTATACTGCTTAGTGTTGAGCCACAAACTTGCCACTCCACTTTCTAACAGTCAGCACACACATGAAAGCAGTTTCAGTTATGCACATCACAGTACCCGTCTATAAAATCCAATCAAACCATTTGTTCAGGAAAAACATAATAACTCTTCCTGATACTGAGATCAGAGAGAAAGCTCTCCCATTATCCTTTCTGAAGAGGTTGTAATATTGTGAGCAAAGTCCTCAGTTCAGAGCACTAGAAAGCTGCAGCAACAAGGAGCAGAGTGCTTCTTATTACATTTTCCAGTGTGGTTGATGCCTTATACCAGAGTATAATTAAGGTAAAAGCAGGGCCAGAACAATTTGGTGCCGAGATGCAGCTTTCTTTTGAACGGATCCAGGAACATACCTAGAGTAGCAGGAACAGATCTATACTCCCAGAAACAAACCTGGAGTACCCAGGATCAGGCATGCTTTATGGCTCTTGCCAGTGCCTCTCAATGAAGCTTGCATTTGCTGAGAAATTGACAGGTAGTTTATGAGAATGGGTCATTCTTGGAGTGTCATGGAGATTGTACCAATATAGCTTTAGAAGCACGACCATGGTCCATGTACATGCATTCCCTGGAGTAATGCAGTGCACAACCTGTACAACTGAGTGAGGCATCCCCATTTAGGACGCTGGATAAGTGTAGAGACCTAGGCTTTAACTAGTAGCCAAAGCCAAAGGTGGCTTGCCACATATGTATAAAAGATGCAGTGCCAAAAAAGGATACATAATATCTAATGTACTGCAGAAATGGGCTAAAGGAATAGCAGTGGGCAGGGCCAAGATGCTTCATAGAAAGAACCTGGAGTTGGGCTATCAGAGAATGGCTACAAGAATACTAGAGTGAAAATGCTCAAAGCAGTTGAAACAAAATATACTCCCCCATGCCAGCTATAAAAGATCTCAGCAGAGCTCCCACTGACCAACTCACTTGAGCTGTGTGGTTTTTCTTCAGTGCACAATTGTGAAATAAACATTGAGGTAGGGCCGGGCGCGGTGGCTCACGCCAGTAATTCCAAGACTTTGGGAGGCCGAGGCAAGTGGATCACGAGGTCAGGAGTTCCAGACCAGCCTGACAAACATGGTGAAACCCCTGTCTCTACTAAAAATACAAAAATTAGCCAGGTGTGGTGGCGTGCATCTGTAATCCCAGCTACTCAGGAGGCTGAGGCAGGAGAATTGCTTGAACCTGGGAGGCAGAGGTTGCAGTGAGCCAAGATCGTGCCACTGAACTACAGGCTGGGTGACAGAAAGAGACTCTATCTAAAAAAAAGAAAAAAAAGCCAGGCACAGTGGCTCACGCCTGTAATCCCAGCACTTTGGGAGGCCGAGGCGGGCAGATCACAGGGTCAGGAGATCAAGACCATCCTGGCTAACACAGTGAAACCCCGTCTCTACTGAAAATACAAAAAAAAAATTAGCCAGGCATGGTGGTGGGCGCCTGCAGTCCCAGCCACTTGGGAGGCTAAGGCAGGAGAATGGTGTGAACCCAGGAGGCAGAGCTTGCAGTGAGCCGAGATTGCGCCACTGCACTCCAGCCTGGGCGACAGAGCGAGACTCCGTCTCAAAAAACAAAAAAACAAACAAAAAAAACACATCGAGGTAGATGGCTGAATTACATTGCTATTTGGGATTGCTAGCCGTAAACTATTAAATCAGGAGCAGTTACCAGAACTGATGAATGCAGTAAGGTTTCCCACTAAGAAATTTGATTCTATAAAATTTACAGTAATACAAATACAAATATTCACTCCACTGGGGTTCACACTCAGTTCTTCTGTCCAAGGGCTCCTAATTTGCACATGACAGGAAGATCAGTATTTCCCTGTGTCCATGTGTAAGAAGTACATTTCTTGAATTTTTGTGGTAAGTCAAGGACTTCCGTGAGAATTAATTTTCACATGCATACATCCCCCAAAGATATATTTTGTCTTTCATTTATTGGAAGATATGAAGAAATTACATGATAATTAAGCTGAAAAATATGCAATGTGGTGATGACTAAGCAAACACCTCAGCTTTCGTGATCGCCATTATCACAGCTGACTGGAGTCCCCAGGAATGCATTCATTCAGAGTCAAACCCACGTTGAGAGCCTACCATGTGCCAAGCCCCGTGCTAGGCATTTTTCTGAGGATGGGTTGGGAGTGGGGAGTGGAGATAAAGATTAAGAAGACATGACCCTTGACCTTAAGGAGATCCCAATCTAGTGGAGGAATCATAACTTTCTCATCTGAAAGTTCATCTAGCCCTGCAAGGCAGTGCATCATGAGCATGCATTTCAGGATGCACCTTGTATGATCTCTGTGGACGAGAGGGGTCTGGGGCCTCCAAGGGAGGTAGGCCTTGAGCTGGTCTTGAAGAAGATTAGAATATGGAAAACTGGGTCTCATAGAGGGGAGACAATCATCAACCTCCTTCCTCTGATTGCTAATCAGAGAGAAATTAAATTCGTAGGGCTTGGTGGTGCAGACCTGTAATCCTAGCTCTCTGGGTAGCTGAGACAGGAGCCAGCTTGCCTTCCTTCCTTCCTTCCTTCCTTCCTTCCTTCCTTCCTTCCTTTCTTTCCTTCTCTCTCTCTCTCTCTCTTCTTACGAGACAGGGTTTCCCTCTGTCGCCCAGGCTGGAATGCAATGTTGCAATCATGGCTAACTGCAGTCTTGACTTCCAGGACTCCAACAACCCTTCCAACTCAGCCTCCCAAGTAGCTGGGACTACAGGCATGCGCCACCACACCTAACTAACTTAAATTATTATTATTATTATTATTATTATTATTATTATTATTTGTAGAGACAAGGTCTCACTATGTTGCCTAACCGATACACCTCTGGAGCAGCTCCTGGGGTTCCCTCCTCCTAACACATACAGCCCAACATGACTTAGCCAGCAAGAAGGAAGAAAGGAGCCAATGACAAGAGCATGCTTATGATGAGCCAGGCATTCTTCTAATCACATTACCCACAACTCTAACCTCCCCCCGACTCTGCCAGGCAGGAGCAATTGCAATTGCTCACTTCTAGTAATCAAGGAGCAGAGGTGCAAAGATTTTCTAAGTCACACTCAGTTAATAGGCAGCAAAGACCAACCACCCTGATAGGTCTGATGCTTTCTACTACTCAGACACAACCAAGTGTGGACAAGGAGGGCCTCAGAGAACTGGATCAGGTGTCCTCATGGGTCTCTCTTCACTGCAGGAGGATAAGAGAAAGAATCTCCAGTGTTCTATTGAATCCAAGCAGGAGCAGATTATTTAGGGAAGCCTGGGGCGGCAGTCCTTTAGAACTGGAAGGAAACCCGAAAAATGTCCAGTTCAACCTTGTTTTACAGAAGAGGGAACTGAGGCTTAGAGAGGTAAAGTGATTTGTCCAAAGTTAAGTGATGCCTACATAGTTTATGGCTCTTCTCCCCACAGTGTACTGCAAATCCTACATCCATGACCTTCATGGACACCAGGCAAATTAGGGTATGCCCTTTCTTGCAGGTCTTCTCTGTGTCTGTCTGGGTTCAAGAAGCAGGAAATGATGGAAAGTGCTCTGTGTTGACAAGGGACTTGTCCATTCTGGGTCCTTTGCTCTCCTCCAGGTCACAAACTCCCCACCTCATGTTCTCCCCTTTCATTCCCACTCTGCTTTCAGGAAAGGGTTGGACAGGTGACACCTTGGTAGGAATTTAAATCATATCATTGGGCACTATGTTCATTTAGGTTGTCTCTCCAATCATCAATGAAAAACTTCATCCTCATCAAAGAGACTTCAGTCCCAGCCACAGATTGGTTTTTTGGAGGGGTGGGGTGGGGAGGGGGCGGGTGGTGACAGCAAGGCTAGGAGGGAGGGGGTCATGGGTGAGATCTGATACGCTTAATAGAGCAGCAGTCACTCCAGTCAGCTTTGTACCCTGAGGATCTTATCCAAGTTGGTTTTCGTGTCGGAGCTCAACACCGCCTTACAGAAGATGTTTTGGTGATGAAATAAGAGCTTTCGTGTCTGTTTAGGCAGCTCGCGCATTCCCGCAAGCCTCCTGACCTGAGTAGGCTGAGTCAGGGACAGGCCTATTTGTTAGATAAACTCAGAGAGTTACAGGTTTCTCAAGACTTTATAAATCCATCCCGTGTGCGAGTACTTCCCTTTCCTTAAATGGATTATTAGAAAAGATTGGATGCAAATCAAGAATTCAATTTCTAACCAAGCAAATTTCCACCCACACAGAGAACTCATTTTAGCGTAGGCAACTTCTAATAAATAAAAGATTTTCTTCAACTCCGAGACTGACTTCTCATTAAAATGAGGTGGGACTCTACAGGGGTCTTTTAAGGGTCCCTGTCTGGGTGCTGAAATCCAACATGTCATAGTTTAAAAGCACCGTAGACACACTAAATGAACCTATGTACTCTCATTTGCTGCTTACACCTTCCCTGGGATGAAGGCTGCTGAGTGAGCTCTACGCTTGGCAAGGAAATGTGGAGCAGGTTGTACCCGAGAACGTCCATAATTCCACCTCTGATCAGACACGTGTGGCATCAAATCCTGGCCCAGACACAAAAGCTGTATGACTTTGGACAACATATGTAATCTCCCTGAGCCTGGGACTCTTCTAGGTCTTGAAAACAGGGGCACTAACACCCACCTCCCAGTGCTGCTGTGAAGACCACACAAGATACCTTTGTAAAGCCCCTGGATATAGTAATCACTTTGTTTCTTGCTAGCAATTATTATGTAAGGAACTTTTCTAAACATGTTTTTCTCTTTTCACATGAGGTTTTTTCCTGAGCATGTGGAAAACTATGATGGTGGATGTTTTGGAAAACACAGAAAACCATAAAAAAGAAAATAAAAATTGTCTGTGTTCCCAACACTCAAAAAGAATCACTATTAACATTTTGATATACTTTAATTTCATAACATCCACACAGATGCACACATACTTCTATACAGTCACACACATATAATTTTGTGGTTGAGAATGTATACTGTTTTCTTTTTTCACCTAACATTATATTTTGAGCATTTTCTTATATAATTAAAAATTCTTAAAAACATCATATTCAACAGTTTCAAAATAATAATATTTTCTGTCTTAATTTCATTGTATACAATTCTTTGTGTTTCTGATTATTTCATATTTTTCTTTTTATTCCTAATTTTGCAGATGAATTGACTGATCAAAGCACATGAACTTTTTAAAAAAGAGTAATAAGTTTACTTAAATAAAGAAAGCTTAAATTATACAGAACTGAAAATATTAGAAATCTATATCTAATTAAATGTGTATAAATTAGCCAACTCCATAGACATTTCTAGTTAAGCATTCGTAAAAATACATATTAATTCTTTCCTTTTATTTAGAGATAACACATGCCTACATAACATGATGACCCTGGCCAAAAAAAAATCAGATGATAAAAATATTCTCAAGTTGTGAAAATGATGTGAAAAACATTTCAGTGACAACATTCTTCATGAATATAAACCTCCGATTTAATTCCTCTGATTTACCTTTGAACATGCAGAAGCATGATGGTTTTAAATTTTTTTTTAATGTGGTGGTCAGGATTATCATCAAACAAATATTTTACAGATATTGGTATCATAACACATCGGCTTATTAACATGTAAGGCTTTTTGCATGCACAATATCTCATTGTGAGAAAAACAATTTTAATATTGGTTATTTGCCATAATTTTTTAAACTTTCAAAGCCTTTTCAACATAAGAGAATGGCTGCACACATTTTCTTATAAAATATAATCTTTAAAAAATTAACTAAGATTGGTCTTTATGGTTCCTAGTAATAAGTCCTTGTCTTATTTTTTCATATAGTATAAATTATACACTTATGTAATATGCAGGACTGCATTAAGACCCAGTAGTTCCTAAACAGTGTTACCAAATAATCACATAAATCCCAAATGCACCAAAGTTCAAGTATCTTTGTAGTATCCTTCCACCTAATAGAAGTTGAAGCTGTTCCTTTTGGGTATTTTTCTACTTCAGTATGAAATATATTGTTAGAATTTCATTAGTGGGTTAATTATGTGGCTTTTTAAAGACAAAAGTGGTTTTGATTTCTCTGATAGTTCACAATTCTGACGAGACATTTTCTTGGAAGTCATATAGTCAAGAGATGCTTTGAATAACAAAACACTCTTTAGTAGCTGTAATCTCTCAATGCCACTGTTACAAATGAGTGTTTATATCCTTGGCTATAATAGCAGTATTTCCCAGATGGCTTACCTGTTCCCACAATACACTTCATTGTTTTAAAATCTGAATATTTCCATTATTATAATTTGTTTGATTATAATCCTGACCACCACATTTTAATGACTGATTGAATCCAGTTTAAACCAATTATTACATATTTTCTTCAAATTTGCTTTTAAGTAGTGACTTTGCTAGTGGTACCAAATCTATACAGCCGCCATGTAAGTTGTATTGCTTTTCTTCCTGTAAACTATTGGTGAGCACGAGAAGGCAATCCACCAAACTCCAAGATCTCCTATCCTCACCAAATAAGGTACAAATTCACTCATACATCTTTTTCTGCAAAAAGTTAAAGCTACTTTCAATCTCAAATTCATGTTCAGCAGAACTTGTGCAACTGTTTCATGGTCCTGCGAAACCTTAGGGAAAGCCCGCCATATTTTGATAATAGGCTGTCTAAAAAATCAGAATCACTGGAGTTAACCAGATATATTTAACTATCATGGTGTAATTTTTCTGGCAGGTGGCCTGCACAAGCCAGTTCATTTTCTTTACTTGTCATGCCCACAGCCCCCACTTGAAGAGGAATGCTCCTTTCCATAGGAAAGATTTGAGATTTGGAAAAAAATGATGAACTTTCTTTCTGCAATAGGTGCCCTTACGTAGTTTACGTGGGCATTTCCTAGCTTGTCCAATTGTTCTAGTTACATAAGCAGCCAACTGTCTTGGAAATTTCTTAAGCTCCTTCATGTTCTTACCAGTCAAAGTAGAGATCCTTTCTCTAAGACCATCAATGGAATGATCCTCAATAATATTAGAAAATTCCCATTTTTAACATTGGGGTTTCAGATGCTGTAGTTCCTAAACATCAGTGCCTCAGGTTACTGCAGCTGTTCAGCCCAGTCCTGGCATCCACTGGGCAGCCCTCTCAGGCCTGTGCAAGACCTGCTAGGAGAGCGCCCCTTGGGCAAGGAGGGGGGCACTTCCCTGACTCCACCCAGTGCTGGTTCTGCCCTTTTCCGGTGGGTCGGTGGGTCGTGAAGGACCTGAAGGAGGGGGAAGAGCTAGTCTATGAGCTATTAAGGCAGTAGTGGAAATTTGCTGTCCAGAAAATTTGTACCAACTCAACTTCCATCAGCAGGGGAGAAAAGTAAAGCTTTGGGAACCTTTGCAACCTTCCCATGCCTGTTCTTATTTGCTCCTATGGCAATTAACAATGAAAGCCAAAAAGACAAGGGGGTCTGTGAAAGATGTCAGAGAACCAGAAAGGGGAGATTGGGAAGTTGGTCCTCATTCCCGGGCTCTGGAAAGCAATCGCAGGAAATTGAATAGATGATAAAAGCTTTACAAAGGCCTGAGGGATAGAAGAAAGAGGGATGTGGGGATGGCAAGGAGGTGCCTCTCAGTGTATATTTTCACCCCTGGATGACACAGAATGTCCTTGGGGCAAGGTGGCAGCCCTGCTCCTTTGCACTGAGTTCTAAGTGCAGTGCTGGGCACACTATGGAGCCCAGGAAGTACTGTGTAACGATGGGCTCCCATGAGCCTGGAGGAGGACATGGAAAGTGGATTTTTTAAATGGTCATCTGCAAGAAAAATCCAGAGTGGAATTCTTGTGTCTGGTCAGCTCTATGGACAATTAGGAGCTAGTGTTGCGTGGGAGAGACATAGGTGCCTTTAGACCAGCTCTCTACCTCTGGCTCACTCTTTTGGTTTGGTTTCATTTCGTTGGTTTAATTTTTATTTTATTTATTTTTTAATTAACAAATAACAACTGTACATATTCACAGAGTATGTAGTGATGCTTCTATACATATAATAAATGGTGACAGATCAGGGTAATCAGCATGTCCATATCTCAAACATTTATCATTTCTTTGTGTTGGGAACATTCAATATCCTCCTTCTAGCTATTTGAAGCTATATAATGTGTATTGTTAGCTAGGTCATCCTACAGTGGTATTGAACACCAAAACTTATTCCTCCTAGCTAGCTATAATTTTGTACCTTTTAACAAATGTCTCCCCATCCCTCCTTTCCCCCTACCTTTTCCAGCCTCTAGTATATGCTGTTCTACTTTTTACTTCTTTGAGACAGCTTTATTTATTTATTAAGCTTCCACGTATGGATAAACATGTGGTGTTCAACTTTCTGGTCCTGGCTTACTTCACTTAACGTAATGTCCTGTAGCTCCATCCGTGTTGCTGGGAATGACAGGATTTCATTCTTTTTTATGGCTGAATAGTATTCCATAGGGCTTGTTCTTAACAGACTATGTGAAGGAGGTGATCATCCAGGCTTTTTGGTCTTATAAAACTTAATCCGGCTGGGCACAGTGGCTCATGCCTGTAATCCCAGCACTTTGGGAGGCCGAGGTGGGTGGATCACGAGGTCAGGACAGCGAGACCATCCTGGCTAACACGGTGAAACCCTGTCTCTACTAAAAAATACAAAAAATTAGCCAGGCGTGGTGGCGGGTGCCTGTAGTCCTAGCTACTTGGGAGGCTGAGGCAGGAGAATGGTGTGAACCTGGGAGGCAGAGCTTGCAGTGAGCTGAGACAGCACCATTGCACTCCAGCCCGGGCAACAGAGCAAGACTCCGCCTCAAAAAAAAAAAAATACAAAAATTAGCTGGGCTTGGTGGCATGTGTCTGTAATCCCAGCTATTCAGGAGGCTGAGGCAGGAGAATTGCTTCAACCCGGGAGGTGGAGGTTGCAGTGAGCCGAGATGGCACCACTGCACTCTGGCCTGGGCAACAGAGCAAGACTCTGTCTCAAAAAAACAAAAACCAAACAAGCCTAACCCGCTTTCCATCAATCCATCAATCAGCTTTCAACGAGCACCCCTTTAATGCTCTGCACTTTTGCACTTGGGCTGAGCCCTGCAGGGTCACACATGAAGTGGAAGCCATAGTACCTGCCTGTGAGGATGTGGTCTTGGTGAGGAGGCCAGACCAACACCCATGAACGCATCACAAACCACAAAAGACCATAGAAAAGCAAGCATCAGACTGTGCATGGAGTGCAAGCTGGTGCAGTGGGAGTCCCAAGGACAGGAGGTGGACAGGACAGGGGCTTCAGTGCAGAGGTGAGGCTTGAGCTTTAGAGATCCCAGGGGTGGCCTTGAGATCTACATGCTCCTTTGAGTGTAAAGGGCTGATCCTTCTGAGAGGAGGAAAGGCATCACCCCTCACTTTCTGGGTCCCCTGCTCCTTGCAGGACCACCTGCACAACACCACGGTGCTCAAGGGCTATCAGTGAAGGGAAAGGGAAGAAAGGAACAAATGGCCTGTGGCGGGGTAAAAAACAACTCCAGCTCTTCCTACCAGGCCAACTTTTGTGACTGGCTCCCAGGCTGCCTTGCCTCTGGGGTTCAAGGGAGGCTTGTCTTCTGAGAGTCGGTAAGATTAGACAAAAACTCCAGCTCTGTTCCAAGGGTCTATGAATATCCTCATAGCTGGGTATGTTAAGTGCTGGCATATTTACCCTGTTTAATCATGGTTCCACCCCTCTGAGGAAAAAGCTGATTACAGCCAATTGGGGAGAGAGAAATAACAGTGACCTTCTGCAGAACCAGCGATAACTTATTCCTTATAAGGAGTGGATAAACAAAATGCCCCATACTCATCACTCAGGAATGTGCACCTCTTTGTGTGTTCTTCCTAACAGTACCTAGTAATTGGGCTCAACACCTCAGTGCAGCATTTCCTGTCATCTCTGGGACAGCAGAGTGGAGGTGACCTCCCTTCCCACTCATTGGAAAGAACATTAATTGCTAGAGGTAATCCTAACCATAAAGTTTCTGGATCAGAGTTGCAATTGCATTGAATAGGAATAAAAGGCTGTTAAAAGGAAGATTTCTATTATCTGAGAAATCAAACTTTCTAGCAGCTATAACACCTGTTCACAATGGGTTTTTATTCAACCCCCATTAAAAGAAGTCAAAAGTTACAGGAATCAAAGCCAAAGTCCCTCCAGAAGCTAACATAGTAATAAAACCATCAGTAATTTTAATGATTGTTTACATATAGTGTCTCCTCTAGGTCAGGCACTTTACTTATGATCTGTTAATTCCTGTATTAACCTAGTAATTATACCCAATTTTATAAGAGCAAATATTAAAGCTCGAGGAGAGATTACGTCATTTGCCAGAGTTCACACAGCTAACAAGCGGAAAAACAGAGATTTGAACCTGTTTTCCTGACTCCAAAGCCAGCAAAGTTCTTTCAACTGGAGCCAGAAATACCCTAATGCCCATGGGTGACCAGGGTCCCTTCTGGGCCATGTGGTGTGGAGAACGAGTTTGACCACCCCAACTTGTCTTGTTCTTCAAGAGGATTTCCCAGACCTTCAAGGAATAAAATAATGTTGTGTTTTCTCCTAAACTGGTTTTCACCCAAATCTTGTGTTGCTCAGAAAAACATGGAGCCAGAAAGCCAAATTCCAGAGTCCTCTCTGTGGTCATCCCGGGAGGGGCCCAGGCAGCAGGGTTATCCTAGGCCTATTCATGAGATGCTCCAGGTTGAGCCTCCCTCTCCCCGGTTGGCCTGGCAGCCTGTTCACTGGCTGCTCTCATAAGCCACCTAGGCTGCGTCCCTCCAGCTCCCATCGCTAGTCAGCTGGGCCAGACCCCACCCCTGTATTCAGTGTGGTTGCCAGACATGCAGCCCCACCATGATCCCCATTCTTCATTCAACCAATATTATGTACCCATTACACATGCAAGGCACAGTCATAAGCTCTTGGGGGACAAGACAGAGATAATCCATGATCTCTGTGAGTGGTCATTCAGGAATATGGAGTGAATGCTCAACCAGTTACTCAACTAATTGCTTAATTACAATTGTATAAATCCTTCAGAAGTTGCCAAGTTGCTAAGGGAGTGTGCAACTGGGGTGGGGATGGGGGGCTTGACTAGGATTGAGGGATGAGGAAAAGCCTCTCCTAGGAAGAAGACAAGAGGGCTGAAGCACACAGAAAGAGGGGTCAGTGGTACAAAATGAGGCCAGAGTGGTCAGCAAGGCTCCATCTTGAGGGCCTTTATAGGGCTGGAATTTATCTTAGGAACAAGGAGACTCCATTGAAGGGTTCAGGTTGTGAATGATACATGTGTATGGATCAGGGAAGAAACGAATGATATGTTTACCAAAAAATTCTGAATTGTGCTAAGAATTAACAACTGTCTCTTTAGCCTTTTGTCTCCCTAAAATAGTAAGTTTCCAGTAACTCACAAGTTGACAATTAAAGGGGTTGTAATAGATATCCTTTTAAAAAAATGATTTTTTTATAGACAAGGTCTTGCCTGTTGCCCAGGCTGGAGTGCAGTGGCACAATCAAAGCTCTCTGCAGCCTCAAACTCCTGGGCTTAAGCAATCCTCCTGCCTCAGCCTCCTGAGTGGCCTGGACTAGAGGCATGAACCACCACACCCAGCTAATTTTATTTTTTGCAGAGACTTGTTCTCCCTGTGTTGCCCAGGCTGGTCTCATACTACTAACCTCAAGCAATCCTCCTGTCTTAGCCTCCCAAAGTGCTGGGATTACAGGTGTGAGCCACCATGCCCGGTCCAATAAGTGTTCATGATAATGTGGATTTGTTCTTGACAATCAGGACTCAAGCCCAGGCAATCTTCTGCAAGTCAGAGTATTCACCCACCCCTGCATCAGTCTGAATCTGGAAAACTCTTCTGGCACAGCCACGTTTCAGTGAGTAGGCCCACCCTTCCCCATTCAGAGGGGTGGATTTGAAGAGGCACTTAGGGCCAGTCTGGAGGAAAGAGACATGGCAAAGAGTAGGATGGTGCCGGGACCTCAAGGACCGATTCCTTTTATCAGCGTTGTCCACATGGGTTGCTCTTCTGGGCCCTGGGAAAGCATTAGAGACCCCCAGACATGATTCTCAGATTCTGCCCTGACATGTCACCCCAGGAGATCGAGGTCTTTGGTCCTTGAGCCCTTTACTTTGAACACGAGAAGTGTTTGCTCGCGGGATCTACACAGTCCTTTTTTTTTTTTTTGGAGATGGAGTCTCGCTCTGTCACCCAGGCTGGAGTGCAATGGCACAATCTCAGCTCACTGCAAACTCCACCTCCCCGTTCAAGCGATTGTCCTGCTTCAGCCTCCCAAGTAGCTGGGATTACCGATGCCCGCCACCAGGCCTGGCTAATTTTTGTATTTTTAGTAGAGATGAGGCTTCACCAGGTTGACCAGGCTGGTCTTGAACTCCTGACCTCAGGTGATCCACCCCCTCTGGCCTCCCAAAGTGCTGGGATTACAGGCGTGAGCCACCATGCCCAACCAAAAGTCTTTTCTGATCCTAACATTCTGGGACCTAATCACTTCAAAGGAGACATGCCATTTCCGGCTGAGGCCCCAAGAGGAATGTTTTATGGTGGACAACTCTGAGGGCTGGCATGGGGCCTGGAGAGGGAATGGAAAGGAAGAAGGAGCTGATGGGAGGTCCACAAGGACTTTTGTTGAATGGTGGGGAGGGGGCAAGGCAGAAAGCAACTTATGGCATGATTCTACCCAGAGACAGCCCAGCCTTTGAAAACTTGCCTCGCCCAGAGTGAGAAAGACTTAAACAACACACACACACCCACACACACACCCACATACGCCCCCCCATCATACATATATTCCATGCATTTCTTAATTAAGGGAATGCTAACATTTCTTTAAAGTACAATTCTTAAAATGATATTTGGAGACCACATTCTTTAACTTGTGAGAATATACCTCCAACCTCTTAATAAAATTGTGATTAAAAAAAAACTTTCTCTAATTGTGACTAAATTTGATGTCATTGATTAAAATGTATGCCAATTTGCAACATTAATAACCTTGTTGCTATGCCTGTTCTACCAAAACCCTTTTCCTAGTATTTCTTACATCACCACACATCTGAAAAAGTTTCTTTCATGCGCATCCGTGTGAAGAGACCACCAAACAGGCTTTGTGTGAGCAACATGGCTGTTTATTTCACCTGGGTGCAGGCGGGCTGAGTCCGAAAAGAGAGTCAGCGAAGGGAGATAGGGGTGGGGCCGTTTTATAGGATTTGGGAAGGTAATGGAAAATTACAGTCAAAGGGGTTGTTCTCTGGTGGGCAGGGGCGGGGGTCACAAGGTGCTCAGTGGGGGTGCTTCTGAGCCAGGAGAAGGAAATTCACAGGGTTAATCACTCAGTGAAGGTGGGGCAGGAACAAATCACAATGGTGGAATGTCATCAGTTAAGGCGGGGCAGGGCCTTTTCACTTCTTTTGTGATTCTTCAGTTACTTCAGGCCATCTGGGCATATACGTGCAAGTCACAGGGGATGCGATGGCTTGGCTTGGGCTCAGAGGCCTGACAGTTTCCACTGGGCTTCTCCCCTCCAAAGAGTTCCTGGGATGGCCTTGGGATCCACGTGGTGGGATCAGCCCACAGGTGGGGGAGGGGAAGGTGCCCTTCACCTGTGTTGCATCAGCAGCGTGAGCTGCTGCTATCATGTGTTGAAAAGAATGTGAGACAAAAAGAGATAATATTTGAAATGGAAAAAAAATAGTATTACTAAGCCAAGTGATCAAATATTGCCAATTTTGCTTGCCAGCTATCATGAACTGATAACAAATTAGCAAAAGGCCAAACTTACATGCACGAAGTTGTCCTGAGCAGTGGCCGGATCCAGACATAACACATATCTCTAGATATCATTCATGGCTTACAAGCTTTGTAGTCTTTGCCCTGTGATGAGGCTATCCTCCCAGCGGGGTAGGAGGAAATGATTCCTTGTGCTCTAGCTGGTTGTAGTGGCTTATACTCTGGCCAGGAGGTCAGAAAACTGTCACAGAACCAACTCTGCTCATTATTTGCTGTGTGCTTTGGCCAAGTCTCCTAACTCATTGGAGTCTGTATTTCTTTATCTCTGAAATGACAGCAACACTCAACACACGTTGACTGAGGACAGACTGTATGCCAGTCTGAACTATGTGTGAGTGAACACATACTCATCACTTCCATGAGAGTGGAATAGTGGATATAAAACTCAGTACCACATGTGAGTGACTCCAAATATTACAGCATCCTCATTTGCTAAATGAACTCTTAAGAAAAGGTTTTTACTTTTATATTTGTTGATATTAAAATATATCAGGATGTTAATTAAATAGACAAATGTCTGTGCATAATAATGTGTTATTTTAATTACTTATAGGTAAAATCACATGCTATTCATTAATTTGTAAATCTTGATTAAAATGTTGAGTTTTCATTATATATTTAAAAATCACAGCCAGGCACAGTGGCTCACGCCTGTAATCCCAGAACTTTGGGAGGCCAAAGAGGGCCGGTCACCTGAGGTCAGGAGGTCAAGACCAGCCTGGCCAACATGGTGAAACCCCGTCTCTACTAAAAATATTTTTTTAAAAATTAGCCAGACATGGTGGTGGGGACCTGTAATCCCAGCTACTCAGGAGGCTGAGGCAGAAGAATTGCTTGAACCCAGGAGATGGAGGTTGCAGTGAGTTGACACGGTGCCACTGCACTCCAGTCTGGGTGAGAGAGTGAGACTCTGCCACAAAAAAAAAAAAAAAAAAAAAAAAATCACATCATGTTCATAATGCAGAAATACTGCCTTTACCCACTCACAATGCAATACTTTTAATCAAATTCTTCCAGTGCACTTTTGATATCAGTGTTTTGACATTCCCTACGGCCAGTCTTCAAGCCCATTTTTCAGAGCACAGCATCTTCATATTCATCTGGATTGCTTGAGATTCAGCACTTCTTGAATCCAAATATGACGTTGTCATTGAAAATTATACCTCATGCCATGATAGTTTTTTCCCTATTTGTGATCTCATAAGATAACTGTCACGCCTCTGAGCCCAAGCTAAGCCATCATATCCCCAATGACCTGCATGTATACATCCAGATGGCCGGAAGCAACTGAAGATCCACAAAAGAAGTGAAAATAGCCTTAAATGATGACATTCCACCATTGTGATTTGTTTCTGCCCCACCCTAACTGATCAATGTACTTTGTAATCTCCCCCACCCTTAAGAAGGTTCTTTGTAATTCTCCCCACCCTTAAGAAGGTTCTTTGTAATTCTCCTCACCCTTGAGAATGTACTTCGTGAGATCCACTCCCTGCCCCCAAAACATTGGTCTTAACTCCATCGCCTATCCCAAAATCTATAAAAACTAATGATAATCCCACCACCCTTTGCTGACTCTGTTTTCGGACTCAGCCCACCTGCACCCAGGTGAAATAAACAGCCTTTTTGCTCACACAAAGCCTGTTTCTATGCAGCCACAAAAAATGATGAGTTCATGTCCTTTGTAGGGACATGGATGAAGCTGGAAACCATCATTCTCAGCAAACTATCTCAAGGACAAAAAACCAAACACCGCTTGTTCTCGCTCATAGGTGGGAATTGAACAATGAGAACACATGGACACAGGAAGGGGAACATCACATACCGGGGACTGTTGTGGGGTGGGGGGAGGGGGGAGGGATAGCATTAGGAAATGTACCTAATGCTAAATGACGAGTTAATGGGTGCAGCACACCAGCATGGCACATGTATACATATGTAACAAATCTGCATGTTGTGCACATGTACCCTAAAACTTAAAGTATAATAATAATAAAATAAAATTAAAAAAGAAAAGCCTGTTTGGTGGTCTCTTCACACGGACACGTGAGACAATAACCACATATCCTTCAAGTATGGTATATTAATAACGTTGGCTTTCAACATGATCTTTATATGGTTTGTTTACTGTGACCTCCAACACTCAACAATTGAGAGGTCAGAGCCTCAGGAATAATTAATTGCCAAACGTGTCAGATTTCTTTGCCACTTTTTTTCCTGTACTACCAGTAGTCTTCCATAAGATCCCACATTAGCATTACCTTAGATGGCTTAAGACTAACATATGTTCATCAAAAACAAGGTTGCTGTCTGAAATAAAGTGATTGAATGCTTTGTGTTCTGTAAAGACTCTACTATAAGATGACTCCAACAGATAATTTTGAGGAGAAAAGATATAATTATATGTGATAATTATAATAAAGGCTAGAGGGCATTAATAGCTCCAAATGAAAAGTGTTCAGAGATAAGAGAGAGTATAGACTAGCTATATGATTAATCATTGAGTTGTTGCTCATTTTTCTTAACCTCTTTACCTAGAAAATAAGGCCAATCAACAATACCTCAGAATGTTGCTGGGAGGAGTAAATGAGTTTATAAATTCTAGCATAGTGCCTGGCTTGAAGGTGTACTTAGGGTGAGGGCCATCATTCCCTGAGTTCTTCCAGCTCTGCTCCCACTTGTGACTTTATGGGATGTTAAAGGAAAAGGAACAGGGGCAGGACAAGACCGGAACAAAGTATCTTTGCCCATTGTTCAGCTGAGACAGATTAGAGTTTTTCCAAAGGTGCTTTCCCAAGAACCAAAGGAAAACTAAGAACTAAAGACACAAAGACTGTAGTTACAGAGCCCCTCCCCAGATCTCAGTGTCATTGTTCCTTTCTGCATCCTTCAGTCCTGTGGCATTTTCCTCTGCTAGTCTCGCTTGTACAGGCAGCCACTATGGAATGCTGGGGCCATGTGAGAGGAGGGGATTTGCATAACAGTAGAAAACCACTGGGATTTGGAGGAGGGTGAACTGACTTTAAGTCAGCCTCTACCTTTCACTGGCTTTAAGATTTTGCAAATGTCCATTTGCCTCTCCAAGTCTCAGTTTCTTTATCCTTACGTGAACAAAAAAGTGAGACAGATCTCAATCAATTTATTTTGTCAAGGTTAAGGACATTTGCAGAAGAAATAAAGACAGAGTCACAGAAAGAGGAGAAAGGCCTGTGCCTTTCTCCAAAGATGATTTTGAGGGCTTCAATATTTAAAGGGGAAAAGTGGGCTGGAGGGGAAAGAGGGAGGGTATGGTAATCCAAGGGAGGGTATGGTAATTCAAGAGAAAAAGAACAGATAGGGGAATAGTCAATTATGTATTTGTTTTGTGCTCAGTAAATTGGCACTTTGCATAAGATAAGGCTAACATAGAATAACTCTGTGGAGATATTTAACCTCTTATCTGTAGCTATCTGCTTAGGAACAAAAGGAAAGTCAGCTTTTTGCATAACTCAGCTTTCAGCTTAATTTTTTTCCTTTGGCATACTGAATTGAGGTCTCGAGTTTTTATTTTCCTTTCACATTTCTCCACCCTTTTGTTTTTAAAAGCTTTCAGAGAAAGCATTTTAGAAGAAAGTGAGTCTCTGGTATTGGGTTTTATCTGATGTCTCATGGCAAAGACAGTTTATTCCTAGACAGATAGGTCCCAAGTTGTTAGGCAAGCTCACCTTTAGTAAGTTGTGAAGCCTTACATCCCACAAAGGAAAAAAAACATAGGAGAGGGAAGAGAGAAAGAAAACAACAAACAAACAAAAAAGGAGAACAATCCTGGAAACCTGATATAGGCCATATTACTCTGAAGTCCATACATCAGTAGGCAGGTATGAAAGTGTTTTATCTATATAAATAGGATGCTATTATTTTCTTCCAAAGTTTAAGTTGTCTAGCTTCAGTTTGTATGGCATTTAAAAAAGCACAGCTTAGTTTTTCGTGATTTTCAAATCAGGAAAAATGGGGAAAAAAGGAAAAGAAGGAAACAGATTGAAAACATTATTTTGGAGACTTGTAGCCAGAAAAAATTTTAGAATTCAGTCCAAATTGTAGAAAATAATAAAAATTAAAAAGCCTTAGGCAAGGTTAGAATCTAATAACAGGTGTACACAGTTTATTTGGAAACATGACTTTTCTCTCTCCAATTCCCCAATTTTATTAAAGACAAAATCGTAGTAGGACCAATTTATTTGTAAAATAAGTTTTAGTTCTATTATACTTGCCTTAATTATTTGCATAAATTGCAGCAAGAATAATCACTTGTCATATAGGCTGTCTCTCTTTTTTTAAATTGGCTTTGCTGTAACCTTTTTCATAAGGAGTCTAAGATTAGACCTTCTTAAAAGCCTTGAGCCCAGCCTGCAGATACCTGTGTGAATTGGGTGAATTTCTCTCTTTTTAAGGTGCCAAGAAAACTTGGGGTTCCTAGGCCTGCCAGAAAGTGATATTCTTCACTTACCACAGGTCAGGACCCTGTAAAGAACAATGTATAAAGCCAGTTTTTCAAGGAGCTTTTATCAGCTCTGTAGGTCAGCAGCCTCCTTTTCTCAAGGCAATCTGAAAATGCCATTTCAGTCAAGGCCTTGGTAAAACAACCAGTGTCTCCAATTATGCCCTCTTATAAAAGAAAACAGATCCTTATTGAACTTATGCAAATAATTATTTTGTCATAAATTAAGAATACTCAAAAAATAGTTTCCAAATTTTGGAGAAATTAGGTTGAGAGAAAGGATATGTTTTTAATTTTGCTCATAAGAGCGTACTTTACTCAGTTGTTAAAAGCTGCAAATAGCTTAAAAGAAGAGAAAGTTTTCTTGACTTTGAAGAACAAAACAAAAAGAATCAGTAAATGTTTTAAACAAAAAGTCATAAAAGATTATTTCAATCTTCAGTTAGTTCAGTCCATTCAATTAACTCCTGTTCTGCTCGATATTGGATCAACAATCCTCATGAATACATCAGACCTCCCTGAGAGTCCTGGAAGTTTTTCTCTATTCCAATGGCACAATCTCTCAATTTACCAGAAACCTATATTTAAGAGTACTCCTCAGAGTTCTATAGCTGATTATAAACGGCCCTATGAAAGGATCAAAGTAGGCCAGGCGCGGTGGCTCACACCTGTAATCCCAGCACTTCGGGAGGCCGAGGCGGGTGGATCACCTGAGGCTGGGAGTTCGAGACCAGCCTGACCAATATGGAGAAACCCTGTCTCTACTAAAAATACAAAATTAGCCGGGCATGGTGGTGCATGCCTGTAATCCCAGCTACTCGGGAGGCTGAGGCAGGAGAAGCACTTGAACCCGGGAGGCGGAGGTTGCGGTGAGCTGAGATCGTGCCATTGCACTCCAGCCTGGGCAACAAGAGTGAACTCCATCTCAGAAAAAAAAAAAAAAAAAAAAAAAGGATCAAAGTAAATCATAGATGACAAAAATCTTAGACCAGTCATGGTTAAAGACACAATTGACAAAAAAAATTGTTTACTTCTGTGGCATACAAAGTTTTACATAATCTTCATAATTACTACTACTGATAACATATACTAAGACATATCAGAATCACAGGATTCTCATATAATTTTGGAACAAACACTAATAGCACATTTATGTAAATATTATCCAAAGAAAATGAAATACCATTTTGTATTTGACAATGCTTCCTTTATTATTTTATTGTACCAAATAAACCAAATACATTTCTTTTGGACTTCATGAGACCTAATATCAAAACATTAATGAGGTCAAAAGGACTGAATTTAGAACATGATTTTGGAAAGTTTGTCAAATATCTAAAGTTTAAAACACTTGATATCACAAAATAGGATCGCAGGTCATTATAAAGTCAGTCATTCATTTAGCCAAAGTGATAACTCGAAGATTTCAAAAAAAGGCAAAAACCTTTATTCTTTGAGAGAGGAGACTTACTTCCCCAAACAATAAGCCCTGATAAAGACAGCATGAGGCCAATTAAATGTCTCACAAATCTTATAAACAAATCTATTAAATTTTAATCACTTGACTATAACATATAATTTCTATAAATTTTTTTATAATATTTTACAATTTTTTAAATTAAAGTGTTAGTTAATACTCCAAGAAAATCTTGTTAATCTGACACAGGGGCCCAGATGCTGGCCTTGCATCCATGTAACGTTGATATTAATGTTTAATTCATAGAGAAACTTTAAACTAATTTTATTCCTCAAAATCAGCCCTACAATCTCATGTGCCTGTCTCTTCTGTGGTAGTCCCAGGGCCTAGAAGGGTTAAATAGTTTTAATTTCTGGCTCTGTGTCTCATGAACAGTTTATTTTGATAGTCATCTTCTCCTGGGTTGGCAAATAAGGCTTTAACTGCTGTCAGTGTTTAAGATTTAACAGGATCTGGACTCCTCTCTAGATCCAAAAGTAAAAGCCCTGTAACTTAACAGCACAGGACTTCAAAAGCAACACAGAGAGTTACTTGGATATAATAACCTTAATGTTTTTAATTCTCAGTTTTCCTAGGACTTGCATTAGTTAGACATAGGAAGAGTAGGTCCTGGGTCATAAGTGAAAGTTTTCCATTTCATAGAAGAATTTAAAGCCAAGAGCACAGAATGTTATACTGGAAGAAAATATTTCCTTTAGACCATTTAGATAAAACATTTTTAGTATCAGGACACAATGGAAGTTAGAACCTGAGGAAAAAAATTACAAGAGCTGATGAAAAAGTTGAAGGAGAACATTATTGTCTCAGGCCTTCTCAAAGGGGAGAGAAAACTGAAAATAATGACATGCAATATAAGTTGAACTTTTGGGTTAAAAAAGTTAAAAGCTCTTATAATTTTATTAAGATTAAATCAATACCTTCAGATAAATTTGTTGTTCCAACCAACTCTTTAATTTATTAGTGTATTGTTAAATACCAAAGAATATTATAATTTCCTAATTATAGCCAATTTGATCACATAAAGTTCTTTTTCATAAATTCTCTTTTTACAACCCTTATTCCAACTTGCACAAACATTTATGACATGCTTAGATGTCCTGTCTTATCCTAAATATCAGTCTTTCTTAAATAACCAGTTATTTTATTTTAGGTCAAAAAATTTACCATACAAGATCCTTTCTCAGATAAAATGATTTTCCTTTTAATCTTTCTTACCCCAAATACCTCTTTATATGTATAACTTTCTTTACATCTCTCTTATTTACTGGTTCCCTTTAGCTTGTTTTATAAACAACCTTTAAATAACTTTTGAATTAGACAAAAATTGTTTCCTTTTAATAAGAACACATTGTTTTTTAGAAAAATGATTTTCTATAATTTTTATTTAAAAAATTGGAAATGACCCCGGTATTTAATTAATATATATTATTTAATTTAACTTTAGGTTCTAAATTATATGACAAGTTTATTTACAAGCATTTATTCTATTATATTTGCCTATTTAATTTGTTTAAATAGTTGATCTAGATTACATATGAAAACTGTGATGGTCATCATTTAGAGTTATTTCCCTGTTAACAATTTTTATAGGCTGTGAATTTCAGGTGTTTACTTAAGTAAGAATATTAAGGTTAAATAAATGTTTTGGGTTTTTTTTGGTCAATAACTCAGGATTTAGCTATTTTCATTAAACCAACAATATTAAATGCTTTATTTATCGAAAAGTTACACAAAGATAATTCTCTTTTGGGCTACATTTATAGCTTTACAACCCTCATGCCAAATCTTGACACCTTATAGTATTTAAGAGAAAAAAATATAAAATCGCTTGACCAATAAATCTAAACAATAATATATGTTGGCGATTCTGAAGACATTTCTAATTTTATTTTACCAATAATTTTAAAGCCAGTTTATTTATTAAAACTCTATTTAAGTCACATTAACTTGAAAAGCAACTGGGCTTATTTACTGAATTTGTGAGTTCTCCTTTATTTTTAAGCCAGTTTGGTACCTTGTGGCCATAAACATAACAATACACATGTAGGTATACATAAACACACCTAAGCCCACACACACTCATACAAATAAAGATCCTATAGCTTTTACTTCAGAACTCTAGCCATGAGATACCAATACAAACTTAACCAGTTTACCAAAAAACAGTTGGATGCGAACACAGTTTTTCTCTCAACATCAGTAGAAAGGTCCTCTGAACTAGAAAAAAATTTACATTTTCTTAAGCAAAAACCACATCCTCATGTTTTTATAAACTTCCCCAAAAACACATCATACTATCCTACTAATCTAACTTTTAGTAACTCTAATTCCCAGTAAAAAACCTAGGATTACTTAATTTAACTTAACATGACTTTAAGATTTTAAATTATTGGAGAGGATTTTGAGACAAAATTTACCAAATTAATCTTACCAAAGATTACTAAAGTCATGTGAACTGAAAAGCCTCTGAGCTAGCTTCTATTAAGTTGATGAACACTGACTTTTCTTTAAGCCAATTAATTAGAGCTCTTTCACATAATTGATAGTGAAATATTATTTCCACATGAGACATAGGAACATATAGACATAATAGACACCCAGACAGAGGCAGATCTTACAGATTTAAAAGTTCTCATTTGCCTGTTTTCAAAACTTTTCTCTATTTTAGGCTGTTAATCTCATGATTATCTGTTCTATGCCCTGAACAATTGTTAATGAGGCAACTGTAAATTTTTATCCCAGAGACATGACTTAGGTGAAACAGTGTAGAAAATGTACATCTCAAAGGCACACGCTTAGATCTAAACAAAGGCAATGTCTTTTATGTGAACTTCAAGCCACTGTAGGGACCCAGAAGCTCTTACTAAGTGGAGATTTCCTGTAAAGATGTAAATTTCCTTTGCAAAGAATTTTATTAAAGTGACTCAGTTTGATAGGTGTTATTTTCAATTTAGCTTGATTAGATTACTAGCTTATGGTAGATCCCTTTAAGGAATAGGGCCAAGAAAGCCTGTACAATTTTCTTAATTTAAACGTACAAAGAGATAAGTAGCCCCCTGTAGTAATGACCATTTCCTATAAACTGTCCTTAGTCATCCCTAAGATTGTGGTTCTCTGCCACCATTACACACACCAAGGCCAAATTCTCTCACAGTACAAGGTAATCTCTGGTACCCCCACCAAAGACAAAGACATCAGGTAATGCAATACAAGAAAGCAGAGCTTTAGACCTGAGAAAAATCTGCCCGTGACTTTTGAAACTCCACAAAGAAAGCAGGACACCCCGAAAAAGGGTGAGTGGCACCTTTATTCTGAGTTCTTTAAAGGGTCTGATTAGAAGCCTTCTCTATGTTTTGTTTTGAATTTGCTTGGTACCAAAGATGGCAAAAGAGGAAGGAGGAATAGAATGGAAGAAAAGTAAACAAAAGAACAATCTTTTAAGAAAGGAAGTGAACAGAGAACCTGTTTGAGTAGGTAGTTAGGCAGACATAAGCAAGGCAGGGCAGTGACCTACCCCTCAGCCAGGACTGCCAGGAGACTGTCAAGTGATGGTCAGGCAGTTATTAAACTGTCTGTCCAAAACAATTGGTCGAAGCCAGCAGCAGGGAAAGGTGGTCTCCCAATAGATAGAAAACACCTGAAGCTGGTGATCAGCTGCTATCAATAAGATCTCAGGAGCTGGGCGAGTGGAGTCAAGCATGCGCATGCTAAGAGGCAAAATGGCAGAGTTTAGCTGGGATATGACCTTCCTCTAGTAACACTCTACTGGTAAGGGAACAACGCCTCAAGTGAGCATGCGCAAAACTTCGGCAAACACACTGTGCCTGGGGCCCCTCCCAAGTTCTGGGAGGCCGCTGCACATGTGGACGTCCCATCCCAAAGGAAGAATCAGGGCAGAAGAGACACAAGAGCCCGGAAGCATGCCAACATAAAAAAACCCAAGTTTACATTTGGATCTCTCAAGTTGTCCTCTTGGCCCTCTTCCAAGCGTACTTTACTTCCTTTCATTCCTGCTCTAATACTTTTTAATAAACTTTCACTCTTGCTTTTTTTTTTTTTTTTTTTTTTGGGTGTAAAAATATTTTATTTGCTCCACAAAATGTTGGCCCACATAGTTTTAAACAATTGAATTCATTGCTGAATCAAATATATCTTCCTGTGATACAGTCAAAAATATTTTTCTTTTTCATTGTTTTTTTTTGTTTGTTTGTTTGTTTGTTTTTTTTTTTTTATTGATCATTCTTGGGTGTTTCTCGCAGAGGGGGATTTGGTAGGGTTACAGGACAATAGTGGAGGGAAGGTCAGCAGATAAGCAAGTGAACAAAGTTCTCTGGTTTCCCTAGGCAGAGGACCCTGCGGCCTTCCGCAGTGTTTGTGTCCCTGGGTACTTGAGATTAGGGAGTGGTGATGGCTCTTAACGAGCATGCTGCCTTCAAGCATCTGTTTAACAAAGCACATCTTGCACCGCCCTTAATCCATTCAACCCTGAGTGGATACAGCACATGTTTCAGAGAGCACAGGGTTGGGGGTAGGGTCACAGATCAACAGGATCCCAAGGCAGAAGAATTTTTTCTTAGTACAGAACAAAATGAAAAGTCTCCCATGTCTACCTCTTTCTACACAGACACGGCAACCATCCGATTTCTCAATCTTTTCCCCACCTTTCCCCCCTTTCCATTCCACGAAACCGCCATTGTCATCATGACCCGCTCTCAATGAGCTGTTGGGTACACCTCCAAGCCGGGGTGGTGGCCGGGCAGAGGGGCTCCTCACTTCCCAGTAGGGGCGGCCGGGCAGAGGTGCCTCTCACCTCCCGGACGGGGTGGCTGGCCGGGCAGGGGGCTGACCCCCCCCACCTCCCTCCTGGTCGGGGCGGCTGGCCGGGCAGAGGGGCTCCTCACTTCCCAGTACGGGCGGCCGGGCAGAGGCGCCCCTCACCTCCCGGATGGGGCGGCTGGCCAGGCGGGGGGCCGAACCCCCACCTCCCTCCCGGACAGGGCGGCAGGCTGGGCAGTGGGCTGACACCCCCACCTCCCTCCCGGACGGGGCGGCTGGCCAGGCGGGGGGCTGACCCCCCACCTCCCTCCCGGACAGGGTGGCAGGCTGGGCGGTGGGCTGACCCCCCCACCTCCCTCCCGGACGGGGCGGCTGGCCGGGCGGGGGGGGCTCCTCACTTCCCAGTAGGGGCGGCCGGGCAGAGGTGCCCCTCACCTCCCGGACGGGGCGGCTGGCCAGGCGGGGGGTTGACCCCCCCACCTCCCTTCCGGACGGGGTGGCTGGCCGGGCGGGGGGCTGACCCCCCCACCTCCCTCCCGGACAGAGCGGCTGGCCGGGCAGAGGGGCTCCTCACTTCCCAGTAGGGGCGGCTGGGCAGAGGCGCCCCTCACCTCTCGGACCGGGTGGCCGGCCAGGCGGGGGGCCGAACCCCCACCTCCCTCCCGGACAGGGCGGCAGGCTGGGCAGTGGGCTGACCCCCCCACCTCCCTCCCGGACGGGGCGGCTGGCCAGGCGGGGGGCTGACCCCCCACCTCCCTCCCGGACAGGGTGGCAGGCTGGGCGGTGGGCTGACCCCCCCACCTCCCTCCCGGACGGGGCGGCTGGCCGGGCGGGGGGGGCTCCTCACTTCCCAGTAGGGGCGGCCGGGCAGAGGTGCCCCTCACCTCCCGGACGGGGCGGCTGGCCAGGCGGGGGGTTGACCCCCCCACCTCCCTTCCGGACGGGGTGGCTGGCCGGGCGGGGGACTGACCCCCCCACCTCCCTCCCGGACAGAGCAGCTGGCCGGGCAGAGGGGCTCCTCACTTCCCAGTAGGGGCGGCCGGGCAGAGGCGCCCCTCACCTCTCGGACCGGGTGGCCGGCCAGGCGGGGGGCCGAACCCCCACCTCCCTCCCGGACAGGGCGGCAGGCTGGGCGGTGGGCTAACCCCCCCACCTCCCTTCCGGACGGGGCGGCTCGCCGGGCGGGGGGCTGGCCCCCCCACCTCCCTCCCGGACGGGGCGGCTGGCCGGGCGGGGGACTGACCCCCCCCCACCTCCCTCCTGGACGGGTTGGCTGGCCGGGCGGGGGGCTGACCCCCCCACCTCCCTCCCGGACAGGGTGGCAGGCTGGGCGGTGGGCTGACCCCTCCACCTCCCTCCCGGACGGGGCGGCTGGCCGGGCTGAGGGGCTCCTCACTTCCCAGTAGGGGCGGCCGGGCAGAGGCGCCCCTCACCTCCCGGACGGGGCGGCTTGCTTGGCGGGGGGCTGACCCCCCCACCTCCCTCCCGGACGGGGCGGCTGGCCGGGCTGGGGGGGGCTCCTCACTTCCCAGTAGGGGCGGCCGGGCAGAGGTGCCCCTCACCTCCCGGACGGGGCGGCTGGCCAGGCGGGGGGTTGACCCCCCCACCTCCCTTCCGGACGGGGTGGCTGGCCGGGCGGGGGGCTGACCCCCCCACCTCCCTCCCGGACAGAGCAGCTGGCCGGGCAGAGGGGCTCCTCACTTCCCAGTAGGGGCGGCCGGGCAGAGGCGCCCCTCACCTCTCGGACCGGGTGGCCGGCCAGGCGGGGGGCCGAACCCCCACCTCCCTCCTGGACAGGGTGGCAGGCTGGGCGGTGGGCTAACCCCCCCACCTCCCTTCCGGACGGGGCGGCTCGCCGGGCGGGGGGCTGGCCCCCCCACCTCCCTCCTGGACGGGGCGGCTGGCCGGGCGGGGGACTGACCCCCCCCCACCTCCCTCCTGGACGGGTTGGCTGGCCAGGCGGGGGGCTGACCCCCCCACCTCCCTCCCGGACGGAGCGGCTGGCCGGGCAGAGGGGCTCCTCACTTCCCAGTAGGGGTGGCCGGGCAGAGGCGCCCCTCACCTCCCGGACAGGGTGGCTGGCCGGGCGGGGGGCTGATCCCTCCACCTCCCTCCCGGACGGGGTGGCTGCCGGGCGGAGACGCTCCTCACTTCCCAGACGGGGTGGCTGCTGGGCGGAGGGGCTCCTCACTTCTCGGGCGGGGCGGCTGCCGGGCGGAGGGGCTCCTCACTTCTCAGACGGGGCGGTTGCCAGGCAGAGGGTCTCCTCACTTCTCAGACGGGGCGGCCGGGCAGAGACGCTCCTCACATCCCGGACTGGGCGGCAGGGCAGAGGTGCTCCCCACATCTCAGACGATGGGCGGCCGGGCAGAGAGGCTCCTCACTTCCCAGATGTGATGGCGGCTGGGAAGAGGCGCTCCTTGTTTCCTAGATGGAATGGCGGCCGGGCAGAGACGCTCCTCACTTTCCAGACTGGGCAGCCAGGCAGAGGGGCTCCTCACATCCCGGACGATGGGCGGCCAGGCGGAGACGCTCCTCACTTCCCAGACGGGGCGGCAGCCGGGCAGAGGCTGCAATCTCGGCACTTTGGGAGGCCAAGGCAGGCGGCTGGGAGGTGGTTGTAGCGGGCCAAGATCACGCCACTGCACTCCAGCCTGGGCACCATTGAGCACTGAGTTAACCAGACTCTGTCTGCAATCCCGGCACCTCGGGAGGCCGAGGCTGGCAGATCACTCGCGGTTAGGAGCTGGAGACCAGCCCGGCCAACACAGCGAAACCGCGTCTCCACCAAAAAAATACGAAAACCAGTCAGGTGGGGCGGTGCGCGCCTGCAATCGCAGGCACTCGGCAGGCTGAGGCAGGAGAATCAGGCAGGGAGGTTGCAGTGAGCTGAGATGGCAGCAGTACCGTCCAGCTTCGGCTCGGCATCAGAGGGAGACCGTGGAAAGAGGGGAGAGGGAGAGGGGGAGGGGGAGGGGGAGGGGGAGGGGGAGGGGGAGGGGGAGGGGCCACTCTTGCTTTATAACTTGCCGTGGTCTCTCATTCTGCCTTATGCCCCTCAGATGAATTCTTTCCTCTGAGGAGGCAAGAATCAAGTTGCTGCATACTCATATAGATTTGCTGCTGCTAACGAAACCAAGCGTATGATTTTTTCTTCTTTTTTGCAGCTGTGAGGAGTTTTAGCCAATTCAAAAACATTGTTCACCATAACTTGAAATTCTCATTTGGATTTGACCAAGTAAGGTAGAGTTGGTCGAATCCAATGTGAGAAAGACTAAAATAATAAGGAAACAACAAAACAACAACAACAACAACAAAACCAATGCGATTACTGAGCACTTTAGTGTTAAAAGGAAATTAAGATCAGCTGGTTGTCAATCTTAACTCTTAGTCATTAAGCAGGATTTTCAAGACAAAACTCCAATTCAGCTACTCACCTAGGAGTGGCGCCCAGGCTCAATAATCCTCTCTACCATTTTAGAAGCAGTAAAAGACTCAAACTCACCTTCCCTGCTGGATACAAGCTGAAACTCCAGAAAGGAGTTGCCTGCCATCCATTGTCATGGAAACAGGAAAACGCGCCTTTTTTGTTGGAAGTGAGTAAAACTCCAGAAAAGGAGTTGTACTTCAAAATAAACCTTAGATCTCAACCAAATTTGGGGTGATCAGGGATTCTCCAGAGGGAGGAGCTCCCAGACCTCAGAAAATTGTCTTATCTTTGAGCAACAAAGATAACCTAAGCTGGTACCAAGTACTGGTAAGAGATTTGTCAAAGGTCAGGGGCACCTCCTCTCAGAGTCCCTTCCGTCGGCCGCCATTTTGTAAGCCAAAAAGTATCTGAGACAGGTCTCAATCAATTTAGAAGTTTATTTTGTCAAGGTTAAGGACATGCCCAGAATAAATAAAGACAGAGCCACAGAAATAGTCTGTGGTCTGTGCCTTTCTCCAAAGATGATTTTGAGGACATCAATATTTAAAGGGAAAAAGTGGACTGGAGGGGAAAGAGGAAGGGTATGGTAATCCCTATATTGCAAGAGAAAAGGAGCAGGTAGAGGAATAGTCAATTATGTATTCATCTTGTGCTCAGTAAATTGGCACTTTTCATAAGATAAAGTGAACATAGACTAACTGCCTGTGGAGATATTTAACCTCTTATCTGCAGCTATCTGCTCAGAAACAAAAAGAAAGGCAGCTTCTTGCATGACTCAGCTTTTAGCTTAATTTTTTTTCCTTTGGCATAGTGAATTGAGATCCTGAGTTTTTATTTTCCTTTCACACATATAATGGGGACAAATGTCTTGGAGAAATTTTGAAGATTCTTCTCTTGGAAGATTAGATTGATCATATATCCAAAGTATTCAGTACAGAGACTGGCCAGTAAACAACTGTCAAGTCCTTTCTATTCTTTCGTGTATTTCCTAGAGTGGGCAAAGAATGGAGGGGACAGGTGGTCCATTTCCCTTTTTCGAGGGTAGCTTAGCAAGACACTAGTCATAGCAATAACTCTGAACCACTCCGTTTCCTTTTCTTAGTGAAGGTTTAAATTTTGTTTGAATTTTACTAAAAGAAATGCCTTGTCAAGGATGACTTCCAGAACTAGGGTTGGCTGCTTTGATTAGCATCTGCTCTGGAAAAAGCACCCACCTCAAGTTCAAAGTCATTCCCTGCTCTTTGGAGAAGATAAAGTAAGCACATGTCTTCTCTCACCAGCACAAGGAAAACTTCTCCAGGTAGAGGAAGGGTGAAGACCTCATCCTTCAATCTTTGCTTCTTGAACCACCTTCACAGATTTCACAGGGGCTAAAAAAGTCTATCTTCTCCCAGGTCAGCAAAGAAAAGCAGCATCCTTTCTCTTCTGTAGTCAACCTTCATTCAGGCTTAATGGAGTGAAAAAAATTATAACCCTCTTCTCAGAGAGTACTGTCTTTGTTAAAGAAAAGACCCTGATAAACATCTGGGGTTAGAAGGTGAGACCCTGAATCATGACTTAGCTGAAGACAAGCTCATTAGAAGATAATTAAACTTTTCTGAATTAGAATTCAATGGAACTTGAACAGAAAAGATTTATTGGGAGGGTGATGGAGAAAGAAGAAAGATGGCAAGCCACATGGTTGAGAGGCCAAAAAACTGCTAAGAACAAGGAGGTCTGCTTCAGATTCCAAAGTCATTTGCTCTGTTCTGATGTAACTATCTCCACAGCTTCCTAACCCCTTCAGGACAGTCTGCTTTACAGGCATTCACATTGAGTACGAGTGGCTTTTTTAGTGGAAGTCAAGTGTATAGGCCAAGTCCCACATGTGGGTCACTTTGATGTAAAACAAAGACAACATCTACAGACTGAAGAGCTGAGTCAGAAACTGAACTAATTCAGTGGAAGCAGGAACTCAAAAGCCAAGGCTGACAACAAGCAAGTCTTTTTAGAATTTGTGGATATTGTAGGGGTGATTTTTCTTGTCCACAGGTCTTTGAATTGGTATTTGAGCCCATCTTCATGCATCTTACAGGACAAGGTAGGATTCTCTGGGTGCCATGTATGTGGCATATCCTAGACAAACTCAGCTAGTTTATCCTAGCATCTTTGGGATCTGCCTTGCTTCAGGAGTATCTGCTCCTAAGGCAGTGAGGCTCTCTACTGTGTAAGTGTGAAAATAACCATTATCTTGTTATAGAACCAAACTGGGGTCCATTGGCTCAGCACAGTAAGACCAGATACCCACACCAAGGTTCGTAGCAGGAAAAAGGAAGGTATTTATTTGCAGGGTGCCAGGCAAGGAGGATCGAGCAGCTAATGCTTAAGTCCCAGCCTTCCCCATATGGCTTGTAGGTAAAGATTTTTAAAGGCAGGCATAAATTTCAGGAAAGCAGAAGTTACAGACAAAACCACAAATCAATACTGATTTAGCTAAGTCTCTGAACACCCGCATATTGATTTTGGCCGAAAAGGGTGGGATATCTTGAAGCAGGGGGCTCACAGGTCATAGTTAGATTCAAAGATTTTCTGTAATTGGTTAAAGAAGAGAAGTTTTGTTTAAAAATTTGGGGTCAGTGCAAAAGAATGTTACTCTGGTTGGTTATGACTTCCTCCAGGCCTCTCAGAAAGAAATTTAGAACAAAGAACAGTGCTGAGTTCAGTCCCCAGTTCCCCTTATCTGAGGTCTACATGCAAGAAGATCCATGTGGTGGGGGGTCCCAGTTTCTGAGAAGCAACTCAGAGACACGGTAAGATGTTATCTTTAGTTTTTGTAGGGGAACGAAACATTCTGTGATTCTAGCTTCCCTGGCTATTGTTTTAAGCTACTGTTACCTTCTTGCTTTTCAAGTTGCTTATTTACTTCTCAGAACTAGCTAGGTGCCTAGAATTTCCCTTGAAGGAACTCAGGATCTTCCTTTCTTTCCATGTTTGGGGTTGGGGCTAGGGAAGAGGTCCTTAAGAGGAATTATCTAATCCATCTCAATCTTCTCCCATAGCCTGTCTCTCTCCCAGTTCAGAGTTTTAGGACCAGAAGGAGGAATTCTTCTCCAATTTCCCTTTCCTTCTTTCTGGGTCTCCAATCTTCCTCAGACTTTATGCCACCACTAGAGATGAAGGTAGCTCACCCCAGGTGGTGGTTCTCACTGCTGTCCGCAGTGGGTGTTCAGAGACTTAGCTTCCACCTTCAAGATATACAGAAAGAGTCCCAGAGATGTTTAATGGCCGATCCCACTGAGGTAGCCCCAGGGCCTTTGCTGCCCATCTTTGGTGGGACCCACTCACCTCCACCTGTTCTATTCATGCTTCCCAGACCCTCTCCCAGGGTTGGAGAGATCCTCCTGTTAACCACAGCATTCTCCCTTACCAGTTGGCCAAAAGAAGCGTGTGGGACGTCTATTGGGCGGTCACCACTCTCCCCTGCCAGGGAGAGTATCATCTGGCCTCTGCATATCAGATCATATCTCCAATCAGATGCCTGATTCCTGACTAGGGCCTTTATTTCTTCCAGACATTCCAGTGGGTTGGCAGAAGTCACCATGTTGACTGTAGGAACTTCGGTCTTAGGCCCAGCCTTTGTCTTTTCTGTGGCCACTCCTGACCTCCCTTTATCAGTTGCTTTCTTGGAGGAATATTTAATAGAGAAGAGCCAGGGCCCCCCAGGCTCAGGGGCTCCATCTGCCTTGTCTCTCAGAGCCTCAGCTGCCTTTCTTGGCTGCCAGTTTGGCCCCTTGTCAGTATCCTACAGAATTGCTGCCTCCAAGGTCTTCTGACCTCCCCTGCTCTGTTTTTCTGAGGTGTCCCCCAACCCCTGGCTTTCCTCATCAGGGCCTTTTGTTTTTTGGCTACACTATTGGTTTGAGCCATTGCTGGACTTACGGGAACAAGAAGACAACAGACGAGAAAGCCCTAGGTTTTAACTTCCCCCAGCAATGTATTCCCTCCATGCCCAGCCACTGGGCATTTGTAAAGTACCCAGAGCCTGGTCATGGCCGCGAATGCATCTTTCTGTCCTATATCCCATTTAGAAAAAAAAAAATCTGCAGCTAGCTCACTGCCAGCGCTCATTTAATTTTACATAAACACGCTCCTTGAAGCTAAAGCAAATCTGACTGATTTTTCAATGTGAAAACAAAATATAAAAACTGTTCTTGGAGTTATTTCTAAACAGAACTTGTCTCTAATCCTAATATAACAGAAACGTATATGATGATCAGTATTTAATTTTATTTTTCATGTGGTAAATTTCAAAGCATGGGACAAAGGCAGAACATCCCATTCTGCATAAAAATATTGCGTTTCTCTCAGGACCTTCTTGCCATCTTTATCATTGTGTGCTCAGCAAACTTTGCAGCGACCAGTTGGATTCCATTTCCCTGATGTTGGTGGTATGCTCTTGGGGAAATGTCTTCCAGACAGGGAAGAAGCGTGACATCATCAGAGCACGGATGACCTTGAAGACTTTGCTGCCCTGGCCTGTGATGCTTTTCCAGCATTCTTTCACTCAGCGTCAGTCTGAAGTTTATATGGCTCATCATGTGCTCAGGATTGTCCTTCCAGAACAGGATGTAGGAGCTTAGCACTGCAATGTTTAGAGGGTGACAAAAGAATTTCTTAGACCAGCTGGGCAGATGGCTTGTGCCTGTAATCCCAGCACTTTGGGAGGCCTAGGTGGGTGGATCACCTGAGGTCAGGAGATCGAGACCAGCCTGACCAACATGGTAAAACCTGTCTCTACTGAAAACACAAAAATTGGCTGGGTGTGGTGGTGCACACCTGTGGTCCCAGCTATTCGGGAGGCTGAGGCAGGAGAATTGCTTGAACCCGGGAGGCAGAGGTTGCAGTGAGCCGAGATTGCACCACTGCACTCCAGCCTGGGCGACAGAGCGAGACTCCATCTCAAAAATAAAAAAGTATACATATAATTAAGGCCAGGCATCATGGCTTACACCCGTAATCCCAGCACTTTGGGAGGCCAAGGCAGGTGGATCACCTGAGGTCAGGAGTTAGAGACCAGCCTGACCAATGTGGAGAAACCACGTCTCTACTAAAAATACAAAAATTAGCTGGGCATGGTGGCACATGCCTGTAATTCCAGCTACCCAGGAGGCTGAGGCAGCAGAACCACTTAAACCCAGGAGGTGGAGGTTGCGATGAGCCAAGATCGCGCCATTGCACTCCCGCCTGGCGACAAAGTGAGACCCCATCTCAAAATAAGTAAATAAATAAACAAAAAAGAATTTCTTAGACCAAACCTTGTGCCTTTTGTGCTCAGTTGGATAGGAAGTGAGCATCTGATCAGCCAGTCCACTGCTCCCACATTCTCGTGATAATCCACAATGACACATGGCTTCTTAGTCTTCTTTCCATTTCTGTTGTTTACTTCAATCACAGTATCATTGTGGAATGTTGACAACATTGTCACCTCCTTCTTGTCACACCATTTCAGTGCCATAAGCTCACCACAGAATTAACATTATGCATAGGAATGCTACATTTTCTAGGATTTGACATTTTCCGTGATCAAGAATGACTATATTTTATAAACGGAAACACCACTACTAAAAACAGAATGCTATAAATGGAATGATGTATTTTTTTCCAAAGTCAATATACCACAGCGATGCAAAAATAATAATAAAAGCAAAATATTCTCTGGCAAACTTTGGTGGTAAGATTAGGACTGTAATCTGTGAGTTATCTTGGGGTAAACTCTGCAGCTGCAAGTGTTCCGGGGCAAATGGGAAATGGGTTAAGAAACCCCTTTTCCCGCTGCCTCTTTAGATTACGTAATTCACTCTGGTTCTCCAGACGTTCTACTTTTAATAACACAAGCTAAAATTTATTGAGCACATCATATGTGCTAGGCACTGTGCTAAGCACTTAGCTTTCATTGAATCATTTAATTCCTACCACAACCCTGTAAAGCAGGAACTATTATTCCTTCACCTCAGAACTGAGGTGCTGAGAAGTTAGGTAACTTTCCTGCATAGCTAGAAAGTGATGGACTAATGATGAAGCCTGTGTTTTTTATCTCTGTGCTCTACTGCATCTTACTGAGCCTTATTATGTCTGTCAGCCATTTCCTTTACCAAAGAGAACACCCTACTTCCTGCCCACCCAGTGAGTAGATAAGTATGTTTGACCAGCTGTCCTTAGCTTGGCACATGTAATGAGTATCAAGTAGTGTTTGGGGGATGGATGGAGAAGTAGATGAGTAGGGGGATAGGTAGGGGGGATGGGTGGGTAGATAATGGGCAGACAGTTGGATGAATAAGTGAATGTATGGGTAGATGAATGGATGATGGGTGGATAGATGAGTGGATGAATAGATACATGAGTGAGTGCATCATAGATGAATAGATGAGTGGATGGATGGATGGATTAATGAATAATTGGATGATAAGTGGAGAGATGGGTGGATGAATAGATGTGTGGATGAATGGATGATGAGTGAATAGATGGAAGGATGAGTGGATGCACAGATTGATGGACAAATGGACGGGTAGATGGACTGCCACATGACCAAGGGGCTTTTGTGAAGAAAAACATTTAGGAACACAAGAAGCCCAACTAATCTAGAGCTACATACTCTCTGGCTGATTTGTTGCCTCTTTTCTCCAGATCCTATGGTCTATTCTGTTTGTAGGAGGAGAGCTTCCTCTAGGTATAGCCCCCACAGAACAAATAGAGCAACGGTGTTCCCTCTAACAGTTGCTTCTGCCTATGTTTATTTTCATAGGTGCTTCACATTAACTTTGGAATTCAAAATGGATTTGCTCAGGGTGGCTTGGTTTTCAGTAAGGCTGGCTGTTCCTTGATTCTGGTGGGATCCTGTGGCCCAAACCTGACTCAGAAGCATTGGCCTGCGGGATACATTGTTTATGTCTGGAGGTCTGAGGCACCCCTATTGTGCAGAAACAAGGAAATGCACATTTCCCAACACTTCGGCTACAAAACAGAGGCTAGGACTGAATATAGTGTGCTCTTTTAACTCTGAAAAAGTTCATGAAAAAGTTGAGCTTGCAGGATGGGAACAAACTCCCTTATTAGGCCTTTCCCCTTCACTTCCAGATTCCTGTCTACCCTCATCCTAACTCCCACACAACTCCCAGCCCTCTTCTCTTGTTCCCCTGATTCCAGATGACAAACTCACTCTTGCTAAGGTGTTAGTGATTTACTTCTTTTCTTTACCATTAAAGAAAAATTTCTTCAATAAAAGCCATATTAAACTCAAAGCCAGAGTCACTCGAATTCCCCAAGCAAGTCATATCCACTGGGTCTGTCATTCAGGCTATTAGTTTTATGTATTCTTTTTATTAACATTATATTTAAATCAAATTGATCAGAAAATAACTCAAGCCCAAGTTCATTTCCCATTGACTTTAGTGTTTCTAGAGAGGTTCTTCCCATCCTCCTCAGACTGAAGATTTGGGGCACAAACATGCTAACCTTTCTCACCAATCCCGGGACCCTCAGCCCATGTCTCACTGCAAGGTATGCAATTCACCAGAAGTGGCCTGCCCTGCTCCTTACATAAGGCCTACTTGCCCCTTCAGAGTGACCAAGATGCTCTGGCCATGAGGCTGGGGCTGCAGTACTCCTCTGGCAGTGTTCTATCATCATCCTCAAGTACTAGGTTGGTGCAAATGTAATTACGGTGTTTGCCTTTTTTTTTTTTTTTTTTAAAGACAAAAACTGCAATTACTTTTGCACCTACCTAATAGTTGTAGTACAGGAAGGTGGTACAGGATGGTAGAAGAAGCCAGGCATGAAGGTACAGGAAGGTAGAGTTACCTCCGCTGGAGAGTTTTCAAGATGTTGACCAACGCGTGCATTTTGACATGGGCATAAAAGAAAGGAAAGAAAAAATTGCATTTGCCCTCCTTTGGTCTCCCTCTGAGCTTTTTGATAAGCTCTACATGCCCAGCTCTAATCCTTTTGCCTGATTGTGAGCTAAGATTACAGGTAAACTCTGTGAACTTTCTGCATGAAAAGTTATATATACAAAAAAGTTCCTTCCCTTGTGCTCTAAATCCTGTTTGCCATTCAAATAACAGTGGGAAATTGTTGTCGTATCAGATCAGCCTATTTAATGTGAAAGCAGATTAAGTCTTTATGCTCTGTGAACTCTGGACAAACCTGCCCATGACAGGTGTGTCCCAGGCCCTGGCAATCGTTCATGCTGGGGCCCCAAGCTCCTTTTATTTCTTCAGATGGAGGGAAGGTGTGCTTTTGGCAGGGAGGAAGTAGTCAGTGTGAAATTGGAGAAAGGCATTCAGTCTTCCAAGTGGACACAGTGTCCCCGCGCACGGCTGGCAAGCAGGGTGCAGGCTGATTTCAGCCGACTCGGCCCCTCAGGGATAGTGTGTAAGGTGCCCCTGGCCCCTGGGGTTACCTGGCTTTGCTATGAGGATCTCTGGCTGCTCTGGAGAGAGTTAAAAGTGTCTTAGCTTTTGGAATGCTTTCTATAGATTTGCCCATATTAGACCTAAAAATTTGAGCAAGCGTGTCAGCGTTGGAGCAATGAGAGTATGTAGAGTTGGCAGGCTGGCCAGGGGGCTGCATCACCCCTGAGAGTTCAGAGGCATTTCTCATCAATGCCCACTCAGCAAAAAGACGCTGAATCTCAACCCTGGCACGTTGAAAATTTCTTTGAAATTCTCCAGCCCAAACAGCTCTTAGATATGCAAAGCATAATTGACAGAAACTTGAAGCTAGAAGCCTCCTTGAAAGGCCACCTATGCCAACCCCCAGGTTTTAGGCAAAACCACCCTTCAACTATTCTAGAAAATACTCCTGGAAGCTGATGGGAAGATTGCTGGCTTGAAATTTCCTTTTGAAAATATGATGGATGAACTCCGAGGGCATCCCGAATCCTTGTCTTTTTATTTTATTAATTTTATTGTGTGATGAAAGAAAAATTCTCTGAAGTCAGACGTCAACAACCCACCCCCACCACTATTCTCCTCCTCCTCGTCTTTGGTTGGTTCCCTGGGAGACCACCGTGAGACAAGATAAATGAGCAGCAAGGTTTTTGAAGCCAGTGCTCAGGAACAACACCTGTAAGAAAATAAAGGAAGCAGGACTGAGCTGCAGTACAACTGTCATGCAATCGGGGCAACCTCAGTGTAGCGACCCGGGCAGAAAGTACTTCTCTTTCCCTGCATCAAGGGATCAGTCTCAGGAAAGGAGAGGGATTGGTGCAGATTGGGTCCCGTGCCCACTCCCTGGTCCAATCACTGTGGCCAGGGGATGAGTGACTATGATTGGCCAGCCCCAGGTCACATGGCCACAAATATCAGGGGAACGGAAAAGCTTGCTGGACAGACGAAAACAACAGGTACCACACACCTCTAAAACTACCTCTCAAAATTGTGAAAAGACTAGTGAAAGTATACATAACTGTTTGGGAAGCCCAGGCGGGCGGATCACCTGAGGTCAGGAGTTCAAGACCAGCCTGGGCAACGTGGTGAAACCTGGTCTCTACAAAAATACAAAAATTAGCCGGGCATGATGGTGGGTACCTGTAATCCCAGCTACTCGGGAGGCTGAGGCGGGAGAATCGCTTAAACCCGGGAAGCAGAGGTTGCAGTAAGCCTAGATTGCGCCACTGCACTCTAGCCTGGGTGACAGAGCAAGACTCTGTCTCAATTAAAAAAAAAAAAAAGTATACATAACTGCCTAATAGAAGACGTAATAGGACACACCCAATAAATGGTCATTGTTGTTTCCTCCAGCAGCACCGTAAGAAGGAATATAAACAATCTTTCTTCTGCAGTCTTGGAGCAAACAGGTGCTGATAAAATCAACATTACTTCAAGCCTCACCCCCAAAGTTGAACTGAGCCTGAACCTTTCTGAAGAATGAAGAATGTTTAGCAAACACTCCCCTCCAGTGTGCCTAAACTTCATGTATCTTTGTACTTCCTCGGCCAGATGGGCCTGGACCACCAGAAACGTCATAAGGATGTTTATCTCCTTGAAAACTTCCATGGTCCAAAAGTATTTCTGAAGAAAGACAGTCCCCAGTGTTTTTCTGACCTCTTCACAGAGCCAGAGCCAGAGCCAGGGCATTTGGATGAAGTGGGGAAAATTCCTGTGTCCGAACTGAATATCAGCATCCTGCAATGTCTTGTTGCCAAGAATGGGTCATGTATGTCCTTCTCCTCCTCAAAACTATAAACCTCTCCAGAACCTCCTGAAGAATTAAGGACAGAGAGTTCTGGGCCCTCGGTGACAAGCCCACCACCCCTACTGCCCTGCTCCAATGCTATGCCGTGGCCAATCAGATGTCCCAAAGTTCCCCAAACTCCAGGGTCACCTGCCCTCTACCTCCTTATCATGCTCACTGTTCCCTGTACGAGAACATGATCTTCCCATCTACCGCTCCCCTGACTCAACCCTCAAAATCTCATTCATTTTCAAGCCCACCCTAAAGCCTTTCCTACCCTTTCAACCAACTGTGGTGTTGACTACCTTTAATCTCCTTATGGAATATGTATTTTGCCTTATGCTATGTTAACTTGAATGATGATCTTCATAATTTATTTAAAGAACATTTATCAAGAACCTACTATGTATCTGTACTAGGCACTGGTGAGGAGATGCATGAGATAAAACGAACCCAGCCAATCTGGGGCTCTTAGCAGCCCAGGTGCAATGTATTTCAACTGATTATTTTCCAGCATTTTAAAATTCATTTGCTTGTCCTACCTAGCTCATGCATTAGATAATTCAGTCACTAACCTGTTCTGAGTTTTGGTGTCCCTCGATGACAAAATGAGAGCTTCAGGCTACATGGTCACTGAAGATCTCTTCCTACACAGCAGTGAATCTCTCATGTTCTATTGTTGCCTTGTCAGCACTTCATCACTTTGCTCCTGTTTTTATCATCCAGCAATACAAGGTGTCCCTCTGAGCTTCAGAAAACTGGGAGCAGAAGTTTGGAATTAATACATAATAGCATATCTATGTTTCCTGAACATAAACAGTGTGGTGGTCAAGTTGGTGAAAAGCCATAACCTCTTATCTGGACCACAATCTCTTCATCTGTAAAATGGGACAGTGGGAGTAAAGGTCACTAAGGCCCCTCCCAACTCTGATACTCTGTGATTCATAATCATCCCCTCTTTTGCTCCCACAAGAGCACATCATGTTCTGCAGGGAGATGGCTGCCAAACCGCCTGGAAGAGGGAAGCAAACACTCATCCACCCCGAGCCTCACCCCAGGGAGACCAGCTGAGTTTGAAGAAAAGGCTGCAGTGGAGTCCAGAAGGCTTTAGCTGCTGGCCCCCATTCTCTGCATAAATTTGCTGTGGGAACCATTTGAACAACTTTAATCTCTGGAAAGAGCAACAGCCAACATTACTTGATTAAGTAACTCACCCTCCTTAACTCATCTCCCAGCTCCCTTTTCCCAGGTTTGGTGCCTCCTGGGTCCTGACCACAGTCCCGTGGGTAGAATGAACCACTGTCTGCAGCACCATGTTGAAGACTGCAGCTTCAATCAAAGAACTTGTTGGCCAGCTACCTGTCACTCAAATAACTTGATGGATGATGAAAAATTTAGTCAACTAACACTGTTCCAAGCAGAGAAGAAGCTTTTTAAATGGATCTCCTTTTAGCCTACTATATTCTGTCTTTGTCCATTCTTGCAGCTGTAACAAAATACCTTAGACTGGGTGATTTATAAATAATAGAAATTTATTTCCCACAGTCTGAAGGCTGGGAAGCTCAAGACCATGGTGCCAGCAGATTTGGTGTTTGTTGAGATATTGTTCTCTGCTTCCAGGGTGGCTCCTGGTTGCTGTGTCTTCACATGGCAGAGGGACAAAAGGGGTGTTCTCTCTCCCTCAAGCTCTTTTATAAGGGTTCTAATCCCATCTGTGAGCACTCTGCCAAAGGTGCAACTTTTTAATACTATCTTAATTTGGGGGGCTAAGTTCTAACACATAAATTTTGGAGGCACATATACATTCAAACCATAGTATTTTTCATCTCCCTGTAAAATGTGCTGGCCAACGACTCTCAACATGAAGCCCACACCCTGTGCTTTAACTCCCACCAACTGAGCTATACAAGCTATATGCTTACCAGGCGGCAGCTGCACTTGTCCCCAAGCCTGTTTATGGCAACAGTCCTTTAATTGTAACCATGTAATTTACTTGAGTATCAAATAAACCAATGAAATACAAGTGCAAAAAGAGATCTGTTGGTTATATAAAAAGAAAACTAAATTAAGGGGCAAACAAAGGTAAATTTCTAAAAATATTTGCAGTCAGTTTTGATGTTTGAAGTAAGTGATGGTGTTTGATGAAAAATAATAAAAAACACAGAAAGCTTCTACACTCAGTCCTATAGTGTCTATATCTTCTTATTTCCCTTTGAAGAAGCCAAAACAAAAAATTATAAATAAGACAGTGTATCTGTAGTTTATAAAACAAAAACAAAACACAAATGCCAATCAGAAGGACCCACACTGAAAGAAAAAAAGTCTTAACATCAAAACATTGACTAATCTTTTTTCTTTTTTTGAGATGGATTCTCACTCTGTCGTCCAGGCTGGAGTGCAGTGGTGCAATCTCAGCTCACTGCAACCTCCGTCTACCGGGTTCAAGTGATTCTCCTGCCTCAGCCTCCCCAGTAGCTGGGATTAGGGGCATGCACCATCATGCCCAGCTAATTTTTTTGTATTTTTAGTAGAAACGTGGTTTCACCATGTTGGCCAGGCTGGTCTCAAACTCCTGACCTCAAATGATCTGCCTGCCTTGGCCTCCCAAAGTGCTTCAATTACAGGCATGAGCCACTGTGCCCAGCCACGAACAATCTTTTAAGTTAAAATACAATATATAAGATATGTTTGAATCAGTTTTGTTACTTTTTAAGTACAAACCTAAAAATATTTTAACTGAACGTAAATGAATGACATTCTGTAGTCTGGGACCCAGGTATTTTATAGTTTTTCAACTTACGTTAATATTTTAGGATTGTCTCCATAGTTATTATTATTAAGACAAATTTCAAGCATATATGAAATAGAAAAGTAGAGTGAACCTCCATATCCCATTGTTCAAACTGTACCATCTATGCTTCATCTTTTTCCTTTGCTGATGTAGTTTACAACAAACTTCAGACATGTCATTTTATCTCTACCTCAGGGATATCAGTAGATATCTCTTAAAATATGGAGATTTTCTTATATAATTGCAACACCATCATACCCAACATAATTAGCGACAGTTCTTTAGTGTCATCTAATATTTCTGCCTTTTCTTAGATTGCCCACAAAATGTCTTTTCACTGTCAGTTTGCTCAAATCATGATATAACTACAGTGTACACATTACATTAGTTTGTGTCTCTAATGCCTTTTTAAATTTAGAACAGTACCCCCTTTTTATGCCATTAATTTATTGAAAAATCCCTTTTGTAAATAGATATATGAAAATTTCAAAGAGTTCAGAGAATTTCAAAGAATAGCAATTGACAAGGTTTTATCGGTGAGAAATTCTCAAAAAATGCCAAAACAGACCCCAGATTTCTCAGGGTGCTCAGGGAGCTAATGTTGTCATGGCCCAGGGAAGAGTTTCTACCTCTTTCAGACTGACAAAATGAGCAGAGAACTGGAGACTGGGTTGAAAGATGAAAGGTTTAAAGTTCTGAAAAACAAAGATTCAAGCCGTCAAGAAAATGCAAATCAAAAACACAATGAGATACCACATCACACCCACTAGGATAACTATAATCAGAAAAAGATAATAAACAAGTGTTATTGAGGCTGTGAAGAAATTGGAACCCCCATACGTTGCTACTGGGAACGTATTTTGAAAAACAGGCTGACGGTTCCTCAGAAATAAACAGGGTGAACACTGACCCTGAAATTCCACTCCTAGATATACACTGAAGAGAAATGAAAACATATGTCCACACAAAAACTTGTACGTGACTGTTCATAAAAAATTATTCATAATAGCCAAAAAGTCAACACAATCCAAATGTCCATGATGAATGGATAAATTGACTGGTAGAACCACACACTGGAATATTATTCAGTCATAAAAAGGAATGAAGAACTGCTATGTGCTACAACATGGGTAAAGCTTGAAGATATTAGGCTAAGTAAAAGAAGCCAGCCTTCTGAAGGACACATATTGTACAATTCCATTTATGTGAAATACTCATAATTGATAACTGCAGAGACAGAAAGTAGATTAGTGATTGCCTGGGGCTTGGGAATTGGGAGGATTGGGGGAAGGATGACTGAGGAAATTCTTTTTGGAGTGATGAAAATGTTTGGAATTAGTAGTGGTAGTTGCACAATTCTGTGAATATGCTAAAAGCCATTGAATGTACACTTTAAATGGGTGTATTGTATGGTATGTGAATTATATCTCAATAAAGCTGTTAAAACACACACACACACACACACACACACACACACACACACACACACTGGGTTTAGGGGTCCTTTATTAGCCAGGCTTGAGTGTAGAGGGGCCCTGCCCAGCAGGGGTTCACCTCTGCAGAGGACAGAAGGGAGCCTGCTTGGTGGCTGTTGGAAAGAGTGACTCAACAATGCCAGTGGGGGTTACCAAGGGAGAGCACGTGGTCACCCTCGCGGGTCCCTACAGTCTTCTGGAGTGGGTTGTTCTGGGTTAGGAACCAGATGGCCTCTTGACCCTGATTTCAGTAATGCCATGAAAGGAAACCCAAGGGGAACATGAAGGAGAACTGATTTTCCTTTTCATTACTGGCTGCCTCACTTCTTCTCAGGCCTGCACTTACCTTTATTTTCCTGCCTGCCTTCCTGGAGGGCAGTGAGACGCAGACCCAGATCCTTCATACAGGGGAGCGGGAAGAGAGGGAGGAAGAGGCTGCCCATCAACATTGCCACCATGGCAGCCTCCTGCCCCTGAGAAAGTGGAAATGCCCAGGTATGACACGAAAGCAGGTTTTCCCAGGCAGCCAGGGGAAGCTAAGATCCCATGTCCCCGTGGCTTCAGGTGGAATGTGCTGTGGTGGGTGGGCTGTCGGGCAACATCCAGGCCTGAGGTCACAGAAGAGGAACGGTGGGATGGTGGTGCAGAAGTTTCCTTGCCTGATTTTGAAAGTCTTATTCAGGCTGTTCAAGCTGCTAGTCTTATCAGAAATGGGTATCTGCCTGGCCCACACATTTCCAATTTTCCCTCTGGCCACAGGATCCTGTGCCCATTTGGCAAAGGAATGGGTCTCAGAAGAAGCATGTGGTCTCATGGAAATTACAGAGCTCAACTGGATCTGCAGAAAGGGCTCTGGGCCGGCTGTTAAAATGAAAAGATTCCATTTGTGGAAGGGCAGCGGTGGGTGGGCCAAATTCCCATGAGGCTTTGAAGATGCTCCTGGGCATCAGCCGGCTTCCAGCCTCCTCCCTCCTCACTCCCACTGCTTCCAACTGCTGGTCCCACTCAGAGGAAAAGTGGCCACAGGACACAGCCCTTCCTGGTAGCTCCAAGGGAATAGGTAAATAAACAGAAATAAGACAAACAAAAATAAGAGTGTAACTTACAAAGCGTGTGTTCCCAGGGAGAAGAATCCAGAGAAAACACAAAAAGTTGTCTAGAAGCCACAGCCTAGATGCTAAAGAAGTGCTGTCTTCAACCCTGTAGAAACTGATACTCCACCCGCTTGTTCTTTCTGCTTCTAGTCCTGTGACCCCAGGAACCATCCTCTTTCCCTAGGACTATCAGCCAGCTTCTCTCCTCTGTCGCCTCCAACCTGCCCTCTTCCCGCTCCACCCAGCACACCTGCAGGCAGGAGTGAGAATCGTTGCTATGTGGAGTGGGCAAGTGTCTTGACCACTGTCCTTCCCATTTACATCATGTCTGTCCTAGGGGTAATAACAATACTCACCTCACTGGGTGTGCTGAAGGTTAAATGAGAAAATGTATGCATCCAGCACAGAAAGCATAATGTTTTCTTTTCTTTTCTCTCTCCTCCTCCTTTTTCATTCTTTCCACAATCTTTCCTTCCTTCCCCAAAAGTTACACTTTTCCAAGCTTAAAGCTCCATCTTGGCATCAACTGTAACCTGAATGTATGCCATTCACAGCTGATTTGCAGGGTGCTGTGCCACACAGTTCTGAACCCCAGTGAGGGATCAATCCACACCCAGTCCCCAGCTCTACCAGTCTCTGGAGCACTCTGCACTGCTCTCTCCAGCCCTACCTCATGCACAGGAAAGGGGGCTTGGCCAAGTTTAGCATGTCATCACTGGCAGCCACTCTCTGACCTGCAGTAACTTCTGCACTGGTTGACATTCACCGCATTGAACATAGAAACAAGAGGTTCCCTGTAGCTGCTGCCTTTTGTGGGCTTCGCCATCGTCCTCCTGAGCAGGTTGGTTCCTGCGAGGGATGCAGCTGTAATGTGCTTCCTTTTTTACTTCTTTGGGCCCTAGCTGCACCAACAGTATGCAGATGTTCTGTGACTGCTACAAGGACTCATGTTAGGTGTCACTGAAGCAACCTAAGCAAGCATGAAGGGATGGGAGGTGTTTTTTGGTCCGTTCTACAACCCTGTAAATAAGACTCCAGCCCTTCACTTTGGGGCCCACACATCACAGTGAAATAGCCAGGCCCATCAGTTTGCTCCAGTGGAAAGCAGTGTGCCAGGGAGAGCGTGATCGTCCTCTTCAGATAACTAGAAACTGCCCAGGAAGCCTCAGCTGTGCAAGAGAACACTCACCAGCCATGTTCCACACACTGAGGCTGCTGCCCTTCACCTGAGGTCTCCTTGACTACATGGCGATCCCTGGCTGGCTGGTGCAAGGTGACCCGCCCTGCCTTGGCCCCATTCCTGCAGCATGGACCTCAGTGGGCGATGGAAATCACCCTTTTCCTGAGCTTCTAGAGTGGCTTTCCCCCAAAAGTGGGTTGTGTGGAGTCTTATGCATGTGCTGCATAGTCTTGAGAAATGCTCCACCAAAGAGAGACAGAGAGAGAGAAAGAGAGAGATTCTATGGGCAATATATTTAGAAAATATATTTATAATTAGAAGGTATGGTATAATATATTCCTCTCCAACTGCTGTTCCCCCCATCTTGGAGGCTCTTAAGGTGTATGAGCTGATGAAGAGAAGGGAGCGGTCTTGCAATCAAGACGTCTGTTTAACATCACAGGGCCCAGTAGCTCCCAGATCAATGGAACACAGCTTGGGAAATGTGGCTCCAAGAGAGGTTCAGAAACCTGTTTGGACATCCAAGCCACATTTGGAGCCTCTTAAATACCACTTCCCATGCTCTGACTCACATGGGGTCTGGAAATCTATATCCCTAAAAGCTCCCCACTCTCTCCTTTGCCCTGCATGTGGGTGGTGCTGGGAACCACTCTTCTGGGACTTGGGGGCAGGGAGGAGGTTGGGTGGAAGTCCCAGGTTGCTGCTTTCTTTAGCAGTTATCCCATTCACTTAGGGCTTTCCAGTGAAGGAGACTGCTGCCAATTAAACAGAACTCCCCTCTCCTTGGTAAGGGCAGTGTTAGGAATGCCCCTTTCTGGAATCAGCCTCTGTTTTCATCCTAAGTAAATCTGAGAAGGCTCTTTGCTTGCATTTGGAACCTGTTCTAGGCTACAGGGAAGCAGCAGGATTAAGAAGAATGAATAAATGGGCTGGGGCTGCACATCCAGGGTGTCATCCATGGTGGTGGGTCTAAGGCCTTGCCTGGCCCCCTAGGTCCTGCTGGGTCCTAAAATCCTCTTTCTATCCTGGTGTATTAGTCTATTTTCACGCACTGATAAAGACATACCCAAGACAGGGAAGAAAAGAGGCTTAATTGGATTTATAGTTCTACATGGCTGGGCAGGCCTCAGAATCATGGCAGGAGGCAAAAGGCACTTCTTACATGGTGGCGGCAAGAGAAAAAATGAGGAAGAAAAAGCGGAAACCCCTGATAAACCCATCAGATCTCGTGAGATTTATTCACTGTCACAAGAATAGCATGAGAAAGACTGGCCCTCATGATTCGATTGCTTCCCCCTGGGTCCCTCCCACAACAAGTGGGAATTCTGGGAGATACAATTCAAGTTGAGATTTGGGTGGGGACACAGAGCCAAACCATATCACCTGGGCACAAAATTGCATTTAATTGTCTCACACACTACATTGCTTCACATCTTTGTGCTTTGCTCTCAGGATTCCCTCTGTTGATACTCATTTACCCAATGCTTACTTTACTTGGATAAGTCTTTTACCAAAGATCGGCCCAGGTATCATTTTCTTCAGGAAATCTTCCCAAATATCAGGTTGGACCCAGTGTTCCTCCTCTGTCTTCCCAACATGCCAGGACAAAATCCCATTTTAACACTTAGTTCATAGGTGCTGAATGGATGGGTTCATGAGTCCATGTGTTACTAAGCGATCAATGGGCTCGGTGCCCGATGCACACAGAAGCCAATACTATGGCACAAGCTTTTGAGAAAAGAAAAGTTTTATTGCTAGTCAACTGGCAAGGAGGTGTTATCTGACTGGATCCTGCAATTAGGTGTTGCCAGGAGGCATGATCTGCCTAGACCCTGCCGTAGAGTGATGCCAGAGCTTGATCTGATTGGAGCCTGAATTCTGCCATGCAGTGTCTGCTTCTTTTATCAGTCCCCCTCCTCAGTCCACTCCTCGGTTCCAGCCCTTAGGAGCCCCCTGTGGTTGCATATTTGCTTCATCTGGGCATGCTCAGGTTATGTGACCTTCAACCTGGGGGTCCATGGCAATTGAAAAACAACTCACAACTTTGTTCCATAAAAGTTGAGCCAGATTGGTCTGGTGCTGTTACACATACTTTCCCCGACCCCAGCTCCACCCACTTCTACTTTTAAACTCTGTGTGTGTATAAAATACAAGGTCTCATTTGTGAAAATTCTTGCTAAAATCTGTGTCATTTTAAAATGCAAATGATCCACCTATCCTTAATTCCTCAGTGGCCCTGGTGGAGCTCCTCTACATTCATGATTTTCAACTTATTGTCCTCTCCTCTCCCTTGTGAAGGGTTAGAACACCTCCACTGCACCTTAAATTTTTTAAGGTCAGAGAGTGTGTTTCATACATCTTTAAGCCCCTGAGGCCTAAATATTACCAGCTCATCTGTTGATAATCTCTTGGGAGACAGGTTTCATTTATGTGATTATTATCTTTTTGGTTTCACATCCAGAAATCTAAGTTAATGATTTTTTTTTTTCTTTTGCAGGCTTCCACATTAAGGGCTCAGAAATTTCTAACACTTTACAAGAGGGAGGAGTGAACAGCAAGTGGTTTGGAAATCACAAATTTATAGGAGCTCAGCAAGTACTACTTAGGTCTAAGGGACACAGGGCAGGTTTGGATTAAGAAATGACACCAGTTTGGGGCCAGGCGTGGTGGCTCACGCCTGTAATCCCAGCACTTTGGGGGGCCGAGGCAGGCGGATCATGAGGTCAGGAGATCGAGACCATCCTGGCTAACATGGTGAAACCCCATCTCTACTAAAAATACAAAAACAAAATTAGCCAGGCATGGTGGAGGCACCTGTATTCCCAGCTACTCTCAAGACTGAGGCAGGAGAATGGCATGAACCGGGGAGGCAGAGGTTGCAGTGAGCCGAGATCGCACCACTGCGCTCCAGCCTGGGCGACAGAGAAAGTCTCCATCTCAAAAAGAAAGAAAGAAAGAAATTTAAAAAAGAAATGACACCAGTTTTGGCCAAAAAGTTCTTAAAATGAGACTTCACATTTTACAGAAATAACAATAATAACTAAAGAAAAAAAATCCTTTACCCTATAGATTAAATCTGTTTTCTTTGCTTGTGCAACCCACTTATTTTCATGTGGAACCTGGACATCTGAACTAGAAACAACAGCACCAGTCAGGGTTCAGTGGGAGACTAGTGGTACCTGTGAGAGGGAAAACTGAGCTGAGGTCAAGAAATTGACTATCTACAAAGATGCGCGGGATTAAGGGAAATTAGTAAAGGATGATGAGGTGCCCAGGAACTAGCAACAGTCGGAAACCATTACCTATGTTTCCTAGGTAACCTGGAAGGAGTTCCCAGAATCTGGAAAGAATGTAACAGCAGGGGAGCATTGTTCAACAGGGGCTGTGCCTTCGGTAGAAGAATGGAGCCACAGCCCCCCATAGCCCACAGGAAGCTGGGGGGAGAAAGTCCCAACCTCACTCTCCTCCCGCCTCCAGTCTCCTCCCTTGGCCAAACCCAACAGAGGTCAGAGATCAAAGGAGCCTATTGATGTAGATCCTCAACCTTCTGGAGCACAGAGGATGGTGGAGAGGGAGGAAAGGGGATCTAAAGGGACAAGTGTAGAATATCCAGTGAAACAGCTTTTGATTAGAAAAGAAAGTCATATTCCTTTACTTAATATCCAAATCACAGCATCTCTGAACCCCTACCTCCCACAAATTAGTCTTTTCCCCTCAAGCCCTGAAGAGGGTGTTGCACCCAACTTCCCTTACTGGTAGAACACAAGCCCCAGACCCTCACCTGCCACTGGCTTTTGGCAGGATCTGTGACACTAAAATTACATCCGCTCTTTTCTAATCCTAGCTAATATGGACTAAGAGAGGATAGTCTTAGGATTCTGGGAACTTCCTGTCCAGCTGATTCACAAAAGTCACAGACCAGCTGTCTTCTAAAGTAAAACTACCTCCTGGCCATGACTGTAATATGCTAGATTTCTGGAGCCCTTTAGAAAAATGGGCTCCTACCAGGCACGGTGGCTCATGCCTGTAATCCCAGCACTTTGGGAGGCTGAGGCAGGCAGATCACAAGGTCAGGAGTTTGAGACCAGCCGGACCAATATGGTGAAACACCGTCTCTACTGAAAATACAAAAATTAGCTGAGCCTGGTGGCAGGTGCCTGTAATCCCAGCTATTCAGGAGGCTGAGGCAGGAGAGTCGCTTGAACCTGGGAGGCAGAGGTTGCAGTGAGCTGAGATTGTGCCACTGCACTCCAGCCTGGGAGACAGAGCAAGACTCTGTCTAAAAAAAAAAAAAAAAAAAAAAGAAAGAAAGAAAGAGAAAGAAAGAAAAGAAAGAAAGAGAGAAAGAAAGAAAAATGGGCTCCTTCTGGGTGCTTTTACTAAACACTAAATTAGAAAACATGTCTTTATCCTGCAGTCAGGAGACGATGATGTATCAGATGTCCGCTCCATATGAATTAAATAAAAGGAGATGTGAAAGTAAACAAAAAAATTGACTCTAAGTCATGAGAGAAACTTTTGCTTTCAAAATTTCATGACCATTTTGGACAAAAGCATGGGTTATTTCTTATGCAAAATGGCATTGTCTGTCCTTCAATGGCACTGGTTTTGTGATTTTCTGAGCTTCAGAGCCTCATTATCCACTTACCATCTATTATTACTAATGTTGTCTTGAACTGAGACAACATGTTGTAACGAACTGGTTGTGAAATTTACTGGCAACTTCCAGACATGCCCACCCATCCCAGAGTAGGATAAATAGGGGCCTGGAAATATTTGGTATGCTACAGATTATCATTCTTAAAGGCTTACCACAAACATTTCAAGTTTAGAGCCCAGAAACATGATTTGAAGAATTCTGGCTAAATAGGCATTGGCAACAATTCTCAGAACCACTTTGGCTGACTTGGGAGCATGCATGACTCAACTTTCACCTCTTTTACCTCCAATCAGTTATGGTAAAATCCTGTTTAATTTGTATTCGTAACCAGGATGGCTTTTAGAATGTTTCCCCTGAAGAAGGAGGAGATACGCTGGATTCTAGTGCAGATCAGAAACTTTGAGTATGAAAACACTGCGGGATTGGTATTAGGATGTTCTTGGCTACAAGTAACTAAAAATACAATAAAAAAACCCTGACATAACGGAGAAAAATTCTGATTTCACACAACAAAAAACACTACCCGGATATGATAGGCTGGCTCCCAGGTTAGTGACACCATCAAAATCCTAACTTCTCTCCACTTTCTTGCTTGGCCATCCTCAGTGCAAATCTATTGGCCCGTCCTCAGGTTATTGAACTTGTGGTTATAAAATGGCATTCACTGTTGTGTCACATGAAAACACAAAACTGTCCAAATTAAAAAAAGTTTCTGCATTTCTTTTTAAGAGGGATGTAATCTTTTCTTAGAATCCCTTAGGAGACTCCTGTTCTTTCTTTCTTTCTTTTTTTTTTTTGAGATGGAGTCTCACTCTGTCACCCAGGCTGGAGTGCAGTGGCGCAATCTCAGCTCACTGCAACCTCTGCCTCCTGGGTTCAAGTGATTCTCGTGCCTCAGCCTCCTGAGTAGCTGGGACTACAGGTGCGTGCCACCACACCCAGCTAATTTTTGTATTTTTAGCAGAGATGGTGTTTCGCCATGTTGGCCCGGCTGATCTTGATCTCCTGACCTCAGGTGATCCACCTGCTTCAGTTTCCCAAAGTGCTGGGATTATAGGTGTGAGCCACCATGCTCAGGCGACTCCTGTTATTTCTTATTAGCCTGAATTGCATCACTGTTCAGGCTGAACCTGTTACTAGCAATAACAACAAGGTCACTCTGATTGACATGCTCTTGGATAGTCACTGACAGCCCCTTTTTAGCCCACTCTTGTCCCTTCTATCACCTGAGGGAGAGCTATAAACCTTACATTGCTGTTTTAAGAGTGGGTTTGTACAATAGTTAGATACAGGTTAGTAATTTTCCAGAAACACAGGTTACTGAGACAAATGAGCAATTTCCCCAGCAAAACTGTCAGTCCCATCAGGAAAAAAGGGAATGTTTTCTCCGTCAAGTGGCAGTTGGCTGGCTTAAGAGACCAGCAAGCAAATTCTATGTTTACAAGATCAATAATGGGGCTCCTGGAGTCAGAGATGAAATCTCACTATGAAACATCTTAGCTGCATCCAAGGTCAGCAACAGGGGACATTATTGTTAATTAGAGGCCCATGTGATGGCATTTGTTAAAGAAATGAATCTGTCCACCAGTAGCATACACCTTTTCACTTGTAGTGTAGCAGTCTTCCTGCTCCTTAGCTCAACTGGGTCTGAGTTCTTGTCTCACAACCAGGAAGAATGAGGCAAACAGATACCAGAGAGTGAGTGGAGTAGAATTCATTAAGCGAAAAAAAAATTCTCAGGAGAGAGGGGATGTGGGGGGTGGTTTCCCTCCCCAAAGGGAGGAAAGTCCCCCGTGTGGCTGGGTCCAGGGCCTTTCATGGACTCAGAACGGGGAGTGTGTGCTGATTGGTTTGTGAGTACATGAAAAAGGCTAAAGTGAAGACACCGCTCAAAGGTGAGCACAACAGTGTAGAAAACCAATTAAGAAAGGGTAGGTATATGTAAAATAGGTGAAGGGTGGGGATCAGTCAGAGGAAAGTGGACCAAATAGGAAGGCAAATTCTCAATTTAGTCCAAGGATTTAAGTTGTAGCTTGGCTTTCAGGCTTTAAACTATTTTCAGCTTGGAGGTGGTATTTCACCAGGGACCCTCCCTTATCTGCCTAGGCATTTAGCTGCCTCCTGTCACTATCAGTAACATATGGCCCTTTGGGTTAAAGTCCTGCTCATAGACCTAACAGGTCCCACACTGCTACAATCATTTCTTCCCTACTCTCCCAGCTTACATCAATCTCTCCACCTATTTTCTATCCCAAAATCCTACAGTATGTATAGGTTATATACTTTAATTTATTATAATAGTGATTCGTCTTAACCAGGGAGACAGTGTCATGTAAGAGTTCCTGTGTTCAAATCCTTGTTCTGCAACTTACTTGCCATGGAATCTTGGGTAAGTTATTCAATGTCTCCATTCATGTGTCCTTATCTGCAAATGGTATAGTAAGGGTGTCTGGTTTATAAAAGTGTTATGATTGTTACAGGTAAAATAATTGGTATACAGCAAGTGCTCAATAACTGGTAGCTACTATTATTTTTTAAATATTTATGCTCTTTAGCCCAGAAATTCTGCTTCTAGAATAAAGAATAAGTAATCATGATTTTTTATAAAAACTATATCTTCAGCATTTTTTATAATATCAAAAACTGGATATAGTCTCGGTATACAAGAATGGAGGATTGGTTAAATACATTATAATCTATCCATAAAATGGAACACTATTCAGTAATTAAATGTCAATATCTCTCTCTATATGACATGAATGTTCAAAAAATATGGTTATGTGAGAAAAACAAAAATAGAAAACAATATGGTAGTGAAGACCATACTCCTAAAAGGATGAGCCTCTCTGGAAGGGAATTACGCCAGGACACTTACCAAGATGTTAATGGTGATTAGGATTCTAGGCTATGTTTTTCTTATCTATACTTTCAATTTTTCTATAATCAATTTTTTTGGCCTTTTTTTTTTTTTTTTTTAATTGATCATTCTTGGGTGTTTCTCGCAGAGGGGGATTTGGCAGGGTCATAGGACAGTAGTGGAGGGAAGGTCAGCAGACAAACAAGTGAACAAAGGTCTCTGGTTTTCCTAGGCAGAGTGTTTGTGTCCCTGGGTACTTGAGATTAGGGAGTGGTGATGACTCTTAACGAGCATGCTGCCTTCAAGCATCTGTTTAACAAAGCACATCTTGCACCGCCCTTAATCCATTTAACCCTGAGTGGACACAGCACATGTTTCAGAGAGCACAGGGTTGGGGGTAAGGTCATAGATCAACAGGATCCCAAGGCAGAAGAATTTTTCTTAGTACAGAACAAAATGAAAAATCTCCCATATCTACTTCTTTCTACACAGACACAGCAACCTTCCGATTTCTCAGTCTTTTCCCCACCTTGCCCCCTTTTCTATTCCACAAAACCGCCATTGTCATCATGGCCCGTTCTCAATGAGCTGTTGGGTACACCTCCTAGACGGGGTGGTGGCCGGGCAGAGGGGCTCCTCACTTCCCAGTGGGGGAGGCCGGGCAGAGGCGCCCCTCACCTCCCGGACGGGGCGGCTGGCCGGGCGGGGGGCTGACCCCCCACCTCCCTCCCGGACGGGGCGGCTGGCCGGGCAGAGGGGCTCCTCACTTCCCAGTAGGGGCGGCCGGGCAGAGGCGCCCCTCACCTCCCGGACGGGGAGGCTGGCTGGGTGGGGGGCTGACCCCCCCACCTCCCTCCCGGACGGGGGGCTGACCCCCCACCTCCCTCCTGGATGGGGCGGCTGGCCAGGCGGGGGGCTGACCCCCCCACCTCCCTCCCCGACGGGGCGGCTGGCCGGGCGGGGGGCTGACCCCCCACCTCCCTCCCGGACGGGGCGGCTGGCCGGGCAGAGGGGCTCCTCACTTCCCAGTAGGGGCGGCCGGGCAGAGGCACCCCTCACCTTCCGGACGGGGAGGCTGGCCGGGTGGGGGGCTGACCCCCCCACCTCCCTCCTGGACGGGGGGCTGACCCCCCCACCTCCCTCCCGGATGGGGCGGCTGACCGGGCGGGGGGCTGAGCCCCCACCTCCCTCCTGGATGGGGCGGCTGGCCTGACGGGGGCTGACCCCCACCTCCCTCCCAGACAGGGTGGCTGCCGGGCAGAGACGCTCCTCACTTCCCAGACGGGGTGGCAGCTGGGCGGAGGGGCTCCTCACTTCTCGGACGCGGCGGCGGCCGGGCGGAGGGTCTCCTCACTTCTCAGACGGGGCGGTTGCCAGGCGGAGGGTCTCCTCACTTCTCAGACGGGGCGGCCGGGCAGAGACGCTCTTCACCTCCCAGACGGGGTCGCGGCCGGGCCGAGGCGCTCCTCACTTCTCAGACGGGGCAGCCGGGCAGAGACGCTCTTCACTTCCCAGGTGGGATGGCGGCCGGGCAGAGACGCTCCTCACTTTCCAGACTGGGCAGCCAGGCAGAGGGGCTCCTCACATCCCAGACGATGGGCGGCCAGGCAGAGACGCTCGTCACTTCCCAGACGGGGTGGCAGCTGGGCAGAGGCTGCAATCTCCGCACTTTGGGAGGCCAAGGCAGGCGGCTGGGAGGTGGAGGTTGTAGCGAGCCGAGATCACGCCACTGCACTCCAGCCTGGGCGCCATTGAGCACTGAGTTAACGAGACTCCGTCTGCAATCCCGGCACCTTGGGAGGCCGAGGCTGGCGGATCACTCGCGGTTAGGAGCTGGAGACCAGCCCGGCCAACACAGCGAAACCCCGTCTCCACCAAAAAAATTCGAAAACCAGTCAGGCGTGGCGGCGCGCGCCTGCAATCGCAGGCACTCGGCAGGCTGAGGCAGGAGAATCAGGCAGGGAGGTTGCAGTGAGCCGAGATGGCAGCAGCACAGTCCAGCTTTGGCTGGGCGTGAGAGGGAGACCGTGGAAAGGGGAGAGGGAGAGGGAGCCCGTGGAAAGGGGAGAGGGAGAGGGACAGGGACGAGTTTGGCCTTCTAAAAGTGGTCTATAATCAATTTTTAAAATAATTGTCTATAATTATAAGAAGTCCATGTAGAAATTCAGATTCTCAAACTGTCTTACACTATTTATGTCCTGGCCTTGGCTGACTGTCTTGCACCAAGCTCCCTACTCTGGGAACTAGAGTGAGGCTGTTCTAAGAGGGGGTACTTAGCCAAGGGCAGCCCACCTTGGGTGGGCTCAGAGACCCACAAGTTGTGAGGAGCTCTGTCCAGCAGGGGGATGGTGAGCACGAGGCTGAGCAGCTCCCTTTGGGATCTAGACAAGAGCATGAGGGATGGAGTGGATGTCCTGGTAGGTGATAAGAACAAACCAGGACTTGGGAGAAGGAAAGGAATAGAGATCCCACAAAACAGAGAAACTGTGTAAATAAGAAAACGAAGGAGGTTTCCAACATTGCCTCAAGTTCCCAAAGGCTTGCTGGTTTCTGGACCAATTTTCGTCCACTGGTATCCTTAAAGTCAATGCTAATTTCTGAGAGTATTTTTGAACGAGTCTCTGTGTCTCACAATAAAAACAACAGAACCATCAGTTCTCTTAGCATTGTCTTCCCAAATGGATTATGAATCTCTTTAGGGCATGCAGCATGCCTTTCACATCAAGCACATGGGGTTCAAGGCTGTGCACATGTTAGCTGACCACTTAATGCTTCATTCATTCACCATGTATTCACTCAACAACTATTGAATATATGTTTAGGGGGTGCCAAGTGTATTTCTAAGCACTGGGGAAACAACAGTGAGTAAGACAAATCAAAAAATCACTGCCTTCTTGGGACAGGGAAACATGTGAAATACAATAAATAAAATATATAGTAAGTTAGGGCATGAAAAGTGCTAATGAGAAAATTCAAGAAAGGGAGTACTAAGAGTGAAAAGAGGGTGGACAGGCGTTGCAATTATAAACAGCACAGTCAGAAAGGCCTCCCTAAGAAAGAATATTTGAGCAGAGTCCTAAAGGAGTTGGGGGAGCATGCCATGCAGTTATCTGGGGAAAAAGCATTCCCAGCAGAGAGAAGAGCAAGTGTAAATGCCCCGAGGCAATGAGAGCTGGTGTGTTTGAGAAAGACAGTGACACCAATGTGGCTAGAGTAGAGTGAACAAGGAGGAGAGGGAGGCCAATGGAAACGGGTCCATTGCCTATAACTGATATAAGTTGTGTTGAACTTGACAAGACTGGAGGACAGGGAGGCCCAAGAAAGGCCAGTGGTTGTCACAGAGAGGCACTTGTTGAGGTGAAGCCTTGACCTCTAACCACCTAAGACTGGAAAGTGGAGCCTGAGTCATTGTTTGGGGTCCTATCTTTAAGCAGGAGAGATCAGGGAGGGAAGAGAGGAGAGTCTGGATTGCATGCGGTCAGATCAGGGGGGCACAGAATGACTGTGGCTTTTACTCTGAGTGATGTGGGGAGACACAGGAAGCTTTTGAACAGAGTCGGGACACAGTGTGACTTGGGTTGTCACAGATCACCAGGCTGCTGTGTGGATTAGGGTTAGGGTTAGGGTTCTGCTGTGTGGATAACAGACTGCAGGAGAAAGAAACAGGCTTTTGCAGCTACCCAGGGGAGAGATGATGGTAGTTCAGATGAGGATGGTAGTAATAGAGGCTGTGGAAAGAGGCAAAGCCACATTCCAGATGTGATTTGGAGGTGTAACACCACAGCAAACATGGTATCTTGAAGTGATATGACTCAAAACAAAGCCTCCGGCTTCACTTTCCAGTTTTAGATTGGAGGGCAAGCCCATCCCTCAACACATCCCTCCCAAAACCAACCTTCCACCTTTCTGGCACATGTCGCTTTTAGACAATAAGGCATTTCCATGGGCCATTGCCTGGATGAATCTTCTTTCCTAAGCTACTCCCATATTTCCTTCTTTCGGGCTATTCATCAGCAATTGTCTAAAATAATTGAATGAAGCACATTGTCCTTTTTGAGATCTCCTTATCAAGTCTTTGGTGAGCTCAGACAAAATAGCCAGACTGCCCTTTAAAATTAATTCACACACATCACAGTGAGTGGTGAAAAGCTGAAAGCTTTTCCTTGAGGATCAGGAAAAGACAAGGATGCCCACTTTCAACACTTCTGTCCAACATAGTGTTAGAAGTCCTAGCCAGATCAGTTAGGCAAGAGAAAGAAATAGAAGGCATCTAAAGTGTAAAGAAGGAAGTCAAGTTGTCCCTGTTTGCAGATGACATGATTGCATACATAGAAAACCCTGAAGACTCTACCAAAAAAAGAAAAAAAAAAGGACTAAAAAACAAATTCAGTAAAATTGCAGCATACAAAATCTACATATAAAAATCAATAGTGTTTCTACATGCTAACAATGAACTATACGAAAAAGAAATCAGGAAAACAATTGCATTTACAATGGCTAGGAAAAATATATACCTAGGAATAAAGTCAACCAAGGAGGTGAAAGATCTCTATGCTGAAAATTGTAAAGCACTGAAGAAAGAAATTGAAAAGGACACAAATAAATGAAAAGATACTCTGTGTTCATGGATTGGAAGAATTAATATTGTTAAAATGGCCATACTGCCGAAAGCAATCTGTCAATCTGTGGACCTATTAAAACTATGGAATCCCTATGAAAATACCATGACATTCTTCACAGAAATAGAAAAAAAATCCTAAAATTCATATGGAACCACAGAAGATCCCCTAATAGCCAAAGCAATCCTAAGCAAAAAGAACAAAGCTGGAGGCATCACACTACTTGACTTCAAAATATATTACAATGCAGTAGTAACCATAATAGCGTGGTACTGGCACAAAAACAGCACATAGACAAATGGCACAGAATAAGAGCTCAGAAATAAATTCATGCTCCCACAGCCAGCTGATTTTCTACCAAGTTGTTAAGAACACACATTAGGGAAAAGACAGTCTTTTCAATAAATGGTGGAAAATTAGATATCCACATGTAGAAGAATGAGACTAGATCCCTATCTTTCGCCATATAAAAAAATCAACTCAAAATAGATTAAAGACTTAAATGTAAAACTTAAGATATGAAACTACTAGAAGAAAACATGGGGATACACTTCACAACATTGCACTGGGCAAAAATTTGTTTAAATAAGACCTCAAAAGCACAAGCAACAATAGCAAAAATAGACAAACAGGATTATATCAAACTAAAAATCCTTTCGCACAGCAAAGGAAACTATTAACAGAATGAAGAGATAACCTACAGAATGTGAAAAAATATTTGCAAACTATACATCTGACAAGGGGTTAATTTCCAGAATACATAAAGAACTTAAACAACTCAACAGAAAACAAAAACAAATAACCAGACTTAAAAAAATGGGCAAAATACCCTAATAGACATTTTTCAAAAGAAGACTACAAATGGCCAGCAGGTATATAAAAAAAATACTCAACATCACTAATCATCAAGGAAACACAATCAACACCATAATCGGATACCACCTCATTCTAGTTAGAATGGCTATCAACAAAAAGACAAAAGAGGCCAGGCACAGTGGCTCACACCTGTAATCCCAGCACTTTGGGAGGCCGAGGCAGGTGGATCACCTGAGGTCAGGAATTTGAGACCGGCCTGGCCAACATAGTCAAACCCCGCTCCTACTAAAAATACAAAAATTAGCCAGATGTGGTGGTTGGCGCCTGTAATCCCAGCTACTCGGGAGGCTGAGGTGGGAGAATCACTGGAACCCTGGAGGCGGAGGTTGCAGTAAGCCGAGGTCGCGCCACTGCACTCCAGCTTGGGAGACAGAGCAAGACTCCAACAATGGATGAACAGATAAAGAAAATGAGGTATATATATACAATGGAATACTATTCAGCCATAAAAAATAAAATCCTGTCATTTGTGACAACATGGATGAGCCTGGAGGACATCATGTCAAGTGAAATACGCCAAACACAAAAAGACGAAACACATGGTTTTACACATACATGGAATTTTTTAAAAGTTGATATAATAGAAGCAGAGAGTAGAACAGTGGTTACCAGAGACTGGGGAGAGAAAAGGAAGGTTAGGGAAAGTTTTGTTTATGGGTACAAAGTTACTGTTAGATAGGAGGATTCAGTTCTGATGTTCTGTTGCACAGTAGGGTGACTATGATTAACAGTAAAGTACTGTATATTATGAAATAGCTAGAAGAGAGGCTTTTTTTTTTTTTTTTGACAGAGTCTTATTCTGTCACCCAGGCTAGACTGTGGTGGCATGATCTCGGCTCACTACAACATCTGCCTCCCAAGTTCAAGCAGTTCTCATGCCTCGGCCTCCCGAGTAGCTGGGACTGCAGGCGTTTGCCAACACAGCTAATTTTTTTATTTTTAGTAGAGATGAGGCTTTGCCATGTTGGCCAGGCTGGTCTCGAACTCTTGGCCTCGAGTGATCCACTGCCTCGGCCTCCCAAAGTGCTGGGATTACAGGTGTGAGCCACCGCAACCAGCCGAGAGGCTTTTGAAGGTTCTCACCAAAAACAGATAATAAATGCATGAGATGATGAATGCACTAACTACCCTACTTGGATCGTTATACAACATATATATGTGTGTGTGATATATATATGTGATATATGAAAATATATATAGTGTGATATATATAAATATATATTTTTTTTGAAAAATCAAATTGTAGAATGAGGTGGTATCCCATTATGGTGTTGATTGTATTTCCCTGATGGTTAGTGAGGTTGAGTATTTTTTGGAGTATTGTGTGAGGTATTGCTCCTCACACAAGGGCATTAGCTGTGGGGGTCTGCCCGCAGACCCTGACCCAAACGACGGATGAATAAAACGTACACTGACACACAGATATTCTGCTTTGCCAGTCCAGCTGAGCGTCCGACCGCCTGCACACCAAGAGAGGTTTGTCACTGCGGTCGGCCCTGAGCAACTTGCACTCCAGGCATTTATTTAGTATACAATTAATAATGGAAGCTTTGAGTAAACACACTTGTGGATAATTAACATTGTTAAGAGAGTAGTTCTACGAATGATTAAAGCTCAGGTACCACGGTCTAAAGTAAATACCATTAGGGGGCAATTTCCCTGGTCAACCTGCCTCACAGAGGGCCATCAGGCTCAAAGGTTAGTTAAAGGACGTAGGGTAAACAGACTTAACTGGGGAAGCCTCTATTGTTACTAGTATTTACCCTATGACTTAATGCTCTGAGGTAACAGGCTGCCTTCAGCCTGTTCAATTATTACAAGCTATGTAACCTTTCAGCCTTCCAAAAGATTTGTGACTATTTCCTATGACTTTCCCTAATATTTCCCTTTAATATTTCTGCCATCATCCTGAGTGAATCCCAACACCCCATTAATATGTACAATGACAACGTGTCAGTAAATAAATCATCTACACATTTTCTTTGACGATGAAAAACAGTTTCTCCATAGCCTTGGGAAGGAGCAGGGAAGGCAGGGAAGAAAAACAGTAAGGAATGCTCAAGTCCGGGGCTCCTGGTATAAAGCTGCCCCTAAGTTAAAAGTTGGGAAGAACCTCAAAGAGTGATTAAGGTATCTTTCTATGTCATGAGTCACCACGGAGAAACATCAAGTGGTGCCTTGAGACCTCCAAGACTTAACATGCTTCCATATATAACTAATAAATTACTAGGAAGAGACTTAGCCCCTTGATGAATGTCTTATTGAGACTGGACAACATAATTTCTGTGAAATCAATAACCAGCCGTTCTTCCTCACCAATACCCTCCCTAGCTAAACATTGTTCATTAGAAGAGATGAAGCAGCTTTGAAACATACATTATCCCCCATCTTTTTAGCTATTGCTGAGAAATTTTGAGTACGAATTAATAACAGGGAAAAAAAATTATACTTAAAAGCATGCCATAAATGGGGCTGTTGAATTTTTGAGTCAACCAGAACCAGAACTAATGTCTGCCAATATGCATGATTTAATTGCTCAAGGTCACTTTCAAGAAGCTGTGCTAAATGCTGACAGACTTTGTTGGAATTATCAGAATTTTTTCAGGCTCAGTCATCTTGGCCTACCTCAGGGAGAAGTCAGATAAAATGTCAGAGGTCTGACTACCCAAACTCCAAGTCACATATTTTCTTCCTTGCCTGTGCTCACTAGCTTCTTCTAAAGTCCATTGGTTTTAGAGTCAAATGATCTGCTTTTGAAATCTAACTTCAACACTTACTAGAGGCTTAAAATCATTTAACAAATATTTATTGAATACCTACTGTGTTACAGGCACTGTAAACATTGGTGAGCATACAGCTCTTTGAGCCTTAGTTTCTTCACATATAGATGGCACTAATAACCCTTTCTTTGACAGTAAACCCAGTAGGGGGCAGGATTAGTGATAGGATTAAGTGACATGGTGGGGCACAGTGGCTCACATCTGTAATCCCAGCACTTTTGAGAGTCTGAGGCACGCAGATCACTTGAGGTCAGGAGTTCAAGACCAGCCTGGGCAACATAGCAAGACCCCATCTCTCTCTCAAAAAAAAAAAACATTAGCCAGGCATGATAATGCACACCTGTAGTCACAGCTACTCAGGAGGCTGAGGCAGGGCGATCCCTTGAGCCCAAGAGTTCAAGGCTGCAACAAGCTAGGATCACACTACTGCACTCCAGGGTGGGCAAGAGTGAGACCCAGTTTAAAAAAAAAAAAAGGATTAAATGAGATGTTTGCTGAACAGCCAGCACGTAGTACGTACACAGTAAGTGGTAGCCATTATTGTAAGAAAATATTCAGATTTTAAAAGTGGGTAAGAAACATTTCCTCAGCATACCACCCCTTGAACTAGCAAGTAAGAAACTTGATCCTTTTTGAGAAAGTAATCACAATTGGCCCCAGAACATTACACTCTTTTGAAATGGCCTCTTACTGTTCCATGCCTATGATTCCATGATGGTTAACTTATACATCAACTTGACTGGACAATGGGGTGCCCAGATATTTGGACAAACATCATTTGAGTATTTCCGTGAGGGTGATTTGGATGAGATAAGCATTTAAATTGGTAGACTATGTAAAGCAGATTGCCCTCTCTAATGTGGATGGGCCTCATCCAGTCAGCTGAAGGACCAAATAGAACAAAAGGCTAACCTTTCTCTGAGTAGAAGGAAATTCTTTCTGCCTAATTGCCTTTGAACTGGAACATCAGCTTTTTTCCTGCCTTCGGTCTTGAACTGAAACATCAGCTCTTCCTTGGTCTCAAGCCTGTTGGCTTTCAGATATGAACAAACACCGTCAGCTTTCCTGCTTCTCAGGCCTTTGGACACAGACTGGAACTAAACCATAGTCTTTCCTGGTTCTCTAGCTTGCAGACTCACCGTGCAGATCTTGGGACTTGCCCATCTCCATAATTGCATGAGCCAGTTTCATCCCATTCCTTCAAGTTCTCTGGAGAACCCTAACACATTTCCAACGTCTTTTTCCACTCCCCATAATTTACTGTGTACTCTAGTTGGGCTGGACCCAGAATGCTGCTTGGCCTGCCATGCTCTTATGTGTCTTCCTGCCTTTGCACAAACATTTCCTCTGCCCCCAAAGCCCTCCTCTACCCTAATCTTCAGGGTCAACTCCTGCTCACCTGTTAGAACTCAATTTTTGTATCACTTAACTCAGGATCTTATCCTTTTGAGTTTGGGCCTTCTCCCATGTTAGCCAATGCTCACATCATTTTCATATACTCTTTTGAAATCACCTCTTACTGGTCCTGAGAAGAATGCCATGATTAACTTTTACAAATGAAGGTTTATAAGCCCCAACCAAAAAAAAAAAAAAGGAACTTCAGATCCACCATTGAACATGAGATTTCTTCCAGATTACGTGCTTATTACTGTGGCCAGCTTGCCTTTAAAAGCTCTTTCACAATTAGAGATGAAAACTCCATCCTTCTGCAGAGGCAGCCCTAGCTGTAGAGGGCTAGAGACATGGCCCAGGCAAAGGGTATCAAAGGTATGTGTCAATCAAACCTCCCACAGGCCAGTGCTCTTCATCATGAAATGCAAAGGGAGATGTTGGCAGATACAGGTTATGTGGGACCCTCTGAGCTGAGATTCAGAGGGCAGTTGCAGCTCCTTCTTACCTCAGAAGCACTGCAAATGGCATCACAGACAAGGGAGAATTTCCTATTGGTTCCTAGGATGGTTCAGGGAATATGAGAAACCAAAAAGAAAAAAGATAACAGAAGATGCAACAATAAAACTTGGGGCAGGGACTCCTGGGCATGGAGAAAAAGCGTACAGGAATACCGGGCAGTTCAGGCTGACCTAAGGAAGAGCCCTGGATCAAGAAAAGACTGCCTTCTCCTCCTAGACATCTGGAGTCCCCGTACCTCATCCTGATATCTGGTGACTCCTGGAGGTTTTCCTGGAGAGAGCGGGGAGTGTCTACTTGACATCGAAAGGTCAGTATTGGGGTGAACAGTGAGAGGGGGTTAGTGTGCTGTGGACACCAGTGAATGGAGACCTAGAGGGATGGAAATCCACATGCAGTGTAGGAGATGAGGCTTGCACTCCATGAAGCTAAGGCACCGACTGCATTTTGCTTGAAAAGTCTTATACTGCCAGGATCTGGATTTCAGATAAAACTCTCTTGGCTACACCCATCAGTGGAGTTACTTCTGAAGTTGTTAAAACAGTGTTGTTATAACACTGCTAGAATGGCTATTAAGTTGTGTATGGCATGGAATAGACCAGAGAAACCATAGGAACTTATTACACCGATTAACTAAATTTTACCTTTAAGGTTTCTTCCAAGTTGCCATTTTCAAGATAGTCTTAACTTTAAAAACAAAAAGAAAGTATTTTCACCTCTTGCTTTACAGAAAGTAGACAAAAATATTATTCTAGATGACATAAGTGTCTCCACAGCCAAGGATGTATCAGGGAGAATTGCATTCCCCTTGTTTCAACTTCTTTAAACATATCTGCCTTTAACAAATGTGCTGAACATGTGTTGCATACAGTATAATGTTTCAGTATATTCCAGTGATGAATTGCCCAGCACCTTATCATAAAAAATGCCCGGCACTTTTATCACTTTATCATAAAAGTAAATAGTACTGTGATTTTTAAAACTCCCAGTAGTTTGGGTACATAGAGATTTAATTATACTGGATCCCTTCACTCACACAGCATTGCTTATACATCTCCATGCATAACTTGGGTCCACACATCTAGCCTTGGTTCGGTGTTTCTTTTTGAAATATATGGTATATTACCGTTTCTTCAGTTTCATGTATCTTGCTAGCTGAAAGACAACTAAACGAAACTGAAGGCATTATCCTCCCTCCGATTCTCACTCCCTGCTGTGTCCCTGGTGGTGTCAAGGACACAGTTCTCCTTTCACTTCCCAGTGTTGTTACTGCTGGGAAGCAGGGCAGGTAAACCACAACTAAATCCACATTCTGCAAGACCCCTAGGAGCTGATTTCTCAGCTCAGAGGCAAAAGAAGCAGCAATGGCCCACACTCACCCACTGAAAACCCCTCTAAATGCTCCCCAGCTTTCAGAAGGCCTCATCTCATTCTTTCCTCAGACCCAGCAGGGGTCAGTCCTTGTTCCCAGCCTTCCTCAGGAGGCCCTGACCTTGGCCAGTGCTGAAAAAGGAGTCACTCATTGCCCTGGCTGGGCTTTGAGAAGGTCAGGCCTGAGGCCTGGGTGGCCTTACCTAAGGGAACAAACAGTACACAGAGTCACCCTTCACTGACCCTTGCTCATGGAGGAGGCATGATGTGAAAAGTCCCTGATCCTCCCTCCTTTGCTCTGGAATGTATCTTATTCCTTCCAGATGTTTTCCCTAATAATAGCTGCTTGATCTAATGTAAGAGTGAGTCTGTATTCCCCAAGTGCACTGTGGACAATGGGAAAATAATCCAGAAATGAGTGGGGAAAGAGTACTTGGGGGTTAAATAATCTTTTTTTTCCTGGATGGTCCTCAGAGTTGATAACCCATAATGGCCTAAAGTTTGAAAGGAAGAACTAAAACTGTTTATTTGCCAATGACATAATGTCTTGTGTAGAAAATCCCAAAGAATCTAAAAACCAAAAATCAAGCAAAGAAAACCCTCATAGAACTAATAGTTGGGTTTACCACAGTTGCAGAATACAAGATCAATATACAAAAATCAATTGTATTTCTGTATACTATCAATGACCGTGTGGAAACCAAAATTTAAAACACAGTATTCATTTACATTATCACCCCCTCAAAATAAAAAATATGTAAGTATAACCAACAAAACATGTACAGGACTGCTGAAAACTTCAAAATGATGATGAAAGAAATTAAAGAAGAAGTAAATAAATGGAAAAACATATTGTGTTTATGGATTGGCAGATTCAACATAGTGAAGATGCCAATTCTCCTGAAATTGATTTATTAGTTTAACACAATTCTCCTGAAATTGACTTATTACTTTAACACAATTCTTATCAAAACTCCAGCAAGGTTTTTTTGAAGACTTAGACAAGATTATTATAAAAGTTACGTGGAAAGGCAATGGATTAGAATAATTGAAACAATTTCCTGAAAGAATTAAATGGGAGGAATCACTCTATCTGATTAAGATTTACTTCATAGCAACAGACAATAGAGACAATGTATATTAGTGAAGGAACAGATAGATCAATGAAATTGAATAGAAAAGCCAGAATTAAATCCACAAAAATACAGTCAACTGATCGTCAATGGAAGAAGAATAGCCTTTTAAACAGACAGTGCTGGAAAAGTTGGACATCCTTAGGCAAAAAGAAAGAAAAAAATGAACTTCAATCTATATCTCCTATCTTATACAAAAGTAATTCAAAATTCCTTATAGATTTAAATGTAAAATGTAAAACTATAAAACTTTTAGAAAACATAAGAGAAAATCTTTAGGAGCTAGGGCAAGGTGAAGAGTTCTTAGACATGACACTAAAAGCACAATCCACAAAAGAAAAAATCCATTAAGTTGTACTTCATTTAAATTTTAAAATTTTGCTCTGTGAAAGACTATAAAAGAGATGAAAAGACATGTTATAGACTACTAGAAAATATTTGCAAAACACACATATGACAAAGGACTCATATCTAAAATACATGAACTCTCAACACTCAACAGTAGCCAGGGGCTAGGGAGTAGGGAATTGGGGGTGTGACTACAAAGGCATAGCATGAGAGCTATCTCTGTAGTGCTAGAACAGTTCTGTGTCTTGATTATGGTGGTTGTTACATGAATTTACATGTGATAAGAATGTATAAAATCAGATGCAAAACTAGTGAACTTTAAATAAGGTGTGTGTATTACACTACTGTCAACTTTCTGGCTGTGATATTGGGGAAAATTGGGTGAAGAGTACACAGTCCCCCTCTAAACTACTTTTTGTACCTTCCTTTGAATCTATAATTATTTATTACCTGGATAGTCATCAAGTTGTTAATCCACTCACAGTAACTGAGACTTAACTCTATTCTCCCATTGTAGACAGCAAATCTTTACAGGGACTGAGGCTTATATCTCTTTATGCCCTCCATATTCTGGCCACAGCTGAGTGCTCAGTATGTTTCTAAATGATAGCTGTCCTTGATCTCCTTTGGTGCTTGCCTCAAATTGGAATCTTTGCCCCTGCGTCTTTACCTAAAACTGTCTGATGTTTCCATCAGCCAGGCCCTGAGGAGCCCCACTTGTTCCAGATTCTTCAGATCCTCCTGGCAGCAGCAGGCCAGTCCAAATGAACATTCCACTCTGTACTTTCCAAGAAAGTGGAAGCTCCTTGAGACAGGATCTCCTTCTGTCATGTGCACCACTGTATCCCCATCCCCTAGAGTAGTGTCCAATATATAGTAGGGACTCAGAAAATATTTGTGGACTGACTATCCATTAAAAAGAAAGAGAGAGAGAGAGAAAGAGAGAGAGAGAGGAAGTAATGAGCAAAACAATCTTGCATGCAATCTAGCATGCAAAAAAGTCATAGGTCAACAAGGCTCGCTCTTCTAATAAGAAGAAGGAAGCAATCTTTATATGTGTGTCTCTTATAGAGGCCCATCTAAAAACACCTTCATGAGCCACCCTATGTGCAGTGATTTTTCCTTCTTCAGAATTTGTACAAACACCTCAAAGAATTGTTACTGTGTGGTGCACTCAGTTGAATTCTACCCAGGCATTCACTAAGCCATACTGTGTGCTGGGCACTGTACCAGCAATGGGGGTTCAGAGATTAGCAAAGTCTGCTTCCTGTCCCAAAGAAGCTTCCAGCACAATCGGGGGAGACGGACAAGCAGATCATTCCTATGGGTGTGCCTAGGGTGTTAGGATGGCACAGAAGAGAGGAATCCCGGTATAGTTTGGGAACATTGGGGTGGGCTCCCAAGTTATCAGACAGATGGGGAGATGGACAGGCAGGCAGATGACCACTACTGAGTTCTGTGCCAGACACCATGCTGAATATTATACACATCCTCTCACCGAGGCTTCTACAACTCCATAAGGTCAGTTTTATTCTTTCCAACTCACCTGAATCTGGGAGGACAAGTAGGATCGGGCAGGTAAGAGGAAGGGGAAAGGTGATCCCAGGTTCAGAGAACATCATGAACAGAAGCAGGGAAGTGTGCACACCGGGATTGTCTGGGGACCTGCAAGCACAAGTCATTTGTATTACTGGGGCAAAAACTTGACTGAGATCAAAATGGAAAAGGAACCAGAAGTAACCAAAAGCATCAACCCCAGAAGGTTTTGTTTGCCATGCCAAAAATGACAACGATCTTCAGACCAGTCTCTATGGAAGCCTGGCATTCATGGGGCTGGGCCATGAGTTACTGCACATGTTTGGTGCTAATTTCATTAAAATGTGTTTCAGATAATATTGTAGCAGATGCTGTTTGTACCCTGCCCATACTTCCTGCTCCTTGACATTGCATTACACACCAGCCCACTTCAAACTGCCAGCCCTTGCATTGCTTTGACTGAGTTTTCTTTGACAGACAGAGTCCACTGTGCCTGACCACATGGCTGGTTGCCCACACCCCACAGCTCTCAGACAACGGAGTTGGTTATAAAATTCCAGCTCCATTTCCCCTTGGGAGAAATAACTCTGAGCCACAGGTCCTATGCTGGCTCTCAGAGCTCCCCAGTGGGGTTAGCTCTGGTTGTCCACAGCGGTAATTTACTTGATCAATTTTCCTCCATTGGCTACCTTCCCTTTCCCATCTTTTGTCCTCACCATCCTACAAGGTGTTTCCTGAGAGCACCTCTTAGATGAGCTGCTTACATTTAAATCCTGTGTCAAAGTCTGTTCCTGGGGTAACCCAAGCTAAGACACACACACACACACACACACACAGAGGCATAGACTATCTCTGGTAAGATTCAAAGAAACTGATAAATGTGGTGTGGCTTCTGGGAAGAAAAACATTTCTTGGGAACAGGGCTGAGGGAGGAGACTTATGTGTCACAAAATATACTTTTTTTGTTGTTTTCACCTTTTGGCTTTTGCACCATTTCCATGAATTTTCTATTTAAAAAAATAAAATAACTTCCAAAGCTTGACCAGAGGCAATCAAAGAAAACCAATAAATCCTGTTAAAATTAAATAAATACTTTTTAAAAAGCTACCCAAAATATGTACTTTAAATCATTTAAAAAATCAACTGTGATTTTACAACAACATAGTCACATGCGCTTTGTATCAAAACATTGTAACACGTTGGAGACCACCAACGTATTAACTCATGTTGCCAGGAAAATTCTCTTTGAGATAGTCTGAAAAATTTATCTTTTCTGCTAGTTTCATTCATAACTTTGAATGTTTAACAGAGGTGTCACTGATTAGTAAGACTGTAGCTCTATATAGGTGATTTCTTAAAATCCAGGTCCATGCATGTCCTCTCAATTTGTACAAGCATACTACTATGGTAAACTGAGTCACACTCAACCAAATTCACACAGGCAAAACCTAGGTGATCACGATCCCTCCCACTGCATAATGGTGAGTTGTGCAGTCAGGATCATATCACACGAGCACCTGTCCTGAGGCTGGGTTGCTTTTGATTTGACTTTTACATTTAACACAGGGAGTAAAAGCACTTAGATATTGTTAATGATTCAACTTAGAATCAAATTTTCCTCCTACTCCACATTTAAGGTATTGGGTCTGTTTAATTGAGGGCATCCTGAGATTTCAAGGCAAGCTGTTTAAAAATTAAAAATAAAGTAAAGCAAAACAATTTTATGACTTACTTCTGTGAATTGAACTTTCTCAACATTGGACAATAGAAACAAATGCAGGAATAAATTGAATACCAAGGCTGACATAAAACTGCAACTGTACCCATGACCATGAATGTCAAATGTTTACACTTCTTAAAATACTCACATTGTTCAGAGTGACGGGCTTTATAACAATGTGTGCCTATAAAGTACATATCTACCAATAAGATAACTTTTCATCTGTTTCTTCTATTGGTTTTGAATATAACATTTATTTGAAAAACAAGTTACATTTCCAAATATTTGTGATCTCTGACGTGGATGACGGTGACCAGGGCCAGCTCCTACGCAGGCGTGGGCGAGTGCTGTGGCCAGATGTGTGTGTTTGAGGCAGGCCACCCTGGCTGCTGTTGGAAAAGGAACTGGAGCCAGCCAGCCTCCACTCTGGGCAGACAACTGGAAGGTGCTGGGAGTCAGGCTAGAGATAAAGATTTGGCATCGCAAGCCTGGTAGGAGGTGGTTGATGTCTTGGGTGCTGAGGCTGGAGCCCAGGGCGAGTGTGAAGTAACAGGAGGGGGTCAAGATGAAAGCCTGAGAAGCCATCTTCAGCCGCTCTTTCCACAGGCATCAGCATCAACCTCATGACTACAGGACACCCCTGGAGGAGTGAGACTTTGGAATCAACATTCTTGAACACCCCACGAGACCTAAAATAAAACCCTGCATATAGCAGCTGTTCTGTAAATGTTTCTAGACTGACTTATTTCTTCCAGACAGCAAGGGATTGTATTATAATGAGAATCTCATTTAAACAAATTCATCAAAATTCCTGTATTATAGCCAAACTTGTTTAAATGTCTCTACCTAGGTGGAATTAGCAGCTGGCATCTTTTTAAAAAAATTATCACAATTTTTTAAAAATATGCATACTCTGAATTTCAAGTCAAGGCTAAATTTTAAAAAAAGAAAAAGAGAGTGTGTGCACACACTGGGCACTTTTGAATGGCATATTTTCTCCCTAAAGAAGAAACAAAACAAGGGAGGAAGAGAGGAAGAGAGGGAAAGAAGGAAGGGAGGAGGGAAGAAAGGAAGGAAGGAAGGAAGGAAGGAAGGAAGGAAGGAAGGGAGGGAGGGAGGGGGGGGGGGGAAATGCATGGTTTGTAGTTAACCCCCCTTAGCAGACATCCTATAGAGAAAGTACATGATGAAACATGCCTGGCCTGAGTTTCCTACCTAATCTGAATTTCTTTCCCCTCTGCTGATATTTAATAACTGGGCTCAGAGGATAATTACTTTTATTTCCTCTCCCTGTCTGCTCCACTCCCCCGCCAACTCCTTCCAGGTTTCTGAAGCAGAGTCTGGGCCTCCCTGAGTGGAACTCGCCCAGCCAGTTTGAGAGAGAGTCTCACTGCTCATCTCCCTGGGGCCCCAGTGCCTTGAAGCTACTTCCTGAAGGACCATGTGGGGACCTGAGAGAGGACGCTGAGCCTGCTTTCATGGTAAATGTGTTCCTTGCCCTGTTAGTTTCTTTCCCTGGGTGGGAACAGAACCACCAAGAAGGGAGAAATGTCTTCCGTGGAGGGGTGATTCCCACCCTTCCCCTCTCAGGAGGAACTTCCCGGCCACCCCACTGTCCGCATTGTCCCTGAGGGCTGGAGGCTGACCAATGTGGGCCTGGGCTGGGCCTTACTGTGGTCCCTCACCTCCTCCCTCTGTCCCCATGTCCATCTGTGCAAACTCTGGTTGAGATGACTGTCACAGGAAGTCTGGAGGGAGGAAAGAAGTCACAGAAGGGCAATGTCGGTGGGGAAGGAGGGAGGGAAGGAGGCTCTGTGGTGGGTAGGGTGGGTAGGGTGGGTGGGACCCTCCCAGCACCGTCCTCAGGTCCAGGGCTTCACTAGAGGGAAGCGAAGGAACATAGGTTTCAGGGACCCTCGCTTGCCTTTTCAGAGCCCTGTGCCTAATTGCGTTTTTGTAACTTTACATTCTTAAAGAAAGTGTCCACAAATTCTGTAGGCTTCAAGGCCCCGAAACCAAATCCAGATGGTACCACTAGCTGACTTTGAGCCACTTTTCTCCTGCTGCCACCTCCCAGAACCACCCTCTACACATTTCTACATCCCTGGCTCACTCGGCTGCAGCCGCTGGCACAGGTCTCCTTGTTCTTTGGACATACCAGGCGGTGGCCAAGGCATTAGGGCCTTGGCATTGGCTGTTCCCTCTGCCTGGAAGGCTCTTCCCCCAGGTGAAGGCTTTTCCCACCTCCTTCATGCAAGTGGTGCTTTCTCAGTGAGGCCTGCCCTGAGCTCCCTAGTCAACGTGGAATCCCCGGCTTCTTTGACCTTGTGTTGCCTTCTACCTGCTAAGTTCCCACATCAGTTATCATCTGCTAACACAATTCATAATCTAGTTATTTACTGTTTTCTGTCCTCCTCCCACCACTAGAACTTAAGTTCCATGAAGGAAGGGAAATTCAAATCTGTTTTGTTTACTGACGCATTCTGAGCACCTAGTACATAGCAGTCACTGGGTTCATATTTGTCTGATAAATGCATGAAATTGCAGGTCCTAAGGCAAGGATACTGCCTGCTGCAGTTTGACGACAGCTCTGGCCAATAAGCGTCCAAATGAGAGAAAGAAAAATTGCTTCTCAGGGGCAACTGGCTTTGCAGGCTATCATGGGCCAAGGCCATGGACACCAGTGCATCCCGTCCCTGCCTGTCTGTCTCAGGATGCATCATTTGGCTCTGGGAATGTGCTGCCATCTAAGAACTTGCCAGAACTGCTGAGGCTGGTACAGGAGAGGGGCTGAAGCCTGCCCAGGCCATGACTGTCTCACTGGTACTGGGGATCGTGGGACTTGTCATGTGTGGTGTCTAGTCCTGGAAAAGTGTAGCTAATTACTAACATAGCAAAGTGCTGAGTTAAAGAACAGAGACGTTTACTCAGAGCTGGTGCTAATTTCCTGCCTTTGCAGTGGCTGCTGGACTGGGAGGTGCACATCTGGCAGCACTTGCTGGCCCGACCCAAGGATGCAGAGCTAGAGCTCCAGAGGGTGATCATCTTGTGTCATTTGAGCCCCACAGGGACACGTCACTGATTGGCATTTTACCCTGGTGCCGAGAAGAGGGCGTGGAGGACACCAAGATGTCCATGGGGTTGGCAACCCATAGTCAGCCAGCCAAGACCACCCCCGCAGACAATGCTGATGACATCATGACTATCCTAAGCTTTATACAGTAGTTCACAGTCGCCAAAGCTCTTTGTCATACCCTATTTAATTTTATGGTCATCCAAACCTGTAAGAAAGACAGAGCAGGAATTGTCATCCCATTTTCCACAGGAAGAATGTGAGGTCTAAAGGTGAGGAGGCTGTGTATCACAGAGCTAGCAAACGTCATGCTGGACTGGCTTCAGCACTAACAACTACACGCTGTCCTGTGTGCTCAGAGACATGGGCCCTTGACACCCCTGAGTTTAACACTTGCAGCTTCAACTATATCCTAGAAACCTCAAAGGCCCCTGAGTGTAGTGACTTATCCCTGCACTGTGGCTGAATTTGAATCCTCGTTCGATGAGGCCAGCTTGGGAGTCACATGGCTCACAGTGTACTTGGCTTGACATTTTTTAATCACCATGTGGGCACCCTAACCCTCCTGTGACAATTTAAAAGCAAAACAAAAACAAAAAAATTGTTTGCTTTTGAAAAATAGCCATCAGCTGCAAGTCAGCTAAAATCAAAGAGGCAATGGATGAGTGTGAATTTCATCATTAGGGGTGTAGTTGTCAATGAGACGTACTCGCGGCTGCCTTCTGATACACACTTGCCAAGTGTCAAATGTTTTGTTAGGTGCTTTACAAATGTTGAGTCTGGGTTGTCAAAGCCTGTGCTTTGAAATTCTACGTCATACGCTTCTCCTTGGAGATGCAACCTAGCATCCTGTGTAGAGGCCTATATTTCTGAGCTCACATACCTTCAGACTCAGAAAGGTCTCAGAAAGTAACTTGTCTCTTTGTCTGTCTCTCTCTCTTTCTCCTTTACCATTGTCCTTCCTCTCTTCACCCAGTAATTTTATAGCCTTCTTCTCCAACTTTCTCTTTCTTGGGCTGACCTGGAAACTCCAAATTCTTCTCTCTTCATCTTGCAGAATAATCCATTCATTCAACAAATAGTTTTCGGACGCCTATTTTATGCCAGGCCCTATGAGCCGCTAGGGAAATGGCAGTGAACAAAACAGACGTGAATCCCTGCCTTCCTGAGGAGTCCATGCTAGTGGAGGACAAACCAACAAAAACAAGGTAAAGTCAGGCAGGATAAAGCAGTGAGGGAAATAAGACAAGAGGAAGGGGAATGGGGAGTGATGGGGCTCCTATTTGAGATGTGAGATCAGGGAAGGCCTTCCTGAAGAAAAGGTATTTGGGCAGAGGCAAGAGTCGAAGAGAGGAGAAAATCATGTCATCGTCAGAGGAGGAACATCCCTAGTGTGGGAATGAGCTAAGCCTAGAGTTGCAGAGTTAACAAAGAGGAGGAGGAGGACGAGAAACAAGAGGAGATGAACAAGAAAAGGGATTGTTTAGTATATGTCGCATTCAACATTTGGAACACACTTGTCTTAGTCTAACCATGTGTGCTGCTGTAACACAAAACTACAGACTGGTTCATCTATAAAGAACAGAAATTAGCTGGGATTGGTGTCCAGTGAGGGCCCAGTCTCTGCTTCCAAGATGGCACCTTGCTGCTGCATCCTCTGCAGGGGAGGAACACTGTGTCTCACAGAACAGAAGAGCAGAAGGGCAAACCCACTCCCTCAAGCCCTTCTATAAGGCCCCAGTCCCATCCATGAGGGCTCCACCTTCATTACTTAATCACCTAAAGCAGGGTTCCCAAGCCCTGGACCACCAACCGATACAGGTTCGTGTCCTGTTAGGAACCAGGCCACACAGTGGGAGGTGGGGGCAAGCGAGCAAGCGAAGTTTCATTTGTATTTATAGCCACTTCCCATCCCTCGCATTATGGCCTGAGCTCCACCCTCTGTCAGATCAGCAGCAGCATTAGATTCTCTATAGGAGTAGGAACCCTACTGGAACTATGCACGCGAGGGATCTAGGTCGTGCTCTTCTTATGAGAATTTAACTAATGCCTATGATCTAGCATGGAACAGTTTCATCCCCAAACCATCTCCACCCCTCCAACCTGTTGAAAAATTGTCTTCCACAAAACTGGTCCCTGGTGCCAAAAAGCCTGGGGACCACTGACCTAAAGGACTCACTCCTTAATGCTATTACATTAGAAATTAAGTTTCAACATGAACTGTGGAGGAGACACACATTCAAATCATAACAATACTTATACTAAAATAATTACATGTTGTTTATCTGAAATTCGAATTTAACTTGGAATCCCGTATTTTATCTGGCAACCCTAGATTTTGGCTTAAGGAGTGGAAAGGAGACCGATGTGGCCACAATGGAGGAAGCAAGGAGAAGATGGAGGGAGATGAGGTTGGGGAAATTTGGAGAGGAGAGGGTGGTTGACATTTCAAACACAGAGAAGCCATCTAGGTATGCTTCCAGCTCTTCCAGTGGAATTGTCTCCGCCTGTCCAAGAGAGAAACACATGCTGAGGGCTGTGAAAGAGGAAATAGGAAAGAACATAGCACAGGGAACTCAATCTAGACTGAGTCCTAAAGTGGTTCAAGTCCGCAGCATCCCTTCTTCAAACGAGGTAAGATTCTTTGGAAACCCTGGGGCATCAACTAGGTCTTGGATCCTTCACCCAGCAGAGCAGCTGGGTCCTGAGCAGACAAACGGAGGGAGGTGGAGTGGGGGCATGACGTGGGAGCCCAGAGGTTAGATTATCTCAAGACAGGTAAGGTGGGGGGATAGAGTCAGCAAATTCTCAGGGATCCAGAATCCTTGGTGGCTGGCTGTGGGCATCCTGGGAGGGGACAGATCAGCCCAGGGAGTCAAGAATTTGCCATTGGCCAGGACAGTTTATTTGAGAATCTGAACTGGAAGCAAACCTTGGTGACAGATCTGAGCTGTAAGTATTAAGGTTGAAACAGAAAACACCCTTTGAGGTTAAGATGTATATAAACCAATGGGCCTCATGCTGGCTGACTTTGGGATCTGGGGAAAAGCAAGATAAACCTAGGTAGACAGTTCAAGGAAATTCTGCTTTAGCCCCTGACGCCTACTTCATAGTAGGTGTTTAGTCCCTGGGGATTAAATGAGACGATGTATGTAAATCACCACGCTTGGTACATTGGTAAGTATGACATTAAATGGTAAATGTCCCTTCTTCATTATACTGCTGTTCCCAAATCTGGGACCTGAAGGGAGCTTAAGACACCCCCTACCCCCTTGGCCTACACACATACACAGACACACACACACACACAGACACACACACACACACAGACACACAAACACATATATGAGAGAAACTGCATGGTTAGATCTGAGCACTACAACTGAATCTCTTCCCTTTCTCGTAGATAGTGAGCTGGTAAGATTAAAATGCCTGGCACATAGCAGCTGCCCAATAAATATTGCTATATGAGTAAAAAGGAAATAAGTGGCCTTATTCTCTCTGTTCTCCCAGAGTTCAATTTTTCACTTTCAACCCGACAAAAAAGGAAGTAGGGCTGCCCGAGTGGGGCTATGGAGAATCAGGAGCAAACTGCTCCCCGCCCTTCCCAGTTCAGGGGTGTTGCTTCATCGCCCGACTGACATGCAGGCCAGAGAAGCAGCTGACTCCCCGCAGAGCTGCTGCCTTATAAGGACACTGGCCAGGCCTGCCAGGTGTGTCATCCCAAAGCCCTGTGATGGCCCCAGTGAGTCAAGGCCAGGGTGGATGAAAAAAACTCAGAAAAGCCATATGGGCAGCAAGTGAGAGTTTTCTCACTTCCTTTCCTCCTCACATGTTTCCATATGTTTTAAATTATTATCCCATTTACCACTTACCTCTGCAATTGGGAAAACAGAGAATAGAATTTTTGATTTAGAAAAGAGGTACTCATAATCTATTACTCCAGTAGCAAAGGAAATTCTCTCTCTGATTTTCTGGTGGGTTGCTGGCAGGGAGTGAGCTAATGAAATGAAGAAAGTATAGCCTGCGGAGAAGTCCCCTTAAGAATGAATATGTGGTGGCCCCTCCAGGACAAGGCAGGATCCAGCAGCGTAGAGAGCTGCCTCCCTCCCAGGGCAGTGCGGGGAGACCCAGTCTCCCTCTGCTGAGGGAGGACTTGATGCTCGCAAAGGCAAGCCAGCAATGGGCAGGGAGACTTGGAGAAAAGTGGTCCTTTTGAAAGATATGAAGGCCCAAGAAGGGGCAGTGGTACTGACCAGAAGTGGCATAGAATCATGGCCAAGAAATTAGGCTTTGAAATCTCACAGACCTGCATTTGAGTCCCAAATTTGCCAACTTTAGCTGGGTGAACTAGAGCAAGTTAGTTCTTTTTTTTTTTTTTTTTTTTTTTGAGACAGAGTCTTGCTCTGTTGCCCAGGCTGAAATGATCATAGCTCACTGCAGCCTCGACCTGAGTAGCTGGGACCATAGGCACACCCCACCATGCCCAGCTAATTCATTTTTATTTTTTGTAGAGATGGGGTCTTTCTATGTTGCCCAGGCTGATCTTGAACTCCTGGGCTCAAGCGATCCTCTCACATTGGTTTTCCAAAGTGCTGAGATTACACCATGCCTGGCCTTCATCTTTGTAAATCTCCATGGCCTACTGTGTGAAGTATTTGTTCATTTAGGAAATACCTACAGAGCATTTCAATGCCTTCCTCACTTTAGTTCATCAGAGCAAACCAGTGAAGTAGATTCTATTATTATCCCCATTTTACAGGTGAGGAAAATAGGTGACTTGCCCAAGGCCACACAGCTAGTAACTAGGAGAACTGAAATTTGACCCCAGGCAGTCCGGCACCAGGGTCTGCAGTCCCAAGTTTAAACTATGCCAAGAGGCTATAATTGCACCTGCTTTGCCTGATGGAATTCTGGAGGACTAAGTGGACCAGGGCATGTAAAAAGCTCTTATCACAGTGCCTGAAACATGGTCAAACTCAGTGAATGCTACCTATTATCATTTGTCTGTTATTTGTGAGGATTGCCCAGAAGTGGATCCTGAGAGGAAGGGTCCTGCGCAAGTGACTTAGTAAAGACAAGCTCCCAAAGAAACGGGTCTGGTACGGGAATGGGGCAAGTAGGCAGGGGACTGAGAAGAAGCCAAGCAAGGGTGCAACTGCAGGCAAGGTCTCACAAGGAAGTGTGTGAGATTTCTGAGTTTGTCCCCATGGAGACAAGGGAGCTGGGCTTTGTGGTGTTAAACTGTTGGTGTCTGGCTAAGGGATGCCCTAAAAAGATGGAAACTTCCTGGCATGTCTGGGCTCTGCACCTGTGGGCAAAGCAGTGTAGTAATCAGATGGCAGTCTTCCAAAGAGAGTCATGGGTATGGGGCTGTTTGAAGCAAAAGCACCAAAAAGCACTGGCGGAGTTCACAGAAACAGCAAAAATAGATCCAAAGGCCTCTGAGGGAGCAGGAACTGAGCCCACCCAAGACCACCCCTTGCATCACTCAGACCAGCTCATATCTTCCATTCTGTGAACTTCATTCTGCCATTGCGCCTTCAAGAGGGTGGACACTCACAGTTTCTGGGGGAAAACTTAACAAGATAAGAGTTAGTGAGACAAGATACATCTCTTCTCACACAAGTTTATGTAAACCATTCACACAAGTTTCTACAAAAGAATATTAATTGTGCCAGACCCAGTGGCTCATGCCTGTAATTCCAGCACTTTGGGAGGCCGAGGAAGGCCGATCACCTTAGGTCAGGAGTTCGAGACCAGCCTAGCCAACGTAGTGAAACTCTGTCGCTACTAAAAATACAAAAATTAGCTGGGTGTGGTGGCACGCCCCTGTAATGCCAGCTACTCAGGAGGCTGAGGTGGGAGAATCGCTTGAATCTGGGAGGTGGAGGTTGCAGTGAGCCAAGATCACACCACTGCACTTCAGCCTGGGTGGCAGAGTGAGACTCCATTTCAAAAAAAAAGAATATAAAGAATATTAATTGCAACATTAATAATAGCTAAAATGCAAATAAGTCAAACTTATTTGATCTCTAGGGATCAAACTTAGATCTCTAGGGATTTGCTTTTTTCTTTTAACAATTGCATAATATTCTATGGTATGGCTGCATACCATGATTTATTTAACTAAGCCACTGATTTATTATTATTCATTTAACCAAGCCACTACTACTGATGAAAGTTTGGCTTACTTGCATTTGAGCTATTATTAACAATGTTGCAATTAATATTCTTTTACATAAATTTGTGTGAGTGGTTAACATAAACCTTTGCAGTGGTCCTTTGGCTGTGGCTGATATTCATCATCTCCCTGCTCTGCCACTCTTTCTAGAATCCCCCCACTCCCAGCAAGTACTTCTGGCGGTGTAGGTGCCTTGCTTGATGAGGTGATGCAGACTTTTAGCCCTAAAGGGTTTATCTCCCACACTCTAAAGAGTATGAATCCTAACAGGTATCCAGAGTTGTTGCCCCTTCCATCTTAACAGGTTCAGTCAACATAAAGTCACCAGTATGGTGGACAAAGTACACTGTACTTTCAGTTTCCTAAGAAAGGAAAAAGATGAAATTCCATTAGCCATAGTCAAATGAGCACACCATCAATACCAAGAATAACTGTAAACTCGTATTAATTAACCTGTTGTGATTTGGTTAAAAAGAAAGCATTAACCAACAGGAGCCAGAGAGGGTTCTCTAAGAACAAGTCAGGCCTAGGGCACATTGAGGATGAGCAAAAGAGAAATTGTAAATCAGTTTATTTTGGTCTTGGTAACAAGTGAAAAAGAATGGTTGAGAGAAATGTAGGTGGAAGAGATAAAAATGAATGGATAAAGTGTCTATTATTTGTAGATTCCTTTTATACAAACAATTCTTTTCCACCGATAGTTGAAAACTGAGCGTAATTTTTTCCTGTCTGCTGGGTGGAAATAGATTGTGAAATGTTGTCTTGTGGTTTCTAAAGAGTAAGTAGAAAACTGCATTAAAAATGCAGCACTAATCCATGCGATGTGAGACCTGCCATCAGGAGCTAAACCACCAAGCCAAGGTCCCTCAGAAATTAACTGTGTGGCAGCCAGTTTCTCACATGCTAGCAGAGGCAAGTCTCTCAAATTGCCCTTTAATAAGCATGAAGAAAAACTGTCTCCCAGATTGGCAGTATTTATTGTTTTTGCTATTGCTATAAGTATAATATCTGCTTGTAAAATCTCCAAAATATGAAGTAGAATGTGGAAGTCCCTAATAAGTCTAACTTGATCCAGTGATAATATGGTGATAAAACTGTTAGTGGTCTGATATATATATATATATATATATACATTTTTTCACCTCTTTTGTAGAATAAAAGAATGAAAGGAAGGATGGATGAGCAGATGGATAAAATGCTTTACAATCTGCCTCTTTCACTTAATATATTGCGGACATCTTTCCTTGTAAAAACATAAATCTCTTGGGATTTGCTTTTTTTCTTTTAACAATTGCATAATATTCCATCATATGGCTGCACCATGATTTTTTTTAACCAAACCAATACTGATGAAAGTTCGAATTATTTGCATTTTAACTATTTTGACAGTGTTGCAATTAATATATATATATATTTTGAGACAGACTTTCAGTCTTGTTTTCCAGGCTGGTGTGCAATGGCGTGATCTCGGCTCACCGCAACCACCTCTACCTCCCAAGTAGCTGGGATTACAGGCATCCACCACCATGCCCGGCTAATTTTGTTATTTTTCGTAGAGACAGCATTTCTCCATGTTGGTCAGGCTGGTCTCGAACTCCCGCCCTCAGGTGATCCGCCCGCCTTGGCCTCCCAAAGTGCTGGCATGAGACACCGTGCCCGGCCTGCAATTAATACTCTTTTACATAAACGTGGTGTCTTTATCTGATTATTCCTGTAGGACAAATCTCTGCAAGTTCCAGGAATTGCTGGATCAGAGATTAACCAAATTCTAAATTTGGAATTATTATTGCTTAATGGCCCTCAAAAGGGTCTACAAATTTACACTCTCACCAATGGTACATCAGAGTACCTGTTTTGCCACAACCTGCAGCTTTTATTGTTTACATGGGAGACAAGGAAGAATCCAATGTCTTTGGTCAATTTTTTCATAGGGAATTTGTCTTTTTCTTATTGGTTAATAAGAACAGATTGCTTATTAAGGACATTAATCCTTGGTAATATCAGGGAATATTTTCAGAACAAGCCATTTTAATGAAATAAATGCTCCTGACTAATGGGAGAAAAGGTATAATATTGTGATGTAATAATTTCACATTCATATACAGAGAACCTCCTCAGCCCACCCTGTGCATAGCATGCATAGCAGATATGTGCTGCATAGAACACACATAGAAGATAGACAGATGAACCAAATTGATGATTGTTTAAAGAAAGAGATAAACTAATAAATAAATGCCATATAGTGCAAAATATTATAAGGGAGTTTCAGGCAAGGTTCAGTGAGGGACTAACAGGGGAACAGTCAGCTCTGGCCAGGAAGGGTGGGAAAGGCTCTGTCTTTTTCTCTGGTGATCGTCTGTGGGTATCTTAGGTGGTTTGTCTTCTTGCTGATTTGTGAGAAGTTGTTCTGATGCACTAGAATGAGAAACAGCATGCTGAATTCTGTTGGGATGTTCTGAATTTGAGAATACGGTAGAGCGGGATGGTGGGAGGGATGGTAATTCCCATCAAACACCTTCACCTCTCCCATCCCCTGATCTTGTCAGATAATACACATCTCTAGAGGGGGAGTCCCATGAAACCCACGCATGGAGCCCAGTAGAGTGATAAGCAGGTGCAACGTGAAAATGAGGAGTGTAGGCTAAATCCCCAAAGCAATTGGCAGTCTTCGATGAGTTTTAAGTGGTGTTGGCGATGGGGGCTGCACTTCCTATTTGTGTCATAGAAGCCCTCTAGCTGCTTTGTGAAGGGGTTCTAGGAAAGCAACTCTGGAAGGCAGACCTATGTGAGGGCTGCTGGAGGACAAAGATGCTTGGGCCAGAACCAAGGTACCACACAGATTGGAAAGACATAGGGGTGGGAGCTGCTGACTGTTTGGACACCGGGGATGGTGAGCATGAGTGATGGTGCCATTCCCTGAGTTAGGAGGTGTAGAAGGAGAAGCAGGTTTGGGGAGTTTAGTGGAGAAGTAGGTACCTGTGGGGCTACTAGTGAAGATGTCCAGAAGGCAGCCACATACATGGATTCAGAACTTATAAGTCAGTTCTCAACTGGACCTTTGGAGGGAGAGTCAGCAGCCTGTTCCTGAACATTGAAACCTCGGAAATGGATGCTATTGCCCCTTGCAGGGTTAGGATGAGCAACAGGGCTGGCACAGAACCCTAGGGAACACCAACAGGGCAAGACAGAGGATGGAAGACCAAGACTACTGGGACAAACGCCAACTCTCTACAGGCTCTGAGATGCCACAAGAGTAAGGCAAAAACAACCTAAGACTCACTCTTTAGTTCATCTAGCAAACCCAAGCTGAAAATTTAAAATACACTCTAGATTTCAATGCTGGTTTAAACTGGCTAGAGTATGGAGTCCAGCAGTTCTTTTCCCTGGTATCATAGCTGCAAACCCATCCAAACTGTGCTCTGCTCCCAACCAGTTCTTTAGGATTGAAGGAATTCAGCTTCAGTGTATGAGGCATCTCTATCCCCTGATTCACAAAGTGACTTTTCCACAATCCCAACTAATTCTGTTTCCCTGAGCTGTGCTTCATCAATATACATCTTCTTCTTTCCCTGCAGCCCTGTGGAAAAAACGTTTCAACATAAGGAAGTGTATAATGTGGAGGAAAAAACCAACACGCCCTCTAAGGGTTCATGGTCTCATTGAAATGTGGCACATCCGCCAGCTTCCCAGGGCTCCTGGGCTGGGTGTTGGGGTGGACTGGGAGTCAGATGGTGATGATGTGCCCAAATGCATCTGACTCTTGCCTAACAGAGGAGCAATTTTTAGCAAATGTTAAGGAGGATTTGCTCTCCCTTTAGGATGATCAATTTTTCCACTAGGCAAGACTCATTCAATTGCCTTTCCAGAACCCTTACACTCTAGTCTGAATCACACATTGGGAAATTAATAATTCACTATCTTGTGCCACCAATCATGTCCTCAAGTGGATTCTAAATTCCCTGAGGAGCCAGAGGCCATGATGTTACTTCTCCTGGATCTCCCAAGTGCCCACAACTGGGCTACATCCACGGGAGACCCTTGATGAAGTGAAGTTGATCAGGGAATGCAGAGCACTCAGGCCCACATACCTCGACCTTGGGGAGCATCTAGTGCAACCCCTTACAGACAGGGAAACTGAAAGCCACAGGGGTGCAGCAACGTGTGCAGTCACACAGCCCATTGATGACAGAGCTGCTACACAAGGAAGTGAGGAGAAGCAGCAGGGTGACAGACCAAGAGTGTGGCCTTTGCCAGGCCTCCTTCACTTACTGGCCATGTGAGCGTGGGCTCCTTACCACACCTCCTCCACTTCCCCTGTTATAAAGCAGAAATCATAAGTGAACTTCAGGCTGGGTGCAGTGGGTGGCCCATGCCTGTAATCCCAGCACCTTGGGAAGCCAAGGCAGGCAGATCGCTTGAGCCCAGGAGTTCAAGACCAGCGTGGGCAACACAGCAAGACCCCATCTCTCCAAAAAAATACAAAAATTAGCTGGGCGTGGTGGCATGCACCTGTAGTCCCACCTACTCAGGAGTCTGAGGCGGGAGGACTATTGGAGCCCAGGGAGGTCAAGGCTGTAGAGGGCCGTGATCACACCACTGCACCCTAGCGGCAGAATGAGACCCTGTCTCAAAAAAAAAGTGAACCTCAGCTGAGGGCATTATGAAGACCAAATGGGCAGACCCATAGAAAGCTCATGGCACAAGGCCTAGAGTAGAATAAGTGTTCAATGAACATCAGCAAAAGGGAAATACATAACTCCAAAAGAAAAACACATAATTTCATTGAAGTGTTTGCCACCTCCAAGTATTTAGTATGAATTTATTAAATAACTTGACATTTTCAACTCAACTCTACTCATATAGAGAACGCAGCTGGGAGTCGGGCACTTTGAGTTTCCTAAGCGCAGGACTGTTCCTTTCCAAGCAAGAGGTCCACACGGCTCCGAACACTGTCTAGGCTGTACTCTAACATTATTGTCAGCACGATTGCCTGCAACAGTCAGGTCTAGCAGTCAGAGCTGGAAATACCCTGCTCAGATGAAGTAATGCAACCAGAGGGCAGAAGGGAGAAGTGGTTCCCACAGCACGGGGGAGGAAGCGGAGGGAGGGTTACAGGAAAAAGCTTTTCCTTTTCACAAACTGTCACTTTAACTAAAATGCAGTCTCATCTCAGCCTGTTGTAGATGCTTATTATACACTGTAAAATCATACTCACTGGAGGTGTATTCTAGCTCCCATCTTTCCTCCCAAAGCTATGCGATCTTGGGAGTTATGCAATTTTTCTGTGCTTAGTTTCATGGTTTGCCCTTCATTCTGCAAAATAGGGACAATAGTAACTTACGGCTAACCCCTGATTAATTACTGCATCAATTTAAAAAAACAATTCCCGTGAAAGATTTAGAACAGAGTGTCTAGCGTATAATAAGCATTCTATAAATATTAGTTGCTATTTTTTTTTTAAATTGTCTATCCTATAGTTTGAATACAGCTGTAGAGTTATTATTTCAGGAGCAAAATCTTGATACCTTTTTCCACCTGGCTCAATTTAATCTGAATTCAATTAAAAATCAAAAGAGAATTGAATTTAGGGTTCCATTCATGAATAAAAAAGGCTGGGAGGAAACACACCCCAACTGACACAGTGGATGCAGTAGAATAGGACTATGAACAGATTTTGTTCTTCCTTTTCACCTTCTGTATTTTCCATCAATTATTTGTATGATTAAAATCAATCATTTCAGACAAGAGGGACATTGTGAGCTGTGAGAAACATCTTCTATCTGTTGCTTTCTGTAGGCAGAGACAAAGGAAGGGGCTCCAGTTTGCCATTCTCTTAACCGAGAGGCTTCCTACCTCATCTAATGTGGAGATTCTACTGACCCGGGAAGCCTTCCCTCCTGTTACCTCAAGCCGGCCTCCTAGCCTTTTGCCTCCTCCCACCCACAGCCTGCCTGGTTGCAGGTTGGTGGGAAAGGAGGGGACAGGGGGCTGTACTCCCCAGAGGCCCTTCCACTCCTTGACTCAGGCCGGGTTCTGTCAGTTGCACTCTTCTGCTGAGATGTCCATCTTCTGTTTGTGCCACCTCTGCATCCTTGCCTCATTGCCCTGCCCACCATGACAGCCTTCTCTTTCCAGGACTTCAGCAACTGGTGCATCCTTCTTTCCCTTCCATAGTCATGGCTGCTTTCAACACACAGCTGTTGTCTGTCTGTTTGCTTATTTGATTGTTTTATAGTATGATTCCTTTAATAGAGTCCAAACACTAGCAAACTAGACCGTATTTATTGTGAGATGTATATGTAGGTGGCTTACTATAAAGAGCAGCAATTGTATCTATGGCACTGTTCATAGCACTTCATATACATTTGCCATATTTAATCTTTTAAACAACCTTATCAGCTTGCATCTTCTCATTATCCTTTGTCACAGATGAAGAAACAGCACAGAGGGATGAAGTAGTTTGCTCAAGGATATATAGCTGGTGAGTAGAGGAACCAAGATGTGAATCAATGTCTTCTGGCTACAGATTCTGTGTCCTTCACCACTGTACCATGTTGCTTTGTAAAAAGCAGCATGGAAATAATTGTCCCAAAAGTCAGAATAGTAGGTAGCTTTAGGGGAGGCAAAGGATTGAAATCAGCAAAATATGTGGGAGAGATTCTGGGATGCTGGAAGTGGTCCCCATCATGACCTACATGGTGTTTACATAGGAATTCACTTTATGATTATTTGTTGAACCACATGTGTCTCTTATGTAATATACAGATGCTCTTTGACTTATGTTGGGTTCATCCAGACATAGCTCATCATAAGTTGAGGAGCCAATGCACATGGCTTTAGCACCATTGCAAAGTTGAAAAAGGAAAATCGTATGTCAAACCATCCTAAGTTGGGGACTGTCGGTATATTGTTGATGGGGTTGTGGGGGTACTGAGCACTAAACTCTGGAAGGCAAGTGGCTACACTACAGGTTTGACTTCTCAGGTCTACCTCGACCTGTTCATTCCATAAAACACTGGAGGCCCCTGCTTCATGTTCAGGACACTGGCACCAGCAAAGCTTCTGAGAAGAAACAGCTTCTGGACACTAGAGCAGCTGAAGTGCCTGAGGGGCTAGTGCCATTGAAATAAGTGTCCAGGCCTTCCTTATCCTGGGGCCTGGAGCCAGGGTGGGGTGGGGAGCTTCTTCTAAACTTTCTATCCTATGGCTGAGGCCCCTGGGAAGTCTTCCAGAAAAATCTTCCAGGAAGACCTGGGCAAGGCACAGCCCAGGGCAGCAAGACCACAGTCATGCTGGAGCCAGAGGGAAAGGGCAGGGCCTCGCGTCTTCCATGCTCGCATCCTGCCTGACCTGGGACCTCCCAGAACGCTGACCTCCATCTCTGCGCCATCTGAGACCCGCACAGGTGCAGCAGTCCTTGGATCTCTGCCTCCACAGAGCCCTAGCTCACTCCTCGCTAAAAGGTGGTGAGGAGCCTTTGTCCACTGCTGCCCAGAATGAGGCTCTAGCTTCTTCACAAAGGGGTTCACAAGTAGTGAGGCCTGGGACTCCGGAGTCCAACCCTAATCCAGTCTGAGGCAGGCAGGACCCTGTGACATTATGTTCTTCTCACTGCATCTTGCACCTTACAGGGGGCCCCACAGTGTTGCAGGAGCAATGACTTGTGGCTTTGGGGAGGTCTTTGCTCTACTTCTGGACTCTGGCACTGGAGGCCTGATTCATATGCTGATGATGACACCAGAATTCCCCTTCCACCCCCTAACCAGGCTTGAAAGTCCAGCTTGCTTCCCAGCTCCCCGTCATGGCCTCATCCCTGCAGAGTCGGCACAGTCCACACTTCTCGCTGCCCATTCTGCTTGCTCTCCCTGGATCAGCTCCCCTTCTTTCAGTGCTGCTCATTCCAAATCGGCAGCTCACACCAGCCCCCTCTCCTGACTGCCAGATACCCTTCCTCTTCCTCCTCCTCGTGCTAATACTCAGTGTCTTAGTTTGTTTCGTGTTGCTGTAACAGAATACCACAGACTGGGTAATTTATTTATTTTATTTTATTTTATTTTATTTTATTTTACTTTTTTTGAGACAGAGTCTCACTCTCATCCAGGCTGGAGTGCAGTGGCATGATCTCATCTCACTGCAGCCTCCACCTCCTGGGTTCAAGGGATCCTCCTGCCTCAGCCTCCCGAGTAGTTGGGACTACAAGCATGCACCACCGTACCTGGCTAAATTTATAAATTAAACAGTTTATTTCTTACAGTTCTGGAGGCTGGGAAGTCTAAGGTCGAGGGGCCCTTGTCTGGTGAGGGCTTTTTTGCTGCATCCTCCCATGATGAAAGAGGAAAGGGCAAGAGCACACAAGACCGGACTCACTTTTATAACACTTCCTCTCTTGCAATAACAAATGCATGAGATTTGTTATTGATGATGTGATTAATCATTTATGAGGACCCATTAATCTATCCATTAACAACATTAATTCATTCATTAATCACCTCTTAAAGGCCCCTTCTCCCAACACTGTTGCACTGGGAATTACGTTTTCAACACGTGAACTTCGTAAGCATTTACTGAGTGAAGGTAAGCATTTACTGAGGGCTTACAATATACCAGACCCAGCATCAAAGTCTTATATACAATATCTTATTTAATCCCGGTTAAGCACACCTCATGGCACTTGTTAGGGGTTCCACATGTATTGAATAAATGAGTCTTCACAATAATCTTTTGTGGAAGTTACTATTAATCTCTCCATCTCATAGATGAGAAAATGAAGACTTGGAGATATTAAATAATCGGCCCACAGTCACAATGATGAGTGGCAGAGCTGGGATGTATGTCAATAGCAGGTCTGTTTCTAGGATCTATGTGCTTACCCACTGATATGCTGTCATTCATCTATTCACTTAACAAATATTAATCCAGTACCTACTATTAGACACACGAGTTGCAACGGAAAATAAAACAGACAAAATCTTTGATGTATAGAGCTAACATTCTAGTGAGAGAGACAAACATTAAACATGATAAGTAACATGTATGATGAATAGTGGTGAGAGCTAATAAAAAGATAAAGAAGGGAAGGAAAGAGTAAGGGGTGTCATTTTAGATGAATGAACAGGGAGGCTTCACAAAGAGGGGATCGTTGGGTAAAGCCCTGAAGGGGGTGAGGGAGTCAACTTAATCTAAGGAAACGGCTTTGGAGCTGGGGTACCAGGTGCCAAGGCTCTGAGGTAGGAGAGTTCCTGACAAGTTCTAGGAATTGTGAGGAGACCAATGCCTTTGGAGCAGAGGCACTGAGTCTCCCTCAGTAATGGGAACTCAAAGAGTAGGAGGAGCCAGGTTGCATAGGGCCTTAGGTCTCTGTACAGAGTGGCATGAACCCTGAGTGTGATGGGATTCATCGGAAGATTACAAGGGGAGGCATGACGTGCTGATGTGGCTTTTGACAAGATTCCTCAGGCTGCCACACTGAGAGACACAGCAAATGCATCAGCATGGAGACCAGCAATCTGAACAACTGCTATGGCAATTCTTCAGATAAGAGATTATGGTGGCTGGAGCTTGGGTAGTAGCCATAGAAATGGTAGGAAATGGTTTATTTGAAATACGTTTTCAAGATGGAACCCATAGGCTTCTAGACTCCTGGGCTCGGCTGCATGTTGGACACCTGCACGTTCCCCTCACACCTCAGACTCATCATATCAGAAACTGAACTCATTACCTTTCCCCTAGAAATATTCATCCCTCCTGTACTTTAATCCCTGTTATTACCACTCCCAGCTAGACAGTGGCCCAAGCCAGAAACCTGGGCACCATCCTCGATCCGTCTCTGTCCACCTTCCATTCTGCTTTCTCCTTCTTCATCCCCAACTCCACTGCCTTTAATTCAGTCCCACATCCCTCTGGCCTGGACTCTCAACAGTTTCCCTCCTCTGGCCTGGTTCAGCAAACTCCACAAGGAACCAGGATGATCTTTACTGGAAGCAGACCACATCGATTTAAAACTCTTCTGAGACTCTCTGTTGACTGCTAAAGAAGTCCAAATTCTCTGGCCCAGAGATGTTCAAAAGAAATACAATGCAAGCCACATACATAATTTAAAATTTTCTAGTAGTCACATTAAAAAAGTAAAACAAAATAAGGTGATTGTAATAACATACATGATTAACCCAATATATCCAAAATATTATTATCTTAACATGTAATTGTCAAAAGACAAAATAACAACAAATTTAGTTTAATGATCTTAGTTGGATTTTATTTGTGATTCTAGAATGAGGCAACATCTTATTTTATAAAACAGAATAAGTGTTCCAATGGGCTGAGCAGATTTTATAGACAGAAAAGGGCTGAAGAAAGCAGAAACAGAATGAAAAATCAGAGTGGTTGTTTCAAAGCTGCTTTCCTTGTAAAGGTAAAAGCAGAGCGCACTTTCCTCATCATGCTGGCTAAAACTGACTCTTTTGGGGATTAGGCTGTTACCTGTCTCTCTCTTGATTTCTCAGAAGGTCAGATAAACAATTTACTTTTGGCTTCATAGGGTGGAACTTCAGCACGCATAACTCCACTTTGGTTTGGTCTGCTGGGCCTAGTGCTCCTGCTCAGTCCAAACCAATGACATCTATAAATTTTATTAACATAAGGAATATTAAAAAGCATTAATGATATAGTTTGCATTCCTTTTTTCATAGTAAGTCTTCAATCTCTGGTGTCTACTTTACCCTCACAGCACATTGCACTTTGGACCAGTCACATTTCAGTCACTGAGGAGCAATGTGTGGCTACACAGGGGACAGTGCAGCTCCAGCCAATCAACCACAGCCTTGCCCTTGGTCTTCTCTAGCTCCTCTCCAGCCTCATCCCCACCCCGACCCATGGTCCCTCACCTGCTTGTTTCCTGGGCTGCAGCAGATCTTATCCACACACCAGGTTGTTCATGATTCTCCGCCCTTGCACATCAATTTAGTGGTGTGCTGGAGCACAATCAAGTAAATCTCTTCCCAGCTCCCCATTCAGTGATGCCATATAGCCTGAAGTCAGCCAAGCTGGAAGCATCTATACTACAGAAACTGCAAGCACTCTAACACAGGGCTTTTTCTGTGGAACGGGTGGGCCCATTGTGAAACATTTGCCAGCATATCACTGCATGTAATGACCACCACCCTGCCCTGCCACCACCATGCTCTTCTGCCACCCCTCGTTCACTGGATAAACTTGGCCATCAGTGATCTGTGTATGTTTGCAGCCCTACTAGACTTTAACTTCAGAAAGCAGAGCCTAGATTTTTTTTATCCAGTGCTTGGCATGTAGTAGAGTTCTTTCCTCCTCCTATTTTTCATTATTTTTCCGAACACTCTATTATAATTATCATTGTATATAAAAGACCATCAAGAAAATATGTTTAAAATATAATATGAATCCTGTTTCCTCTACTTACTGGTGTCATGGCCTCAGGCAAGGTACTTAACTGTAATGAATATTTGTTTCCATATAGGAAAAGAGGTTTAAAAACATATTCACTGCAAAGCTGCTGCAATGATTAAACCATCTAAATTGTTTAGTCCAGTAATGATTACATACCACAATCACTCAAAAATGTTTAGGTGTTATTACTAAGTGTTTAAGTATCTATTGCTTGTATAAAGTAGTTTCTCAAAGCCTTTTTGTTAAAATAAATGTTGAATGAAATTTTAGAAATTCCTCGAGTCCGATTCAGACAGTATGAGTCAGAATTCCAGCTGCAGACAGATGGCACGTACACTCAAAGGGCTGACTAAGGGGAGTTTATTAAAAGAGTATTTACAAAAGTCTCGGCAAGTTTAAGGGAACCCCAGGGTTGGCAACAGTCCATGACCACCAATCAGCCTGAATGTGCAAGGGAAAGGAACATTTACCTGAATGCAGTAAGAACTGTAGCTACAGGAAAGGTCTATCAACAGGAGCTGCAGCCCTCCTTAAATGAACCCAGCAAGCCATCAGTGGAGGAGGTGGATAGATATCCTGCCTCACTTTCCTCCAGCTCTCCAGAGGATCGCCTGCCAGTGCTTCCCAGTAGCACAACCCAGGGAGTCCATGGCAGACCCTGCAGGCCAGCCACTTGGACAGTGAGCCCGATGGAGAAGGCAGCAGATGGACTGGAGGCCCAAGCAGGGAATCACAAACACAGAGAGTCTTCAAGTGGGACAAAACCTCCATCAGCCTACAGGTGTCCAGTTTTGCTTACATATCAAAGACAATAATCATCAATACTGGGCAGTGTTTCTTTGGTTTTAGCCTTGAAGGAAAGAATCAGATAACAAGCATTTATGTGGCTATCTGGTTACTTCTTCTTCTTCTTCTTTTTTTTTTTTTTGAGACGGAGTTTCACCCTTGTCGCCCAGGCTAGAGTGCAATGACGTGATCTTGGCTCACCGCAACCTCCACCTCCCGGGTTCAAGGGATTCTCCTGCCTCAGCCTCCTGAATAGCTGGAATTACAGGTGCCTGCCACCACACCTGGCTAATTTTTGTATTTTTAATAAAGATGGGGTTTCACCATGTTGGTCAGGCTGGTCTCGAACTCCAGACCTCAGGTGATCCACCTGCCTCCACCTCCCAAAGTGTTGGGATTACAGGCGTAAGCCACTGTGCCCAGCCAACTATCTAGTTATTTTATCTGCAAGTGTATTCCCTCAAATGTAAGAAAGCTGATTTTACTCTATGACCTTCCACTTTGTTGGCATCTCAGCATTCTTAGAAAAAGTTCTTTTCCATGTCTAACTTAAACAACAGAAATATGCGCTACAACAGAAATATGTTGTATCTTAAACAGTTCTCCATAGAGCAGAAAAAGAATTGGTATATATAACCTTGATTAAATCACTATAGTATTTTTACCTTTACAATTGATCATCACAATACTTTCCATTTTTGTCCTGTGATCCCCTTTCTAATCATCTATTCAGCTCCTAGCCATGGCCTGTCAGATATCCTACCCATGTCAGAAGAGTGGTTAAAATGCTGGTTTGATTATCTTTGCTTCTTGTGGAAGCCTGGAAAAAGATTTATAATTTTCTTGGAAAGGCCTGGAAGGAGGCTATAATCATTTCCTGGCTTTGTTCTGGAAGCTCTCCAGCTTCTCCACAAAGCCCTTATGCTAGAGAGGACGGCCAGGAGATCAGTTTCACTTTCCTATCTATCCTAAGATAGCGGTCTTCTGAGTCTTTCCTTGTTTCCGCTGGCAATTTCTAAATGCAAGGGCTGATGCCCATTCCACAAGAACGAGATAGGGAAGGAAGGGGGAAGGCAGCAAGGGTCTTGCCAACATTTTGATTCCTTCGGTAGAATGTAAGCTCCATGAGGGCAGGGGCCACATCTACCCACACACCTCATGTCCCCAGCGCTTAGCCTAGTGTCTGGCACATTGAAGGTGCTCAACCCTTTTGTAGAATGAATAAATGAATGAAGGCACACAATGTGCCGAACACTTTAAGGTATTGGAGATCTTGTTTTTCAGATGGGAAAATGGAGAGCCCAATATTATTTAAAATGTCAGCAATGGGCAAGGCTTCAACCCCCAGTCTTCTGGCTTTTGCCATCCAATACATCCCACTACTTCCCATCTAAAATGATGCCTTCCTTTGTCAAGTCATCTTGCTTTACCTTTGCTATTACCTTGCTCAAGTTCAACTTTTCAGTAGCAAGCCTGGACCCACAAGCCCTGCCACGATCAAGAGCCCCTCTCTCCACAGTTAACCCATCTATGTTGCTGTCTCTCATTGGCCTTGCCCCAGGAGTCTTCCCTCTTCTCATCTTAAGATCTGCAGCCTTTTGGGTGGTTTATGAGTGTATTGTAGAAGCTTTTTTTTTTTTTTTTGAGACAGAGCTCCCGGGTTCATGCCATTCTCCTGCCTCAGCCTCCCGAGTAGCTGGGACTACAGGTGCCCACCACCACGCCCAGCTAATTTTTTGTATTTTTAGTAGAGACGGGGTTTCACCGTGTTAGCCAGGATGGTCTTGATCTCCTGACCTGGTGATCCACCCACCTTGGCCTCCCAAAGTGCTGGGATTACAGGCATGAGCCACCACGCCCGGCCAACCCCCCGTCACCCAGGCTGAAGTGCAGTGGCATGATCTCAGCTCACTGCAATCTCCACCTCCCAGATTCAAGCGATTCTTGTGCCTCAGCCTCCTGAGTAGCTGGGATTTCAGGCATGTGCCACCACACCCAGCTACAGAGGTTTCTTTTTGAGTAAACTATATGTGGGATATTAGAAACTGTGACTGCCTCAGAGCCACCACCTGCCTGTATTGATCTCCATAGCCCAGTGGCTTGCAGCTCCTGGTGTGCCAATGGTCTAGGTGGATGCCTGCACCACCTGAGGCTGCCCCAGGGTACCAGCATCAAGCTGCAAACTGGTTCCAAAATGAGTTTCCCTTTCCTCCAACCCACCACCATGAGTTCCTGGACACCCCTGGCCTAAAAGTCCCAGAAAATAGTGAGGACAGTGCCTTGTTTGGGTAGCCCTCCCGCACCCACTCCCAAGATCCAGTGTTTCTCTGTCCAGGCTATCTGCCGCCTGTATCCAGAACTGACCAGTTATAGACCTCTACTACCTCTACTTGTCTTGGCTCCATTCTCTTTGGCAGAGACAGATGTGGAGCTACCAGAGCCCTGGGTGAAAGGCATACTTTTGCATTTGTGCAGGCCCTTCCCACCCATTTATAGGTGTAACTTTTACAAAGCCTAGATCCCTGTGTGTTGGCACTGGGACAGTGTTGTATTTAAAAAGCACAGGACAATATCCAAAATATAATTTAAAAGGAAATGCATTCTTTATTCATCCTCATGTAAGTCATAACAGAGAATAAACATAGATAGGAACTCTTTAACATTTACTAAATTCCCAATTTCTTTCTTTCCTTTCTTTCTTTCTTTCTTTCTTTCTCTCTTTCTTTCTTTCTTTTTTTTTTTGACAGGATCTCACTCTGTCACCCAGGCTAGAGTGCAGTAGTATGATTATAGTTCACTGCAGCCTCGACCTCCTGGCTCAAGCAATCCTCCTGCCTCAGCCTCCCATGTACCTGGGACCACAAGTGTGCATGACCATACTCAGCTAATTATTTTGTTGTAGAGACAGAGATCTCACTTTGTTGCCCGGCTGGTCTTGAACTCCTGGGCTCAAGCAATCCTCCTGCCTCATCGTCCCAAAGTGCTGGCATTACATGCATGAGCCACCGTGCCCAGCCTAAATTCCCAGTTTCTTCTCTGTTCATAGTTCCTCCAATGAGACTTCTCATATCCCTGAAGAAAATTCCTCTACCCCTTGCTTCCATGACTGCCTTTTCCCTCCAGCCCTATTCTCCTCCTCTCTTAGGATTTTATTAGATAGCTTGACTTAGCTTCTTTCCTAGCAATAAGGAATCTTTTCTCTTTGGAAGAGGACAGAAATCAGGGGCTCTGTAATCAAAGATTCTCTTTAGAGAGACAGGGGAGAGGGAGAAGTGAACACCCACACAGAAATTAGCATTGCCATCACTTAGACATTTTTCAGAATAGGCATAGCTTCATTATTTTCTTATTAGTCATTAACCCCTAGAAACATATTTTCAGTTGTTCTTTGTGATGTTTAAAGTGCCACATCAACAATCATCATCCCAGCTTGGAAACAGCCTGCTTGCTGGTGAAAAACAAAAACTCTATTCATGGGACCAGCTCAGAAACAGGGCTGTGATAAGTTTGAGCTAGTAGATCTTACCTGGCTGAAGCAGGGAAGGATGCAAATACATCATGTCTCTTCTTTGTGTGCAAGAGCCTGTTCATCCATTTATTCACTCAACCACTGAACCAAGATTTTCTGTGCAACCATTATTCCTCTGTTAGATGCAGAAGACACTGAGAAGAATAAGACTTAGCCCTCATCTTCAAGGAATTCACCTCGAGTTGGGGGAAAATCACGTGATCACATCAACCATTAACACAATTTGGTGCATTATAGCAGACATAGTAGCAGGGGACCATGGGGCCACTGGGATAGCATAACTAACCCTGATATGGGATAAGCATGGATCAGCCTAAGAAGGCTTCCAAGAGGAGGTGTCATTTGATCTGAGTCAAAAAAGAAAAGTAGAAGCTTTCCTGATGAAGAATGGAGTACAGGCACTTCAGAAAGAAGCATATAATAGGTGATGCCATAGTTGCTTGAAAGAGGATGCTATTTTGGGGGAAGAATAGAAGTTCAGAATAGCTGGAGGGTATGTGGCACACAGTGATGGGAGATGACACAAGCAAAAATGTGAAGGACCTTTGAAATTTTTGTATTGGGGGCCTGACATGGTGGCCCACACCTGTAACCGCAGCACTTTGGGAGGCCAAGGTGGGCGGATCACAAGGTCAAGAGATCGAGACCATCCTGGCCAACATGGTGAAACCCCGTCTCTACTAAAAATACAAAAAAATTAGCTGGGCGTGGTGGCGCATGCCTGTAGTCCCAGCTATTCGAGAGGCTGAGGCAGGAGAATCACTTGAACCCGGGAGGCAGAGGTTGCAGTGAGCCAAGATTGGGCCACTGTACTCCAGCCTGGTAACAGAGCGAGACTCCATCTCAAAAAAAAAAAAGTATTGGAAGAAAATGGAAAAAAATTAAAATTACCAATACCCCTCATCATTTCTTAAATCTTATATGAAGTAAGTCACAGTAGAAATCCCCTCTCTGCCCATGCAAAACCATTTGACCAAGGAAACCACTGCTAACAGTTTGATAGATATCCTTTCTTCTTCTTACATTTATGCAGGCATATTTAAATCACGTTTAGAAACAAAAAGTTAAGTATCCTATACCTACTGATCTGCAGCTTAATTTTTTTCAGTTAGTAACATATTTTCACAGGTCAGTTTATACAAAACTATTTTGTTACTTTTAACAGGCAACAAGGAACCAGTAAAGGACTTTAAGTTTGGGAACAAGTGGATCAAATATGTTTTTTATGGAGCCTGGATGGGAGAAAAGAGGACAGAGCCAGAGAGTCCACTTAGGGAAGGCCATGGTGAGAACTCTATTGAAAAGGCCATAGGGATGAGATTTGAGATTTCTGAGGTAGAATCATCAGGATTGTGACAAGTGATGGATTGGCTATGAGAATGGCTTGGTGAAAGTTCTTTTGTTGTATGTAACAGAAGCCACTCAAGGCAAGAAACATTTCGAAGCCAGGATTCAAAGGCAGGAACGAAATCGGGCCTGAGGATGGCCTGGAACCCAGAACTAGAAAGCTATCAGGAGTCAAGATCACTGTCTACTCTTTCTAGGGTGTAGATCTCTCATTTCAACTTCTCTCTGAAGGTCCACCTCATTGTCCTCTGTGTGACTACTTCCCCATGCACTGATGCTTCTCCCAGCTACAGAGCAAGTGCTAACTTAGATCAATCCAACCCAGAACAACAAAACCGGAATCTGGGGGGGATGCCTGGCCATCGTGTGTGTGTACATGTATGTGTGTGTGTGTGCATGGTGTGTATCGAGGACTAAGCTCTGATTATTTTTTACCATGCCTGGCCACTGCACGTGCGCATGTGTGTGCGTGTGTGCGTGTGTGTGTGTGGTGTGTTGAGGACTAAACTCTAATATTTTTTTTTTATCTTGCCCAAATTCCTATCTAAGGAGTCTGGGGAGTCATGCCCTACAAATCATAAATTCTCATCGATGAGTTTTATTTAACCCTATATATCGTGACTTACTTTCCAACCTGACTCTGGCTTACTTTCCAACCTGATTCTGGCATAACATTAAGAGACAAAGTAGAAAATAAAAATATTTTACCCCAAAACGTGTTTCTTTCCCATATTTTGAAATGGCTCTGCAAAGCTGTTCTTTGTGGGGGAAAATTTGCATCTGTAAAGAAACTTTATTAACATAGCTAGGTCTTTTTCTTCCTGACCTAAAGAGATTAACTAAGATCTGAATAGGAAACGTTTGTCATCCATCGTCTCTAAGGGCAGCCACTATAAGACTTTGAAAGAATTTTGGTCTCCACTATCTGTATCTTAACCTGAACATTCCCTTTCTATGAATCCCAGGTCTTTAGACACAGGTCTTTAGACAAACTCAACCAATTGTCAACCGGAAAATGTTTAAATTCACCTGTAGCCTGGAAGCCCCCCCTTCCCCCCCATCCCTCTCCCCACCTTTGAGTTGTCCCGCCTTTCTGGACCGAACCAATGTATTTAAATGTATTTGATTGATGTCTCATGGTTCTCTAAAATGTATAAAACCAAGCTGTGCCAGGACCACCTTGGGCACAGGTTCTCAGGAACTCCTGAGGGCTGTGTCACGGGCCATGGTCACTCATATTTGGCTCATAATAAATCTCTAAATATTTTAGAGTTTGACTCTTTTCATAGACAGTGTTTTCAGAATTCCTGGGCAATTTCAACATAGAGCGAAGGTGAAGAATCTCCAGTTTGGCATGGCTCAGGGTCTTGGAGGCGCCATTTCCGCGTTTGCAGGAGAGAGGATGTGATTGGCCCAGCCTGGGTCAGGTGTCCACGCTGGTTCAATCAACTGCGGCTGTAGACAGGGGCGCCGGGACAGGATGGGAATAAGCAGGAGTTTTTTTAGCTCAGCCTCTCCTGCTAAGGAGTGGAAAGGAAGGGAGGAATGGCCCGGACAACATCAAGGTTCTGTAGTTCCACATGGCACAGGCAAATCAGGTTTCATGTTTACCTCTTGCTCCTTCTTCCCAGGACAAAGCCCTGGCCTTAGTGGAAAATGAGTACTTTATATCACTGGCACGGGTCCCATTACTCCCTCCCTGCCCGAAAGGACAAAGGGAGTGGCCTCGTCCCTGGGCTGCAGTCCCCAGGCCTCCCTCCTCCACCAGGAGCCCGAGCTGCCTGAAGGTGCCTCTCTCAGAGCCATTTAACGAAGTCCCTCGGCAAAGAGCATGTCTGCTGGGAAGTGGAAGCAAACAGCTGTGAAATGATAGGCTGGAATCAACTTCTTTTTTGTCATCAGAATGAGTGACGGGGGCGTGAACTGTGGCTTCATATTTCCACCCAGATTTGGGGGAGGAAGGGAGGCAAGAAATTGCTGACCGGAGGAATTTGAATGCTAGAGAAGCTGGCCATTTGTTGTGTCTTCCCTCATATTTACTTCAACTGTTGTTAGGCAGTTTCTCCCACTCGCCTAAGACCCGTCTTCCTAAATGGAGAATTCCTCACACCCGGCCTCAACGGGAGGTGAAACCTGGGCTGCATTTGAAGGGACTTAGCCTAACCGCAAGAGATTCATGTTTCCTGTGCCTCCAACTCAAAGTCAGATCGCTATGGGGGCGTGGATCTTAACATAACTATCCAAACCCAAGAACAGCCCGAGGGTGGGTTGGAAGAGGCCTCTTTGTCTTCCTGTCTGCCAGGTCTTATCTTCTCTTTTCATATCATGGTCTTGATCACCGCTTCCACAGTGTTTTTATACTTGGCCCACTTGGCAATTTATGCATGTGTTTTTGAGTGAATGTTTTTCAGTTTTGTTTTTATTTCTCTGGAAAAGCTAAGAGGGTTATATTGCTGTGCCAAGACAGAGGACTTACTCTAGATTCAGAAGACCTAGATCTCAAGTCCCAGATCTTCCAATTGCTAGTTTTGTACCTTAGGCAAATGACTTCGGTCCCCCCACCCCCATTCTCCTGTGGCTGTCTTTATACTTCTGTTATTATAGCTATCCTATGTCTGTGTTTCCTAGGAAATTTTGAACATCTTAATATTAAATTTTTATTTATCTTGGTAACAAACTCAGTGCCTAGTACATTGCCTGATACATAGATATACAAAAAAAAAAAAAAAAACCCGAAATGTAAATTCTCACAGTCTATGAAATTGGGACAATTACACCAAATTGTAAATATTAAATAAGACAATTCATGTGATTTATAAACTATAAAAAATACTATGTTTAAAAGTTGTAATAATGTCACTATAAAATTTTGTAGCTTTTTTTTTTAATGGTTCTCTTATTCTTACTGCATATTTGAAAAGTTTAGGGTAAGGAGTTTGCGAGGAAAACCTAGGATTTCTTACTTGCAAGATTTTATTAATTACATGACTTACTCTGTTTCTGGCATAAGCCTCTGTTCTCACTTATGGTGTTTTTTCATTTAACTAGTTACATTGTCTAATGGTTAATATTTGTGGTGTAAAGGATGATAGCTCTAAATGAGGGTTTGTCAACCTTTGCACTATTGACATTTTGGGCCAGATAATTCTTTGTTGATGGGGAGGGGCCTGTCCTGTTTAGCAGCATCCCTTGCACCCCACCCACTAGATGCCAGTAGCCCTTCCCCCTAGTTGTAACAACCAACAGTATCTCCAGACATTATCAAATGTCCCCTGGAAGGGGGTGCAAAATCACCCCTTCTTCACTGTTGAGCACCATTGCTCTGAAGTTATGACTTATGCTTTTTTCTCTTGCATCTTCTGTTATTAACTTTCTCAATATTTTAAATGTATGTCTCTTAAGTGCTGCAAAATCAGACCACTCTGAAGTCCACTCAAAGCATTTTTCACTCACTTGGGTCTGAAGACATGCATGTCCTTCAATACATCTGATTACTCAGAGAAGATTTCCCTAGCTTGCCAGAGAAATTCCCTCTTTCTCCCTCATTCTTCCTCTATACACAAGGTTGGCACAGATCAATCCTAAAATTCCATTCACCATGACTTCCAAAAGCAAGTAGGCTTCTTGCTTTTAAAGCCTGTGATGTCCTACCTTCTCAGAGTTCCCTAGGTGAACACATAATCAAGGCTCCACTGTCAGCCTCCCTGCACTAGAGGGACCCTTGATTTACTGCATATGTACATTTGGGTGTGGTCACTTTATGTTATCATAAAGACAAGTCTCTCCTAAGTGAACAGACACCCATCTTTTCTTGCACAAGTGTACTTTTTTTCTTAGCCTCCCTCCCTTTCTCTGTGTTTGGTGTCTTTATGGACTTGTGCCAATTTACAGGAAGTGACTTAATTTTTCCACCCCATGGACGGCTGGAGCCAGTGTTACAGTCCTCCTGCTGCAGACAAGATGCCTACTTTCCTCCCAGCTTCCTGTTTACCTCACTTCAAGGAGCACCGAGGCCCAAGATTTTGTCTGAAATTCATTTTCTCCAAGATGCAAAAGCTGTTATTAATAACCTCCATTTGTTTGCCTATGACCTTGTTAAGCACGAATGTACCAGGTACAAATGGTACCCACTCCTCTGAGCACTTGGTACTCACTTAACAAATCCCTGTCTCCCTGATAGAAAGGATGCTGTCTCATCAGAAAATTGCCCTACATACTATGCACACAGCTCCCACTCCTTCTTAAGGAACTTCATTCCTGTGGACAAGAAAGAAGGGGGCTTGCTGTCCTCTGACTGCTTATGCACATATTGAATGCCCAGGGTCTGACACATAACAACACTTTTTTCTCCTCAGCTTTTACTTTAGGCTCAGGGTGTATGTGCAGGTTTGTTACATGGGAAAATTGCATGTCACTGGGGTTTGGAATACAAATGATTTCATCACCCAGGTAGTGAGCATGGTACTTGACAGCTAGTTTTTTAACCCTCACCATCTTCCTACCCTTCTCCCTCAATTAGTCCCCAGTGTCTATGGTTCCCATCTTTATGTCCATGTGTACTTAATGTTTAGCTCCCACTTATAAGTGAGAACATGCAGTTTTTGGTTTTCTGATCCTGCATAATGGCCTCCAGCTGCATCCATGTTCCTGCAAAGGACATGATTTTGGTTTTCTTATGGCTGCATAGTATTCCATGGTATGTATGTACCACATTTTCTTTATCCAATTCACTATTGGGCACCAAGGTTGATTCCATATCTTTGTTATTGTGATTAGTGCTATAATGAACATACGGGCACATGTGTATTTTTAGTAGAATGATTTCTGTTCCTTTGGATATATACCCAGTAATGGGATTGCTAGGTCGAATGGTAGTTCTAAGTTCTTTGAGAAATCCCCACACTGCTTTCCACAGTAGTTGAACCTGTTTACATTCCTTCCAGCAGTGTATAAGCATTCCCTTTTCTCCACAACCTCTCCAGCATCTGTGATTTTTTTTTTACTTTTTAATAGCCATTCTGACCAGTGTGAGATGGTATCTCATTGTGATTTTGGTTTGCATTTCTGTAATGATTAGTAATGTTCAGCAGTTTTTATATGCTTGTTGGCCACCTGTATGTCTTCTTTTGAGAAGTGTTCCATGTCCTTTGCCCAATTTTTAATGGGGTTGTTTGTTTGTTTGCTACATAACATTTCTACAGTTGCTTTTGGCAAGAGTGATGGCTGAAGACTGCTATCTTTACAAAGTAGCTACATTTTAAATTAACATTCTGAAGATGAGCTGACATCTAAAAACACAAGAGAATAGTTTAATAGGAACCCATCTGATAAGGAAATTTGGATGGGCTGTTTAATGGATCCATCATGCTTCAAAATAATTCCCTTCACATTGACAGCCACCATCACCACCACCCCTTTGAACTCCTACTTAGTGCTTGATGTACATTATCTCATTTAAATCTCACAACAATCCTCATGATGTTTTACTGGAAGTAAGTATTATTACTTCCACCTTATAGATGAGGAAACTAAAACTCAGAGATGTTGTGTGAACTTGACCAAGGTCGCACAGTTGTTAAGTAGCAAATTTAGGATTTAATCCAAAGCACAACAAAGTGAGATGCTGGACATTAGCAACCAGAACAGAGATTTCTCTGAAACTCTGAAGAGGAATAAAGAGCTTCCTGTCTAATCCCAGCAACTATCACACTAAGAAAAAAATCTTAAAAACATCTCTCGGGGTAATATGAAAAATACAAGATTAGGAATCATAAGATCTGGGTCTTAATCCCTACTTTACTACTTTCAAGCTGAATGATCAGGGACAATTTATTGATTACCGCTGAGCATCGGTTTTCTCATCTCACATGGAAATTACAGGGCTATTGTGAGTAATTATGTTTTAACTGTTAATTTTTACAAAAATGTAGTTCGACCACAGGCATTTCCAAAGAGTCTCATCACCCAGATCCTGGGAAGAACCTGGCTTCTCTACTCAAGTCAAGTTGGACAGCCATTGCTGAGGCTGTCCAAAGACAATGTTCTCTTTCTCATAACATCAGCGATGACACAGGGAAAGCGAGCATGTCAGGCCATGGGGCTGCTTCTCTAATAGGCTGGCCATGTTTGGAACATAGGTCTGGGCCTCTTCTGGCCAGTAACCACAAGGACAGGATGAACAGACACAAGGGCATGCCTCCAAGTGCCTGGCCAGCACCCGGGGGCTTTGGAACACTGTGGTTAACCTCAGGGCCTGGCAGGAGGGAAAAGTCCCAGCTCCCAAGTTAGTCGCTTCCACAAAAGTAAACCAAAATGAGTCATATGAAGATGGAGAAACCACCAGAGACAGCTTTCCATGTAAGGATCACAGTAAAGAATAAAAGCCAGCAATGGGAGAACTCTAAGCCCTTGGATGGCTGATGTTTCCTTCTTAGTCAGTATGTGAGATGTGTGGCCAGACACGAGCATGGGTATGTGTGTGTGTGCAGTGAGGGAAATTTGTGTGTATTCTTCTGCCTCCTCTGTGGCTGGTTTGCCAGCTGCTGCTCAACATCATTCAAGTGGTTTGGAAACTTATACAGTAGTATTATTAGAGGGTGACCCTGGTTCTTTTTGATATTACAAAATTGCCCTTTAAAAAGCTTTTCTTGCTTTGACTCTGAGAGGGGGCATGGAGTGGGGTCCATATATTCTACCTGTGCACATATGCATGTAAATGTGAGTGGATAAGCAAGGACAGCCAGAGCTCTTGAAAGTAAATGTCTCAGTAGATGGGTTGGAAGACAAAATTGAGGAAATAGTCCCAAATGTAATGAAGAAAGGATGGAAATTATGAGGGAAAAGTTGAAAGAAATGTAGGATCAATTCACAAAGTCCAACATCCATCTAGTGGGATTCCAGAAAAAAAAAAGTGAAGATGAGGGGAAACATTATCAAAGGAAAGACAAGAATTTCAGACTGGAAGCACCCACCGAAGATTGAGCAAAAAGAGTAAAAAGGGACCCATATACACTGTGATAAAATTTAGAAATATAAAAAGAATATTCTCAGTGATTTCAGAAAGTAGATACTGTAGAAAAATAAGAATTAGCCCAAGCTTTGCCTTCTTGTCAGTAATTTTGGATGCCAGAAGAGTAACCTAGTGAAGCAATCGATGCCTTTGTAGTACAAAGGGAATTTGATTTTCCATTTAGAATCATCAATCCCAGTCAAACCATTCAAATGTCAGAGCAAATAGTTTTTCAGAACCACACTACTTGATCCTTCAGTAAATAATATTTATACAGTTATATTATAAAAATTCATTATTGATTTTTGTTCTTCAGAATTAACCTATAGACAAAATAAAGACTCAACTGTTTATCCCCCTATTCTGAAAGATTACCTGTGTGCACACTCCAGTAAGATAAAAAAGGAATCTAAGAAAAAGAAAGTCATAGGATCCAAGAAACATTAGAAATAATTTAAGGATGTAATTAAAATTTTAGAAAAATACAATGGTAACTGTGGTACATACCTAGAAGATGATGAGACAAAATTAGGTCATTCAAAATGGTATGCTTAAGAATCTGGATGATCTTTATGATATGGTAAAGAGGATGTATGTGTCTATTGTCAATTACTTTAAAAACGAAAAGCAAATAGGAGCCCCAGAATAAAACAAAAATCAGAATTAGAAGCAACCTAAATTAGGACATAGTTTGGAAAAACTGATTAGGGTAGGAAAAGAGAATTCATTTTCTTTTGCATTGCCTAGGATTATTTATTTCTTACTTCATTCTTCAGTAAATAATTTTTATATATTCACAGGATTGACATTGGGGAAGAAACTGTATATTGGTTTTCAATATTTAGAATCAAATTTTAAACAAAGCAGGGAAGACTTAACTATGGTTTCAGAGTAGAATATAATTATTACAAACCCAGTAAATACAAAAGAGAATCCAGGAAAGGCAGAAATTAGAAGGTGAAGGAAGTAGGAAGGGTGGAGGGGAAAACGGGGTAATGAGTTCCTCATTTTTCTTGTGAGGAATCAAGTGGAATACAGTCTAAAATTATGAAGATGGAAAGACACAGAGGCAGTGGAGGATAACACACACCCTCATGTGGCAGGAGTCAATAAATACTGTTGAAAGTTGATAAATCAAAAAAGAGAGGTATAAGCATATTACTCAGTATTTTGTGGCAACCACCTAACGAACTGAAACCAGAACTGGTTAAAGTTGATTGCCGTTGGGAGTGGGATGGAGTGAGGACAGGAAGAAGGAGACTTTGCATAGTGTTCTGTCCTATTTGAGTGTAACTTCCATCACATGTGGGCATTACTTTTAAAATAAAACTGGAAAGAAGAATAAGATTACCAAGCGTGGACATTGGGGAAGAAACAGAAGCTTTTATACCCTGTTTGCAAGAGTGAAAACTGAATTGGTCCAAGCTTTTTTTAAAAAAAGTCATGAAATGCTGAGAAAACTTGAAGTTATGTGTGTGCCTTTAGGAGTTCTATTTTAAGTAAGACATGGAAGTTTTAATACACTTATGCTGCAAACTGGGAAGTGTTAGGGAACCCACATCCTCCCCATCAGCCTGGCTGGAGCCATCTGGGACAAGCATCTATTTGTTACAGAAATTTTATACAGCAGGAGCTTGAGAGTGACTCTGTCACTTACCTCATGGATGCACAAACTCCTGAGAAGGGGAGCCGGAGGGAATGGCAGTGGCCTTTCCTGAAGAAATGAGGGATGCTTTTCTCTCACAACTTCATGGCAGGCCACAATTTTGTCTTACACCATATTGTCACAGGAAGAAATGCTGCCTGCAGAGACTCAAGAACAAGACACAAACCAAACAGGAAAATACCAATGAGACCATGGATCCCTGGAGGGGATCCTCTTTTGCAACCCTCAAAGGCAAAGCACTTTGCAGGCAGTAGGCATTTATATTAGTGTGCTAGGGCTGCCATAACAGAATAGCATACACTGGGGGGCTTACACAACAAATATTTATTTTTGTACAGTCCTGGAGGCTCAAGTTTGAGATTAAGGTGCACCAGGATTGGTTTCTGGTGAGGCCTCTCTTCCTGGCTTGCAGACAGCCACCTTCTTGGTGTGTCATCACATGACTTTTTCTCTGTGTATACAAAGAGAGAGAGAGAGAGATCTCTAGTGTCTCTTTTTATAAGGACACCAGTACTCTCAGCTTAGGATCCAATCCTTATGACCTCATTTAACCTTGATTACCTTCTTGAAGGTGTTATCTCCAAATACAGTCATATTGGTAGTTAGGGCTTCAACATATGAATTTGGAGGTGACACGATTCAGTCCATAACAGTATGGAATAAGCACCTATGGTTATTGAATAATGAATGCTCTGACTGCTTTCCTGGATACATGAGGGCCCTAATTTTTATGCTACATAATGGAGGCTGTAAGGAGAAAGAAACTATCCTTCTTGTTCACACCCATCTTATCCCTCCTCAAGGTGGATGTCATTGCTAATATGATTGCACTGCTAATGTCATCAAGAGAGCAGTTTTTACAGTGTCCCTATGAGGTGGCAGGGACTTGCTCACCCATCACTCAGCAAACATCCACATGTCCATGACCAGCTACTGCGCCCCTCACACCTGCCCCCACATTGGGACCTGGCTCATTCTATCTCCGTCACTACCAGCTATGGTCTGAATTTTTGTGTCCCCTTCCTCCACAGATTAATATGTTGAATCCTAATTTCCAACTCGATAGTATTAGGAGATGGGACCTTTGAGAAGTGATTAGGTTATAAGGATGGAGCCCTCATGGATCGGATTAATGGAAAGAGAAGAAAAGAAAAGAGAAAAGAAAAGAAAAGAAAAGGAAAGAAAGAGGTTCAGAGAGCTGCCTTGCCCTTCTACTATGTGAGGACACAGCAAGAAGGCATCATCTATGATCCAGGAAGTGGGCCCTCACCAGACACCAAATCTGCTGGTGCTTTGATCTTGAACTTACCAGTCTTCAGAACTGTGAGCAACAAATTTCTGTTGTTTAAAAGCTACCCAGTTTAAGGTATGTTTGTTATAGTCGCCCAAACAGACCAAAATGCTCTCTCTTTCTAACCAAGGGGTAATGAGAGGCTGAGATCTGTATTCACTTTTAGGGGTAAATAATGGGGGCTCCACTTCAGTTTCTAGCCTTAATTGTATGCTCTCTGGAGGAGGAGAAAATGGGGATGGGCAGAGATGTAGAATAGATATTGTACACACCCCACAAAAAAATAGCAGCCTTTGTTTTCCATTTGCTGTCTTCTCTCTGTCCTACCATCTGTCCTCAGAGAGAAGAGGCCTCACAGGCAAGAAGAACACGAGAACACAGATGCTCCCAGGGTCCCTGGAAAAATGCCATCAAAATCTAGTGTACATCTGTAACAAAGACAGTTTATTGTTCCAAGAGTCTGCATGTTTCACCTAATAAAGAGTCATATAAACATAAGGAAGCTCTGGCCTCAAGCTACAAATGCATTTGCTCACTGAGTGCCTGACTGGAGGACAGACTGTGCTTCCTGAACAAACCAGAACCATATAAAAACAATCCTCCCTGAGTACATAGGACCCAAAGTGATTTCTCAGGACGCTCATTTCCTTTCACAAGTAGTCCCAGGTAGTATGTCATGTTCAGAGCAGTCCTGGTACTCTCCTAGAACACCACAGCTCAACATCCTTTCGGTTTCACTGTCCAGAGGCCTAGCATGCTCATTTCCTCTCTAAATCCCTTGACCCTCAAAAATGTCCCTAACACATTTACAGTTTACAAAGTATTTTCACATGTCATTTAATTCTTGCAAGTACTCTGTGAGATGACAGAGACTCCATCATTCATTTATTCAGCAAGCACTAATCAAGGGCTAGGTACCATGCCAGACCCTGGGGAGACAGAACAAGCTAAGATGTGCTGCCCACACTTGAGGAGCTCACAGAACACCAAGGGAAACAGACAATGCCCCGGCCTAGCTGCCACGGCAGGAGGGCACCACAACTTAAGAGAGCACAGAGGGAGTCCATTCTGGCTCAGGAGAACCAGGGAGGTTTCCTGAGGAATATGGTCTCATTCCTGATGGGAGTCAGAGCTGAGCAGGCAAAGAAGGGGACCAAAGGAATGCCAGGCAAGCAGGAGGGCATTCAAGTTATAAAAGAGAAAGTGTGGCCCAAGTGTGGTGCTTTGAGCAGCTGAGTATGGCTTGAAGTAGAGTGCGAAGTGTGGGAGGGGAGGTGGACAGGAGATAAATTCAGAGAGGAACTCGGGGCCAGATCACAGGTGAGTATATTTCAGGACATGGTAAGGAAATTTGGATTTTTATGCTAGGGAAATAAATAGGTAATTGCTAAGGGTTTTAAGTAAGGCAGGTACATGGATGAGCTGTGCAGTTTAGAAAGAGTAATCAGAATGGCTAGGTGCAGTGGCTCACGCCTGTAATCCCAGGACTTTGGGAGGCCAAGGCGGGCTGATCACTTGAGGTCAGGAGTTCAAGACCAGCCTGGCCAATATGGTGAAATCTCGTCTCTACTAGAAATACAAAAATTAGCCAGGCGTGGTGGCACACACCTGTAATCCCAGCTACTCAGGAGGCTGAGGCAGGATAATCACTTGAACCTGGAAGGAGGAGGTTGCAGTGAGCCAAGATTACATCACTGCACTCCAGCCTGGGGGATAGAGCGAGACTCCATCTCAAAAAAAAAAAAAAAAAAAAAGAGTAATCAGCCAGTGCAGATGCTGGACTGAGGGGATAAGCCAGGAAGATCCTGAGTGGTCCAGGAGAGAGAAGAGATTTTCATTCAGAGCAGTGGGAATGGGGATGGGGAGTAGGGATGGTTCAGGATATATTTAAGAGGACATACAGGACTTGTGACTGGATGACTGTGAATGGTGTAGGGGAAGCTGGGGCAAACATCCAGATTTCAGTTTGGGCCCATGAGTAGATGATGGTGCCATTCACCTAAGTAGGATGAGGAAGAGGAACAGGTTTGGGAAGAAAGTGAACAGATTGATTGGGCATGCTGAGTTCTAGGGACATATAAATCCCAAACAGAGATGTTTGGGGAAGTTTGGGTTCAGGGCTCGGCAACTCAAGGAAGAGGTCTGGCTTGGTGATATGGATTTAGGGGACTCTGGCATAGTAGCTGTAGATGGTGTCACAGAAGTATGCGAGGTCTCCCAAAGGGAGGATGCAGAAGCCTGATGTCATTAGACAGATGAAGGGACTGAGGCTGCCTGAAGATCTCATAGCTGGTCCATGGCAGAGCTGGGCTGGAGCCAGGTCTTCTGACTCCAAGCCCAGTGCCCTATCTGCCACACAAAAGTCTAGCCAAGGACTCCTGGATATGAGCCTGGGCTGTACCTGGAAGCCAACAGGTTTTACCTCTGTTGTTTCCTTGTTTTATCTAATAGGAAGTAGCCCTTGAGCAGTGGCCAAGAAGCCCTTCATCATGTTGCTCTTGGTAGGCTACAAGGGTGAGTGAAGGAATAGTCTAAATATCTACTGGGGAGATACCCTTGGGTGAGACAAGGCAGAAAATGCTCACACTTGCCACCATGTTCACCCCGTCATTCAATCCTTACATCTGCTCTTCCTGGGTCACTCACCTTCCTGCTTACTTCCCTAGACTCTGCTCACATCAGGTTCTATGCTTCACCTCCCCTCTCCATCAAAATCTTCTTGTTTTAGTCCCATCCCACCTCCGGTCTATAGTTCTCTGCTAGACTATGAGATAAAGCAAGTCCTGCTAAGATGGGTACTAATCAGTTAATGAGAAATCCATCCCATGGTACCCACTCCTTTTAACCAGAATTCTTGGAGACATGTAAGTAGCATTGCTAAAGGCAATAATTTGAAGCAACTTGGCCAATTATTGAGGAAAGGATAGGCATATAGGCAGGAGAGGAAGCAAGAGAGAAAGTTGGGGCCGGATCACCATCGGTATGTTTCATATTACATTAACGTGTTTGGATTTGAGTTCATTCAACATGGTGATGCAGTGGCCTGCTGGTTAAGGCCCTCCTTGTCATGACAGTTGACATTCTATTTCAACACCTGTAAACAATAGGTGTGCCCTTCTGTACACACACACCGTAAGCATCTCTTGTCTCCTCATCTGCAATACAACAGAACAGAGACAGGGTGATTTTTCAAATCAAGGCCACAGGTCCCAAATGTTTTTCTCAAATTCTGTTAGTGATCTCATTGGTAGAACCAGTGCCAGGCCAGGCTAGAAATCCAATCAGAAACAATGTTTACTAAGGGCTGAATTAAGAAGGAATCTCTTGGGTGAGGGAGGGTTTTTCTCCCTTGGCAAAATATGATTTGCTGTTTTCAAGTTAATGAAAAGAAGGGGGGAAACAAAAAATAACAACTGAAAGATCTTTTAAAGGAAGTACAAACTTGGACAGACCAAGGAACACTTATGAAACAGCCTGCCCTGCTGTCTGGTTCCAGCCTTGCAAGACTTAAGCCACAGTGACCCCAGGGTCACGGAAAGAAGCAGCCCGCTGGGGTTAGGGTTTGAGGAGGAGGAATGTTGTCCAGCACATGTGGTACAGGGCGGCAGGTTTATCTCAAGGGCTCAAGATTCTACAGTAAGCCCCAGGGTATGTTGACTGCCTGTCTGGGTAGACATCGGGCCACCCAGTGCTCTAATGTGACTCTGGATGATGGGTTGGCTGCAGATGGTGAGGCGAGCCCAGCTGGCCTTACAGCTATAGACAGGAAATGCCAGAGCCCTGGGGATTGGGCACCATGGAGTTCATGAAATCACATGCCTTCCAGCTGTAAGGTTGTCCAGTCTCACTCCCATCAGTTGATGTCTGAATTCCCTTAGTAACATTCTTACCAAGTGGTCATTAAGCCAGTACTTGAATAGCCCCCGTGACAGAAACTTTTATCCTTCAAGAAAGTCAGTTTTGTCTTTGGATAGTTCTGGCTGGAGGGGTAGGAGTTACTAAATCCCTCCATTACTTCAACTGCCTGGTGGGGGATGGTTCTCTGCACTCACACAGAAGACATTTCTGCCCATCCTAAGTGGCAGGAGTTGGTCTGAACACCTGGGTCTGCCAGAAGGCACATCATTCTAGTCACCCTACATCTCCAAGCATAGGTGACAGGGGCATTTTGAACTGCATGTCACAGGAAGAGGTCTGCTTTGTTTACCTCTGAATCTTCAGCAGCTGCCCCATGATTGACACTAGAAAAACTAGATAAATAGTTCCAAAAAATGAATTTATGAACAAGCCTAAGGTTTTGCCATTTATCTCATCAAGAAAGAGAATTTGGATTTACAAAAGTCAAATGTGATTTTAAAGGGCATTCAACACTCAACAAAGTCATTCTAACCACTCCTCCCTTAACCCAGTGCACGCCACCTAGGGTAAGTACCAAATTTTGTGCTGTGCTTTTGCAATGGGTCTCTACTTGAAGAGATATACTATTTCCTTTATCATATTGTAAATTCCTCCAGGAAGTTTCACCAGAAAGTTATTCTGACTTATTGTATAATTTCCAAAGTTATACAGTGTTGGGCAGACATTGAATAGTAAAAATGTTCCACACTTGGTCTATACTAGGTACCCACAAATATTTATTGAATGAATGAGTGAATGAATGGCAGAGGGAAAGCCTTTGTTGTTGTTTTGTAAAAGTACAGAAGTCAGATTATCCAAACTTTACTTCTTACAAACATAAACATGCATATATGCACACACACATTCCTTTCCTTCTCTTAACTTTGAATCATTCTTGGAGTGTTTTGACTATTCCCAAACTTATTTTTCAAAAATAAATATTTCCACCATTTCCCTTAAATTAACCTACTGTATTTTTGGCCATTAATCATAAACCCTGGGTTTTATTTGTAGATAATAGTAAAAATTAATAATTAAGAATGTACATACTATAAACTATAAAATAAGAACTAAAGTGACACAGTAAAGAATTATGGATAATAAATATTATTATCCATAAATATTATCCATAATTCTTTATTGTGTTACTTTAGTCCTTATTTTACATTTTATAGTATAAATAGTAGAGGAGATACATAGAATACTTTTTAAAAATACTGAATTAGTCCAAAAGAAGGTAGAAAAAGAAGAAAAATAGAACAAAAAACAGATGAGACATAGAAAACAAATACCAAGATGCTATATTTAAACTGAACCATCTCAATAATCATATCAAATGTAAATGGTCTAAACATCCCAATTAAAAGAAAGAGATGTCCAGATTTGATTAAAAATAAGCAAAAAGCAAGACCAAAATAAATACTACCAATAAGAAACCCACTTTGGTTCCTGCTCTCGCTCTCCCTCTCCCTCTCCCTCTCCCTCTCCCTCTCCCTCTCCCCGGTCTCCCTCTCCCCGGTCTCCCTCTCCCTCTCCCCGATCTCCCTCTCCCTCTCCCTCTCCCCGGTCTCCCTCTGATGCCGAGCCGAAGCTGGACGGTACTGCTGCCATCTCGGCTCACTGCAACCTCCCTGCCTGATTCTCCTGCCTCAGCCTGCCGAGTGCCTGCGACTGCAGGCGCGCGCCGCCACGCCTGACTGGTTTTCGTATTTTTTTGGTGGAGACGGGGTTTTGCTGTGTCGGCCGGGCTAGTCTCCAGCTCCTAACCGCGAGTGATCTGCCAGCCTCGGCCTCCCGAGGTGCCGGGATTGCAGACGGAGTCTCGTTCACTCGGTGCTCAATGGTGCCCAGGCTGGAGTGCAGTGGCGTGATCTCGGCCCGCTACAACCACCTCCCAGCCGCCTGCCTTGGCCTCCCAAAGTGCCGAGATTGCAGCCTCTGCCTGGCTGCCGCCCCGTCTGGGAAGTGAGGAGCGTCTCCGCCTGGCCGCCCGTCGTCCGGGATGTGAGGAGCCCCTCTGCCTGGCTGCCCAGTCTGGAAAGTGAGGAGCGTCTCTGCCCGGCCGCCATCCCATCTAGGAAACAAGGAGCGCCTCTTCCCGGCCGCCATCACATCTGGGAAGTGAGGAGCGTCTCTGCCCGGCCGCCCATCATCTGAGATGTGGGGAGCACCTCTGCCCTGCCACCCCGTCCGGGATGTGAGGAGCGTCTCTGCCCGGCCGCCCCGTCTGAGAAGTGAGGAGACCCTCTGCCTGGCAACCGCCCCGTCTGAGAAGTGAGGAGCCCCTCCGCCAGGCAGCCGCCCCGCCCGAGAAGTGAGGAGCCCCTCCGCCCAGCAGCCACCCCATCTGGGAAGTGAGGAGCATCTCCGCCCGGCAGCCACCTCGTCCGGGAGGGAGGTAGGGGGGTCAGCCCCCCGCCCGGCCAGCCGCCCCGTCCGGGAGGGAGGTGGGGGGGCCAGCCCCCCGCCCGGCCAGCCGCCCCGTCCGGAAGGGAGGTGGGGGGGGCTCAGCCCCCCGCCCGGCCAGCCGCCCCGTCCGGGAGGGAGGTGGGGGTTCGGCCCCCCACCTGGCCGGCCACCCGGTCCGAGAGGTGAGGGGCGCCTCTGCCCGGCCGCCCCTACTGGGAAGTGAGGAGCCCCTCTGCCCGGCCAGCCGCTCCGTCCGGGAGGGAGGTGGGGGGGCCAGCCCCCCGCCCGGCCAGCCGCCCCGTCCGGGAGGGAGGTGGGGGGGTTAGTCCCCCGCCTGGCCAGCCGCCCCGTCCGGGAGGTGAGGGGCACCTCTGCCCGGCCGCCCCTACTGGGAAGTGAGGAGCCCCCCCGCCCGGCCAGCCACCCCGTCCGGGAGGGAGGTGGGGGGGTCAGCCCCCCGCCTGGCTAGCCGCCCCGTCCGGGAGGTGAGGGGCGCCTCTGCCCGGCCGCCCCTACTGGGAAGTGAGGAGCCCCTCTGCCCGGCCAGCCGCCCCGTCCGGGAGGGAGGTGGGGGGGTCAGCCCCCCGCCCGGCCAGCCGCCCCGTCCGGGAGGGAGGTGGGGGGGTCAGCCCCCCGCCCGGCCAGCCGCCCCGTCCGGGAGGTGAGGGGCGCCTCTGCCCGGCCGCCCCTACTGGGAAGTGAGGAGCCCCTCAGCCCGGCCAGCCGCCCCGTCCGGGAGGGAGGTGGGGGGTCAGCCCCCCGCCTGGCCAGCCGCCCCGTCCGGGAGGGAGGTGGGGGGGTCAGCCCACCGCCCAGCCTGCCGCCCTGTCCGGGAGGGAGGTGGGGGTTCGGCCCCCCGCCTGGCCAGCCGCCCCGCCGCCCCATCCGGGAGGCGAGGGGCGCCTCTGCCCGGCCGCCCCTACTGGGAAGTGAGGAGCCCCTCTGCCCGGCCAGCCGCCCCATCCAGGAGGGAGGTGGGGGGGGTCAGCCCCCTGCCCGGCCAGCCACCCCGTCCGGGAGGTGAGGGGCACCTCTGCCCGGCCGCCCCTACTGGGAAGTGAGGAGCCCCTCTGCCCGGCCACCACCCCATCTTGGAGGTGTGCCCAACAGCTCATTGAGAGCGGGCCATGATGACAATGGCGGTTTTGTGGAATGGAAAGGGGGGAAAGGTGGGGAAAAGATTGAGAAATCGGATGGTTGCCGTGTCTGTGTGGAAAGAGGTAGACATGGGAGACTTTTCATTTTGTTCTGTACTAAGAAAAAATTCTTCTGCCTTGGGATCTTGTTGATCTGTGACCCTACCCCCAACCCTGTGCTCTCTGAAACATGTGCTGTATCCACTCAGGGTTGAATGGATTAAGGGCGGTGCAAGATGTGCTTTGTTAAACAGATGCTTGAAGGCAACATGCTCGTTAAGAGCCATCACCACTCCCTAATCTCAAGTACCCAGGGACACAAACACTGCGGAAGGCCGCAGGGTCCTCTGCCTAGGAAAACCAGAGAACTTTGTTCACTTGCTTATCTGCTGACCTTCCCTCCACTATTGTCCTGTAACCCTGCCAAATCCCCCTCTGCGAGAAACACCCAAGAATGATCAATAAAAAATAAAAAATTAAAAAAAAAAAAAGAAACCCACTTTAAGTAAAAAGATACAAATAAGTGAAAAGCAAAAGGATATAAACGGTAATCTTAAGAAAGCTGTAGTGGCTATATTAATATCAGAAAAAGCAGATTTCAGAGCAAAAAATATATAGCCAGGGATAAAGCTGTTTCCCATTTAGTAAAAATAAAGGTGCTAAATTATCAAGAGGACATAGGATAGGAATCATAAATGCTTATATTTGTAACAATTAACCTTCAAAATACATGAAACAAAATATGGAAAAATTGCAAGGATAAATTAACAGATACATGATTATAATAAAATATTTTAACACTTCCCTCTCAGTAGTTAATAGACACAGAAAGAAAATCAGTACAGATAACAACTCGAATGACACTATCAACCAACTTGATCTAATTGACATTCAGAGAACATTCCACCAAAAAAACAAACAAACAAAAAGGTCAACATAATACAAATTCTTTTCAAGTGCATATAGAACATTTTCAAAGACAGACCATATTCTGGGCTATTAAGCAAGTCTGAATACATTTAAAAGGATTTGGGTCATACAAAGTATATTCTCTGACCAAAATGGAATTAAAATAGAAATCAGTAACAGAAATATACCTGGAAAAAACTGCAAATATTTGGAAACTAAATTTCACACTTATAATCTATAGGTCAAAAAAGAAATCTCAAGGGAAAATACAGTATATTTTAGAATACATAAAAATGAAAATACAACATATCCAAATTTGTGGGATGCAGACCAAGCAGTACATAGAGGTAAATTTATAGCACTAAATGCTCATATTAGAAAAGAACAGTCAGGCATGATGGCTCATGCCTATAACCCCAGCACTTCGGGAGGCTGAGGAGGCAAGATAACTTAAGGCCAGGAGTTTGAGCCTAGCCTGATCAACATAGCAAGACCCTCTCTCTATAAAAACTGCAAAACAAACAAACAAACAAACAAAATTAGTCAGGTACAGTGGCATGCACCTATAGTCCCAGCTACTTGAGAGGTGAAGCAGGAGGGCCCAGGAGTTCAAGACTGCAGTGAGCTATGATCATGCCACTGCCCTTCAGCCTGGGTAGCACAGTGAGACCCTGTCTCAAAAAAAAAAAAGAAAGGAAAGAAAGAAGGAAGGGAAGGGAAGGAAAGGAAAAGAAAAGAAAAGAAAGAAGGAAGGAAGGGAAGGAAAGGAAAAGAAAAGAAAGAAAGAAAGAAAGAAAGAAAGAAAGAAAGAAAGAAAGGAAGGAAGGAAGGAAGGAAGGAAGGAAGGAAGGAAGGGAAAGAAAGAAAGAAAGAAAGAAAGAAAGAAAGAAAGAAAGAAAGAAAGAAAGAAAGGAAAAGAAAGAAAGAAGGAAAGGAAAAGAAAAGAAAGAAAAAAAGAAAGAAAGAAGGAAGGAAAGGAAAAGAAAAAAAAAAGAAAGAAAGAAGGAAGGAAAGGAAAAGAAAAGAAGGCCCGGGCATGGTGGCTCACACCTGTAATCCCAGCACTTTGGGAGGCCCAGGTGAGTGGATCACCTGAAATCAGGAGCATGATTCAGGAGCATAATTCAGGAGCATAAATCAGGAGCATAATTCCAAATGCTGAAATGCCAAAAACTCAAAATCCTGAAAATGTAATTCTGGAAAAAATAATTTTTAAAAATTCTTTTAAAATATTTATGTTTTAAAAGGGTCTTTGTTTGAGAAATATACCAGAACACTTCATAGGCCACTTTACACAATGAAATAGGCGATAATAACATATATATTTTTCAAGCATAAACACTAGATATACTAACAACAGTTGCACAGATATAACAGTTATAAGCAGATGAACTGTATTCATAAAGAAATAGGTCAAAAGCAAAATGTATAAATGTAGATCACTATGGTTGGTAATTGTGTGCACCCATGTTTATAATTTCAGTTATCTGAAATACTGTGACAGATGACCTAAGTCGTTTGATGAGATGAATCAAAAACTGCAATGGGTCACCACTGCATATGCAGTTGTGCAAAGAGCCTAGATCTCAAAAAATTTTACCTTTCACAAATGCAGTTGTATGAAGAGGAAATATCTTCACTTATTGAGAAAGCTTTGGTGTTTTTACATACAAGCACAATGGTTACACACTTTCAGTGTTGTGATAATGCACTTTTGGGAAGTCAAATTTGCAAAAAAATGCATAAAACAAATCAAAACTCTCCAAAAGTCTTTACATGGTTTATACCTCTAGTATTAGAAATGATGCAAACAGAAATACTTAGCATAGCAAATTGTAAAAAATAATGCTGATACTTTAAAATAGTGGGGGAAAAGTAAGAAAAAAACTAAAAAACTAAAAAGAAAATTCAGCATATTAAAAATATATTACAAGGGTAGATTGTGGGCAATTGCACACACGTAGTCCATAAGAACAGGCCAACTTTCATGATCATTAACTATTTTTTGAAGTCTTGCATTGTGATGAATAGCTGCTTTTCATCTTTTAGGGCATGGCTCTCCTCAAAGAATAAGTTCACATTCATTTTCTTTTTTTTTATTATTATACTTTTAAGTTCTAGGGCACATGTGCACAACGTGCAGGTTTGTTACATAGGTATACATGCGCCATGTTGGTTTGCTGCACCCATTAACTCCTCATTTACATTAGGTATATCTCCTAATGCTATCCTTCTCCCCTCTCCCCACCCCATGACAGGCTCCCATGTGTGATGTTCCCCGCCCTCTGTCCAAGTGTTCTCATTGTTCAATTCCCATCTATGAGTGAGAACATGCAGTGTTTGATTTTCTGTCCTCACGATAGTTTGCTCAGAATGATGGTTTCCAGCTTAATCCATGTCCCTACAGAGGACATGAACTCATCCTTTTTTATGGCTGCATAATATTCCACGGTGTATATGTGCCACATTTTCTTAATCCAGTCTATCATTGATTGACATTTGGGTTGGTTCCAAGTCTTTGCTATTGAAAATAGTGCCGCAATAAACATACATGTGCATGTGTCTTTACAGCAGCATGATTTAAAATCCTTTGGGTATATACCCAGTAATGGGATGGCTGGGTCAAATGGTATTTCTAGTTCTAGATCCTTGAGGAATCGCCACACTGTCTTCCACAATGGTTGAACTAGTTTACACTCCCACCAACAGTGTAAAAGCATTCCAATTTCTCCACATCTTCTCTAGCATCTGTTGTTTCCTGACTTTTTAATGACCGCCATTCTAACTGGTGTGAAATGGTATCTCATTGTGGTTTTGATTTGCATTTCTCTGATGACCAGTGATGATGAGCATTTTTTCATGTGTCTTTTGGCTGCATAAATGTCTTCTCTTGAGGAGTGTCTGTTCATATCCTTCATCCACTTTTTGATGGGGTTGTTTGTTTTTTTCTTGTAAATTTGTTTGAGTTCTTTGTAGATTCTGGATATTAGCCCTTTGTCAGATGAGTAGATTGCAAAAATTTTCTCCCATTCTGAAGGTTGCCTGTTCACTCTGATGGTAGTTTCTTTTGCTGTGCAGAAGCTCTTTAGTTTCATTAGATCCCATTTGTCAATTTTGGCTTTTGTTGCCATTGCTTTTTGTGTTTTAGATACGAAGTCCTTGCCCATGCCTATGTCCTGAATGGTATTGCCTAGGTTTTCTTCTAGGGTTTTTATGGTTTTAGTCTAACATTTAAGTCTTTAATCCATCTTGAATTAATTTTTGTATAAGGTGTAAGGAAGGGATCCAGTTTCAGCTCTCTACATATGGCTAGCCAGTTTTCCCAGCACCATTTATTAAATAGGGAATCATTTCCCCATTTCTTGTTTTTTTCAGGTTTGTCAAAGTTCAGATGGTTGTAGATATGCGGCATTATTTCTGAGGGCTCTGTTCTGTTCCATTGGTCTATATCTCTGTTTTGGTACCAGTACCATGCTGTTTTGGTGACTGTAGCCTTGTAGTATAGTTTGAAGTCAGGTAGCGTGATGCCTCCAGCTTTGTTCTTTTGGCTTAGGATTGACTTGGCAATGCGGGCTCTTTTTTGGTTCCATATGAACTTTAAAGTAGTTTTTTGCAATTCTATGAAGAAAGTCATTGGTAGCTTGATGGGGATGGCATTGAATCTATAAATTACCTTGGGCAGTATGAGTCTTGCTCTGTCGCCCAGGCTGGAGTGCAGTGGCATGATCTCAGCTCACTGCAACTTCCGCCTCCTGGGTTCAAGCAACTCTCCTGCCTCAGCCTCCAAGTAGCTGGGACTACAGGCACACGTTACCATGCTCGGCTAATTTTTTGTATTTTTAATACAGACGGGGTTTCACGGTGTTAGCCAGGATAGTCTCGATCTCCTGACCTTGTGATCCACCCGCCTTAGCCTCCCACACTGCTGAGATTACATGCATGAGCCACAGCACCTGGCCAGGATGGTGACTTTTCTAAATTATTTTGTGAGAGAAGTTCTTTATGCTCTACATTTCAAATATTCTGCCATATACTTAGAACAGATGAGAGCTTTGGTCCAATCAAGCATGCTGATTGACAGACAGGACACAGTGAACCCGCACACGGTGCTCTGTTTCCATTTGCCCTCTGTTTCATTATTCTACTTCTCTTCCAAAGCCTGGCTCTATGTTCCTTCCTTTGTGATTCTCCCCTCTCAGAATGAATCACTCTGTGCTTCCTTGGTCACGTAGTGTACATTTCTTTTAAGAATTAATTGAATTTTTTAAGGTCAGACATGTAGTCCTTAAATATGGGCCTGTCCTAGTCACTAGAAAGCAAGCTCTTTGTGGACAAAGTCTGTCAGTTTTTTAAGAGCTTGCAGTAAGTGCCTTTATGAAGTGGTTGCCCAGCCCATAATACCCTCCTCTGAGAACTGCCTGCTCTGTCCACAGCAGCATGCTCCTTTCAGCACCTATGCTTGAGCTATAAGATCTTGTTCTCTGAGCTGGGCCAGAGTCTCTTCCCCAGGAATTTGGAATTGGGGTAGAGCCATGATCTGGCTGTCTCTTGGCCCCTTGCCCTGCACACAGGCCATTCAGGCACTGTCGGGTGGCTGATCTGGTGAAGGTCAGCATTCAGGGAGAGAAGGCAGCCGACTCAGGGAGAAGCAGAGCAGGAAACAAACAACACTCTCAGGACTCCGGACACACCTCAGTCACCCTCTGCCTTGGGTGGCCTGAGAGTCCCCTAATCCCTTCCAAACATCCTTTCTTTTCTGCCAAAGCTCTTTTGAAGTGGCATTCTGTTATAAGCCACCTGAAGAGATTTAATTTTAATACTTACACGACCACAAACCAACTTATACCTACTATTTTCAGTATTCTTATTTTATATTTATGCTTATTTTAATTATTCAGAATTCCTTTGTGAATTTAGTACAGCCATTTCCAATGGCAAATCCACATCAACTGCTTCTGTTTTTCCTTAAAGTAACAGCAATGCTGTCTTTTCTTGTCAGAGCGGAAACCACTGACGGAGGATGAGCTGAGCTGGATTTCCAGTAAGAGGGAGGAAAGGAGGCATCTCTTCCTATCTTGAGACATTGAGGCAAATATTTACACTTGGAAACAAAACCCATCCTGAAGATAAAATGTCTCAAAATTTCCCCATTTGGAAATATTTTCTTATATTTTATCTAAATTCTACAGACCTTAACTCCAGTTAAAATCAGAAAAAATCAGAAATCTAGAGAAAATCAGAAAACAGTTGTTATTGGTCTCTCACATACATACAAGCTATCATTAAGGTGCTGTTTAACCCTTTGTTTCCTAGGCTAAATAACCCCATTCTTGGCCTTCACCCTTCATCGTCTTTTTGGCTTGACCCAGACTGGAATCCAGTTTGCTCTTCCATTCCCTGCTGCTTGCATCCTGCTTGATTTCCACATTAAAACAGGATGTTGATAAACCTTCTCTTTCCTCCTCCCAAATGTCTTTAGTCACTTCTCTGCCCTCCCCTCCATTCTCTCTGTCACTTCCAAAGTTCAAGCGCTCATGAACTCTTGCCTGTGTTTTATAACTAACACCTCTGCTCTCTCCTGTCTTCCTGCATCCTACATAGAACTGCGGACAAAGATGCCCTCCTTCACCAATGCGTTTTTCTAATGCCTAGTCATGATTATAACATTCCCTTGCTCAAAACCCTTCCCTCTTGCATATAAAATAAAGTCTCAGCTCTGTACTCTTGCGTTCACCCCACATTCTGCATCAGCTGGTCCAATTAATCTCCCACTACACTACCTTTGTGCTTCCTATGGTCCAATCAAGCATGCTGATTGACAGACAGGACACAGTGAATCTGCACACGGTGCTCTGTTTCCATTTGCCCTCTGCTGACTTTCATTATTCTACTTCTCTTCCAAAGCGTGGCTCTATGTTCCTTGCTTTGTGATTCTCCCCTCTCAGAATGAATCACTCTGTGCTTCCTTGGTCACACAGTGTATACTTCTTTTAAGAGTTAATTGAAATTTTGGCTGGGCGTGGTGGCTCATGCCTGTAATCCCAGCACTTTGGAAGTCTGAGGCAGGTGGATCACAAGGTCAGGAGTTTGAGACCAGCCTGACCAACATGGTGAAACCCTGTCTCTACTAAAAACACAAAAATTAGCCAGGCGTGGTAGCATGCACCTGTAATCCCAGCTACTCAGGAGGCTGAAGCAGGAGAATCGCTTGTACCTGGGAGGTGGAGGTTGCAGTGAGCCGAGATTGCGCCATTGCACTCCAGCCTGGGTGACAGAGTGATACTCTGTCTCAAAAAAAAAAAAAAAAAAAAAAAGAGTTAACCAAATTTTTTAAGGTCAGACATGCAGTCCTTAGATATGGGCCTGTCCTCTTCATTAGAAAGCAAGCTCTCTGTGGACAAAGCTGGGCCCTATACCGCCCAGTAAGCTCCAGGTCCCTAACGTAATGTATGGCAGGCAGTGTGTGATCTGTGAATACTGGTTGAATCAAGTTTGAAAAAACATACGTATCTGCAGGCAAGCTGTGGGGCTACACGGTTTCCTCCGGTCATGTGACTACTATTTCAGAAGATCCATGAGGTCAAATGACTCAGCAAAATTTTGCAGGCCAAATAACAGGAAATCAGAACTTCAAAAGCACACTCAATTACCACTGATCTAAAACACATGTGCCTGGAGATCCAGTGCTGGAGCTGGGGAGATTTTCTACAGCACACACCAACCGACTGCCCGCAGCCTGATACTGGGCCTCCAGGAGGGACTGATAAACCACAGGCTCCCGCGGTGTCTGGTCCCCCAGCAAGGGCACTTGCAAAGCCTGCAGATCCCTAAGCATGCATACAGAGCTTTGCCTCCCTTTTCCAAGAATTCTGTCCACCTAGACTTTCCAGATCATCGAGACCTGCCCCTACAGACACCCAAATTTTTAAAAGTAAAATCTATTTCGATAAAACATATTCCAAAAGGAATACAATCCCACAATTCCCCACCTCCTTAAGACCTCTTCTTGATAGATCCAGGCTGACATCAGATATATTAATTGCTGTCTTTCGTACAGGATTGCCCATCCTACTACTGGAGAGGTAAAAATCATTGTGCCCTCAAATAAAAATTACCACAATAATAATAGCCAACATTTATGAGCACTTTCTATGTACCCAGCATACTAAGAGTTACTCTACATGTATTGTTTCATTTTTGCTTCGCAATATCCCTAAAAGGTAGGTGTTATTTTTCCCATCAGTTTCCAGATGAGAAAACCAAAAAGCAGTAAGGTTAAGTTACTTGCCCAAGGTTGCAAATTAAATAATGGAGACAGGCCCTAACCCAGGCCGTTGGGCCCCCAAGCCCACACAGGTAAGCCCTCCACTCTGCTGCCTCCCTAGGTACAATGAGCCTGAGGTACAATGACCAGCTGGTCCCAGGACTTTGCAGGCTTTAGCACCATGAAACACCAGGAAAAGCTGAGAGTTGATCATCCTCGCTTGAAAGCTGGAAAGCACTCCACTAGAACCCTTGGCTTTTATAGGCCCTGTGCTCCTCTCCAATGGTCCATCCCTATCTGTTGAGGATGGGGAAGGAGGCCCTTTCCCAAGCAAGTCAAACTGGTTAAGTCCAGATCTCTCTCTGCAAGGTCAAACAGAGACACAGGGGCTCTCTAAGACAATTAATAATGCAGCTCTTCGGCCGGGCACGGTGGCTCACACCTGTAATCCCAGCACTTTGGGAGGCCAAGAAGGGCGGATCACAAGGTCAGGAGATCGAGACCATCCTGGCTAACACAGTGAAACCCTGTCTCTACTAAAAATACAAAAAAATTAGCCAGGTACGGTGGCAGGCGCCTGTAGTCCCAGCTACACAGGAGGCTGAGGCAGGAGAATGGCGTGAACCCGGGAGGTGGAGCTTGCAGTGAGCCGAGATCACGCCACTGCACTCCAGCCTGGGCGACAGAGCGAGACTCTGTCTCAAAAAAATAAAAAATAAAATAATAATAATAATAATAATAATGCAGCTCTTCTTTAAAGCATATTTGTTCAATACTAGTGGGAGTGAGAAACTTCTATGAGTAAAAATCATGTTTTTTCTTTATATTCAAAACGAGAGAATAGTTGTATACACTTATTACGGGCAATTTTCTAAACCATTCTATGTATATTAAGGCATGTTAAAGAGCTAATTATTTAGATAACAAAAGGGAAAGGAAACCCCTCCTTCCCAAGAAGCAGCATGGCACCATGCATTATTTGGTGTCACCTGTCAGCAAACTACAATGTGACTCTAGTCTCTGGTGTGGATGCAGGTCTCGGGGCTGAGGCTCTGCCTGCAGTTGTGCCCCATTATTTGTTTGGAAATGTCACAAATAGGAATGCTTCCATGAGAACCCTGACACCAGGAATTTAAAGGAACTGCTTACTTGCACAGAAACAGCTCTAGGCAGAAACCTGAGTTAACTGACACTGCGTTTCCAGTTTATTCCAGTGTGGTTTTAGTGCTCCTTCAAAACTAGTATCCCAAGCAGTGTCCATAAGCCCCAGAGACTCCCTCTTTAATTTGCCTGGGTCTGCTGGCCTGAGAAAAGTAACCAGGCTTTGTCACCAGTCTTTTCCTCAAAGACCTTTTCTGAAATCATCTGTGGTTGGGGAGGCTGAGGTTAATGGCAGTCTGGTCCCCAGAAAAGTGGGTCTGCTGTCTTTGGAGAGTGTTGCTTCCATATGACATTAAGTGCTCCTTTGAGAGTTCAAGGTTAACTTCCAGACAAAACAAACAAGGCTTTCTGCCTTGTTTGCATCTGCACAAGCTGGGACATTGTCTTGGCAGGAAGACTCAACAGTTTAGGGAAGGACAACAGGCAGAGGAAAGCTGATCAGCCTAATGGTAAGATTGGCCCTGCTCTGTCTCCCAGTGGCTCTCTGTTTATCTTGGACTCGCTTAGCAATGTCCAACAGGCTGGACGGAGCCATTCCCTGGGGGGTTCCTTGAGCCTACGCATCTCACAAGCCTCCCCCAGAGGGATTCCGCAGTTCCAAGAAGGGCAATGGCGTTTGAGGGGGCAGCTGGGTTACTCTTCAATGAACTAAATGACTCCTTTAGAAACTACAGACCAAATAGTATGAGGATGCCTGAAAAGAGGAGTAATAAACAAAAACAAAAATATGTTCCACGGAAAATTATAAAGGCATTTTTAAAGGACCCTGGGGCTCACATTTCTGTTCATTTTATTTTATTTTTAAAATTTTTTTCTTAAATTTAACTATTTAGGAAATTGATTTTTAAAACCACAAGGTCAAGATATTTTCCTCCTTCCAAACCAAAACCGAACCTAGTCTGTTTTCTTTCAAAGGAAGTTCACAGCATCTCCGTGGAGAGAAGTGGTCACCTTGCACAGGCATCTCAGTGCTACTTTGTCTCAATCTCCATAAACAAAGCAAAAGAGAAAAACCTGCTCACAGAATCTAATTTATAAGAATATAAAAAGAAGATGCCGACCAAAGAGGATAGCCTCAGAAATATTAAGCTGTTTTCAACGTAATAAAATCTCATTTCAAACTAATAAGATCAAAACCAATCACAACTTCAGAGTTCACTTGTGTAAAGGATTTAGCTCCAAAGCATTGATGACATCTTTAAAGTTAAAATATACCCAGCTGCATGGAGTGGCTCACGCCTGTAATCCCAGCACTTTGGGAGGTTGGAGCTGGCAGATCACTTGAGCTCAGGAGTTTAAGACCAGCCTGGGCAACACGGCAAAACCCCATCTCTACCAAAAATACAAAATTTAGCCAGGCATGCACACCTGTAGTCCCAGCTACTCAGGAGGCTGAGGCACGAGGATCACTTGAACCCAGGAGGCAGAGGTTGCAGTGAGTCAAGATCATGCCACTGCACTCCTGCCTAGGCTACACAGTGAGATTCTGTCTCAAAAAAATAAAACAAAATAAAAATAAAGTTAAAATATATAGAAGTGATGGCCTCTTGCACATGGACATACAGAGAAAAAGCTCTAAAAGCCTTGTTCTTTGGCCCTTTGCATTCAGTTTAAAGCAAATTAGATACAGTAGAGACTCATTCACATATTGTTTACATATTGCAAACTTTCCTACTCTCTAAAATGTATTTGCAATCCCAAAATCAATACTTGTGGCCCTTTCAAGGTCATTAGCAGACACACACCAAGCAGCAAAAAATTTCAGTTACCCAACGCACTCCTTCCTAGTTGATCTTAAACAAGACAATTCTCTGCCTTCTTGTTTCAGCTGTCATAATGTAAACTGGGATCCTTTTCACAGTCTATTTAGTGCAAGCTTTTTCATATTTCTGTGCTTTTTCTTGGTGATTTTGCTGCTTAAAAGTGTCTCCAAAAAAAAAAAAAAAGCCTAATTCATAGCAACAGAGAACAAAATGGTAATTGCCAGGGGTGGGGGACAGGGAGCAGGGCAAATGAGAAGACATTGGTCAAAGAGCACAGATTTTCAGTTATAAGAGAAGAAGTAAGTTCTGTGGATTCAATGTACAGCATAGGTAATGACAGATGTATTAATTTTGTTTTGGTAAGCATACACAAGCTTCAGTAGCCAATTTGTTTAAGTGGAAGAAAGGATATCAGTGATTGAAGATCAAATTAATGAAATAGAGAGAGAAGACAAGATTAGAGAAAAAAGGGTGAAAAGAAACAAACAAAGCCTCCAAGAAATATGGGACTATGTGAAAAGACCAACTCTACGTTTGATTGGTGTATCTGAAAGTGACAGGGAGAATGGAACCAAGTTAGAAAACACTCTTCAGGATATTATCCAGGAGAACTTCCCCAACCTAGCAAGGCAGGCCAATATTCAAATTCAGGAAATACAGAGAACACCAGAAAGATACTCAAGAAGAGCAACCCCAAGACACATAATTGTCAGATTCACCAAGGTTGAAATGAAGGAAAAAATGTTAAGGGCAGCCAGAGAGAAAGATCGGGTTACCCACAAAGAGAAGCCCATCAGACTAACAGCGGATCTCTTGGCAGAAACTCTACAAGTCAGAAGAGATTGGGGGCCAATATTCAACATTTTTAAAGAAAAGAATTTTCAACCCAGAATTTCATATCCAGCCAAACTAATCTTCATAAGTGAAGGAGAAATAAAATCCTTTACAGACAAGCAAATGCTGAGAGATTTTGTCACCATCAGGCCTGCCTTACAAGAGCTCCTGAAGGAAGCACTAAACATGGAAAGGAACAACTGGTACCAGCCACTGCAAAAACATGCCAAATTGTAAAGACCATTGATGCTAGGAAGAAACTGCATCAACTAATGGGCAAAATAACCAGCTAACATCACAATGACAGCATCAAATTCACACATAACAATATTAACTTTAAATGTAAATGGACTAAATGCTCCAATTAAAAGACACAGACTGGCAAATTGGATAAAGAGTCAAGACCCATCAGTGTGCTGTATTCAGGAAACCCATCTCACGTGCAGAGACACACACAGGCTCAAAATAAAGGGATGGAGGAAGATCTACCAAGCAAATGGAAAACAAAAAAAGGCCGGGGTTGCAATCCTAGTCTCTGTTAAAACAGATTTTAAACCAACAAAGATCAGAAGAGACAAGGAAGGCCATTACATAATGGGAAAGGGATCAATTCAACAAGAAGAGCTAGCTATCCTAAATATATATGCACCCAATACAGGAGCACACAGATTCATAAAGCAAGTCCTTAGAGACCAACAAAGAGACTTAGACTCCCACACAATAATACTGGGAGACTTTAACAGCCCACTGTCAATATTATACAGATCAACAAGACAGAAGGTTAACAAGGATATCCAAGACTTGAACTCAGCTCTGCACCAAGCAGACCTAATAGACATCTACAGAACTCTTCACCTCAAGTCAACAAAATATACATTCTTCTCAGCACCACATCACACTTATTCCAAAACTGACCACATAGTTGGAAGTAAAGCACTCCTCAGCAAATGTAAAAGAATAGAAATCACAACAAACTGTCTCTCAAACCACAATGCAATCAAATTAGAACTAAGAATTAAGAAACTCACTCAAAACCGCACAACTGCATGGAAACTGAACAACCTGTTCCTGAATGACTACTGGGTAAATAACGAAATGAAGGCAGAAATAAAGATGTTCTGTGAAACCAATGAGAACAAAGACACAATGTACCAGAGTCTCTGGGACACATTTAAAGCAGGGTGTAGAGGGAAATTTATAGCACTGAATGCCCACAAGAGAAAGCAGGAAAGATATAAAATTGATGCCCTAACATCACAATTAAAAGAACTAGAGAAGCAAGAGCAAACACATTCAAAAGCTAGCAGAAGGCAAGAAATAACTAAGATCAGAGCAGAATTGAAGGAGATAGAGACACAAAAAACGCTTCAAAAAATCAATGAATCCAGGAGCTGATTTTTTGAAAAGATCAACAAAATTGATAGACTGCTAGCAAGACTAATAAGAAAAGAGAGAAGAGTCAAATAGACACAATAAAAAATGATAAAGGGGATATCACCACCGATCCCACAGAAATACAAACTGCCATCAGAGAATACTATAAACACCTCTATGCAAATAAACTAAAAAATCTAAAGAAATGGATACATTCCTGGACACATACACCCTCCCAAGATTAAATCAGGAAGAAGTTGAATCCTTGAATAAACCAATAACAGGCTCTGAAATTGAGGCAATAATTAATAGCGTACCAATCAAAAAAAGTCCAGGACCAGACGGATTCACAGCCAAATTCTACCAGAGGTACAAAGAGGAGCTGGTACCATTCCTTTTGAAACTATTCCAATCAACAGAAAAAGAGGGAATCCTCCCTAACTCATTTCTTGAGGCCAGTATCATCCTGACACCAAAGCCTGGCAGAGACACAACAAAAAAAGAGAATTTTAGACCAATATCCCTGATGAACATCAATGTGAAAATCCTCAATAAAATACTGGCAAACCAAATCCAGCAGCACATCAAAAAGCTTATCCACCACGATCAAGTCGGCTTCATCCCTGGGTTGCAAGGCTGGTTCAACATACGCAAATAAAGGTAATCCATCACATAAACAGAACCAACAAGAAAAACCGCATGATAATCTCAATAGATGCAGAAAAGGCCTTTGACAAAATTCAACAGCACCTCATGCTAAAAACTCTGAATAAACTAGGTATTGATGGAACGTATCTCAAAATAATAAGAGCTATTTATGACAAACCCACAGCCAATATCATAAAGAATGGGCAAAAACTGGAAGCATTCCCTTTGAAAACTGGCAAAGACACGGATGCCCTCTCTCACCACTCCTATTCAACATAGTGTTGGAAGTTCTGACCAGGGCAATCAGGAAGGAGAAAGAAATAAAGGGTATTCAATTAGGAAAAGAGGAAGTCAAATTGTCCCTGTTTGCAGATAACATGATTGTATATTTAGAAAACCCTATCGTCTCAGCTGTATATCTCCTTAAGCTGATAAGCAACTTCAGCAAAATGTCAGGATACAAAATCAATGTGCAAAAATCACAAGCACTCCTATACACCAATAACAGAGAAACAGAGAGCCAAATCATGAGTGAACTCCCATTCACAATTGCTACAAAGAGAATAAAATACCTAGGAATCCAACTTACAATGGATGTGAAGGACCTCTTAAAGGAGAACTACAAACCACTGCTCGACAAAATAAAAGAGGACACAAACAAATGGAAGAACATTCCATACTCATGGATAGGAAGAATCAATATCGTGAAAATGGCCATACTGCCCAAGGTAATTTATAGATTCAATGCCATCCCCATCAAGCTACCAATGAATTTCTTCACAGAATTGGAAAAAACTACTTTAAAGTTCATATGGAACCAAAAAAGAGCCCACATTGTCAAGACAATCCTAAGCAAAAAGAACAAAGCTGGAGACATCACACTACCTGACTTCAAACTATACCACAAGTCTACAGTAACCAAAACAGGATGGTACTGGCACCAAAAGAAAGATATAGACCAATGGAACAGAACAGAGGCCTTAGAAATAACACCACACATTTACAACCATCTGATCTTTGACAAACCTGACAAAAACAAGAAATGGGGAAAGGATTCTCTGTTAATAAATGCTGGGAAAACTGGCTAGCCATATGTAGAGAGCTGAAACTGGATCCCTTCCTTACATCTTATACAAAAATTAATTCAAGATGGATTAAAGACTTAAATGTTAGATCTAAAACCATAAAAACCCTAGAAGAAAACCTAAGCAATACCATTCAGGACATAGGCATGAACAAGGACTTCATGACTAAAACACCAAAAGCAATGGCAACAAAAGCCAAAATAGACAAATGGGATCTAATCAAACTAAAGAGCTTCTGCACAGCAAAAGAAACTACCGTCAGAGTAAATAGGCAACCTACAGAATGGGAGAAAATTTTTGCAATCTATCCATCTGATAAAGGGCTAATATCCAGAATCTACAAAGAACTTAAATAAATTTACAAGAAAAAACCAACCCCATCAAAATTGGGCAAAGGATATGAACAGACACTTCTCAAAAGAAGACATGTATATGCAGCCAACAGACACATGAAAAAATGCTCATCAGAGAAATGCAAATCAAAACCACAATGAGATACCATTTCACACCAGTTAGAATGGCAGTCATTAAAAAGTCAGGAAACAACAGATGCTAGAGAAGATGTGGAGAAATCGGAATGCTTTTACACTGTTGGTGGGAGTGTAAACTAGTTCAACCATTGTGGAAGACAGTGTGGTGATTCCTCAAGGATCTAGAACTAGAAATACCATTTGACACAGCGATCTCATTACTGGGTATATACCCAAAGGATTATAAATCATGCTACTCTAAAGACACATGCACACGTATGTTTATTGTGGCAGTATTCACAATAGCAAAAACTTTGGAACCAACCCAAATGTCCATCAATGATGGACTGGGTTAAGAAAATGTGGCATATATACACCATGGAATACTATGCAGCCGTAAAAAAGGATGAGTTCATGTCCTTTGCAGGGACATGGATGAAGGTGGAAACCATCATTCTGAGCAAACTATCACAAGGACAGAAAACCAAACACCGCATGTTCTCACTCATAGGTGGGAATTGAACAATGAGAACACTTGGACACAGGGTGGGGAACATCATCACACACAGGGGCCTGTCATGGGGTGGGGAGTAGGGGGAGGGATAGCATTAGGAGAAATACCTAATGTAAATGACGAGTTAATGGGTGCAGCAAACCAACATGGCACATGTATACCTATGTAACAAGCCTGCGCATTGTGTACATGTTCCCTAGAACTTAAAGTATAATTTAAAAAAAGAAAAAAAAGTAAGTCAGATTACATAACCCTCTAATCAAAAGCTCAACGGCTTCCCATTTCACTATAAAATTTGCTCCCATCTCCTAAAACGTCTGTCCTCACTTCCTACTATCCTTCCCCTCACTGACTCCCTTAGGTCCCACTGGAAGTGTTCCTAATACACACTGGGTCTCCTTCAAGTCCTTACTCAAATGTCACCTTGTGCATGAGGACCTCCCTAGTCACACTGTCACCCTTTCCTGCTTTATCTTCCCCCATAGCACTCCTCACCACTCAACATCATCTTAATTATTTATCTGGTTTATTTCTTGCCACTCCATACCACCACCTCCCTCACACACAGACAGTCCCACAGAACACATAGTCAATTGTTAGCTACATGAGGACAGGGATCTCTGCCGGTTTTACTCACTGTTGCATTCTTACTGTCTTAAACAGTACCTGGTTGGCACATTGAAGTTCATTTATAAACATTTGTTGAATACATGAATGGGAATAAATACTTTAGTTGAAGTAATATCATCTAGGGAGCCATGGGAGAATTTGAATCCAGGTCTTTTGCTCTAGCTTTTCTACCAAGTAATATCCATTAAAATATTTTCAGCTATAATAATAGAATACCCAAATAAAATAATGAAGATAAAGTACTATCTTACAAAACAAGATATTCTGAGGTGGGTGTTTTCATGGTTGATTACTTCAGTAGCCCAGTGATGGTATCAAGGCCCTAGGTGGGTTTTTTGTTTTTGTTTTTGTTTTCTTACCTTTTCTCATTGCCATCCTTACTTATTGTAGCATGTTGTATTTCTCAAAAAATGCCACACCTACATATTTATCTCATAGCACATAATTTTCACACAATGTGACTGGCAACTGACACTCCTCCTATTAAGGGAAGGGTCTGTGTTCTCTCTTCTCAGATCTAGGCAGGGGATTGTGACTGTCCCAGTCAATGGAGTGGGGCAGAAGTGGTGCTATGTGACTCTTGAGGGTAGATCACAGAAAGGATACAGCTTCCACCTGGCTCTCTGTTTTCAGATGCTTGCCTCTGGAACTCAACCACCATGTTGTGAGGAAATCCAGGACACATGGAGAAGCCAACATAGAGAAAAGCTAAGGCCTCCCTCCAGCGGGGAGCATCAGCTTGTCTGCCATGGAATTAGCTATCTTGGAAGTGAGTCCTTCAGCCCCAGTCAAGCCTTCACATAGTTACAGCTCCAGCCAACATGTGATTGTAACTTCATGAGAAATCTCCAAGCCAGAACTGCTCTCAAATTCCTGACTCACAGAAACCATGGGAGATTATTATTATTGTTGTTTTAAGCCACTACATTTTGGAGTAATTTGTCAGAGAGCATTGGATAAATAACATACTTTGCATATTGTCCTTGGGTTTATCCCTTCATAGTTAAAGCATGGCTTCTTTAGCTCCTGATAGCACATCATCTTTTCAGGTAAATACAACAATATTTTGGATACAGAATTCAATTAATCTGCATAGTTGACATCAAGAAACTAGTAACTTCTGAATCCAAATCTTGATCCAGGATTGCATCACTAAGAGCTACAGGACAGGCTAGATGTTTATACTCTTTTTAATCAAAAGCAGGAAGCTACTCTAAAATATTTGAGACAATTCACTTATCTTTACCACTAGTAAGTTCACGAATGAAATTCTGTTTGGAGCATCCACTATGCTAAGAAGCCACGGATTTCATCAATGGAAACCTATTTCTAACATTAAGTATGCCAGTTAGCAGAGCCTCTACCGTTGATCATAGATAAAGGTCATGGGAGCTCTTGTAGTAGCTGCTTCTGGAGTACAGTTTTCCTAATTAGAATGCTGGCTCTCCACCCTAGGGTGCAAATTCCCAATTTGGGCAAATGACTGTACCTAGGGTATAATGTAACCCGTAATACACACACGAGATCATGATGCTTGTGATGAAGTATATTCAGTTACAGACAGTTTTATACCCAACCTGGCTTTCTTACATTTAGTTCATTCTCACCTCCCCTTTCAAGCACTCTGTCAATCTCACTATTAATTTTCTCTCACTTCTGAGGAGTCCCATCCACTCAAACACAGGAATGGGTTTCCTTTTTGATATTCCTGCCAGTATACGTTCCAGAGACCTTGTTTTGGCTCCTGTGTCAGCTCAGTGCTTGCCTATTTCCCAAGGAAGACAGTAATCCTTGTAGACGGTTCAGTTCAATCCTATATTAAAGAAGGTTCAAACCTATATTAAAGAAGGACATATGCTATATTTCTTTAACTGCCTCATAATTTGCAATTAGAGTCAGTAACTCTCATAATGGCTGAGGCTGCTTGGAGCCTGCTGGATTAAGACCAGGATCATATTATTTTTTAATGGCTGCCTTTTGGGTTTTACAAGAAAGACACTGAAAAGATAACAGATACATTACATTCCCATCAAATATCCATGTTCTCCTCAGTCTCCATCTGGGGATAGATAGGAAATGCCCTATTCTCTCAGCGGCAGACATCAGCCAAGGTTTATCAAGCCATATGGATACATGGCATTTACTAAGGAAGGTGGAGATGCCAATAAAGCAGGGGCTATGAAGGTTAACCCCAGGAGAGAGCCTGGATTCCAGGCCACTGCTGCCAACACTATGATCCTAAACATGCTCCTTAACCTTTCTTGGCCCCTACATTTCCTTGTCTATAAAACAAAAGGTCACGAGATCCCTTCTAGCTGGAGAGGCTATTTCTGGCTACCTAGAGTTGTCACTTCTGGGCAAACCTGGTATTGCTGTCCTCTTTGTTGTTTCCATTTTTTATTTCCCTCCTCCCTCCTTTTTATCCACATAGAGTACCTACTATGATCTCAGAACAGTCCCTGCCCTCAAGCACTTCTCCACCTAGTAGAGGACATAGCAATGATAATTATTATAATCATTATTATTTTAATGAGAATAAACACTAAAATGCTAACTGCCAATATTTACTGGGCTCCCACTATAAGCCAGGTATTATGCTAAGTGCTTTTCATGCAACAGCTCATTTAATTTAATTCTTGCAATACCCCTAAGAGGGATGTACTGTTATTCTACCAGTTTGTATTTCAGGGAAGTCAAGTGATGCACCTCAAAGCCCATAGCTCTTGCCTGATAGAGCCTTTTGAACAAATAAAAAATCACAGTGCCACACGACAAGTGCTACCATACTGGCATGCACAAAAAGCAGTGAGCAGCTACCAAGAAGGAGAAAAAAAGATCCCTCCCTACATGAATCTGGAAAGACTCTTTGAAGAGGTATCATTGAAGAATAAGAGTAACTTTACCTGATGAAGAAGAATCTCATTGCAAGATTAGATTAACCCATAACTTAGAAAGTGATGAAGAAATAATAAGTATCAGTGTTTTCTAATAATATTACAGTAAAGGAAATGACTTGGGTTTTCATCTGGCTATGTGTTAATGTGGATGATGCACTTTTTTTCACCACATGAACACGTACAAAGATACCCACTTCGTGGTTTCAATTATTGCTTCATTTCCTCCTTCGTGCTAAGTGATGCTGCCTATTTGTTGAAAGAGTACAAGAGTTCTCTTGTAGTCTTCTGCCTGCCCTTCCCCAATTTTCCAGTCTATGGGGTTGTTAATCATGTGGTGATTTTCCAGGACAAGAACTTGAGCGTACTTTACTTAAGATACGTTATAGAATAGATCAGGGAAAACCCCTTCACTTTCTAGGAACATTAACAGCTACGTGAAGGCCTCAGAGAACCGTTCCCTCATTTAATTTCTGGCTTTGACTTATACCTAGCCACATATTTCAGAGTTTAAAAGTGTGGAAATGTGATGTTTTTCTGCTGAATATTCATGTCTTCTTTAGATAATAGGAACTCAGTTTTTCCTGGGGAACCACTTTTCCCCCAGTCTCAGTCCAAGGGCTTGAGAGTGGTTACCCGTCCTAGGCCTGGCCAATCAAGGTAATAGTCATGATCCATTCTGGGCTGCAAAGCATCAGCCTTGGAACTTTGCTTGGTCTTCTTTGCAGCAAATCTAGTGAGATATGAGCTTGGTACTACAGGTGCCCATCATTGCCACAGTTGAGTAGAGTCTACCGAAAATGAGGCTAACACAAGCAGGCTCCTGTGTGGACAGAGAGAAAGCAATAAAAGGCATTAACAAGCTTGAGCAGAAACACACTGTATTAGCCTCGTTCACTGCCAGAGGGGCCCCTGATGGGGACACAGTGACACAGTATCTACTGATACTGCCCTTATTCAAGAGGTCAGTGCTGTCCTTCACCCCTACCTCATTCCCTACACCCTGGCTAGAATCTCATAACTCCTCCAACAACTTAAAATCACTCTCTCAACTTTGTGTTAGATTTCTGTTTCCAACTCTGCCCCTGTCCCCTGCCAAGACCCACCAGCCTCATGGCAGAGACATCTCTTCATGTCCCAGCAAGTACATCTGTGTGGTCAGTCAGGAACCCTCTCATGGCCAGTTGCAGCCCTTCCATCACCAGGTGACCCTATCTTATGACCAGAGAGCCTTAGACTTTCCACCTTCCCTTGAGGCCCCACGGTCTTCATGCCAAAGAATAAGGTGCCAGGCTTCTCCCTGGACATCCATGGCCTCAACACTAGTGCTGTCTGAGACTACTGGCTTCTCACACCAACCCCCAATCTGCAGAAAAGCAGGTTGGGATGTCTGAATGAGTCTACATGGAGGATATTCCTTCAAATGTGCATCAGCGTGCATGAGGCTGTTTGTTCTGTAAGATAGCCCAGCCATATCCCAGAGCTGATTAAACAACAATTATGCCACAAATATTATGCCCAACATTATGATCTTCTAGGATAATACCCTGATTGTCTCTGAACCTCACTGAATGTCATGGTTGCTGGTGACCCACTGTGATGTTTCTGGGCCACATTCTATGTAGCTAAATTGTTTGAGATATTAACATACCTGGAAGGACCTTTCCCCAGTCCATTAAAAATCCTCTAGTCTTTTTAGGCCACTTAAGGAAGGGTCATAGCTACCATGGTGTGGTCTACAAACTTCAAGTCTACATTCCTGATATGACACCACCCTTCCTGGTAGGTACCAGCCACAAGAAGAAAGGCCACTCAGGTTTCCTAGCAATGCCTTATTTTGGACACATTCCAAGGCAGCCACAGTCAAACCAAAGTTTCAGGCAGGTCTCAACTAAGACTGGTTTGTATTTCCAAAGTCACTTATAAGCCAAGTCCTGGGACCCAGAATGTATTTTCCCATGGAAACAGTGACATAGACTATAACAAAGGCATCAGGCCAAGCCACAAGTGCCTACAGCTATCATGGTGCCAAGAGCACTATTTCAATAACTCCCAATCACTTTATGTAACATTGCTTCCATAGGAAAGCTCCAATTGAGTTTCAATCTCCAATGCAGGATTCTAGGAACACATTTCCAAGCCCCCACATTCATCTTGGCAGCATGAGAGAATTACCTCTTTTGATCAAACGTCCATTCATTCCCACAAATACTTATTGAAACTGTTTTTCATGAGCCACTGATCTAGGTGCTGGGGATACAACAGTGAACAAAAGCCACCCACAAAGTTCTGAAGTGGAAACACAAAGTGATCTGATACCATATTGGCCAGCATAATGAAGGGAGGGTCATCTTACTGTTTCTTCCACAATGGCCAGTGAGTTCCACAGGTGAATTTCCATTTTCACCCTATAATACAGAAATGCAGACTCTTGGTTTCCTAGCTTAACAATGATAAATCTAGTCTTCACTTTGCATTCTATTTTTCAAATTTAGCTGTTGACACTCAAATTGATTAGAAGAAAATCATCAAGATAAGACACATTCTCTCTTCTTCCATGTGGCAAAAAAGGACCCTGGGGACACATTGAGTCTTAACTGAGCTTGACAGGCTTCCTTGGAAATTTTGAAGGGTTTGGGGAGAAGGGGAGCAGGGTGATGCCCCCATGCCAATGGAACCACCAGACCAGTGGATTTCCAGTCCAACCAGATGGCAAGAAAGGAGCTGCATTCTTCTGCTTCCCAGATGCTCTTGGAGACTCTTCCAGGTAAGTTAATCTGGAATCTGTTTACCTCTCTAACATTTGCTTACTTCTGTAGCACACTGAGAATTCTGCTGCCAGATTGACTGTAGATTGGAGTTTGCACACTTCACTCTTTACTACCACTCATGTATTCACCCAGAGCACTTAAAGAGTTCCCAAATTTAAAGGGATGTTTTCTAATTTTCAAGTACTTATTGTCCCTTATAAAGTGATCTTGTAAGGTTTTTTTCCCCCTTCTTGGTCTATGTTTAATGGTTTTTTGTGATTGAAGCAATGGGGAACAACTCTTCCTTACAGAGAAGAAAACAAACTCCAAGAGTAGTAAATCTTCATGAGACTTATTCCTTCTCCTTTTCCTTCTTAATAGGTCTATTTATCTGGATTAAAACTCACATTAAGCTTTTTTTGGAGGGTATTTGCAAAAGGCCTACACTAATAACAAGTGACTTTCCAATGGCATCATTAGATTATGAGCTTCCTTGGAACAGGGAGTATCTTTAGTTCTGCTGAAGAGTGCAGGATGAAAGTTAGACAAAAAATAATAATAATAATAACACATCTAACAGTTATGCAGATATTGCTCAAAAACTGGCTTTTACTAGCAGGGTGGCACATTTCTCTATTGACCTGATATCAGAAAAAGCAAAGCAGTCTTTTAAAGATGCAGACAAAATGTTTCTGGAATACATCTGTTGAAGAACATGGGAGAGGATAATTATATTTGTTGTATTAGGAAATAATAAATTCGACCTGCAAATATATAGAGTATTTAAAAATTCTTTCTTGATAACTTTTATTCCCATGGAGAGTAATTTTCCCAAATCCACTGAAATGAGTTCACATAACTCAGTGTTTGTAAATAGCATCCCTCTGATCTCCTACAGAGCAAGTGGAACTGTATTCCAACCCCAGGGCCAGAAACTTGAGACCATGTGCCAGTCCATGGCACCAGAGTCCAGTCTGTCCCCATCTCTATGGCCGCTGGTGCAAACATCAAGAGGAGAAGTGGAGGTGGATGGGCCTCCTCTTCTTTTTTTACCCTCCCATGGGGATAGGATGTAAAAGTGGGACCAGAAGAAGACAGAAATAAACAAGTGTTCTCCTGTTCCCTTTAGGAGTCTGAACACGGAAAATAGAGGACCAGAACCTGCCAGAAGACAGCAGTTTCTGGCAGACATCCAGGAAAGCCCTCTTGTTGTGTCTTCAAAGGCAAAGTGTCACCTTTTCTGGTCTGCAGGGCTTATAGTCAATTTGACTCCATGCTTTGCCACTTTCTAGCTGTGCGACTTTGGAAAAGCAACTGAGCCTCACTCTTTTCCTTTATAAAATTCAGAATAATATAAATTTTACCACTCAGGGCCAAGGATTGAATGAATTAACATTTGTACAGCATAATAGAGGCACCATATATGTGGCACATAGTAAGCATGCCAGAAAGAGTAACTAGTATTGGGTTTTCCTTACAAAAAATTACAAAGCCTATACTTTATTCCCCAGGTTGGAGAAGATGCTTTTCCATTTAAGCCCAAGAGATGCAGAGATTCAGCAGTTTATTGGCAATGTTTTGTACATGGCGTGATGGTCAGTAAGAGAATTCTAGCCTCTATTCAAAGTGTTAGACTCTGAAAACAAGTTTGGCTAGTTCTTTCTGTTCAAGAATGAATGACTTCACTACCTCAGTCCTTGAAAACCAAATGAGAGAGTCATGGAGAGTGCTTAGCAGAGTTTCCCCACACATTTCTAGAGCATTTCCCGCAAGCTGACATTTCAACCCCAAGCAAATAAAAAGTTAGGCAACATTTTCTTTAAGTACCTTCTACAGAAAGAACACTGTGCTCTAGTTACAAAGCCATGAATAGTTGGGGAAACGGATGCAGTAAAGCATCCAAGGCTAGGCCGGGCACAGTGGCTCACAGTGGCTGCTATGCCTGTAATAGCAGCACTTTGGGAGGCCAAGGTGGGTTAATCACCTGAGGTCAGGAGTATGAGAGCAGGCTGGCCAACATGGCAAAACCCTGTCTCTACTAAAAATACAAAAATTAGCCAGGCATGGTGGTGCACACCTGTAGGCCTAGCTATTTGGGAGGCTGAGGCAGGAGAATCGCCTGAACTCTGGAGGCAGAGGTTTCAGTGAACTGAGATTGCACCATTGCACTCCAGCCTGGGAGACAGAGCGAGACTCAAAAAAATAAAAAATAAATAATAAAAAAAGAACACCCAGGGCTAGATGTAAAGATGGAGCCAGTGTGGATTGAGCCCTGAGCTGGGCATCAGAAGAGCCTGGATCCTTGGCTCATCCCCTCCCCTTAATAGCTGCATGATCTCAAGTATGGCAATCGATGTCCCTTGGCCTGTGTGCTCAAGTGTACAATGCACGAAGTGAATCTGAAGGTTCTTTCTAATTTGTGGTCTCAGTTAAGAAGAAAAAAACGAAACATGAAAAGATGTGAGATAAAATAACAGAGCAATACTCACTGCATCATAAATCCGGAGGTGGCTAGGCTGGACCAAAGGGGTCATCAGGTAGAAAGTTTAAGTGTCTATTTTTCCCAATTAAGTTTGTTTAAATGATTTAAATCCTTGAACTACACACTTTCCTAAGCTGATAGGAAGGAACTAGTACTGAGTACATTCGCTCACTGGGGCATAAATCTGAGCTGCTGGTGAAAGTTGGAAACTCTGGCATGTGAGCCTATCAGAAGCCTTCGTAAGGAAATAGCCACTGATGAGTTCGTTGTGGCAGAGGGCTGCAAAACCCTGAGACAGCCTGAGTTAGGAAAGAGGCTTTACCTCCCAGGAGAAAGCAAAATGATCTCATGGAAACCCAGGACTTACTGATAATCACCTGTAAATGAAGCTCTGCCTACGCGTCACTTTGCAAGGAGAATCAATGTCAACATAAGCAGACCCGCCTTGAGGGAAAACAAGGCAAGCTGCTGTACTGAGGAACAGGCTGAACTGGGGTGTGCCTCTCCCATGCCTGCTGCCCAGCAGTCCACCCTAAAGATAAACCAGCCCCAACTGGCTAAGACCTTATTCCTCCATAGCCAGCTGGGGGCAAATGTGCACCCAACTAAACCTCTGTGGAGGTTTCAGACACCAGTATCTGTAGGAGGCCGGCAAGCTGCTCATTTCAGCCCCTTTCAATTCGAGATTCTGGATGCCCCCAAAGTTCAGCCTATTTACCTCTCTCAGATCATGGGTACCCACCCCTGTTCCCAACTCTGTTGGCAGGGCCTTGGCAGGAGGTCTTTCCATTTCCAAAAAATGGAAAGACCCTGAAGTGAATCATAAGTCACAGTGCTCTCTTGGGATCCCTGTTACAGGAAGTAGCAGGAAACAAGATGCCTTCTCATCCCCACACTGGTGTCAGCTGTCAGGAGTGTGGTTTCTCAGAAACATACTGGGTGACAGCCTTTGCAGATACTTTAAGGTGAGAAAGCTTCCAAAGGGGCAGAGAAAGCTCATTCCCACCTGGAACAGAAGTCACCTAACACTGCTATGATTAGGAAGAAATAGTAATCATTAAACCATACGCACCGCGAGAAAACATGCAGAGATGGATTCTACACATGCTGGGAGTTCTCACGCCCTGCAGGCTTTCATCATCCTGACCTTTCCAACTAGAACGTCGTCTTTTGCTGGCTAATTTGTAACTGCCCTTCAAGATTCACTGGGGATCAGAAGGCTTCTCCCTGAGCACCTGGCCTGCCTCCCATGGTCCATGCACCGCCTGCCCTTGTTACCACCATCGGCCAGGGCTTTCCCTCAGAGCAGTGTCTGAGTGGGCCCCAAGTGCCTGATTCAGTGTGTGGCAACAAAAGAGCTCAACAAAATATTTCAGACAAATCATCAATAATCAAATGAACAATTTTATTGGGTATTGTCCAAAGTAACATCCTGCTTCTAATTCATGGAAAAGAGCACAAACTGGTCATGGCATGAGAGAGCACCTTGAAGAGTGCTCCCAGTCCACAGCAGTTTGAAGCCTCTACGGGAAGAACAGTATTTTCTGAGCAATGGTGTTTCCCAACTTAGAGAGAGAGAACTGGTCCTTGAGAGAGGATAGATTGTTATTCCCATTAGATTCACTAGGCAACTGAGGCAGCAAAGTTTCATGGCCAAGTGTCATGATGGTGCAGAATTGCTACCATAGGGCCAGCTTTTCATTCTCCAACCTTGCACTTGTTTGGCAGGTGTCTCCAGTCTGCTAGGCACTTTGCTAGGCACACAGGTGGTGAACAAGACCGACTCAATCCCTGCTGTCATATAGTGGGTGTGCCAGGGACTGACATTAGATGATTAATAAATATATCATTAGATGTTATCATTAATATTATAAAGTAAAAGTACAAGACACCTACACACGGTTACATGAATGGGAAGGGCCTGGTTGGCTGGCATTTATGAAGAACACACTGTATATCAGGGACTGTGCTGTGCTCAGACCTGAGGCAGTTTACCACGGCCCTCACACTGAGCTGGAAGCAGAGGATTGAGATGCTCCCATGGGGAGGTCCTATGGCTTTCATGCAGCCCCTGTCTCCTCCTTGTCAAAAGTGGAGATAACACTTTGCCTACTTGCTGCTAATCTTAATGTGAAGACCAATGATCAAGCACTTTCTCTTTTCAAAATACTGGGTAAAATTAACATTGAAAGCTTTTTCTTTCTGTAAAAAGCTTTTACAGAAATGAGCAGTGTTAAATTGAATTAAGCTTGGCCTAATGCTGCCTCCATACATATCTTAAGTTTGGCCTAAAGGTTTCTCTGTACATAGTGAGCTGTAACCTAACTTGATGTGTAATCAGACTGTAACTTACTCTTGTAACAAGTGGCCCGATGTCAGCCAATCACAGCAGCTGAACCCAGGTCAACCACAGACAACCCACGTTCAAACCAGGTTCAAATAAGCCAAACTCCAGCTTTAACCATAGGGCTAGTGCTGTACCTCACTTTCCCCTTCTTCCACTTTCTGTATTTGACTTCCCTTTTTCTGTCTGTAAATGTCCAGCTGTGTGGCAGCCCCTGGAGTCTCACTATATCTGTCCTGATTCTAGGGATGCCCAATTCATGAATTGTTCTTTGCTCAATTAAACCCTGCTAAATTTTATTTGTTTAAAGTTCTTTTAATAGTGATTATTTCCTTGAGTTCAGATTTATATTCAACAATCAGAACTCATTTCTCAACAATCCCAGCTCTCATTTGTCATTATATATATATATATATACACACACATACGCACATATATATACACACACATACATATATACATATATGACTATATATATACACACACGCACATATATATACACACACATACATATGCACACACACACACATATATATATATATGCCATTTTTTCAAAGACAGTAGCGCTGCTAAAGGGTAAAACTAATGGACTGAGATGCATGCTTTCCTTGGGAACACAGCATAGGAAGGTCACCGCTCCTTTCTCCCTCCCGCTTCCCTGAGGTCAGAGAGTTTCCTTCTCAGAGACCCGAGAGGAGATAGACATTTTGCTTTATGTTTCTCTTTCACACCAGTCTACCTCACCATGAGGTGCTGTGAGAATTACAAAGAGAATGTGATTGACATTGGGGATGCCCCAAATGTAGCCCTGGTTTTGATGCACTCACCTCCAGGTCAGGGAAAGAGTTTCCTTGTCCTCAAGCTCACGTGACAAAGATGTGGCCTGGAAGAAGGCCCTGCTGGATAGGACAGAACCTGGCAGTCCTCTGAGGGCCCTTCCCAGGAGGTTTGTGCTCCCGAGGGCCAGGACAAGCTGGCATTGGGGTGCAGCTCCGTGATGCACCCTGGAGCTGTGGAGTCCCAGGAGGGCTGGCCTAGGGGAGCTTGTGCCAATAAAGGAGAGTTTGGTTCATGCCCTGACTCTTTCCCCAGGTCTGGCTTCTCTCCTGCACAGCCTCCCTCCTACCTGGAAATGCTGGGGACTCAGCACCAGGCTCTGCCTTCACAGGAGAGGACAATGAAGATGCAACTAATGTCTGTGTGGCACCTGATACAAGAAGCTTGAAGGGCTTCCTCTAAAAAGAAAGCAGCACAGAAGAGGCCATCTGCAGAGCAGCAGGTGTGTGCATGGCTGTCAGGTCTGAAAAACTCACCCCTTCCTTGGCAAGGGGAAGAGCATGTAGTCATGTGATTCACAGGACCCTTTCATGTCTACAGCAGCATTTGTTCTGCATCACCTTCCAGGCAGGTAAGGAGCCTGAGGCTCAGAGTTGGCCGAGCTGCCTGTCATGGCACAGCTAGGTGGTGACAGACTCAAGCCAATTGGGCATGTTTGTGCTACATTGCTGCCTTCCCATGACCCAGGGCCTCCTACTATAGAGAAGGGAGAAACCAATTACTTGAGAGTGTCCTTTCCATAACCATATGGACTGCTTTCTCTCCCTTCCCTCCTAAACCTGAGAAACTAGCTCACTCTAAGTTGTTAATGACTGAAAAGCACACCCTGCAGCATATTTGTGATTTACAAAAACAATGCCCTAATAAAAGGACCAGTTTTTACAGTTCTAGGACTGTAAGTGCCAGGCAAGAGATCTGCAGAAGAGGTATTTGAAGACCTCAGTGGAGGGTCTGACTCTTTCCCCACGCAGAGAGTGAGCTCTTCCATCCAGAGCAGTGCCATCACTGCTTTACTCTGTGCCTTTGGTGCAAGGCACAGTGCTTACCACATGGCAAATATTCCCTAAGATATCTGGTGATAGATGAATGAAGAAGTGGATGGATGGATGGATAGATGGATGGATGGATGGATGGATGGTTGGGTAGGTGGGTGGGTGGGTGGGTGTGTGGATGGATGGGTGGATGGGTGGATGGATGGATGGATGGATGGATGGATGGATGGATGGATGGATGGATGAATGGATGGATGGATGGATGGATTGATAGATGAACTACCCCCAAACTACCCTTCCCAGTAAATGAGTCATTCATTGACTTACTCCAGTTATGTCTACTAAGAACCAAGCCTGCAGCAGGCAATAAACCATGCACTAGAGATATTGCTGTGAACTAGACAGTGTTTAGAGTCTAACAGGGGAGTTGGTCATTAAACAAACAGGGGCCAAATAGTTATTTAGTGATAGTATGGACTAGGTGTGCTAGTAAGGCTAATGGCCACAACTGTATGTTCTGATCATTTAGGTATCCAGCTGCTAATCTGTAATCTAATTTTTAATCTGGCCATTATTCTTACCAAATTCTCATTTTTAAAATATGCTTGGATGTTGCTTAAACAAAACCTATATGATTTATTTTCAACCCAAAAGAGTAATGCTTAAGGTACATGAAGGAAAACCACGGCACGTATATCAAAGCTCTAGAGAATCAGGTTTCAGTTCCACTAAACTATTTCCACCAGCCTCTTCAATGATTAGGATTTTAAAGCTCAAAATAGTTTCCACAGCAGTATTACAATGATATAAAAATTACATGCATAGAAACCCTAAAAGGAAATCACAAAAACATAAATAGTAGATATTTATTAAATGGTATAATTATGGGTATTCTTCTTACTATTGCCATTTTTTAAGTTTTTTATTTAATGGATGATTATTACCTTGTAATAAAATGAATTTTTTAAAAGACTGTTTAAATGTATGATAGATGATCTCATTTTCCTTTTAGAATTATTCATATTGCAAAGTCTACTTAGTGGATTTTCACTATGTCTTTCTTTTATCTCCCCACTATGTATTTCTTGAATGAAGGAACAGATGAATGAGTTTTGAATTCTAATAAGACCAACATTTGGAAATTTTTGTCTTAAAGTGTTGTGCTCATATTTTCCAAACAGCAATCAAAGTCGAGACCTTTGGGCTTCCTCGAAAAAGACCTATCAAAATCTTGTTTTAGTTGTCTTAATCAGTTCTTAGTTATTTTTGCTTGTGAATACGAGTTTTGAATATAATAAATGGATTGAATTAAAGAAAATATGTTTAAACACATTCTGAAATGTATTACTTCTCTAATTTCTACTATTTAAAAATTATGTCTCCTACCGAGAACAACATCCTGCAGGCTTCTCAGGAAATCTCACTTGTTATCAACAAATATTTGGATCCCATCAGAACATTTGTTTTTCATTTGTAATTGTATTTACTTTGGAGTCCTTCTGTGAACTGTTTGGTTATGACTAATAAGTTAGGAACAATTAGCTAAAATTCATTCAATCATAGGAATTTACATTTGGAGGGGTCATTAATGGTCATTTAAGTCCAGCATTTCTCCCAAGCAAGAATCCCTTCTACAGTCTTGGTCAGTAGTCTTTGGTGTCTGCTTGAATACCTCAGATGCTAAGAATCTCACTGACTCCCATGGAAGCTGAGTTTGTTTGTTTTTTAAAATGCTATCTTCATGCCCATCAAAGATGAAAGTTTTATTTTGTTTGCATGTACACTTCTAATCCCCAGCACAGAACTCAGCACATCAAAAATCTTCAGTAAATGTTAATTGCCTGAATAAGTGGAGGTTTGAATCCATTCATTCATTTAGTGTATTTATTGAATGTCTACTATGTGGTGGGTATTTATCTGAAGCACTGGGGGTACAGCAGTGGACAAGAAAGACATGGTTCCTGGCCCACGAGGTGTTTTCACTCTAGCTGGAAAGACTAATCTACCCATATTTCCCTTTCCTACTTAAATCTTAGACATATCATCAGTAGGCAGATGGAAGCAGCCACTATTAGGACAGGTTGAGTAATAAGTAGCAGTTTCTTACACATTCTTAGAGATTACTCGAGAACCTCCAGGGAAGACTACACTTCCTGTCAGGCTAGGCTGGTGGATGTTCAAGTCAGTATTGTTTGAATATTAAAGAAATGTAACCTTATTTTATCCCTATAGCTGATGCAGCAGGACATTCAACACAAAGAGAGAGAAGATGAAGCTGTATTAACACATACACATATGTTCTACTTATTGATACATTTACATATATGTATACACACACACATTTATTCTTATTCAAACACATACACACTCACATAAAAATGGAAAGATATTCACCTAATTTTTTAAATGATTATCTCCAAGTAGTGGGATTATAGATTTATTCTTTTAGTTTTTCTATATTTGACACATTTTCTTCAGCAAACAAATATTACTTAAATAAGCAAAACAATTGTATTAAACACACACACACACACACACACACACACACACACACAGCAAGTCCGGCTAACTGGTCACACTGCTGATGCCTCCATGCTTTGTTCCTGCAAATGCCTTCTCCCTCCTCTCTCCCTTTCATCATCTTCCTCGCCCTGTAAATAATCTCAGCTCAAGCATCATCTCCACTAGAAAGCTCTCCTGATGCCCACCTTCCCCAGGGACCCTATACCCCCCTTTCTTTGTGCACTTGCTGAACTAGTTAGAGACATTTATGATGGTGCCTTACAGCTATGCATGGCCTGCTCGCCTGATTGCCAGTGCCTGCAGGCCTGGCTCTGTGCCACTCATCTGCACAGTGCCTCACCCTCAGTAGGGAATTGGGAGATAAGGGATGAATCCCTGAGCCTCTCCTAGGTCACCGATATGGCTGCTCATTGGTCATTCTCCTCTGTAGCTGAGATCACATTGCCCTCCTTACAAACTACTGATGGCTCCTTACTGCCTACTGAAAAAAAATGCAACACCTTAGGGCATCCAAGAGCCTCCACAATATGATACCAGCTTGTACCCCATCCCAGGAGTACTCATCCAGCCCTAAACAGGTCAAGCCTCCCCATCTTTGCCATTGCTATTCTTTTAAACTAAAATGATTTTCCCCATCTCCACCTAAGGAGTGTCTAAAAATAATTTCTACTCATCCTTACACTAGCTCGAAAGCCACTGATGCTCTGATGTGCTCACCAAAATCTCTGTTGGGAGTATCCGCAATCTCATATGCCCTGGGGTTCCTGTCTGTCCCTACAGCCACGTAAAGTAAGCACCATGAAGGCAGGGGTCATGCCTTAATCTTAATTTAGGAGGCACTCACTGAGGAGCTGTTGATTTAAAATGATTTGGAAAAGAAAAAGTCCATGTTCTCTTCCAAATGAAGGGCTATACAAGTTACTGTCAATGGTTTTAATACAGAAAATGAGAGAAAAGAGATCCAAAAGAAATAGAGTGAAATGGGATAGGTTACCAGTCAAACAAAGAATGAAACCATATAAGTAGAATTTGCTTTAAGATAAACATTTAGATATTGAATATCTGAGATTTCTGTTTCCTTGTTTTACGAGCACAGGATTGTAGGAGAGTCAGCGAGCACCCCCAACACCCTTAAGCTCTTAGGTGGTATTTTTGGCTAGAACTAGAAACCAAATGGACACCAGGCAGATTAACAAGATAAAAGCATACTAATTGTATTGGTTTTAAGGAATGTAGGTGTCATGCCAGATCCCTATTGACTCCAATAGGAATGGCACCATGTTTGAGAGGCCAAACAAGAGACCCAGAGCCAGCAAACGAGACACGGGGTTTTATTAGGGAGAAATTACATACAGGAATAGTCCAGTGGTGGAAGACTGAACAGGAAACTGTAACTGCTTGAAAAAAGCATGTAGTTTAGATAGCACCTTCACTTAGCACCCTCCCCCCGACAACCTCCATGTGGCAACCCTCATTTCTTAAGTCATTGCTGGCAGGTGCATCTGCCGTATAGGGTCATTCTCAGGGTGTGAATAAGTCAGTGCTGTCAGATGCAACTACTGTGCACGTGGGATCTTCACAAGAGAGTGAAATCCAAAGAAATGCCCAAAGCAAGATGTCTTTACACTTTTTAGACAAAGAACAATGAATTTGAGAAGAAATGACAAGAAAAAGGGGATCTGGCTAGGGGTAGTAAATCTTAAGGGAGTCATAGGAGCTATATGAGGGGACATAAAACTAGTGGATGACAGGGGTTACTTCGGTAAATATTTATTTAGGTCCACTGCAGCCTTAACTTCCCAGTCTCTGGTAATAAGGACGATTTTCTTGCCCTGGTACATGGAGGTCCCCCTCCAAGAGGAAGCTTTATGTCTTGCTGCATGCAGGGGGAGACAGGACAACTGGCCCTTTCTGAAACTACAATTTCTTCAATGTTTGTAACTCAAAATAATAAATATACCAATGTGGCATATTTTGAGATCGTACATTCTTCATTCCTTCAGAATTCAAAGTCACAGATGTTGGCTTTGTCCTTGACATTGCCTCTGATAAGCTTGGTGATCTTCACCAAGTCATCAAACCCTTCTGAGCTTTAATATCCTCCTCCTTAAAATGTATATAAGAATCAGTAGAAACAATAGCTACCACAGAGCTGTAAAGAGTTCATAAGGTGCTATAGAAATGTAAGGCATTTGTGAATGTGGTGTAATTTTTTTCAATAAATAAATATTAATTGAGCATCAATTATATGCCAGGTGCTAGGAAAAAACAGACAAATAGCATTAGTGGCATCTACTTGCTTCCTTCCTTGCAGGCATATACTTTTGCAATTTGTTTCTGTCCTTCAGTGACATCAATGCATAATGCCAGTTTCCCTCTCTTGTCTGTGATAGGGAAAGAGAGAAAGGAGCACACATAGCTCCCCACACATTCCCTGTCCCCAACCCTGCCAAGCCCTACACTGTAGAAACACAGAGGGAAGGCAAAGGAGAGATTATGGGTATTAATGCTCTGGGGAAAATGCAAACCAGCTGTTCATACCACCAGTCACAGAGTTTGATGATAGATCATGAGCTGTGACCATGAAAGGGATGCTGGCTTGACATTAGGATCAGTATATTTATAAGCAGATCAGGAGCTTATCCCATCATTAGAGCCTTTTGATCTCCCTTGCCCACCAAAAGGAAAAGCAAGACACCATCAAGCGAGGAGCCTGGGCCAAAGGTACCATGATACAGTCCAGTGCCTGAGGAATAAAACAGCCCCCGCCCTAGATGCTGCACTCAGATGGGAATGGAGGGAGTACTTGGGCACCTCTAGAATCATTCATTCAATCATGCATTCAAAATATACCTATCAAAACAGTGATAGGTATCAAAACCTATCAAAAAACCTGTCAAAACCTAACCAAAAAAGGTTAAAACACTGACTTTTTGCTGCACAAACCTGGGTTCAAAACTTAGCTCCACCCTTTAAAAGATATGGGACCCTAAGCAAGTTGCAGAACCTCCCTAAACCCACCGCTTCATCCAAAAACTAGGATAACACTAATAGCTACCCTTAGAATTGTGGTGGAGATTAAATGTTACGGAGCTCTTAGCACTGTGCCTTGCAACTGCTAAGCATATAATGAATAATAATTGTTATTATAATCATCATTATCATTGATATGTGCCAGGCACCATCCTAGATCCTAGGGCCAAAGAGTTAGAGAAAAAAAAAAAGTTATTGCACTCAGGCAGGCAGACAACTCACTATAATACAATATGGTAAGTATTACAACAGGGCTAGGAACAAAAAGTTGTGGGAGAAAAGGGTTTGAGGGAGAGGGGTGGTGGCTTCCCAGAAGAGACAGTGTTTTCATTCAGCCTTAGAGGATAAGTAGGGATTTCACCAGGAGAAAGAGAGAGAATAAGGTAAGGCATTCCAGGCAGAGAAAATGTCCAAAGCAAAGGTATGGAGGAAGAAAGGAGCAAGGAGAGTTGAGACAGCTGCATGCAGTGCATCCTGGTCCTTCCTCTTCTCTAGTACATTGCAGAGAATCACCTTGTTCTGCTCAGAAAACACAACCTGGGGTGTGCTGGGCTGATAGAGAGATTCCAAAGAAGGAAGTGCCCAGGACTCTGGCACTCTTTCTGCTGCTTGGAATTCACCCTTCAGCCATTCCAGATGCCTGATTGCCAGGAGGAAGAGCAGAGTTGCCAAGGTCCTAGCTGAGGGAGATAAGAGGGCAGAGCCTCCCCAGAGCTGGGAGGCCCTTTCAGCAGAACCCTGGGGAAGCCACAGTCAGCTCCATGGCAGCAATCACTGTAGGAGCAGCCAAGGAGCTGAAGCGCAGCCAGCCAGGCTGGCCAGCCAGCCTCCACCACAACAGTCGCTATTTACTTTGGATGTTGGCCGTCCCCACAATTCACACACAAGATTTATTACCAGAAAGTAAGTCATACAGGCTGCAGTAATAACATACTTCCTAAACGCAAGCCTTCACTCCTGTGGCTAGGGCAGGAGGATAGGACAGGAGGAATATCATCCAGTTATGGGGAACATCTATCATGCCTTATATGTTTAGAGAACATTTAAGTTCCCTAGGGAAGTCTTTCTCTGTGCCTTCAGCAACTTTGGTATCTGATCACTATAACACGGTAATAGGCTGGAATTTTCTTTTTCTTTTTTTTTTTTCTTGAGACAGAGTCTCGCTCAGTTACCCAGGCTGGAGTGCGGTGGTGTGATCTCAGCTCACTACAAGCTCCGCCTCCCGGGTTCATGCCATTCTCCTGCCTCAGCCTCCCGAGTAGCTGGGACTACAGGAGCCTGCCACCACGCCCGGCTAATTTTTTTGTACTTTTTAGTAGAGACGGGGTTTCACTGTGTTAGCCAGGATGGTCTCAATCTCCTGACCTCTTGATCCGCCCGCGTTGGCCTCCCAGAATGCTGGGATTACAGGCGTCAGCCACCGCGCCCAGCCTAGGCTGGAATTTTCAACTGTGTGTATGCTCCCTGTCTTTTCCCTGACCTCTTATTTCAATCAGGAAACAAAGTTTTGTGATTTCTTGTAAGGGGATTCTGACAAAGTGGAAAGCAGACAGCAGACATCAATTCTAGAGCAACAGAAGTCAGAGGCCAAGGCAGGAAGAATGTCTTTAAGGAGCAGCAAGGTAGGAAATGGAGATTCCTAGAAACTGGAAAGAAGGTGGCAAGGTTTTAGAGAGGAGCCGCTAAGTGGTTACGGATTCCTGGAACTGAGCTTGGCCCTGAGGGGAAGAGAGAGAATTACCACCCAGCCACCTGTGCCAACAGATAGTTTCTGCCCATTGGAGACAACCTACAGCAGGAGGGACCACCCTACTGCCTTAGTACCTAAAACCCTGGGACAAGACAGAGTCCTCAAAACGACTGGGTTGGAATTTCCTGCTAGTCAAGGAAAATGGGCACTCAAAAAAGTATTATTTGCCAGTATATACAGCCCTTCCACCCCATCTAAGGAGATTAACCCTACATTGCCTGAGGAAACTCTGAGGTGATTGGCTTGCAAGACAACACTGATTCTCAGGACCCACCCCTGCCACTCCTCTTGGCTTCTAAACCTACAAGACTCAAGTCCCAGCAGACTCCAAAAGATGATGTACAAAGTGTGACCCATTGTGAGGTGCACCACCCTCCAAAAGAAGCACATGATTTTTCCAATTTATACAGACAGAGGTCTGGAGAATGTGTGTGTGAATGAATAGTAAGCATATGTGATAATGGTGAAAGAAACACAAAGTTGGATCAGGTCAAATTTATTGATATGGTCCACTAAGCAGGAGGTCTGGATTTAATATTGTAACTTGAGGGGCTAAAAAGGGGCCTAACCGCTGGTTTGGTTGGCTGAAACATGGACCAAATAGTGGCCTATACCAAAGGAAGATGAAATGTTAGAACTCTCTGGGTATACTGCAGTAGAAGGTATCCATAGGCTTACAGAGATTGAAATGTTAGAGTAAATTTGTCACTTAAGACCTGCTCACACACCCTAGAAACATCCAGAGGACGCATCTTTCACCCTGACTATACGGAATAAACTTGATGGGTCTGTGGTTGCTCTTCTCTATAGATCAGGAATTACCATGGTAACTACTACCAGTAAACTGCAATCATTAAATGCAATGGGGATAATTAAGTCCCAGGGTGGCAGGGACCAAGCAGTGGCACTTAATCACCAAAGATGTGGGTGTGGCTACCACAGTGGACAACAGAGTCAAAGCAGTTATCAAAATCATATGACTAACAGAGATCTATGGCATTGGCTAGTTGACCAGGGTATCCCTAAAAGTGAAATAGTCAGTCTACTACATTCTGGTTTTTTTTAGAGACAAGGTCTCGCTCTGTTGTCCACACTGGAGTGCAGTGGCATGATCATAGCTCACTGCAGCCTCAACTCCTGGACTCAAGGGATCCCCCATCTCAGCCTCCTGAGTAGCTAGGAACACAGGCATGCACTCCCACACCTGGCTAATTTTTTTTAGAGAGAGATGGGGTCTTGGTATATTGCCCAGGATGGTCTTGAACTTTTGGCCTCAAGCAATCTTCCTGCCTCAAAATTCCAAAACACTAGGATTACAGATGTGAGCACTGTGGCTGACCTGGTAATATGGTTTGGATGAACCCAAATCTCATGTCAAAATATAATCCCCAATGTTGGAGGTGGGGCATGGTAGGAGGTGACTGGATCATGGCGGGAGGATTTCTCATGAATGGTTTAGTGTCATCTCCATGGTATTGTCCTCGCAATAGTAAGTTCTTGTGAGATCTGGTCATTTAAAACTGTGTGTCATCTCCTCATATCTCTTGCTCCTGCCTTTGCCGTGTTAAGTGCCTGCTCCCGCTTTGCCTTCTGCCATATGAGTAAAAGCTCCCTGAGGCCTCCCCAGTAGCAGATGCTGCCATGCTTCCTGTACAACCTGCAGAACTGTGAGTCAATTAAACCTCTTTTCTTATAAATTACCCAGTCTCAGGTATTCCTTTATAGCAATGCAAGAACAGGCTAAAACACCTGGTCTACTACATTCTTATTTGCACTGTTTAAGCAGAAGAGTTCCAGGCAATATGAACTTAGTCTAATTTGAATCATAAAAAGAGTCGCACTTTCTGCAATCAATTCCTAGACTTGAGCCAGTTTACAGATCCCAAATGCCTTGAAAGAAGGGGAGGTTTGAGCTCCTTGAAGAAGTACCCATTACATTGCCAAAAGTTTATGCCATTAATCTTTTTCTCAGCCTTCCCCAAAGGACCTATGGCCTTTTGCCAGGGTGACTGTGCATTAGGGAAAATAAAATAATCAGACTTTTAGGTGATTATTGGACACTGACTTACTGGATTACTGACACTAATCTTAGGAGACCCAAACTATCACTGTGGTCTATCAGTCAGAATATAAATTTTATTTATTTATTTATTTAGAGATATGGTCTCACTCTGGTTGCCAAGGCTGGAGTGCAGTGGCATGATTTTGGCTCACTGCAGCCTCGACGTCCCCTGGCTGAGGTAATTTTCCCACCTCAGCCTCCAGAGTAGCTGGGACTACAGGCTCATGCCACTACATCCAGCTAATTTTTTTGTATTTTTAGTAGAGACCAGGTTTCACCATGTTGCCCAGGCTGGTCTTGAACTCCTGGGCTCGAGAAATTCACTCCCTTCACCCTCCCAAAGTGCTGGGATTACAGGCATGAGCTACCATGCCATCCTAGAGTGGGAACTTCTGAAACTCAGGTAATTAGTGTAGTTTTAGCTCAAGTCACAGTGAGTCCAGTGGGTCTCCAAACCCATTCAGTGGTCATTTCTCCAGTTCCAGAGTAAATAATTGGAATAGACATATTCAGCAACTGGCAGGATCCCCATGCTTGTTCTCTGACTTGTGGAGTGAGGGCCATTACAATAGGAAAGACCAAGCGTAAGCCACTAGAATAGTCTCTACCTAGGAAAACAGTAAACCGAAAGCAATACTGCATTAATGGGAGGGATTCTAGAGAATGGTGCCACTATCAAAGGTTGGAAGGATGCACAGGTGGTGATTCCCACCACATCCTCATTCAACTTGCCTATTTGGCCTGTACAGAAGACAGATAGATACTGGAGAATGGCAGTGGATTATAGTAAGCTTAATCAGGTGGTGACTTGAATTTCAGCTGGTCTTTCAGATAAGGCTTCATTGCTTGAGCAAATTAACACATGCCCTATTACTGGTATGCAGCTACTGGTCTGACAAATGCCTTTTTCTCAATACCTATTAATAAAGACTACCAGAATTGATTTGCCTTCAGTTGGCAAAGCCAGCAATACACCTTAACTGCCTTACCTTGGGGTATATCAACCCTTCAGACCTAAATGTTATATTATAGTCTGCAGGGCCTTGATTATCTTTCCTTTCCATAAGACCACTGGTTTATTACATTGATGAATGCTGATTCCACCTAGTGAGCAAAAGGTAGCAATTATACTAATTAGTAAGACATTCGTGTGTCATATGGTAGGAAATAAATCTAACAAAAATTTAAGGGCCTTCCAACACCCCTTTATGATTAAGAAAACACTCAGAAAACTAGAAATAGAGGGAAACTTCCTCAAGTTGATAAAGCATATCTACAAAAAAATCTACAATATAATACCCAATGGTGAGAAACTACAAGCTTTCCTACTAAGATCAGGTAAAAGGCAAGAATGTCTCCTCTCACCACTCCTTTTCAACATTGCACTGGAAGTCCTAACATAATGTGATTTTTTAAGGAAGTAAAATGCATAAAGACTGAGAAGGAATAAATAAATCTGTGTTTGTTCACAGATAACCATGATTGCCTATGTAGAAAATCCAAAACAATCAACAAAAATATTCCTGGAATTAATCAGCAATTATAGCAAGTTTGCAGTATACAAGGTCAACATATAAAAGCCAATTGCTTTTCTATACACCAGCAATGAATAAGTAAAATTTGAACTTTAAAACACAATATTATCTACATTAGTGTTTCCAAAAATGAAATACTTAGGTCAGTTTTGTTTTAAATGTGCAATATCTATATGAAGGAAACTAAAAAATTCTAGTGAAAGAAATCAAAGAAGAACTAAATAAATAGATATTTCATGTGTATTGATAGAAAGACTCAATATTGTGAAGATAGATGTCAGCTCTTCCCAGCTTGACCTATAGATTCAATGCAATACAAGTCAAAATCCCAGCAAGTTATCTTGTGAATATCAACAAATTAATTGTAAAGTTTACATGGAGAAGCAAAAGACCCAGAATAACCAACAAAATATTGAAGGAGAAGAAAAAAGACAGATGACTAATAGTACCTGAGTTCAATACTTACTACAAAGCTATAGTAGTCAAGATAATGTGGCATAGTGAAGGAATAGACAGAAAAATGGAATAGAATACAAAGACCAGAAATAAACCCACATTAATATTGTCAACTGATTTTTTACAAAGGTGCAAAGGCAATAAACTGGAAAAAAGATGATCTTTTCAATGATGGTGCTGGAATGAATGGACATCCATGTACCAAATATAAAAATCTAAACACAAAAATTAACTCAAAACAGCTCATAAACCTGAATTTAAAGCATGAAACTATAAAACTCCTAGAAAATAACATAGGAGAAAATCTAGATAACCTTGGGTTTGGCAATTACTTTTTAGATATGACAGCAAAGTCATAACCCATGAAAAAAATTAATAGGCTGGACTTCATCAAAATTAAAAACTCAAAAGACCCTTTAGGAGAATTAAAACACAAGCCACAGACTTGGAGAAAATATTTGAAACAGATGTATCTGATAAAAGACTATTACCCAAATAGTCTCATTCACTTCTGTTAAGATTGCAAAATAGTATAACCACTTTGGAAGTCAGTTTGACAGTTTCTTACCAAACTAAACATACTCTTACCATATGATCCAGAGACCCTGCTTTTGTAGAAATTAACAAACTGATTGTAAAATTTATGTGAAAATTCAAAGGACTGAGAACAACCAAAAAAAAAAAAAACTGAACAAAAAGAACAAAGTTGGAGGACTTAAACAAAATTTACTATAAATCTACAGTAATCAAGACAGTATGCTATTTGTGTATGGACAGACATAATTGATCAAACAGACAGAATAGAGTCCAGAAATAAATCTTCACACTTACAGTCAATTGATTTTGACAAAGGTGACAAAGCAATTCAATGAGGGAAAAGAGAGTCTTTTCAATAAATGGTGCTGGAACAATTATATATTCATATACAAAAAAAACAAAAAAAATCTTAGACCCTCATCTCTTACCATGTATAACTCAAAATGGGTCATAGGTTAAAATGTAAGTCCTAAGTCTATAAAACTTCTAGAAAAAAAAAAAAACAGAGAATCTTTGTGACTTTGGGTTAAGCAAACATTTGTTAGATGTGACACAAAGCAAGATCCATAAAAGAAAAAAAATTACACTGGAATTTATCAAAATTAAGTGTTTACTTTTCAAAAGACATCCCTAAGAAAATTAAAACAGAAGCCACCATCAGGGAGAAAATATTTGCAAATCACATTTCTGATAAAAGACTTGTATGCAGAACTCTTACAACTTAATAATATAAGACAAACATGAAGAATGAAATTAGACTCCTATCTCTCCTATATACAAAAATAAAGTCAAAAGGGATTAAAGATTTAAATCTAAGATGTGAAACTACGAAACTACTAGAAGAAAACATTAGGGAAATGCTTCAGGATATTGGTCTGGGCAGATTATTTTGTGTAAGACCTGAAAAGCACAGACAATAAAAGCAAAAATAGACAAATGGGATTACATCAAGCTAAAAAGCTTTTTGCACAGCAAAAGAAACAATCAACAAAGTGAAGAGACAACCCACGAATAGGAGAAAATACTTGCGAACTATCCGTCTGATAAAGGGTGAATAACTAGAATACATAAGGAATGCAACGCAATTGTTTTTAAAAAATCAAATTTTGAAACAAGCAAAAGATCTAATAGACATTTCTCAAAAGATGGCATACAAGTGGCAAACAGGTATATGAAAAAAATGCTCACCATCACTAATTATCAGAAATATGCAAATCAAAACTACAATGAGATATAATCTCATCCCAGTTAAAATGGCATTTATCAAAAAGATGCTAGTGAGGATGTAGAGAAAGCGGAAGGAATCCTCATACACTGTTGGTGGGAATGTAAATTAGTGCAGCCACTATGGAAAACAGTATGGAGGTGCCTCAAAAAACTAAAAATAGAACTACCATGTGATCTAGAAATCCCACTACTGAGTACATATCCAAAAGAAAGGAAATCAATGTATCAAAGAGATATCTGCACTCCCGTGTTTATTGCAGCACTATTTCAAAACAGCCGAGATACGGAATCAACCTAAGTGCCCATCAGTAGGTCTATGGATCAAATACGGTGTATATACACAATAGAATATTATTTGGCCATTAAAAAAGAATGAAATCCTGTCATTTACAGCAACATGGATGGAACTGGAGATCATTGTGTTAAGAGAAATAAGCCACGCATAGAAAGGCAAATATCACATATTCTCACTCATATGTGGTAGCTAAAAAGGTGGCACTCACAAAGACAAAGAGTAGACTGGTGGTTACCAGAGTCTGGAAAGGATGGAGGGGAGGGAGGAATGAAGAGAGCTTGGTTAATGGGTACAAATACAGAGTTAGATAGAAGAAATAAGACTTAATGTTCGATAGAACAGCAGGGTGAATATAGCTAGCAATCATCTATTGTACATTTCAAAATAGCTAGAAGAGAATAAATTGAATGTTCCTAGCGTCAAGAAAAGATAAATGATAATGGTGAAGGATATCCAAATATCTCATATACCCCCAAAATAGATACACCCATTTATCAACTTAAAAAGACAACTCTGGTCAGGCACAGTGGCTCATGCCTGTAAATGTCAGCATTTTAGGAGGCCGAGGTGGGTGGATTACCTGAGGTCAGGAGTTTGAGACCAGCCTGGCCAATATGGTGAAACCCTGTCTCTACTAAAAATATAAAAATTAGCCGGGCGTGGTGGCAGGCGCCTATAGTCCCAGCTACTTGGGAGGCTGAAACATGAGAATTGCTTTAACCTGGGAGGTGGAGGTCGTGGTGAGCCGAAATTGTCCCACCACTGCACTCCAGCCTGGGCAACAGAGTGAGACTCTGTCTCAAAAAAAGAAAAAAAAAAAAAAGACAACTCGGTTTTTAAAATGGGCAATAATGTAAATAGACATTTTATCAAAAAAGGAAACACATACGACTAATAAGCATACGAAAGGATTCCCAACATTAGTAGTCATTAGGGAAATGCAAATTAATACCACATCCACTAGAATGACCATAATAGAAAAGACTGACCTTATTAAGTCATAGATTGTCGGTGGGAAAATAAAATGGTACAGCAACATTGGGAAACATTTTTGCAGTTTCTCAACATGTTAAATACACGCTTACTGCATGACCCAGCAATTTCGCTTCTAGGTGTCCAGTCATGAGAAATGAAAACATATGTTCACAGAAAAACTCGTATGCACATGTTCATAGCCGCAGGATTCACAATAACCCAAAACTAGAAACAATTTAAATGTCCATCAACTAATGAATGAATAAGCATATTGTTGCTTATCTGTAATGGAAAACTACTAAACAATGGAAAGGAACAAACTACTAATATGTGCAACAGCATGGGTAAAACTCAAAATATTATTAAGTGAAAAATGCCAGGCACAAAATATAATATATTGCTTGACTCCAGTTACATGAAACTTCTAGAAAAGGCAAAACCATGAAGACAGGAAACAGATCAGTGGTTGCCTGAGGCTGAGGGTGGGAAGCAGGATTGACTGCAAATAGACACAGAGAAACCTTCTAGAGGTGACAGAAGTGGTCTAAAACTGGGTTGTAGTTATGGTAGCAAATCTGGAAATTTACTAAAAATCAACTATGCAGTTACAATGGATGAGTTGTACGGAATACATATATATTGCCATTACTTTTAATGACAAAACCGCAATTACTTTTGCAACAACCTAATAAATTAAACCCCAATAAAGTCATTTTTTTAAAACGGAGCTAATTCTTGCATACTTGAGTTTGTAGACTTAAATTCATACTGATTTCATGAGCTTTAATTTTCCCCAGGCATAAATCATCCTTGCTAATATGAAAATCAATTTGGACAAAAGCTTTCCACTTGCCTTCCTCAACCTGTAATTTATTTTGAAAGCACAGAAGTTTCTGTTGCATGCCTCTCCTTCAAAACCTTTGCTGTCTTCTGATTATCTCACCTGGGAGGGCTCAGTCACTGGGTCAGAACAAAAGAATTCACAGTCATCATGAAGTGCAGGTACTATTCCATCTTCTATGTACCATCTTCCAAATCTATAGCAATGATTACTTGGAGCCAAGATCACTGAATTTTAAAGACTGAGAAATTCATCACAAGACTTCTAATTTCTAATTAACTCTCACTTTTATTAATTTAGAGATGAAATTAAATTTATTGCAAAGCTACTCTCTACCCTTCCAGATCCAGAGCCACCCAAGGACTGAGTTCAAGAATCTTAAAATCCTAGGTAAAACTAACTGGCCCATTTGGCCACACTGCAAATCTTTCTTTCTTCACACTTGGAAAGTTCTGTGGGTGGTTTAAAAGATATTTTTAAATTTTCACAAAACATATAACCCAAATCAAATCATGCTTATGATCTCTTTCTAAATCTATAAATTTCAACTTATTTGAATCACTGATGAAATTATCACTCCAAATAATACAGCTGGATGAAATCTGAACCAAACCATACCTACCAGTCTGTGCAACGAAATTCAGAGCAAAATACATGCACAATTCTGGCAAGTGTTCATTGCCCACATCTACTAGCAGCAGACCCATGACTCTATTTACAAATGGTGGGTTATACATGAAATGTAACTTTTATGTCAAGATAATTATCTCTCCAAAGGAAATAATGACAGTTATATCTTTCAAACTTGCTTTCCTTTTCTTTTTGTTTGAGGCCACTCAGTTCTTCCCAGCTACTGTCAGCACTGCTTCCCTACAAAGGAGAGTATCTGACACGAGGCTTTTATTGAGAGACTGTTTCGGTTAAAACGTCTCTGAGATTCTGAATGGCAGAAAAATTGTCTCCCAGAAGAAACTTATCAGATCTAGCAGAGTAAAAGTCATCAAATGACAGAATCTCAGAGTTGAAGACCACCCACCTAACCCAGGAATCATCTATATGATATCTCTTGCATTCATCTATATAATTCTAGGAAACCGTGACTCTCTGAGTCCAGAATTCTACAGTTTAGTCACTTTTTCTATTCTGTTTAGCCATTTGAATATGTCAGAGAGTAGGGATCAAGTCTGGCTTTTTTAAGCTAGATGGCTAAACTTCTGAATCTAGGGAAAAGTATACCAAAAATAAAAAATAAATGTCATTAATTTAAGCACCCAAGAGAAAACAGCCCATTCCCTCTCCCTAGGATCATCCCATTGACCATTCAGCAGTCGTTTCATTTCATGGCCTTCACATAATGTGCACAGAGGCCACTTCCCACCTACAGGAGGACTGATGAGCATGCAGCAATCTGCAGTTTCTGTTCCTGGTTCACAGTTTTTATTTTCATAAGACCATGATAGGTACTTCCTCCACCCAATGTGGTATATTTAAATTGTGAATCATTATACAGGAAGTAAAAGGAATTCCCAAAGCTCTATACATATATCCTTTGGGGTTTTTTTTTAATTAAATGAGGTTTCATGTATCAAAAATAACACATACAAATTATGTAATAAAAACAATTCATAAGGCTTTCAAAGAAGGACTTAGAGTGATTATCTATTGTAAGTATCATTGTGCCAAACAGTTATTACTCACGGGGCTGAGGGTGGCTTGCATTCTCTCTAAAAATAGATCTTTCCATGAAAACACATAATATGTTCTTGTTGCTGTTTGAGGTAAAAACTACAAAAGAGGATATTTTTATCCTCTAGGCAGTTAACTTTCATTCCAAATAGAACCAACCAAATCATTTACAAAAGGAAAAAAAAGGAACCCAGACATCTGGAAATTTGCTGTGTTTCTTTTCCTGCAGTTTACATTTCTGAAATTCCTTTCCTTATTACATAAAACCATATTCTCTAACCAGTAATATCCAATAATGAATGTCCCCAGTTTGTAGGCGGTGACAGTAAATTCAAGCATCAAAAACAAAAGAAAAATAAACAAAAAGAGAGAGACAGAGATCATTCAAAGAATAAACAGTCCACTCTAACACATCTTTTTCTGTCATTTATCTCCCAGGCTCCACATTGAAAGGCAGTGCAGTGTTGCAAAACAGCCTGATCTGTAATTAGAAAGGGCTGACTGCAAAGATCTGTGTGAGAACACTGGCTCCATCCCTTACTACCGATGTGACCTTGAGCAAGATTCTTAACTAGCGGTTCCATTTGCTCATCTGTAAATTGTGGATGATGATGTCTCTCTCGTGGCGTAGTAGGACTAAATTCGATACACGAATAAAGTGCTTAGCACCCTGCCTAGCACATGGCAGTTAGCAAGTAGGATCCTTGCTCTTCGATTTGAGCAGGATTTTGAGGAAGGAATGGCTGAAAACTGAGGGAAAAAAGAAAAGAAAGAAGTGAATGACATAAACAACTGAAGGAGGCAGTTCTGCCTGGTGGCCTGCCCAGATATTGGAACCCTTTGTCAGTATTGATGCATTTGATACCACATATTTGCATCTTGGTGGCCCCAAAATCACACACCAATTATTTTTCCACCTAATATATTTGTAAGGTAGCTATTCGTAAGCTCCCATTTTTTTAGAGGCCAAGCTGAAATACTAAATGTTGAAGGCCCCAAAGGCAAAGCCAGGCAGGAAAGCCACTGCTTACTGTCATCATTCTGCTGCTTCATCCATCAGCACCAACAGTAGGTCTAATTGTTATTTTCTTTTTTTTTTTTTTTTTGAGACGGAGCCTCACTCTGCCTCCCAGGCTAGAGTGCAGTGGCGTGATCTCAGCTCACTGCAACCTCTGCCTCCTGGGTTCAAGAGATTCTCCTGTCTCAGCCTCCCGAGTAGCTGGGATTACAGGTACGCACCACCACACCCAGCTAATTTTTTTGTATTTTTAGTAGAGAAGGGGTTTCACCATTTTGGCCAGGCTGGTCTCGAACTCCTGACCTCAGGTAATCTGCCTGCCTTGGCCTCCCAAAGTGTTGGGATTACAGGCATGAGCCACCGCACCCAGCCCATTTTCTTTTTTTTTTTTAATCTCTGATACATAAATTTAGGTGAAAATTTAAAATATTCATGATAATACTCTAAATAGGTTAAAATAAATGTCCACATCACAAGAACTAGCAGGTGACATGCACAAATGAAAACACAATTTTATTTTGGGATAAAAATTATGCATCACATTTGTGCTGGATTTCAATAATTCAAAATTTTTAGAATAAAAGCCCTACTCCCCATGTGTAGATCTTAGCAGTCAATATTATTCTTTTCTATCTCTTTTTCTAAGTAGTAACATCTAAAATTACTGAATGACAGGCAAAGACTTTAGCAGACCTACCTACCTATAAGGTTCCCTCCCATCCAGTCCCATGAGGCATGGATGACCCTAAGAGACAATTTCCTAGTGACGGCGGCCCATTTCTAGCACAATTACTTACCATGAATGAAAAGAAACCCAAGAAGAAAGCCAGCAAGCCATTGAGAACAAATTGCAAAATACATGGTTTTTAAACCTTAAAGGCAGGTTACTGGGATCAATAATCCGCAAGTTTGAGAACCACCATCCTGAATGCTTGAGATATCTTAGAAGCACTGCAGTCCTGAATTAGCAGAAAGTCCAGAACTGGAGGGGGTTTGTCATAGAACTTCCTGAAGGATGCTAATTATCAACCTAAAACCCAAGAGACGGCACTTTCTCCTTAATCCCAACCCCATAAAAAGCAGCCTGGGAGCCATTATGCAGCCATTATCTTTCCCAAAACACACAGAAGAGAAGGGGAGAGAAGAAGAAAGGGAAAATGAACGAAATCAGTGGAGGTGAAGGGAAAAGGCCGGAAGGGAGTTCTGCCATCCTGAGTCTAAAAAGCTGAATGAAGGAAAGACACATTATGTTTCAGGCAAGGGGGTTGTGTGCCTGCAATTCCACACCAGCCTGATGCGTCTCAGGCAATGTACTATGGGGTGCCCACGGCTGGGATAATCCATCCCTTCCCTTTGAGAAAGGCAACAACCTTCCCGTTTCCAGGCAAGATTCACAACCTCATACTCACTAGGAGTGTAACTGAGAAATTCCCAACATTGCATTCCTATTCCTGGGGGAAACACTCAGTGCCTTTGTGGTCAGTTTTCAGATGGCAAATAGGATATTTTTCTCTTTCTTAAATTGGCATGGTTTTAGGCCCAGCACAGTCAGATAATAAAGACTTGGCTTTTAGCCAATTTTATTTGACAAGAAACTTGAGAATTTCCAAAAGCGTAATATGGGCATTGATTCACAGTGTCTTTAAAAACTGTATACCAAAACACACGTGCACATCTAGCGTGCAAATGCCTCATAAGCGTCATGTTTTTCTACCCGTCTTGGTCTGCTGCCCTGCTTCCTGTCATCGTGAACAGGATGTGACCCAACAGGATGTAGTGCTCCCTTGTTTTCTGTTTTCCAGCTCTAAATAACTGATGTCTGGGTTGGATGACTTGATCATTGACCTCTAGTGACCATGGACAACCAGAGGAAAATCCACACTCCCATAATCTGAGACTCAAAGCCTGGAAGATGGCTGGACTTTCTATTCTTTCTCTAGGTTGCTGGTAGTCTTCTCTTTCTAAGTAGGTAAACTTGGGTGAACAGCAGGTAAAAGCCAAACAGCTGATCCATCATCTGACTGGATCCGTAACTGTTCTTCTGCATCTCTGCAGAGCTGTGCTGCTCTAGTGGGGAGCACTTTGGACACCGCAGGAGAATACGACAGGGACCATGGGCTGACTCACAGCCCACCCAACACCCCACCACTCTCCAGCCCCCTTGCCGGGCACTCCACTTGACCATCTGAGATCTCGGGCACTTGCCTACCTGGATGTGTGGAGAGGGTCTGATCCTGACCATCACAGCTGGCTCCTTCTAAAGGGCTGTCTTTTATTGAGTGCCTGCCAAGGGCCTGGCCCTGTGCTGGGAGTCACAGACCCAATAGTATATTATTACTCCATTTTATAGATGAAATAGAAAGGTTAGATAACCTGCTCAAGGTCAAAGCTTTTTCTACTCTGGCACTCTTCTAAAGGAGCAGTAATAGAGAAACCTGGAGACTTGGGAATTGCCAGTATGACCAATAGCACACCAAGGACAAACACTGTGGAAAGACCAGAATGGTCACCTTTGACTCAACCCCAGCTCCTGTTAGTCACCTGCCATGCATCAATTTGTCCAGCCCTTTGGGAAGTCATTTAAATCTCTCACCTCTGCCAGTCATCCAGATAACATCTGCTATAGACTCACTACTCCGCTGTCTTCATGTCCCCAGTGCAGTCCTGTGTACCAGAGGCTGGTCCTCTAAGAACCACCTGTGAGTGTCCATTCTATCCTGCAGTCCTCTCCATGCACAGCAGAGAAACAAAAAAACAGGAAGAGGGGCCGAGCGCAGTGGCTCATGCCTATAATCCCACACTTTGTGAGGTGAGACAGGAGAACCACTTGAGGCCAGGGTTTTTACAAAAAAAAAAATAGCTAGGTGTGGTGGCATGCACTTGTAGGTCCAGGAGGCTGAGGCAGGAGGATCACTGAACCCCAGGAGTTTGAGGCTGCAGTGAGCTATAATTCTGCCACTGTACTCCAGCCTGGCCAACAGAGCAAGATTCTGTATGAAAAGAAAAGAAAGAAAATGGCAAGAGGGAGGGAGCGCTGTCCCAGCGTGGCGTTCTCCAGCTTTCAGAGCTGAAATCCCAGTGGTCAGGGCTCAGGCCAGCAGACCACTGCCCCACCCCCATACACATTACTGCAGGCTGGTTTGGGCCACCAAATGGTACATTTCCAGTATCCACAATGTAAAGAAACCTCTGTCTTATTGCAAAGCATATTATTGTCCACTGGGCCATAAACAGAGGAAGGAAGATGGGTTTGGGAAAAGACAGGAGGGAGTTAAGAACTCTATTGGCAAGACACATTAAATTTGGGGTTTCAGAGGACCATCTAGGTAGAATTTCCAGTAGGCAACTGGAACTGTCTATCTGATGGAACTCTGAAATACTAAATAGTACCTTGGTTCTCCCACAGTATAATTATATTCATGAGAATCGAAACTATCTCCCATAATGTGAATCTCTTCACCGTAATTTACCACTGAATAAGACCCAAATATGCACTGGATTTTAAAAACTGTGATTTATGCAGCTAACAGTTCATAAATCAAAATTAGAATCCTTCCCTAACTCCATACTTAACCCTGAATTAACCTTCAGATGACTATGATGTTTTTAAAATATGTGATGTTTAAAGGGCAAAAACAGAGTCTATTTGAACAGTTAAAAGAATTTTAGTAATCTATGGCATGTGTTCTCAGCCTTAGCCACAAATTTTGTTACCTGAGCCAAATAATCCAGAGATTATTTGGTCCAGAAATTAATTAAAGGATTCTTTTTAAAAATTCTAATATGCACTAAAGGTTGAGAAACAATGAACTCTAGTTTATTCTCTCCAAAAAATATAATTTTCCAAAATACTCAGCCTCTCTAGTGATTAAAGAATGGGATAATAACTTGTCATTATCTCATATTGTCAAATGGGCAAATACTAAAAAGAATCCTACTATGCAAGCATTAACATAGTGTGTTTTCAAACCATGAGTTACTACCCATTCATGGATCATGAACTTAACCCCACCGTATCTGGTATTTTTAAAAATGTTTTTGAAAAGAAAAGGAAGAGGAGAAAAGAGAGAAAGTTTATTGCGCCTAGTCAGGAAAATATTAAAATTTATTTCAGTTATACTTGTGTGTGTGTGTGTGTGTGTGTGTGTGTGTGTGTAAGTGGGTCACTATACAAAATGTATGTCTTCCAGTGAGTCAAAAGATTTGAAAAACACTCTAGAATGTTGAGAAAAGCACACTCTCCTGGGCTGCTAGTGGGAATGTAATTGGCACAATTTTTCTCAAAGGCCCTTTGGCAGCAGCCTTGAAAAGCTTCACTTTGATCTGGGCGTTTACTCTTCTGAGAAATTATTCTTTTGAAATAACCTCTCAAATGCACATTTGCATGTAAAGATGTACACTTCACTGCTGTTTTTCACAGTGAAAACATCAAAATATCCAACCATATGAATTACAGTTAAATACATTATCCATGAAACAAAATACAACGCAGACATTAAGAATAATGAAATGGATTGATATCTATTGATTTGGAATGATGTTCAGATACATCAAAAGAAAAAGCAGGTTACAGTACAAACATTAGGCACAGCATAATCTCATTTTGGGAAATGTGTACTGTATTTATAATAAATCTAAGCCATAGAAAAGAGAAGTTAGGAGTACAGGCAAAGCATGACCTTCCGGGTTCCCACATCCTGGCTCTGCAACTTCCAGGCTCTGCAACTTCCCAGTTACACCATCTTGGTCAAAAAACTGAACTTCACAAGATAATCCTTGTACCTACCTCAGAAGATTGTTGTGAGAATGAGCTGAGTTTATACAGGTAAAATTCTCCAAGCAGTGTCAAGCATTTGGTAAGCACAAAAGAAATATTAGTTCTATCTATACCAGAGAGAGAATGAGAGATTTCACATCAGAAAATCTTAACAGTGGCCATTCTCTGGGTGCTGGGATTACGAGCAAATTTCATTTCCTTCTTTATACATTTTGTATATTTAAATTTTATAATCAAAAAAGACAAGACAGCATAAAAATTAAAAGTGTATAATTTTCTCTTAGGGTTCTAAAGTGTCTTTATTTTGATAACTTTAGGTTAAAAAAACAATACTTAGAATGAGAGTAACAACATGTTCTCCTTGGATTGTGCTTACTTCTTTCAAGAAATTCGGTTTGAGGGTCTTTTGCCCAATCAGGCAATGATCTCTGCTCTGAAATTCCATTTCCCTGATTGTGGAATTCTTTCTGTGACTTCAGAGACTGGTACAAAGATTTTGCTTTCCAATCTCCTTCCGTAAAAGGTTTTCTGCTTTCTCTCACTCTATCAGTCTAGAGTCTACTAGCAGAAATCTGTATTAAATTGTCCCATTATACAGGCCTGAAAGCGACTCTCTGTCTCAGTATCATACCTTAGACGATTCCATTTCTCATGAAATGATGATGACATCATGTCCAAAGAACACTTCAAACTGAGTTGTCCTTTGTGTTTATCCATGAGTTAAAAACAGGGACCTTAAATGGCCTTGTGTGTGGGTGGGGAGACTCATTATTAAAGAAAATGGGGAATTACAGAAATGCACGGAAAAAGAGGATTTAGAAATCATCTATTGTTTCTCAAAGTCCATTATTAACACACTAGCATATTTCCTTTCAGTCTTTTTCTTTGTAGAGTTATCTTAGATTGCTTTAGACAGTTTATAGACACAATTAATCACTTTTTTTACTTGATATTATATGAAAAGTGTGTACCATGCTATCATATAATTTTCGAAAATATTTTAATAACTGTGTAAAGTGTTCTTGAGTGAATAATTTAATTATTTCTTTTTTAAGGAACATTCTGATTGTTTTAGCTATTATAAACAGAACTATAAATAAATTTTGTACAAATTTTGTATGAAAACTTTAATCTTTTTACATATGTAAAATTGTTTTTTTTTAACATGTGTAGAATCCAAAAAATGGAATTACTGTATCAAAGGTCATGAGCTTTTTTTTTTTTTTTTTTTTTTTTTTTGAGACGGAGTCTCGCTCTGTCACCCAGGCTGGAGTGCAGTGGCGCGATCTCGGCTCACTGCAAGCTCCGCCTCCCGGGTTCACGCCATTCTCCTGCCTCAGCCTCCCGAGTAGCTGGGACTACAGGCACCCGCCACCACGCCCGGCTAATTTTTAGTATTTTTAGTAGAGACGGGGTTTCACCGTGTTAGCCAGGATGGTCTCGATCTCCTGACCTCGTGATCCACCCGCCTCGGCCTCCCAAAGTGCTGGGATTACAGGCGTGAGCCACCGCGCCCGGCCGGTCATGAGCTTTTTAAGTCTTAGGATAGTAGTTACAATATTACAACTGACCTGTTATCAAACTACTCTCTATTACAACTGACCCTGTTATCTAATTACTCTCTTCCGTTGGCATTGGCATCATAAACTAGTATAATGCTTTAAGAAAGCACTGTTAATATGGATTAATTTATGTGCAGCCAGGTTCCAAAAAGGATTTGAAGCAGTTTACAAAAGCAAACACAGTTAAATAATTTGATTAAGTGGAAAAATCCAGGTAAAAGGGAAAAGTAAGAAAAGAAACAACTAGCATTTATTGAATACTTATTGCGTATTAGCACTGTGTTAAGTTCATCGTATATAATTTCATTTAATTCCTGCAGCACAGAGGTAAATATTATTATCCCCATTTTCTAGATAAGAAAATGGAGGCCTAGGCCAGGTGTGGTGGCTCATGCCTGTGATCCCAGCACTTTGGGAGGCCAAGGCGGGCAGATCACATGAGGTCAGGAGTTCAAGACCAGCCTGGCCAACATGTTGAAACCCCATCTCTACTAAAAATACAAAAATTAGCTGGACATGGTGGTGGGCGCCTGTAGTCCCAGTTACTTGGGAACCTGAGGCAGGAGAATCACTTGAACCCAGGAGGCTGAGGTTGCAGTGAGCCAAGATCACACCTTTGCTCTCCAGCCTGGGTGACACAGCGAGACTCTGTCTCAAAAAAAAAAAAAAAAAAAAAGAGAAAATGGAGGCCTAGAAAGTTAACAACTTGCTCAAATTCACAAAACCAGTAAGAGACAAAACAGTCAAAGTCTGGAATTTGAGCTCATTATACTGCACTTCATGTGGGGATGTACTAAAGTACATTTATTAGGGCTAAGCCAAAATAAGAATCCACTTTCCAGTGGTCTGTGCAGCGACAGAGGAAAATTTAAAGATTTGTGGTATTCATATGTTAAACACAAACCAATTTCTTCTCAGTGTGAGCATACTATTTCATTGCACTCTCTCCAACATTTGGATCATTTTATTTTTAACGTGCATACAGTACTTAAGACATTTAGTCAGTGAATGCTATAACACTGTTGTTTTCATTTTAATATCAGGAGTTTACATCTTTCATATGATAATTTATTCCTGTGTCTGCATGTCTTCCTTTGTAAATTGGCCAACATTTTTGCTCATTTTTCTGTTGTTTTCCCCTAAAATTTTTATGATCCTAACTTAGAATAAAGATACAAGGTTTTTAGAAACTATTTGCAGTAGATATGACAATCCCTAGTTTTGAATTCCTATCATTTTACATTAATTTATGTCTGTAGTCAAGTATTTTCCAATATGGTTTTCTATTACTTGAAAACTTAGTCCTTCATCCTCTAGAAACTTGGCAAATAGTAAAATTTACATCTGTGAAGTTTTTCTATGATACAATGTCTGTTTAATTCTCATTCATCCAGAATATATTTCAAGCCATGATGTAAATTGAGAACCTATACACTTTCTTTTTATTATTACTGCTTATTTATTATTTTATTCATTTATTTTATGTGTAGCTTTGTTCCAACAAGAATTTTATTTATTCATTATTATTTATGTAGTCTTTCTGTCTATAACATGTAGTTAATTCTTGCACAGTGTATGTAATATGCAGTATCTTTAGGCCACTGAGTGTACTCCACAGAAGTCATCCTTCTGTCACTGTAACCCTATCACGTGCACTGATAACACAAGTACTCCCATAATGACCCAGTCTCCTTTTGAATTTGATAAATTGCCTGAATATACACTTAGGTAAATTTTAAGAATACTTTGCCAAGCCTTCTACCCCACGAAATAATCCTAGTGGATTTAGTTTGAAATAGCATTAAATGTACAAATTAACTTTGAAACAAGTCCTATCTTCACAATGTTTTCCTTTCTTGACATGATGGGCCTTCTGTTTATTCCAGCCCTCTTTCGCATTGCTCATTGAAATTTGTGCCTTTATTTCTATCTGTTACGTTTGTTTCCCATTCTGCCCCCACTTTAGTTTCACTTTGTATCTTCCCATTTCCTTAGAGAATGAACAGCCACACATAATGCGATAGGACTTTTATTTAGGGTAGATGAGAAATCCTAGATCAGTTTTCATTTTACTAAACAATTAGTTAACAGAAGCATTGCCTAAAAGGCCTGTGCTCTTGGAGAACGGCAGAGTTCTCCAAGTCATTTGTTTCATCTGGTTAATAACCACTTGAAAGCCCTGTGCTCTCTTTCAAGTTACTTGGCTCCATCTTCTGGTTTGAATTATGAGTACTTGGAGTAAGGGCAGTTAAAAGTTGCCAGAGCAGGGCTGAGACTGGGGTGAGGTGAGTTACGCATCTAGGGTCCAGATTTAAGGAAGCATCTGCTCTCAGGCCCCCTGGTGCCTCATCCACCTCACCTGGTCCCAGCCTGCCCCAGGGAACCGGCTGCTGTGAGCCAGCTAGCATCTGGCAAGCAGTTGGGAGAGGGAGCCACCGTTTCCCCCATAGCTCTGCCCTGGGCCTGCACAGTGGGAGTTGCTGTCACCGTCCACAGGGAGCACTTGGCCCAGCCTGGCTAATGGGCCCCACTCTTGCTTCTCCAGGTCACTTTTGTGTTTTGTAGATGCAAGAGGCATCTACAGCTGGAACAGACTGACAGCCTGACACCATCTAAACGCTCTTACAAGATCCGTAAAGCCAAATCATTTCCATTTGAGAAGCACTTTGTCTGAACTGTGTTATTGGTCCATGGGTCATGACCTCCCTCTGGCCTGTGCCACCCTAACTGCCCTTAACGGTCCAGAACAACCACCACCCCTGCCCTTGAAGCCTTCCCTGAAAGGCTTCAAGCACAAGAGCTCGTTTTTTAAAAATCCAAGAAGAGCTGAATATGAGCAGATGAAAGCAGCTATAATAAAATGATTATAAAACCTATATGGGAGGAGGGTTTAGATAGATGTGACACTTGATTCCACAGTCTTTCCATGCTGTTCAAATGCAGAGAGTAAAATATTTTTGGTTTTGTGCTATTTACACTTAGTAGTGTTCCAATATCTTTAATTTGTGAGTATTAAAAACATTCTTTAGTTTTATTATTTTGAAATGAATACTCAGTAAATCTTCCAAAGATGTAGAGGAGGGTTGGGTAAGAGAAACTTATATAACCGTCTTAGTTAACAAAGTGAGGGATATTCTCCTTAGTTAGAAATGGCTCTAAAAACAGAGAAACTAAGATTATAAAATTTAGAATGAGAGATAAAAGGAAAAAGAAAAGCAAAGCAAGGTTGAGGAGCAAATAAGAGGGAAGAGAACATCGGAGAGCAGAAATGTGGCAGGAGCAGCAAGAGGCCCACACACAGTAAGACCCCGGGACAGATTTAAGGCAGCAGGCAGGGCTGGGGCATTCAGTGTGGGGCAAACGGGCCTCCCCACCACCACCCCACACAAATTGCTCACAATAATCCTCAAAATTAGCACTTAGTACAATCATTTTTGTTACTAATAATGACTGTATGCCTTTGAGAAAGTTGAGGCACACATAGTCCTCCCAATTAAAGCAGCCATATTGATCTATTTCATTATAATGTTATTTGTCTCTTAAATCATTTGTTATAAAAGCAAATAGATATATCAACCCATAAAAGACACAGTGGTTTACATTCTTCATGCTCCGAGTGCTGCTGTAAGCCCTGTGACAACAGCTGTGCTTTTTGGCAGTGAACATGAACTCACATCTGTCAGTGCTGTCAGCCATGGAGCCCTCTCCTGTCCCATCCTGAGCTGATATCCAGCACTGTCTGTGGTTTACCCCACCATGGCCTTGTTGCTTGTAATTTAATTTGTGTCCTAGAAAACAACTATGCCTGGATCAGCCCTCTACACATACAAGGTTTCTGTGAAGGGAGCGCCCAGGGTCATCCAGTCAAATTGGATTAGGGCCTAACCTAACAACTCTGTTTTAACTTAGCTACATCTTTACAGGCCCCGTTTCCTTTTCTGCTTTCCCTCTCTCAGAACAAAGACAGCACTGTTGTGAGACAGAGTAAGTATGGGACTTGACCTCCCTCCCCCATGCCCCACCAAGGACTTTTACTGCAAGCTGATCGGTCTGTGGGGATCCCGATCAGACCATCCAGACCTTGCATCATAAATCTGAGGTATTAGGGGTTAGGGCTTCAACATATGAATTTGGGGGTACACAATTCAGCCCATAACAAATGTGAACTTTTAAAAAGTTAACCTCAGTTATCTAGAACTCTTGCTCACCAATCTAGAATCTCATTTTCTGACAGCCTCACACAATGGAGTTGGCACTTCTCTGGCATCGTTGTCATGCCAGACCCGTTCATGACTGTGGCAGAAGCTCCTGCAAGTGCAACAACTTGTGAAAGATGCACAACATGGGGTGGGTGGGGAGCAGGAAGGACAAAAAGAGCCAGAGCTGCCTGATTGTTTTGTTTTCCCACTATCCAATAAGCAAATTAATATTATTATATCTGCAGCACTAGTCTATAGGAATTCATATTCTAGGTCAGAGTTATTGCTTTTTTGTGTTCCTATAAATGATATATACAACTTGTTTTAAGACAGATTCTGTGCCCTGCCTTTAGAGATCTTAATCTAGTCTGGGTGGGCCCAGGATCTGCCTGTTTCAGCAACGCCCCAGGAGATTCTGTCTTGGGAGCCACGCTGCTAGCGGTGATAAAGCAGTGCCATCTGGGCTGTGCACCAAACAAGGGCCCAAGACCCACAACTCCCAAGTTAATCAGCTGATGGACTTTGAGTCAAATCAGCTGATTCCTTGAGTTGTACAAGCACATTCTCCTAATTTGCTACAAATTAAACAGGTCTGTTTCCTATTTCATTGTTAACCTAGGCTTTTAAAATTTATATAACATTAGCTATGGGTTATTGAACCTATAATAACCAAACCAGTGGAGGCTCATGCCTGTAATCCCAGCACTTTGGGAGGCTGAGGCAGGCGGATCACTTGAGGCCAGGAGTTCGAGACCAGCCTGGCCAAAATGGTGAAACCCTGTGTCTACTAAAAAATTAGCTAAGCGTGGTGGCATGTGCCTGTAATCCCAGCTACTTGGGAGGCTGAGGCAGGAGAATCGCTTGAACCCAGGAGGCAGTGGTTGCCATGAGCCAAGATTGCGCCACTGCACTTCAGCCCGGGTGACACAGCGAGACTCTGTCTCAAAAACTAATAACAATAACCAAACCAATAAGTTGCTTTGGGGCCAAGTTATAGGGTAGGCAAACAATAACAATTTTGCAAATTAGCCATTGTTATCACCATTTGAAAGATGAGGTAACAGAGGCTTACAGAGAATAAGTAATTTTCCCAAGATCACACAGTTGGCAACTGTCTGAACCTAGTTTCAAACCCTGAGTCAGCTCAATTCCAAAGGTCCAGTGATTTCCAGACAACTAAATAATGCACCATTTAAAATTCTTCAGTAAGAACTTGTAGTCAGTGCTTTTAGTCTATACAGGATATCAGTTTGTTCCAGGCAGCGCTAATGTGCATAACAATATTGAATGTCTTTCATTTTAAGACAATTGTAAGATTTAATGAGGACATCAATGTAATAATAGCTTTGGGGAAGCATAAAACACCACAATAAATATATATGTCAAATATAAGATGCCTCAATATTTGGAAATATTAAACATTTTGTGAAAAATAAAACATAAAGATGGTCGGCTGGGTGCAGTGGCTCACACCTGTAATCCCAGAGCTTTGGGAGGCCAAGGCAGGAGGACTGCTTGAGCCCAAGAGTTCAAGAACAGCCTGGGCAACATAGCAAGACCACCTCTCTACAAAAAATATAATTAAAAAATTAGCTGACCATGGTGGTGCACACCTGTAGTCCTAGATGCTCAGGAGGTTGAGGCAGGAGGATTGCTTGAGCCAGGAGTTCAAAGGTACAGTGAGCTATGATCACACCACTGCACTCTAGCCTAGGTAACAGAGCAAGTCCCTGTCTCAAAAAAAATAATTAATTAAAATAAAGATGAGGGAAAATACCTTAGAATCAATGAAGAAAACCACACAATTTGTCTTGACAACACAGCCACTGGCCTGCAGTGCCATCTGCTGTAAGGAAGTGGCAACTACAGTAGCCCTCAATGCCAGGGTTTTACCAGGGCAGGAGGGCTAGTAACCTCTTCGTTACCCAGGTGTCTCAGAGTGCCAGTGTCCAAGTCACGGATATGGAATAAAGGCGGAAATACAAATAAAAGTAAAAGATAAGAGGAAGAAAAATAAAGAAGATGGAAGAGAAAAATAAAAATAAAATAGGGAGGTGGTGTCATCATCCCTGTCATTAGCAGACTACCTCTTACCTGCCAGGTATTTTGCACATTTTATCTACAACCTATTTTGTTGATCTGTCTTACCAGGGGCTTGCCTTTTTTATTTTTCCAGTCTTTTCAAAGAACAAGCTTTTATTTTTATTGATCATCGGTATTGTGTTTTTGTTTTGTTTTTCACTCATTTCTGCTAGCGTTTCTTCCCTCTACTTACTTCGGATAATTAGTTTCCATACATATGCCATGTGATTTTAAATCCTAGCATTTCAGAGCTGGAAGGAGATCGAGAAAAACCTGGCTCTCTTCTCCCATTTTACAAAGAGGCCCAGAGAAAGAGGAAATTTGCCGTATGTCCTACAGCTGGTGCCTCGTTTCCACACAGATGAGTAATTGCTCCTCCTCCATTCATACCATGTTCCCTTCTTCCTCTGCTTTCCCTCCTCCCTTTCCTTTTCTGCTTTCCCTCACTCAGAACAGAAAAAGATAGCATTGTTGTGAGACAGAGTAGGGATGGGACTGGGCCTCCCTCCCCCGTGCCCCACCAAGGACCTTTACTGAAAGCTGGTGGGGACCCCAATCAGACCATTCAGACCTTGCACCATAAATCTTGCTCAAGGCGCCATACCCACTGATTGGAGGACCTTGAAGAAGCTAAAATAAGCAGCTCTCACCATCAATCCTACTCAAGGGCGTTAACCCTATCTCCCGCATGCCTCAAGGCCAGAAGAATGGAGTAATCGTTAACCTTAGCTTCATTATGGTAGGAAAAATCACACCCGGGGTGAAGATTGAACATGCTAATGAGACATGTGACACGTGAAGAAGCATGTTACGAACTGCACAGGGGCTAAAATTTCCCCGCCTCTACATACCTAAACATCACTTTCCCACCATAGCCCCTTTAAAACTGCCTCTCTAACTCCTCCGGGGCCAGCCAGACTCAGTCTCTCTCTCTCTCAAGCCTTGTTTAGGAAAACTCTTTTGGCCTCAGGTCAATTTCTATTGTATTAAAAGCCCAAGAACCCAAGGCTGGTAACAGTTGGACTGATAAAATTCAGGATAAATAGGCAAACTTCCCCCTAAAAAGATCTAAATTTAAAATCATAGTGCATCAAATTTTGTACATTTGTGCTGGAAGTTAGTGGTTTTCCTGTTTTTACAACACTACACATGTACTCCAAATAGACAAGGTTACCAAATGCAAACAAATTTTAGAAAACAAAATTCAACCTGCCTTTTAGAAGCTTATACTTGTACCTATTAAAAATGGTGATATTCAGCTGGGCACGGTGGCTCACACCTGTAATCCCAGCCCTTTGGAAGGCTGAGGCGGGCAGATCACGAGGTCAGGAGATTGAGACCATCCTGGCCAACATGGTGAAACCCCAGTCTTTACTAAAATACAAAAAATTAGCTGGGCGTGGTGGTGCACGCAGGTAGTCCCAGCTACTCGGGAGGCTGAGGCGGGGAATTGCTTGAACCCAGTAGGTGGAGAATGCAGTTAGTCAAGATTGTGCCAATGCACTCCAACCTGGGGACAGAGCGAGGCTCCATCTCAAAAAAAAAAATGTTGACATTTATTTCAGATATTTGGCAAAAAACAAAAATAGATGGTATCTTGGCAATCAAAATGTAAACATAGGCCAGGTGTGGTGGCTCACGCCTGTAATCCCAGCACCTTGGGAGGCCGAGGTGGGTGGATCACAAGGTCAGGAGTTCAAGATCAGCCTGGCCAATGTGGTGATACTGCGTCTCTCCTAAAAATACAAAATTAGCTGGACGTGGTAGCAGGCACCTATAATCCCGGCTACTCAGGAGGCTGAGACAGGAGAATCACTTGAACCCGGGCGGTGGAGGCTGCCACTGCACTGCAGCCTGGGCGACAGAGTGAGACTCCATCTCAAAAAAAGAAAAAAAATGAAAATGTAGTTTTACATTTCCAGTTAAACAATTGAGCATTGCAGGTCATAAAATTCGCTGAATGTTGCAGTAAACCGGCTCTGGGAAAGATAAACAGAGGTTGCGGTTTGACCTGTGGGCCCCTGCCCTGCCTTTCATGACACCGCTCTCACTGCTCTCAGCCTTCAGAAGCCCTGGTGGCCTTGCGGTGTAGCTCTCTTCCTCTAAAAACCTGTGATAAGAAACGTATCTGGCAGTAGTCATTTATATCTTATTATGGATTTATTACTCAAATGCCCTCTCCCAGGGCCATTTGTATTTTAATTTTTTCTCCAATGCGTGTTAAAAAGTTGTCCTCTCTAAGACAGCATTTTAGGTACATTAATCAGGTAGGGTAGGCATGAGAGAGGAGGGCTTTTCAAGTGCCTTGGCAATCATTCCACCCACTTACCTAAGACCCTGCATATTTCAAAACAAATTCAGTTGTCCATGTCGTCAAAAAATGTAGTCTTTAACAGCACTACCCAAAACTGCTGGGTTTTTTTTTTTTTTTTTGGCCAGTGTTAATACTTGTTACACACACCACACACACACACACACACACGGGTACTTTGGTCAAATCTCTAGTATACTGATGAACACTGCAATAAATGGGATACAGAACAATATTTCTAAACCATATCTAACCACAGGATATTTTTTTCAATAGCGCCTCCAGGTCTACCGTTCCTCAGAACACACAAGAGAGACCAGGTCATAATCTCCCTTCTGTTCAGTCTCCAGCACCATAAAAGAATAATTCGAAATGCCTTCCTGCTAGAACTCTCATTACTCATTAAAAGACACAGAAAGAAGAAAATGGTCTCTCAAGACTGGTACTCAGAGTGTCTCAGAGTGCCAGCAAGTGCTTCAGCAAGAGGCATCCCAGACACAGGTAGAAATGCTTGGTGAAGGTAAGTAGGAAATTTCTTGAGGTTGTTCATAGGAAGGCTCTGCCCTGCACAAATGCAGAAATGTAGGAGACAACAGATGTGATTAACATACAAACACCACTAATATCCAACTAAATGGAAATGGTGAGACAAAAGAAAGCCAACAAATTAGACCAACCAGTCCCCAGCAGTTCATACATCTTATCTTCAGTAGAATTCAAGGACTTAGCAGTCTGACTGTTCTATCCTTCTATACTATGGTCAGAGAGTCTATGGTTAGATTGTTTGGTTTAGTCTATAAAGAACCAACCTCAATTTTATTTTATTTTTATTTTTTTAAACTTAAAAAAAAGAGAGAGAGCGAGAGACAGGGTCTTGCTATGCTGCCCAGGCTGGTCTTGCATTCCTGGCCTCAAGCAATCCTCCCTCTCAGCCTCCCACAAGGCTGGTATTACAGGCATTAGCCACTGCACCTGGCCTTTTTTAACTTTTATTTTAGATTTAGAGGGTACATGTGCAGGTTTGTCACCTGGGTATATTGCATGATGCTGAGGTTTGAGGTACAAATGATCCCATTACTCAGGTAATAAGCATAATAACCAGTAGTTAGTTTTCTAATCCTTGCTCTCCTCGTTCACTCCCCCAATAGTCCCCAGTTTCTATTGTTGCCATCTTTATGTCCATAAGTTCCAAATGTTTAGCCAACCTCAACTTTAAAATCACACATGAAAAAAAAGTGTAGAGTTAAAAAGTTCCAGATGACTCCCTATCACACACCATCATTTTTTGTAATATCCCCTAAAAAGCAAACTAAATTATGTTATTTAAGGAGTGAAATAATTAAAATAATAAGTATGTTTAAGCAGGCTGGGCGCAGTGGCTCATGCCTGTAATCCCAGCACTTTGGGAGGCCGAGGCGGGCAGATCACCTGAGGTCAGGAGTTTGAAACCAGTCTAGCCAACACAGCAAAACCCCATCTCTACTAAAAATACAAAAATTACCCGGGCATGGTGGTGCGTGCCTGTAATCCCAGCTACTCAGGAGGCTGAAGCACAAGAATCACTTGAACCCAGGAGGCAGAGGTTGCAGGGAGCCAAGATCACACCACTGCATTCCAGCCTGAGTGACAGAGTGAGACTCCGTCTCAAAAAAAAAAAAAAAAAGGTACGTTTAAGTAAGGGGGTAAACAAAACTCAGAACAGTGGTTACCTCTGAGATTGAAAGCTTAGCAGGAGTTGTGTCCAAGGAGAAGCATTATGGGAATATTCTAGTTATTTAATTGGGTAGTGAGTTCAGGTGTGTTCATGTCATTATGCCTTATAACTTAGTATATACCCCATGTGTACTACAGTTTTTATTATGCAATGTTTGATATATGCAAAAGAATATATTAACATAAATAATGTAATGTGACATATATAATCTTTTGTAACTAAAAAATATTTTTTAACCAAACTGAAAGTCCCTCAGGGCTAAAGGAGAGACTGTGTTCCAAGGAACACATTTAAGAAGGGAGCCTGGTAGCTATACTGTTCCCTTGCCTCACCTCCCCATAAGAATTTTCCTGCTGGGGCTGGGCATGGTGGCTCACACCTGTAATCCCAGCACTTTGGGAGGCCAAGGCAGGTGGATTATCTGAGGTCAGGAGTTCGAGACCAGCCTGGCCAACATGACAAAACCCCATCTCTACTAAAAATACAAAAATTAGCCAGATGTGGTGGAGCATGCCTGTAATCCCAGCTACTTGGGAGGCTGAGGCAGGAGAAATAGTTGAACCTCGGAGGCGGAAGTTGCAGTAAGCTGAGATCGTGCCATTGCACTCCAGCCTGGGCAACGGAACGAAACTTCATCTCAAAAAAAAAAAAAAAAAAAGAATTTTCCTGCTGGAATCTTGCTGCCCCCACCAAGCCTACCCTTGCTCCCTGCTCTTCAGAGGTACAAGGGGAACACAAGCCCCTCTCCTTCCAGTCCTTTGAGCACAACCAAGACAGGGTAGCATTTTCTAAAAGCTGTTCTACCAAGTGGGAGCAAATGAGAAAGATACAATCACAGAAAGGCAAACGGCTTCTTGGTGTGGCATGCTGGGCCCTAATGGCTGAGTTAGTTCTGCCCTCAGAAGTATACCTTCTCTCCCTCCCTCCTTCTCCCCTTTATTTTCATCCTCCAGTGATACTACATGGCTGGGGGTCCCCTGCTGCTCCATGCCCCTAGCCCTTTAGCCATGCTCTCTCTTCTGCCTGGGAAGCCCTTCCCACCTTTCTCTGTCTTGCCATTTCTTGTTCATCTTGCACCATTCAACTCAGGCCCCCTCTCCCAGGAAGGCTTCCTGGAACCATGGGACTGGGCAAAGAACCCGCATCAGCCTGCCTCATCATTAACCCTCAACTGAGCTTGACCTCGCTGGAGTGGGCAAATATTCCTTCTTGGTGTTCGTGCCCCTTGAGTTGGCCCAAGTCCTGGCACAAAGCAAGTGCTGAGTCAATCCCTGTTGAATAAAGATAGGCTAAAATTAATCAAGGTTCCCCCAGAGACCAGATTTCTAATCCAAAGATTTCAAGGAGAAAAGAAGGTCTTCTGAGGCTGAAACTTCCTCCTCCTGAAATGACCAGGATCCAGATTTAAAGAGCTGGGAGTCCTTTGCACACGCACCTTGCTTGGTTTCCTTCCCCCCACCTCCCTCCCTGTCTCAGCCAAGTGCTCCCCAGTGCCTCCTTATCTATCCAGTATATCTTGGGCCATTTCTGGACCAACTACAAAGACCCAAGACCTCTTGCATCCTTCATCTCATCTCTGGCTTCCAGTCTGAGGTATAAGCCCCCATGGCTGACAGGAAAGGCAAGATGGAGAAGGATCTGGTCCTTCTGAGTCAGTGATCCTGCCCGCACTGGAGCCTCTGATAAATGACTGTTGTAAGGTGAGCCCCTTCTTAGTCTGGGACGAGAAATTGCTCCATCAGAGTCTAACATGGTATTTTATCCAGAGGGCATCAGGCCCAAAGCATGGTGGGAACTCAGCCACAGGAGCTGATGAGGAGGGGAAGGAAGCCTGGGAAAAGTGGGATGAAGGGTGGGAAGTCTGGCCTTTCTTAGTGCTGGCCCCAAAGTACAGTGTCAATAAGATTCACAGGCTGAAGCTTAGGTCAAGCTTCAGTCTGCATCTGGGAGACCTGCCCCAGAGAGGTAATGGTCAGACACTTGAAAGCAAAGCAGGCAACCTGAGTGGCCCTAACTGCATCTTTGTGTGACCAGATTGGGACAGAAGCAAGATCTCAACATCTTCAGAGAGCACCTAGAAGTTTTAGAAAAAGGTGCCAAAGGCCTTTGGAAGAGATGCAGATTAGAATATAAGACAAACATGAAAATCATGAGAAAGTTAGGAACAGATGGGCAGGAGGGGAATGTGAGGTATAGGATGAAGAAACACACAGAGAAGAGGAAAAACTGTTAAGGCCAAAGTGCTACAGAAGCTCCAGGGGCCTGCATGGGGTTGGAGTGAAGAGATTGAGGGTGGGAAACTGTGAGAGTTTGGCACCTTAGCTGAGCCAATAGATCTGGAGATACAATGATCCTAAGGCTAAGTAATGATGTTGTCTCAGTGAGGAATAGAGAGGGTCAGGCGTGAGTGCCCAAGCTGTGGGGGGTAGAGGGGAGTAAAAAAAAGGCAGAAACAAAAGAAACAAGGTAGGTATGTTCAAGAGCAGGTGCATCCATACAGAAGTGTTAAGCGTCTCTACTTCCCAAGTGGAAGCTCAGGAGGTGGCATGCATTGTCGTCATCTGTGGGAGTTCAGTCAGGGTGGTGGGAAAAATTGTAGAGGAAAAATTATAAAGATAGTTACAGAAAATAAACACAAACCCTCCTGGAAGGCTGGGGGGGTTGCATGGCTTCAGTAACAGATTTGGCTGAAGGCAGCCTAATCCTCTTTACCTTTAGTTGATAGCAAAAAAGCAAATAACAAGGGAATGTGTGGAGTTGAAATAGCTTGTTTACTCATGTTTGGTCCTAAGACCAAACTGATCAACCTCAGGTGCATAATTGATCTCTGCTGGGGGGTGGGGGGGGGGGGGTCGGCAATGTTAATTACCCTCTAGTGGTGTTTACTCAAGACCTTTGTCATTTAATCTGTACTAAATAAATGCAAACTTTGCCAGCTTATGGGGCAATGCTCCAGACTCAGAACAGAGCCCCTTAGCTGGACTGACAGCTGTGTTAGTGTATGTCTCTCATCCGTTGCTGGGTCAGGGTCTGCAGGTCGGACCCTACAGTCATCGTGTGTGTCTGTGTGTAAAGTTAGACAAATAACAAAAGTAAAGAAAATAGTTTAATGAACCCCCAGCAATTTAACGAAGTTTAATGAACTTCAGCAATTATCAATGGATAGTCAATCTTGTTTCCCCATACCTCCAACCATTCTCCTTTGCCCTGGATTTTTTAAAAAGCAAATCCCAGAGAGCATATCATTTTTGGTATGTAAATCTAAAAGATAAAGACTCCCTTATTTTAGACTTAGCCCCAGTGCCATCATCAGACCCCCAAATTCTTTAATATAAATTAGTTAATATCATCAAACATCCAATCACTGCTTACATTTCCTACAGTGTCCTCTAAATGATCTTTCATTTTTTCATTTGGTTTAATCTGGATCTAAACAATGTCCACACATTGTAATTAGTTAAAATATTGGTTTCCTTTAATCTGTAGGTTTTCCACATCCTCTTTTCTTTCTTGTTATCTTTTTGCTGTTGTGGTGGAGATTGTTGTCAAAACACAATGTCAAAATCAATTTTCCCATTCTTGATTTTGCCGGTGGCATCCCTGAGATGTCATTTGACTTGTTCCTCTATTTCCTATATTTATAGTAAAGTTGGTAGTCAGATTCCATTGGATTTTTCTGGCATGACAATTTCACAGGCAGCAATACATTCTTCCCTGGGAGGAGGTTGATGGCTGCCTGCCCCTCTTTTATGATGTTTGGAAAACTGTGATATCCTAATTCTTTTATTCCTTCTGCTTCTATAAGCCACAATATGTCTATTAAGAGAAACTTCCCTCATTGATTATTTGATTACCCTTAAGTATTGTTCGTATACGAGAGGTAGAATATGTGTTTGATTCTTTCTCTTTAAGTTTTTGAAATGACTTGGTCCCTAGAATTTTCTAGAGGCAATCAATAAGGATTTATTTTCATTTGGTATTATTGAGAACTTATGAATATAGACATATTCAATGTATTTCAAGGATGGGATATTTACAAGGGTTTTAGGGTCTGGCATAAGATGGGTTTTTCAAGGCAGGGATGCTGATTTAATTGGCCAGTTTGTTATATAATAAGTTGAGAACTGGCGAGCACAATGAAGGGTAGGAAGTTGAAGCGAGTTTTGAAGGGCACAGTCATATGGTAACCCAGTTGAGTGATCTACTTATTATCCTGATGACAGCTATTAACCATTAGAGCCTATTGCTCTAATAGGTTTTTAGGAAATTCCTAAAACTGGATTTTTTTAAAAACAAATAATAAATTTATCTGAAATGACATCTTAGTTCACAAGTGTAATAATAGTTCTTTCTTCCTTTTCTTTTTCTCCAGTACAATCTTTACTTGGTTTTGGTATCAGGTTGATGCTGGCCTCATAAAATGACCTGAGCAACTTTTGCTCTATTTCTATTTCTGGAGCAACTTGTATGTTATAGAAATTAACTGTTTCTTAAAAGTCCCTTAAAAGCCTCTAAATCTGAGTTGGGGTGGGGGGAGTTTAGGAGAGATATTTGGCTGCCATTTCAATTTACCAAACATTTAGTGGTTTATTCAAATTCTCTATTTCTTCTTATACCAATTATGGAATTTTACATTTTTAGGAAAATAACCATTTTATTTAGGTTTACGTATATTAGGGTTCATAACACTTTTTAAATGTTTTAATATATTTTGTTATTTCCTCCATTATTCTGTCTTATTTTGAGTCTTTCCTCTTTTTTCCTGATCAGTCTTGCCAAAGTTTGGTCTTCTTAATCTTTTCCATGGGACTGACTTCTGTTTTATTCATCTTCTCTACTTTTCTCTGTGTCACTGATTTCTGCCCATATCTTTATTATTGCCTTTCTTCTTGTTTCACTGTGTATGCCATTGCTTCTTGTGTTGAATGCTTAGCTACTTTATTTTTAACCTTTTGTTTCCTGATAGATATAACCCATACATTTCCATCTAACTGGCACTTTAGCTGTGTCCCAATTTGACATGTAGAATTTTTATTAACATTCAATTTTAAATATTTCTTAATTTCCTTTATGACTCAAGGATGTTGTCTAGTAAGATGTTTTTTGGTTTCCAAATGAGGTTTGGGTAGTTTTTGGTTTCTGTTTGTTTGTGGGTTTTGTTTGTTTTTTGCTATTCTGCTGATACAGTTTGGGTCTGTGTCTCCACCCAAATTTCATGTCAAATTGTAATCCCCAGTATTGAAAGCTGGGCTTGGTGGGAGGTGATTGGATCATAGGGGCTGAGTTCTCATGAATCGGTTAGCACCATCCCCTCAGTGCTGTTCTCATAATAGTGAGTTATTGTGGGATCTGGTCATTTAAAAGTATGTTGCACTTTCCCCATGTCTCTCTCCTGCTCCAGCCATGTAAGACATGCCTGCTTCCCCTTCGCCTTCCACCATGAATGTAAGTTTCCTGAGGCCTCCCAAGAAGCAGAAGCCACTAAACTTCCTGTATAGCATGCAGAACTGTGAGCCAATTAAAACTCTTTTCTTTATAAATTACCCAGTCTCGGGTATTTCTTTATAGTAATGCAAGAATGAACTAATACATCTGCTGTATTATTTATTGTATGTGAAAAATTACCACATATGTAGTGATTAAAAACAACATGCATTTATTATCTTATAGTTTCTGTTGGTCAGGAGTCTGGGCACAATCTAACTGGGTTCTCTTTCTTTTGTAATGTCATGTAATCATGGGAATGACTTTCCATCACATTTACCGTGTATTTTTGGTGTATTAGGGGTCTCCAGAGAAGCAGAACCAATAGGATGGATGGATGGATGATTGATAGATAAGACAGACAGACAGATAGATATTATAAAGAGATTTATTATAATGAATTGACTCTCATGGGATTATGGAGGCTGGCAAGTCCAAAATCTGCAAAACCAGTGTTCTAATTTAAGTCCAAAGGCTAGAAGCTGCTATAGAACAATGAAATGTCAATGTTCCAGTTCAAGTCCAAAGACCACTAGGATGCTGTAGACGGACAGCCAATATCCCAGTTCTAAGGCCATCAGGCAGGAGAATCCTCTTACTAGGGGGGTGGAGTCAGCCTTTTGTTCTATTCAGGCCTTCAACTGATTGGATGAGGCCCACACACATTAGGGAGGGAAAGCTGCTTTACTCAGTCCACCAATTTAAATGCTAATCTCATCCAGAAACACACTCACAGAAATACCCAGAATAATGTTTGACCAAATATCTGGATACCCTATGGCTGACCTATTCAAAATAATACATAAAATTAACCATCATAATTGGTTGAAAGGTACAGGTCCCACCCATATCCGAAGAAGGGAACTACATAAGGGTGTAAACACCAGGAGGTGGAAATCATAGGGGCCTTAAAATCTGTCCACCACACATACTGTTATTCATTACTTCTAATTTTATTGCACTGTGAAATTTATTGAGCCTCCCTTTAAGATCTAATACACAGTTTGTGTTTTTACTTTAATGTTTCACATGTACCTGAAAAGAGAAAAGACATGTATTCACTGTTTGATGGAAACGTATATGAGTTATAAATATCTAATGGCTCAAGTTTATTAATTAAGTTGTCCAGACCTTGTATATTTGCTTTCTGTGTGTATGTGTGTTGGGAGAGGAGAGGAAGTATCTACTGTCTACTTGATCTATTGGATACTGAGAGGAGCCAGTTAAAAATCTCCAACTATAATTCTGATTTATCTGTTTCTGCCTAAATTTCTGTTAGCTGCTGCTTAATAAATATTAAAGCTGTATTGTTGGGCACATTTATGACCTCCCTTATGAACTTTCTATCTTAAGTTTTATTTTGTCAGGTTTTAAAATTACTACATCAGCTTTCTTTCGTTCACATTTGCACTATATCCTTTTCAAGCCTTTTAACCTTTTAGTGTCTGTTTTACACAAGTTTCTTGTAGAAAACATATTGCTGAATCCCTTGCTTTCGTTCAATTTGAAAGACTGTTTTTCTTAATTGGTTAGTTTAAGCCACTTACGTTTATTGTAATTGCTGCTGTATTTAGGAGGCAGCATAGAATAGCTCTAAGTACGGTTTTAAGTATGGGTTCTACATCCAGACCACCTGGGTTCAGGCCTTGGTTCTGCCACTTTCTAGCAAGTTAGTTAATCTCAGTTTCATCATCTATAAAATGAGGATGATGAAAGTAATAGTACCTTCCTCATAAGGTTATTATGAGGATCAAATAAGAAACACCCAGAAAAGTATCTGGAACATATTAGGTACTCTGAAAGTAAAAATTATTATTAGTAATTTTATTTCTGCTATCAAATTTCATATATTCTAATTATTGCACTTTCTTTTTATTCCTTTTTCCTCTGCTCTCTTGCCTTTCATTTGATAAAATTTTCTTCCACTGCTTTAAAAGTTACATGTTTTATTCTTTTTTAACGGTAGTTACCCTTAAGACCTACATTCACAAATATTTATCCTTATTGATTTATTAAAGTTAACAATTTTTTTCGTCTTCCTCCCATATGATAGTAATTTAACCCAGTACTACTCTAAGTACTCTAAGTAGTACTGGGTTACTTATCTCATCCATTCCAGAATGAGATTTGAGCCCACATGTAAATCAACACACAGCTTCCTTCATTGAGAAAGTCTTGCTATGAAAGTGTCAGCTGAATCAAAGAGTTTGCTTATGACATAGCTGATATGCATTCTGGTACAAGCTCCTTATCTCTTAGAGAACCATTAATTTTTGTGAACCACCCTTTGAATGGCACTATTTTAGATCACTGTCCTATCATTTTGGCCTCTCATTCCTGAGCCCCACACCCCTCACAATATTGATATTGTCTATAATTTTAGGTCTGAATCATTATAAATATACTGTTCTTTGTTTCTAGACTTTTGAAAAGAGTTTTTGTAAGTCAGGTTTAATGAAATACAGTTTACATACAATAAAATTCACCTTTTCTAGTGTACAGTTCTACAAATTTTGACAGATACCACTGGGTCATCAGTACCATTCTCAAGATAATGGAATATTTCCATCACTTCAGAAAGTTTCTCCAGATTCCCTTCACCCCCAGCACCTGACAACCATTGATCTACTTTCTGCCTTTTCCAGAATGTCACATAAATGGAATCATAGAGTAGCTTATTATATCTGACCTTTTTTCACTTAACATGCATTTGAGATCATCCATGTTTTTGCATATGTAAGAAGTCTGTTCCTTCTTAATGCTTAGTTGTATTTCATTGTATAGATGCATCACAGTTATGTATAGCCACCCACCAGTTCCTGGACACTCGGGTGGTTCCTGGTCTTTTTTCTAACACAACAATAAATTCAGCCTAAATATTTGGCCACTCTCACGCTATATCTATTGCATCATCTCCTGAATTTGTTTCTCTTCTTGTTTGATTACGTCCTCCAAGAATGTCATTCAAATGAATCTTTCATAAGATTTTTATTATTAATACATTCTCACATTCTAATGACAATATGGCTTAATAGAAAATAAGTTCAAAGTTATGCTTTTAAATACTTACATATAGAAACATTTTGCTTGAGATAAACCTTTTCAATCTGAAGGTTTTTTTCTACCTTGAAATTTATCTCCATTATATCTTCAAATATTTCCCCTTCTCTGTTTTTATATTTCTTCCTTTCTGTTCTAGTTTTACCCTAGGTATAAGCTAGAAAATTTACAAATAAGCTAACTTGTTTTTTAAAACTTTTTCTACTGCCTCTGGAGGTTTGCTGAAAGTGCTCTTCCAATTACTAATTCATCATCAGCTGCATCTTTTAGACTACTGCACACTACTAATACGTAGCATCAATATTCATTCTAATTATTATTTTTATGCTTAATATCTGTTTTAGTTTCATATTTTTTCCTGATTCATATTGCTAATATCATAACTCATTTTAAATAAATTTATCATGCTTATTTAAAAATCGTGGTCCATCTGCTCTACTGATCAGTTTCAGATGGCGTATGTTACTCAGTTGTGGTCTTTTAACAGTAGTTGCACTCCTCCAGTGTCTAATTCTTCGTCCTATGAATTCATGTTCCCCTGGGGTTTCACCTACTCTGTCTGATAAACATGCATCCAGGAAGGCCCAGTGAGTTTGCAGTGGGAGGGTGGTGTGAGCCCAGAAGGAAATCGCTGGCACCAGAGAACCACTGTCTATCATTCCCAGTTTCTCCCACTTACCCAGATCTTTCCTCCAGTCAGGTTTCTACCCGTAGGGAGAAGCAGCACCTAAAGGAAGCAATTAACCTAGCAACCCTGAGGGTGGCAGGGGGAAGGGTAGAGGCTTGATTGAGAGGAGGTGGGGGGAGGTCGGCCTGCAGTTTTTTTGTTTTTCGTTTTTTAAATTCCTCACCCCAACAGTGCTTTTGCGCTGGTCTGACATTACCTGGAAAACTACGCCACCAGTCGCTTCAGTGGACACTACCATTTCAATTGCGAAGTCAGGCAATGATTGTCCTAAGGCAAGGTGGGAGAGAAGTCAGAGTAAACCACCTCGAGAGCGCCGGTCTCCCGGAGTGTCTGGGTTCGACTCCTGCCTCCACAACTTACTGGGTCTCCTCGAACAAGTTGCATCACCGCTGGCCGTGCCTCAGTTTCCCTCCTCCGTAGATTAGGAATAACAATAGCAGTGAGAACAGAATCCAGCACACAGTAAATGCTGCTTACCTGTTTGCTATGTGGAATACGCCACTACACTGTTGCTCGGCCCTCAGGAAGGGTCTGCTGAGACTTTCTACTTCCTGCTCAGGGCAGAGGCCGACCACCCGCCCAAGGTCGTGGCGGCGCCGGCTCAGCTTTAGTCGTCAAAGTGCACATCCTGGGAGCCGCTGCCTCGAGGTGGTTGAGGCGAGAGGGCGGGGAAGCCTCTGAGCCTCTTCCTCCCACCAGAGCAGGACCCCAGCTGACAGCGGGTGAGCTGGGCAGAAACCCATGCCGGGAAGAGGCGGACCCAGTGGACCGCAGCGCCCGCAGTCGCCGGGCCAGGCGCAGAGGCGAACGGGAGGCGGCGCTGCACCGTGCCCGCCCCTCCCCGGCCCGGCCCCGGCTCCAGCCCCAGCCCCAGCCCCAGGCCCAGCCCCGGCCCCGGCTCGCGGGCGCTGCGTCTCCGCGTACAGGAGGCGGCGGCGGCTCCCAGTCACCGGCCCCCGCCGGCGAGCGCACGATGCACTGCCTGGGCGCCGAGTACCTGGTAAGCGCTCGCAGCCTCGGCCCTCGGGGGAGGAGCCCCGGGGAAGGGTCGGGTCCCCCTCCTTCACGCACCTTCCCTGCCGGACGCTTCCGCCTTTCCCGCGCCTCGGGGATCCCGCCCCCGCTTAGTACCTTGGGGCCACCTGGCGGGGAGGACCCTGGACCCTGCTCCAGTGCTGGGGCGGAGGCGGGGGAGACGCGGGCCGCGGGGCGCAAACTTGGGGTCGCCCTCAGGTGCACCTCCAGGTAAGCACTTGGCGGCAGGGGGCTTAACATCCGCTCCGCGCAGAGCAGGTGTTTCAAAAGATGTGTGAAAGAGCTTCAGGTGGCCACGTAAAAAAATAATATTAATTTTAAAAATTTAGAAAAAGATTGGTTACTTTGGCCACTCTTCGAGTAGATTTGGGTTCGGTTTCCAGGTTGAGTCCACCTGTTTATCTTCTTTTTCTCAACTCTCCCTTTTTCTGGAAGGTTTCTGCAGAAGGAGCCCCTAGGCAAAGGGAGTGGCGACCCCAGATTTATAGGAAATGCACAGATACGGCATGGTTATTCCTGTTCTTTCTCTTTTGGACTGGTTTGGTAAGTGTGGGTGCTTGGTAGGAAAGAGGCCAGAGTGTGTGTGCACGTCTGGAAATAACTCTGTCCCAAATGTAAATCGTAGTTGGTGCTGCAGTGAGAGACTTCTGCCGTTAACCCACAATAAACATCAGTTAGTACTCGGGAGAATTCTTGTCCTAGACTCGCTAGAAAGGCTGTCTTTTTGCTACAGGCCATGTTCTAAGGGGTGACTCCATTAGGAAATGGGAATTAACAGTTTGCAATGTGATTGCTATTTAGTAAGGCCAATGTGTCTCCTTTTACTCTCCGAAGTTACTGAACAGAAGTTCTTTTAGCACCTGCCACACCCCCAAATCAAATATTCCTCAAGCTTTTGGTGCACCTTTAACAAAGGAAAAGCCAGGGTAAGCCTAGAAATAAATTGCATTTCCTTTAGCTGAACATCACACACACACACACACGCGAGATATGTTGTGTTTAGCAGCCAATACTGTTAACCATAGCTAACAAGGAATGATTTTTCCCACTCTAATTTCGAGGTATGTATGACTGCTGGTAAACTCCATCAGGCTATGTGGTTATAATCCTGAGAGAGTCTGTTGGAAGCCGAATCTTGCTGCTTTTATACTTATTTTAGAATTGTAGGTAACAGCAGAAAACGTCTCACCCGACATTTTCAAAGGCCACTTTCACGAAATCATCCATGCCAGGTTAAGGCATGCTATTTGCTGCATGGTAAATGATTAATTTATAGAGCAGGGTAATAACTACCAGATAGTAATTACCTTTGTTGAAAAGAATTCCATCTGAATAGGCCCTAAAATATCATGTTTGTTCTTTCCAAGTAAGAAAGGCATTTGTTCACTTATGACCCATTTCACATAGACAGGCTTGGTTACAGGCACAGTGGAAGGTTAGGTCTGAAACACATAATCAGATGTTTTTTGTTGCTTACGTTGGAACTCTCCCGTAGGAGCTGGGAGAGACAGTGCACCTACAATACCTTCTGCTTAACTTCACAGATGGTTGGTGTTTTTATCTGAGACTGCTGTTGTAGAAATGCAGGGAGCAGCTGGCCTGCCTTGTGCCTGGCAGCTTTGACCTCGAGCTGTTATTGTGATTTAATGATCTGCCTTAGCCCCTCCACAGCTTCAACCTAGGACCTCACTACCAAACTCTCAGCCCAACAGCTGAGAATCCTGGGGAAAAGCTTTGTAGATGACCTATCACAGCCTGAAGAATTGTGAACCAGCTGAGAGGTGGCTCGGAGCTGGAAACTGCTTTAAAATTACATTTCATTTGCAAAATAAGTCTGAAGTTTTAATATATCCAAGTTCTCACTACGGCATTCTGTTTGAAGAGTCAGAGTCCTTTCTTAGCTCACTGGCTTTTAGTGTCTTTTGCAACATTTTTTATTTGCAGGTATTTAAAACAGAGCAAGGAGTGTTTTGTTTTTGGATTTTTTTTTCTGCCTCTGTTGTTCAGCTTTCAGGTCTTGTGACAGATGTCCTGACTGGTGATGGTGTGCCCTGAGTTAGGGCTGGACAAAGGCTTGGGGGAAGGAGCTGAAATTATAAGCAGAGATGGTTCTTGCAAATGCAGCACCACCCTGTGTTTATATTTGCATTAAACACAAGGAACAAAGTCTCAAAGTCTGGACTATCTCTGCCTCTACTTACCCCTCCAGTATCCTCTCCCGCCCTGCCTTTTCCTATCATCCCTCAAGATTCCATTTTCCTGATTTTGCAGGCACGGTTGACAGTGACTACCTTGGTGGCCCCACTAGACCAATGTACACACCTCCTATATCACCTCTCATACAGAATCGCAATTGCATGTTTGAAATTAGGACAATGAAGGTTTATAGTAGTAGTTTCTTGGAAGGCCGAGGCAGGAAGATCCCTTGAAGCCAGGAGTTCAAGACCAGCCTGGGCAATAAAGCAAGACCCTGTCTCTACAAAACATAAAAAATAATAATCATAAAGTCATAGTTTTATTAGCAGGGACTCAGGAATCCTCAGAAACCACTCCCACCTCTCCCACCCAGAAAAACTTTCCATTCTTCACCACAGGCTTTCCAAAGGAAAGAATGATGGTAAATGGAAAACATCACTTTGTTATTAGATTACTGGTGAGCTGGGCAGAAGCACATGACCCCTTTCCTCCCTCTAAATCCAAACACAGTCCAGACCTTACTACACTCCAACTCGAAAGGACGAGACAAGCATGTCAAGGCATGGTCAGCTTGCCATGCCAGCCACATTGGCAAACAGAGTCACACCTACTCCACAGCCTTTAGGTAAAGGGTGAGTGACACACACTACTAGCAAAGGTGACCCATTCATTCTAGAATCTGACCAGTTAGACTTAGGAGGATCTTGGAGAGTGGGGAAGGACAGGGAGCCTCCTTCCCCAGGAGGTCTGCAGCCCGTAAGTCCTGCTTGCCTTCTAGGCTGGGTTCCTGGAGGCAAGGAGTAAGTTCTGGTCATTCCTGTGTCTCCCAGTAAGAAAGTCTCAAGCACACACTGGGCACTTGAAGAATGTTTGTTATTTTGATTTCTGAATTAGTAATAAATGCAGAATGTCTAGAAGGTATTTGAATTTAGGACAATGTACCTTTGCAGCATAATGTATCAATACTATATATTAATGAATAGTGTATTATATCTGTTCTCCTGGAATGAACTTGTCAATATAGAGTATTAAATGGTATCCTATATATTGTATACAGTACTGGGAAACTTACTAAGTTTGCATTATGGGAAGATACATATTCAATCTTGGCAGAGAGCCTGTCAGTATGTATTAATGGCACAGTTGTTTGAACTGAAATTTCAAATATTCCACATTCACTTTGAGAGTGGATAAAAATGATGATAGATTGCAAGATGTTCTCGTCCAACAGAATTCCTGTGGTCCTTTGTTTTGTATGTCTTAAGCAGTTACTCCAAAACACTATTTGCAGATTGGTGAACAGTGTTTCAGTACATATCAACTGTGTTGCTTCTGCAGAATCCCTTAAAAGTAAGAAAAGAAAAACAAAAAAAGTAGTAGGAAAAAAAAAAACTTGGGGAAAGAATTAGCATAGCCCGGAAGCACTTAAATAAAGCAAGAACATCAAGGGAAGAAAAATTGAATTGTCCCAGTAAAGTTAGACCAAAAAGAAAAATGATAGACTCTTAAGGAAAAGGTTAAAAAGCACAGAGGTAAGAAAATGGAGAGAAATCTGTTTCAGTGGATTAGATTCTCTCTCTACCTAAATGTATAAGTAGCAGAGGAGCAGGATGCTGATAGATTGGAGTTGCTGACACTGTTACTGATGGAGCAAAGCGCTATGATGCTGGAGAGCTTCACGTTCCACCAGGCTCCATTTTATATCAGCATCTGCAGGGGTGTGGGGCACTGTGCGCTCAGCCCTTTGGCCAGGCTCTCATATGCCCCCGTTTTTGCCAGGTGTTTATCATGGGCTACTCGGTGGTGGCTGGAGCCACGGGAAGACTCCTCTTTGGCTATGACAGCTTTGGCAACATGTGTGGCAAGAAGAACTCCCCCGTGGAAGGGGCCCCTCTTTCAGGGCAGGACATGACCCTAAAAAAGTAAGTATCTAAATAAGTCCCCAGTCTGTAAGGAACTGTACCTCAAAACTTTGTATAAATTCATCATTTAGAGCCTGGAAACTTTTCGCATTCAAAACTCTGTCAGCCTATTTCATAAAAAGGAAGGCTGTGTATATAGTACAGGTAAGAGTACAAGTTTTAGAATCATAGTCCTAAGTTCAAATTCAGCTCATGCTACTTTTCAGCTGTGTGATCTTGGGCAGAGTACTTAACCTCTCAAAGCCTAGTTTTCATCTCTCTAAACTAGTTATTATACCTACCTCACAAGGTTGTTTTAAGGATCCATGAGACACTGCATGAGCTAAAGTATAATAAACGTTAATTGCTGCTATTATTCTCCATAATGAATCAGAATCATGTTACCAATCGTATATGTTTGAACCCTACATCATCCACACATTGTTTCTATGTGGAAATACCCAAATGCCACCTGGAACACTGGGGACCTGTGTCCCACCCCTGCCCCAGCTATGGCACTGTGGTGTTGCATTCTTCCCCCTACTCCCTTACCCCACCTCCCACAGGGAAACAGAAAGGGGAGAGAAGAGATGGGAATTCCCTAGAGGGGAGAGAAATCCCTGACCATGAACTTCTAAGATGGAGACTGCCTTGTAAGACTTTTTAAGATTTTAGCTCTTGCTTCACATGACAGAACAAAAAAATGATGTTTTATTTTTATTTTTTTGAGACAGAGTCTCATTCTGTCGCACAGGCTGGAGTGCAGTGGGGAGATCTCAGCTCACTGCAAGCTCCGCCTCCCGGGTTCAAGAGATTCTCTTGCCTCAGCCTCCCAAGTAGCTGGGACTGCAGGCGTCCACCACCAGGCCTGGCTAATTTTTGTATTTTTAGTAGAGACGGGGTTTCACTGTGTTAGCCAGGATGGTCTCCATCTCCTGACCTTGTGATCTGTCACCTCAGCCTCCCAAAGTGCTGGGATTACAGCTGTGAGCCACCACACCCAGCCAAAAACGGATTTTTAAGACTCAATAATAAAAGTAGCTCCTAGAAGATAAATCCTAAGGATCTCAATAAATCCTGAATATAAGTTTGGAGTCACCAAATACAAATCTCAGACTAAGCCTCTTATCCTCCTGAGTGTTGCTCCTAAGGGGGCTCTTGCTCTTTCTGGGCATGGACTAATTACGGGGCATTTTCTCCTGCACTCATAGAGCCACTTACAAAGAAGACAGGAGGAGGAAGGGCAACTTAGATGCCCATGTGCTCCCATTTCACATTGTGTTCATAATGCAGTGTCAACAAACAGTCATTCCTGGTTGAAGTGAGTATACATTCCATTATTGTCAAAAGCCAAAAGGTAGAAGCAACTCAAGTGTCCATCAATGGTTGAATGGATAATCAAAATGTGATATGTATATTACAATGAAATATTAAAAAGGAAGGAAATTCTGACACATACTACAACAGGGATGAACCCTGAGGATGTCATGCCAAGTGAAATAAACCAGTCACAAAAATACAAACATTGTATGATTCCACTTACATGAGATATGTAAAGTAGTCAGATTGCTAGAAACAGAAAGTAAAATGGCGATTGCAAAGGGCTGGAGGAAAGGAGGGTGGGAACCTATTGTTTAATGGGTACAGATTTCAGTTTGGGAAGATGAGTTCTGTGAATGGATGGTGGTGATGATAGCCCAACAACGTGAATGTACTAATGTCACTGTACGCTTAGAAAGATTCAGATGGGGCTGGTACAGTGGCTCATGCCTGTAATCCCAACAGTTTGGAAGGCCAAGGCGGGCAGATCACAGGGTCAGGAGTTCAAGACCAGCCTGGCCAACATGGTGAAACCCCGTCTCTACTAGAAATACAAAAATTAGCCAGGTGTGGTGGCAGGCACCAGTAGTCCCAGCTACTCAGGAGGCTGATGCAGGAGAATCACTTGAACCTGGGAGGCAGAGGTGGCAGTGTCATTGCACTCCAGCCTGGGTGACAGAGCAAGACTCTGTCTCAAAAAAAAAAAAAAGTAAGATTCAGATGGTAAATTTTATGTATATTTTAACACAATTTTTAAACTTTTTCAAAAATATGTATATCACACACCCAGGAAATCTGTTCCTCATCTCCTGTTGCACCACCTTTCTCCCATCCCCAACAGTAGGGAAAAAAACCTTCTGTGACCCCTTCTCAAGGTCTCTCCCATAGAGAGCAGCCTATGGGGTCTTCCTCTGCCATTCCTGGGGTCTTGGAGCCTGGATAAGTGGTAGGCAAGGGTCTGGAAGCTGTAGCTGCTAGCGCATAACTTGCTGATGGCAACACCAGTTTCGTTCTTGTCCCCCCTCTACCCTGCCCCTGGGGAGCTGCAGGAGGGTTCTCCTGAGTGTCCTGGCTCTCAACCTGGGAGAAGGGAGAAAAGACAAGCCTTTGGTTCCCAGCCTTGGCCCCCTCGTTTCCACTTCTCACTTCCCTGTGTTCAGTTATTCTCTGAAGCATATTTGAACACTCTTGGGTACAAATGTGTTCTCCGTGGAGTCCATTGAATAGTTTGTGCATTGGCCTGATCTAGCGATCAATGGACAGTTTAATCAATCGCTTCTTTTCCTCAGATTTTCTCAGGTAACTCCCTAGTGCTATCCCCTAGACAACACTAAATCTGGAGAAATAAAGCTTTGTTAATGTTTTTGGATAGTTTCCAAGCTGCACAGTTTCATGGATGACCACCAGTAGGCATCATAAATGTTCAATTATGCTGAAACAATTATGAAAGTGTGCCTGGGTGATCCCTGCATTTGATAGCATGTGGATATTTTTTAAGGCCCACAATTAAGACCAGTGAGAAGCAATGCTCTAACACATTCTTCTGTTTCATCTATTTCCTAGACACGTGTTCTTTATGAATTCCTGCAACCTGGAAGTCAAAGGTACGCAGCTCAACCGCATGGCCCTCTGTGTATCCAACTGCCCTGAAGAGCAGCTTGACTCCCTGGAAGAGGTCCAGCTCTTTGCAAACACCAGTGGTAGGCACTAAGGCCTGGTTTGTTCTTTTCCCCATGATGGGGTAAGCTGTGGGGACCTAGATGAGATCATTTATCCTGACTCTGCTTTCTCTGGAAAGCTGGAAGTTTTACTTCCTTGTGGGTGCCTCTTTTTGTGTGGAAAAGGCCGTAAGCATTTTCTCTTGAGCTTGTTCAGGTTATTTTTGTTCTATCTGGATATATCTGAAGCCCTAGCTATTCCATGTATGCTCCCTGCCACTGCAGGGGAATGGTCATCCACAGAGAGAGAGAGGAGACAGCCCATGTTTAAGACTCAAAGGCGGGGTCAGAAGGAAGGCAGAGAGCTCCATGCACGTGGGCACATCTGGTCCTAGAGATGTACGTGCAGGCTGCGGGTAGAATTGCTGACAAATTGGTCTTTTCATGAGATTTTTGGGGCCAATAGATACTTCCACTGAGCAGTGGGATATCACAAGTTGTACCAGAAGCACTTGTATATCTAAAATACCTTGTACTGGGTCCACTGTTTAGAATTTTATCTGTCTGAGAAATGGTTTGCCAGATTTTTAAAAATTATTTGCAAAGCCAGGTTTAAACTATCAAGCTTCTACAAGAAATTGTTTTCAAATATGCTTCAGATTATTTTAGGACCAATCATATAACTTTTAGTTTTGAATTTGGGGTTTTGAAGAGAAAGTAAGGAAGAGAGGCCCTCACTAGACCTCAGATTGTATGCCTATTACTTTTGTGTTTCTGTCACCCATAGACCTTGTAGTTGATTCTTTCTCCTTTCTGGTTTGGTAACATGGCTGTGGTTTCCTTACTGACTCACCTGGAAAGAAGGTATAATGTCTGTGTGTTCTGCTTCCAGGGTCCTTCCTGTGTGTTTATAGTTTGAATTCCTTCAACTACACCCACAGTCCAAAAGCAGACTCACTGTGTCCCAGGCTACCAGTTCCTCCAAGGTAAAAGCTTTCATACTTTTTCCTTAACTCTAAACAAAAGTTACTGGGTACTTGGTGTGCATCTGTTACTCTTCTAGGCATTGTGGGAAGGAGATATCAGAAGAGCGCCTGCCTGCAGGGAGCTTACAGTCTATGGAGGCCAGCGATAAAAACATGGAGGGACTATTTGCAGTATGCCTATGAACAGTGGATTAGAAATCAGGCTAAATAAGGAGAAAACTCAGCAAACAATAAAAATACACGTAGTCTTCAAAGAACACTAGAGCTAGCAAGAAGTAACATATGAATTATTACTAACGGGGTGATTTTATAAATTAGTGTGTATTTTTTTCTACTCCAATTATTTATTGCAAAGTAGAAATCATTTACTTTGGCCGGGCATGGTGGCTCACGCCTGTAATCCCAGCATTTTGGGAGACTGAGCCAGGTGGATCACGAGGTCAGGAGATGGAGACCATCTTGGCCAACGTGGTGAATCCCCATCTCTAAATATACAAAAATATATACTATTTTTTTGTATACTAAAAATATAATATTTTTTTGTATACTAAAAATACAAAAATTAGCCGGGTGTGGTGGTGCATGCCTGTAGTCCCAGCTACTTGGGAGGCCGAGGCAGAAGAATCACTTAAACCCAGAAGGTGGAGGTTGCAGTGAGCCGAGATCACGACACTGTACTGGTGACAGAGCGAGACTTGTCTCAAAAAAAAAAGAAAGAAATCATTTACTTTTGGCTTTTTATCATAATTAGACTCTGTTAGTTTTTATTGCTCTAGATATCTTCATAAGAAACAGACCAGAAGGACAAGGCCAAGTGATCACCACACCTTTCTTAATGAAAACAGAAAGCACAGGTCCTTATCAAGAGTACACTTGGTGGGCTCCTTGCAAGGTCTTATTCACCCCTGTAAATTAGTGTACTACCTGGCACATGGTAGGCACCTTATAAATATTTGTAGAATAAAGTTGTAATGATGGAGCGGTGGTTGCATTGCCATGGCAAATGGCTCATGTTTACACCTTTGAGAAGGCTAAGGGGAAAAATACGATGAGTGTTTATTGCCACCATTATGATGCTGAGATGTACTAAAGGAAAACTTGTATTGATTTTGAATTGTCATTCTTTTGAAAAATGTGAGTATGTTTACAACGTAGGAGACCTCTCTGAAAAATCCCTGAGAAATAATGATTATTTAATTAAAACAAAGCATTATTCCAATCCTCTAGGATGGTGTTTATTGAACTCTTGTTTGGGACTTACAGTAAGAAATTTATTACATCCCAACTCCTGTATGCACATACCTTCATATGTCCTTACACATATAAAACAAAACTAGAAATCTCACAAAACAACATTTACCCTTATTACATATGATTCACACTCTTAGTTACTACTCTTGCCTTTTTGAAAATAATGTATTTCATAGTCTTATAACTGGTTGCAAGTGAAGCTTGAAAAATGCTGAACTAGCAGGTGCTCACAAACACAAAGAGACTTGAGGTTTAAATCACATCGGAGGCAGAAAATAGCCATTTTGTGATATTCTTTTCTAAAATAAATACTCCATGTTGTAAGTAATTGAAGGAGGAGAGAACTATTTGCTGAGGAGAATACCCATTTCATTTTTCTATAATATTCTTTTTTTTTGAGACAGAGTCTTGCTCTTGTCACCCAGGCTGGAGTGCAGTGGTGCGATCTCAGCTCACTGCAACCTCCATCTCCCAGGTTCAAGCAATTCTCCTGCCTCAGCCTCCCAAGTAGCTGGGACCACAGGCGCATGCCACCATACCCAGCTAATGTTTGTATTTTTAGTAGAGATGGGGTTTCTCCATGTTGGCCAGGATGGTCTTGATCTCTTGACCTCGTGATCCGCCTGCCTCGGCCTCCCAAAGTGCTGGGATTACAGGCATGAGCCACCACGCCTGGCCTATAATATCTTATTTTTAAAATTCTGGTAATTGTAAATGTGTTTATGATATTTTACATTCTGGTAAAATGTAAGGTATCATAAACACATCTTAATGAAACATACTGAACCCAATTTTTAAAAAAACTAGAATGTTTTAGTAATAGGTGGAAGGAAAATTCTCTAGCACTTGGAGAGGAGGACTTTTTTAAGAACACAATTTGTAACTGTAGATGTAACTACAGATGGAATTGAAAGAGAATGGAATTTTTAAGGTTGTAATTTAACCAGAGTTGGATAAACTCTCTTCTTACTATAAATGGGATGGCAACCATAATTCCACAGGAAGCTTATATCTTGATACTTATGATGATAATGGCAAACATTTATTGAGCTTTTGATACTTTTCTAAACCCTTAACATAATTTGGGCCTCAGAAAACGTATATATTGTAGGTATTGTTTTCATCCCTATCTTACAACTGAGAAAACTGATGCAGAGAGGTTTAAGTTCATACATCCAGCAAATGGAGAAGCTGGCATTCAAACCCAAGCAGCGTCTATGTTTGAGTCAAGACTTGGTTTTATTTTGACTGGTGAGTGGCCTTCCTAGACTCACATCAAGCTGGGAGAAAGAGTCTCCGTACCCTGTGTCATAATAGCACCATTTCTTCTCACTCTCAAGCCAGCCCTAGTCCTTTTCACCCTAAATGCAAATGTTTCCAATACTAACTTTTCAAGTAAAGACAAAATCCTTGACTGAGTGGCCTTTTTTGGACAGAAAGAGAGAGAGAAATAGCCTCAAGGGCTCCATTCCCTTTTCCTGCACAAGCAAGTGTTTGTTTAAGGTGAAAATGATCACATTTATCATGGAACAGCAGTGCCAAGACTGAAAAGCTGGAAAACATGAGAAGGGTGGCTATAGGGCCAAAGAACATTTTCTAAATACCTCTTTTTGACAAAACTGATTGTTTCTTCCTCCTCTGTCGGTCATGTGAGGTATAACGTACCCTTTTAGAGTAATGGCTAAATATCAAGGAGTTTGTGGACCTAGGTATGAGCTTTTAAGAGCAGTGAAAAAGCACTGCAGAAGATAACACGCAAATAGATGTTTTTTCACTTTGGTGTTCAACATGGTAATGTATTTTGAGTCCCTCGTGTATTCAAAATCTAAAAGGTGTGGATATTTTCCCCCCAGTAAATTCTAGTTCTACCCTCCCACATAGGTGCCTGTGCATGTCACTGCATGGTTTGCTCAGCTGAATTCCATATACCTGGTGATCTAAATATACAGGCAGCTTACCCAATGACTTCCTGCAAGTTTGAGTGGCTTTGCTAATGGGAAGAAGAAAAGCAGAAGTGGTGAAGAAACCTCAGGCCATGGCCTAAAGATGCATCCCTGTGAGCCAGGCATAGTGGCTCACATCTGTAATCCCAGCACTTTGGAAGGGCGAGGCGGGCAGATCACCTGAGGTCAGGACAAGCTTGGCCAACAATGGTGAAAGCCCGTCTCTACTAAAAATACAAAAATTAGCTGGGTGTGATGGCGAGCGCCTGTAATCCCAGCTACTCGGGGAGGCTGAGGCAGGAGAATAACTTGAACCCGGGAGGTGGAGGTTGCAGTGAGCCAAGACCACGCCATTGCACTCCAGCCTGGGTGACAAGAGCAATACTCCATCTAAAAAAAAAGATGCATCCCTACCCCAGCTAATGAAATACTCTAAATCTCGAAAGGCGTAGCAGTTGCATAGATGTATATGTTTATCAAAGTCTCTAATTTTATGTTTAAGATCAGTGCATTTCATTGTATATAAATATTGCCTCAGTAAAAATTAGAGGAATTCCTTACATTCTGAAGTGTATTAAGTTAAAAAAAACAAATAATAGAACAGTGTGCAGTATACTGTCTTTTGCATAAAAAGTGGAAAATGTAAGTATATATAAACCTATAAATATATACATCTAGGTATATATTTGCTTGTATAACCATTACATCAAGCATGACTTACAGGATGTAGTCAGAAAGCAATTTAATTTTTGTCTTTCTCTGTCTCTTTAAATTTATTCAGCGGGACTAGTTTTTTCTGCCCCTGAATAAAAACACAGGCAATTCCCAAGGCTTCTCTGGTAACTTTTAGGTAATACATACTGAGTCACTTTAAGTTGTAACAGGCACTTTCAATTCAATAATTAAAATGTTCAGCCCAGACCAGGCACAGTGGCTCATGCCTGCAATCCCAACATTTTGGGAGGCCAGGGCTGTAGGATTGCTTGAGGCCAGGAGTTCAAGACCAGCCTGGACAACATAACGAGACCATGTCTCTACAAAAATTTAAAAATTAGATTGGCATAGTGGAACATGCCTGTAGTCCTAGCTGAAGCTGAGATGGGAGGATCTCTTGAGCCCAGGGGTTTGAGGTTGTAGTGAGCTGTGATCATGCCACTGCACTCCAGCCTTGGTGACAGAGCAAGACCCTGTCTCAACATTTTTTTAAAAAAATTAAAAAATAGCCCTCTCCCTCTCCCTCTCCCCCTCCCCCTCCCCCTCTCCCTCTCCCTCTCCCTCTCCCCCGAGCCAAAGCTGGACGGTACTGCTGCCATCTCAGCTCACTGCAACCTCCCTGCCTGATTCTCCTGCCTCAGCCTGCCGAATGCCTGCGATTGGCGCCGCCACGCCTGACTGCTTTTCGTATTTTTTTGGTGGAGACGGGGTTTCGCTGTGTTGGCCGGGCTGGTCTCCAGCTCCTAACCGCGAGTGATCTGCCAGCCTTGGCCTCCCGAGGTGCCAGAATTGCAGACGGAGTCTCCTTCACTCAGTGGTCAATGGTGCCCAGGCTGGAGTGCAGTGGCGTGATCTTGGCTTGCTACAACCTCCACCTCCCAGCCGCCGGCCTTGGCCTCCCAAAGTGCTAAGATCGCAGCCTCTGCCAGTCTGCCACCCCGTCTGGGAAGTGAGGAGCGTCTCCGCCTAGCCACCCATCGTCTGGGATGTGAGGAGCCCCTCTGCCTGTGTGCCCAGTCTGGAAAGTGAGGAGCATCTCTGCCCGGCCGCCATCCCATCTAGGAAGCGAGGAGCGCCTCTTCCCAGCCGCCATCACATCTGGGAAGTGAGGAGCGTCTCTGCCCGGCCGCCCCGTCTGAGAAGTGAGGAGCCCCTCCGCCCAGCAGCCACCCCGTCTGCGAAGTGAGGAGCGTCTCCGCCCGGCAGCCACCTCGTCCGGGAGGGAGGTAGGGGGGTCAGCCCCCCGCCCGGCCAGCCGCCCCGTCCGGGAGGGAGGTGGGGGGATCAGCCCCCCGCCCGGCCAGCCGCCCTGTCCGGGAGATGAGGGGCGCCTCTGCCTGGCCGCCCCTACTGGGAAGTGAGGAGCCCCTCTGCCTGGCCAGCCGCTCCGTCCGGGAGGGAGGTGGGGGGGGGGTCAGCCCCCCGCCCGGCCAGCCGCCCCGTCCGGGAGGGAGGTGGGGGGGTCAGCCCCCCGCCTGGCCAGCCGCCCCGTCCGGAAGGTGAGGGGCGCCTCTGCCCGGCCGCCCCTACTGGGAAGTGAGGAGCCCCTCTGCCCGGCCACCACCCCGTCTGGGAGGTGTACCCAACAGCTCATTGAGAACGGGCCATGATGACAATGGCGGTTTTGTGGAATAGAAAGGGGGGAAAGGTGGGGAAAAGATTGAGAAATCGGATGGTTGCCGTGTCTGTGTAGAAAGAGGTAGACATGGGAGACTTTTCATTTTGTTCTGTACTAAGAAAAATTCTTCTGCCTTGGGATCCTGTTGATCTGTGACCTTACCCCCAACCCTGTGCTCTCTGAAACATGTGCTGTATCCACTCAGGGTTGAATGGATTAAGGGCAGTGCAAGATGTGCTTTGTTAAACAGATGCTTGAAGGCAGCATGCTGGTTAAGAGTCATCACCACTCCCTAATCTCAAGTACCCAGGGACACAAACACTGCGGAAGGCCGCAGGGTCCTCTGCCTAGGAAAACCAGAGAACTTTGTTCACTTGTTTATCTGCTGACCTTCCCTCCACTATTGTCCTGTGACCCTGCCAAATCCCCCTCTGCGAGAAACACCCAAGAATGATCAATAAAAAATAAAAAATAAATAAAAAAATGGGAAAAAAAAATTAAAAAATATTCAGCCCAATGTGATAAACTTCTCACTTGATTGGAGGTTCAAACTTCTGCCCCCTGCACACTTGGCCCAGGAGCAAGTGGGAAGGCCATAGTCCAGGAAGGAGGCTGTAGTCAGCTGCTCTTCTCATCTGTTTATTCCTCCCCTCCTCTCCCAGCTTGCTAAAACAGCTTTTGTCTAAGGGGCTGGTGCAGCAAAAGTGAAGGAAGAAAAGAGTAGCAGGAACACATTTACTTGTCTGATACTAGCACCAGCATTCTCTGGGCTTGGGAGATGTCCCGGCCAGCTCTTTCCCTCATGGGCATGTTTTGGGTTCTTTGGGGCTCTTTCAGCTGCAGTGCCTTTCATGTAGTCTAATGCATCTGTGCTCTGGCTGGTCATGTGAGAGGCTTTCCTCAGTCCTGAGGCATTAATTAGCTACCTCAGAGAGCAGCCACCTCCAGCTTCTTCTGCCAAGGTCCCCACAGCCTTCTACAGGGCTGTCTTAGACATGATCAGTGGCACCCCATCACTGGGACTTGTGCACATGCAGCCCACAACTAGACCCCAGGAAGCCCTCTGCACCCTTTGCCGTGACAAATGCCCTGGGGGATCTTAACTCCCCAGTTGTAGCTCTCTGCTCTGCTGTTAAAGCCGCTCACCCTCCAGATTTCTTGGGGTGGCTCAGACCTTAAGCCAGGGGATTTCCTAAGCTCTCTGAGTTTTCCATGAAACCCTTCTCATCTGACTTAGGAATAGTACCCTTCACCCTCTTCCCCTTGGGAATGGAGATGGAGTCACATGACAAGTCTAGTAAAACAAAAATTTTCAACTCTTCAAAAATTACTCTTCTAATGATTCTCTGCACTTGTCATCACCTGTGCAGAGTAGATTTTACTATATGCAAATAAAAATTAAAATCAAGATGTCAGGATCTTAGGATAGTGTGTAGAGGGTGACAAATTAAATGACTAATAAGGAGCTGATGTGAGTAACTTTGGAAAACAGCTTTGTGACTAGATACTGTAAGCTAAAGACAAAAGGAACTGTACATAAACACTGTACTCCAGATAGTACATTTGTTTGTCACATAGCTACTGGTTAACAATTTTTTTTTCATTTTTTAAAAATTCCCTAAACAATACAGTATAATGGTTAGCAATTCTGAAATTACATACTAGAATCGATTATAGGGCCTAGAATCAGTAATACCCCACCATACCCAATACCCAGATCATGGTTTCTAATCATTGGTCTTCAAGGGTTCTTTGGAGAAATGGCAGGTTCTAGGACTTGGATAAGGAAAATACCAGCTACGTCTGGTATCATCATCCTGTAGCATCAGAAAGTAAGGAAGTGCTCAAGAAAGAAAAAGAATGGGTCTTGTCAAAAGGACACAGATGACTCATAGTGGCCAAAGCTGGAATAGATTGAATAACACAATTAAGATTATAACCCAAAGAAAAGAATAAATGTTGATGAGGCCATACTGATATAAATAAATAATTGAATAAATAAATAAATGGGGGGAAGGGATAAATCCTTTTTTTCTTTTTTTTTGAAACAGTCTTGCCCTGTTGCCCAGGCTGGAGTGCAGTGGCACGATCTCAGCTCACTGCAACCTGTGCCTCCCGGGTTCAAGCAATTCTCCTGCCACAGCCTCCCGAGTAGCTGGGATTACAGGCACCCACCACTACACCTGGCTAATTTTTGTATTTTTAATAGAGATGGGGTTTCACCATGTTGGCCAGGCTGGTCTCAAACTCCTGACCTCAAGTGATCCACTCGCCTCGGCCTCCCAAAGTGCTAGGATTACAGGCATGAGCCACTGCTCCCGGTGAAACGGATAAATCTTTACTTCTTCCTCCAAGAGGTGGAATTTCCCTCCCTTTGAGAGTGGGCTAGGCTTAGTGACTCATTTCCAAGGATAGAGAGGGAAAAGAGAAAAATAACAACTTTACATGGAGAAACCCGGCAGGTACCACCTTAACTAGGTGATCAAGGTCAACTTCACCAATGTTGTCATGTTCCTCGATAGGATTCTATGAGAAAGGCACTTCACCTCTGTGGCACTGTCCCAAAAACCTGTTGACTGTAGCCTAATCATGAGAAAACATGAGAGAAATTCTACAAATTAAGGGACATTTTACAAAATACCTGACTATGAATCTTCAGAAATGTCAAGGTCACGAGAAACAAGGAAAAACTAAGAAACTTGTCACAGGCCAGGCACAGTGGCTCACACCTGTAATCCCAACACTTTGAGAGGCAGAGGTGGGAGGATGGCTTGAGCTCAGGAGTTCAAGACCAGTTTGGGCAACATAGCAAGACTCTGTCTCTACAAAAAACATAAACTGTCATGACCAAAGAGGAGACATGACAATAAAATGCCATGTGCTATCCTGAATTAGATCCTGGAATAGAAAAAGGATGTTACGGTGAAATCCAAATAAAGGCTGTAGTTTAGTTAGTAGTTTAGTGACAATGTTAAATCTTAATTTTCACAAATATACTGTGGTTATGTAAGACGTTTACATTAGGGGAATGTGAGTGAAGGATACACAGAGGAACCCTCTACCATCGTTACAATTTTTTTGTAACTCTAAAATTATTCAGAAATTTAAAGTTTACTTTTAAAAATGCTCTGCTTATCAACTTCCAACTCTTTTATGCTCTCAGCATGGATGTGGGTTTAAGAATAATCTAACCACTTTTCTCCCACCTCTTTTTTGGCATGCCCTGAATGGTGGAGTCTGGCGTCTCATTTTGGAGTAGAATTTTTATTATCTTTGAGCTCAGCCGCAAATTCCATTTAAACTTCCTATGATATTTACATATGCTAATAAAAGTCTCTAGAATGGTTTGCAAGAAACCAAAAATCATGGGTGCCTGTGAGGAAATGTACTTCAGTAGCTCAGGGACAAGGAAAGGCAATTTCTTGCTGTTTGGTCTCTTGTACCTTTTGGAATTTAAGCCATGTGAATGTATTTCCCCTTCAAAAATGTAATTACAAAAAACACCGTTTGTGTTACTCTTCTCTTGAACCACTATCCAGTGACTCAGGAACTGTTTCTGTAATATTGAGACTTCTGGAGAAAGATTCTTCCACGTGTTCTATGTTGTGCTTCATTAGAAGCTTGGGAAGTCATTTCTTTTCTTCAGGGCAATGAAATCTTTTAACATTTGGATTCTCCTTTGTTTCATTCTTATACATTGCACAAAATGATTGGTGATTGGGTTTTGAGCAGCTTTTTAGATAATTTGACACTTCTTTGGTTGGGATTATTTCCACCATTTGGGGTTCATGGAAAGAAAGGAGAACAGGACCCTGTGAAGGTATCAGTGGCCTCATGAAGATTCATTAGAATGCATATTTCTAGGCTTTTTTACATTTCAGGAAGAAGCTAAAAAAAGGTCAACTTTCTCATCTACCCAAGGCAGTTATCAACTGCAGCATCAATCACACATTTACTATCCATTTATTGAGCACCCACTGTTCATAGCAAGGCTCTCAAGCCTCATATGCCTTCCTAAACAGGACGGAATTAAGCTAATAGTGCCATTAACACAGCTTCTGTCTCATCCAGTTCACATCCCTAATAGTTCCTTACAGAAATAAAATTCTTTTGTTGGGGTTGGTAGTTTGTGTCTAAGAAGGGCTAAGACAGGAGAATAAAAAATGTGGTTCCCACTGGGCACAGTGGCTCATGCCTGTAATCCCAATACTTTGAGACATCAAGGCAGGTGGATCGCTTGAGCTCATGTTGCCCAGCCTGGGCAACATGGTGAAACTCTGTCTCTACAAAAAATGCAAAAATTAGCTGGGCGTGGTGGCACGTGCCTGTAGTCTCAGCTACTCAGGAGGCTGAGGTGGGAGAATAGCTTGAGCCCTGGAGGTAGAGGTTGCAGTGGCCCATGATCGAGCCACTGTACTCCAGCCTGGGTGACAGAGGCAGAACCTGTCTCAAAAAAAAAAAAAAAAAAAAAAAAAAGTGGTTACCCATAAATAAAATGTAGTATATGTACACATACCACAGAGTAGTATTTAGCCTTAAAAAAAAGAAGAGATCCTGCTATTTGCAACAACGTGGATGAACCAGAGGATATTATGTTAAGTGAAATAAACCAGGCACATAAGGGAAAATCCCATACATGATCCCACTTGTATGTGGAATCTAAAAAAGTCAAATTCATGGAAACAGAGAATAGAATTGTGGTTATCAGGGATGCGGGCAGGGGAAATGAGAGATGCTGGTCAAAGGATACAAGTTTCTGTTACGGAGGATGAATAAATTCTAGATATATAAAGTAGAGCATGGTGACTATAGTTCATAATACTGTATTGTATATTTGAAATTTGATACAACAGATCTTCAGTGTTCTCAAAATATAACTATGGGAATTTATGGATACGTTCATTAGCTTAACTGTAGCAATCACTTCACGAAGTTTATATATATCAAAACATCACATTGTACACCTTAAATATGTGCGATTTTTATTTTTAAAAATGTTGCTCCCCAAGTTTAGGTTTTTGGTTTCTGTGGGTTCCCATAATCAACTTCCTATTCAGAACATCAGCTAATCGATGTAGCAGAGCATACTTGCCTGGCTTTCTAAGGTGTGCTCTGCAAATGGCATGCTAGACCCCTCTCTATTACTATAGTTCTTAAGCTTTTTTGGTTATTGAGAATGTTAAATAAACATCTTTTAAAGATAAATGTTAAATAAACATTTTTGCCATCTTTTTTCTCTATTTTTAGCAAGTCATTTCCCTTATTTAACCGATGTGTCCCTCAAACACCTGAGTGCTACTCCCTATTTGCATCTGTTTTGATAAATGATGTTGACACCCTCCACCGAATTCTAAGTGGAATCATGTCGGGAAGAGATACAATCCTTGGCCTGTGTATCCTCGCATTAGGTAATTCTCAGTTAAGTTAATTTTAATAGTTGTTTATGGAATGCCAAAGTTCCTAGCATTTTATATGTTGTACAATGAAAATAAGCCTCTTGTTTTAAATATAAAACTCTGTATTTTTAATAGATATTTTCGGTGTTTCAGATTTAAGTGGGATGGGGGCAATATGAATAGAGGAGCGGCTGGCCCTCTGGCAGAAAGCCTCAGTGGGTAGGGTTGCCTTGATATACTGACCATGTTCTAGTGTCTGCTTCTCACTGGGGATGGGTATATAAAGCAGATTGCCAATTTGTGGATGGGACATGAAAAATACAACTGTCAGGGTGACCAGAAACCATGTCTTCTGGCCAAACATGCCTCCACCTGTAGGTGGATCAGAAAGCAGATCAGAAAGCTGCTTGGTGAGCAGGGCAAGGACATGTGTGCATCCATGTTAAATGGAGTCAGACTGCAAGGGCCTGCTGTATCCTGCTCCTCTAAGGGACATACCTGCTTTAGGTTGTAGACAGGTCAAGGCCTTAAGCCTTCTCTGGGCATTTCTGGAAGCAGCTACCCACTCTTGATCTTTTGAGTTCCCATTTTCTATGTTTCAGTTGGCTGAAATCAAGAGCCAACTTTCTCTTTGAACAGGTTAATACACTCTGCCCCTTTAGATAGTGGTAAGAGCCTATTGTCTCCTCGCTTTCCAGTGGCAGCCCGCAAACCTCTTGGTAGAGAGAAACTCTTTGGTCAGACATTAACATATTTCTAACAGTTAACAAATTGAGTTTTCCACAATTTCATTACTAAAAGGTTCCTAATTCCTGAATGCTTGGGGATATTTAACTAGTCACTATTATGACTTTCAGACTTCTTGCTTAGGCTGAAAATGACTTCAATTGACTCAAACAAGATGCTTTGACTCCCAAATACTGGCTTGGTTACAATATATAACAAAAAAACCTCAGGTTATTCCTGATATCTTATATAATGACCTAATGTCCCTGCAAGGACATTGTCATGTGCTTATTAGATTCATAATGGTATTAACAGCTGTCGTTTACTGAGCACTTACCATGTGCCAGGCATTGTACTTATTCTTCACTCATTAAAACCTCATCAGAATCCCAGTACCACTTATAGGAGACGAAACTGAGGCTTAGAGAGGTTTAGGATTTGGCCAGTGTTGCACACCTAGGAGAAGAGGTGGCAGAACTAAGACTCAACCCAGATCTGTGTGATCCCAAAACCCACCTTACTAAACATAACTCCGATCTAGATGCAATCCTGATTTCCTATGTCGAAAATAGTACATACAGGTTATTTCATGGTTAGGATCTTAAATTCTTCATTTTAAAGACATTATTAATCTTTCATATTTAATAAGAGTACCTTAGAACATGTAAAGTTAGAACTTTACATAAGCCCAGTATGAAGTCAAAAGATTTAAGTGTGATAAGAATTTTAAATGGTTCATTTGGACTTGTAAGAAAAAAAGATTTGGGCATTTGAGAACAATATTGCTATAAAATTTTTTTTTTCTTTCTTTTTTTTTATTGAGACAGAGTCTTGCTCTGTTGCCCAGGCTGGAGTACAGTGCCATGATCTTGGCTCACTGCCAACCTCTGCCACCCGGGTTCAAGCGATTCTTGTACCTCAACCTCCCGAGTAGCTGGGATTACAGGTGCCCGCCACCATGCCCGGCTAATTTTTGTATTTTTAGTAGAGATGGGGTTTTGCCAGGTTGGCCAGGCTGTTCTCGAACTCCTGACCTCGGGTGATCCACCCGCCTCGGCCTCCCAAAGTGCTGGGATTATAGGCGTGAGGCACCATGCCCGGCCAAATTTTTTTTATTTTTGAGAAGAATACTAGGACTTTCAGAGACAGGCTTACCACACTTGATTGAATGGTGCGTCAGAGACTGCCCCACGTATACCTTGTTATTTTTATTTAGTGTTTAGTAGATATCCCGAGATATTTAGAGATTGAATACAATCCTCAGCCGTCACTGTTCTGGAGGGTTTTGTCATCGCAGTGCTACCATCATCTCCCCTATCCTTTGTTGCTATTGAGGTTTATGTGTTTTGCTTAATTTTTCAGCCTTGTCTTTGGCCATGATGTTTACCTTCAGATTCATCACCACCCTTCTGGTTCACATTTTCATTTCATTGGTCATTTTGGGATTGTTGTGTAAGTATTTCTCTACTTGACTGATTTCTTTTCAATTAAATGAAAAGCCTTTCCATTAAGTACAGAACTTAAAAGTTGGCATTTTTAAGCTACATGGAGTCTTAAAGAGTATCTAGCCCCGTCACTTTACAAATGAGAAAACTTGGCCTCAGGGAGGACGATGGGAGTTGCTATGTCTCACAGACAGTGCAAAGTTAATGACCAATCTTTTTTTTCATGTCTTACAGACAGTGCAAAGTTAATGACCAATCTTTTTTTTCTTTTCTTTCTTTTCTTTTCTTTTTCTTTTTCCTTTTTTTTTTTTTTTTTTTCTGAGGCAGGCTCTCACTTTGTTGCCCAGGCTGGAGTGCAATGGCGCAAACGCAGCTCACTATAGCCTCAACCTCCTGGGCTCAAGCGATCCCCCTGTCTCAGCCCCCCAGGTAGCTGGAACTACAGGCACATGCCACTACACCCAGCTAATTTTTGTATTTTTTGTAGAGGTGGGGTTTTGCCATGTTGCCCAGGCTGGTCTCCAACTCCTGAGCTCAAGCGATCCGCCCACCTTGGCCTCCCAAAGTGCTGGGATTACAGGCATGAGTCACCACGTCCAGCCAAATCTGTTGTTTCTTCTGCTGTGCTATGCTGCCCCTGAGATGAGCTTTCCAATACCATGATCCTGTATCCATAATGTTAAAAGAGAATCCCAGTACCCACTGGGAGCATTTTAAAGGATTTCTTCTGAATGCGCACCTCACCCATTGGCGCGTGGGTGCCCACAGTTGTCATGCAAAGGCTCTGACCAGCCAGAAGACACACAGGCCTGCATGGAAGCAGAGTCCTGGAGACCCTGTATTGTGCCCATATTTCCCTCCCGGTTGCTGGATTGTGGATCTCACCAGTGGTTGTTGGGAAAGAGGTCTGAGGGACAAGGGCACGCAGGAGGCTCAAGGCAGCAGCCACTTACCAACTGGTGTGGGGTACAGTCAGGTGTCACTTAATGACAGGAAGGGATGTGTTCTGAGAAATGCATCACTCAGCAATTTCCTCATTGTGTGAACATCATAGGGTGCACTTACACAAACCTAGATGGTAGAGCCTACTACACACCCTGGCACATGGTATAAACTATTACTCCTAGACTACGAACCTACACAGCATGCTACTGTACAGAATACAGTTGGCAGCTGTAACAGAATGGTCAGTATTTGTGTATCTAAACACATCTAAATACAGAAAAGTACAGTATTATTAATCTCATGAACCACCATCATATATGCAGTCCGTTGTTGATCAAAATGTCATCATGCAGTGGATGACTATATTTTAATTTTTAAAAACTGATGTGATTGTCATGTTTCTTTCCCCTGAGTCATCAGCTTTGCCCTCAGCAACTCAGAGCCCTGTAGCCCTGTGTTGGAGGACAGGCACAATGACTTCTGAGGGATGTTTCTTCCTGTCCACTCCAACCTTCCTATAGTTACTGTGGATATGGCATAAGGTGGTATTTTGTACCTAAATATGGAGTACTTGCAATGTCAGGGCATCTTCCAAATGAGCTTCTGTGATTCCCACAGGCCGTGTAAATTTGCCTGGTTTTGTGGGTGAGCAGCCAATATCCAGGCTCCACAGGAATTATCACCACCAGAGCTTGTTTAAAACATTTAGACAGTGAGCTCTGGCATTGTCCCTCTCACCATCCTGTCCATGGGGTTTTCCTCCTGCTCGCATCCAGACCCAACCTGTGGGTTAGGTGCCTGTGTTCTGGGGTCACCATCCTGGGTCTCCCAAAACAAGCATCATCCCAGAACTTGTGGGTCCTCTATGGGTTGCCCTGGCTCTGCCCAGCTTCTCCAGAGGGCGGCAGTTGCTTGGGGGGTCCGAGTATTTGGGACCCACTGCCAGAGCAGTGCCACGCGGCCGGTGGGCAGTGGCTGGACTTCCTGTGTGATTCTGTGTGCTGGGGAAAGGTTATCTCATGGCGCGTGCCCTGAGCTCTGCTACTGTTCTCTTTTCTAGTTGTCTGCGGTGTTTTATGGTGGCTGTATTATGACTATACCAACGACCTCAGCATAGAATTGGACACAGAAAGGGAAAATATGAAGTGCGTGCTGGGGTTTGCTATCGTATCCACAGGCATCACGGTAAGAAATGCTCTTCTAGCAGTAGGTCAGGTAGCCAGCCAGGACTCTGAAATCCAAATCATTGAATTCTAGCCAAAAACAACTAGAATTTGTTTTTCTTTTGATTCAGAATGTGGCTTCTTTGGATTTGAGATACCTGTATAGGGATAATTCAAAACTCTCCAAAAATAAGAAAAAAAGGTTCTAGTTCTTCCCAAGTCATTTCTGCCACCTCCCAGAGACTACTGTGTTATCCTTGCTGTTGCACTGTTCTCAGCCCCAAGGGGCTACAAGGTGGGCATGGTGGGTGGGCGGAGGCAGGCTTACGGCGGTTCCCATTCCCTGTTTGTGAGGTGCGGCTCCCCTTTGCCGTGTATGCTCAGCTTCCGCTGCCCTCTAGCACACAGAGGCCTTTGTTTCCAAACCCGCTGGCCACTGGGTTATTTTGGTGTTCAGAGAACCTGCTGCCTCCTCAGTGAACTCTCTAGCTGAAAACAGGCTGACTTAGAATATTGAGGGAGCAGGTATTAGTTACTGGTGGTGGGTGGTTGGCAACCAAATGTCATTCAGGACCCTCTCCAGGGGCCGTTAGGAAGGCTCAAATCACAAGGCCCTGGGGCAGACCCCACACTGGCTTCAGGTCACCCAGAGTCGTCGTTGCTGGTGTGTTGGTTACTGACTGTTCTGTGGAGCAGCTGCAGCCAGGGGTTTCCACAAGCCCATTGAATCTTGCAGCAAATGCAGATTCTCACACCAACAAAATTCTCTCATACGAAATCCTTCTATTCTCATATTTGGTAGTTTTCACATTTTCTCCTTTCCACGGTGAGGTTTTGGGTTTGTGATCGTCACATAAAATGTGCCAGGGAGTAAGGGTACAATAAAGTAAAGCACCTGGTTGCTCTCGCCTCAGGCAGGGACCAGACCAGACACTCAACAGAGTCTGCAGAGGAGGCTGGAGATGAAAGGGCTTCCCCATTCCCCAGGCTGGGCATAGGGGAAGAGGAGCAGGGCTGGGGGCTGGGGAGGGTCCAGTTCCTCCGTCTACCCTCCACAGGGCTCCCTTTGTGTTTGTACACTGCACCGTTTATGCCACCCAGATTTCAGGGCCGGGGCAAGGTTAGGGAGAGGGGAGGCCATGTGAGCAGAGAGGCTGTTTTCACCTGGGTCCATGAGTTCTGCACAGGGGCTACTCTAGAAGGCAGAATTGAGTCCCAGCTCACCTCCCGTTCATTTGTTGTGAGTTCTTACCAATTCCCGGTTGCTAGATGAGCTAGTTCACTCATCCGCAGAAAAGCCCAGATGGAAGTTCCTCCTCAGCCTTTACAACTGAAGGGTCTCCTCTGGGTGTCTTGCGGGGCCTCTCCTGACACCCCTCCCTGCATGGTCAGGAGGCTGTGCTCCCAGATCCTGGAGCAGCTTCTGCACAGTTTATCCACTGTCATCTGACTGTCTTTCCTCCACTTGACTGTTGACGGCAGAAACGCTCCAGCACAGCTGGAAGAGAAAGAGCATCTCAGGCCAAGGGCACAGCATGCATGAGGTCACATGGGCAGGGGTGTGACTTGCAGGAAGTTCCCTTGATGGAAGCCTGAGATGCAGGTGCAGGGAGGGTCATGTCACAAAGGTCCTGGTCTGCAATGATGATAGGTTTGATCTTTCTCCAGAGGCACTGGGGCGCCGTAGATGGATTTTGAGCCGAGAAACACCATCTTTGTGTTTGCGCTTTACAAAGGTCCCCTTAGCTGTGGAGTGGAGGAGGGATTGAGGTGGGGCGGGGGGAGGGGGGTGGTCAGGGAGGTTAAATGCAGAAAGCTAATGAGGTTATTGGGGTCTAGAAGAAAGAGGCTGAGACTTGAGCTGTGGCATCAGCAGTGGAAACAGAGAGGAAAGGAAGGCATGAGAGGTACTGAGGAAACTGAACCAGAGGTGATTGAGACTGTACTGAGCACTTTGCCAGTCCTTGACCATAAGAATGGCCCTGCTCTCTAGGAGCCTAATCTAATGGGAAATTCAGATGAGAAAACATTTATAGAATATGTTAAATAGTACAATAGGGTAAGTGTGCAATAAAATGGGAGCACACAAGAGGGGAACCTAACTTACTCTTGGAAAGTCCAGAAAAATTAGGGCCACTGGAGGTAAAGAATACAGGGGGAAGAGGAGGTTCTAGTATGAAGATAATGAATTTGATTCAGGATAAATTGAGTTTGACATACTGTAGGACATCCACGGCCTTGTCAATAACTGATGTGCTTATTCTTCCAGCACCTAGAGGAAAGTGAGTCTGGAGGTTTTTATTTGGAGGTTGTCAGCATCTAGGAAGGATGCTGAAAGCACAGAGGAATAGGAGATACCCCTGGAAGATCTCAAGAAGCAGCAATTAAAGAAGTAGGAGAGCTAAAAGAAAGATCATGGAAGCCAAGGGAGGAAAATGTTTTGAGAAAAGAGGAGTGGACAAGGGATCTAATGCTATGCTGAAGTCAAGCAAGACCTGGAATGTTTCCATGGCATTTAACATTCAGGAGGTCACATGAAGTGACTTCAGAGAGAGCCGTTTCAACAGAGTGTTGGGGTCTGGATGTTTGTGGGTGGTTGAAGAATGAGTTGGGGTATGGAAATACAGATGATGGGTGTAGACAAGCCAAGAAGCTCGGCCACGAAAACAGTAGGAGACGGCAGTGGCTGGATGGGGATGGAGGGGTGCAGAATGGTTTGTTTCATTAATATGAGATTTGTAAATGTTTATATGCAGGGAGGGAAAGCTAGAAGAAGGCACAGAAGGTGGCTTTGAGTCTTTTTGCCTCATACTCATATTCCCTTGACTTTTGCAATATCTTGGGTTCTGTGGGATGTGGAGGGGAGGATATAAGACAGTTCCTTGACATTAGAAGACCTTATTTTCATTTTATCTTTTTCACTGACCAGACTACAAGGCCCTTTATGGAGGGACTGTGTCTTGTTCGCTATTATATCTATTAAGATCTATTCCAGGGACCAGCACTTACTAGATGCTCAGTTAGTGTTTGCGAATGCATCTGTAAAATTATAACAAAGTAGTGAGTAACTATCTTAAAAGAGCTGTTTGCTGAGATGTCATAATAATAGTAGGGCTTGCTTTAAGTTCTACCCAGTTCTCCATTATTTGGAAGTAATTTACTCAAATCCCTTTCTCACCAGGCAGTGCTGCTCGTCTTGATTTTTGTTCTCAGAAAGAGAATAAAATTGACAGTTGAGCTTTTCCAAATCACAAATAAAGCCATCAGCAGTGCTCCCTTCCTGCTGTTCCAGCCACTGTGGACATTTGCCATCCTCATTTTCTTCTGGGTCCTCTGGGTGGCTGTGCTGCTAAGCCTGGGAACTGCAGGTAAGGGACAGTGGGTGTGGGTTCCATCACCTTGGAGTCATACACAGAAGACCATTTTGGAACCACTGGCCTGTTTCTGTAGGCACCTAACCCCTCATTGAGCCAGAGGTGTCTGATGACAGCAGCGTTGGTGCTTGGGGCTCTGTCATGGGGAAAAGTGGGAAGTTCTTTTACCTCTTTTGTATTGGTTTTAAAGAAGCTGGGTTTGTGTTTCATGAGAGAATAAATTCAGTAAGGACTGAAAGCTCTAGGAAAAACTACAATATGAACAAAGGCCAACAGCAAGAATATTACCAGATGTCTCCAGGTATAAGTTTTATCCAAGGTAATTTGCCAACCCCTATCAAATCAGTAGGTGATAAAGAAGAACCCAGGAAAGACTCTATTAAAAATATATTGTGCAGCCGAGTGCTGTGGCTCATGCCTGTAATCCCAGCACTTTGGTAGGCCAAGGCAGGTAGACCACGAGGTCAGGAGTTTGAGACCAGCCTGACCAACATGGTGAAACCCCGTCTGTACTAAAAATACAAAAATTAGCTGGGCGTGGTGGCGTGCACCTGTAATCCCAGCTGCTGGGGAGGCTGAGGCAGGATAATTGCTTGAACCTGGGAGGTGGAGGTTGCAGTGAGCCAAGATTGCGCCACTGCACTCCATTCTGGGTGACAGAGCAAGACTCTGTCTCAAAAAAAAAAAAAAAAAAGTGTTATGCCCAGCAGAGCCAGTGTACATTTAAAGCAAACTCATAGTTCACATGCCTTGGTCCTGAAAAGACAAGATTCTCTCCTCCATCCTTTTTTCATATCCACACAGTGGTTCTTCACCAGGGCTATTCCTCAGAATCAGCTTTGGTGCTTTATTAAAATACAGTTATCTGGGCGCCAGCCTCAGAGATTCTGATTCACGTGGTTTGGGGTGGGACCTAGTATATGTTCTTGTAAAGCTCCATAACAGGGCAAGCATATTCTAAAGCAGCACTGTTCAGAGTGCAGTCTGAAGCCAGATAAGGAGCTTAGCTAGAATGGACGTCATTCCATTGCTTCCTTCATTGAGAAAGTTTTGCTATGGAAGAAACTGTCAGCTGAGAAACAATGTGCTTAGTGATGCAGTTGATCTACATCTGGCACAAGCTTTTTATCTTACTAACAATGTGAGGTCAGACAGCTTTTCTGGGGACCACACTTTGAGTGGCACTGTCCAGATCTTTTCTAACTCCTCTGTTTGATTTTCTTAAGGCCCAAATTCAGTACACATGGATGCAAGTACAAAAGAGTAAGTGGCTTCCTGATACTGTCACCAGACAGATAAGGACCACAGCTGATGTCAAATCAGCAAGGCTGATGCAGTTCCTTAACATTTTCTCAAGTTTATCTTGTCCCTTACTGGCTCCAGTCATATAAGTAAGAACAGCGCCATGTAATAGATTCTTAGTAAACTCAGTCCCCTTCCTTCTCCTCTGGAGCTAACTGAGGCCACAGTGTCAAGATCGTCAGCAGGCTGCCTGGAAGGCATGGCCCTTGGAGGCCTATGTTTCCACCTTCAGAGGTGCATAGGGGCAGTCTTCTACTGGGGGCTCCCTGGAAGCTCGCTGAAGGCCTGCAGTGAACTTCTGATAATTACCCAGGGAGGAACATTGGTCAAAGGGGTATAATCCCTCAGAATGAGGTTTGTCTGGAAGTGAAAGAAAACTCAAAACAACAGTGGCTAAAGTAGAATGTAAGGCAATTTCTCTGTCACACAGATGAAGTCCACACGGAGAGGATCCATGCCAGCCTAGTTCTCTAGCGCTCAAGGACTCAGGCACCCGCTTTCTTCTTCTGCAGCCTCTGCCCTTGCTTCCACCTCATAGTGAAAGGCTGCTCAGGCTCCCACTGCCATGTCTTATTCCGACCTTGAGGAGGGTGGCAGGGAGGAAAGCGATCATGCCCCTCCCAGAAGTCACAGGTGGCGCTTCCACCCACACCTCATCAGCCAGGTCCCAGTTACATAGCAGCGCTTATCTGCAAGGGACACCAGGAAATGTAGTTTCATTTTGGGCAGGCATGCACCAATCAGAGGTTCTATAACCAAGAAAAGAGGGGAGAATAGATATCGTGAGACAGGTGACGTCTCAGCATTGGATGGCCTTCCTCTAGCGAGCTTGAAGTGGGCTCAGCCCTGGTCAGAAGGGAGGGCAGTGGCCCCGGTGCATGAAGGGAAACAAGCCTTTGTTGAAAATGTCCTAGATTCTAATCTCTGTACTGGATGCTTTCTTATGTTCTGTCCCCCAGGCATCACAGTCCCCGTGTGATGTGGGTATTGTTATGTTCAAGTTACAGGCAGGAAAATTGAGGTTCTGAGGAAGTCATGTGCCGGAGGTCATACAGCTGGGAGGCATGACGTGCTGTGACTCTAGAGCTTTGGAATGGAGCCTGTGCTCTTTCCACTACCTTACACCTCCCTTGCATCTGGGATCCAAAGCTAGGAAATAAAAATAGGCCTCTTTAGGCCAGGCGCGGTGGCTCACGCCTGTAATCCCAGCACTTTGGGAGGCCGAGGTGGGCGGATCACGAGGTCATGAGATCGAGACCATCCTGGCTAACACGGTGAAACCCAGTCTCTACTAAAAATACAAAAAACTTAGCCGGGTGTGGTGGCAGGCGCCTAGAGTCCCAGCTACTCGGGAGGCTGAGGCAGGAGAATAGCATGAACCCGGGAGGCGGAGGGTGCAGTGAGCTGAGACTGCACCACTGCACTCCAGCCTGGGCGACAGAGTGAGACTCTGTCTCAAAAACAAAAAACAAAAAATTGGCCTCTTCAAGTTTGCTCAGGATGAAGCTGTATCGGGGACCACAGCAGTTGGCTGGTGGATGTGGGCTGTGCCCATAATGTGTCTGGGGCTGGAGGTTAACAGCTAGAGCCAGCTGGGGATGAGGTGTGATGGAGGTGGTGGCAGTGGCCCTGGGCAGCAGCACTGTAGGGCTTGAACCCTAGCGTCTAGAGAATCACCAGAGAAACAGTGAGGTCTTAGGAAATATGGCTCAGGACCAGTGAAGGACCCTCCTCTTCCCACCTCCTTAGGTGCAGCCGGCCCAGCCCGGGGGCCCCTTGTTGGCTGTGAATCTGGATAAGGGGAACTGTGTCTATGGCTAGACCCCATGATGTTTTGGAGCAGGGACGGTTTTAATTTAATTCAGAAGCATTTGCTGGGCACTGTGGGGATGAGGCGCTGAGCATGGCACTAGGGAGAGGTAGGGAACAGGATTGAGGTCGACTCTCTGCCCTCAGTACTTACAGTCAAGCAGGATGGTCCAACAATGAAACATGTGATCGCAGTGAAGGCTGATGGATGTGATGATCAGAGAAATCTGGGGAGCTATGGGAACACCAGAACAAGGCTGTAACCCACGCTGTGAGTCAGGGAGGGCTTCTTAGAGGGCAGGCTGGAAATTGCCAGGTCAGAAAATACAGAAAGAGGCAAAGGGGGATGCAGCAGGGGTCAAGACAGCACAAGGAGAGGACCTGGCCACAGAGGTCAAGGGAAGAGCCCAGGCCAGTGAAGTTAGAAAGGAACAAGCCCCAAGGCTGACTTGGGCATGAACTGCCAGCCTGTGCCCCTTAACTGCCAGCCTGTGCCCCTGCCTAGGCCTAGGTTGGGCCCAGGGCTTAGTAGCCTCCACTGCAAGAAAGACCTGGAGGTTATTCTTCAGGGCTGAAGGTAGCATGTCATTCTGCAGCCACCTGTCAGGATCACACAGTGAAGTGTGACAATTCACTTCAGTGCAAGCAGCAAACAGCGAGAACAGTAGAGGGGCCAGAAAGGAAACTGGGTGCCCCGGACCTATGGGAGGCATCTATGAGCAGGTCGATTTTAGGCTTTTCAGGAGAGAAGGTGCTACGCAGAGCCACCACCCACGCTCCCCACCCCGCTGGGGTCAGGCATCATAGAAACCAAATCACCCGTCCCCTCCTTCCACCTGCCTGTGGCCGACCCAGGTGCACAGGATCCCCTTTGTTCTCAGAGGCCTTTTCACCAGTGCCAGAGAGCCTGGCTCTGCGGCTGGGCAGATCAGCAGCTGCATCACTTTTTGATCTTCAGAAGATGCCCCAGCTAACACTTGAGAGGGACTCTGAGCCGCTTTCACCTCTTATGAAGAGGCGCCAGGTGATCGGGTGGCGAGCCCGCTGCACAGTGCCCGATTGTCTCATTCCACGTCCCACAGGCAGCTTCAGCGGGGACAGACACACTCTTCAGTTAGCGCCCAGTTTTGTGTGTGGGCGTCCTCGGTACATAAATAGTTGTTTGTTTGTTTTTGTGTTTTGTTTTTTGTTGGTTTTTGTTTGTTTGTTTTTCTTGAGACACGGCCTCAATCTGTTGCTCAGGCTCAAGTGTAGCATCAACCTCCCGGGCTCAAGCGATCCTCCCACCTCAGCCTCCCCAGTAGCTGGGGCTGCACGTGCCACTATGCCTAGCTAATTTTTGTATTTTTTTGTAGAGACAGGATTTTGCCGTGTTGCCCAGGTTGGTCTAGAAATCCTGGGCTCAAGCAATCTACCTGCTTTGGCCTCCCAAGGTTTTGGGATTATAGGCGTGAGCCACCCAAATAGTTGTGTCAGATGGTTGAATGAATACTATTTTTTACTGCATTAAAAAAAAATAGGAGTGAACTTGGGTTGATCATTTTTGCCCAGATGTGCTATTTTTCTAATGACTGTTAATCATTCTTTTGACTAGTTGACAAATTCTGACTTGTTTGGGGATTTTTTTTCAGCAGGTCATATCAAGCCCCCATCTTGCACCACCCAACAATGACATTTAGTAGTCCATTGGGATTTGTCTGGTACCAGCAATAAGACAGTAATTACTAAAATCCAATAGGAAAAAGTGAAAACTGTGGTAACCTTGGTAATCTGGTAGGTTGGAAAGAGCTCAGATGACCTGGTCACCTCCAGTGGTCATTAAGGTGGTCTGGAAGCTCCAGAGTCTGTACAGTAGAAGAGAACCATATTGGATTTTGGCAGGGAGTGGGCTTCCCGCGAGGTCTGCGCTGCAGTTAGAAGATTTAATCACAGGACTGCACACAGCATACACCGTGTACTTGGGATACACAAAGGGGTGAGCTTGGAAAGGAGGCAGCAGGGTCAGACAGAGAGTTTTCCATAAGTTTCCCATCAAATGACCTGGAACCCAGGCTGGCTCTGCCTCTGCTTCCTTTTTGCCATTTTTGCAATGGAAAACTGATGTAAGGTTGCCTCATAAGGATGTTAGGAGGCTGAGATGAGACAAGAGCTTTGCTTTGCAAATAAGGGACCATGTGTATTTTTTATGTTAGGAATTAATGTTGACCAAGGAACATCTAGTACCTTCAGCTCTGTAGTTTATTCTTTGCTTTCTCTGGCAGATTCAATAACACAATTTAGAAGAAAATTGTCTTTTTTTTAAGTTATCAGAGATCTAGAAGATAATTGAAGTTATTTTGCAAAAGCCTGCTAGTGGCCCAGTCTTGTTCTAGGAAAAGAGTAAAGGGAGGTTGCACGGGAGAGAGTTGAAACAGCTCCTACATTTCAGAAGTTCCTGGTCCCTTTGGGAAGGTGCAAAGGAAAGCAGTCTCCATGCACATCCCCATACCTTTGCTCCTGCTGGGATCTTCCTCTAGAATCCCCTCCCCTGCCCAACTCTCACCCCAACTCTCCCCCTAAACTGCTTCCCCAAACTAGTCATTCTTCAAGATTGGTTTGAGTATTATTATTCTTGGAAAATCTCCTATAAATTTCTCAGCCATACTTAGATATTTCTCCTCCATTTTTTTCCTTGCATATTTTATGTTCTTCATTCTTTCAACAACTATTTATCTCATGCCTGCCCTGTCAGCCCTGGAGTCACACTACATGCCCTGGGTACTTGAGATACAGCAGTGAACGAGACAGCATTTCTGCTCTCCAGGCCTGACATTCTACTGGGTGGGCATAGAGGCAGTGAATAAGGAAATATGCATCCCTTAGTGATAAATGCTATGAACAATAAAGCAGGATGTATTGTCATCCCACAAGAGGAAGAACACGTGAGGGCGAGGACCATGCCTTTTTGTTTCTGTGTCTCTTAGCTCAGTTCCATACCTGAAGGGATTCAGTTAGGGGTGCTGACCCAGGGAATAACATCACATCAGTGTCATGGTTGTGAAATGAGATGGATACATGAAGAACTCATATATTGCAGGCTGCCTGTCAACGAGATTTTCTTCTCTTTTTTCCTAATCCTCATGCTGCCAGAGCCGAAGCTGAAGCCAGTGAGAGACACAGGCAGGATGAATGTCAGCAGGCTGGGGCTGGCAGGACTCTTGGGCCAGTTTGCTGGACAAGGCCAAGTGCACAGAATGTGCTAGAAAGTAGAACCCCTCCAAATTAGGCCTGCTTCCCTTGGCGAATTATCCTGACCAGCTGGACTGCCTTCCATAAGGAACTGCCATCTATAACAATCATTATATCACCTTAGTCTTTTGAAATGCTTTAAAGCTTGCTAATAATATCCAGACTTACAGCTAACTGCACTATGAATATCTTTCAGATTATTTTGATGCTCTCAAGGAAGATCTCTAGAAAATTGTCTCCAAATCTCTTTAATAGAATATATTACTTGAGGAAGATATATCCATTCATTCATTCAATCAACAAATATTTATTGAATATTTACTGTGTGTCAGACCCTATTAAAAATGCTGGAGATACAGCTTTTCTTCCAATTTGGAGGGTAGAAGGAGACAGGCTTTAAATAAAGTAAGTCAGTCAATGTTATAGTACTTTAAAAGTTGATAAGTGGCATGGAGAAAAATTAAGCAGAAAGGACAAATAGGAAATGCATGAGGGGGCAGGGTGTCATTTTAAATTTGACGATCAGGGGTGCCTCACTGAGAAGGTGATGATGCAGAAAGATTTGAAGTAGGTGAGTGCAGAGCCATAAGACCATCTAAAGCAAGGGGAAACATCCCAGGCACAGAGGCTGGCAAGAGGCTGGAGTTCTAGGGCACAGCAAGGGAAGCCTATTCAGCGAGAGTGGAGTGGGCGAGGGAGAGCTTGGTTCAGAGGGGAGTCAGGGTGCACACAGTCAGATCCTGGGGCCTTTCTGGCCTTTGTAGGAACTTTGGCTTCTAACCTGAATTGGGAAGAAGTCTTTACAGGATTTTAAGCAGAATAAAATCTTGACCTGACTACATTTTAATAGCAGTGATTCAGTAAGAAGAGGACGGTGGCTTGGAATAGGTCATAATGGTGGAAGTGGCGTGACATATTGGATTCTGCATCTATTTTGAAGGTAGAGCAAATTGGATTTTCTGGTTACATGAAAGAAAGAGGAGTTGGAGAAGACTCTGAGGGATTTTGGCCTGAGCAACTGGAAGATAACTTTGCCATAAACTGATATATGGGGCAAGAATTTGAGTATAGCATTTTAGGAGTAGATCAGAAATTAATTTTTAGTTGCTTTAATTGAAATGTCTTTTAGACCACCAGATGGAGATGTCAAGTAGGCAGTTAGCTATCTGAGTCTGAAGTTAGTGGAGGAGGTCCTGGCTGGGATTCACATTTAGGAACTTGGGAACATATTAATAGTATTTAAAACCGTGAGATTAGAATGAATGTAGATAGAGAAGGGAAGAAATCCAAGGACTGTGCTTTGAGGCACTTCAGGATGCCCGGGAGATGAGGGAGAACAAACAGAGAAGACTGAAAGGGAGTGACCAGTGGGTCGAAGGAGAAAGGGTGGAGCGTGGGGCCCTGGAATGCAGGTGAAGGGTTTCACAGAGAAGTGCGTGGTCCAGTGTGGCAAGTGCTGCCGCTAAAGGAAGAACTGAGGATTGACCACTGAATGGTCATGATTGGAGTAGGTGAAGAGAAAGTGGGAGGAAAAGAATTGGAAAGAGTAAGTATAGACAATCTTGAGGAATTTCACTGTTAAAAGGAACAGAAATGGAGAGGAAGCTGGAAGAGGAAAGAGTCCACAGTAGATTTTTCTTAAAGATGGGAGATAGTTGAGAATGATTCAATAGAGAGAAAGATTTTGATGAAGAGGGTGAAAATTATTGAAGAGTTATGTTCACACAGGTTAGAAAGAATGGGATCTGGTGAAGTGTGGCCATAGGATCATGGGCCACTTATTAATATCATGTTCTGGGAGAGGACTCAGATTATGGACCTGTGTTGATAGCAGGTTAGGTGTGAGGTGGTCAGCACTAGCAGAGGTTTTCTGATTGCATCAGTTTTCTCAGTGAAACAGGAGGTAAGATCATTGGCTGAGAGTGAGGATGGGAAGGAAGCTCTTGAAGGTTGAAGGGGGAATTTATAAAACAGTTGGGCAGAAGAAAGGGAAACGAATGGACCAATATGGGAGCATGTAAGTTTCTGATAGTAACTCAGATGGTATCCTCTCTCTGATTTTTTTTTTTGCCTCATTTATTGTTCCCCCTAATAGCTGAGGTCCAGCATAATACCAGCATGGAGTAGATGCTCAATAAATGTGTAAGTTAATTTCAGAATTGGAATTCTATCTACCTATATCTCATTTATAGCTAACCCTGTGGGGCACTCACTGTAGCTGATCCTATTGCACTTACTATTCTAAGAGCCTTACCTGTTTATTATACTTAACTCATAACAGCTATGTGTATTGCACTAAAAGCCACAAGACAGGATGAGATCACCAAGGGTGTGAGAAGTAGGTATTACTATTCTCCGATTTCAAGTGATGAAGCAGATTTCAAAAAAAGTCCCACTATTTGCAGGAGGTTGCTTAGGGGACAGTGCAGAGATGTGACTCTCAGCCTGTGTGACTCTCAAGCCCAAGCCAGTAATCACTGTCCCAAGTTCATCTTGCCTACTCTCTTCTTCACCATCAGAGAGCTGTGGCCCACATTGCTTGTCACACATTTCAAAGCTGAGCCTGGAACCAAGCCTTCTCACAATTCAGTGTTCTTCCCACCACCATCCCCTGAGATCTGTCATATCTTGGGATCTACCCATAGTCTACCTTCCATTAACACCCATTAGCTACCCATGATAGTAGCTGTAGTGCCCAGTCCATAGAGACAAAGCAACTGTCATGTGATGAGGGGATCTTGCCTGCATTGACACAGCCATCCAGGAGAGGGCAGTCATGTGTGCCTAAGCACGTCTACCCCACCCACAGGCTCTGCAACCGCAGACTCCGAGCTAGATCCAACTTGTTTCCCGGCTTTCGCCCTGAAGCCAGAGCGCCCCTGAACGTTTGTCTAAAGCAATGGTTCTCAAGCCCCCCCCCCCCCCACCAGGTGACTTTTTGCCCCTGATATGGCATTTGGCAATGTGTGGACACATTTTTGGGTTGTCGTGGCTGTGGGAGGGGAGGGAGAGCTTCCTGGCATCTGTGTAGAGAGGCGAGGCTTGTTGCTAACACCGTTCAGTGCGCAGGAGAGCCCCAGCCCCAGCGAAGATCTGGTCCACAATGTCGGTGAGAAACCCTGCCCTAAAGGAAAGTCCTAAACAGCCCCAGGAACAAATAGAAGATGGCTTTGATAAGGATGTTCAGAAACAATAGTGATCACTCAAAAATAACTTGCAGGTTCTGCTTCTTTGGGGAATGCCAAATGCCATTCTTTGGAGGAATGCCAAATAATGTCTAAGCGGATCCTGACTCATCACTTCAGCTGCTCCCACCGCTGACTGTGCCAGGTTGGGAGGTGTGCGCATATGTGCACTTGACAGCACAGGGCAGCTGAGAGGAGAGTCTGGCCCCCATTAGCGTCCAGGTCCTGTAGGACATACTTACCTTTGTCTGTCTGAAGAAATCATCCTTCCTGTTCTGTGGAAATGTTCTCCGCCCGCAAACTATTCGTGATATTGTAAACCTAGTTTTGCAAAAGCATGATCTGTCGCTGATACTGCTGGGCCTTGTAGGAGGAGCAGGTACTTATTCCCTGGCTCAGAGCACTTCTCATATTCCAGAGTGGTTCTCAGAGTCCACTGACCTCATCTACCTAACAGGCATTCTGTCTGGGAGGGGCCACCTCCTCTGGAATTGGGAATGTTTCCTGAAGCATGCCCTGAATCACCCCATCTTAGAAAAGCATAGGCATTTATCCATGCCTTACCCAAAACAGAGATTGCCTCCAAGCCAAAGTGAGCCCAGCATTCATAAAACATTAACCTCTCTGTAAATCAGCTGCTCCACTGTTTCTTACAATGTAATTCTTGTTCAGCAGAACATAGGGCTTGGGAATTAAGATCAGCCTTAGTCAGTGGAATCAGTTTTTGATCTACAGCACGGATATCCTCCCCTTTCCTTCACACAGACCCCACTGTGAATATCTAAGGACTCCTGAATGACGAACCTAAAGTCAATTTGTAGCTATGACAGGAAATATGAAACAATCTCTAAATGTTCTTCAAGCTATAGGTTTCACCAAAGACCAGAGCACGCATCTTCTTCCCAGTAGTAGTTGTTTTAAAATCCATAGTGGGAAAAGATCTAAAAATCATATGCAGCCACAAAGCTGGGATTTGGATTTACCAGTGAATTTACCAGTGGATTTACCAGCAGAGTAAATTTGGATTTACCAGTGGATTTACCAGCAGAGCTAATTCAAGGACTTCTTTAGAGGAGAGAAAAGAAAGCAGGGTATAGCCACGTGAATGGCAAAAAGTTGTTATGGTGACCTTGCTGGCCTCAGTTGAAAGTAGTACTGTGCTCCTGAAATTTAATGATAGTAATAAACCATTATCACTTATGGCGCGATATGTCTATGGGTTGGGCACTATACCAAGTACTTTCCAAGTACTCTCACTCCGTGCTCAAAATACCACCAGGAAATAGATATTCTAGATAAGGAATCTAAAACTCCTCCAGGTATTCCAGATAAGGAATCTAAAACTCCAGGAAGCCAAATAACTTGTCCAGGGTTACCCACAAAGGGGTAAAGCTGGGATCTGAACCTGGGAAGGTTAACACTGAGGCCCAATAGATATTTTAAATGTGCTAAGAGAGTTTGCTCTTGAAATGAAATCTGAAATAGATCCTTTTGAGATAACGAAGACCCTTGTCTCTTTTATAAAGTTTAAATTTTTGGTGAAGTAGGATTCTATAATGTGATACGAAAAGCTTTGTGTGGTTTCATCAACATGCTGAGTTTGGTTTGCATCACAAAGTCATGTGGTAGGAAAACTATGGATTTTTAGAGTCCCATGTGTTTAGGTTTATATTCTCCTTCTACTAATTTTGAGCTCTGAGACTTTACAAAAGTTACTTGCCTCTTCTTCTTCTTCTTCTTTTTTTTTTTTTTTTTTTTTTGGAGACTGGAATCTTGCTCTGTCACCCAGGCTGGAGTGCAGTGGTGTGATCTCAGCTCACTCCTACCCTCGCCTCCCAGGTTCAAGAGATTCTCCTGTCTCAGCCTTCCGAATAGCTGGAACTACAGGTGCCTGCGACCATGCTTGGCTAATTTTTGTATTTTTAGTAGAGGTGGACTTTCACCATGTTGATCAGGCTGGTCTTGAACTCCTGACCTCAGGTGATCCGCCCACCTCAGCCTCCCAAAGTGCTGGGATTACAGGCATGAGCCACCACACCCAGCCTACTTGCCTCTTCTAAACCTCAGTTTTCACATCCACAAAGTGGGATGAGTATTATAGCATATGTCAGGTGTCTTGGAAATTGCCTACCAATGGTCACCGTAATTATCACCGTTGGTGTTATTTAGAAGTTAAATGTGTGTTTTTGATTTTGATTTTTGTATATTTTAAATTATGGTGGGTACTTGATTTTGGCATTTGTTTTATGTAATGCCAAAGGCCAAGCATAAAGAAACATGGCTTGTTGAACTGTGGTTCATGCTTAGGAAAACACTGGTGTAAAGCATGTTTGTGTTTGAAACTTTAGGAGCTGCCCAGGTTATGGAAGGCGGCCAAGTGGAATATAAGCCCCTTTCGGGCATTCGGTACATGTGGTCGTACCATTTAATTGGCCTCATCTGGACTAGTGAATTCATCCTTGCGTGCCAGCAAATGACTATAGCTGGGGCAGTGGTTACTTGTTATTTCAACAGGTAGGTCCAGTGTTTTTTTTCTATTGGTTTGTCTATGTGGTTTATCTATGTACTTCATGTTAATATCTCAAAAGATATTTGGGAATGTTGACCTAGCCCCTTAAAAGAAGTTGGCAAGAATAAAAGAGTAAGCTAAAATTTGGGCTGTATTCTCATTTGGTGGTGAGAAGAAATATTACACCCTAAATCTGTCACATTTCCAACCTTTTTACTTTAAGCTAGAAAATTTAGAAAGAAGACAAACAGAGAAGAGATCATATTGCTTAGACTTGAAAGATAAAAAGGGGCCGCTCTGCCTATGGAGTAGCCTTTTTTTTTTTTTTTTTTTTTTTTTTTGAGATGGAGTCTTGCTCTGTCATCCAGGCTGGAGTGCAGTGGCGCGATCTTGGCTCACTGCAAGCTCCGCCTCCTGGGTTCAAGCGATTCTCCTGCCTCAGCCTCCCAAGTAGCTGGGACTAAAGGCATGTGCCATCACACTCGGCTAATTTTTGTATTTTTAGTAGAGACAGGGTTTCACCATGTTGGCCAGGATGGTCTTGATCTCTTGACATTGTGATCTGCCTGCCTCGGCCTCCCAAAGTGCTGGGATTACAGGTGTGAGCCACCGCACCTGGCTGCCATTCTTTTAATATTAAAAAAAAGGAAGGGTCGAACTCCCCTATGAATATCCATCCTAATTGACTTCAGACAAAAAAATTACTGGTCTATTTTGAATATACTTCAGTAAATTCTGTGAGCCTCACTTTGTCCTCTGCAAAATCAGATAACATTTGCTTGGGGAAAAAAATTAATCCTAAAGGAATTGTATGTAATTACAAAATATAATTTATATTATAGTTAAGAACCAGTGAATTAGTTACACACTTCTCTGCTTATATCCCTATCACATCATGAAAGCAATTGAGGACACACACAAACACACACACCCCTGAACGCTTTACCTCTTCTGTGTGTGTGACTCACCCCGGGGCAGTGAGAGCCCTCAGGACAGAGGAACCCAGCCAGGGCAATGGCAGGACTGGGCTCAGAAAGAGAAGTTTACTCTTCATAGGGCTGATCCTCCTCCAGCCTCTCAGACCAAATGAGAGAGAAACATGAGCTTCATTGGGAGAGACTATCTGCCAGGGGTGATTCCTGCCATTGAGAAGTTTCCTCCTGATGATAAGGAGCACTGTCGGGTGTTTGTTTGTTTGTTTGTTTGTTTGTTTGTTTGTTTGTTTGTTTGTTTATTGAGACGGAGTCTTGCTCTGTCGCCCAGGCTGGAGTGCAGCGGCACAATCTTGGCTCACTGCAACCTCTGCTTCCTGGGTTCAAGTGATTCTCCTGCCACAGTCTCCCGAGTAGCTGGGACTACAGGCGCCCACCACCACGCCTGGCTAATTTTTGTATTTTTAGCAGCGCTGGGGTTTCACCATGTTGGCCAGGATGGTCTCGATCTCTTGACCTTGTGATCCACCCGCCTAGTCCTCTGAAAGTGCTGGGGATTACAGGATGAGCCACCACACCCGGCCACCACTGTGGGTTTTTAATGTAGTGGTGCAGTTCCGGAGCCTCCATCATTAGAGACTCCAGAGGACTCACGGAGGGGCTGTTGCCCTTGGCATTGAGAACCTCCAAGCAGCCGGGGGTGGGTTGTGTGTATTGCTTCCTCCCAGGTAGGGGAGCAAAGAGAGTATTCTAACCAAATTTGCCAGCAGGTAATATTTGCCTGACAGTAATTTTGTGTTATCTTAGAATAACAAAATCAAAGCATTTTCAATGAGGACTTCTAATTTGGACTTCCAGTGAAGCATATGCATTTATCTCCTAATCTCTTCCCTTTCTCCAGCCACTCAAAAAATCATGAAAGATTGGAACAGGCACAAACACACCAGGACAGTAAGAAACAGAGAGGCAATGACAGCAGATAAGAAACACCAACCAAATGGTGAGAGCCAAAGAGAGGGAGGTGGAGCGGTGCCCTAAGCCCGCTGGAGAAAGCGGAAGCAGCCTGTCCTTGTGTGTTGGCTGCATGAGGAGGACGAATAAGATGCAGCCTGAAGTGAGCCACAGAATCCCAGAGAGGCTCAGGAATTCAAGTATAAAAAGTATTTCCAAAGATTAGCTGAAAGCCTTCCTCAGGAGTAGTTAGACCCCCAAATTCCACACCAGCTGAAGACAGGAAAATTTGTTCTCCAGAGAGAGAAAGCAGAGAGGGCCTGGACTTGGGGTATCAGGTACAGCTGAGGCTGGGGGCAAGTCTCTATACTGAAAGCAGGGGGAGTAAGTGAAAGCCTAAACACTGAAATGAGGTCCCCCCCACACACCAGCACCCCACATTCCACAGTTCAGCTCCCAGAATGTTGGCAGCTCATTTGATATTCCCTAGGAAGAGGTTAGAGGATGCTTTTGTGGAGAAACTGCCTAACCCAAAGTAAAGACCTACAGATAGTGCCATATGGGGTCCCCCAATGAAATGGATTCCCTGACTCCTAGCAAAACAGTGAAGCTCATCAGACAACAAGCAACATGCCTCACACAGAGCTTCCAGGTCATTCTGGAGAGCCTCACTCTTCAATTTGAACTGTTTACCAGTGATTATTAAACATGATGAACGCCTCTAAGTGAAAGAAGAGATCAAAATGAACAAATAAAATGAGCTTAGGGAAAACGGAGACAACGCAGGCTGCAAAAGGAAACAACAAAACAAACTATAATATTATCAGAGAGAAAAAAGATGTATTGCTAGGATCCCCTCCCACCAACTAAAGAAGGGCATAGTGAGAAAACAAGACTCTTGAGTAATTAAAAGTATGATTACAAAAGTGAACATTTTCTATTGAAGGATTAAAATATAAAGTGGAAGCACTCTTTCAGAAGGTAGAATAAAAAGACAAAGAGACACAAAATAAGAGAGAAAGGATTAAAAGAGGATAAATTTGGGAGACCCACTATCTGACTAATATGAGCCCAGAAATACAGAACAAAGAAAAGAAGAAAGAGAGGAAATTAACAAAGAAAATTTGCCAGAGCTGGAGGACACAAGTAAAAAGAAGATTCCAGAAGCTTCCCGAGGGAAAAAAGATCACAGGCAAAGGATCAAGGACCCAGAATAGGATCTGACTTTCACCAGCAACTCTGAACCAGAAAAACAGTGAAGGAAGGCTGCAGAAGTCTAGTGAAAGATTATTTCCAACCTAGAATTGCATAGCCAGTCTATACCTAGTATAGAGTTGTATACCTATTCTTATTACCAGTCAAGGGTAAAGAAGAATAAAGTCAGGCACAGGCAGTCCCAAGATTTCCCTGCCCTCATCCTTTCTAGCAGGGATGTTCCCCACTGAAACTCATATGTAAGCCAGAGAGGAAAACATGAGTTTCAGAAAACAGGCTTGAGCAGAGCAGAGCAAGGAATTCCCAGGAGGGTAGCTGCGCAGCAGGCGTGGAAAGCGTCCAGTCCAAGGTAGACAATGGGCTCCAGGAGAGATGTCACCATGAAAAGAAAATGGAACTGAGGGAATACCAGGTGTGTTCGAACACGTTAAGAAAAGCATTACACGTTGGTGAAGCATTCGGTGAGGCCCATGGAAATCCAAGCTAATAAAAAAATGTGAAACAATTAACTTCAGAAAAAAAAAGTTGTACAGGAAGGGAATCTAATTGGAATATGCTACTTAGATCAGTTGTGAATATTATTTACAGCACGTATTATTTATGTATGAATAACAAACACTAAGCATTAACTAAAAGCTTTGATGTAATTACATTGGAAGAATGGGAACATGAGTGTGAGGAGATTGGGGGAGTTAGGCTATGTAAGAAAATAAAACCAGAATCTTTCATAGTAGAAAAGTCAGTAGACAATATCTGAAGCCGAAAAACCAAGAAATAGCGGTAAGAACATGTAATTTTGAGGTGTGGAAGTGAGTTCTCTAATAACAACTAAAATATTACCTCAGGGAGAGAGAATTATGAATGGGGGAAGAAGACTGCTGTTTTTCCTAGTAAGCCTAGCAGTGATTTTTGGCTTTGTAAGACACTTTACATATTACTTTGATTTAAAAAAATTAATTTATAATATAACACACGATGATTTATTTTTAGCACAACTATTGCATTTATTAAAGAGCTCTGCTTCCTTTTTGATTTTCTGCCTAATTTTGAAACCTCAAGGTTTTTCTTTATCTTCAAAGTTCACAATTCTTCGTATCCTTTTCTGGCCTGCACTCAGGGTGAGGATTAAATATAGCCAGGGTGCATTCATCTTTGTCATTCATTTATGCACTACGAGGGCTGAAGAGTTCATGCAAAGACCATCAGGTACCAGGATATGGGCAATCTGTAGAATTTACTTTTTACAACCATTTGCTTGAAGAAGGATCAACTGAGAGCCATAAAGGTGGTGTTAGGGATGTGATAGGAAGGAGCTAGAACCCTTCAGGGTGGTGAAGGGACACTTGAGGTGTGACTTCATCATCATTTTCAAATATACAAAAGAGGGTTTCCGGCTGCTCTATATCTACGGATGGAGAAGAGGAAATGGATTCATAGCAGAGCCTAAGGAATTTAGGTAGAGACAGATGAATTTCCTAACCTAGCAAGAGTTACCCAGGCCAGCTAAAGAGTCCTCTTCTTTCTAATAAAGATGATTTTCATTTTCTGTAGAATAGGAAAGAAACATACAACCTTCTCAGCCCTCCAAACCCCATCTTGCAGTGATTTTGTTGTAAGAAATACGGGAAGAGACATGGTCTCTACGGGGACCACACAGTCCTTTGCTGGGACCAGCTTTACGTTGGAGGCCATTTGTCCCATGCAGCCCACACCTAGTCCAGGAGCCTCAGCACAAAATTAATTCTCCATAATGTCAGAAGAGTTTTTAGTGAGCACGAGGCTGGATCTAACTAGAGCTAAAGCTTGTCCCTAGGACCATGATGTGGCTTGCCTGGCTGTATGCACTCTGTTGTCTGATGGGACTAGAAATTACAAAACAGTACTTTGTACCATGACCCAAAGGTGTTAGAGGACTTGGATGGATGGGACCATTAAACCCTTTGCCCCACAGCTTGGATTGATATGGTATTTTGGGTAACTGGCTTCGTTGTTCTGGGAGCCAGGCACCATTAGCACTCAAAGCAGCCACACATCCAAAGGAAGGGGGAAGCTGGGCTTCATGGGGCATATGCTAGAGTCGCCTTACCCTCTAACACTGCCCGTGTCTTCCTTATTGCCACTACCCACAGAATTGGGGTGGATGTGGTCCAGTGGGAAGATCTAGAGAGAGATGAGGAAGGCTGACTGGGGGCCCAGTCCTCCCCAGCCTCCTAATACACTCATCGCTGGGTTGCCCCATATGCTCAACACTGCAATGTTGTCCCCCAGGTCAATTCTTAAAATATGAATAAGTCCAGAGGTAAGTATTATGTTTAGCATCACTGGGTGCGTCAGATCCTCTTCCTGAAGGCAGGTTTGGCGGGTTGTGAGGGAGACAGAGCTGGAGGCACTAGCCCCACACACAGCAGGGGAGAGGTGGTAGGATGACGTTACCTTTGAACATGGAAAAGAGTCTGAGACTAGGTGGGGGCCTCAGAGACACGCCACTTCATTAGCCTTTTTTTTCTGTAGGGCTGTTTCTAGTTTTGAGGGCAGGTATTGAGTGACTCCTGGCTCCAAGAGCTGGCTTGGGTTGAAAGGGCCCTCTTTTTAAGTTCCGTCTCCCATCACGTGACAACCCAGCTTCTGGAACCTCTGCATCTTCTTCCAGCCAAGCCAGGCAGAGCCTCGAGCCATAACCAGGATGTGTTACGGACTAGGGAAGCTGAGGCAGTGCAGGTACTCCTCTGCCTGAAGTGGTTAACCCCATCACAGTGAAACCTCAGAAAGCTGATGCCTAACCCCAAACTTTAATACCTGGAGGGCTAACCCCAAGGCCCTCATTCACAGAGGCCTATGAATCATGTGTTTCCCTACCAGATGGAAAGCAGGTGTTGTCCTCTTCTCCCTGCCTCCCCTCTTGAGCACCATAATAAGTTCTAAGGCACATAAATCTCCTCAATGGAAAAGTAAACATTCTTCCTTAAAAAAAAAAAAAGAAAAATGAGGGAAGGGAAAAAAAAGTGTGTCAGATTTTCCTGGCCTACACTACTCTTCTAGTTTATCAGATCTAAATGAATTCCTATTAGCAATAGCTTCCGTGGTTTTTCCTACTTTAAATAACACTGTGCTGAAACACACATCCTTTTTTTTTTTGTGGGACAACTGGGTTGCAGTTTTTCAGCTCCCAATATTACTTTCATGTTCTCTTTTTCTTCCTGGCTGATTTGAGTAACAGCAAAATGCAGCCATTGCCAACTCTTGAAACATTTCTGGCTGCCTTCCTTTTCCTCTCTCAAAACCTAGGCTGCTGTCAAAACCTTAATTCATAGTGACTTATTAGCAACCAGAACAAGTTGTAGAATAATCCATTATAAAGAAACCAAGCTTCACTTGGAATCTGTGAAGTTGCTTCTCAGAAAGGCCTTATTTTCTAGAACTGGCTTCAGCGGGAATTCAGAGGGTCACCCGTGGGGTGGCATCAGCCCCCACTCCTTTGTTTTATCTTTCAGGTTTAGGGGAGAGTGATGGCTGTGCCCATTCTGTTCTTTCTCACTTTTTTTTCCCTGCCTGTGAAACTGACTTGTACACATTCTTGGGAGCTGCGTCATGACAAGTCCCGTAAATGATTCACACTGAAGTGACCTTTAAAGAGCAGAGTAGAAACCAGCAGGATTTGGGGAGCCTAGAGCTGTGTAGGAGCCAAGCACCCAGGGCTCTCTGTCCCTTTCCTGTAAGCGGGAGCTCACTGTTACCTCTCTGGCCACTGATCCTGGTCACGTGATTTGGTGATGATTTTTAATCACCAGGTGAATGCTGGCGATATTTATGTATACTCCTGTGTAAGTTAAACCTTGGAGATTGTGCCGCAATTAAAATTCTGAAAGTGAAAATGAGATGAATAGGCACCCTAAAGGGTTGGTGGATGGGCTCGGCATTATAAAGAGGGAAACTTTTTTAACTCATCAATTTTTTAAAATTTTTTCTGTTTTATTTGTAGCATTAAGTGGCACCAAAACGAATTAAATTAATACAAGAAACAATTTAACCGAAGCTACCAAGGAGTATAAAAAGTTTGCCAAATGCTTATTATGTCACAACTTTCTAAGTTGTTAGTACCACAGATGATTGGAACCAGAGAGCTTTTGCTGCTTTATAAAAAGTGTTTTTAAAATGCTGTCCTTTTCCCTATTTCCAGAAGTAAAAATGACCCTCCTGATCATCCCATCCTTTCGTCTCTCTCCATTCTCTTCTTCTACCATCAAGGAACTGTTGTGAAAGGGTCATTTTTAATCTCTGTGGTGAGGATTCCGAGAATCATTGTCATGTACATGCAAAACGCACTGAAAGAACAGGTAAGGCTACCTCCTGATACACAGCACATTCTGTGTTTGGGTTGCCAGAAACTTAATTACTGGAAAACTACAGCAGGTCCCAGGACAGAAATGTGACCTGTGACAGCGGGCCGTGCAGAAAGCTCCTGCACTCCTCAGCTCCCATCCCCCACCTCTCCCAGCAAAACTTTTATTTTCCCAGAGTCTGTGTTTTGTTTATGGTTTTGTTTATTGGGTTTTCTCCAACTCGGTGGAGATGGCGTGGGGAGGGAGTAGTTCTGAGTTAGCTGATTTTCCTTCTTATGTAAATGCCGAACAGACGGGATGAACTCTTAAGGTGAAATTTAAACAAGTTTTTTTTTGTGAACATTTATCATGCCTTTTTAAGTAAAAAAATATACCATAAGATAGGAATAATATTTGTTCATTTCTGTTTTAATGCTAAAATATTGCCTGCCTTTTGTGTTTCCTAGAGACAGTCATGGGAAATTCCTGGTGTGTGTGAGGAAGAAGGAGGGAGAAAAGGAGAGGGTTTGAATGAGAGTGTGTATGTGTGTGTACATGCGTGTGTACACATGCGCTTGAGAGTGAGAAATGGGCAAGCTGACCTACATCTCAGCTCAAAGGACAGAGAACTGTAGGGCTTTTGTGCCTGGGGGATTTCTCCTCCCTAGTTTTTATTTCCATGCACATTTGGTTATGAATGCCAGTGGAAACCAGAACACCAGGAAAACAGCTGTTCTCATGGTATTTCTGGCCTGCCAAACAAGAGAAGATTGGACTTTTCCCAACTCTTCTGTTCTCACACAATGTTAATCTCTCCCCCGTCACCACCTTAGAGTTGGTGACTTGGTCAGTTTCACAAACTTACCTGATTCCAACCTTTTGAGTATAGCTATGTGTCCTTAGTAAATTCAGGAAATTTTACCAATAGGTTTACATTGTATTTTAGAATTGTTTTCATTTACTTTTTAAAAAGATATCTGAATTGTTGATATTTTAAAATGTATAACCAAGATTTAAAGTTAGTTTATCAATTAGAAGCAATTGATTGGATAACACATAAAATTATCTGGCTTCCTTATCTGGAAATGCATGCTAAGCAGTTGCCCCTGATTGTAGAATATTTTCTTGTATTTCTATTAATATTTTGCTTGGCCACATTTTGATGACTTGAAGAGGCATTTCCATATCCAGGACAAAACTAGCTACTTTTGGCTCCTGCATTTTGAAATCAATCCTTCAGTCTTAGGAAACTTGCAGGATTTCTTGAAGAACAGGACAGCGTTTTATTTTAAATCTATTTGTGATATGTGTGTGTGTGCATTGGTAATAGATAATCATAAATTAATGAGCAGCCAGGAGCTTGCTCTCCCTCCTAAAGCTAGGCATCTTAAACTCTCTGGGGAAACGGCCTTTCATAAATCTAAAAGAGAAGTCAGTGGAAGGCCCAAGGTCTCTCTGACTGAGGTCTAAAAGGTTATTTATCACTTCCCAGATCCCACAAGGACCAAGGGCCAAAATTGCTTTTAGTGATATCACTATTGGGAAAATGTGTCCTTTCTTAGGTTAAAAAAAAATTTCTTCCTCAGCAGCCTTACTGCCCCGCACTGTGTCTACAATTTAAATGTTTCACACAGCCACTGTGTGATTTTCCCTAGTTAAATAGGCTCATTCACCAACACAGCCAGGCTGAAAAGCGTCCAGATCAAGTTTCATCCAATTGAATTCACATTGGGATGAGAAAATGTCCATATAAGGCTGAGTTATTCCTGGGGTCCTCATCCTAGGCTATTTCAGGATTGTTTTCAGGGATGTGTTCACTCTGGAGAGTGGGTAGGATGCCTCCGAGCACCCTTCCCCCAAGAGGTTCGTTAAAGTATTCATTCTTGAGCTATGCACAAGTTCAAGTTATATTTCAAAGGAGTAATTTATCCCTCGAAATTTAGTCCCGAAAAAAATCTCACTACAGGATTTATTTCCTCCAGAGTTAAACTTGATTCTTTATTTATGTGGGCACATAACTAGTATCTACAGTGTATTATTTGTTTTTTTGTTTCTGGGATGTGAATTTTTCGTGAATATAAACTTTGGTTTGAAAAAGCAAAGTGTACCATTTCAGACACTTAAGGGCAGATGAAGGGGGAAGAGAGGTTTTTTTTTTTTTACTGGAACCAGAAGGCCTGCTTTTGTTTTGCTGTTCAGTATGGACTAACCTCCCTAATAGCACCCCTAACACGTAAGTCCACAAGACAGAAATGTTGCTCCTCAGTAATACTAGAACCATAATTAGTAGTAGTAGTATGCACACAATAGAACTTCTCCCACGCCACCAGTGTTTCCCCAGGTGCATAAGTAAAAACTGTGTTTCCTCAGAAACTGCCTGCTTTTCTTCTTTCCTGTGTTGTTTTTGACTCTGTTCCTTTGTTCTCAACCTGATCCAGCAGCATGGTGCATTGTCCAGGTACCTGTTCCGATGCTGCAACTGCTGTTTCTGGTGTCTTGACAAATACCTGCTCCATCTCAACCAGGTACGTCTCTACCTCTTGCCTCAGGAACACACAGAAGGGTCCAAAGGTGGGCTTCATCTCTTAGGTCAAGGTTTGGCAAATTCTTCTCTAAGGGGCTAAATTGTGTAAACATTTTAGGCTTTCAGACCAGTCTCTCTGTCACAACCACTCAATTCTGCCATCATGGCAGGAAAGCAGCCATAGGTAAAATGTCAATGGGATGGATGTGGCTATGTTCTAATAAACCTTAACTTATCAACACTGAAATTTGAATTTCATATGATTTTTACATGTCAAGAAATTTTCTTTTTTTGATTTTGATTTTTTCTCAACCATTGTAAAATTGTAAAAATTGTTCTTAGCTCCTGCCAGAGAACAGTGGGTGGTGTGATGGAGCTAGCTCCTGGGCTGTAGTTTGCATACCCTACCCTAGAACCATAGGCCTTTAAAGCCATGCTTCAAATTCTAAAAGAAAGTTTTTCTCTTTTCAGAAATAAAGAGGGGAGGGAGTATTTAGAAACCCTAAGCATAATGAATATATATCAACTAAGAGCTAATTTTCAGTGTCTTCTCTAAGAACTATAATTTTCCTGAACTAGGAAAAGAATTGCCTCCCTAATTTTCATAGATTTCACCAGTCTTTCCTTTTCAAGCTATAAATATGCCTTTAAAATTATAAAAATTATATCTTGCAATTGTTTGGATTTCAGATTTTTTTCCTTTCCTGAATTTTTCAAATTGATGGAAATTTAAATATGTTGTATTTCTCTATAGAGCATTTAGGAGATTTTAATAGTCCTTAGTCAAATTTACACAAAGCAGTATTTTTGTAAGTTAGCAAACTGTTTTATAATTTAAATGTTCACAGAAATCTCACTTAGAAAAGTATTCTTATAATTGCCCCCTCCCAAAGAAATGTACCTTTAGAAGTAAAGGGACTAATTAGACCACCTATGTTTAATGTCTTTTAAGTGGTATTTAGAATACTTTTCATTATTCAGGGAAAAATGTAGCCTTCTTATAGTAAGGTCTATTTTTAGGCTCTTAAACTTGGAGAACATTTTAGAGTATATTTAGTTTTCATTTGGATTGCTATAAGCCAGCATGTATAAAACACAATCCAATAGCATAGGACCTTTCAGAAGGGGGGGGACATATAACAAGTCAGTCCAAACCCTTTGAATACATTTGTCATGGTGTAAGATGTTATAGCTATTGTGTATATATCCAGACGGCAACTTCATAAATATTTTGAGATGCATTGCAAAAATGTATTAACTATGATAAAGTATATATGCATGAAAAATAAAGTCTAAGCAACATATAGATAGACTAGAAAGACAAAAGCAATGAATGGGACCATTGATATACAAATATGTTGGCCATATGGCCCTACAAGGCCCCAGGGTTGACCTGTCATCCCCTCTCACTGTACTATGGGAATTCAGGTACTTTCTGCATCCCTCTTTCACTCATGGTTTTCATACTGGCCGCTGGAAGCCTAGAGGCTCCTGTGGACACTGTGGGGACCACCACATTAGGAGGGCAGAGAAATGGGTGAGGTGGAGGAAGGGTGGGCCCTGGCCCCATATACCATGCCTATACTGCCCGGCCTTGCGGCCTGAGCAGCTCCATTTTATGTGGTTTAGGGGTGGGAGTGTACTGAAGGTTTCATCTGAGGACAGGTCTCTGCTGCTGAAACACATTTGAAAACCTCTGGTCCTATTTTCACATTTGTTTCCTCTGCCCTGTTATCCTGAGATACGTATTTTCCTGCCTTCTGAACTTTCACCACCTTAATTAATCCAGGACCATTTCCCTTGGTAATTCAAAATGTTTCCAAACTCATAAGTGACATTAATGTTAACCACACCTTAATGACCATTGTGAAGGTGACGACTCCTTTTAAAAGCTGTGTCAATGGAAGTAATGATCCCTGATTCACAAAAAAACTAAGCCAGCCTTGATCCAGCTCCTGTAGTGAGTCAGTGGTGCAAACAGGGATAGGTCTTTCAGATTCTAATCATGGTGCCCGTGCACTAGGCTGTGGCTAAACCAGCTTTGTAGTGTCTTTTCCTTGGGGTGACTCCTGTAGAACTGGGTGTTGCCAGCTGATATGGGTGATGCTCAGAGGCCTAAGGTTCAGGAGATTGGGAAGAGGAGGAAGAATGAAAAAACAAGAATTGATGTGAATGTTAATGGAGAGGGAAGGGTCACCTCTGGTCTACATTGACTACTGGAAAGCAGAGTGAAATAAAAATGTTTAAGAATAAAGATGATTGTAAATGGTGATCAGAGCAACTGTCAGCCTCATTTGGCAGTAGACAAAGGAAAGTGAGCATAAAGTGAGAAAAGGAATTTAGATTCACCTTTTCAGAAATTTCCTTGCATTGGAATGACTTACTAGGGGACATTGTGGCATCTCTGTCTCTGGAAATCAGATTTAAAAAGGCTGAACCCTATTTTATGTTCCTCATTTTGTGGAATAGGAGCTGGGAAGTACTAAAAGAGAATGAGATCCATTTGTTACCATCAAAACTCAGATGCTCATCTTTATTTAACATCAAGGAGATGGTTGGGTTTTCCCACTGCTTCTTAAAAGCCTAATCCATCTTCACTAAATCCTAGTAGGGAGGCAGGTGGCAGTTGCTGCATTTTGTGAACACCCAGCCTAAGGCTGCACAGGCATTCACTTGCAAGGTGGGGAATGAAACTCTCAATCTCATAATTTCTCATTTACTTTTCTCCCTACATCATAAATACTGAGTGTGTGCATACTGAAAAAATTACATGTTCACCTCACACATGCGTTCATCCAGCAACCATGTGTTTATGCTGTATGCAGACTATTTCTACCTGGGCATAATAGGGACCAGGACCATGGTGATACAGAGGTGATACAGAGTCATTACTGTATAGTGCAAAAGGCAAGCCTCCAAGAAATTGACCATCTAGTTGTTGGGAGCCAGGGGCCAGTAAGGGGTATATGCATGAGACATTTATATGACAGTACAGAAAAGTGCATGTTTAAGTGTTGGGATAGGGCTGTGGAAGTTCAGAAAAGGGGAATCTTGGTCAATGGGAGAGGTCATTTGACTCTGTAATTAGGGGAAATTTCCTAGGAGAGGTGGACCTGCGTATAGAGCACCCGCTGGAGATCACCAGCTACTAACGACAGCAATAACAGCTGTGGGTATTGGCAATAAACTATTTTGCCAGTTGTATGCTGAGCACTTTTCCTGCATTATATCAGTTGTTAGGTTTTTTGTTTTCATTTTTGTTTTCTTTTGTTTGAGACGGAGTTTTGCTCCTGTTGCCCAGGCTGGAGTGCAGTGGCACAATCTCGGCTCACTGCAACCTCTGCCTCCTGGATTCAAGTGATTCTCCTGCCTTATCCTCCAGAGTAGCTGGGACTACAGGCACATGCCACCACATGCTAAGTTTTTGTGTTTTTAGTAGAAATGGCATTTCACTATGTTGGCCAGGCTGGTCTCGAACTCCTGACCTCAGGTGATTTACCCGCCTTGGCCTCCCAAACTGCAGAGATGACAGGCATGAGCCACCATTCGTGGCCAGTTGTTAGTTTTTGAGATAGTGTCTCCAGTTTACAGATAGGGAGATTGAGGCTTAGAGAAGGCACATAGTGGCAGAACTAGGATTTGAATCCAAGTCTGTTTTACCTCCAGGACCCAAGCCCTTAACCACTGTGCATTTTTAAAATAGCCAGAGGAGGACTCATGACCACCACCTGGGGATGTTCTTTTCTGCTCATTGCAAAGCCAGAGTCCAGACAAGTAGAGCTGGCAGAGCACATCTTGTTACACAGCAGACTTTTGTGGAGGAGGACAGGAAAGGTGAAGGAGCAATGAAGATGATGAACTCACTGTAACTGTAATCAAGCAGTTATCCATCCAGAAAAGGCTGGTCAGGGTGGCCTGGCCCCTCCTCCTTTCCTCAGGCAAGTTAGTGGTCAAAGCGTCTGGGAGTGTTGGCTGGCTATTCTCAGAGACTTTCAGGCAAAGGGACCTTACAGCCTCCCCTCTCCCTCCCAGCACTTTCCAGGGGCCTGGCTAAGAACCCCACTGTGAGACTACAAGCTAAGCACTCAGCAAGAATGGTGTACTTACTGTTTCTTACAGGGTCTGCACACAGTTCCTCATGGAAATGTCTCCCTAAGTGCACATCTCTTGTCCATTGTGGACACAGGCCTCTGTCCCAGCCATGATGTTGGCTTTAGGTCAATGTTCCTCTAAGTATGAAACCCACTGGTGAGCCCCAGGACTCTTCCTGATGGTTCCAAACTGATCTGAACATTCTAGAAAGTCCTTTTTTCAATTTTTATAGGCAAATAGCAGGATTCCATAGGTTTTTCATTTTTGCATACAACAAGGAGCTGTTTGCCAATCAATAAAGCATGTGTTATTAAAGCTTACTAAAATGTGTTCTTTATAAATCCAAATTGGTGTCTTAACATAGTTTCTTAAGGACTCAAACTCATTACTCTTTTCAGACATCTAACTGCCGAGGCAATGCCTGGTGACCCTGCAAGATTTGTGAATGCACACACGTAGACAGCTGGGATTTGCAAACTGGGAAAAGAACACTTTGCTACCACCAGTGTTGCTTTGAGTTGACTGTGTTGTTTGGTTGCAGTCATTCTTGTCTTGATGTTTTACTTCTGTTGATTATTCCATTTATTTTTTTATTTTTTATTTTTTTGAGACAGAGTTTCACTCTTGTTGCCCAGGCTGGAGTGCAATGGCACGATCTCGGCTCACTACACCCTCTGCCTCCCAGGTTTAAGTGATTCTCCTGCCTCAGCCTCCCGAGTAGCTGGGATTACAGGCATGTCCCACCACACCTGGCTGATTTTGTATTTTTAGTAGAGACGGGGTTTCTCCATGTTGGCTGGTCTCGAACTCCTGACCTCAGGTGATCCACCCACCTCAGCCTCCCAAAGTGCTGGAATTACAGGTGTGAGCCACTGCGCCCGGCCTTTTGTTTATTCATTCTTTTTTTTTTTTTTATCACTTTAAGCATTGCATTCCTCTTCAATGCTTTGTTCTTCTTCCAGCAGAAGTGGGAATGGGTATAGGCAGTGAGCTGTGGGCTAGTGTCAGAAGTCTGAGAACCACCGTATCTATACCAGTCTCCTGGGAGAAGCTTCCAGGTAAAAATGACTTCAGTCAGGTATAGCAGTAGTTTGCCTCTGCCTCTTCATTATTTGAGTAACTTGGGTGAGTCCCTTAACCTTGCTGAGCTTCTGCAATATGAAAGGGTTAGGTTCAGTGACCCCCAAGGTTCTTATGTGGCTTTTTGACCCTTGTCATGGCATCCAGCCCAGAGCTGGGGGCATGCACAGTGCTGCCCCACAGCATCAAAGCCATGAGATGCTTTGTGTGGGAAATGGGGGGAGAGTGGAAAACAATATGAACTGTTTGTTTTCCTGTGGTGTTCCAAAATGACAGGCTCATTTCTCTTCATGATATACCTTGTATCCATGGTGAGGACTTATCCTAGAACCACAAAATGATGTTTCATGTTGCCTCAATTCTGAGGCACTGGAATCTTGTAGAGTTGTCTGAGAATGTGAATGAACAAAGAGGAGCCATCTATCTGTATCTACTTACAGCGATCCTGCCAGTAGTTCTGCTATAACATATAGTGATAAATAAAATAACTGGTGATGAGATACTGGTCAAATGCCAGGCAGCTCGGTCATTCTCAACAGTAGGAGTGTACTGTAATGTCCAATGCCTTTCACAGCCCTTTTCTGCCTTGGGCTATTATGCAAGATAGCTGCGAGCCTGATGGATCTGTGCTGCATCCCCTTGAGGAGGGAACCAAGTGACCCCGATGCACCTTGATGCAGTGTGTAAAGCGTGCAGCTTACTTTCCTTTGTCATCCCTCTAGATAAGATCTAGTAAGTACATGTACAGATTGTTGCCTGTTGCTATTTGATCAGAAATGCCAGCAGCTTCCTGTCTTTCTGACTGATGAATATACTGGTCAGAAAGGTCCCAGATAATCTTGTGAAGGTCAAGGCAGAGAAAAACCTGCTGCTTCTGGGGAAATATACATCTCTCTCCCCTTCTTACCTCATAGCGCCTCTCCCCAACCTGCTCTGCCTGCCAAGACTGTTTTTAGTGAACATAATGTTGGTCTCTGTCTTCTAAGCCTTTGCGGCAGACTCAACTTTGTAGTATCTCCAAATATTCTCTTCCCCCGCCCCTTTCCTTGCAGTTAGCTCTGTTTCAATGACTGTCTTTCTCATAGTCCATCAATAGCTAAAGCACTCAATGACTTTTCCACATCAGGTTTGGTTGGTTCATCCCAAGCCAGCTGGCAGATCTCCAGTGACTCCTCCTTTCTCCTCTCCCAGAGCAGCATGTGCATCTCAGAAAAAAAGTAAAAATATTGTACAGTTTATCTCACTAGATTAGGAAAATGATGTAAAGTTTCTTAAGAAGAAACAGTTCTTTCAGAAGCTGGCATTGCCATAATAGGTAGTCTCATCACGTAGCATCCAGACAGCCATTCTTTCAGTGACAGCGGTGGTTCTGAATCCTCCACCCCTGCTGACTGGTTTAGAGCTATTCTGGGCAGCCAGCTGATGGGGAGAGCTCTGGAGAGATGCCTCGTGTGTGCATGCTTCAGAAAGAAGCTCACATGTGTGTCAATATGATAGTTTGCATTAAGGCCCATTTATAGACAATGGTAATCCCCACACCCAGCTGTTGTGTGGCAAATGCTACTACCCTGGCTTTAGATAGAAAGGAATTAAGACACCTATTTTTCAGAGGCCCCAGGCTGTCTGGGAGAAAACAAACTGAATCCTCATGTTTCCTGGTGCGTGGTTCAGAAGCTGCCAGGCATATGGCTGTGGCTTAGTGTGGCTTTCCTGGGAGCAGCCTCTCTGGAGCCTAGCTCCCACCTGCTGTGGGCATGTTACAAGACTCAGGACTCAGGAGGGTGAGGCCCAAAGCCCTCTTCTCCAAGTGGGCCTTAGTGCTCAGTCCTTTGGGGTAAGGCCCAGTGAGCAGCCGCCATGTTAAATTGGACTCTGAAGTGCTTCCTGACATGAAATTTCAGTGCCTTCTCGGAGAGGCAAGTAATGTTTGTTGAATGAATTATTGCATGAGAAAGGGAGGGAAAGTTATATAAGGGCACTCAGGCAACTACGAACTCCTGCGAGGCAATTGAGTGGTCAGTGCAAATGACTTCGACTTCCTCCTAAGTGTGCGGCTCCTGAAGACAAGAATACCAGCCACTCACTGGCACTTACTATATACCGGGTACTGTGCTACTTTATGTGTATCAACTACCTATAGCCTCACAAAGTAGCCTGTGTAGTATTTTTTAAACAGATGATGATACTTTGGTTCAGAGAGCTTAAGTAGTAACCTGACCTAGGTTAGACAGGAGGAAAGTAGCAGAGCTGACTCTTGAGGTTTTGAAGACCCAGTAAGTCATTTCCTCTTCCTTGTCCAAGTTCTGAATAATTGTGAGATGTAAGAGTCAAACAGATGAAGATTAAAAATATCACCTTGAACATGAAATCATCTGATTGGAAAATTACCACAGGAACAGCTGTAGGCAAGTCGGCTTGTCAATGTTTTACCCCTGAATCAGAATGACCAACCCACCTTTTACCAGGCCCAGCCAACAAGGTGAACCTCTCTATGGATCTGAGAAAGGATGTTCCTGGTGACAGGTGGATCGCAAAAGAGAATGAGGAAGGGCCTGAGCCCGCCTTCACTCTGCTGCTCCCTCCAAATTTGCCCAGTCCCTTAAGTTCACCTCCTTCCCTGAAACAAATGAGAGGCATTAGTCTAAAGGAAGTCCCTGACCACAGAAACCCAAAGCCAGGGAAATCAAGACTAGCGCCACAATGGGATTTAAAGCCAGGTTTTCACCAGTCCACTAGGGCACTCCTTCCACAGGGTAGAGACTCAGAAGCCCAGAACTTTAGAGATCATGAAACAGCCTCCCCTCATAATAGCGGAATCTGGGGTCCAGAGGGTTTGAATGCCTCACCCCGGTTACACGGTGGGCAGAGCTCATTCTGATTCCATTCCCTATCCTGCATCTTCTCTTCCTTGCCCTTCTGAGCCTCCTGGAGGACAGACAGGTGTGTCACTTTACACAGTATGTCTACATGAGCTGCCCTGGGGTACCTTTTGGCAGAAATCTATGTAAATCTCCCCCATATCTTGGGCAATATGGAAGACAGGCCCATGCTCATGGAGGCAGAAGGGTGAGGAACATTTGCATCCTGGGAAGTTTGGGGTCTCACCTTTTATTAATGGTAGCAAGGGCAACTGGGACTGTTTCCAACAACACTAGTTGAAAAGGTCAGCTAATCCAAGGAGTTGCCATTTGTGTAAATCTGAGCCTTCTTTCATAAGTCTGAACTCCATGTAGAACATGAAACAAACCCTTTATGTTCTTTGTGCCTTCCTGTCATGACATGTTCTAGGTACACTGGAAATATGCTGAGGGAGACTGCCCAGGTTTTTAACTTTAAGAAATCCACCTTTGAATCAGCACATCCAGTTTCCTCATAAAGAAGGAAGCAGGTGACATGTGAAAACACTGTGTTCTGATGAGCAGTGTTCGGATGTGGGGATCTGGCAGCTCAGACTGACTCCTCCTATGCCCTCCCACCCACAGGTTATTGTGTGCAGTGGACACCACGCTGCCTGGGCTAGGCCAGGCCGGGCCGTCATCTGTGATCACAGCTAGGCATGGGCTAGAGTGGGGAGGTGCCTCAGAGCGGAAAAAGGGAACTTTCCAATCTAAGTTGTTAACATTACTCCCAGTGCTCAAGAAATGTGAAGAAGATAGATTAGCTTCAATGTTTCCCAAATTCACTTAGTGTGGAAAATGAAATGAAACCATTAAGTAGCTCCTACCCCAAATGTCCTCTTCCCTTAGGATAGAGAGCAGGATTCTTTGGGGCACTGCTCTTTGTCTGGAACAGTTGTTGTCCAAGGGGTCTGACTGCCCACCTTGAAGTCCATGCTCTTCTAAGCAAGGCAGTGACTGTAGGCACGTTCCTCGGCTGTCATTCTTATTTGTCCTAAGGCATTAAGACTTGTTGAGAGAAGGAAGTGATGATTGGCCAGAGACTAGAGAATGCATTCATAAAAAGAAAAAAGCATATGAAAGGAGATGTGAGTCACTGTGGCTGAAGGAATACATGCCACTTTGATTTAGCAGTCACTAAGTCATGTCCTGCTACAAGCAGGACTCCCATGACACCCCAGGCCACCACCACCTGAGTCTCATCTTTGAATGACTTCTACATGCTATGAAGAGCAGCCGCAGATTCAGATGTGCAGATGATATTGTATCATGTCTCTCAACCTGATTTCTAACTTTGAGCTCTCATTCCACTGGATGGGTGGAAAACTTAATTTGTTATTCTTGAGCTATCCCTCCTTGGAGTTATATGAGGTTTCAGGTGTCCCTAGACATTAACAGATATAGGTTGCCCTTGAGACATCATCTTCCCATCTTTATGGCTACTCAGGCCCTGCTTGGGAAGTAGGAATCTTTTATGGTCAGCTATGGTCCTATCTGCCTTGATGTGCTAGCACTAGGTGACTACCTGTCCTGGTCACCTAGAAGCCCCATGTCTCTGGTACCCCCTCACTCCCAGGCAAACCAGGACCCTGGGAGTGGTCATAGAAGAGCCTTGCCACTTCTCCAAGCTGTGTTTAAAAAAAACTTGGGGGACAGACCTGGACCTTCAGTCAAGACCCATAAACCTTTGTTTCCTCTTCCCCCAGCCCAGGAGAGTGTCATTTTCTAATGTGGGGCTGGAGGAAACCTGCACACTCGCCTGCTGCTCCAAGGTGTTTGGTCTATATTGGGAAACCTCTTTCTTCACCTTTTCCCCTGGTAGGTAAGGGCTTAAAGAGCCTAAATTTTGGAAAACAAAAGCCAGTGAGAATTGAAGACTGGATGTCTTCTTGCCTCCACTCCCCACCTGGCCCCCTAACCTTAACTGGGGGAATGAGCACAGAGCCCGAGTCCTGCTTGAATGGGGAATGTGGAGAGAAGAGAAAGGAGAAAATACACAAAGAGGAGAAACAGAAGCAAAGAGAGCAAAGTCAACCATCATACATGTCTTAGGGATGGCTGGACATTCCTCCTTCCATTGAGAGTCCCATCTCTACAGACATTTGAGAAACAAGTTTGTGAAAAGTAGAAGAGGAAGCGGCTAAGAGAATTTTGCTTCAAACAGCTTTCTTATCTAGGTGGGGCGAAAAAGTTCCCAAAAGTTTTGGCAAGTAGATCCAGGCTTTGACAATGTTTCAAGTGGTTTCCTCTTCTCTGTCTCTTGCCTTCTACAGAATGCCTCAGTTGGCATGGGTGGGATAGAGAAAGCATTTGCTAGACTTGCATTCATCCCAGGAACAAGACAGCTGAGGTTGAATGACTTCATCAGGATGCACCCCAGTGCGGGTGGAGAGGGGTGCTCTGGGTGTGTTTGCCATGCCCACGTCTTGCTTCCATCAAAGCAACAACAGAGAAACTTGGGCTGGGCGCGGTGGCTCACGCCTGTAATCCCAGCACTTTGGGAGGCCAAGGCGGGTGGATCACGAGGTCAGGAGATCGAGACCATCCTGGCTAACACGGTGAAACCCCATCTCTACTAAAAAATACAAAAAATTAGCCGGGCGTGGTGGCACGCACTTTTAGTCCCAGCTACTCGGGAGGCTGAGGCAGGAGAATGGCGTGAACCCCGGGGGGTGGAGCCTGCAGTGAGCCGAGATCGCGCCACTGCACTCCAACCTGGGCGACAGCGAGATTCCGTCTCACAAAAAAAAAAAAAAAAAAAAAAAACAAAAACAGAGAAACTTGGTTGGGGCCCAAAGAATGCAAGGCTCCTGACCTTGCTTAGTGCCCTGTCCCCAGTCCCCAGCCTGGAGCTTGGCCAAAGCGGACCTTCCATGTGTGTCTATGGATTGAAGAATGAATATGAGGACCTGAACGCCCTCAGTATCAGCCCTGGGTTCATGCTGCCTTCACACAGCTTTTTAACATACACCAAAAGGAGCAGGGAGGCAATAAAGGAAAAATAAATACTAACTCAAAGGAGCTGCCCTTTCTTGTTGGACCTGCTCTAACCACACTTAGAACTGACTACAAGGGAAACTACTTCCTGAGCAGAAGATCCAGTGGAGAGAGGAAGCTAAAATGGGAGGGACAGATAGTCTTTGAGGTTCAGAAAGAAAATATCTGTCACGCTACAAAGCCACAGTAATGAAAATGGTGTGGTACTGGCATAAACATAGATACACTGTGCTGCATAGATCTATAGACCATGTGAACAGAATAGGAAGCACAGAAATAATGCCTTGCATATGTGGCCAAATGATTTTTGGCAAAGATACCAAGACCACACAATGGGGAAAGGACAGTCTCTTCAACAAATGATCTTGGGAAAACCAGATATCCACAAGCAAAAGAATGAAGTGGGACCCTTACCTTATATAGGAAAATTAAAATGAACTAAAGATCTAAAAGACCTAAAACTATAAAACTCTCAGAATAAAATACAGGAGAAAAGTGTCAGAACATTGGATTTGGCAGTGATTGCTTGGATATGACACCAACAGCACAGGCAACACAATAAAAGTAGACAAATGGGACCATATCAAACTTAAAAACTTCTACACATCCAAGAAAATAGAGTGAAAATCATCCTATAGAATGGGAGAAAATAAGTTATATATGCTTAGGAGTTACTGTCCAAAATACATAAGGAACTTCTACAATTTAACAACAACAACGACAAAAAAACCCGATTTTAAAATGGGCAAAGGACGGCCGGGTGCAGTGGCTCACACCTGTAATCCCAGCACTTTGGGAGGCTGAAGCGGGCAGATCATGAGGTCAGGAGTTTGAAACCAGCCTGACCAACCTGGTGAAACCCCATCTCTACTAAAAGTACAAAAATTAGCCAGGCGTGGTGGTGCATGCCTGTAATCCCAGCTACTTGGGAGGCTGAAGCAGGAGAATTGCTTGAACCTTGGAGGCAGAGGTTGCGGTGAGCCGGGATCATGCCACTGCACTCCAGCCTGGGCGACAGAGTGAGACTCCGTCTCAAAAAAAGAAAAAAAAAAAAAAAAAGGCTGGGCGCAGTGGTTCATGCCTGTAATCTCAGCACTTTGGGAGGCGGAGGTGGGCAGATCATGAGGTCAGGAGATCAAGACCATCCTGGCTAACACGGTGAAACCCCGTCTCTACTAAAAATACAAAAAATTAGTTGGGTGTGGTGGCAGGTGCCTGTAGTCCCAGCTACTTGGGAGGCTGAGGCAGGAAAATGGTGTGAACCTGGGAGGCAGAGCTTGCAGTGAGTCGAGACTGCGCCACTGCACTCTAGCCTGGGCAACAGTGCAAGATTCTGTCTCAAAAAAAAAAGAAAAAAGAAGGAAAAGGACTTAAAGAGACATTTCTTTAGAGAAGCTATACAAATGGCCAATACAAAAAGACACTCGATATCACTAATCATTAGGAAAAGGTAAATCAAAAATGCGATATATCACCTCACACCCATCAGGATGACCACTATCAAAAGAACAGAAAATAAGTGTTGGTGAGGATGTGGAAAAGTTGGAACTCTGTGCACTGTTGATGGAAATGTAAAATGTTGTAACTGTTATGGAAAACGGTATGGAGTTTCCTCAAAAAATTAAAAATGGGTCTATAATACTATATGATCCAACAGTTCTGTTCCTGAGTGTATAGTCAAAAGAATTCGAAGCAGGATCTCAGAGTTATTTGCACACCCGTGTTCATCACAGCATACGCTCAATGGCCAAGAGGTGGAAGCAGCCCAAGTGCCCTCAGCAGATGAATGGATAAAGAAAATGTGATATAGCCATACAGTAGAATATTATGTATCCAAGTATATTTCTTCTTTTCCTTAAAAAAGAAGGAAATCCTGTCATATGCTACAACATAGATGAACCCCAAGGACATTATGCTAAAGTAAATAAGCCAGTCACAAAAGGACAAATACTGTATGATTCCATTCAGTATTTCCAATCATCCATACAGTATGATTTCTTTCTCAACCTCAATACTGATTCCATTCATACAGTATTTGTCTACTTTTACTGTATTTGTCAAATATGGTATTTTGACTACTTTAGATACTTTAAATGCTGAATGTAGTAGTCAAAATACTGTATTTGGCAAATACAGTAAAAGTAGACACTGTATGAATAAAATCATGCAATATTTGAAGTATCTAAAGTAGTCAAAAATCATGGAAACAGAATGTAAAAAGGGCGCTGGGGGCTAGGGAGAGGGGAAATTAGTGTTTAGTGGGTATAGAGTTTCAGTGTTGCAAGATGAGAAAGTTCTAGAGATCTGTTGCACAACAATGTGAATATACTTAACACTACTGAACTCTACAGTTAAAAACGGCTAAGATGGTAAATAAATGTTCTACTTTTTTTTTTAATGACAAAAAAAAAAAAGGCAAAGAGCTGGTGTGGTGGTGTGCACCTGTAGTCACACCTACTCGGTGGGCCAAGGCGAGAGAATTGCTGGAGCACAGGAGTTCAAGGCCAGCCTGGGCCATGTCGTAAGACCCCGTCTCAAGAGAAAGAAAAGATACGTTACTACAGTGAATGTCTCTGAAGCAAATGCCTTTAAATTATAAACGTTTTTCACTGCAAGGTGGACCAAACTATGTTACCAAACAATAGTTATTCCCAGCAGCCAGTGACTGGATTTCTGGCCAGGCTGTCTGTCACCAGGCCTTCACCAAGCAGCCTGGCAGGGCAGCTCTGGCTTCCCCACCCCTAGGCTCGCCAACAGTGTGCTTGTGGAGGGTCATGCACCTGACTTGAAATTATCTCCCCAAAACATGCAACACATGAAAAACATGAATGTTCCAGTTTCTGCTCTCCATCTCTCTCCCGCCATTTCCTCAATACTGGGCTTCAAATCAGAGAAGGTTGACATTCTCTTAAGAACCAATCGGCCAGGCGCGGTGGCTGATGCCTGTAATCCCAGCACTTTGGGAGGCCGAGGCGGGCGGATCACGAGGTCAGGAGATCAAGACCATCCTGGCTAACACGGTGAAACCCCATCTCTACTAAAAATACAAAAAATTAGCCAGGCATGGTGGCAGGTGCCTGTAGTCCCAGCTACTCGGGAGGCTGAGGCAGGAGAATGGCGTGAACCCGGGAGGCGAAGCTTGCAGTGAGCTGAGATCATGCCACTGCACTGAAGCCTGGGCAACAGAGCAAGACTCCGTCTCAAAAAAAAAAAAAAAAAAAGAACCAATCTTCTGCCGGGCACGTTGGCTCACGCCTGCCTGTAATCCCAGCACTTTGGGAGGTTGAGGTGGGTGGATCACAAGGTCAAGAGATCGAGACCATCCTGGCCAACGTGGTGAAACCCCGTCTCTACTAAAAATACAAAAAAAAAAAAAATTAGCTGGGCATGGTGGCACACACCTGTAGTCCCAGCTACTCAGGAGGCTGAGGCAGAAGAATCGCTTGAACCCAGGAGGTGGAGGTTGCAGTGAGCCGAGATCGCACCACTGCATTCTAGCCTGGGTGAGACAGCGAGACTCCATCTAAAAAAAAAAAAAAAAGAACCAACCTTCTAAAGTCTGTAAGTCCCATAGACATCCACTGAGTTGGCCCAGTATGCCAGGCACCATGGTAAACATTTGGCATACACAGTCTCAGTTTATCTTCTCTAGTACTCTGTGTATTAGGTAGGTATTATCCCCATTGTACAAATGAGGAAACTGAGCCCCAGAGGATGAGGAGCATGTCCAGGGTGACAGCACTACTATGTGGTCATCCTCGTGGCTCCAAAAGCTGTGGCCCACTGGCTTTGCTGTGCTGCCTGGAGTTCCTTGCCAAGGATAAGGGTAAGGAGGAGGAAACCAGGGAGTGGCGCTCACTAATAGGGACAAGCCCATCTATGTCATCTTCCTTCTGAGGAAGCTTGAAGTCAGTAACAGCCCAGGCATTCCCCGTCCTCCGTGTTTCCCATGTCACAGGTCCACTGTTCAATTTTGCCTTCCAGAAAACCAGGCCTTGCTTCTGATTTGCTCCTTTCCACCGCTGATTATGCATAGGTCAAATGGGATTAAAGGATGTAACAGCACTCCAACTGGGAAAGAGCTTGGGGGATGAAGGTGACACTTCGACACGGTCCTCTAACTTGGACCTACCTCTTCATTAGGAATCATCGTTCTGGTGGGCTTTCCCTGCCGAGTGCAGAGCTTTGCTGGCAGATCAATGAAGGATCAAGTCCAGCAAGATGCCGTTGCCTAATGTGGCCTTTTCTGAATTTGTGGGAGGACAAGGCTTATCTAAAACAAAGAGCACTGGCTGTGAGCACCTGATTCCTGTTCCATCTTTGTCACTTCCTCTACCTGGTCACAGCCTGTCGAGATTGCCAATTCCTCACTGGTGAAATAAGAGCATTTTTCTAGGTAATATCTAGGATGCCTTTTAATCCAAACATTCTGCTGAAAGAACAAAGGGATCAATCAATTGAATTTGGGTTTCATATGAAGAAATATTATTCAGAAGACATTATTGGTTTGCCAGAGGATCTTTCTTTATCTGTTCAACAAATATTAGCCCCACAGAGAGGCCAGGGGTCAGAAGGCATTTCAGCAGAGAGAACCGCATCTGTGAGTGGAGGAACCGCAAGGGCCTTCCAGGATGGTGTGAATGCAGTGGCCCACAGCAGGTGTGTGAAGGGGCAGGCATGGTGGCAGTGCTGGATACACCTCATTAAGAAACAAAGACCAAGCCGGGTGCGGTGACTCATACCTATAATGCCAGCACTTTGGGAGGTCAAGTTAGGCAGACAGCTTGAGCTCAGGAATTCGAGACCAGCCTGGGCAATATGGCATGAACCCATCTGTACAAAAAACTACACAAAATTTGCCAGGTGTGGTGGCGCATGCCTGTATTTCCAGCTACTCGGGAGGCTGAAGTGGGAGAATCACCTGAGCCTGGGAGGAGGTTGAGGCTGTGGTGAGCCATGATTGAGCCACTATACTCCAGCCTGGGTGTCAGAGTGAGACCCTGTTTCAAACAAAGCAAACAAACAAAGACAACTTAGATGTAGAGACTTTCATCATCAAAGAGGCTATAAATGTTCAAAACCCTGACAAAGTCAGAATGATGAAACTCACTAAAATCAGGATGCAAGAGAAGGCGTGAGAGGACTCAACTTTCTTATCTACACTGCCTAAACTTAAAACCCTATGTTAAAAAAACAGTAAGTACTCTAACTTCCTAATGTTTCAGAAAACTTTTTTAAAACCTAAGTCTTGTGTGTGAAGGTGCAATTTGTCTGAGATTTGGGTATCCCTTCAGTGTCAGTTTAGTTTCATTTTCTTTTGTTGAAGTCAAATGAACATTTGTCCTTTTATTTAAAATACCATGGAGAGTATGAGTTCATTATTGTAGCGCATGCTCAGTGTATCCAGCCTGCCTTTCTTCCTCTGTGTATATTCACAGAGGGGTGCTGGGGTGAAGGCCAAGCAATGTTAGCAGTGGTTATTTCTAAGGGGTGGGATCACAGTGACTTTCTTGCTTCTTTGTCTCTGTGTTGTTTGATTTTTTTTATGATAAACATGGAAATAATAAAGCCATTCTAAAAATTAAGCAAAAAGAAAAGTTTTAAAAGAGCAAACAAAATAGCTCGACCCTGTTCGTGGCTTCATAGGCAGCTCTCATATTCGTCCTTCCTTCTTCCACCCCACCTCCCACCTGGCTGCAGCCCCAGGGGACTGGCTGGTTTCCCTCCTCACCATCTCATTGGATGTTTGTTTGCATCCTGGTGACCGGTGCATTCCTGAAGGGATCTGAACGGTGAATGCAGGGCCCTGGAAGGCCCAGAGGCTGTGCACTGCCTCGCTCCACATGTGTTTGTGATAAAAACAGGGCTCAAGATGAAACTGGTCTGGGACGGTTCCTGCCAGTTTTACTGTAGGTCCAAGGAAGGCCCCTGGATGTATGGGGATGTATCTGGACTCGGATTTCACTGTATTTTTTTTCAGTTCTGAGGAAAGTATGAATGCCAGTGTTATTTATTCACTGTTCAGTTTCTCAAGTTTGTTTTAGTAGTTCTTGCTTTGAGAATAAATATCGGAACTCTGTGAGGAAGGCGTTCCAGAAATAAAGCTGGCTATTCATGGCATGGTTTTTGGCAAATACCTTCCCTCCACTACGGAGGGAAACTGTTTACCTTTTTGAAGAGTCGGCAGAAACCCAGGTTCACAGTTCTGCCACCAAAAGAAGAAAGCAGTTCAGTTCAGTGAGAGGACAGACTCAGCATGATGGACAAAAGGCTGAGCTGCGCTGGCTAAGCATTTGATTTCAGGAGTAAAAAAACACTCTTTCTATGTTAAAGCTGCAATTAACATTCTTGGATAGCTCTCACAGTAACTTAAAGAGGTAATCTAGATTTTCTCTTACCTAAAAGGACACTTAAATCTCATTTTCTTCAATAATTAGAATTTTCTATAAAATGAGAATAATACCGGCCAGGCGCAGTGGCTCACGCCTATAATCTGAAAATTTTGGGAGCCCGAGGCAGGCAGATCACATGAGGTCAGGAGTTTGAGACCAGCCTGGCCAACATGGTGAAACCCTGTCTCTACTAAAAATACAAAAATTAGCCAGGCATGGTGGGTGCCTGTTGTCCCAATTACTCAGGAGGCTGAGGCAGGAGAATCAATTGACCACAGGAATACAATCGCACCATTGCACTTCAGCCTGGGCGACAGAGTGAGACTCCCTCTCAAAAAAAAAAAAAAAAAAAAAAAAAAAAGGCAGCAGGGAATAATACCACCCATGGTGATTATTTCACTGAGTTGTGGTGAAAACAGATGAGATCTAATGAGATGATGATCTGAGGGTGACTGGCCACGAAGCACAAACATAAAGCATCATGGAACATTGGAGTTGGTGGAAGTCTTTTCCAAGGAGCAAAGTGAGGGCCCCTTGAGAAGTGACGTGATTTGGTGGAAGCCGTTCCGCAAGTCTTTGGAGGCAACATGACTGGAATCCAGCCTCTTTCCACTAAGCCATCCTGCCACATCCTCAGCTGTTTTCAATGGTGCATCTCATGAGAACACCACTTTGTTATTTTGAACTTTCCAGGAGAAAAAGCACAAAGTACAGCTCAAAGTAAAGTTTTCCAGCAGATGGGCCTGAACGAGTTAGAGGTCCACTTCATGGAAGATGGATGCAACATCTATGACACGCGTGGAACCGGGGGCACACTACTTTACCTCTCTGCGCTTTAGTTTCCTTAACTACCTCATCAGGTTGGAGTTAAGAGGACTAAATGAGTGAATGTGTTCGGGGAGAGGTAGCATAGAGCCTGGCACATAGTACATGCAAGATTAATGCCATTGTTATTTATTATTAGCGTTATTATTTATTTATACACAGAAGTTGCACACCTGCCTACTGACTGGAAAAGAAAAAGGCCACAGATGGAAATTAGAAAGTTGTAGCTACCATTAGGTCTGTGCCAAGGCATTTGGGATATATCACTAAGGCATCCACCGAGGTGGGGGTGGAGGGGAGCCAGAGTGCCTGGAGGAGTTACTATTCCTAATACTCCTATTTTCTCCCAAGAAGAGCTCACGGTCTTTGGGCCTAGCCCCTGGCTTATGACTGCTGGCGGGTCGGTGTGCTCAATGGCTGCATGGCCACCACAGCATTTCCACCCAACTCCAGCAGAGCCCCGTAGGCATTGTGGAGGTGCTTGGGGAGTCTCCTAGGCTTGAATAGGAATGAGCCTTGGAAGGTGCAGAGCTTCGTGGCTCAGCAGAAGATGGTGATGAGGAAGATCTGACCTGAACTTCCCCAGGGCAGCCTGGGAGAGCTTCCAGAGGCACAGGCTGAAAATCGTGAGTCCTCCTGAAACTTCCTTTCACTGCCCTTGCTCCACACTCTGCGTCAGCCCCACCCACCGAGGGCTGACCCCCGACTCTTCCAGACCTGTTTCCCATTTCTCCTCTGCTGGGGCCCCCCAGTAACCTGCTGGTACGCTCATGTCTGTGGCTCACGTTGCTGGCGCCTGCTGCCGCCTCCTACCCTGCTGGAGACAGGCAACACTGGGGCCAGCTCGTATGCCACTTCCGTGAAGCCTTCCCTGATCCCTCCTGCTGGGCCCTCTCTTCCCCTCTCCCTCCAGCTTGTGGTTCTGCTCTTTGTGGCCCTCACATGTGCACTTGTGCTATGTATTTCATTGTTTTGAAGCCCTCACAGCCACACAGGGCGTCCTCATTGTGTTCTTCCCCCACTGCTTCTCAGCCACTCGGGACCAGTCCATTAAAGTCTGAAAACTAATCCACCTGTACCTGGAGGGAGTCTTGAATCCCAAGCAAGGGAATGAGAATTGGGACATAATATTGAGATACTACCAATGCCAACTTGGGAATCCTTCCTCGTATCTATCTTGTGTGTTTATAGCTTCAATTTCAAGACAGAAATATCCACCCACCTGTTTTGTGATGCTAAAGAAGTATGCACACTGAATTTTGGGAATAAATCAAAAGCCGAACGCCACTACCTCCTGCTTGCTTGTTTAAAGGTTAGCCTTTAGGATCTCTTAACTTCCACAACCAATAAACGTGTTTCCTAGTCCTTATTATGGCCAATCATTTCCACATATTGTTAGAGTCTGCAGATTACCTTGGCACGTTAATCCTGAGTTCTGTCATCCCAGGCAAATACAAATGCTCAGAACAAGGACTTACGATGAAAATGTTAGTGCACTCCATCTTCCAGCTGCCTGACAAGCAGCTTCTACTGAGAATAAGTATTAATTAGCTAATGCTGAAGCTGCAGAAATGTTTAATCCGTTGCTGTGTCTTGAGTGATTCCTCCCTCCTCCCCCTATTCATTCAGATGTTAATTCTAGATCTCTCTGTTGCACTCAGGGTTGAATCTGGTAAAATGCTAGTGGTATGGTGCCTGCAGGAAGGCATATATAATTTCTCTATCAGAGTGCTTTTAATGCCCTCTTTCAGTGGGCCTGATACATAAGAAAAGATAAATGCTTATGGGCCCCAAAACTCTTTGGAGTCAACACATGCATGAGAAAGTATAATACCTTTTTAAATTTTAATCATTTTAGCCAAAGAACGAAATCTGTTTTTACTGCTTATGAGAGATAGTGCTAAATTAAATACGAGGCAGTGATCTGCAGAAAAAGAAGTCCCCACAAAAACAGTGCTTCCCCATGGGAAGCAAGAAGCACTTTAGGAAGCTTAGAGTGGGGAAGTGATGGGGTGGTGGGCTGGAGACAGCCTGAATGAAGAGAGGAGGCAGAGACAGAGGCTGAGCGGCAATGGTGGAGCTGCTGTAACAAAGTAAGACGATGCTGGGGGCTGGCAGATGGTCTAAAAAGCCCTTTCCTGGATCCCTGTGGGTGTGAGGGATTAAAGCCTACAGGTAAAGCAACTACAGGCCCCTGCCACACCTCCTCAGGTGCTTCAAGAGTTGCCTCTGTGTTCCCAGTTGTAAATGAGATCATCTTTGGTGATGTCTGGATGATAATAGCCACTCTTTATTACACATTTTCTCTGTGCTTTACAGGGAGTAGGTTCTTTAATCCTCCCAACATCCCTTTGCGGTAGGTGCTGTAAGTCATTTTATAGATGAGGAAATTGAGGTCTTAGAGAGGTTAGATCATTTGCCCAAGACCAACAGCTAGTCAGTGGTAGAATTGGGATTTGAGCACAGAGACAGTCTGGCTACAGAGCCTGTGCTTACTGTAACCACCATGCTTTTAAATAGCAATTTTTCCTAATGAAAATTGATAGTGTAATGTCCAGAAGGTTAGAATTAAAAAAATAAAAATAAAACGGTCTCTGTCTCGTGGATTCACCAGGGGACCTGGGGGAAATGCCCTTGATCTTGGTTTCCAGTCTATAAAAGAACAATTATGCCATTCTTCACCCACCCATCCTACAGATGTGCTCTGAGGATGAATGAATAGATTGGTCATCAGGGCTTTGAAAACCCAAGATGATTGAAGATGCCTAGTTAAATAATATGAGTAAATGAGTTTCCACATCCCTGCACAAGACTCAGGCCCCCAAACTGGAGCAGCTTTCCAGCAACAGCTGGTTTGAGATTTTCAAAGCAAATTTCACGCACATTCTGTGTAAGTCCAAAACCAAAATTTCCTTGTGGAACTTTTTTTTTTTTTTTGCAGGAAATTCATCTGACGTCTCACTGAAAATCTCTAAGGCAAGCATGGTGCCCTATCAGGGATATGGTTTCCAGCCTTTTCTCTCTTTTTTTTTTTTTTTTTTGAGACGGAGTCTCACTCTGTCACCCAGGTTGGAGTGCAGTGGTGCGATCTCGGCTCACTTCAACTTCTGCTTCCCGGGTTCAAGCGTTTCTCCTGCCTCAGCCTTCCCAGTAGCTGGGATCATAGGCATGTGCCACCACGACTGGCTATATATATAAATATACACATATATATGTATATTTTGTATTTTTAGTAAAGACAGGGTTTCGCCATGTTGGTCAGGCTGGTCTTCAACTCCTGACTTCTTGATCTGCCCCAACCCCTGGCCTCCGGAAGTGCTGGGATTACAGGCATGAGCCACCGTGCCTGGCCCAGCCTTTTGTTTTTAAGAACCAAACATTCTTCTTTTGCTGGCCTTGAAGAGGGAGTTTGGTAAATTGGGTCAGTTAATTCTGCTCCCTTAACCGTATGCTTGTTAGTGGTCTTCATCTCTTCTACTTACTCTATTAGGACCCGCACCATGGGAGGCTGATTACTGCAGTAGACTCCACACTGATTTCCTTACGATGTGTCTGAAGGGGTGTACAAAAGGGTTAATTTGTATATCATGAAATAAAAAACTTTCATCCTTTATCCAAACCAAAAGGAATGACAACAACCCAAGCAGGTAGTATTCTCATGTATTTTCCCAGGAAAGTTATAAATTCTTGTTGTAATCTGCAATGCAAGTAGCATTTTTAAAGATTTCAAGAGACATAAATGGTCTTGAAATGTAGTCATAAGGGGAAGGTATTTTGGAAAAAATAACCTGAGAAATCATCTCATGTGAACATAATCACACACACACACACACACACACACACACACATTTGTAGTCTTTGATATAGTAATCTTGTTTCTGAGAATTTATGCTTAAGAAATTATCTAAAATCAGGAAGAGTTCATTGCATAGTTGTTTATAACAGCAAAACATTTGAAACAGTCAACATGTCCCAGCTACACACATGCACGTACACATGCACATATGTACATCCCAGAATATGCGTTAAAAATTAAAATTATAAAAGCCATGTAACATAAAAATGCTTATTATACAAAGAAAAAAGCCAGATATATAATCATGACACCATACCAGTTACACTGTATATTTTTTATTTCTAGCTTTTTTTTTTTTTGAGATGGAGTTTCGCTCTTGTTGCCCAGGCTGGAGTGCAATGGCACGATCTTGGCTCACCGCAAACTCCGCCTCCCGGGTTCAAGCAATTCTCCTGTCTCAGCCTCCCGAGTAGCTGGGATTACAGGCATGCACCACCATGCCTGGCTAATTTTGTATTTTTAGTAGAGACGGGATTACTCCATGTTGCTCAGGCTGGTCTTGAACTCCTGACCTCAGGTGATCCTCTCGCCTCGGCCTCCTAAAGTGTTGGGATTACAGGCATGAGCCACGGCACCTGGCCTATTTCTAGAATTTCTATTCAATTTGTTTTCTACTCTGCCTCTTCATTTTTCATACTGTTCTGTTTATTCCTTATGGTCACTGTTTCTTTCACTATTTTCTTATTACCTTTAACATACCTCCCTACTTTTTTTCCAGGTTGTTCTCAGGGTAGATTCTGTTTGTTGTGATGTTCATTTCCATGGGTCCTCTATAAAATTTTCCTGTGAGCTCCTCGTCTTCTCCAAGGGTTGTTATCTGTAGGACTCCTCTATTCCCTGGCCTGGGAGGTGGCGATGTTGCTTTGCCTTTGCAAAACCCTAGTAATTTTAACACTCTTAGGCACATAGTGCATTTCTGTACCACCTTCCTGGAATGGCTGACTGAGGCTGAATTGAGTATGAATCCTGAATTTGTTGAAGGAGCTCACTTCCCTAGCAAGGGCCTAATTGCATGCCTGTTGCACCTTTGGGTTCAGCTCTCACAAACCATTAGATCCTGCTTGCTTTCTGGTACCTAAACTTCCTTTCCTGCCCTCAAACTCTACTGTGCATTAAAAAATAACTTATCGCCAGGGTGGTGGCTCTCGCCTGTAATCCCAGCTACTCAGGAGGCCGAGGTACAAGAATCGCTTGAGCCCAGGAGGCAGAGGTTGCAGTGAGCCAAGATGGCACCACTGCACTCCAGCCTGGGCAACGGTGTGGGACTGTCTCAAAAGAAGCAGATAAAACCCTTATGCTTTACCCATCATTTCCACATGTTTGTAGTGGGACATTCATATTAACCATAAGTACCTATTTATCTTTTCTATTTGCTGCAACTATATGAAAATATATATGGATATAATCAGAGTGGAAAGGACTTTGAAAATGGTATTTGTTATGGGTAGAGAGAGTAGGTTTATTGTAACTCTAGTTTGTAAACACTCTGTATTAATATATTGCCTTAAAAACAATTGTTATAAGAATTATCTTTTAAACAATTCTCTTCTGTTTCAGAATGCATATACTACAACTGCTATTAATGGGACAGATTTCTGTACATCAGCAAAAGATGCATTCAAAATCTTGTCCAAGAACTCAAGTCACTTTACATCTATTAACTGCTTTGGAGACTTCATAATTTTTCTAGGAAAGGTGAGATATCTTGACTAAATAAAGGAGCCTGGGATTCTGAAAATTAAGCCATACAACTATCGGTTTGAAAGGGAACTATATTTCTGGAGTACTTACTCTATAGTGGGTGCTGTGTTTCATTATCTCATTTAATCCTCAATCCCATGAGGTATCCCTAGTTTGCAGAAGAGAAAATGAAGGTTTAATAACCTTTCCAGGGTACTGCAATAGGTAGAGCCAGAATTTTAATCCTAGTCTTACTCTCTCACCTGTGATCAGTTCTACCATTCTGATTCCCTCTTTTTCAGGTCTAAAATGAAAATGCTACTAATCTCAAAAAATGAACATTTGTGGGTTTCTCATTAAGAATATATGGAAAGAGTATTGAAACCTGGACTGGGCACAGTGGCTCACACGTGTAATCCCAGTATTTTGGGATACCGAGGCAGGCAGATCAGTTGAGGTCAGGAGTTTGAGGTCAGCCTGGCCAACATGGGAAAACCCTGTCTCTACTAAAAATACAAAAATTAGCCGGGTGTGGTGGCGGGTGCCTGTAATCCCAGCTACTCAGGAGGCTGAGGCAGGAGAATCACTTGAACCTGAGAGGTGGAGGTTGCAGTGAGCTGAGATCACACCACTGTACTCCAGCCTGGGCAACAGAACGAGACTGTGTCTCAAAAGAAAGAGGGATGGTTTCTAAAAAAGTTTTAAAGTGAATAGGCTTATTTTGGTGTTAAGTGAAAAAGCAGAATAAAAAGGTTGTGAGATATTATTACATTTATATAAATACAAAAGCTAGGCACAGATAAAATTACATATAACCTTCCTACTCGCCATTAACTGGGTTACCTTTTGAGACAACTTTTCATTTTTTCCTCTATTTCATTCTGCCAAAATTTCTGACAAGCATTCTTTACAATAGTGCACACACACGTTGCACACAGGAACGTATATTAAACCATTACTTGTAACCGACAAAAACATCTAAGCAACTGATTCATAAAGATTTTCAACAAACTCTTCTTTTGCACAGGTGTTAGTGGTGTGTTTCACTGTTTTTGGAGGACTCATGGCTTTTAACTACAATCGGGCATTCCAGGTGTGGGCAGTCCCTCTGTTATTGGTAGCTTTTTTTGCCTACTTAGTAGCCCATAGTTTTTTATCTGTGTTTGAAACTGTGCTGGATGCACTTTTCCTGTGTTTTGCTGTTGATCTGGAAACAAATGATGGATCGTCAGAAAAGCCCTACTTTATGGATCAAGAATTTCTGGTAAGCAAACATTTCATTTCCAATTGCAGTCTCCATGCTCGCAATCTCGAAAGTTTTGTAAAGCCGCACACACGAAAGAGGCTCATACCCAGCCTCTCTCTTCTAGAGGGCTCTGAGGCTTCTACTACCCCAGGGCCTGAAAGTGGGATTTGCGCTGAACTCTCCAAGGCTGAACCCACCTCCCTTTCTGAGAACCTTCTCCCTGAAGAAGTGAAGCTGAACAAGAATGCTGATCAGATGGATTCCTAAGTAGCAGCAGCACTTCTTACCCTGGGCAGAAGATGTCCTGAACACAGTAGTTCAGGTCCCTTTGGGGCTCATGGCATGATCTGGCCTTTTGGGTGGTCTAGAAGTTTAACAGTTGATCTTTTTCTAAAGCATTTTTGCATCTCCAAGCATGATGTTCATACCCACTATATTAGGGAGAGCACACTTGTGTGCTCCTCTGTGCCAGTATTGACAGATCTGCAATTCTCAGGCCCTTTATTAGCCCAGGCACACCAGTGTGAGAAAAGCCACACCCTCAGCGGAGCGCCCATACTGCTTATATCTGGAAATAGCAGGCAGCTGTTTGCAACAGCCTTTGCAACACAGTTGTTGCTTATTTGCCTTATCCTGGGTAGACAGGGATATTTTAACAGCTGAATGATGTCTCATCTCTTTTCCTTGTCTGAGTTATATGATATTTTCATACTTTTCTTTCATTCTGTTGCCATAAAAATTAGGTGTTAAAGCCCTTTTAGCTTTAAACAGAGCATTTAATGCACTCTTTAGTTCAGCAGGCACTCAATTTTTTAAGAACCACTTCTACAATTTATAATTAATGTATCCTCATCCTTCTCCATATAAAACATAAACTACGCATTTTACTTTTTTTTTTGAGACAGAGTTTTGCTCTTGTTGCCCAGGCTTGAGTGCAATGGCGCAATCTCGGCTCACCGCAACCTCCACCTCCTAGGTTCAAGCGATTCTCCTGCCTCAGCCTCCCAAATAGCTGGGATTACAGGCGTGCACCACCACGCCTAATTTTGTATTTTTAGAAGAGACGGGGTTTCACCATGTTGGTCAGGCTGGTTTTGAACTCCTGACCTCAGGTGATCCATCAGCCTCGGCCTCCCACAAGTGCTGGGATTACAGTTGTGAGCCACCGCACTCAGCCAAAATACAATTTTTACTTTTTACTTGTTTATTGACTTATTTGTATGTACTCTAAGGAAAGTGCTTATGATGGTGGTATGTAGCTAGCCAGGTCTCCATCCCCTGATTTACTTTTCCAGTTAAAAATCCACCTTGAAGTCCGGGCACTGTGGCTCACGCCTGCAATCCCAGCACTTTGGGAAGCCAAGGCAGGTGGATCACATGAGGTCAGGAATTTGAGACCAGCCTGGCCAACATGGTGAAACCCTATCTCTACTAAAAATACAAAAATTAGCCAGGCACAGTGGCAGGCGCCTGTAATCTCAGCTGCTTAGGAGGCTGAGACAGGAGAATCGCTTGAACCCGGGAGGTGGAGGTTGCAGTGAGCTGAGATGGCGCCATTGCACTCCAGCCTGGGCGACAGAGGGTGACTCCGTCTCCACCACCTCCCCCCCAAAAAAAATCCACCTTGAAATTTACCCCTTAAAATAGTTTTTTCAACAGAAGAAACTTTCTTAAGGATCCAGTTATCTGAAATTTAAGGCCAAGAACTTGTAAATGGCTATCATTGGGACTCAGAAATTGATACTCCATAATATGGCACTTTGACATGCTGAACTGAAGAAGCCTCAAGAACTCTCTGACCTTCTCCCAAAGCACAGGATGAAGCTGTCATCTGAATGAAATCCCCTTATCTGCCTAAAGTCCAGACCCACCAAAGAAAAAAACCACCTCTGGCCCCTTCCCTGAGTTTTCCATTAACTGGACTTATATAGCAGAAACAAAGACTAAATTCAGTCAACACACCTGGACAGACTTTTGTCACAAACCACTGTCTGTTCTGCGGGCCCAACAGACTTTGTTCCCGGCCACTAAGTGTTCTTCAAGCTCATTAAACTCCCCTAAAAGTAATTTACCACCCCCATAAAATCATCCACACTTCCCCATCTCCCTTTCCCAAAAACAGAACTATCTGTACCCCATTTAGACAATCACTTGATTCTCCCCTGTGCTAATTTATATATGCCATTTCTCCTGTTAATCTGCCTTTTGTAAGTTAATTCTCCAGCAAACTGTCAGAGGGCAAAGGAGAAGTTTTCCCTCGGCCCCTACATTATCAACAGTACAGACACATAATACTATTCTAACTTGTTCTTTTGTTTTTCAGAGTTTCGTAAAAAGGAGCAACAAATTAAACAATGCAAGGGCACAGCAGGACAAGCACTCATTAAGGAATGAGGAGGGAACAGAACTCCAGGCCATTGTGAGATAGATACCCATTTAGGTATCTGTACCTGGAAAACATTTCCTTCTAAGAGCCATTTACAGAATAGAAGATGAGATCACTAGAGAAAAGTTAGTGAATTTTTTTTTTAAAAGACCTAATAAACGCTATTCTTCCTTATTGTCTTTGTCATTATTGTTTGACCAGGTAACAATACTGGAACTATATTAGTTTACCTTTTTTTGTACAAATTAGGACAGAAAAACTCTTCTAAAACCATGTTTATATGCATCAACTTAAAAAGTACACTATGTAAGAACTAAGTTTGTAAGTGCACAACTAATAAATAAACCTTTTTAAGATAAGGATTTTGTTAGCAGAAATCTCTGGAATTTTTTTTTTAAAGGGACAGCATCTCACTATGTTCCCAAGGTTGGCGTACAGTGGCTATGCACAGGTGCCATCATAGCTCACTGCGGCCTCCAACTCTTAGGCTCAAGTGATCCTCCTGCCTCAGCCTCCCAAGCAGCTGGGACTACAGGCATGCCACCATGCCCAGCTTGGAAAGTTGCTTTTATACAGAGTAGGATACTTCCCTACTCATCCAATCCTGGAAATATGCTAAATGGATTAACTTTTCAAAGTACAATTCTTAGATTTGGTGACAATAAAAGCCAAAACTGTATACTCTTAACATGAACTACCACCTGAACTGGGCATGTACAGGAGAGGCAGGAGTGTAACCAATGATTTAGTCTGTGCACATGCTCTTCCTTTTTTTCTGAATACTCTTCCTCCTCTTTGCTAATGGCAAACTCCTACTTATTCTTCAAAACCCAGCTCTGATAGCATCATGCTTCTGCAATGCCTCTGAGCAGCATTACTTGCCCTCTCTTCTGTCCTTTTCCTCCATGCTCTTCTCTGACATGACTGTGAATCCACTTTCTGTTATGTCTCTCCACCAGATCACATTCCATGATGGCACACACAATTTATCCAAACTCCTGATACACAAGCACTCCTCTTACAGCAGACATTCTGGAAGAAGTGGTTTTCAACCACAGCCCCACCTGAGAAATTACCTGGAGACAGATTTTTAAAAATACTTCTGCCTGGACCTCAGAGATTTATGTAGATGGGAGTGAGGGGAAGAGCTTTTCGTTTTTAAAACTCTAACCAAATAGAAACATTTTAACATGTTGACTGGCAACCTCATGGGAATCAATCTGACTTAAATGGCAGGGCAGGTAAGTGTGATATAAGGCTTCCCTTCCCTAAACTTTGAAGAGTCAAAGATGACAAGGACAGCCTTAGAACTCAGGTCTACTTTAAATGCAATGACTTTTTTCTTAAATGCCACCATTGAATTAGGTTGACTCCAATAGTTTCCTTTACAAGCAGTTTCCCAGAAGCATTAAACCTAGTCATTGTGGAATGATGAGCAAATAGCCTTCACTTTTGTGGGCTCATCAAACCATGTGTATATACTCCTCATCTCTCAGCAAAAAACAGACGGTTTTCGCCCCCAAACCTAATAGAGCCAATCCTATTAGAAGACATAGCTTGGCTGAGACAATGTCGGAAAGTGTGAGTTACTAATTTTCTTTTAGTGACTGCATTTTTGTCACTATGACACCTAGCTATTGTTTGTCCTTCCCTCTGTCAGGACTGAAGGTTTATGTTTCACTATAAACCCTAGCTTATTACCAAGCAGCACATCCTATGGCTGACCTAGCATGTTTCTTATTCATGTTTACTTACCCTAAGATAGGAAAATTCCCCACCCCTCCTATCAATATTCCTAAAGATTTTAAGATTATTCCAAGTTGAATTTAAGATGAATCTGGGCCAGCCAAGTCAGTGAAATAAGCAAGGGTCAGAAAATGATTAGAATTCTGTCATTTACTATGTGTAATGGTTTCCTAAGCCTCAATCTCCTTAAGCATAGAGTGCAGTGTTGTGTGGAGTAAATAAAATGTTAATGTACCTTGTAACAGTACCTAGGAAAAAGGTACTTAAAAAAAAATCTGACCCTACCTATCTAGAAGCTAGCCAGAAAATAATCAGCCTGTGGTTCATATGAAAGTTCAAAAAAAATATTTATTTATAAAAAATACAATGGGATAAGTTTATGCTGAGAAATGCAGCAATAAATACAGTTGAAGAAAACAGAGCAACTCTACATTGATACATTGGCACAAACAGGAAGAGCAAATGCATCACCTAGGCCTAAATGTCCACAGGCCACTTTTGTACATGCTCCTTTAGAAACACCACTCTGAAAAGATCTTGTTCGCTAGGTAAGAGAATGAGTACACATATAATCACAAATGCACACTGATCATGACTTTATTTAAAAATTAGCAAACAATACTGTAGAAACATTGATATGTAAATTTCTAAAATGCTGCATCTTAAATTTAGTTGGCAAAGACCACATTTAGCAATAAGCATGAGTTTAGTCTTCCATGTAGAAACCAGATATACTAAACTGTAAAAAAAAAAAAAAAAAAAGTTTCCTATTGTTTGAAAATACCAGTTTAATATAAGATTGTAAAAATGCATAGATTTTTGCATAAAAGAACTGGCTGTACAAGAGTACTCCCCTTTCACAGTATTCCTTTTTACTTCATATGCGAGTTATTGATTATGCTGTAGGATTTAACTATTACAGCACTAAAAGGCAACTATTGAGGGAAGAGGCAGAAAAAGGAAAAAGGAATGTACGTAAGGCAATTTTTCTTAAAAGTACAATAAGCTTAATAGTGTTTTAGGAAGACAAGATAAAAATTACTCAAGGCTAGCTTGGTTCTCACTGAATAAAAACAAAGGACTAAATACTGAGCTCCTTCTGTGTGGATCTAATAATCAATGCCTTGGTCGCTATATTGGTAATCTCTGGGGTAGTCATCCTGGTACTCGCCATGATACTCATCAGGGTATTCTGCCTGATAATCACTATCACTGATTTCCGAACCATTTGTTCCTGTTCCTTGGCTTCCGTTGTGAATGACAGGTTCTGTAGGAGCAGCACAGTATTTGGGATCATATACTTGCCGCCCAAGCCCATACACACTCATTCCTTTCTGGGAAGCAACTTTGTTGGTACCCATCTGTAGGGAAATTGTCGAGTTGTCCACCGGCTGTAATGTTAGCTTCTGATCATAGATGTCTCTTCTGGTACCTGGTGCTAACATCCCTGCCTGGTATTAGAACATAGTATAAAAGTTAAAACAGCAGCTAGAATCTATTCTTGTGAATAATTTATAAATTATAGAATTCACATTGAATATGAACAGTAATACATGAACTTTCATTTGGTTCAGGGGTAAAGCTAGCTTAACCAAAATATCCTGATACCGAATCACTTCCATGAAGCAATATTCATTGGCTTTTGAGCTAGGTGAGACCTTTCTTCAAAATCCTTGCTCTGCTATAAAATTACTATGTGGCCTCAAACATGTAAATTTAGCTTTAGGTTTCTCAAACTGCAAAATGGAGACATTACTACCTACTCTGGATTTAAGAGAGAATGAGACATAAAGAATGTGAAATCATAATGCTTCCACACCAGAAAGTTCCATGTGAATGCCCATGGGGACCACATACATTATCTGGGTTACCAATTTCAAAAGTTTATAATATATTCAACAGAAACTATGTTGAGCAGATCTTAAGGACCTGAGTCTTTTCAAAAGGCTGAGATACAGAAGAACCAGCCACTTCACAGCCACTCCCCTCTTTTTCAGAGTACAGTAACTCATACTTCATCTCTCCACTTACATCAAGCACACACTTCCAGGTTCAGAGTGGGTAGAAAAGTAAACGTGAGTGGCAGCTATGAGAGACATAATGCCGCACCCGGTAGGATGTGTTCCATAAGGGCAAAGTTTGATAAATCTCCCTTGGACTCAGTAAGAAAATGTTTTTCAAACCCTATCCCAGCTGTTGTTGGATGTGAGACCTGTCTGTTCTCAAATGGTTGTTGAACTTCCTTCTGAGGTGCTGGTGATCTATTTTTAACAAGGAAATATTTCTATCTTGGATGTGGTATACTGGTATTTTCACCATGTTGCATTTCCATCTCCTTATATTGACACATCTAATAGGAATGCTAGTTAAATCCTTCTTAGTGGAACACCAGGTAATTTTACCTATTAATTAAGGGCTCCTTAAAAAAAGTCAGCATTTAAATGAGCAATATTTTACTTGGATTTTGGAGCAAGAACACTGTAATAAACATATCATTTTTTCTGCTGGCTAGGTAGAAAGGCCAGCCGTTCTAACTGCCAACAAAAACCACGAGACACATCATGCTTTTGCTGCTATCGAAAAGGTCTTTTGATTATTTTGCTTTCCCAGCAAAGTCCACATTCCTGAAGGAATATACTGTAAATAAACTATACAAAAAATACCTACTTTAAACTTCTGGTTAATAAGAATAAGGTAAGTGTACTCTTGTACAAGTATAAAAAGGTACAAGCTTACCTGGCTGGCTCCTTTATTAGTGCCCATCTGCAGACTAATTGTGGTCTGGTCAAAAGGTTTGTCAGTTTGCATTTTGGGATCATAAAGATGCCTCCTAGTCCCGTAAGCTGTCATACCTGCCTGGCTGGCACATTTGTTGGTTCCCATCTTTTAAGTTAAAAATAAAATTGCACAAATTATCAGATGTCAACAATATACACAACACAAACAAAACTTTCCATGCTACCAAAAAGACAGAAGGGGCACAACCAACAAGTTACTGAGCTGAGGCTCCAGTCAACTCTTCTATGTGTCTACAAACAAATTTCAAGTGCTAACTTTAAAAAGAAAATTTTAAAGTCACTATAGATAAAACCTCATACATAGAAGAATTAAACACACTTTAACAGGTGGACTGACACACCAAAAGTCATTACAGTGGCAGAATAATTTCCTCTGCTACTCTTTCCCCAGATAACCAAATTAAGAGGTACCAGCTTCGGTTATTTAAACAGAAGCAATCCTAGGCCAAGCAATATGCTGTTCTACTCCAGGAATGTTTTACATAAAATGTGAAAGCAAATGCCAGGTGTTTTCTCTGGGAGCTTAACAAGGGCTTAAGTTTCAAAATCACCAACATTTTCTCCAGAAAGGAACCACATTTTATTCCTGTAACTCCCATGTCCTTGGACAGAGCTGGAGAAAGGTGGAATGAGGAATTTGAACTCAGCAAAGTTCAGGGAAACAATAATTAATTTTTCTTCCCCACTGAGAACAGTATGGCTTCAGGACCAACCATTACACCCTGTTCCACTGGTTAGGCACACTTTTCTGATGTTGGATCTTTTTTCTTTTAAAATAAGATTAAAGAAAATCTTTATTACTAAATATAAAATCTGTTCATTGAAGAAAATTCAGAAAACACATATAAGCAAAAAGGAGGGGGGAAAAATCATTGTGATACCACCATCCATTCACTGTCAACATTTGTGAATATCCTTTCAGCTTTTTAACCTATGTGTCCATGTATATATCTATAGATGCACATATATACAAATATATACAAAAACATGTGCATTTTTAATTTTAAAAATCCATACTGACCAAAATATTTGATGATCTGATTTTTTTCCCCCATAACCTATCTTTTCAAACTCTAGTGTATAATTTTACATTACACTTTGCTTTTATGGAGTTGTAATTCAACCAACTGACTACTGTTCTGAAATTTAGGTTTCCAGTTTCTCACCACCAATACAATTTTGTACTGTGTAAAAATAAATCTAACTTGCATAGACTCAGTAGAAAGGGGCACTGTATCAAGCAGGTACAGTGGCTTTTGGAGAGTAAAGCCAACAGCATTTAGGGAATTAGCAATGACGTTTCCATGACCAATGAAGAGAACAATGAAGAGAAGGAAAACATCTGAACTACGTATTTCAGAAGAATTTAAACTGACAAATTCTAACAGGGCTTGGCTGCTATATCATGATTTGGTACTGTAAATAAGTGACTTTGGCATTAAGGTCGTGTAAAATTGCCTAATTTGGTCAATAACATTAAGGAATTTATAAAGTACATTTCCGGCTGGGTGTGGTAGCTCATGCCTGTAATCTCAGCACTTCGGGAGGCCAAGGCAGGAGGACTGCTTGAGCTCCAGAGTTTGAGACTATCCTGGGCAACAAAGTGAGATCCCATCTATATATAAAAGATAAAACAGGCCAGATGCAGTAGTTCACGCCTGTAATCCTAGCACTTTGGGAGGCTGAGGCGGGCAGATCACCTGAGGTCAGGAGTTCAAGACCAGCCTGGCCAACATGGTGAAATCCTATCTCTACTAAAACTACAAAACTTAGCCGGGCATGGTGGCTCATTCCCATAATCCCAGCCACTTGGCAGGCTGAGGCAGGAGAATTGCTTGAACCCAGGAGGCGGAGGTTACAGTGAGCCGAGATCGCGTCACTGCACTCCAGCCTGGGCAAAAGAGTGAGACTCTGTCTCAAAAAAAAAAAAAAAAAAAAAAAAAAAGATAAAATAAAAAATTTAAAAGTGTATTTTTCTTTAAAAAAAAAAAAAGAAAAAAAAAGACAATATGATTCAATTAAAAATTTTCATTTCCTGGAGAAATAATTGTCAAGTCAGGTGGCATACCTGAGGTTTCTTCTAAAAAATTATCATTGTCTTATGGGCTTTATAAATAGATATAAATTGTATAAACTACACCCCCCCTCAGTACTATAGTACTTCTATCTATTCTTAGGAGAGGCTTAATATTTTGCATGGTGAGAATTAATCATATTGAATAAGTAATTGAATAAGCAACACCACATTACTTACCTGCAGACCAATTACACTTTGGCCAGCTTTTAATTTTCCTTCATCAAAACGTCTTGTTTGTTTTTCTGCATACTTAACTCCAATGTCAATGGTTGTATGGAATCCTTTTGTTTTAGCCTAGACAGAAACATGCACACTAACTGAAAAGGCCAACAGAGTTTCACAGAAGGAACAACAAAGAAATGATATGTTCATAGACAAAGGGGCCCAAACTAGAGATAAAAAATATTTAAGGCTGTTCAATAATATACTGCATCATTTGAAATGTGAGTGTTCTAAGTAAGCTATCTAGTACGATGCAGCTGATGTCAGCAGCCTTTCCATAAAGCTACTAATTACAGAAGAGACAGGCCCCGCCCCACCTGGTCTGAACCCCCATGAAAGAGCAATGATGCAATTCATCACCAATGTGGTGGGAATCTGTTAACCAGCCATTAAAGACATGTACGTACCAGACCTGCTAGAGCCACCAGAGTAGTCTGAACCTGGGTCATGTTTCCATTCTCAAAAAGATCATTTGCTTCGAATATGTCATGTGGCTTCATACCATAAGCCTGAATAGCTTTAATAAAGTTGCCAATATTCTCCAACTATAAAGAAGAAGAGTTTTATAATTCCTGGAGCTAAATATTGACATTCATAATTTCTAAGAATTCCAAGTCTTCATAACCAGTTATAAGACGCCGCCCAGAAAGCTGTTTGACAAGGATTCAACCAAATACATACTAAGCATGGCTCTCTCTGGAACAGGAAAGAGCAAGAAGAGAGTGTGTCTCTCACTGTGGGTCACATCACAGTCTTAATATTTTTAAGCAGTTATGTGTTTTCAGTTTTTATAGGCAAGATCTTCCTTATATATTTTAAAAGGATTCTGTATCAGAGCTATCCAGGCCTGGAATTTTATTTGTCAAAAGGTATATAATTACTCATACTAATAAATAATTCATTATGTGTTATTTTAATTTCAGAATACATTTGTGGTTACTAAATACTCATTCTCTCATATCTCAAAACACATGTTCAAGACCAGTAAGTATCCCATTTTCCTTACTCATACACACTCATGAACTAAGGTTATGTCTGATACAGTGCTCTGCAGTCCACTGTTAGTTATGTGGAATGCCTTGTTTTTTCCCTTATCCTTAAGGTCTGGGTTGCATTTCTCTGTGTAAGCTGTGTCAAGTCCTTTCTGAATGTACACAGACTAAATATAGGAAAACTTCTAAGCTAAACGTAATAATTACAGAACTAGTTAAATAAGTAATTACAGAACCATTACAAAAGGGCAAAAAATTAAATATGCACAAATTTCTGCTACAATGTCTATGTAAAAACTGTAATCAAAAAGTTTAAAAAAAAACACACAAAACCAAAAAACCAAACCTGAAATCAAGTTTTCACTACATAAAATGCAACCAACTAGAACCAGAGGTGGTTGGTTTGGCTGTTACCTGAGGCCAGTTCAGTGAGGACTCGTTGACCTTCTTCACTGAGCCTGGCTGTAGCTTGTTTATAAGTCTGAAAAGAAAAATATGAGAGACATCTTATTTACTGGCACACAAAAACAAGGACTGAAATATCAAGTTGCTCCCTTTAGCATCAGTAAGGGAAAGCATTAAAGATATCTGTAGAATATCAAGGTCTGACACCCTGGGCTGACAAGGAGAGTGAGAGAGAAGGCCGTGGAAAGAACTGGAAGAGCAGAAACAGATTCTGGAGGGCTGCAACTCACTCGCAGAGGATGATGCCATCCTTTAAGCCCAGCTGGAAGTTGGTGCCAATGCTCATGCCTGTCACCTCTTCTATCCAATTGCGAAGATCTTCTTCTGCCTGATGATCATACTTGGAAGCAATCTGAAATACAGGTTAACTCACTTTAGAAGAATTTCACAAAAGCACCAGAAACTGCCGACTCACAACACACTCTGCTTTCACTAGCCATTAAGACCACAGCTGTGAAGTGTAGTAAATGACACTCAATAGAGCTCAATGGCAAACTTAACCATTACAACTTCAGTAACTAATAACAAATTTTTGGTGAAGACTGTGTCATACAAAATTTTGAACAGAACATGGAGAGGCTGGGACTGACAAGGAGAGAACATCAATCAAGAGACATCAGATTTCATGATCCACAGGAAGTGACAAGGATTTAATGGTATGTTACAATATGGCACTCAAACTTTAAGGTTTAAGTCATTAATCACCCTATTCCAAAAAAAGATGGGGAAAGGATTCTGACACATGCAGTTATTTTACAGAGTATCTCACCTGGCCAATACATAACATTCCAATAGTTTTGTTGACTGGAAAGTTCTGGTATTTGCCTTCTATTCAGCCAAATACACACTATATACTAAACACACACACACACACACTTTCCTCAGTACTAATTACTGTACAATATTTAAATTCTGTTTATGTAGTCTCTATCCTATTAGACTTCTTACAGGCAGGAAAAGCATCTAGTTCATTCAGATTCTTAGTATCTAGAATTGAACCTGTCACCCAAACGTGATAAAACTAAAAGAAAGTTTAACTTTTTACTTGCAGAATTCAAAAATAAAGGCCAACTTACCAACACAAATGCTATGCTATTATACATGGTAAAACTACTAAACATAAGTTTTGAAAGATCCCTTTTTAATAAGACCACAGACCTCAATTTAAAATAATTGAAAAAATAAAATTTAAACAAAATATTGTGAAGAAAATCACATGCCCAAGTTCTTAAGCTATCCCTTGTCCTGGAGTCCCCTTAAAGTGGCTGGTCAATCAGGGTTATGGAGAACACAGCTGAGGCAGGCATAGTGGCTCACACCTGTAATCTCCGCACTCTGGGACTGAGCTGGGTGGATCTCTTGAGTCAGGAGTTCGAGACTAGCCTGCACAACATTGAGAGACCTTGTCTCTACTGAAAAAAAAAAAATTCAGCTGGGCTTGACGATGCATGCCTGTCATCCCAGTGACTTGGAAGGCTGAGGTAGGAAGATCACTTGAGCCCACGAGATCGAGGCTACAGTGAGCCATGATCACACCACTGCACTCCAGCCTGGGCAGCAGAGTGAGACCCTGTCTCCCGCCCCACCGCCAAAAAAAAAAAAAAAAAAAAAAAAAAAAAAACCCACAGCTGGGAAGAAGGAAAGATCTAGTATCATTTGTCTTCTCATTCAGCACTGGTGAAAATGCCAAGTATACATAGGAAATGCTCAGGAGATAGAGATCATGAGCTTGGGAATCAATTACGTCATTGGAAATGGGAATGAAGGTAGAAATGTCTGCTGTGTCCACAAGACATAGGGAGGTTTAATCATTGCAAGAAATGAAATGGCATCTTGACATTTTAGTCACAAAGAGGTCCCACAAGTTCCAGTCTACACCACTCACGGAGGAACCAAGCAGAACTGTGGGAAATGCCCTAGGTTCATAGTGCCAGAGCATATAGGACTGTGGGCCGCATTCAGGTCCTTTCCAAGGGAGAGAGCCTGATCACCAGGATCAGGACAGACATTTACGAACCTCGCCAGCTTACCTGTAAGTCACCCAACAGTGAAAACCAACGCTGAGTCTTAAAAAACACAGACTCAAAGTGTACACTTGATCACAGTTCCTTTTTGTGTCCATCAAAAGCCACAACAGCCTTTTAACTTCTCAAGGTAGGAAAAACATCCCGTTTCCCAGGTCAAGTAAGTGGAAATGTCTACATTCCAGGTCCCCCTCTTGAAGGCTCACCGTGCACCTGAGCCTGAGAGATCCCCTGGCACATAATCAGACCACTCCTGGGCTGTTTTCAGGGCCTCTTTTCCCCTCCCCGCCACGCCAAGGCATGAAGCTTCTGCTTTGACTGAGAGAGGGCAAATGATTTCACTAAATTACTGTGGCATTAGGGAGATGGCAGTTCTTGATCCTTTGCACCCTTTACCCAAGTTGGAGAAATGGCTCTACAGCTTTGACAGAATAATGGATAATTGATTTAAACTGTAGATTTACTTAACCAGAATTACAAAAGAAAATTCAGTAAGTTTATATCTTCATATTAAGACGACTAACTTTGCAGTGTTTCATGGATCAAGTCTGGCCTGGAGGTTAGTTTATAAAAGACAGTCTTAAATACAATTTGTTTTCCAGGCTAGCCTCAAACTCCTGGTCTCACGCAATCCTCCCGCATCAGCCTCCCAAAGTGCTGAGATTACAGGCATGAGCCACCACCCCCTGCCTCCATTACTCCTATTATACCTCAGATAAATATTCTTGGATAATATATCTCCTCCAACACATCAAATAAACCCATTTTTATGGCACTTTTAGAAAATAAAACAAAAATTGGCAGACACATTTTTTAAAAATATTTTTTTTGAGATGGAGTCTTGCTCTGTCACCCAGGCTGGAGTGCAGTGGCGTGAACTCAGCTCACTGCAACCTCTACCTCCCGAGTTCAAGCAATTCTCCTGCCTCAGCCTCCCAAATAGCTAGGATTACAGTCACACACCACCATGCCAGGCTGATTTTCATGTTTTTAGCAGAGACGGGGTTTCACCATGTTGGCCAGGCTGGTCTCAAACTCCTGACCTCAGGTGATCCGCCTGCCTCGGCCTCCCAAAGTGCTGAGATTAAAGGCGTGAGCCACTGCGTCCAGCCGATAGACACGTTTAAGTCTTGACTATATTTTCACACTGGGGTCTTGTTCTGGGTGCCTAGAAAAATAAATTCTCGCTATATAAACTGGAGGTGGTGGTATGAAAGGGGATAGGCAAAGAAGAAAAGGAGAAAAGAGTACTCCTCAAGCATTAACTATGGAAAGCAAATACTAATTGTTAAGGTGATTTTTTTTTTTCCCAAAAGTGAGGGCATTCTCAACTAGGAGATATATTTTGATCAATCTGAAGAAAAACATAATATGCTAGGGTGAGAGGAGTTCTGCCTTGGCGCCATGCCTGGCTCCATCTATCTTTGCTATGGGCCTGGGTTAGTTCCTCTAACTTCTCTCGATCCAAGAGGAATTCTAAACTGGATGCCTGCACTAGGTCCGTTCCTACTCTCAGCTATCTACACAATTTGTTCAAATAATAAAAAACTGAAGAAGTATTTTCTCGTTTCTTCAAATGTAGAGAAAAATTATGTTAGAGTAGTTTGGGATATTTCACAGGATGGTGATGGTAATTCTCATACCAAATGACATCAATTAATATTTAAGCAGAAAAACATTAAAAGCATATTTATGCATTCTTTGTTCAAAATGTGTCCAACAGATTTGGTGCCATGCCCCAAACCACGAAGTGACTACAGACCTAACTTGAAATATCCTAGTAGATCCCAGTAAGAAGTTTTCACCTTCTCTGTTGACAGTTCTTGTCAAGGAAGTGATGAGATAGAAAAATCAAGCACTGGAGTCAGATGGACCTCAGTTCAAATCCTGGCTCTACCAATGAGTGGTTGTGGGGGGGGAGCTCTGGACAGGTGATGCTGTCCTTGAGACTTACCATATGACCACGTGCACAGAAGAAATTCGTATGTACATGCATGCAAAACTCAAAGCCCCAAATGATCAATTAAAAATTAAGACTAGGAATGCAGCCACATAAAATAACTGTTGGTTTGGGCTAAGGGTTTCCTTTAAGTAAAGGAGCAACAGGATTCTCCTATCCAAATACTTAGAATATTTTTCTAGTAAGTGAGCTTTATGCAGTCAGGCCAGCTAAACAGCATTATCTTTTAAAATCAAGGAACTGAGAGCAATTTTAAAAAGTAATCTTTGGCCAATAAAAATGATTTACTATTTTCATCTAAAAAGCTTTAATTTCTCAACATCTGGCAGAAAAACGCTGACATTTTCTTTCTCTCAACAAAAGAAAGTTAGCTTAAAATAATTGCTTAAACTTACCTCATTAATACTTCATGGAAATTTCACTCTAATTTACTTAAAAATTACTCTTCCTGACAGGGCGCGGTGGCTCACGCCTGTAATCCCAGCATTTTGGGAGGCCAAGGCAGGCAGATCATGAGGTCAGGAGATCGAGACCATCCTGGCTAACATGGTGAAACCCCGTCTCTGCTAAAAATACAAAAAATTAGACGGGTGTGGTGGCAGGAGCCTGTAGTCCCAGCTACTTGGGAGGCTGAGGCAGGAGAATGGCGTGAACCCGGGAGGCGGGGCTTGCAGTGAGCTGAGATGGTGCCACTGCACTACAGCCTGGGCAACAGAGCAAGACTCTGTCTCAAAAATAAAAAATAAAAATTACTCTTCCAAGTTGTTGATAAACATCCTTTTCTTTATTCTTCTTCAAGATTTATTTTCTTGGCCTTCCCAAGCTGCTTTCGCAGACTTTCTGCCTGGCTCTTTCAAATCCACAGCAGCCCCTCTCTTTACATGCCCACCTTCCTTTCTTAAACACGCACACATTCTCCAAGCAGTGCCTGACAGCCTTCTTTGCGTCAAGGAGCACTTGCAAATGATCCAGAGACCGAGGAGAATACTGTCTAGGCACACCTGCTGGAGACTCCTCCCCGAAACTCTCCAACATCCCTCTTGCCAGATACAATCAACATGTGAAGAAAATGAAGACCAAGAAAAAAGCCTCCCAGGGCATCGGATACAGCTGATCCTCCTCCCTACATTCAGCGCTTGGCCTGCTCTGCTCTCGCTCCTCCGACAGCTTCACCTGCTCCTCCTCTTCATGTTCCTGTGCCTGGGTCCAGGGCTCATCCTGTTGTGGTCGTGGTGGCAGCTTCAGCCCTTAGAGCTTCCCTTGGCTCTCTCCTCAGGACAGCTAAGAGCACCAGTGTGGAGTCACCCTTCAGTTCAAATGCAGATCAGTCCTTTCTTGTTTCATGACCTTTCTTTAGCCCTCACTTTCTTTTGTAATTCTAAAATAATAATTGGTTTTTTGTTGTTGTTTGTTTGTTTGTTTGAGACGGAGTCTCGCTCTGTCACCCAGGCTGGAGTGCCATGGCGTGATCTCGGCCCACTGCAACCTCCACCTCCCGGGTTCAAGCGATTCTCCTGCCTCAACCTCCTGAGTAGTTGGGATTACAGGTGCCCACCACCACACCCAGCTAATTTTTGTATTTTTAGTAGAGATGGGGTTTCGCCATGTTGGTCAGGCTGGTCTTGAACTCCTGACTTCAGGTGATCCGCCCACCTCAGCCTCCCAAAGTGCTGGGATTACAGGCCTGAGTCACCGTGCCCAGCCAATTCCAAAACAATAATTTTTTTAAAAAAATTAGGCTGGGCCAGGCATGGTGGCTCATGCCTGTAATCCTGCAACTTTGGGAGGCTGAGGCAGGAGGACTCCTTGAGTCCAGGAGTTCGAGACCAGCCAGGGCAATATAGGGAGCCCCTGTCTCTTTAAAAAAAAAAAAAAAAAATAGGCCAGGTGGGTGGCTCATGCCTGTAATCCTAGCACTTTGGGAGGCCAAGGCAGGAGGATTGCTTGAAGCCAGGAGTTCCAGGTTGCAGTGACTGACAATCATGTCACTGCACTACAGCCTGGGTGGCAAAGTGAGACTCTGTCTTTAAAACAAAAATAAATAAATAAATGACATACAAGTATGTAGCGCATGCATTCTCAACAGGGGTGGTAGTGTCCCAAAGAGGTGAAAAGTGTTTCTTGTGGTGGTTTCTACCAATGGTGAAAAAAATCTTAAGACAATACAAAAACTTGGGACCCTCCAAAGCTCAACCCTACCCAACAAAATCTTATTCCTTTGTACTAAATCTAGCAGGGGATAGGAGGTAACTAGGAACAATGTCTAAAACAACTCTTGGAGAAGGTGATCATGAAAACAAGGTTAAGAAACACTGAGATAACACTAAAATGTACAAGTCTCTCCTCCCCAAATCACACTCCATTCCCAGAGGGAAGGGCCTATCCTTCAGCCAATTATTCTTCCAGCCCACAGGCACACATATCACATATCACTATTAATCATATATCCAAGAGCTCTGGACTAAGACCGCCTTCAGAAACACAACCCCGAGGGCCTATGTGTCCTAACAGTGAAGGCAGACACTAGAGCAGATACAAGCCTACCAGCTGCTGGGAAATAGCCATGCCCCTCCCTGGCTCTGAGATTTGAGAAGCTTCCCCCTAAGAACCCTCAGAAAGGGAGAAAGAGTAAAGGGAGACCTAGCTTCAAAAAGCACCTCCACAGCTGACCCAAAAGCTCGATTCCTGCGCTGTTGAATGGTACTTCTCGGTGTACGCCGAGAGCATTCAGCTCAAGTACAATTTGAAAAAAAGATGGGGGCACATCTGCCATGAGGTAGAGTGATGACATTCATGTACAAGAACTGTCTGATGCCCCCATTACACCCAGGACATTCCAGAATCTACTGAAGAATGAAGACTGCTTGTTTTTCACATGGATTCCTTCTCACAATGTATTATCATCACAGAGCTTGTTCAAACCTGGAAGCAGACAATTCCAGGTTATTGTCCCCAGTGATTACAACAGTCTCCCTAATTTCAGTTGTGGCTCCCCGTTTTGAGCTACCAGGATAATCCTGCATTACTCCAAACTCTCTAAGTAAACTCGTATTCAACATTAGCTTCTGTTTTTCAAGTGTTCCGTGTGTTCCTTAGATTCTTCTTTCATCATCTTTCTCCATTAATCCTTCTTTCTGTCCTTCATCTAAATGGCTAGTCCATACCAGGCACAGTTCAAAGGCAAAGTCTCTGTCCTAAAAGCTTACATTCTAGCAGAAAGAGACAAATATTAAATACGGTGTATTAAAGAGTTCACAAAAATATATATAAAATAGGGTGTTTAAAATAAAGAGAGAACAATGGGGGTTACCACGGTCCCAAAATAGGAACCAAATAGATTTCCATCTCAAGTATCAAGATTCCTCCTCTCCTTCCTTCTCACTATCACTTGCTATTCTTGGTATCTCATGCAAGGACAATGAACAGGTTTCAACATTTTCATCTACCCTGTCTCTCTGCAATGAATCCTATAAACATTTACTGAAGATCACACACTTTCAAGTCAAACTTCAAAACCCTGTGTTCCCAATTCCAGTGTGACCTTGGCAAGTAACTGAACCCAGGTCACCTCATTTCTTGTGGGTAGACTCCTTCCTTCCAGGGCCACTGTGAGGATGAAGCCTGTTCAATAGGAATGGAACCCACTGCAAGATCTGACACACAACAGCATGCACGCCCTCCAATTTTATCAGCTCCAGGTACAGAGCATTCTATTAACCAAACCCCACTGCAACTTGTTCAATCCATTGTTTGCAATAGCAAAGAAAACCCCACTGCAGACAGGCTCACCTGGGATGCCAGCCTTCACCACTGTCCACTCCCTTTACCACTCTTCTTGAGGCTGGTTCCTGCCTCTCTTGTCTTTGCTAAAGCTCTTCTCTCTGCTTAGAATGTGTTTGCATCCCAAATTCTTATTCTTTTTCAGATTGTTGCTGACAAAAAGGACAAAGGAACTATTTTACAAAATCAGGCATGTATCTTATGGGGGATGGGAGTGGGAATTCTAGAGAAAAACATTTTACACTTGGGACAGTGATGTCAAGATAGAATGCATGCTTTTCTTGAGGTCACCACAGAATCTAAGACTCATTCCATGGCACGAACGTGCTAAAGATTTGATGCAGAGGAACTAGACATTTAAAAGCTGTGGAAAATCATGCTCGCCTCAGGTAAACAGAAGTAAAGTCCAGGAGCATTTTAAAGCCAGGTCCTCCTCTCAGAGGTACAACTGTATCTTCAGATCAAGATATTAGCATATGGCACCAACCAGCACAAATTTTTTCCCTCCAAATGTCTATAATCAGGTAAATACAAAAACATTATGAGTCAATATACAAATATTGTGAGACTGACAAGAAATTAAAGCTTCAAAAATTACTAGGACGGGTGCAGTGGCTCACACCAGCAATTTGGGAGGCCAACGCTGGAGGATCACTTGAGTCCTTTGAGACTAGCCTGGGCAACATAGTGAGACCCTATCTCTACAAAAACCACAAAAATTAGCTGGGCATGATGGCACACACCTGTGGTTCCAGCAACTTGGGAGGCTGAGGTGGGAGGATCACTTGAGCCTGGGAGGTCAAGGCTGCAGTGAGCAGAGACCATGCTACTACACTCCAGCCTGAGTAACAGAGGGAGACCCTGTCTCAAAAAAAATATAAATAAGCCAGGCACAGTGGCTCATGCCTGTAATCCCAGCACTTTGGGAGGCCGAGGCAGATGGATCACCTGAGGTCAGGAGTTCGAGCTCAACTTCGCTAACATGGTGAAACCCTGTTTCTACTACAAAAAAATTAGCTGGGCGTGGTGGCACACATCTGTAGCGCCTGTAATCCCAGCTACTGAGGCAGGAGAATCGCTTGAGCCTGGGAGGCGGAGGTTGCAGTGAGCCAAGATCATGCCATTGCACTCCAGCTTGGGCAACGAGAGTGAAACTCCATCTCAAAAAAAAAAATTTTATATATATGATTAAAGAGAAGCTGGTCCAGTGCCTAAAGCAAAGAGTATAACAAACGGTAGAAAGATGCAGAGCAAACAGAATGTCAATTTTGTCTTCTCTGTCTAGAAAATGACCTTTAGACTGCAAAGCTTAGAACACATATAGTTTATAGTGGATTTTTGAAAGTTCAAATCTAAACAAGGAGCGAACAAGTATAGACACTGGATTCCCAGAAGAATCTAGACTCAGAAATAACAAGTAACAAAAAAGTGTGTATCAAGCAGCTCACTGTGAGAGAAGCCTTGGCAAATGGTAGTAACAAGAACCTAGAGAGAAGCCTGCTCCCACTCCATCCCCACCCAGAGGGCAAGGATCTATTACTGGCTGAAGAGCCCGGCAGGCGCCCTCCTAGAGTGGACTTTTGGGGAGAGAGTGTGCAAGCAAGCACTCAGGGAGAAGGGCAGCCATCACCAAGGCTGCATGGACACACAAGGCATGTCCAAGAACACCTGCCCACGTCCCCTCCTTGAGGGGAGGTCAGGCTCCTGTTCATCTTAGTAACCCTCATGCCCATGCCTGATACATAGTGGGCACTCAATCCATGATTTTTCACCCACTGACAGGATTACCAGCCTAGGGAAATGCCTCAGATTTAAAGATCTATCTTGTTTCGGAAAGGCATCTGCATTTGAATGTCACTGCCTTTTATGGGTGTCACATCTCCTTGATCTGCCAATCTGGTAATCTTAGATGGCCCACTAGGGATATAATTGCATTACTTTCTGATAAAAGTTCCTTATGTCTAGGGCACTCCTGAAGTCCAGTTTAGTAACCCTAGAAGGAGGGTACAGTCAGAAGGAACACCACACCCACTGTGCTGATTATGTCATGGCAGAGGAAACTCGTGGTGATGTGTACCTCAATGTTTGGATTTAGATGTGTTCTCTTCTGTTTTGGTCATTAATGACTTGGAAACTACTTGGCATACTTATTAAGGAAACTGGGAATCAGAAGGATCTTTCTTACGTTAATACACAGTTTATTCAAAATATATGTAAAATCCTGCCCCAAAGTTTTAGAACTAGTAACGCTTACTCAGTGAGTTGAGTAAGTTAAAAAGCCAACACTATCTTGGTCTGCATAGTTATACAATTCTTCATAAAATAGTATTGCTTATTTGTTTAAATCAAAACAGCCCCATGAGGTAACCAAGGAAAGCATTATTTATAAGAAACGGGTGCGCATGGAGTTCATGTGAGCCATAAAACCTCCCAGAGTGATCATCACCATACTTTACAGACAGGAGAAGTCAATTTGACAAAGCAAGGATTAGAATCCTTCTTCTACACAGAGTTACCTTGTCTACCTGGCCAAGTGATTCTGTTGGTTAAAACAGAAGGAGCTAAAGCTTTGTAATCAAAGGAAGTCAGTTACCAATCCCAGTGTACTCTGGTAGGTTAAACCACATCTGTGGCAATACTATGATCAATTCTGAGTGATGCATTCTGAAGAGACACTGATAAGCTGACATCAGTTTCTAGAAGGAGTAAACTAGGTGGTGAAAAGATTAGAAAAACCATATATAGCCTATTATGAGAAACTGGCTAGCCAGGAGTGGCTACATATGACCTGCAAGTTTAGGAGAGGCAGGTTAGCTCCCATCTAAACATTTAGATGGAAGTCTTATAGAAGAGGGAGTTGATTTATTCTGAGTGACACACAGAGGACAGGCCAGGGAAATATACGGAGAAATTCCTGAGAGATGGACTAGAAGCAAACAGGCATGGAAAAATACCATGTTTTGAGTGCCAATGAAGAACAGGCAGGAAGAGATGACCTCCAAGAAAGCTTGTTGGAGAACATTCTCTCACTGGGAAGGAGGCCAGCCGGGTCTTCAATTTTAGAGATCTGCTGAAAAAGATCTTAGCTGAAGCCCCACAGGTAAAAAGAGGTGAAAATAGAGATGTTCCTCAAGTTTTTGTTTTCTTTGTCTCACCACTAGAATATTTAAGAGTCTAACAAACTCATTCCCGCATTTGTAGGTATCAGCTCTTTGCCACTCTCCAGATTGTCAAGCACTGTCTCTTCAGCAGGACCTCTAGGTGCCTCCAAAATAACCCTTGAGTCAGGAGCATGGGTAACACTGAAGAGCTGTCATTTATCTTTCCATAATGACAAGGCACATGACCTGTTTGCAACTTTTCTGTAGTTTCAGAATGTACACTCACTCCTCATCAACTCTTCAGCAAGCCCGCTCCATAGGACAAGCCTCAGTCTACTGTGACTCAAGGAAGGCATGAAACCCACCTCAACGTCATTGTCCCAAAAGTTCACTGTATTGTTCTGAAGGAACTGGTCTCAACCAGCCTGGGGAACCCTTATCTCACAGATCACTGACCACACGCATCCCCATGCTCCCATCTGCCAACCCCAAAACTGAGTCGAAACACCACGCGGCTCCTTTACTGAGGGTTATTATTGGGACAAGGCATGAAAGTGGGCCAAGGAGAAATGGGATCTCAGCCCTTTGGGTCAGCCTTAGTAAATCTGGAACTCCTCTTGGAGTCTAGATCCAGGTCTAGATCTCAGATTGCAAATGCTTTTTTGCTTACTACAATGGAGTCTGTCCATTTGAGAAAGGTGGCTTTACACAACCAGCTATGAACAGAGAGGAAATCGAATTTTAAACATGGGATAGATGCTGATGGAATCTTACAGATATGTTAACTGTGCAAAAGAGCACTATTTTTTCCCCAATGAAAATGAGAAAATATGACATTTCTATTACAAAGTAGGATAGAATTTCCCATTTTCTCTCTTTTTTTTTTTCAAGACAGTCTTGCTCTGTCACCCAGGCTGGAGTGCAGTGGCATGATCATAGCTCACTGAAGCCTCAACCTCCCAGGCTCAAGCGATCCTCCCGCCTCAGCCTCCCGAGTAGCTAGGACTACAGACATGTGCCACCACAGCTACCTTTTTAAAAATGTTTTGTAGAGATGGGGTCTCCCTATGTTGCCTAGGCTGGTCCCATTTCCTCCTTTTAAAACTATTCATACTGTGCCTTATGAAATACCATACAAAGGTATTTTGTACTTTCTGAGACCCTAAGTAAAAAGCCATTAGGTTCATTTTGCTTTTAATGAGGATGTGTGAAAAAAGATGAAGTCAGAGGCAAGGCTCAAACACCTGCATGCCACCAAATCCTACACAAATGCCACCCAAAGATAGGCTGGATGCAAACTGAAGTCCAAGCTTCTTAAACACCAAGACAAAGAGGGACATAATTAACTACAAGATTCAGAGTTCCTCTAAAAGAAAGTCAGCCTGAACATGGTTTCCCCTTTCCAGTCCTGAAGTCTGCAAGGATCTTATGATGAAGTCACAGGGGACCCTCCACATCGACAGTAAAGGTGAACTGCATATTTTACATAATTGTAATGCAATCTGAGAGCATGGATGAGGGAGAAAATAATAAGTTACCCTGAAAGCATTACATCTTCCATCAGAGTGCTATGCCCCAACACAAAGGTCTCTTGGAGATAATACAGTAAAGGCTTGCTACAGACAGCCAGGCTCTAACAAAATAAACCCAACTTCCCATCCCTTCCAGATCAAGGGCCAATGGAAAGAGGAGAGTGAACCAGTGCCCAAGCTCGAAAAGGGCAGCCCAATCAGCACTGCGCTCACAGGGAGGGCTTAGCCTGGGCCATCTCTTCCTATTCCTGCTCTCTTCCCCATCGGACATCAGTGGCTCTAGCATAATAAGGTCAGGAGCAAAGTGACACCCCTATTTCAGATGAAAAGAGGACTTCTCCACATCAGTGCCGCGTTTTCATGGTCCTCTTCCCTTCCCCTTCTGAGCTGGGCCCCTTCTCTTCCCGCTGACCCTCCTGCCCTTCTGCTTTGCCCCCACACACCATCTGTTTTGGGCTGTTGCCTTTACTTGGTCCATCAATGGGCACAGGCTACCCTGTCTTCCCTGAAATGGCAAATTTTTAATTGAACCTGCTGCCAGCCTCATACACTGTCCTGTTTGTCATTTATTTCATGCCAAGTCTGCCCATTTCCTCCCTTAGTACTCTCTCCTAACCCCTGGAAATTTGCTCTACCTACGATCTCTCAAAAGGTCACCAGTGCTGGGCAACACGGTAAAACCCTGTCTCTACAAAAAATACAAAAAATTAGCCAGGCATGGTGGTGCACACCTGTAGTCCCAGCTACTCGGGAGGCTGAGGCAGGAGGATTGCTTGAGCCCAGGAGGTCAAGGCTGCAGTGAGCCAAGATCACACCACTGCACTCCAGCCTGGGGGGAAATGGGGGAGGGGGATTGCAGGGAGTGGGGAACAGAGGAAGATCCTATCTCAAACAAAACAGGTCATCAGTGACTTCTCAGTAGCCAAATCCAGTGGCCTGTCTCCAGTCATCCTCTGGGCCTCTCTGTAGCACCTAGTATTTTCCAGGAGGGCCCTCTAATCTCTCCTCCTCCAGCTTCTTGTTAAAGGACTTTATCCTGGGATTTCTTGCTCTGGTCTGCCCTCTCTGGACTCAGTACCCTCTCGTCTTGAAAGATGTCAATTCTCCCTGAGCTCTGGCCTCAGATTAAAATGGTTAGGAGCAAGGGCTCTGGAAACTGAATGCTTGAATTAGAAGCCCATTTCCACCATGCACGAAGTTTCCTCTGCTTCAGTTTTCTTCCCTGCCAACCAGAGATCAGTAACAGCACTTACATCAGAAGGTTACTGGGAAGAATCAATGAGTTAATTCACATAAGTTGTAAGAACTCAATAAATGTCAACACTTATCCTTCCATCTATGCTTTGTTGGCCATTCCAATCAAGATACTGGAAAGATTTCTTCCCTTGAATTCAATATATCATTAAAAACCACTTACTTGACATGATTTGATAGCCATTTTGATAAGATATCATTTTAAAGGTACCTAAAGCTTCCTGAATTTTTTGTTTGTTTGTTTGTTTTTGAGATGGAATTTCGCTCTTGTTGCACAGGCTGGATTGCAATGGCACGATCTTGGCTCACCGCAGCCTCTGCCTCCCAGGTTCAAGCGATTCTCCTGCCACAGTCTCCTGAGGAGCTAGGATTACAGGCATGCGCCACCATGCCTGGCTAATTTTGTATTTTTAGTAGAGATGGGTTTTCTCCATGATGGTCAGGTTGGTCTCGAACTCCCGACCTCAGTTGATCTGCCCACCTCAGCCTCCCAAAAGTGTTAGGATTACAGGCGTGAGCCACCGTGCCTGGCCAAGCTTCCTGTTTAAAAAACTATTATCAAATAATTTGTGGAAAAAACGCCCTCATCCCAGCCCACTGCCAATTCCCACCTGAGTCTGCTGGGGATGAGGGATGGAGTAGGGATTACAGATGTCAGTGACTCATGACTTGGTAATAAAGAAACTAAAGCAAGTTACTTTTTTCTTTTTTTAACATCAAAAGATCCTCCTCCTCTTTCTTACCATTGGTAGGAACTAATTTTTTTGGAGAGCAATTTGGCAATACCAAAATACATTTAAATGTTATGTCAAAAGTTACACACTTTTCTACACAAGTACTTTTAAAGGAAATATCCACCAGTAGGGAAGCAGTGAATAATCAGTGGAAATCCATACAACAGACTATAATTCAGTTTTTGAAATGGTTGAACAATATTCAAAGCAGTACAAGCACTTAGGGTAGGAGTAAGGTATACAGGATACTTTCACTTATTTACTTTTCTATTTTGGAACTGTTTGCATAAAGAGAAGTGGTTCTCATAAGCAAGGAAGATGGCACCCTGAGGTAGATGTACTGTCTTCATGCAGAGATGACTTGTCCAAAGGTTGTGGGCTCAGCAGGGATTCGGACCCAGATCTGACTCCAAGTCTAAGTCTTTTCCATCATTGGATGCTCCCCTATCCCTACTCTACAACAAAGCTGAGAGACAGGAACTCTCTGTACTATACACAGTCTTAGCACAGGCAACTATGCTATCTGCCTGAAGATGCTTAGACTCTGGCTTAACATAAAGTCCTTTTAATTCATGGAGACGTGACAATATATCCAAATGTACCCACCACCAATATCATCGTATCAGACTAATGCACATAAATATATTGCCCAGTTGTAGAAAGGACTAATTGGGCCGGGCACAGTGGCTCATGCCTGTAATCCCAGCATTTTGGGAGGCTGAGGCAGACAGATCACCTGAGGTCAGAAGTTCAAGACCAGCCCGGCCAACATAGTGAAACCCCGTCTGTACTAAAAATACAAAAAATTAGCCAGACATGGTGGCATAGGCCTGTAGTCCCAGCTATTCAGGAGGCTGAGGCAGGAGAATCACTCGAACCTGAGAGGCAGAGGTTACAATGAGCCGAGATCACACCACGGTATTCCAGCCTGGGCGACAAAGTGAGACTGTCTCCAGAAAAAAAAAAAGTCGGCAAGGGATGGGAGGAATTGATTTAAACAAGCCCATAGGAATCCTTAGTTCCAAAGCGCGTTGCCAGCACAGTTCAAAAGTTCATAATAAGGCTGGGTGCAGTGGCTCACACCTGTAATCCCAACACTTTGGGAAGCTGAGACGGGTGGATCACTTAAGGTCAGGAGTTCAAAACCATCCTGGCCAACATGGTAAAACCCCATCTCTACTAAAAATACAAAAATTAGCCGGGCATGGTGGTGCGCGACTGTAATCCCAGCTTCTCAGGAGGCTGAGGCATGAGAATTGCTTGAACCCAGGAGGTAGAGGTTGCAGTGAGCCAAGATCGCGCCACTGTACTCCAGCCCAGGTGACAGAGCAAGACTGTCTCAAAAAAAAAAAAAAAAAAAAAAAAAAGAGTTCATAAGATATTTGGCAGAGCTGTTTCAGACTAAAAACACTTTAACTCTCCCACTGGCCCATATGAAGACTAACCTCCTGCCACATGCATGTTTTTTGAAGGTGATGTAAGACCAACTGCAGGAAAGGGTGTCACTAAAGAAGAAAAAGAAGGGGGGGAAGCTCAGAGATGAATAAACCTTGAAATGAAAATCTGGCTGGCAAAGAATGCGTCTGTATGTAAGCAAGGAGAGGTAGGGATGGAGTTTTAAAAAAATACAACATCCAATTGTTTGAAGAAAGATAAGGAAAATCCACCCCAGTCCACCCCAGTACTCAGAGTAGAGAATGGAACCATTCAGGGGAAGGCATCTAGCCATAGGTGGACTCTAAAGAGCAGCCCTAGGGTTCTAGCTCAGCTGCTAAGGCGCAAGGACCACAGCAAGCTCACAAGATGATGCCTAATGTACGTATAATTTCTACACTCAATTAGAAGCATAATATGATTGCTGTTGCTATTTTTGCATTCAAAGTGGAATCACATGTTTGAATTAACCAACAGCAGGACAGAGACTTGCTACACATGGTATTGATTGTTTTCTCTATTTCCTCCCACAAGAAACAAAAGGAGACCGGGAAATTGTGCACTAATGAAGCACACTCTATCCATTCATAGAGCCTGGGTAACATTAAGGGTGAGAAGCTGCAGATAATGGAGAAAGATCAGTGTCCAAACATTTGGGAGTGGAGGCGGGAAGGAGCAATGAAGCCATAGCCCGCCCAGTGTGGCCACTCCACAGCTAGAGTTCCCTGGAAAATTATCCAGCAGAGGGGAAATAACCATAAATGCTTAGGTTACAACTGACCCAGAAGAGTCCTTCCAAGCACAAAAGGCCTCCTCTTTTCTCTGCATTCATCCCTCCAATTCCCTGGCCTTCCCACTGCAGACACAGCACTCAACAGTCACGCCCACACCCTGAAGTTTCCTGGTCCCTCCCTACCTTGTGGGGGAAATATAGGCATTAGTCTTCTCCACTCAAGGACTTGCTTCACACAGGTCTAGGTAGAGACTTCATAAGAACACATAAACTCAAAGCCTCCAGATTCAAGCAAGCCAAATTCAAACACTTGAAGGAAAAAATGTTAACCAGCTAGCTGTGGAGGAATACAAGCCCTATCTGAAACCAAGAAAGGAAAGATATATCTTATTTAAAAGGAATCAACCTGTTAGAAAAAGCAGAATACAACCATGCCCGGTAAGCAAGACCTCTAGCTCTACAGAGAAGTCCTCAGCCCCAAGGGCAATGTGGACAGAACGGTGCAGATCTACAGACCTGGTACTTTCACTGTGGAAATGCCTCACAGGCTGCCTGGTGGTGGAGTCCTGGATAAGGACTCTGGGGCAGATCACATTCCTGACACAGAAATGAAACACAGTAGTACTGCTTGGTGTCATGTCCCCTACCCACCAGAAATCTCAGGCAGATACAAACAGATTCATGAATGAATATTAAAGTTCTAGAGATAATATCAACATCCAGAAGAGAAAAGCAGCTCAGAACACAAGACTGAGCCTAATTAGCAGAAAACCAGTCAGCAAAATGAAACCACGGCTAAAATTTATATAATGTGGGCTTTTGATTCCAGGCATTATTCTAAACACTTTACATGGATTATCTATCTGATTTCTCCCAACAACCCTATAAAGATGAGTGTTATGATATCCTCATTTTACATACAAGACAGGCAGGTTAAGTCACTTGCCAAAGTTCACAGTAAGATGCAGAACCAGGAATCCAACCCAGTTCCCACAGTCCATGTTCTTAACCACTAAGCTCTACTTTCCCTGACAAGAACCTTGTATGACAGGTATGGGGAAGTCTTCAATTCAAGTTCAAAAGGGTTCACATGGCCATAGGTTTTTGTAAAACTTAAAAGATATTTATACATTTTTCATAATGAGGACCCCCAAATTGTATAAACTTCGTCCCCACAAACAACCTGGATCTACCTATGAGTTCCAAGAATCCTTAACAAAAATCTGAGGGTACAAGTACACATGAATAAGTTAAGAGCCCATTTGGGCTATAAAATAAGTTCAGAGTTAAGGAGAGCCAATGCACATGGTATATGCTACAGGAGGGTAATGCCTAGATTTAAATGGAACTTGCCAACAAATTCTAAGGACAAGCTTTCTCCAACCACCACCTAGTTTCACTGAGAAAGAAAATGTAGGGCTGGGCACAGCTGCTCACACCTGTAATCCCAGCTCTTTGGGAGGCCAAGGCAGGTGTTATCACTTGAGGTCAGGAGTTTGAGACCAGCCTGGCCAACATGGTGAAACCCCAACTCTACTAAGAATACAAAAATTAGTCAGATGTGGTGGCAGGTGCCTGTAATTCCAGCTACTCGGGAGGCTAAGCCAGGAGAATTGCTTGAACCTGGGAGGTGGAGGTTGCAGTGAGCCGAGATCGTATGACCTCACTCCAGCCTGGGCAACAGAGGGAGACTCCATCTCAAAAAAATAAAAAAGAGAGAGAAGAAAATGCATTTCCTCACTCTCCTGAATACAATGCTAATGATGGCTGAAAAACCAAAACCATCCAATTGTGCTTACTTTTTTTATGCCGCAGATCAGATTCATTATGGCTTTAAGGATACACTGTTAAAGAGGGAAAGGAGGCAGGAAACACTAACCCTCATGTCCCAACCTGGAAGGGAAACAGGCACAGGGGAAAAAAAAAAAAAGCCTATACCTCTGTTGATGGTGGTATTAGCAATGTCATCATTGTCAAGATTGTTTCTGAAATCTAAAAGAGTGTCTAGAGACAGAACAATTTCCACAAATGTTAGACTGTAAAAAATCAGTGAGCTTGACGATAATCCTCGTTAAAACTCCAGAGTAAATAAGGATGAGAATTTTAAAGAGGAAGCATGGTATCTCTTGTCACTTCAGCAAAGTGTATCTTATTTATCTGTTTTGGTCAAGACAGGAAAACAAAAACTAAAGCAGACCAACAGCAATAGCTGGTTCCTACCAGGAGCAAAGTCCCTGGCTGAATGGCCCCTTCTCCAGCAGTATTCAGGAAAATGCAGGCACTGGACAAATCCTTGCAGAGGACACCTCTACCATTCCTAACTTGGAAGTCTAAGAAAGAGCCCAGTCAAAATATCTATCTTAAGAAATAATCCCAAAATCAGCAGCAAAGATGAAAAATTTCAACATAATATTAACTATTTAACTACTTAAGAAAAACAAGGCTAGGAATGGTGGCTCACACCTGTAATCCCAGTGCTTTAACAGGCCAAGGCAGTAGGATCACTTGAGGCCAGAAGTTCAAGAGCAACCTGGGCAACATAGCGAGATCAAAAAATAAAATATTTTTTAGAATATTTTCTTTTTAACCACATCCTTCAAAATCATCATACTTGCACTACAGAATTATCTTATTTAGACTACAGAGTTAATTTCTAACTTATGTCTAGAGATAGCAAAATCTATTCCCGATGAATAAATTCATTAAATCAACAAATATTCAAATATTTATTGAGCATATGCTATGTGCTAAACTATATTGTAAAATATCGATCTTCAGACACACCCGTGAATAAGAGAGCTTTATCTCTGGTGGGAAGAGACAGATAATAAGCAAACAAAAAAAGATTTTAATTAAAAACCAATTTCTGAACTTCCAAGTTTAAAAAGAAAAAAGCTAAGCCCACCAACACATTTTTACCAAGATTCTGGTGCTCTACCAGCAAGACAAGGCAAACCACCCTTGGGTGTAATTTATAGCTGGGTCACCCTGGGTTACTCTGATCAGAAGTACCCTCAGAGCAGCTGTGCGTCTAAAGCGCACCCGGCAAACAAGCTGGGAGGACTTCGTGGACACTGGTCCTATCTAATTATTACTGTATGATTGTTTAACTTCAACAACCAAAGATTTTGGTAATAAGCCTTTCAAGAAGGTTTTTAGGTGTTGAGAAATACCATTTTGTAATCAAGAAGATCCCGTGGGAAGCTGCTTTGCTCAAATCAGACGTTCCAAGGGGGCAGAAGACCAGAAGAATGTGCATTCCAATTCCATGCTTCTTAATATTCCAGTTAGCCTCCTCCCAAAAAAACATACTGAGGTAAGATTATTTCAGCTCCCCATTCGTCAATTTATTTTTTCCACTTTCCCTGAGACATGTAAGAAAGGTTCCTGCGGCATTTGCTCCAAACCTGATGAAGACATGCTTCACTGCGTCCTCTTTTCCCATCCAACTTTACAGGAAACTACTCCGACTCCAACATTTTGCCAGGAAATACTGTGCTTCCCTTGAGTACCTGTTATATTTTTTCATGGTTTATGAGGCACAGAGTTGTTGCACTTTTCATTTTGGTTCCCAAGATGCATTCAAGGGCCTGGTTCAACCTGTAGAATACCTGTAGGGCCCATTATTTTATGAGTGTTTCTATCCTCCACCAAACCATCCCTATCAGTGTCTGCATTTTCCCTGGCCCTTTTACTCTCTGATGGTTTTTGTAAACTTCAAGTTATTGATCATTTGGTGTCATTTTTTTCTTTGTTATTAAAGAAACTTTGTTCATATTCCAGGCTGAAAGACCGGAATTCTTAGGCTTTTTTTTTTTAAGGCTGTTTTCACACATCTTCTTGCCTATTAAAAAAAGTAAGCTTGTGTGTTCTGCCATGTATTATCATCTTACCAATCAAATGTCTTAAAGATTTTTCCCTGAAATTTTACTGATTAAAGGTATTTAAAATCAGAGACTTCCTCAATTCATTGATGAACTGCTTTTACAGCTAGAATATTATATAACAAGACCAAAAGGTATTAATACAAACCAAATACTTACAGAGGCAGGGACATACAAATCTTAGAAATATAATACTAAAAACTAATTTTCTGTTACTAAGAGCTAATAGCTACAATACCGTCACTGAGTTGAGTATAAGCCAGACACATCTCCACAACATGGTGTCTGGGGGTGGCAACTATTGTTTTCCCCCATTCTACAGAACAGAAACTAGGAGAGAGATGTCAAGTAGCTTGCCCAGCATCACAGAAGGCAGGAAGTGGCAGAACGGGGACTAGAACTCACATATGCTAGACTCCCAGGTCCACTCCACACTGTCTCCCCAGGATGTTTCTATACTTCTTTGTTAAATGAGATGTGGGGGTAGATGAGGGGAATCTAGCATTCAAGCAATGTATCAATTATGCAATAAAGAAAAAGCAGGAAGGAATCAAAAGGTGTCAAACCACGCAATGTCACTTTTGTATATACCCACCTTTCACCCGGGAGTCCTGAGGCCTCAGTCAAAATGCAGCATCTCATACAAAGGCCTAGCAAACATGGCTATTTGATTCCCAGGCCCAGAACAGATCAGAAACAGTATGACATAAATAATCACAATGTCAAGAAGTGACAGGTGGGTAGCAAAAACGGGAGGAAGGGCTGGGCGCCATGGCTCACGCCTGTAATCCCAGCATTTTGGAAGGCCAAGGCAGGGGGAATCACGTGAGGTCAGGAGCTGGAGACCAGCTTGGCCAACATGGCAAAACCCTGTCTCTACTAAATAATACAAACATTAGCCGGGCATGGTAGCAGGCGCCTGTAATCCCAGCTACTCGGGGCGCTGAGGCAGGAGAATCGCTTGAACCCGGGAGGCGAAGGTTGCAGTGAGCTGAGATTGCGCCACTGCACTCCAGCCTGGGCGACAGAGCAAGACTCCGTCTCAAAAAAGAAAGAAAAAAAAAATGGGGAGAAGGCGACAGACAGCAGAGTCTTGTGTAGAACATCCCTAAGTACTTCACTCAACTAAGACATCGCTTTTAGAGTTAAAATTCTTAGAATAGTCCAACTTCTGTGACCTTGAGCAAATCTTTCTGAGCTTCAGTGTACTGATCTGTAAATGATGTTGGATAATCCCAGCAATCCTCCCTCACCTTACAGGACTGCTCTGCTGTTAAGATCAAAAGACTTCCTATGAAAGAATACTGTCTGAAAGGACTACAAAAATGAAACGGGCTGTTAAAAAATGGGTTTGGTGCTTAAAGGGATAAATCCACAGCTTTCATAACTAACTTTCCAAAGGTTCTAAAAACTGAGGTTTTACCGTTTTTAAACATTTACGATAATTACAGTGATCTAGCCTGTGTATGCATTTCCTTGGATCTGCTCAGTATTAAGCAGGAAAAGGGCAAAAGCTGCTACATTAGTCAGCAAAAAAGAAATTAGCATGGATATTATTAACATCCAAGAAAAGTAAGTCACTTGAAGGGCTGCCAACGTTATCAGTACCTCATTTACAATGCAAAAGGTAGTAGAGACTCAACTGCTGCCAGCCAAGAATCACTGGGGGGAATTACAATGAATGTGCACAACCAGGCCAAAGTATCACATCACGTCCAACATTTTGGACATGCCCATTCCTCTGAAAAGTTTCCTAAAGTTCGGTTTGTAAATCCTGGAAGGAAGGAAACAGTAACTTGTTACAAACTTTTCAGTTGGTGAGGTTTGCACTCAATCATACACAAACCACTCACCTTTCTGCTCTCTAAAAAAATTGTTAGCAAACTGTTGTCTAATACGGGCAACATGTTTGAAAAGGTAAAGGACCTAAACATTTCAACTTTAGATACACAAACTAAAATCAACTCCTTGTTTCAAAGACAGTATGATGTGCAGACTAACAGCGGGAGACAAGAGCCACAACTCTCCCTTGGGGTTTGACAACGGTGCGCTTCATTACCTCTTTACATAATTCGCTTCACACCGCCTACCCCCGCAGCCCCGGGATGTTCCAGCTCTGACAATGTCAGTGCCTTCCACCAGCGGTCGGACGGTGCGGTGGCAATCCTGACATGCTTGGGCTCCCGGGAGGTTAATGGGAATTAAACCACAGCAGCCCTCCTTTGTGGCGCTTTGGCCAGAACAGCAGAAAGGAGACAATGAGCGTTCTGTGCACAGTTCCGCGCCGATTGGCTGGTCTCTCCCCCCAGAAACCCCTGATGTCATGGGCTTGGAATGCAGGGAGGGAGGAAGGAAGGAGAGGATTTGGGGAGGGGGACGCCTCTCATCTCTTTCCCAGGCCAAAAGTCCTAAAGATAAACCTAACGCATTCTTGGGCTCAGTGGCAAAGCTGAGCGTCACCAAATCCCAATCGCTCCAAACTATAAGCCGCCTCAGCAAACAAGCCCCAAACAAAAGCAACCCACAAAAATACTCCTTTATGTCGTGAAAGTCTAATGTACTTCAAACTTCTCAGTGTTTCATAAAAAGTCTCAAGCCTAAGCAGATATCACTCGCACAGTGGCGTGCTCAGGCTTTGTCTCCATTTCCCGCAAAAGCAACAGCAGAAGCAGCAGCAGCAATCTGCCTCCAAATGCCTCCCAGGCACCGATATCGGAGACTGTGATGGGTCCCGGACCGGCTTCCGTTCCTCGGGGCCCCTGGGGTCGGCGGGACATGAGGCGGTCTCTCTCCCCGTGGGGAGGCGCGGAGTCCGCCAGCACCCGGGGCCCGGGCAGATGGCGGGGGCTGCGGCAGCGGCTCGCCGGGTCCCTGGCCGCGCAGACGGGCTCCGCCTAAGGGCGAGTGGCCACGCAGGAGCGCCCCCTTCCCGGAGGGCGCGTTCTGCAGTCACCAAACAGCCCTCGAGACCCCCGCAGCCGTAAAGGCTGGCGCCGCGGGACTCCAGGCGCCCGGGAACCCACCGCCAGCCACTAGTCCTGTCCCACGGCGCGGGAACAAAGCCAGGCGGGTGCCCGGGAGCCGGCCCCGCAAGCCCGGGGACTGGACACGACCGGGACAGGCAGAGACGCTCGCGCCGCCTCGACGTCCCCTCTCCAGGAAAACGGTGAGCCACAGCGCGAGGGGCAAACGAAGCACGGCCCAGCGCCAGGCCAGCCCAAGGGTGCCCCGGGGGCCCCCGCGCCCGCCCGAGCCAGGCGTACCTTGTTCTTGACTTCGGCCGAGAGCCCGTAGGAAGGGCCCTTGTTGAAGTGGGTCATGGTGGTTCGGGCGGCGGGAAGAGGCTGCGCTGGGGTCCGGGGTCTCTCGCACTTCGCTTCCCCGCTCCTGGCCCCGAGGAGTGGCCGCCGCGGGGGATGCTCGAACTCCCTCCTCTGGGAGGCGCAGGAGACGGCCGCGGGGCGCGGGCGGTGCCTGGGCAACTGGGTCCAACGGGGTGCTACAGAGCCTCGAGCTCCGCTCCGAAGCGCCCGGCTGCCTCGCTCGCCGCCCGCACCTCAGTTCCCCACAGGCCGCCCCCGCCTCCGCCTGGGCCTTCGGGGATTGGCCGCCGGGCCCGACCAATGGAGGGCCGCCTCCTCCCGCCTCTGCGCCGAGGGGCGGTGCGGCCAATTGAAGGGCCGCGGGGTCCGCTTTCCCTCCCGCTCCCTCCCCGCGAGGTCCCCTGCCCCCGCCCCAGCCCTCACGCCACCGGGGCCGGCGGCTAGGCGGCCCCGCCCCCGGGCTAGGCAGGGCGCCTGGGGGCTTCCCAGCCACAGGCCATTCACGTCAACCTCCAGGCATCCTCCGCGGCGGGCCCGGCCGGGCCGGCGGAGGGGAGCGGAAGCCCACCGGAGCTGGCCCGCCGCTGACCCGCCGCCTCCGGCTGCCTCCTCCCGGGCTCTGGGCCCAGCGCGCCCAGATGCCGGGCAGGACCCCTCCGCCCGCTGCTGGAACACCAATAGCAGCCTTGGAGCCTCTGGGCCGGAGGAACGGGGGCCTCCACCGACACCTGCTTCTTCCCTCACTTCGCAGCCTTCCACACCTGTTGATCTGACCTCTGCCCCGCTGCCGCCAAGGAGTAACCTAAGGCTTTTGGCCTGATTCGAGCTCACTCCGTCTAAACCTCTAAATGCGGTGCGAAAAAATCCTGGGGAATGTGCCATGCAAAGCCTGGGCATTTCAAGTGCTTTTCTGGATTCTCATCAACTCCTCTTTACAGGCATCTTTATCCGGAATTCAGCTCGTCCCAAACCCCACGTGGTGTAGCTCTGCTTGTGTTTTTGAATCCCGGGGCCTCTTTGAATCAGAAGCCCTTTGTATAGAGATAAGTATCCTTTAGGCCAGAATCAGCCTCCATTTTTTTCGCAGTCCCATTTCCTACCCGTAATACTTTCTTCTGATTTTAAAGCCATTTGATAGAGAAGGGACAGGGAACAGAACCTTCGCCCCCCGCCTGAGCAGCTGGTAGACTAGATATCTTCCAAACATTATCTCATTTACTTCCCTGGAGTTACAAATAGGTAGATTTCATGTCCGTTGAGGGGTGAGAAAGCTGAAACTTTGAGACTTAAGAATCCTGGCCGAGGTCAGCCTCCTCCGAAGCTTCATCTCTTGCCACCACTTTCTGGTGCACACCTAGGACAGATTTCACTCCCTGAGATCCCAGGATGAAACCTATGTTTGCCAAATACCAGCTACTGTGCCAGAAGAGATCATGGAACCAGGTGTGGAAACCTGCTTGAGAAGAGGAGCCAAAACATCATAGTTGAACCGTCCTGGAATAGAAGTGAGTAAGGTGAACCAGGTGTGGTGGCTCATGCCTGTAATCCCAGCACTTTGGGAGACCGAGGTGGGAGGATTGCTTGAGGCCTGGAGTTCAGGAATATTCTGGGCAACACAGCAAGATCCTGTCTCTATAAAAAATCCAAAGTTTTTTAAAATTAAAAAAAAAAAGTGAGTAAGGCAGCTTGAACCGGAAGTGCACAAAACTGCTATCAAGTTTGCAAGGCTTTTCCCAATGACTTTGAGGGATGGAACCTGAAGGAAGCGGGAGGAGGCAAATAGGGAGGAAAGTGAAATGATTTATAAATGACTTGCTAATTTTGTCCAAAGGGAGTAATGATAATTAGGGCATTCTTCCCACACGAAGATGACACAATTGACCCAATATCATTGAGGCAAGCAGTTTGGGCTGTTTTTCCAGTAGTATGACAGTGACGGTGTGTCAACCCCAGGACCTCACCCACATTTCTTTGGGACCTAGGAGTGTGGGAAATAGCAGCCAGATTTGAGGTACAAATCATGGTGTCCAGCCTGCAAAGCCTTTTTGCAGCAATCTAAGCCTGACTGCTCCTGTTGTATGGTCAAAGTCATTTTAATCTACTTTAGCTTATTGTAAAATGTTCAAGAATTGTATTTTGTCTTGAAAACCATGAATTTTATTGTTTATGGGGAGTTATTTTTTAAGGAGTGCAGGATTTCAGTTTTGGATGATGAAAAAGTTTTGAAGGTGGGTAGTGACAGTGGTCACACAACATTGTAGATGTACTTAATGCCATTGTACATTTACATGGCTTTAAAGTAAACATGAAATTTTCTACATTTGTTTGTTTGATCAACTGTTATCCTCCCTAAGGTACTTGAAGTTCTTTCTGACATTGCCACTGGAACTTACTATTTAAATATTGTTGGTCCTCTTGGATTCCATCAGTACTCCAGAGGCTTCCTTCGTTTCTAATTTAACTCATCGTGTAAGAATACGTAATGCTGTTGTTAGCACTAGGGAATGTATCTGAGTCGCATGCACCAAAGTGTGTTAGCAGCAGCAAATCTGTATGGGTCTGCAGCAACCTCAGTTCTTGCCTCCTCCAAAGAAAGAATTCTACCGAGAGGCATAAGGCAGAGGGAGAGGCCAAGGCAAGTTTTAGAGCAGGAGTGAAAGTTTATTAAAAAGTTTTAGAGCAAGAATGAAACAAAGTAATGTACACTTGGAAGAGGGCCAAGCGGGCAACTTGAGAGATTCAAGTGCGCTGCTTGACCTTTGACTTGGGGTTTTATACGTTGGCATGCTTCCAGGGGGTTGTGTCCCTTTTTCCCTGATTCTTCCCTTGAGGTGGGCTGTCTGCATGTGCGGTGGCCTGCCAGCACTTGGGAGGGACCACATGCTCAGTGTGTTAACTGAGGTTGTACGCATGCCCACTTGAGGCATTCTTCGCTTACTAGTCAAGTGTTCCTAGAAGAAGGTCATATATGAGTACCAGTTAAATGCCACCATTTTGCCTCTTAGTGCACACCTGTGAGCCCACTCGGCCAACTCCTAAGATCCTATCCAGAAGCTGCTGATCACCAGTTTTAGGTATTTTCTAGCCATTGGGAGACTGCCTTTCCCTGGTGCCGGCTGTGACCAGTTATTATTTTAGAGAGACAGTTTAACAACTGCCTGACCACCTGATGGTTGCGTGACATTCCTGGTGGGAGCGGGGAGCCCTCTCCTGCTCTGCTCGTGTCTGACTACCTACTGTGGCACTATAGAATAAAATGAGAAAAACTTAAAATTTGGGACAATTTTAACAGTTTTATTGAAGTATAATTGATATAACAAAGTATATTTAAAGTGTTCAGTTTGATACACACATATACACATAGATACACCTATTTAAAAACCCATCACCACAACAGACAAAGGACATATTCATCATACCCAAAAGTTTCCTCATGTAGCCCCTCCCTCCCAGTCTTCCTTACCTCTCCACCCCACCAGGCAACCCCTGATATGCTTTATGTAACTATACATTAATTTTGTATTTCCTAGAATTTTATATAATTGGAATCACACATTGTATACTCTGTTTTATCTGGCTTCTTTCACTCAGCAAAATTATTACGAGATTCACTGACATTGTAGCATGTATCATTAATTCATTCCTTTTATTACTGAGTAGTATTCAACTGTAGGGATACACCAGTGATTTTACCCATTCCCTTATTGATGAACATTTTGGTTGTTTCTAGATTTTGGCTATTGCAAATAAAGCTGCTGTGAACATTCATGTACAAGTCTTTGTATGGACATATGCTTTAATTTCTCTCCCATAAATACCTATAAATGGAATGGCTGGATCAAGTGAAAGATGTATATTTCACTTTTTAAGAAACTGCAAACTTTTTCCAAAATGATTGTACCATTTTACATTCCCACCAGTGCGTATGAGAGTTCCAGTTCCTCTGCTTCCTCACCAACAGTTGGTAGGTCAGTTTTTTTAAATTTAGTCATTCTTATAGATGTGGAGTATGGTATCCCATTATGGTTTTAATTTGAATTCCCTTAATACGTAATGATGTTGGGCATCTTTTCATGTATTTATTTGCCATCTGTGTATCTTTTTCATGAAATGTTTGTTCAGATCTTTTGCCTACTTTTTATTGGATTGTGTGTTTTCTTATTATGGTATTTAACTTGTCACTGTTAGGATACATTTCAAAAATCCTGACCAAGTTCTAACAGTAGAATGTGTCAGTAAATGCTCAGTTTAAGTAAAATGTCACATTGCAAACTAACTACCAGGGTGTGGCCCAGCAATCTTAAGTACTTTCCCTGGAAGTTTCTGTAATATGCAGAACACTTTGAATTGAAATAAATGCTGTTAAGGAGGTCAACTCAACCTTTCCAAATTTTTATTAATTAAAAGCAGTTGTTGGAGAGTTGTAGAAAAGCATTTTTTCACAGAGGCAAATTTGTGGGTCATATTGCCGTACATCTTGCCACGAAAATAATAATATAAAGTGTTTTGAAGAATACACCCTGTAAATCTGTCAGAGGCATGTGAACCAAAGCAACTCCATCTTGAATAGGGGCTAGGTAAAATAAGGCTGAGACCTGCTAGGCTGCATTCCCAGACAGCTAAGGCATTCTAAGTCACAGAATGAGTTAGGAGGTCAGCAAAAGGTACAGGTCATGAAGACTTTGCTGATAAAACAGGTTGCAGTAAAGAAGCCAGCCAAAACCCACCAAAACCAAAATGGCGGCAAGAATGACCTCTGGTCGTCCTCACTGCTACACTCCCACCAGCGCCATGACAGTTTGCAAATGCCATGGCAACATCAGGAAGTTGCCCTATGTGATCTAAAAAAAGGAGGCATGAATAAGCCACCCCTTGTTTAGCGTATCATCAAGAAATAACTATAAATAAGGGCAACCGGCAGCCCAAGGGGCTGCTCAGCCTGGAGTAGCCATTTTTTTATTCCTCCTAATAAACTTGCTTTCACTTTACAGACTCGCCCTGAATTCTTTCTTGTGTGAAATCCAAGAACCCTCTCTTGGGGTCGGATCGGGACCCTGTTCCTGTAACAAGTCCACAATGCCAGAGAATTAAAGAGAACCACAAAGGTATGGGTCAGTTATGGTAAAGGCAGAAGGGACCCTAAAAGACTCAGAGGCTAAGAGACTTTTAAGCACCTGCTATGTGCTAAGCACTATTAGAGGCACATAACAGGCAGTGAGATCAAAATTCATCACCCAAATAGGGGCATTTTTGAGAGTGAAAGGGCACTATTAATATTTTTTTATTTCAGGCAGTCCTGATAAAGCCGCTTCATAGTGTGCTCATTTCACCCTCAAAAGTGTCCCGTTGAGATGCTAAATCACAGTCACCCCACTTACAGGCATCACTTGCAATAACCCTATAATAATCAGTATTATCTATTCCTACTTTATAATCAAAAACTAAGGTTTAGTGTGGTACACAACTCAGTCAATATCAAACAGTTAACAGAGAACAGAGTTGGGATTTGAAACCAGGCCTGGTTTAGAATGATTGCTCAAAAACCAACTTCCCAGACTCCTGAAGAATGTGAAGTCACCCTTTTTTGAGGGGGGCAAGGGGGGATGCTTTATGGAATTTATTATTAAAATGCCCCTGGCCTGGCGCAGTGGCTCACACCTGTAATCCCAGCTCTTTGGGAGGCAAGCGGATCACATGAGGCCAGGACTTCGAGACCAGCCTGGGCAACATGGTGAAATCCCGTCTCTACTAAAAATACAAAAATTAGCCGGCAGGGTGGCACACACCTGTAGTCCTAGCTACTCAGGAGGCTGAGGCGAGAGAATTGCTTGAACCCAGGAGGTGCAGATTGCAGTGAGCCAAGATTGTACCACTGCACTCCAGACTGGGAGACTGCACTCCAGCAGAGTGAGACTCTGTCTTAAAAAAAAAAAAGCTCCTATCCTTTACATCTTTTTCTTTATAATAACAACTTTGTATTGGATTTGGCAGTGATCCTTTGTTGTTGCCCATCTTCATTTGAAATCAGTTTTTCCAAAACACATGTGAGCAGCCGAATAGAAGAGACGCATAGGATGAGGTATGGGAGAAGGGGAGCAGAACTGCCACAACCTCTCTGTCACGCCCCACTTCAGGAACCTTCATGGGTTCAGCTATCTGGAAGCTCCCTGAAATTGCTCTTGTAAGGTACATTTGCTCCTTTTTCCCCTCCCTTTGGAGAGTGCTCACCAGTTACTCCAGGTGATACTATTAGTACATCCATCGTGTGCCACCTTTTCCACCAGAGGCAAGCACGTGGCGGACTTTTCAAAGGGATTACCTTATCCCCCACTAGGCCAAGTACTGGGCCCAAGGAGGCACATGACCCAAACAAGGTCCACCAGAGTTCTTTATGATAAACAGATATGGAAGCTGAAAACGAAGTCAAACTGACTTAGACAAAAAGTGGACTTTAGTGGTTCATGTGACATACAAGTCAAGGAGATGTAGCATTGGGCATGGCTAGAGTCAAGGACTCAGTCAAAGGCATGACAAACCAGGGTGTCTCCACGTACCTTTTCTCTTCTGCTAACTCCCTCAGCCCTACCCACCAGGGGAGAAATTTACCACTGAAAGGTCCAGGTTTACATCCTAATCTTCTAAGTGAAAAACTTCCCAATGGTTCTAACAAAAGTCCCAGAATTGAGCTTCACTGTCACCTACATATTTCCATGCTAATCACTGCAGCTACCAGGAGGAAGGCACTGCTGGCAGGCCTGGGTATGTGCCTAAAGTAGGTGTGGAGGTAAGTTGGCAGCTCGGCCAGCACCACAGGAGCTGAGAGAGGGAAGACGCACAACCCCAAAGGAAAATGGGGGAAGAGATGCTGGCGAGGCAAATAAAGATGATGCCCACTGCACAAGCTCTTCTCTCTCCAGTCTGTATTGCAAGGCCGCTCACTTCCATGGCCCCTTTAGAGTCCTGCACTTGATTTTTTATCCGTTGTTTTTTATTTATTTTTTTATCTCAAGGAGGGTTCCTAAACTTGTAAAAGCTTCAGATCCCTCAAAATCTGAAGCTATCCTACAAGAGAGTCACCCAGAATATCTACCTCCCTCTTCTCAATTTAGGAAGCAAGTGTTGTCAATTGCTCAACTACATTGCCTTTCGTCCACTCCCAACAGCCTGAAACTGAGGTTCTTATTGCCACAAAATGGCATCCTGCCCCTAGCCTTTTTCTCCTGATTCATCTCCAAAGCCTTACAGCAGGGCAGTTCCTTTAAAAATTAAAAACACTATTACCATAGACCTCTAGGAATATACCCAACCTAATTGAAAGCAGGGTCTGAAAGAAATGCTTGTATACCTTTGTCCACCAAGATGTGGAAGCAACCTGTGTCCATCAGTGGGTGAATGAGAAAACTAGAAGTGGTATATACATGCAGTGGAATATTATTTCCTTAAAAAGGAAAAAATTCTGACATATACTGTAACAAAGATGAACGCTGAGAACATTATGCTAACTGAAATAAACCAGTCACAACAGGATAAATACGGTGTGATTCCATTCTACTATACTATATGGTATTCCAAATACTGCATGATTCAGCTAGAGGATGAAGAGACCAGGTAGTGGGGAGTTACCATTTAATAGCTACAGAGCTTCAGTTTTGCAAGATGAAAAAAGTTCTATGGATGGATGGGTGGTGATGGTAGCACAACAGTGTGAATATACTTAATGCCACCGAACTGTTCACTGAAAAATGGTTAAGATAATAATTTTTATGTGTATTTCACCACACTTTTTAAAAATCTGATGCCTCAATAGCTTTTCTAAATATGCATGGGATCATAACTACCTTACTTAAAAGTCTAGTGGCTCTTCATTTGGCCACAGGCCAAGCCCAAGCTCTTTGACTTACAGAGTTGCTATAATGATAATTTTTAAAAATCATATATGCAAAGCACTTAATTATGCCCCAGTGCCTGACACAGGGTAATTTCTCAATCATTGGGTGTTATTAGTATGATTATTACTAAGACTATTATCTGGCCTCTCCCTGCCTCTCCAATCTTGTCTTCTGTCACTTCCAACCTTGTGCTTTAATTCTAGAAACAGCCCTGAATTGGCCACGCTGTTTCACACTTAGGTATCTTTGAATACGTTGTTTTCTCTGCTTCTATTTGTTAACATTTATCCTTCAAAATTGAATTCAGATATCACCTTTCCCAGAAGGCTTCCTTGTCTCACAAACCTCCGTGAGATTTATTCGGCCCCTTTTCTATGTGTCCTTTCTATTTTGTAAATGTTCCTATTGTTGCTGCTGACACAGTGTCATGTAATTTATTTGTTTACATGCCTCTTTCTAGACTGAGAGTAGATTTAGGGCAGGAAACTATGTCTTCTTCACTGCATCATTCCCTAGGATCTTATATTGAATCTGGCATAAAGTAGATGGTCAACAATTGCTTGCCTGATGAATAATATGACGAGCACTTAGTCATTTTTACAAATCTTATCCCATTTAATATTCAAAATTACAATTAGAAGGAAATATTATTGTCCTCATTTTTTTTTTAGAGGAAGAAACTGAGGCTTAGAGAGGTTAGTGACTTGTTTAAGGTCACACAGCACTAAGATCAGAACTAGAGCTTAGGTTTTTTTTTTCTGCTTCTGAAACCTATGTTTTTCTTGGCACATTAAGTCATTATAATCTATAGTTTCCTCAGACAGGAAGTGTAAAGAACACAGAAAAGCAAGAATTAAATTCTGGGGTGGCTCAGAAATTTGGAGAAAAAGAAAAAGAGAGCAAGTAAAATCACAAACAAGTACAAAGAATACTAAAATGAACTCAGCAAACAAGGAAGAAGAAAGTTTTAAGGAAAAAGCTGAACAAACATACAAGGTAAATGCAGAAAGGAAAAGAGCCTTTTATTTTTCAGTATGGTCCTTCTCATGGAGAAGCCTCAAGGCCACAGCTCCAGTAGAAATCACATTTTGGGGTAAGGAAGGGAAGAGTCAGTGAAGAAATGGAGGGAGCAGATTTAGAAAACCGTGTTTAAGGCCAGGTGGCAGTGGCTCATCTCTGAAATCCCAGCATTTCGGGAAGCCAAGGCAGGTGGATCACTTGAGCCCAGGAGTTTGAGACCTACTTGGGCAACATGGTGAAACCCCATCTCTACTAAAAATACAAAAATTAGCCAGGCATGGTGGTGTGTGCCTGTAGTCCCGAGGATTGCTTGAGCCAAGGATGTCAAGGCTGATTGAGCAGTGATCCTGCCACTGCACTCCAACCTGGGCGATGGAGTGAGATCCTATCTCAAAAAACCAGAAAGAAAGAAACCAATGGAGGGAAGCTGAGAAGGGGGCAGTCCTTAACAAGTAGATAGCTGGGTTGAGAGAAGCAAAAGCGAATTTATAGGGTTTCTAAAGGCAGGGGCCAGGAAAGCTGAAGAGGTGAGAGTTCTGGGGGTGGAAGGGGCTGGCAGGAGCTGAGGGAGTGAAGTGCTCATTCTGGACATGAGGAAGGAAGACAGACCACCTGTCCCTTTGAAACTCCTCCTGCCACTTTCTCTTTCTCATGATAGCTGTCCTTCCTCTCCTCATTCCCATATTCATTTATTCTCACTCTCTCTCTCTCTTTCTCTGTGTGTGTGTGTGTATGTGGTTTCTTCTCTCTCCTTGCCTTATTCCTGCTTGAAACAATTGGGAATACCTCACTCATTTTATCTATTGTCATTCAGGTTCAAAGACATTGCTGATTCTCTAAATTTGGTGTTAACAATAAAACACAGTGTTTTGACAGCAGCCACAGGACTTGGCAGTCCCAAAAGGGAATTCTGGAAGAGAGGAGAGGCCTCAGTCAGGGTTGTCTTTTTCTGGAGTTCATAACCTTCACAAGACTTTTATGCAATTATTTTTGTGTGTGTATGTACTCACCTACATTTTTAGGGAATAGGATTCTACTACATTTATTTACTGTCAAAGGGAAGGAGGATCAGAAAGGTTCCAGGCCCCACTGCCTTTTATAATACCTCTATCAAATACAGGTGCTCAGTTTTAGCTTCTTTATAATAATTTGTGTTCTTGATTTCGATAAGGATACAGCTTAAAAGCTTTTATTCGTAAGAAGTAGGGTTAACATCAAGAATCTCAACTCAGCAATCTTTTGAAATGCAGAATGACTCACATTCCAGTGTCACATTCCAGTCTTCTTTGTTGCTTATCAAAAACCTTAGATAATTTAAGATGGTATCAAAATACTAATGCAGTTTAATTCCTTTGTAAACAGTGTTCACTCTGAAACGTCCCTATTGAAATGCAATTCCTTTTCACTAGTTGAGGCAGTGGGAATAAAGTGTATTAATGGTCTAAATTTCATCACGTAGCACTGTTCTGACAAAGAAAATTATTTGCAGATTATGCTGAAAGTTGCTTAGCACCTGTTTCTTAAAATAAATGTGTTTACTTTTTGGTAGTGAAGACGCTTGGAAAATAGGCATTTATTTCCATAGTATTAAAAGCATTGGCCAACTGTAATGGTTCCCAGGGGTAGGATCACTTGTGGTCAGGAGTTCAAGACCAATCTGGGCAACATAGCAAGACCCCATCTCTACAAAAAATTTAAAAATTAGCCACACAGTTACAGTGAGCTATGATCATGCCATTTCACTCCAGCCTGAGCAATAGAGCAAGACTCTGTCTCATGCCATTTCACTCCAGCCTGAGCAGTAGAGCAAGACTCTGTCTCTATAAATAAATAAATAAATAAATACACTAATATAGTAAGCAGAAAACTCAAGTAACGTAATTTTTTTGTTAAGTTCCCATTAGATGACTCACTTCAGGAGGGCAGGAACCATTCTGTTCGACATTGTATCCCCCACACTTTATACATAGTAATCATTCAATAAATGTTTATCTTGTTAAAATAATTAATTGGGAAGCATTCTGCTGAGACCGTACCAGTGCCTCAGGTTCCAACACAAGCAAACTAAAACCCAACTCAATGTAAGCACTAAAATGAAACAAACTTAACCAATTAGAAATGACCAACTAACTTCTAGATGAGGCCAAAGGGACTTTTCACCTTAACCTAATTTTTTTTTTTTTTTTTTGGCCTTGCTTTCACAAACACCTTATAAATGTTTCACCTCATGCTTCCCGGGTGGAATGCTGAACCCCTTGCCACCTGGTACTGCCCAATTCATGAATTGCTCTCTCCCCAAATAAACTCTGTAACATTTTCATGTGCCTAAGTATATCTTTTAACAATCTAATAAATGAATATAAAATAACAAGTTGATAACAATATCATATCATGCTCTAAAGCATCTTCAGAGGTATATCATTTGGTGAACTTTATTTCATGAAATTGACTCATTAACTGTTTGTTGAGAGCCAGTCCTGCACAGGGCTCTTCCAGGCCCTGGGAATACAATCGTAAATGAGAGGGTTAAGATCCTTCCTTAGGAGCTTTTGGTCTAGTAGGGGGTGGGTAACAGGCCATAGTCAAGCAATAGCATAAGGAAGATTATTTCAGGGAGTCAAGAGCACTGTGAAGATTGTGAATGGATACTATGCTGGGGAGTGTGTGTGCTGCTTGAGAGAGGGTGTCTGGGGAGGAGGTGATGTTCAAGCAGAGATGTGAATGTTGAGAGGATAAGGGAGAAATGCATTGCTGGCAGAGGGTGTCGTCAGGGCAAGTGTATTGAGAGAATCAGCTTGAAACAGAAAGAAACAGAAGTGGCTGGGGGCATTGAGCAAGTGGGAGAAGGATGAAGTGGGAAGGGTAGGCAGAGATCAGACGAAGCAGGGTTTTGAAGGCTATGAGGATTTTGGCCTGAAAGGAGGAACAATGAGGATCTGTGATCCTGAAAAACTCATCTGTCTTTATTTTCTGAATTAAAGGTTAAAATAAGACCAGATTAGTTAAGTATTGAGGTGATTTAGAAATAGAAATTCTTGAATGGTGCACCTAATAACTCACCTGAAAAATAAAATTAGGTAGGTGGGCACATTTTCCAGCCATTTTAGATAAATAAGCACTGATTATAATACTTGCTCAACTGAGAGCTTTATGATTCAGAGAAGGAATGTGGTCAACATAATAGGAAAGAATTTTTCCATTCTTTTTTGTGTATTTAGAATTGGCCACTATACTAGTTTCCATTTCTTTCTCCAACTTTGCATTCTAAATAGTTTGGATCATGATCACAAATTAAAAAAATATATATATATATATATATATATATATATATATATATATATTTTAGCCTCACCTAAAAGTTTTTTTCTTTCAAAAATATTTTTAGAGAAACTGCTTTGTAAACTGATTTGAGCAATTTTTGCTTTCAGTTCTCAGCTTGAAGAGGATATGGGTGTGATTTATAGGCATTATTCCAAATGCCAAAAAAAATCATTTTCAGCTGTTAAAATTTTCCTTTGAATTGCCTGGTTTTACTGTTGTCTTACCAGAAATGCTGTGGTCTGACTGTGTCTTCCAAAATTCATGTTGAAACTTAATCTCCAATGCAATAGTATTAAGAGCTGGGGGTCTTTAGGAGGTGATTAGGCCATGAAGGCTTCTCTCTCATGAATAGGATTGAGGCCCTTATAAAAGTGGCTTCACACAGAGTTCAGCCCCTTTTGCTCTTCTGCTTTTCTGTCATGTAAGAACACAGCAACAAGCTGCCATCTTGGAAGCAGAGAACAGCCTTCACCAGATATATACTGAGCCCCCTGGCAACTTGATCTTGGAGTCCCAGCCTCCAGAACTGTGAGAAATAAATTCCTATTGTTTATAAATTACCCAGTCTCAGATATTTTGTTATTGTAGCATAAGTGGACTAAGACAAGGAAAAAAAGAAACAGGAAAAAAAAAAACTTCAAGAAACTTAGCTACTTAATTATTTTCAGAAAGTATAATGGTTTTATATATACAGTTGATTCTTGAACAACATGGATTTTTTAACTGCATGCATCCACTTACACATGTGGATTTTCTTCTGCCTCTGCCACTCTTGAGACAGCAAGACCAACTCCCCTTCTTCCACCTTCCCAACCTACTCAATGTGAAGATGATGAAGATGAAGACCTTTGTCATGATCCACATCCACTTAATAAATGGTAAATATATTTTTTCTTCCTTATAATTTTCTTAAGGACATTTTCTGTTATTTAGCTTTCTTTATTATAAGAATATAGTATATAATGTACATCGCATACAGAATATATATTAATTGACTACATTATTGGTAAGAACTTCAGGTCAACACTAGGCTATTAGTAGTTAAGGTTTTGGGGAGTCCAAAGTGATGCATGGATTTTCAACTGCACCGGGGGTTCACACTCCAAATCCCCATGTTGTTCATGGATCAATTGTACATATGATTTATTTCCCTCTGACATCGTGTTCTCTGGAACATATTCTTAATGAAAGTTTTGAAATACAGTAGGCAGTACAGGGTAGAAGTTAAGAAAACAGCCTTGAGTTTGTCTGCTGTGGACCTTAGGTAGATTATTTACATGATCTTTGTAAGCTTCAGCTGTTTCATTTGTAAAATAAGGTTGTGTGGGATTTAAATGATAATATGTTATTATTTCTAAATATATGTTCCCAAGGTGAAATTAAACTTGCTTTTAAAAAAACTGTGAGCTAACTACACGTATTTTCTTCATATTTTATCCAGTCTGTAGTATTCTGTTGTAGTAACAGAAAGATGAAGTTTACTGCCGGGAGCAGTGGCTCACGCCTGTAATCCCAGAACTTTGGGAGGGCGAGGCAGGCGGATCACTTGAGATCAGGAGTTCAAGATCAGTCTGGCCAACAGGGTGAAACCCTGTCTCCATTAACAATACAAAAAAAAGTAGCCAGGTGTGGTGGCACACACCTAGAACCCCAGCTACTCAGGAGGCTGAGGCATGAGATTCTCTTGAACCCAGGAGGCGGAGGTTGCAGTGAGGCGAGATCATGTCACTGCACTCTCCAGCCTGGGTGATGACGTGAGACACTGTCTCCAAAAAAAGAGAAAGACTAACTTTAGTTAGCTCATGGTTCTAGAAGCTGAGAAGTCCAAGAGGATGGTGCTGGCATCTGGTGAGAATCTTTTTGCTGTGTCATAACATGGCAGAGGGCATCACATGGCAAGAGAGCAAGAACATGCATGTCAGGTCACATCTCTCTTCCTCTTCTTGTAAAACCACTAGTCCCATCATAGAGGCCACACCCTGATAACTTTAATCCAAATTACCTCCCAAAGGCCCCTACCTTCATCAACATATACATTTTCCCAAAGGCCCCTTCCTTCATCAACATATACATTGTCCCAAAGGCCCCTACCTTCATCAACATATACATTGTCCCAAAGGCCCCTACCTTCATCAACATATACATTGGGGAATTAAGTTCCCAACATGAAATTTGGGGGACACATTCAAACCATAGCACTAACTCTAAGTTATTTATCTTATACCCCAGTTATTTGTGTATTCTTATCTTGGCATGTATGAGTTAAACCACCATTAGTTATTATCACATGATTAACTTTGGTAATAACTGCTCTTTTTTCATGGGTGCTATTCCCATCTTTAAATCTTCTTTTCTTTTTCAACCTGAGTGACAGACAGAGACGGGGTCTCACTCTGTCACTCAGGTTGGAGTGCTTTGGCACAGTCTCAGCTCACTATAACCTCTGCCTCCCAGGCTCAAGTGATTCTCCCACCTCAGCCTCCCAAGTAGCTGGGACCACAGGTGAGTGCCACCACACCTGGCTAATTTTTTGTATTTTTGGTAGAGATGAGGTTTCACCATGTTGCCCAGGCTGGTCTCAAACTCCTGAGTTCAGGCAATCCACCTGCCTTGGCCTCCCAATGTGCTGGGATTACAGGCATGAGCCACTGCATCTGGCCTTACACCTTTTGTTCTTCTTTTTCAGAGACAGGGTCTTGCTCTGTTACTCAGGCTGGGGTGCAGTGACTCAATCAGAGCTCACTGTAACCTCAAACTTCTGGGCTCTAGCAATCCTCCTTCCTCAGCCTCTTGAGTAGCTGGGACTACAGGCATGTACCACCATGCCCAGCTAATTTCTTTTTTTCTTTTTTGAGACAGAGTCTCGCTCTGTCACCCAGGCTGGAGAGCAGTGATGCGATCTCAGCTCACTGCCACCTCCACCTCCCAGGTTCAAGCGATTCTCCTGCCTCAGCCTCCTGAGTAGCTGGGACTACTGGTGTGTACCACCATGCCTGACTAATTTTTATATTTTTATAAAGATTAGGTCTCTATATTTTTGTAGAGACAGGGTCTTGCTATGTTACCCAGGATGTTCTCTAACTCCTGGTCTCAAGTGATCATTTTGCCTCGGCCTCCCAAAGTGCTGGTATTACAGGCATGAGCCACCACACCTGGCTGCATAGTATCTTAAATCCATGGGATAGGGATTATATTTTATATCTGTTCCTTACTTGTTCCTAGCTGAGTTCTGAATACAAAGCAGGTGTCCATTTATTATTTATAAGTTAAGATTACAATGTTACCTCCTGAGGACTGCTGAGTCATTTATACAACCATCCAAAAGACTGGTTAATATGTAACTTAAAAAGTTGTTGGCTCCTTCAGATGTAAGCCAAAAACACAGTTCTAGTCCGCGTCAGCCCACAAAGGATGAACAAAGGTTGGCAAGTGCTGCTCTTAAAATGCACACATCTTTTTATCCAATTTAGTCATTCAACAAATATCTGTTGAGTGTCTACTGTGTACCAGGTTCTGTCCTAGACTCTGAAGAGACAGCAGCGAGACAGACAAAATCCATGCCTTGAAAGTCATGATTTTCTCTGCTTGAGTTTTATTATCTGAACTAATTCAGAAAAAGTCAAAACGATTGTTCTTAGGTCTTTTACTTAACCAGAACCAGACGGGCCCAAGGACAGCTGCACAATCAGCCTTGCCTTTCTATTACGGAACATACCTGTGCTTCCAGAATAAACTCCAAACATCTAAGTGTACAAAGTCTTCTTCACATAGAATGTCTCACTGACAACTAGGTTGGCAAAAAGGGCTCTCAAATTCTATGTTCTAGTCAGTGGTCTGCTTTTAGTAATTCAGTAAAGCAGCTGTATCCAGAAAACCTTTTTTTCTATGGTCCTCTTTCTGTCTTACTGTCTTACCTGGCTCCCTCTCACCGAGCTGATCAGTCATCTTCTCCAGGAAGCCTCCTTTGTCCTGCTACTCCATCTGGGTAAATACACACTTCTGGGTTCCCATGACTTTCAGTTTTTAATCTATATAATAGAATTTAATGCCCTGTATTACAATTGACTGTGTATGCTCCTTAGATTTAAAGACTAATTCTTTTATTACTGTGATGACTGTAATAAAAGAAAAAAAGTAAGAAGAAAGGGAGGGTGTGTGGTGACATTGATAAGAATTCTCTCCAGAGCCCATTTTTTAGAGTCAGACCCATTTGTGTCAAACCCAGCAACACCAATTATTAGTTGTGAAGCTTTGAGCACGTTACTTATCTCAGTTGAGTCTCTTGACCCTGGCACTAATCATTTGCTTAATGAAAGAATAGTAATCATTATTAGAGGCTTAATTAATTATGATAGCATGACTCTGTGCAGGCACTGTTTTCAGCACTTTTTACAAATTTCCCTATAATCTAACATAACCCTGTGAGGTGAGTAATGTTATATCCCTTCTATAGATAAAAATGAAGAAACTGTGGCCCAGAGAGGGTGACCTGCCCAGGTTAGTCAGAGGGGTTCCAGGGTACATTCACTTAACTATTACACTCTAGTTGCTGGCTGCAAGGGAGAATAGGGGAAGAGAGACAAGGATGAGCTCAAAGAACCCCCTGCTTCCATCAAGAAAAGCATCCTTCGCCACTCTCATTTCATTTACTGGGAATTATCCTGCCAATACCCCAGAAGTGCTGGTCTTCAGTCTAACATTCCTTCTGTTATGGTCTGAATGTTTGTGTCCCCTCAAAATTCTCATTGAAATTTAATACCGAAGGTGATGATATTGGGAAGAGGGGTCTTTGGGGGGTGATTAGGTCACGCAGATGGTGCCCTGTGAATGGGATTAGTGCCTTATAAGAAGAGGTAAGAGAGCTAGCCTGCCCTCTTTACTCCATAAGAGGATACGAGAAAAAGTTGGCAGTCTGCAACGAGGGAAAAAAAACCTTCATCAGACACAGGATCTGCCAGTCCTTGATCTTGGACTGCACAGCCTCCAGAACTATGAGAAGTAGATGTTTGTTGTATGAGCTTCTCAGTCTATGGTAATTTGTTAGTGATGTCCATGCTAACTAAGACAGAAATTGGTACTGAGAAGTAGAGTGCTCCTTTAACAAATACCTAAAAATGTCAAAGCAGCTTTGGAATTAGAAGTTTCAAAGTGCATGCTAGAAGAAGCTGAGATTGTCATGATGGGATGTTTAAAGTCAATTCTGGTGAAGGCTCAAAATAGTAAGAGAAGAGCTCTAGAGGAAGCTTTTATCTTCTTAGAGAATATATAAGTAATCATGGACAGAATGTTGGTAGAAATAAGAATGATAAAGGCCATTTTGATGAGGTTTCAGATAGAAATGAGGAACACATTATCAGACAATGGCCAAAAGATGATCCTTATTATAAAATGGCAAAGAATTTGGTTGAGTTGTGTTCATGTTCTAGTGTTTTGTGGAAGGTAGAATTCGTGAGTGGTAAAATGGATATTTAGCTGAAGAGACATCTAAGTAAAGTGTTGAAGAAGTGGCTTGGTTCCTCCTAACTGCTAACAGTGAAATGTGAGAAGAGAGAATGACTTAAAGATGGAATTTTTAAGCAAAAGGAACTAGAACATAATTATCTGAAAAATTCTCAACCTATCTGTATTGCAAAAAAAATATGAAAAGCACGTTTGGAAGAGGACACTCAGGGTGTGTGGCCAAGAAACCATTCCATAAGGAGATTAGGTGTGAACCATGAATTTAATCAGCTCCCACAGATAAACTGACAGTTTAACTTGAAGGGGAAGGAGAGGGAAGGAATGAAGGAAGGATGTCAGAAGTCTTGGATTTTGCAGGGCAGTACCTTAGAGCTATTTGGCTGCAAATGTGCACTATTCTCCAAGACAAGGGAAGAATGACCGTGAAAGCGATTCACAGATCATCAGGGCTGCCTCCTTAGTTTTGAAATGAGGAGCTGTTGCCTTGTTTTCAACAGGTCAGATGATCCTCACTCAAAGCTGTGCAGGCTTGACTAGAACCTAGCAAGACCTTTGGGGGCAGGACCCCTGCCTGTCAGAGCCACAGGATAGGGACTGCAGCCTCAGTGGGTGTGGAAGGTGAGACTGCCACACAGCGGGTCCCAAAGGCAGGACCGTTTCTCCAGCAGGCCTGGAGGGCAGAGTGCAGAGCTAGGAGACTTAAGAACCCATGGAGTTTGCCTTGCTAGATTTGGGCTTATTTGGGACCCGTCACACCTTCCTTCTTCCCTATTTTTATCTTTTGGAATAGGAATATCTACCCTATGCTTGTTCCACCATTGTATTTTGGAAGTACATAACTTGTTTGGTTTTATAAGTTCACAGCTGGAGAGGAAATTTGCCTCAGTATGAATTGTATGTGGAGTCTTACCCATATCTGATTTAGATAATACTTCAATGAGACTTCAGACTTTAGATTTTGGAGTTGATGCCAGAATGAGTTAAAAATTGGTGGTGGGGCTGGGGAGCTGTTGGAATGGAATGACCAAGTGTATTTTGCGTTTGAGAAGGACATAAGTTTTCAGGACCATGGGCAGAATGTGACAGACTAAATTTTTGTGTCCTCCCGAAATTCATATGTTGAAATCTAATCCCCAGTATGGTGGTATTTGGAGGTGGGACCTTATTAGGTCATGAGTATAGAGCCCTCATTAATGAATGGGATTAGTGCCCTTATAAGAAGAGATCAGAGAGCTAGCTTGCTCTCTCTACTCCATGTGAGGATACAAAAATAAGTCATCAGTCTGCGAGCCAGAAAGAGGGTCCTCACCAGAACCCAACCGTCCTAAGCTTGAACTTTCAGCCTCTAGAACTGTGAGAAATAAATTTCTGTTGTTTATAAGCACCCAGTCTATGTTATTTTGTTAAAACAGGAAGGTGACTAAGACACCTTCCTTTTATCTCAAACTCTTTCCTAGCTACTAAACAGATCTCATATAAACACACTAATTATGTCTGTTTTGCGGATCTAGCAGGAAAACACAGCTCCGAATACTAAAGAGCCTTTCTTCTTTATTTGTGACTGTCATCTTCTCTGACAGACCAAGCAGCTTTGGAAGATCTGTGTGGGAAAACAAGGTCACCACCTAGCCAGCCAGTCTATCTTCACACTCACAGGAGACTTTATTAATTGACAGAGAGATGTCAGTTTCCCTTCCAATTTCTGAAATTTCCTTTTCACTCACTATTCCATTTAATGCATAGGCTTGGCTTTTACACATTATACATAATTTCCTTCTAAAATAATTACACAAGTACCTCTAAGAATGGTGGGTCTCAATATAGAAGCATGGTCAATAAAGTAGATGACCCTCCGCTGAAAATGACCCCCCGCTGAAAATGACCCCCCAACTTTACCCCCACCCACAGTAGCCCCCGTAGCTAGGCTTGTATTCTTTTACCCTCCCCTCTAAGTTTAGCTGATTAGAAGTCTGAAGATGCCCCAATCGATCCTCTTACCTGGGTATTTGAAGTTGAATTTCTTGTTTGGTCACTTAAACTGAGGTCTTATAAATTTAGAGCAATCTTATACGTAGAAAAACAGAGAAAGCAGGTTTAAAAGTTAGGTTGCAGGTTCTGGCTTCCTCAATAAAATCCCAATATAATACTAGCTCAAATGAGATCTATGTTTCCCTCTTATATAAGAGTCTGAGGCTAAGCAGTTGGGTCAGGGCTAATAATCACATTAGCTCCATGGTGTTGGGGACCCAGGCTCCTTTCACCTTGTTGCTCTGCCATTCTCCACCTGTAATTCTATTGCTAGGTTAAAGACAATTACTTCAACTCCTGCCATCTTATTCACACCCAGGCAGCAAGGAGGGAAAAAGAGGAAAGGAGGCGCCCATTCCTTTCTATTTAAGAGTGTAACCTGGAAGTTGTACATATCATTTCTGCCCATATCGCATTGGCTAAAGCCTAGTAAATGCCTACAATTAACAGCAAGGGAAGCTTGGAAGTGCATCTGTCAGCTGAGTGGCCAAGTGTTCAGCTAAAACTCTCTTTTCAGAGAAAAAGGGGAACAGTGACATCATAGGTACAACAAGCAGCCTCTGCTCATCTCCACAGATAAAACTGATCTCCAGGAAGTGAGCACGAAGTTGAGGTTCAGAATAAAAGCAGCTGTGAGAGACTTTGGGCCTCCAAGAGACAAGGAGAGCAACACTGGTTCCTGTTAGCATCCAGTTCTTGGGTTTTATCCCTCATTGAGACGCAGAAGTTTTCCTTCCCTTGTGTATAATAAATTCCTGGCTTTGCATAAGCCAGCCCAAGTGGCCTTCTGTTCCCTGATACCAAAACGTCTTGTCTAATACAAACTCATTATATGCTCCTGGAGGGCAAGGGTCACATTTTACTTTTTTATTCCCGACCCAGGATTTAGGTAGTACCAATGCTCAGTAAATAAATACTGATTTGACTTAATGTATTGCTTCCTTCTGCAGCTGGATGCATTTGCTATCTGTCTCCATCATTTTTTGCCAGTTATAGAATGTAGGCCTCCAAATTCCCTCAAAAAGACAGAGAAGGTGGAGTCATGAGGATATCAAGACATGTCTTAATTTGAGAACTGAAGAGGAAAATACTAACAGTTTTGGCACAGCTCTTCCCTGAAATCTGTCAGCACTAAGGGAAGGGCCAGCAACAATAATACAGCAGCAATCTTCATGGCACTGTCAGGCAAATCAGGAGGGCTACAAGGGCCTGCTTCTCTCCCCTGTGTGGACAAATGCTTGTGGCTGTGAGTTAAATACCAACGCAATCAGCTCACTCTCAAATGAAACTGCTCTGGCCCAGACTTGGAGAACAGTCTTGCATGAAACTTTTTTTTCCAGTGTTTTAAATTTAACCAGCTGGAAAGAAGTATCATTTTATTAAATCTTTTTGGCCGGGCGTGGTGGCTCACGCCTGTAATCCCAGCACTTTGGGAGGCCAAGGCAGGCAGATCACCTGAACTCAGGAGTTCAAGACCAGCCTGGCCAACATGGCAAAACCCCGTCTCTACCAAAAATACAAAAATTAGCCAGGCGTGGTGGTGTGCACCTGTAATCCCAGCTACTCAGGAGACTGAGGCAGGGAGAATTGCTTGAAACCAGGAGGCAGGGGTTGCAGTGAGCTAAGATTGCGCCACTGTGCCTGGGTGACAGAGCAAGACTCTGTCTCAAAAAAAATAAAAAATCTTTATAAAATGAAAGATTTGCTTTTTTTTTTTTTTTTTTTTTTTCTAGATGAAGGCTCGCTCTGTTGCCCAGGCTGGAGTGCAGTGGCATGATCTCGGCTCACTGCAAGCTCTGCCTCTCAGGTTCATGCCATTCTCCTGCCTCAGCCTCCCAAGTAGCTGGGACTACCGGCGCCCACCACCACACCCGACTTATTTTTTGTATTTTTAGTAGAGATGGGGTTTTACCATGTTAGCCAGGATGGTCTCGATCTTCTGACCTCATGATCCACCCACCTCGGCCTCCCAAAGTGCAGGGATTACAGGCGTGAGCCACCAAGCCCAGCCTGAAAGATTTGCTTTTTTAATGGGAAATCTGCATTCTATCAAAGGGATAAAAAATAATGCTCGACTAGTTCATTTGATACAAAGGCCAGCACAACACTACCCAAATATATGCTTTTGTTGATCATCTTTGACAGAAAATAAAGCACGGGGTTTTGAGAGGTTTGCCTAACAAGGGCTTTTAAGCTGCATTCTGTGGTATCATAATAAAAACTGCAGGGTTCATGTTAAACCAAATAATTTTACATGTCAGCCTGGCATGTAGAAGGTATTCAGTTAGTTCTTGCTGAATAAGTATATTTCAAACTGTTGCTGAAAGAATAGTCTAGAAACATCTATATGTGATACATTCATATTTCACTCTCAAACCATACAGAATTTGTTAGTGAATACCAAAATTAGCTTCACAGACACTGGGAAGGAAATCAAGACTATTGGGGAGGGAAAGGGGTAGAAAGGGAGGTGTGTGGAGTAGGAGTGGGACCCAGGGAGCTTTTAGTGTACAATGACCGAAAAATTGTAAATTACCGCATTGCTGCCTTCTGCTTTATACTAAGTTTGTCCAACCCGCAGCCTGCGGGCTGCATGCAGCCTAGGATGACTTTGAATCTGGCCCCACACATATTTATAAAGTTTCGTAAAACATTATGAGATTTATGCTTGGGCCTTTTTTTTTTTTTTCTCATCTTATGTCATTAGTGTTAGTGTATTTTATGTGTGGCCCAAGACAATTCTTCTTCCAAAGTGGCCAAAGGAAGCCAAAAAGATTGGACACCCCTGCTCTATACATTACAGTGTATAATTTTATTTTATTTTATTTATTTATTTTTTTGAGACGAGTTTCACTCTTGTTGCCCAGGCTGGAGTGCAATGGTGCAATCTCAGCTCACTGCAACATCCGCCTCCTGGGATCAAGCGATTCTCCTGCCTCAGCCTCCCGAGTAGCTGGGATTACAGGCATGTGCCACCATGCCCAACTAATTTTGTATTTTTAGTAGAGACGGGGTTTCTCCACGTTGGTCAGGCTGGTCTCGAACTCTCAACCTTAGGTGATCCGCCCGCCTTGGCCTCCCAAAGTGTTGGGATTACAAGTGTGAGCCACCGTGCCCGGCCTCAGTGTATAATTTTTACAGCACTAAAGACTCTTAACATTTTTATAATTTTAGAGAAGGGTCACTGAAGACACAATGCTGCTTGGAGAGTTTTTATCCCTTATTCATTTAAGAACATTTTTTCAGATCCTATGTTTCTGAGTCATTTTTTAAAAATGATATGTTTGTTTACCTACATTAAATTAGATGATGCTGTGATACCACTCTTTCCCAAATAAATATGTTTCCTTCAGAGATAACTAGTTCAGCCCATCCCCAGGTTCAATGAGTCACTAAGAGGACTCACAGGACTCAGCCTACTATCATGTAACACTAATGGCTATGATTTATTTCAGCAAAAAGATAACAAGCACAACCAGCAAAGAGAAAAGGCATCTGGGGTGAAGTCTGGGGAAAACCAGGCACAAGCTTCTAAGGCTCCTCTGTCAGTAAAATCACAAAGGATAAATTAACCCCCCAGCAGCAAGTTCTGTGTGTGAAAACAGGTGTGAAATGTTGCCAACCAAGGGAGCTCATTAGAGACTCGGTGCCCCATGTTTTTACTGGAGCCTGGTCATGTAGGCAGCCCCAACCTGGCACATATGGAAATACTGGCTTCCCAGAAGAAAGCAGGTGTTCAGCACAAACCACATTGTTTGCACAAACAGTCTGGCACAATGAACCACTCTTATCAGTTAATGGTGGGAACCCTTGCAAAATCTCAGTTCTCTCCCACATACCAGCCAAGAGCCAATCTTGCAAGCCGGCCTTTTCACAGGCAGTAGTTCGGGCCTGCTATGTTAATTATTTTCTGCACAACATCATCAACAGAGTGACAATAATCATGATAGTGACATTTACAAGTTTGATGGGGTTCTTTTTGCACCCAAAGCTGATGTCTAGTCCCTTTCTTTATCATGAAATTAACATTTATGGAGCCCTTATCACATGCCAGGCGCATGGTTTAAATCTTTTAATATTTACAGTAAATGGGTCCTGTTTTTGTCACAGTTGTACAGATGAGAACATTTAGATCCAGCTAAATGAGTTAAGTAACTTGCCCAAAGTCTCACAACTAATAATTTGTAGTGCTGGGATTGGACCAGGAGGGCCTAACTCTGGAATAGGCACTGGGGAAGTTCTCAACAGTTTCACCACACACCTTCCCTTTCTTTTCTTTCTTTTCTTTTTTCTTTTTTTAATATGGTCATCAAAAATAATTACACATTCACACACACACACACACACACACACACACACACACACACACACACCTATATCTCCCCATACTGTATGGACAGAACACAAATACAACCAGGTATATAACCTGGTGCAGACTGGCCTTCCAATATGTGTTGAGATGAATGAATAATGAAGCACAACATCTGAATGTCTAGCATTTAAGTACCGCATCCTTAAAATATCAACATCATGTCAACTCCTGAAACTCAGTAGAAGGACCCTAATGAAAGAAAACCTAGACAAGGCTCACCAATAAGTGCTTTAGTTACCTGTCCATTTGGACCTGTTTTTTGTTTTGTTTTGTTTTGTTTTTTATCTTTTGAAGTTGAGAAGATTGAATGTCACATTTGAAATAATGCACATATTCATCACCAACAATTTTTTTGAGTCCTTAAAATGTGCAGAGCACAGATTTACTGCCCTCTTTTCAGAGACGTGTCATCAGCAGCTTTGCTGGAACTACCCTAGAAAATTTGGCCACGGTTCTTGCTCTTGCTGTGTCTGGTCAAACCAGCAGGTTTGATTTGGGACTATAACTTCAATATGTGCCACCCGTGTTTCCATCAGAATGGAAGGGATTATAGCCTTCATCAAGTTGGACTAAGTGGTCTTCCCTGAATGGATTATCCAAGACAGCTGCTCAACGAAAGAAACCACTGCTAGCTCTCTGCACATAAAATAAAATTTTTTTAAACTTCAAAAAAATTAAAATAAATTAAAGCCAAGAGCCATAAACAATTGAAAGCATCTGATGCCTGCCTGGTTTTCCCGGTTCCTGCTAGAGCTCAGCTTCAGCCCAGGTGAGACCAGACGCTGTTGTCATACAACAGGCTTAGCCAAACATGTGGATTTGATTTGTCAGAAAGTTAAATTGGGGACTCTAGTGCCTTTTGAAAGACGTAATCTGCTCCAGAGACCTTGCAAAGGGCATGGCTGACCTTGCATCTGTTGTGAAACTGGTAATACCCTCAAGGCAGGGAGGAAAGCAAGTTTTGACAGAGCAGAATCGAGAAGCACGAAGCTGCCAGGAAAGCAGAGGCAGAAAGTATAAAGTAAGATGATAATGATAACTGATTTCTTCTTTGCAATTGATTCTTTCAGGATGCTATCCCAAGGTAATAAGAAGACCTAATGTATACGATGCTTTACTGGTTTTTTTCAAAGGGCTCTCACATGTATGATCTCACATCCTCTTCACAGCAGCCTGGAAAGGAGGCCAGATCTGCATTATTACGCCCATTTTGCAGATGTGACATAGGCATAAGGATAATGTGACTTTTCCAATATCTTGGAACTAGTGACTTGTCTTTTAATCTTGGTCAGTGCTGCTCAATCTTCAATGTCCAGACAAACCACTTGGGGATCAGCAGGTTCAGCAGGCCTGGGGTGGGCTCAAGAGTCTTCATTTCTAACAAGCTCCCAGCTCATACAATAAGAAATCAGAATGCAGAATGCATTACTTTTAAATTGGTTATTTGTTCTTATTCTGAAGTAAAGCCTTCATTCACAAAAAGCATAAAATTGCACAGATGCTTAAAAATATTATTATAGTCCAAATACCGTATGACCTACTACCTGGGTAAGAATTTGAACATGACCTGAAGGCTTCTCCCTCATGGCACCTCACCCCCATTAGCCCTCTCTCTCCTCCCAGGAGAAAACACTGTCTTGGCTTTTGTAATAATTATTTTCTAGCTTTTCTCTAGGAAATGGATGTTTTGAAGAGTTTTTTTGTTGTCGTTTCCCTGGTCCCTGATACTTTGAAATCACCAGTATTTCACACATGATAAAGGTACACAGGCCAAAGAGGTAGATCTTATCTTTTGAAATCTTTAGTAGGAAAATCCCCTAGAGGAGTCCAACTGGGGCTTGCTCTGCAAAAGTGTTCATAAAGAGATGGTATCACCTGCACAAAATACTAACTTTAGGAATGGGGTGTCGTGGGAAAAAAATGGACCCTGGCTCCTTGCTACTATATCAAGTCAATATTTAACAAATCAGTTAGAGACATTCAGAGTCTAATTCTGATGGTGGGACAGATAAGAAATGTCAGTATCCAGACGAGATAATGAAACAGATGAGAAGGACGTTGCTAAATGTTCTGTCTGCCTTAGGTAGTCTCGCTTACAGTGTTTCCTATTCCTTTCATTTGACGAAATCATCAAGCCTAATTTTCAAGAAAACGAAATTTCCTAAAACAACTGCCTGTAAATATTATCTTTCCTTTGTTCAGCCCCCAGGCTGATTAAAAGTTGGACTGGTAGCACATTCAAAGGGGCAAGAACATAAGAGCTGCCAGTGGTTGTATTTAGTACCAGGTGTCTAGGAAGTCTTGATGTAACAAACAGAAGGATGGAAATTTCTCAGATAGCTTGTGACTAGGCCTGGGAACTTAACAGAGAAGAAGGCCAAAAAAGGCTCCTGCTTCTCTAGAAACTGACCCTCCCTCAGGCAGTCTCTACTATGTGTGTATCAGTTAACTATTGCTGTGTAACAAATCATCCCAAAATGTAGTAGTTTAAAACAACAACCACCATTTCTCATGATTCCTTGGTTTGGCTGGGAGATTATGGTGCTGGTCTTCCCGGGACATACTCTGGCTGAGGGCCAGCTGGGCTAGAAGGACTAACATGGTTTCACGCACAGAGCTGACAGTTGGTGCTGGCTGTTGTCTTGGGTACCTCAGATTTCCTCTTTTTTTTTTTTTTTTTGAGATGGAATCTCGCTCTGTCGCTCAGAGTGGAGTGCAGCGGTGCAATCTCGGCTCACTGCAAGCTCCGCCTCCCAGGTTCACACCATTCTCCTGCCTCAGCCTCCCAAGTAGCTGGGACTACAGGCGCCTGCCACCAAGCCCGGCTAATCTTTTGTATTTTTAGTAGAGACAGGGTTTCACCATGTTAGCCAGGATGGTCTTGATCTCCTGACCTTGTGATCTGCACACCTTGACCTCCCAAAGTGCTGGGATTATAGGCGTGAGCCACCACGCCTGGCCGGATTTCCTCATTCTTAAATGTTAGACCCAGGGATGCTAAATATTCAAGATTTTAATGAGCCTCGGTTATTAAACCACTGGTAGCTTGAAATCAGCTGTGGTGGGAATACTTTTACCACAAAAACATAAGCAAATGCTGTAAATCAAGTCTCTTTCTGTGGAATGCTGGTTTACCGGAACACTGCTGCCTACATCTGTGTGTGCCTTGTAGAGCCCTTGCACCACGTGGCTGCTCAGTATGTCTGTTAAATTGAATCCTCAGTTAAGAGACAGAGAGTTGTAAACAATGCTGCAGTCTTAGTGTCAAAAAATATCCAAAAACTTATAAAATTAGGGAACTAGATCCAAGATAGCTGAGTTTCTTTTGAGGATATGCAATGATCACCACACACACACACACATTCTCTCTCTCTCTCTCTCTCCCCCACTCTCTCTCTTTCTTTCTCCCTACATATTGTAAACAGCATCAGCAGATCTGTTCATTTAAACTGTCACAGTTTTTGGATGGGGAGTTTCTGACTCTGGCATAAGTGTGTAATTATACACTTATATCCTGAAATATAAATGTAATCATCTAGTTTCCCACAGGACAGGAGTCCATAAAGCTACACTGATGTGTCTGAGAGAGATATGAAGGTGAAGAAGAGATAGGACAGTCAAGAGGCATGCCGCGCCGTGTATCTTTATTTCTGTCCTCACTGTGTTGTCTGTGTTCTGGCATATTTTGACTTGCGCCTTTCTATGGCTGCCTCTGCACATATCTCTGTCTCTTCTGCTGTTGACTAGAGTGGGTAGTTTGTCTAGTTTTCTCTGAATTTGTTTGGGTCCCCCTCAGATCTCTATCGTGGTGAAAGAGGAGTATGCATAGCAATTTTGGTTAGTTGCCTTTTCTGCATAGATTGCTATGTTTCTTGGCTAAGCATTCCCCGGGGCCTTGGAAAGCACTGACCTCCTGCATTTCCAGGACTTGTTTGCATCCGGAAAATGACTAATTAGGTCCTTGGGACTTCCTTACGTTCCTATCCCAGGTATCTTCTTTGCTTCTTCCACTGCCTTTTTTTTTTCTTTTTCCTTTTTTGACTGGCCAGAGAAAAGTAAAGAACAAAAGTAAAGCTCATAAACATAGTCTATCCACTTTTACTTGTGTTGCAAAACAGTCTCCTGTGCTGCTGGCTTTCCTTCCTTTGCCCAGTCTTAAATGTTAGCGCTCCCCAAGGTTTTCTCTTTTGACCTTTGACTTCTGCCTCCTCTCACTTACTGGGTGGTCCTGGGTGATTTAATCCACTCCCTATTACTGAAACTGATGGCCCAAGCCAGACAGCCCCAGAGCCATGTATTCACTTACCTACTGGACATCTCTAATGGAATATCCCATATGTTCTCAATGCTTACATTCTGATCGACACTTACTGCCTATTTCCTTAAACCTCAGCTTATAGGAGACATTCTAGACATCTTCTCCCTCATCTTCAGACCCATCCTATTGAGTCTACCTGTTTCAGTTATCCATTGCTGTATAAAAAACTACCCTAGGCCAGGCGTGGTGGCTCACGCCTGTAATCCCAACACTTTGGGAGGCCAAGGTGGGTGGATCATTTGAGGTCAGGAGTTCAAACCCAGCCTGGCCAACATGATGAAACCACATCTCTACTAAAAATATGAAAAGTAGCTGGGCGGTAGTGGCACACACCTGTAATCCCAACTACTCAGGAGGCTGAGGCAGGAAATTCGCTTAAGCCTGGGAGGCGAGGGTTGCAGTGAGCCAAGATCATGCCACTGCACGCTAGTCTGGGCAACAGAGTGAGACCCTATCTCAAATAAATAAATAAATAAATACAAATAGAAATAAAAAACTACCCTAAAACTTAGTGGCTTAGAACGATTTATTATTTCTCATGATGCCATGGGTTGCCTGGGTATTCCTCTGTCGGTTTCCCCTGGGCTCCTTCATGTGTCTGCATAAGTTAGTGACAGCTGGGCTGGAAGGCCTAAGAGGGTCTCCCTCACACGTCTGACAGTTGACGTTGGGGAATGGTTGCTGGCTAGAGAGCCTCAGTTCTTCTCCATGTGGCCTCTCATCTTCCACTAGGCCAGACTGCCTTCCTTGCATTGGAGTCTCAGGGCAGCTTTCCAAATGAACAAAGGCAGAAGCTGCCAGGCCTGTTAGGCCTAAGCTTCAGGACGCTTAGGTCATGTCTGCTGCATTGTATTTGTCAAAACAAGTCACAAGTCCAGCCCAGATCCAAGAGGGTGGAAAAACGAACTCCACTCCTCCAAGGGAGAAGCAGCAAGGTCACACTGCAAAGGAGCATACAAACTGGGATGGGAGGAATTTATGAGCATAAAACAAACTAGCACACTAGCATATGAAGGCCTATGGAATTTGTTCTCTGTCAAGGTCTGTCCCAATCTGACCTGTGTTTTAGGATGATAACTCTGGTGATTTGTGGATATGAGTTAAAAAGGTCAGAGATTAGAAATAGGAAGCCCAGCAGGGAGTACATTTCAGTAGGCTAGGCAAGAAGGAAGAGGGCATTGTTCATAGGCTAGGGATGGGGAGTGCATATGGAGAAATGGACATGAGATATTTCTGAAGTAGAATTAGAGAGAGGCCAGTGTTTACTATATGCTCTGTACCAGCATAGGTGATATAGGGAGATGTGAGTAAGATATTAGTAAGAGCCAGCCAACAAATAGATACTCAAATATTTGTCTGGTTAATGAGGAACTTAAAATCTTTTTTGGAAAAAAGGAAAACCTAACAACAACAAAAAAAGATTCTAGTGAACTACACATGTTTACTTCATCTGATTACAGAACCTCTCTTTCTCGTTTTTTTATTTTTTTGAGAAGCAGTCTTGCTTTGCTGCCCAGGCTGGAGTGCAGTGGCACGATCTCAGCTCACTGCAACCTCTGCCTCCTGGGTTCAAGTGATTCTTGTGCCTCAGCCTCCTGAGTAGCTGGGACTACAGGCATGCACAACCATGCTTGGCTAATTTTTGTATTTTTAGTAGAGACAGGGTTTCAACATGTTGGCCAGGCTGGTCTCAAACTCCTGACCTCAAGTGATCTGCCCACCTTGGCCTCCCAAAGTGCTGGGATTACAGGAGTGAGCCACAGCGCCCGGCCACTTTCCCTCTTCTGAACACACATTATACTTACCATCTGTCCTGTTCTCTGCGCATGTAATAACATACTGCCTTCTACTGTTTTGTTTTGTTTTTTTGAGACAGAGTCTCTCTCTGTTGCTCAGGCTGGAGTGCAGTGGCTCAACCCTTGGCTCACTGCAGCCTCAACCTCCTGGCTCAGGCCATCCTCTTGTCTCAGCTACCTGAGTAGCTTGGGTTCCAGATGTGCTCCACCACACCTGGCTAATGTTTTGTAGAGACAGGGTCTCGCTTTGTTGCCCAGTCTGGTCTTGAACCCCTGAGCTCAAGCAATCCTCCCACCTTGGCCTCCTAAATTGCTGTGAGTAGAGACATGAGCCACTGTGCTGGCCTTCTATTATTATTTAACCTTTTTATTTTTGTTAACCTTATTTTTCTTGCTAGATTTTAGATCTGTGAAAGGTCTAATGATGTGAGGCCACTCAGGAAATGCACAGAATAAGCTCTGTGCCATATTAGAAGGAAACAAATTGGATGGGGACTCTTGTCAGAGAAAACACCAAAGAGATTAGAGTTGCAGTGGAATAATTCTTAAAAACACACATAAGACAGCAAGTGTTCACCAAGAAGATTGGTGGCTACCAAATGCTTGCTCCCTTTTCCGTAGCAGAAAGTTGTTGTTGGGAAGTGGCTCTGCAGTCAAGGGCCATCTTCCCCAGCCCCACCATTCCTCTCCATGGAGTCATGTGATTCATTCTCAGCAAAGGAAAGTGAGTGGGAATGGTGGAGGCCACATCTGGGCCACCATGGTTAAGACACAGATTTGCCTTCTCTATTCTCACTTTCCTTTCTGCCAGCTGGACATAGAGGATGCAGAGGGCCTGGAGGATAGTGGATCATGGGTGAAAGAAGCTTGGGTGTCTGAATTACTGCATGGTGGAAAAACTCCCCCCAACAGGGAACTCTGGCTTTGGGCTGCTCTTTGAGAGAGACATAAATTCATTGTGTTCAGCCACTGAAATGTGGGAGGATTATTTGTTACAGCAGTGTATTAGTCAGGGTTCTCCAGACAGATAGGACCAATTGGTTATGTATACGTATAGAAAGAGATTCATTGAGATTTATTGTAAGGGATTGGCTCATACAACTATGAAGGCTGGCAAATTCAAAATCTGCAAGGTAATTAGCCAGGCATGGTGACATGTGCCTGTAGTCCCAGCTACTCGAGAGGCTGAGGCAGGAGGATCACTTGATCCCAGGAGGTCAAGGCAGCTGTGATCATGCCACTGGACTTCAGCCTGGATGACAGAGTGAGATTCTGTCTCAACAATCAAACAAACAAACAAAAATTTGCAAGGTAGGCCAGCAGGCTGAAGACCCAGGGAGGGCTGATATACAGTTCAAGTCCAAAGGCCATGTGCTAGTAGAATTTCCTCTTGCTAGGGGAGGTGAGACCTTTGTTCTATTCACCCCTTCCACTGATTAGATGAGACCCACCCACACCATGGTGGGCAATCTGCTTTACTCAAAGTTGACAGACTTAAATTCTAATCTAATTCAAAAGCACCATCACAAAAACATCCAGAATAATGTTTCACCACTCTCTGGGCACCGTGGCCCAGCCAATTAACCACCCCAAGCAGCTAATACTTCCTTTATTTGCACCAAGATGTGTTGCGACTAGTAGCCAACTCATGCAGAAATGTCATATTTCTCCTCTGTCTTCACTTAGAGGCTGTTCCTACCCTGGTAAAGAAAGACACATTATTTTCAAGGTATAGTGAATACCTCAAACTTTCTACCACGATATAATGACTTGTTTGCAAAAGCCCTGGAGAACGGAGCATAATCATGACATTGTAATCCATTACGTCTGCATAGGAAAGGATATGGTCACCTGGGTTTTATTAAACAATTTCTGTCTCTGCCTAGAATCAGAATCAGACACAGCGAAGATTACCACCAAGGAGCCTGCCCCACGTTTCCATTTTCAACAGAAATAAATGATGGGTTATTCTTGCAGTTGAGTGCCCTTTAGAGTGAGGTCGCCTGACTTCTGTTGTGTTCACTGTTGTGCCTTTCATGTCTTGATTTTTATGATGAAGTTTATAAGCAGGGTAGAACAACAGGACTGAAAAGAGGATGGATATAAACCAGTACCTTAGGGAACAACTAGTAAAATTAACTTCCTTACCTTTGGCAGCAAAAATGGGCACTCAAAAGCTAAACATCTCCCCTGCCCCTTGCCATGTTTTATAAGAAGTGGAGGGGAATTAGTATTATTTCTTGGCTCTAACAATAAAACTAAAAAGTTTACTACAACCAGCATTCTGATCAATGCCCTGTAATAATCTAAGTAACTTACTACCCTCTTTATGAAGCCCACCCTTACCACTCTAGAACTCTTTATTTCTTTTCTTTTCTTTTTTTTTTTTTGAGATGGAGTCTTGCTCTGTCACCCAGGCTAGAGTGCAATGGCACAATTTCAGCTCACTGCAACCTCCGCCTCCCAGGTTCAAGTGATTCTCCTGCCTCAGCCTCCTGAGTAGCTGCGATTACAGGCACCTGCTACCATGCCCGGCTAATTTTTGTATTTTTAGTACAGACAGGGTTTCACCATGTTGGTCAGGCTGGTCTCGAACTCCTGACCTCAGGTGATCCAGCCTCCTCAGTCCCCAAAGTGCTGGGATTACAGGCTTGAGCTACCATGCCCGGCCAGGACTCTATTTCACAAGCATTTATTCACAAATATCAATTGAGCATCTACTATATAGTGCTATATAGCGTTACATCAAGAATTGTAAAGAACTCGAAAAAGCACAAGTTGTGGTCTCATACATCTCGATAAACTCAAGATATAATATCCACGTACACTAACTTTGTGTGTGTCAGAGTGTGTATGCTTAAAGGATAATGCTATTCTGCTTTTATTTATTTATTTTTTAAATTTTTTGAGTCACTGTGTTGCCCAGGTTGGAGTGCAGTGGTGCAGTCACCACTCACTGCAGCCTGGACCTCCCAGGCTAGGTGATCCTCCTGCCTCCGCCTCCTGAGTAGCTGGGACCACAGGCACACACCACCACATCCAGCTAATTTTTAAAATTATTTGTATCCATGGTGTCTCTCTATGTTGTTCAGGCTGGTCTCAAACTCCTGGGCTCAAGCAATCCTCCCACCTCAGTGCTGGGATTACAGGTGTGAGCCACTGCACCTGCCCAAGTCCAGGAGGAAGTTTAACCCTCTGTGTTCCTCTTGGACTTTCCTTGTCTAGGATATCTGAACACTGTCTATGGCCGGTAGAACGGGCTGGTTTTATAGATCCCTTACCTTGAAGGCCAATCTGCCTCTCTGATCTCTTTTTAAAAATCCCTTTTTCCTCTGAATTGTAATGGAATTACATAATCACTACTGAGGGGATCTGGGACAGGGACAAGAGGGGATAGGGAGATCTTCTCATTTGTGGGGGAGAGTGGGAGTGTCCGGCAGCCCAGGGGCCTGTGGGTCTGGTCTATTTCCTGAGAGTCCCTCCCTGATTCTAGAAGGAGGACAGGGCAGACATGGCATGAGGAGGAAGCCTGTTGACTTGTTGACTTGCAAAGAATCTTAGCAAGGTGCCAGAGTGAATGCACCCAGACACGGGGAAGCCCACCATGTGGACATAGCTTGGTTGCTGCATGTGTAACTAGAAAAAATACAGTTGTCTGTTGCTGGCTTCCTGCTTCTCCCTTTTTTTCCCCATCACTTGTTCTTGAAGCTAGTGGGAGTTGGATTCTTCCTGTTTGACCGTGTTGGAGGGATATCCTAGCCTTCAGCTCTGTGGCCTGCAAGCCCCTCAGGCCTCTCTCATACCTCAAAGAGGAGAGATGGGGTTAGGAAGAGACTTCCTACTTTCACTATATAGTGCAGCTCTTGGTTTATTTATCAGATTGAAATGTTTGTTTGTTTATTTATTTATTTATTTCAGACAGAGTCTCACTCTGTCACCCAGGCTGAAGTGCAGTGGTGCCATCTTGGCTCACTGCAACCTCCGCCTCCCGGGCTCAAGCAATTCTCCTGCCTCAGCCTCCAGAGTAACTGGGATCACAGGCATGTGCCACCATGCCTGGCTAATTTTTGTATTTTTTTTTTTTTTAGTAGAGACAGGATTTCACCATGTTGGCCATATGGTCTCAAACTCCTGGGCTCAAGTGATCTGCCTTCCTTGGCTTCACAAAGTGCTGGGATTACAGGAGTGAGCCACCACGCCTGGCCTGGATTGAAAACTTTAGACTGAGGTTTAGGTACTTTTGTTGGGTTCAACCTTCAGTAATTCCTCTAGGCTAGGGTTCAGTCCCAGTAACCAAGCTCACCAGTCCTTGCTCCCAAATATAACTGCTACTTTTCTCTTTTTTTTTTCAAGCTGAACCTCAAAAAGTTAGCCTGGTGAGGGGAGGATGATGAGATTTCCCCTCTTGTCACATAAACAAGGAAGTAAAGGAGGCCCCTTGTGCTCTCAGAACTCCAAGCATGAAACGATGTGAGTCTAAGCATTTAAATCACTTATCTGGGATGAAGCATAAAAAGCTTGATTTTTTTTTTAAACCAATTAGGTTTTAGCCTCCATGATACATTTTGGGGCCTGTGGTTATCACTGCAGTTACACTTCAATTCATGCACTGGATACTTTGAAAAGGTTTAATAAACAATAAGAATATCAGCTGCCATTTATATTTATGCTCCTAGCACTGTCCCAGGGGCTTTAATATGGTACCTATAACCCTTCCAATTATTCTCATTTTAGAGTAGAGATAACTAAGACACAGAGAGGTGAAAAAAATAAGCAAACAAAAAAACCTGCCCAAGGACACACGACAGGTCAGAGGTTAAAAAAAAAAAATTAGCTGGGCGTGGTGGCGCACGCCTGTGATCTCAGCTACTCTAGAGGCTGAGGCAGGGTTCACACTCCGGGCTCTTGGTTTACCGAAGTTCTCTTCATTTATTCCACTATCTCATAAGAAAAGTGAAGCAAATCAAGTCACACTTTAAATCGACTGAGGAGATTTTGCTGTAGAAAGGAATCTGGTAAATCCCTTCATCAAGTAAATAATCCTTTGTGTGTAAATCTGGACTTATATAAAGTATATGTTTTTTGGCATGGTTAAGGTGAGCTACCATGTTCCTTTCCGGAAAGTAAAGATGATTTAAGGAATATGAAGGAGGCCTTTGTTCATTCCTTTGATGGATATTTATTCAGTGCTCCTCTGTGGGAATGCTAAGATGAGAAAAGCAGACGGTCCCTGTCTTCAGGGAGCATATCATTTTTCACTACCCCTTGTTATTGGGTTGCTAAAAAAGAGAATGTCTGTTTTATTTGTGGAAGTCAGTAGTTTAAAAAACTTTTATTTTCTTTTCTGCTTATCGCAGTAATGCATCTCATTAAAAAGTGTAAAAAAACCAAACATTATAAGAATGTATAATACAAAAAGTTAGTTTTCAGTATTGCCAGCCCCAAAGAAACAACCACGGTTATAGATGAAAATTTTAACCCTTAAAACTCTTTCTCCAGAGGAGAAACAGAGAATACCAGCTAGTAATTTCCCTATCCTGGCTCCTGCAGTACCTTCAGGACTTGGAGATTTTTTTTTTTTTTTTTTTTTTTTTTTACTGGGCGGCTCCTGACCTTGGGGCAAACAGAAACACAGCTGAAAGTAAATATGGAACAAAACTCTGGCCATGGGGCCTGAGAAAGGCTTTTTTCCACTGCCTTTTAAATGTATTTTCATGAAAAGACACCAAAGACATTTAAAGTTAGGATTGTTCTAGAAAATCCAGGATAGATAGCCACCAGATGTCTATGGGGAATCAGGGCACACCACAGTAAACACTCAATAGATATTTGCTGGAGGGAGGAATGAAGACTGTACTTATATTTAGAAAATTAAAACAACCCTGAAATACATGCTGGATTTTACAGATTTTCGATTTATCTCCTCCTCTTTTTTTTTTTCCCCCATGCAGAGCAAAGGGAAAAACAGCTAAGTGTTTCCTGGCTGAATTTTATTTTGCTTTCAGTTTCTGCCATTTCAGTTCCTGTTATCGTGCTTTGAGGTGCACTGAACTGCAGCAAACCCAGGGGATCCAAGGCTATGTTGAAAAGCCTTTGACCACAGTGCAGGGAGCAGAAGACATTAATGACGTGATGTCGACACAGCCCGCACTCAGGATCCTCCAGGAAAAGAACACAGAGATAACCCCGGATCGATGGTACTTTTTGAAAATGCTTTACTGCAAAAGAGTGGCTAGGGTTTTACAAGGGCTATGAAGAAACATATTAAGGTTAATAAAGCTTTTTATTGAGTGTTTACTGAGTGTTACTATGTGCTTTACATCTATTAACTCATTTCATCTTCAAAACAACCCTATAAAGACGTTACAACTATAGTCCTAACCTTACAAATGAAACAACTGAGGCACAGTGAAGTGCAGTGGCCTGCCCAGGTAAAAAGCAAGACAGAATTTGAACCCAGGCAGCCTGACCCCAGGGTCCAGGTATTAAACCATTCTGCTATAGTGCCTCTAAGATAACAGAGAAACTTGATGAATTACTGGGTTACTGAATTTTAGTTTACATAGGTTGTTTTTTTCCCCTTAAGAGTAGAACAAAACATACCTAAAGTATGGAAAATAACATTTATTTTATTTTATTTATTTATTTGAGATGGAGTCTTGCTCTGTCACCAGGCTGGAGTGCAATGGTGCGATCTAGGCTCACTGAAACCTCCGCCTCCCAGGTTCAAGCAATTCTCCTGTCTCAGCCTCCCGAGTAGCTGTGATTACAGACATGCGCCACCACGCCCAGCTAATTTTTGTATTTTTAGTAGAGACAGGGTTTCACCATGTTGGCCAAGCTGGTCTCGAACTCCTGACCTCAGGTGATCCACCTGCCTCGGCCTCCCAAAGTGCTGGGATTACAGGCGTCAGCCACTGCGCCCAGCCAAAAATAACATTTAGAAAAGTTTTTAGCCTTGGAGCCCTGGAGGCAGAGGCCGCAGTTAGCCGTGATCACGCCTAGGCACTCCAGCCTAGGTGACAGAGCAAGACTCTGTCTCATAACAAATGACTTCCGATGGGACAGCCCAATGGGAGCTATAGAAAGCCAATGGGAAGTAAAATTGGATGACTTATGCCCTTGACTGCAGGAATGCAATCACTGTGGGTAATGGGAGGATAAATGGGAGAATGGAGGCAGGGATTTAAGCCTTGCCATCCATGTTTACTAGCTGCAATTAACCCTGGGAGTTTCTTAGCCTCCAGAGTTGGCTTCCCTCTGAGTTGTGGGTTGGTCCCAAAGATACCAAAATTTATTCCAGTTATAAGTTATATTTTAACCAAATTTCTGGTCTCCATTTTTCCTTGGAGAATCACACAAGAAAGGAAATAAGACTGAGTTTCTCCAAAAATAAAATTATGTCATTTTTCTTTTCTTTTGAATTCCATTGATAAGCTAAGTGCAGAAAATAGTCCACTGCGAGTGTCAAACTTGTAGATGAGAAGCACAGCACATCAAACAAAAACCTCAAGGTGTAAGAGTCTTTTTTTTTTTTTTAATCAAAATTATGCAAATAACAGATGAGGCTGGACGTGGTGGCTAATGCCTATAATCCCAGCACTTTGGGAGGCTGAGGCCGGGCAGATCATGAGGTCGGGAGTTTGAGACCAGCCTGACCAACATGGTGAAACCCAGTCTCTACTAAAAATACAAAAATTAGCCAGGCGTGGTGGTGCACACCTGTAATCTCAACTACTTGAGAGGCTGAGGCAGGAGAATCACTTGAACCCGGGAGGTGGAGGTTGCAGTGAGCTGAGACTGTGCCATTGCACTCCAGCCTGGGCAACAGAGGGAGACTCCGTCTCAAAAAAAAAAGAAAAAAGAAAAAAATAACAGATAATAACCTGATCAGGGAGAAAATTCAAATGTATAGAAACCCATGTTCAAAAAAGTTAGAGTTCTTCATTTCCTTAATTTTATCTCCTCCACGGGGTAAGTATAAATTTAAGTGAAGAAAATGATTTTAATAAAGTCAATTTAAAAAATTAGCTTCTGCTCTGAAAACCAGAATGACAAAATTTAGCCTTAAGTTTGTGTTCTTGTTATCATTTATTCATTGATAGGTGGTATCTCTTTAGCTCTCATGGTAGTCAAGCTGTTATCTGAGTTTCAGGTACTGTAAATGTGCTTTAATTGTGTAGTTTTTTTTTTTTTTAGAGACAGGGTCTCATTCTATTGCCCAGAGTGGAGTGCAGTGGCATGATCATAGCTCACTGCAGCCTTGAACTCCTGGGCTCAGGCTATCTTCCTTCCTCAGGCTCCAGGGTAGCTGAAACTACAGGTGCACACCACCGCTCCTGGCTATTTTTAAAAATTTTTTGTAGAGATAGGGTCTTACTATGTCGTCCAGGGTGGTTTTGAATTCCTGGCCTCAAGTGATCCTCGCACTTCAGCCTCTCAAAGTGCTGGGATTTCAGATGCTACCATGCTCGGCCTGTGTATTCTTTAATAGATCTGCATGATAATTCAAAAGTCAATTGTTCTCTCTTTAGTGCTTTGGGTAAAATGCAGTGGAGTGGAAAGTCGGCCTGGGAGCTAGAATGCCTTAGTTTTAGTTAGGGCTTTTGTGACCAGCCACCTGTGTCTTGGAGTATCTTTGGTCCTGTGTCCTCACCTGCTAAAAATATAAGTGAGGTGTCCAGTTATAGACCTTCTATCTCTAAATTCTGTGTTTTCACATCTGAGGTGTTTTTTTTGTTTTTTTTTTTGAGATGGCCTGGCCTGTTGCCCAGGCTGGAGTGCAGTGGCATGATCTCGTCTCACTGCAACCTCCACCTCCTGGGTTCAAGCGATTCTCCTGCCTCAGCCTCCTGAGTAGCTGGGATCACAGGCACACACCACCACGCCCGGCTAATTTTTGTATTTTTAGTAGAGATGAGGGTCTACCATGTTGGCTAGGCTGGTTTCGAACTCCTGGCCTCAGGTGATCTGCCCCCTTCGGCTTCCCAAAGTGCTGGGATTACAGGTGTGAGCCACCGCACCTGGCCTCACATCTGAGTTAGTAACTTCTGTTGATGGTACTCAAAGAAGAAGAAAAATATCTAATTTAAATTTTTCTTTTGCTGACTGCAAGCAGAATTAGCTTATTTGTGCTTTAGCAAACTCCTACTCCTATGGTTCTGTCTTTTGTTTCAACCCCATAATGGCTATTTTGTATCTCAAACTTATATTCACATGATTACATCTGATTTATTTTGCATGTCAGTCTAACCACTAAGCATATGTCATCACGTTACTTAATTTATAACAGAACATAAATTTGCTGTGTTGGCTCCTTTAGTTAAAATAGAATCTAGTAATTTACAGTCACCCACAAAGTAATTCACAGTGAAGAATACTAAATAACAATTAACAATGGCCAAGAGGCTCAGGAGAGAAAAAAATTCAAGGCAGATTTCTGTTAAAAAAAAAAAACCATTTTCTTAAAAAAAAAAAAAAGCTACTATCTTGTTTTCTATCTTTTTTTCTGGCATTCTGCTGTCCACAGAGGCAGGTTTTTGTTTTTTGTTTTGTTTTTTATTTTTGAGACGGAGTCTCGCTCTGTCACCCAGGCTGGAGTGCAGTGGTGTGATCTCAGCTCACTGCAACCTCTGCCTCCCAGGTTCAAGCTATTCTCCTGCCTCAGCCTCCTGGGTAGCTGGGACTACAGGCGCGTGCCACCACACTCCGCTAATTTTTTTTTTTTTTTTTTGTATTTTTAGTAGAGACGGGGTTTCACCATGTTAGCCAGGATGGTCTCAGTTTCCTGACCTTGTGATCTGCCTGCCTCGGCCTCCCAAAGTGCTGGGATTACAGGCATGAGCCACCGCACCCAGCCACCAGAGACAGTTTTATACTCTTCATTTTTGGAAGAGCCCCTCTCTAAAAAGCCTCAGAATCTTTTAGTATCTTTCTGCAGGGGGAGAGGGGAAGGTATACAGAGAATCTAATGAAATCTATAGCTTGTCTTCCAGAAAATACATAGATACACGTAAATCCCCAAAGTCATAGCCATTTCCATGGACTCCAGTTTAAGAATCCCTGGCTTAGAAGTTGGGGAAAACAAGATCCAAAAATGTTGGATATATGATTACTGAGTATATTATACAGTAAACAATGGTATAAGCCAGACCCTTAGTATTCCAAAATATTTAATATATAATTTGGGTAGGGAGTAAATTAACTCCTATTTACAATCCCGTAAATTTATGAAAAATATCATGTTAACAGGTTTGGTTAAACAAATCTGGGTTTGAGACCACTGTGCCCCTCTCCAGAACAGTAGCAGAAAAATGTAAGGAAATCCTTCCATTGTTACTGACTCGTTTCCTTTTCAGAACTGGAATATACCTTTTAACATGCGTTGCCTTATACTTAAATCTATACATTCAGCATTCTTATATAAGTCACGACTCTTTCTTTCTTTCTTTGTTTGCAATAGAAAAGTCCCTAACAAAACAAGGATTCATGTGGTAGCCCTTGGATACTTTAATTATGTGACTAGACAATAGAGGAAACAACAAATTCATAAAAACCGTGACATTCTAAATCACAATTGTCAAGATTGATACCAAGTTAGAGCCTCCACAAAAATCACTGATGCTTCTAAGAATTCGATGACTTCTGTTGTTCGAATCAGATCACTCTAGCCAATGTTGATATGAAGAATGTATGGGCAGCTCCCCAAAGACATGTTGCCACTTACTCCAGTGTTTTTAGGACAGAAACAGAAAACTTTTCCTGGTGGTTTATAAATCCTTCTAGGAGTTCTCACTGGTTTACGGACAAAGGCAGTCTTTTAAGAAAACTTTGTTTAAAAAAAATTATAACCGACAGGAGGCTGTAATAACAATTTGAAACATGAAATACATACATGAAATACATAAAAAGAAAACTAAAGCAAAAGGAAGGAGACTCCAATTAGGAGTCTGGAGTGGCTTTATTAAGCCCATGACTTTAAAGCATGTTGAGAGGCAGACAAGTGACTTCTCTAAGCATAATGAATGGAGTTTTTCCATTAAAGAAAGGCTGTACTATTACTCTACATGTCCAGCAAAAACTAGTTTCATTTCAGAATTAATTTTTTCAATAGTAGAAATTACATTTTTTCTACTTTCCTCTTGGCTCTTTCCTTATTCCTTTCTTGGGTCTTATGCTACATGTTTCACCAAATGGCCAGCTGCTGTTTACTCTGCTTGCTCTGATGAAAAGATCATTTGCTGCCATGCGAGTGGGAATCTCCCAGCTTTACCATTTTGTCTGCTGGGCCTCTCTCCTGTTCCCGCCACCATTATTGGGGTTGACACTAAGAAACGCTCACAGGAAACTGGTGCCAGTGGTGGCGTGGGGATGAGAAGGAAGCCAAACAAGAACTGCAGGGAACTAGAAGGCCTACACTGGGGGCGATCTTCAGAAGGCTTCTGCGGAGTAGTGAAGGTCGGGTCTTCTGCATTGCAGGGTGCCAACCATTGGGCAAGTGTATGCTTCTTCACATTATCTTTTGGTTCATGTATCCATGTCCTCAACTAAATTGAAAGTTCTTTGATGGCAGAGACCAGGTGGTAGATGGTTGCATCTATTCATTTGGCTTCTCCCACACACTTTCCTATTCTTCTCTTTTGGGTTCTTTGGGTAATTTCTCCCCTACCCCATATGGCATTGATGGGGCTATCAATCACAGTCCCAGACCTCCCTGGTCATAATGATTGGTCCATGGGGACTTGGGCAGAGCTAATCAAAGGCTTCCCTGCTATTGATAAATGAATATCGAGAGAGGCATTCATTCTCTGTTTTTTGGGGTTGCTGAGTTGGGAGATGTGAACCTGAGGCTTTTGGTGATTGTTTTGCTTGCCAACTAGAGAATGCCTGCACACAGAATGAAGACAGGAAGAGAAGAGCAGGGCCAGGAAAAAAGAGGAGGCCAAAATAGGGCCCTGACAGTTATTATTTGAGCTCTTGAATCTATCAGGCTTTGAAATTGGGTCGAGACCTAGACTTTGTTTATCTGAATTAAAATTATTTTTTAATTTAAGTTGGGTTTCTATTATCTCAACCTTAAAAATTTTAATTTCTTTTTTCTTTTCTTTCCTTTTTTGGGACAGAATCTCACTCTGTCACCCAAGCTGGAGTGCAGTGGTGCAATCATAGCTCACTGTAACCTCGACCTCCTGGGCTAAAGGGATGCTCCTGCCTCAGCCTGCCCTGTGTAGGTGGGACTATAGGCGCATCCCACTACACTCAGCTAATTTTTAAAAATTTTCTTGTAGAGATGGGGCCTTGCTATGTTGCCCAGGCTGGTCTTGAACTCCTGGCCTCAAGTGATCCTCTGCTTCCGACTCCCAAAGTGCTGAGATTACAGGCGTGAGCCACAGTCCCCAGCCACAGATAATTTCTTAAGGTTCATAATGAATCAACAGCATTGTTATAGTGCCAAGTGCACCATAGATGTTGGTTGGTGGAAACATGATTTGTTCACAAACTGATTCCAATTGTACTTTAGCAGAGGGCAAAAATCTTCAGAAGATATGGCAAAAATGGTACAGGAAAATCTATTCTAACGCTTTGTTAATATTCCCAGCCCAGAGATACGACACTTTTGGGTAAGGGCCGACAGGAGGGACGGGGCGGTGCAGTGAGCACAGGGGCTAAAAAGCACAGCATCCAAAGTCAGGCAGGACTAGGTCTCAATGTTGGATCTGCCACCTGGCAGCTGTTTGACTTGAGGCAAGTCACAGAGCATCTCTAAATGTCAGTTTTATAGAGAAAAGGGAAATAGTGCCTATAGTTTACTGGATTGTGAGGATTAAATGTAAGGCAATTAATACAATGCTAAGAGGCACTGTGAGTACCCAATAAATGCTTATTATAATGATTATCAGTGTCTTGGAAGGAGACATTGCTATGAATTAAACTTTATAAAATCATACAATTATTTTTAAAAATAGAGCTGAGAGGCCCTTTGAGAGCAAAAAAGTACTCATCTCTCTATATATAACACTAAAAAAAAATTATTAGTAATTTAAATCCCCTGCATTTCCCCCACAGCCTGCCTTTGGCTGCATGCAAACTTAAGACATGAGACAAAGTTCGATTCCTCTATATAAGAAAGGGATGGATTGTAAAGTCCATTGATTGTTGTATCTGCCAGCACCAAGAATATTCCTGGGAAATGGTAGATACATTAAAAATATTTGGTTTTTTAAAATTAATTTGTTATCTTTTTAAATTAAAAAGATTTTTTTTTTTTTTAGAGATAGGGTCTTGCTGTGTTGCCCAGGCTGGTCTCAAACTTCTGGATTCAAGTGATCCTCCAGCCTTGGCCTCCCAAAGTGTTGAGATTACAGGTATGAGCTACCACTGCCATGCCCCAGCCAAAAATATTTGTTGAATGAAGCCAGGTGCAGTGGCTTCATTCAACAAATATTTGAATATATATATATATATATTCAATATATATCTCTAATGTATTAAATATGTTAATATAATATTCAAATATATATATATATCTAAATATACAAATATTTTTGACAGGGTTTCCTGTCACCCAGGCTAGATAACAAATATATATATATATATTTATATATATATGTGTCTATATATGTGTGTGTATATATATACACATATACACACACACACGTTAACATATGTATATATACATATGTACATATATATTTGTTGAATGAAAATAGACTTGGAATAGGGAGAAATCTTGAGTGTGACTGGAGAAAGGAAAGGGAAAAAAAACCTTTGTAAAGGGGAAAGGAAGAGAGAAAGAGAATTTGGGCAGCTGGTAGAGGAAAAGGGAATTTGGGCGGGGAAAGTATTTCAAGAAATCTTTGAGGATGTTTTGCTGGTGATATATGATACAACCCAACCTCCCCCACACCCTCCGAATCTTCAGTAAAAACCAACACTGCTATTCAAAGCCTTTGGAATCATACTTAGGGGATTTTAGCATGTGACAATGCAGGCAACTGACCTCCAGGGCAGACATGGGGCCCAGGGAGCCTGATTACATCTGTATTGTATCCAGAGGAACAAACAGGGCCCAGAAAGGTTGCCACTAAAAGTATGGCAAAAACCACAATTACTTTTGCACCAACCTAATACTAACTACTCTCTAGGGCTGCTGTGAGGATTTAGTGAATTAATACATGTGAAAGACTCAGCATTGTGCACTCACTACTATTATTACTGTTAACTTTAGATACTTGCGGTTAGTATCCAAAACATATCAAAAAGTGACTACTTGGTTTTAAGTACATCAAATTATGCCTTCTAAAAAATATTGTAATATTTTAACAGTTTTTTCCATAAATTTGCTTTTTCAAATTACCTATAATGTGATGGGTGTTTCCTTATGAATAGTAATTGAAAATATGTTTGGCTAGATTTTATTTCTATGTCTCAGGATGTCCTTGGAGGGAAGGCAGGGGTCTTAACATATCAAAAGTAATTTCCTGGCTTTAGAGTTTAAAGGAAATAAACAAAGACCTACTTATTTGATTGGCCAAATGCTCGCTTGACAGGGTTAAAATCTAATTAAAGTATCTTTTAGATGTTCCGTGGTTGGACTAGCAGCTGTAGGTCAGAAGTTCAGAACAAAAAGTGAAATCCTAGGATTAACTGTCATACTCTTGTATCAAATATTTTTCTGTTGATTCAACTTCCCATGGTAATTTTTTCTGGATGAGACTTTGCCACCACTTGTGTCTGCCACCTTCTGAGTTGGCACCGATAATGTAGTACGGAGTAGAAAAGCAATTTATCTGATGGAAGAGCTTTTCAGGACTGTCTCTGTGTCTCATGAGAGACACGGGTACCTGCAGATTCTGTGGATTTTGTTGTGTGGAGCATGAAAGGGAAGAGTCATGGAATCACAAGAATGACAGGCTAAGCCCTGGCTCTGCCACTAGCCAGCTGTGCAACCCTAAGCAGATACTCAAGCTTTCTCAGTTTTATTTTCTCCAGAAAAGGTGGTAATGATAATACTTACCTCATTAGGTCCACCCCTAACATTTCCAGGACCCCTGGCAAGAGTATACACAAAAACCTCTGCCACAGCCCCCGTCCCTTCTCTTTCCATCTGGCTCCATCCTGCCCTCCACACCTCAGCTTGCAGGTCCTAACTCCTGCCACACCATTCCCCACTGAAAACCACCCATGCCATCTCTCAGCCCAGGGGCACAGTTCACTTGCATTCCATGGGGCAAGGGGCCCATGCAAATCCTAGAAGCAGGCTCGGGCCACTGAGGCAGGGAATTTTGGGGCCTGGGCAGCCAGAGTTTGGTCTAGAAAAGTGTGGCCCTTCCAACCCCATAGGGAGGAAAGTGGCAAGTATGTGTCTTTAAAGTGTGGGCCTCAGTTGCTTGGGTCTGAGAATTAAATGAGTCAGTGCACACACAGCACTTCTGACATCGAGCGGGGACTGTGCCCTTGGAGAAAGGGATCCTTCAATAGGAGTCAGTGCCCTTAAGTCTCCTGTAAAGGTCTTGTCAAATTGATGTTGGAACACCTCAAATATTTACCAAACAATGAGGAGCACAGTCCTTAGGTGGATAAAGATGATGGTGACATTTCAAACTCAATAACAGTGTATTGAAAGGCCCAACATAGACTATTTCAAGTCAGAGAAACCTATTCAGGTTCAGATTTGCAGACTGATCCTTTTCTCTTTTTTTGTTTGAGACGGAGTCTCAAAATATTTGATACCCTGTCGCCAGTCTGGAGTGCAGTGGCACAATCTCGGCTCACTTCAACCTCTGCCTCCCAGGTTCAAGCGATTCTCCTGTCTCAGCCTCCCAAGTAGCTCAGATTACAGGCGCATGCCACCACACCCATCTAATTTTTGTATTTTTAGTAGAGACGGGGTTTCACCTTGTTGGCCAGGATGGTCTTGATTTCTTGACCTCGTGATCCACCCACCTCGGCCTCCCAAAGTGCTGGGATTACAGGCATGAGCCACCGTGCCCGGCCCACTTTTTTTTTTTTCATGAGTTAAGCATGAAATAAAAGTAATTTTTAAGTGTCCTTTCTTGTTCTCATTTAAAAACCTAGTTCGTTTCATTTATCTATAATCAATACATTCTTCGGCTTTTTAGCATCTGAAAATTTCTTACATGATATATATTTCTAGAGCTTTTAATTATGGAAATGCTGAAACGTACATGAAATAGAGGGAATATAATGGGCTTATTTGTGAATCTCCATGTACCCACCGCCCAGTTAGCTTCCACACGCATGGCTAATCCTGTTTTATCTATAAACTCTCCTTCCTGCCCCACTCTGGCAATGGATTTTCAATCAAATCTCAGGCCTCTTATCATTTCATCCACAAATACTTTGTTTTTTATAAGATTTTAATGAAAACATTTTAAGCTTTTTCCATCTGGCTGCTTTAGACTCCGCTTGTTCAACTGGGCTGTCAATGGACCAAACCACGAGTCTTTTTAGATGCCTTGCATGGTTTTAGGTCCAGATAATTCAGGGCAAATCGGTTTGAAAATTGAACCTCTTTTAATTTGTCTGCCAGACTGGAACTGAATAAGGGAACATTTTGGATACTTTTTATTCCTTGCTGAATTTCTGCCAACTCTGTATATGGTATTTCCATAAAAGTCTTGTTTTTCTCCCTTTTCTTTGAAGAATGAAACTTCTTTTCCCTTTTTTTGAGAGGCGGGAAGAGACTGTCCCCAGACTCCATTCCTCCTGCGGCTGCTTGGCTTTCCTTGGGCTGTATTCCCTTCCTACTCTGAGTGTGTACGTTCTGGGGGTTGGCAGTCCAGTGGGGAACCAGACATGGGGAGGGTGGGCCTTCTTGATGTCATACAAAGATTACTGCACTTCAGTCACTGGAGCTCAACTGAAAACTTAAAAAAGTTCTCTTGGGCTGGGTGCGGTGGCTCACGCCTGTCATCCCAGCACTTTGGGAGGCCGAGGTGGGTGGATCATAAAGTCAGGAGTTCGAGACCAATGCGGCCAAGATGGTGAAATCCCGTCTCTACTAAAAATACAAAAATTAGCCGGGTGCAGTGGCGGGTACCTGTAATCCCAGCTACTCAGGAGGCTGAGGCAGGAGATTCACTTGAACCCAGGAGGAGGAAGAGGTTGCAGTGAGCTGAGATCATGCCACTGCACTCCGGCCTGGGTGACAGAGCAAGACTCCATCTCAAAAAAAAAAAAAAAAAAAAAAAGTTCTCTTTACAGTCACTGAATTTTAAATCATTATCCTAAAAAGATTGAGAGATGAAAAAAATGATTTCAAATTGGACAGAATTTTTTTTTTTACATCTCCTTGCCAGAAACATTGTTCTCATTTTCAGTTGAATGGCTTGGGTATTAATTAAAGCTTCATGCTCAGCCACTATCTCCTTTTCTACATTCTTGCTGCTAATCGTCATATATGTAACACATGACTTCTGTTTAAATGCTCAAGTTTATTAGAGTGGAAAAAAATCTCAGTTATACAGGAAAGGAAAAGAGATTAGGAATCAAGTCCAACCATGTGCTTATTCATCTGCATATGGTTAAAGATTTAAAAGAATCCATTGGTTTCTTTTTCACTGCTGCATGCAGGCCAAGGAGAAAGGAGAAAAAAAATCATTTTCCTATCCATGGTGTGGAAATACATCTTCTGCCTTTTGCCTGGCGGGCAAGAAATTTCTTCCTCTTTTAATATTAAGCGAAAGTACCCAAGCTTTGGAGAAACTGTCTCCTTCTGAAAGGTTATTTTTCTAATTACCTATTGCTTTGTGACAAATTATTCCAAAACTTTGTGGTGGAAAACTACTACCATTTAATCATGCCTATGAACTCCATGGATCAGCACATCACAGGGCACAGAAGGGAGAGCTTTTCTCTCTTCCAAGGTGTCTGAGCCTCAGATGGGAAGACCAGAAAGGCTGGAGTGACTCAAATGGCAGGGCTGGAATAATCTGGAGACTTCTCCTCTTGCATGTCTAGTGCCTCCAGTGAGATGACTCAAAGTCTATACTAAGATGTGATTGTCAACTGGAATGTCTACAGATACCATAAAATTCACCCAGTATACAATTCAGTGGCTTTTAGTATATTCACAGAGATGTACAACCATCACCACTGTCGAATTCCAGAACATTTTCATCACCTCCAAAAGAAGCCTCATACCCATTAGGAGTTGCCCTCCATTTCCCCTTCTCATTGCCCCTGGAAACCACTAAGCTACTTTCTGTCTATGGATTTTCCTACTCTGGACATTTCATATGAATAGAATCATGCATTTGTTGTCTTTTGTGGCTGGCTTCTGTAACTTAGCCTACTGTTTACAAGGTTCATCCACACTGTAGCATGTATTAGTACTTCTTCATTCCTTTGTGTGATCGAGTAATATTCCACTATATGGATATACCACATTTTGTTTATCTGTTCATTAGTAGAGCATTTGGGTTGTTTCTACTTTCGGGTTATTATGAATAACGCTGCTGCGAACATGTAAGTTTTTGTGTAAATATATGTTTTTACTTCTCCAGGGTATATACACCTATGGGTAGAATTGCTGGGTCATATGATAACTCTATGTTTGATTTTTGTGAAACTGCTGAACTGTTTTCCACAGCTGCTGCACCATTCTACATTCCTACCAGCAATGTAGGAGGGCTCCAATTTCTCCAGATCCTTGGCAGCATGTATTTTCTGGGTTTTCTTGGACTATAGCCACCCTAGGGGGTTGCTGCCCTTAGTTTAAAAAGAGCCTCCTGGCCGGGCGCAGTGGCTCACGCCTGTAATCCCAGCACTTTGGGAGGCCGAGGCTGGCGGATCACGAGGTGAGGAGATGGAGACCATCCTGGCTAACACGGTGAAACCCTGTCTCTACTAAAAAAAAAAAAAAAAAAAAAAAAAAAAAAATTAGCCGGGCGTGGTGGCAGGCGCCTGTAATCCCAGCTACTCGGGAGGCTGAGGCAGGACAATGGCGTGAACCCAGGAGGCGGAGCTTGCAGTGAGCCGAGATCGCGCCACTGCACTCCTGCCTGGGCGACAGAGAGAGACTGCGAGACTCCGTCTCAAAAAAAAAAAAAAAAAAAAAAAAGAAAGAAGAGCCTCCTTAACACACCAGGGGAGCTACCACTGATGGAGACAAATGTGACTGAGGGCTTGAGGGCTTACTATTTAGCAGGCTCTGTGCTAAACACAGTACATACATCATCTGAATGTTTAGTGCTCACTACAACTCTAACGCAGGTACATTATGCTTATTTTACAGAAAGGTCAAGTAACTTGCCAGAAAAGGGATAGAGTTTGGGAGATGTGGATTTCCCATATTAAAAAAAAAATTAGAGAACTTGGATACTAAGGTAGGAGTTTGGTGGCCCAAGTGAAAGGTTATTATTATTATTTTTTCAAAACAAAACAAAAAACATCTGGCTGATTGTGGTTGGCAGAAGTCTCAGATGGTCCCCAGACCGGGCATGGTGGCTGACGCCTGTAATTCCAGCACTTTGGGAAGCCGAGGTGGGCGGATCACTTGAGCCCAGGAGTTCGAGACCAGCCCAGCCAACATGGTGAAACCCCATCTCTGCTAAAAATACAAAAGTTAGCCGGGCTGGTGGTGCACTCCTGAAATCCCAGCTACTCAGGCGGCTGAGGCACGAGAATCGCTTGAACCAGGGAGGTAGAGGTTGCAGTGAGTTGAGATTGCACCACAGCACTCCAGCCTGGGTGACAGAGTGAGACTCCGTCTTAAAGAAAAAAAAAAAGATGTCCCCTAATATTCCACCCCCTGATTTACATGCCCTGGATAATCTACTATCCGTAAGTATGGGTGGGATCTGTGAATATCATGACATGTCATTCCTCTGATTATGTTACATTAACATGGCAAAAGGGACGTAATTATGATCCTAATCAGTTGACCTTGAATTAATCAAAAGGGAGATTATACTGACTCAGTCATGTGAGTCCTTAAAAGATAGGAAGCAGGCCACCACAAATCCTACAACTGCAAGGAACTGAATTCTGCCAACAACCATCTGAATGTACCTGAAAAAGGATTCAGAGTTGCAGATCAGAACTCAGCCTTGGCCATCATCTTGATTTCAGCCTTTTGAGATCTTGAGCAGAAAACCGTCTTTGCCTTGATTTCTAACCTACAGAACTATGAGATAATGTATTGTTTTAAGCCAATATATGTGTGGCAATTTTTTACACAGCAATAAAACTAATACACAGATCACTGACTGACTAAAGAGGAGATAGGCCGGGCGCAGTGCCGCATGCCTGTGATTCCAGCACTTTGGAAGGCCAAGATAGGAGGATTCCTTGAGACCAGGAGTTTGAGACCAGTCTGGACAACATAGTGAAACCCTGTCTCTATTTTAAAAAAAGAAGAGATGAATTCACTGATGTGACATTATGTAAAGCAGCAGTTCTTAAAATGTGGTCCAAGGTCCCGGGGAGTCTTCAAGACGTTTTTAGGGGTTTATGAGGTCAAAACTATTTTCATAGTAATATTAAGATGTTATTTGCCTTTTCCTTGTCATTCTTATGATGGTATAGTTTTCCAGATGCTACAAGATGTGTGATGATATTGTTCTGACAGCCAATGGAATATGTCCTTTTATATTCTTGTGTTTAAAATTTTTGTCTAATTTCTACAATGGTAAATATTGACAAATATAGCTCACACAAACAAAAGCTCATTGGGATTTTTTTTTTTTTTTTTCTGAGGCAGGGTCTCACTCTGTCACCCAGGCTGGAGTGCAGTGCCATGATCTCGGCTCACTGCAACCTCCACCTCCCAGGCTCAAGTGATCCTACCACCTCAGCCTCCCAAGTAGCTGGAACTATAGGTGTGCATCACCATGCCTGGCTAATTTTTGTATTTTTTTGTAGAGATGGGGTTTTACTGTGTTGCCCAGGCTGATCTCAAACTCCTGGGCTCAGGTGATCCATCCACCTCGGCCTCCCAAAGTGCTGGGATTACAAGTGTGAAACACTGTGCCCAGCCAGTTTTCAATAATTTTTTAGTATAATGAGGTCCTGAGATCAAAACGTTTGTGAAGCACTGGTCTAGACAAAATATAACTGAAGTGAGCCTAGACAAGTCTGAGGCTATAATTTTTTTTTTTTTTTTTGAGGTGGAGTCTCGCTCTGTCCCCCAGGCTGGAGTGCAGTGGTGCCATCTCAGTTCACTGCAACTTCCGCCTCCCTGGTTCAAGCAATTATTTGCCTCAGCCTCCCGAGTAGCTGGAATTACAGGCGCCCGCCACCACACCGGCAAATTTTTTGTATTTTTAGTAGAGATGGGGTTTCACCATCTTGGCCAGGCTGGTCTTGAACTCCTGACCTTGTGATACACCCACCTTGGCCTCCCAAAGTGCTGGGATTACAGGCGTGAGCCACCATGCCTGGCCAAATAATTTATGTATTTAATTAGTGCCTATGTTTTGTACAGAGCTGTGGTGTAAATACTATCAAAAGTGGAACAAGGATACAAAACTAGAATGAGGTCCAGTCCCTGAAGACAAACATAAATAATCAGCAATAGCATTCATTATTCCTTCCACAGGTGTTTCTAAGAACAAGGACTGCAATTCGATGGTATATAACTCAGCACTAACCTTTGGTATGGGTGGCTATGTCACAGAGTTATTTAGAGAATTTGCTCAAGCTAAATGAAGACAAAGACTGTGGGTGAGGCAAAATCTAAGTTGGGAGTGAAGTAGAAGGAGGACAAATATTTAAGGCATTATCCTTTGGAACTCAGGTAAAATACCACTTTCTTAGAAAGGCCTTTCCTGATTTCCCTATCTAGAACACCAAATACCTTCTACTCCGTCATAGTACCCTGTTACCCCATTTATTTCCTTTCGAGGACATTTTTTCTTTTTTCTTTAAAAAAAAAAAAAACCTAACGTAGCTATTAAGGTAAGCCTGGCTGGAGCTAGAATGCCTTGGTTCAGATCTGAGTTTGTCACTTTCTAGTTCTATAATCTTTAATAAATTACTTAACCTCTCTGTGGTGTAAATATTATAAAAAGTGGAACAAGGGCCGGACGTGTGGCTTACACCTGTAATTCCAGCACTTTGGGAGGCCAAGGTGGGTGGATCACCTGAGGTTGGGAGTTCAAGATCAGCCTGGCCAACATGGTAAAACCCTGTCTCTACTAAAAATACAAAAATTAGCCAGGTGTGGTGGTGCATGCCTGTAATCCCAGCCACTCGGGAGGCTGAGGCACAAGAATCGCTTGAAGCCAGGAGGCAGAGGGTGCAGTGAGCCAGTAAGGTGAGATTGCACCACTGCACTCCAGCCTGGGTGATGGAGTGAGACTGTCTCAAAAAAAAAAAAAAAGAAAGAAAAGAAAGAAAAAAGTGAAACAAGTATACAGAACTAGCATGAGGTGAAGTCTCTGAAGACAAACATAAGTAATTAACAAAATCATTCATTTGTTCCTTCCACAGGTGTTTCCTCAGTTCCTCAATAAAACGTGCTCATCAAGCAAGAAATTTTTGTTGAAGAGCTGGCTTAGGTTGTAACTATGGGACTGAAAAGGAAAGGGTAGATATGAACTAAGTCAAAGGCAGAATCAATAGGTGAGGACAAAGGAGAGGAACAGTAAAAGTAATTTCAAGGAGAGAAGAGGAAGACAAGAGAAAATTCTGGGGATAATGAAACAAAAAAGGCAACCAATTATAATTTGGGTAAGGAAAGAGTGAAAAAGCAAAAATGATTCCAAAGTTTGTTGCTTGAGGGACATGATAGAAGCTAGTGGGCTAGCATTAGTTAACTACTCCAGTGCGAAAAGGAGGAGCTATGTCAAATTCATGTTTAAAATGAGTGGGCAGCAAGAACACAGTTGTAGATGATTTGTTTTTAGAGTGCTAGAGGGATGGGCCCTAACAAAAGAATGTCGAAGGCGGACAAGATTTGGGTGTCTGCTCATTGTGCGCCAGGGCTGAAATCATGGGAAGAAACCCCGTGAGGCTCAAACGCTGACCTGTAGGGAGAAGGACAATTTTCTTTAACACTTACAATGATGTTCTTATTGTTGGTAAAAGGTGCTTAATACATTGCTATCAAATGCCTTTTGGGGGATGGGGCTTTTCAGAAAAAAATAAAGCACTCATTCAACCCAAGGAACTGTATAGTAAAGGGTACGTTTCTCAATTTTAACTTACCATGTATCTTTGAAAGGTAAAATGATGTGTTCCAAGTTGCTTTTATAAGGGGAAGCTTGGGTCATCTCCTTCCTAGCAAGGACATCTTGCTATTCAACTCACAATTGTCACCACTCCTCTTGTTGACACGGTTTCATAGCACTCTTCGTTCCAGGCTAAAGTTTCCTGTCATGACTTTTGGGCATCCTTTTTGAAACAGTTAGACATTCTGACCTGGCAAGCTGCTGAGACCTTTTAGGATAGCTGAACTGTAGATAGAAATCTTCCAGGGAAGTAGGTGTGGGCAGGATGTGTGGTTTCCCTGCCTCTCATTTGAAGACTGATTCAATTAATTTTTTCATGAACAGTCTCCTACAGTAAAAGTTGCATTCAGAGTGTTCTAAGAGAAATTGGAAGGGACAAGCTAGCTACTCATCTTCTTCAGTTTGAGTTGAGACTACAGCACTATCTTTCTGAGTGTCACGGAAATGCACAGCAGGGAAATTGTGCCACCAGCCCCCTCTGCTAATGGGACCTTGAGGACTCAAATTAGCCATAACAGTAACACAGAGCAGAGCATGCACTTGTTTACCAGAGTAATCTGAATGATCAGGAAGATGCAATAACACATGCCTCAGCCTGGCTCTGAATGAGTACACAGCAGCCTGAACCTATGAAAGATATAATATTTCTAAACTTTTGGTGATATAACACATACACATTCTTTCTCTGACATTCCAGGCTAACCACTGTCTTAAGTTAAGGCTCTGCAAAACATCTGGGACATATGTTTCTGGAAAAAATTATAGCATCTTTTCTACAATTCTCTCTGGTCTGATCTTTGTAAGCTCTGACCTGACAGAAGCCTCTGCAGCAGGATTACCTGTGGGGGCCCAGGGAAGCTGCCCCACAGCACAGAGAGGCATTCACTAAATGCAGTTCACTTTCCCTTACCATTCATTTACCTAGTGCCACTCAGGGAACAAAGTACAGAGCAGAGAAAGCCTTAAACAGCAATAAAATGCAGATGCTGTTGTCCCTGAAAAAATCACTTTCTCTCTAGAACAGTCAAGGCTTATTTCACCTCAGCCCCTGGTTGAATGATACTAATATGCTCTGATACTCCAGGGAAGCAACCAGTGACTGAAATTTGAGGATTAAAATCAAAGCATAATGAACTATCATTTGGCTGCCCCAGGCCCACTAAATCCAGACAGCAAAGTGTTGTCACCATTCTGAGACACCTTCGGCTACACATTTCTCCAACCAAAAACCTAGGAAGATGTCCGGCTGACAGATGCGCCTGTTACATGATTCAGAGAAGACAGTTTTTTTGTTTTTTTTGTTTTTTTGTTTTTTTAAAAAAAAAGAAGAAAAAAGGCTGGATCAGCCTCAGGATTTTAATCTTACATGATCGTGGATAATCATGTCTCTTTTCACAAAAATTCAATCACTTCACTAATCACTATTTATTAGATTTATATCATACTTATAAAGCAAAAGATTTAAGAGGAAAAAACCTATATATACTACAGGAGAGAATCTTCTCTTTTCTGTTTTTTATTTTGTTTTTCTTTTTTTTTTTTTTTTTTGGCTGCTTTGTTAAAGAAGCAGAGGTTAGAGGGAAGGAAATGGAATTCCTGTTTTTGAGGAGCTCCTGGGCCAGGCACTGCACTAACTATTGTACTTCTATTACAGTAGACATGGCACCACTAGAAACACAGTCTCAAGCAGGACCAGCGAAAGAATTTAGAGGGTCTAAAATATAAGTTCATTGTTTAAAAAAATATTCAGAAGTTCAAGAGAGTCACAGCAGAACATTAAACCAAGTGGAGGCCCTCTTCAGTGCAGAACTCTATGTGACTGCACAGGCCACACACCCGTGAAACTGGCCCCACTAAGAAGTCAGGTTTACCTGAACTTGAATTCTGGCTTTGCTACTTACTAGTCATGTGATCTTGGACAAGTCATGTGTAAAATGGGAATAATAACAGTCCCTACATCATTGAGTTTCGTTTTTTTTTTTTTTTTTGAGACGAAGTTTCACTCTTGTCACCCAGGCTGGAGTGCAATGGTGCAATCTCGGCTCACTGCAGCCTCTGCCTCCCGGGTTCAAGCGATTCTCCTGCCTCAGCCTCCCAAGTAGCTGGGATTACAGGCATGTGCCACCACGCCTGACTAATTTTTGTATTTTTAGTAGAGACAAGGTTTCACCATGTTGGTCAGGCTGGTGTCAAACTCCTGACCTCCAGTGATCCACCCGCCTCAGCCTCCCAAGGTGCTGGGATTACAGGTGTGAGCTGCCATGCTGGCCTAAACAAGAGATTTTAAAAGATACTCTGTATTAAGGCCAACTACTCAAAAAGCAAGACTGAAGTACAAAAAATGATACTGGTTTATGCTCAAGGTTCTGGAGGCTTGTGGAGTGCAAATTGTCATGAAGCCAATTTAATATAACTGCTTCCTTTATGCTGAAAGGATTCACTGGGGACATCACTGTTTCCATACAGGAAATAAAGCCTTTTGTATCTGAACCAAAACTCAGAAATACTTTTTTTTTCTCTTCTTTTACAATGCAGAATACTTTACAAAAAAAAAAAAAAAGCTGTAGGACAGGAAATATTACTAATCATACAAACTCTATATTTAGTTCTGTAAAAAAAAAATACTACTAAAACAGCCAGAAGAAAATTTGCAGGTAGTAATACATATTTTTATCTAGAAAAGAAATTTGGTTTACAGAGGCATAAACATTTAGTAGTTACGTTTATCAATGTTTGTTTCATAAGAGAAGCCTCAGTTTCTTCACTGAGTCATCTGTACATTTTTTATTCCTTACCATCAATAATTCTCAGGACTGTCAGACGCCTTTACAAGAAACATGTAGGGTTTTTTCCCCCCCAATCTGAGTACATACTACTGTTAACTGCAAAATTCTAAAGAAGTCAGTTGCCATTTGTCAAACAATTCGCCCAAGGTACACCGATTTGGGATACTTTTCTTTCAGAGCCGGCCACTGAACAATGAAGTAATCTGAGAGATGAAACAGAATCTTTCCGGACATGGATAACGTTTCCACACGGCAGATGCTTTCAACGTAGACAATGATCACTTTCTTTATTCCTAGTATCCCAAGGAGAAGGGCAGATACACAGATAGGAACACATGTTCCTGGTCCGTTACACAACACCTGAAAGAAAAAGTTGAAGGTCAAATGAAAATACAGAATAATAATCTAAGGGAGGCATTTTGCATTAAGAACAGCCTGATCTCAGAGGGGATCTGCTTATGATTCTAATAAGTCCTTCTCTGTCAAGAACCAGGATGCAGCAAACAGCGCATGTTTAAGCCCATGCACTTTGGAGCCAGGCAGAGCTGTGTTGTCTTGGCTCTCTTGCTTACCAACTGTGTGACTCAGGGTAAATCACTTAACTTCTAACTTCTAGCACAGTTCCTGGTGCTCAGTCAGCACTCACCGGACAGGCATGTGTTGCTCTTCTCTGACTGCTCTGTGGACCTTGAATGTCACATAAAAATACAGAAAACAAAATCAACTGAGATTCACTGTTTTCTTTAATGTACCAACTTATTCTTGATTTGGGAGAAAATGTCTTTAATTGACTATGAAGATTTTTTTTTTTTTTGAGATGGAGTCTCGCTCTGTTGTCCAGGCTGGAGTGCAGTGGCGTGATCTCGGCTCACTGCAACCTCTGCCTCCTGGGTTCAAGCGATTCTCCTGTCTCAGCCTCCTGAGTAGCTGGGACTACAGGCGCCCGCCACCACACCCAGCTAATTTTTTTTTGTATTTTTAGTAGAGATGGGGTTTCACCATATTAGCCAGGATGGTCTCAATCTCCTGACCTCATGATCCGCCCACTTTGGCCTCCCAAAGTGCTGGGATTACAGGCATGAGCCACCGAGCCCAGCTGAATTTTTATAAGCCATTGAAGAAAATAAGAGAAAACCTGTTTCAGAGAATTGTTGGTAAGATATTACTGTTTTCAGAGGAAAAAGCATTTTACACAACATCTTAATTATATGCTCATGTTGACTGAATTAGTAAAATCTAATAAAGCACTTTATTCCACAAACCATAAAACAAGAGGTTTGCGATTGTCTACACATATCTATTGGGCATGCTCTGTGTCACATGATCTTACCAGCCTAAGGTCCACAAAACTTAGCACCAGAGAATCTTAGAGTTGAAAAGGTTCCCATATATACTGTCTATATTGTTTATACCACCCCAACAATTCAAGGACTCTCCCCGACAGAAAGAGAGCCATCTTGCCTCCATGTGAACATGGTCAGGGCTGTAGGGTTTGAAAAAGGTCACCTGGTCTAGGCTCCACCAGGAGGTGTGACCACCTGAAACACCATTCACAGAGCTTTGGGAAAAGAGTCTGTTTTAGATGAGACCAGTCTTCCTTATGTCTTCCTCAAAGCTCTCTACCTACCATCTACAAATCCCCTTTCTGTCTTTTATGGAGAATTTGTCTTCAGACTTTCCCTTGAATTACCAGCTACTAAGCTGCTGTCCAGACTGGTCTTTGATCTCCATTAAGTTGCCCCTATAACCCTTCTTCAAAGTCCCCCACGGCAGTGTAATAGAAAATGGAACTGAGAGTCAGGGGAACAAGGTTAAACAAACTGCAAACCAGCTCTGTGATTCCGGGCAACAGCGTAAAGAACAATCACCACCTCGGCCCTCACCACTGCTATTTATTCACAACGCACTATGGCCAAGTACTGTACTAAACATTTTATGTGTATTACATTTTAATTAATCGTCACAGCAATCATAATTTGAGACAAGTTCTCTTTTTTGTTTTTCTTTTTTTTGTTTTTAATAACTGTATCATTCCAATTTTAGTATATGTGCTGCCAAAGTGAGCACAAGCAAGTTGTATCATCCCTTTTTGCAGAGGAGAAAAGGCAGGCACACAGAAGTTGGGCAAGTTGCTTGATCACATGTTTAGGAGGTGAAGGAGTTACGTTGCTTCGGGTCACTTTTTTTTTATTTCTAGCAGTTACCTTACTAGAAAATGGGTAGGCTGGACTAAATGTCTTTCAGGGTTCTATAACTCTACAATTTTCCTCTATCTTTGTCTTAAACCTAAATTACAAACTTGCTCTGAATCTTTTCAATGTTGAGAATTCCAAAAATCCAATTATTGCCAGGCACTACTAATATTTTGGACTGGATATTTTAGTTATGGGGGCCTGTCTTGTGCATCTTACTTAGCGTGCTTCACAGCATCCCTGGCCTCTACCCACAAGATTCCAGTAATCAAGACAACCAAGAATGACTCCAATCACTGCCAAATGTCTCCAGTTGACAACCACTCTATTAATGCACTCCCTAATCCTTGGATTATTTGTGTTGCTTTATTGTGATTATTTGTGTTTCAATAATACAGAACAAAATAAAAACTGCAGCTAAAAAATAACGCAAGGATTGCTGGATCTTGAATGTCACAGAGAGAATTTCACATTTGTTCCTCTTTAAAAAAATGCACAAATCCACGTGTTCATTTCAACATCTAGTCAACTCTCTCTATACAAACTATGTATACACAGCTAGAGATGTCTGTACATGGGAAGGGAAATGACTGGCATTGCTGGGAAATGCATTAACAACCTGCCACAGGTCAGAAGTAGAGACTGTTAAGATAAAAGTGTAAATCAAAGGTATTTTGTTTATCTCTCTTGCATCCGTATATTTGGAAGCACCTTACTACAAAAGTCCCTGGTACAATAAAACCACAAACCCATAAATCAAGGACTGAAAAAAAAAAGCAAACTAATCTCAAAGGAAACCTAATCTAAGGAAAGCTACTTTTAATTACACAAAGGTTTTACCTCTTTTTGCAGCAGCCTAGGCAAAAAAATAAAAGTGGATTATGGAGTCTTCATTATTCAAAGAAGCATACCAGAGAGACTTATTCCAAGCATTGAACAAAGCAGAACTCACTGAGACAGTCTAAGTAAAGATGTTAAATGATATAATGATTGGAACTGTCTTTTTAATTTTAAAAAACACAGAAATACTCTTCATACTTCCATTTCTCAAAATATAAATTATCAGTGAATGTGTCTCACACCACCACCTGGGCCATCTCTCTTCCTAACTACTCTGTAAGCTCCTTATGGGCAGAGTCCACTTCTAGAACAGTGTATACTCCGCACCTAGAACAAAGCAGCCATTCACTAAATTTTGCTGAAAGGAAGAAAGAAAGGAAGAAGCAAGGGAGTATAGAAGGAGTGGGTCTTTGCTTACCCTATATTGACTCAAATGTTTCCTTTGCCAAACTTGACCATCTGTAATTCTAACCATACACTTATGTGGTTGACTGACAGCTTTTTTTTTTCTTTTTTTCTTTTTTTGAGACAGAGTCTTGCTCTGTCACCAGGCTATAGTGCAGTAGCACAATCTCGGCTCACTGCAACCTCTGACTCCCTGGTTCATGTGATTCTCCTGCCTCAGCCTCCCGAGTAGCTGGGATTACAGGTATGCATCACCACACCCAGCTAATTTTTGTATTTTTAGTAGAGACGGGGTTTCACCATGTTGGCCAGGATGGTCTCGATCTCTTGACCTCATGATCCTCCTGTCTTGGCCTCCCAAAGTGCTGGGATTGCAGGCATCAGTCACTGCGCCTGGCCCTTTTTTTTTTTTTTTTTTTTAACCATCCCACATCCATCACCTTTTCCTCGGGAACGAACCACTGTATCCTTCGCTCTCAATTTAAGTGCTTGTGTAGACCTGACTCCACACCCAGCTGTAAGGAGAGGATGTATGACTCCAGTCTGACCAATCAGAGCATCGAATTCCCCTGGTGAAAGTCACTGGTTCAGGGAAGAGCACACAGTCCAGTCAGAAACCACAAGACTTAGCAGAACACTTGCTGGAGCTGCTGAGAAAGCCGCACATTTTCTACTGTTCTGGAACTGAGGAGGATGTGGCCTTGGTGCTATTGACATCCATTTTGCCACCATGTAGACAGCTTGAGAATGAAGCCATCACAAAGCAGAGCAGAGCCGAGAGATGAAGACAGGCCAGGTCCCAAAGGCAGCATTACGATCCATGAATCCAGCTGTGCCTGAAGGAAACCAGATCTGTCCCTAGACTTGCCAGGTAGGTGAGGGAATACATTCTATTTCTGCTTAAATCATTCGAATCAGGATTTCTGTCACTGGCAATAAGAAGCATACTAAGTGACACAGCCCTTTGTTTTGTTCAACTCCCTGACTGGCCTATGACCATGTGCAGCACCAACCAGTAGGGGTTCAATATGTGTCTGTTGGATGATTAACAAATCAATAAATAAACTTCTCTAAAAGCAGGAAGTCTAAGATACTAAAAATAATATGTTATGGGTTTAGAAAATGGAAAGAGGACAGGACTGATATAAATACAAGGTCATGAGCATAGATGAGCCAGATCAAGGATCAAGAGCAGTTTCAAAAGGATTGTTGTTCTGTAGATTTGGGTCACCACAGGTCAAGTCCCATTGGCTGAAACAAAACATTCTGCATGTATGAAAAGACATATTTTCAGGAAACTCATGGATAAGAAAAATAAGTAAATACATAGAAAAGATGTATTTAACTTGAATAGTCTGAATTTGACTCCTGATCCAGTAAAACACCCCCGCCAAATATGGGCTAAGAACTTTGGCATCCTGGGTTGGTTTGTAGGTCAGAGATCACGGAGTTGAGGGTGACCCGAGAGAGCATATGAAGGTAAGAGCAGCTGAAGAGTCCAATTAAGGCTTCAATTTTAAGAGACTGGACAGAGAAGCAGAGTCCAACTCTAAGGCACTGGCCCAAACACAGACTTTCTGATAGCCTCTTGCTGATGGAGGTGAAGGCTGGAGAGAGGTCATGAACTGTAGGAACACAGCTGCAGGGAAAGCTTTATTGAGCTCCTGGGGCCATGGATGAAGGTAGAGAACTGGAGCCCACTGCTGGCTCGGGTAGGTAGCCTACATGGAGGTCAAGGGTTCTGTCAAAATCAATGCCTCTGTTTATAGGGTATTGGCTCCATTATGTAGACAGGTAAATGGGGAAATGAGGAAGGGAGAAAACACTGACATGTAGGAATTGTCAATAAAGAAAGAAAGAGAAGAAGCTTGGCTGTAAAGCTGAACAGGAAGCAAAGTCAGGAAAATGCTTTAAGAATGGTTAGACAAAGAAGAAGAAAACCACAAGGTCCCTTGCCTATCCCTAAAAGTGTGTCAAAGATGATGAAATGATCAATACCATTTCTTGCAGGTAGCAGAGCTACAAAGATAGAGACAGAGAAAAGATCTTCAGATTTGGTCAAGAGAAGAGTAATGGAAACCTCAGAGATGGCTATTTCAGTGAGTCATTGGACCAAAATACAGGGCAGGGGAAAAGTAAGCATGCTGTGGGAGAGGGGAGCTCAGGTGTCAGCTGGATGGGCCAAGCAGGGCTGGGGAAAGGGTTTACAGAATGGAATGAATGATCTACATGTGAACATAAAGATCAGTGAGAACAAACTGATAGTGAAGGAGGAAATGACCACATAGAAAAGGGTAAGTTCTTTCAATACCAGGAGAAAACAGTAAGTATTCAGAGTATTTGGTTCATGAGGTTGGTTTGGGAAAAGTTGTACTGAGAATATGATAAAAGATAAAAATAGTGGCATAGAAAGTTTGCCCCTCTTTTAAATATTAACTTTTCATCTCAGTGTGAAAAATACAGAGAAGCACAAAAAAGAACACAATCCTTTTAATCTCACCAATCTTAACATTTTGGTGTATTCTCTTCTAACTTACGTCTTTGTATATATTTATACTCTAATATATGTTCATATATGCATATTTGCAATTGTGAGAGCTTATACATAATATTAGTAAAGTTAATTTTAGTTATATTTGTTTTTAAAATACTTTTTAAAAACTCACGGTTTTTAATGACTGCATATATTTAATCCTATGGAGATCTCATAACTCATTTAACCATTCTCTTGTTAATGGAAATGGTTATTGTTGGAAATTTAGGCTGACTCCTTTTTTGTTATTCTAAATCATATTGTTATGAACATCTTTGTGTATAAATCTGTGATCTCTAAAGTTTAATTTTGCGTTAAACTATATACCAGAGTTCTTGCTGAGTGAGAGGTTGGAAGAAGTAGCTTTCAGGATTTAAGGAAGTTGTGGAAAGTTTAATACAACAATTATTATGGATCAGGAATGGACCATGTGGTCTTTTTTTTTCTTTGTTTTGTTCCTGTCTAGAATTTGTTTAAGCAATTTCCCAGTGTATGAGCTGTGGTTGCAGGCAGAGCCCCTTTCTCACAGCAGAAGTGAGATACTCCTTTCTAGGCCTCCTTACAGCTAGTAGATGGGCCAGTGACTTGCCCAGCTATTTCTGCCTAGATCTGACCAGGAGCTAGTGCTACAGAGGGGCAGGGCTGGAGGAGGCTCTTTCCTGGTAGCAAAGGTACTGCTGGCAGGGGTCCAGCATCCAGTGCCAGTGGTGCCAGCTGCAGCGTTCACTGTTCAGCAATAGTAGCAGCAGCATCTCCTGAAACCAGCTCTGTGGCCATAGAATTTCATTCATGGTTCTGGCTGCTCAGTTCCCACTTTGTCCCTCTATATTTTCTAAGCCTGCTTAATTGACATTGCTGGTAATTCCAAGAGTTCTCAATAGCCTTCACTAAATCCTTCTTCTGTTTCAATCAGCCAGAGTAGATTTCTATAGTTTGCTATCAAGAACCCTAACTAGATGGGAGGAACAAAGATTTGAGAGCAGCAGATGTAGAGACAGAGGGGGCCAGATCACATCGGAGCAGTCACAGGATTTCCTCAGACAGGGCTAAAAGCACTGGACCATGGGCATAGGAGTCAGACAGGGCAAAACATGGATGGCGACCGCACAGCAAAAAGAGGCTGTGAGAGTGCTCCAGGGTACGGAAAGGATAAGCAAAAGGACTTATCTAAGACAGGAGGGCAAAAGCAGTGGGACAAAAGCCTCAGGCAACTAGAAAGAGAAGAATCTGAGAGTAATCAAGGGAGTAAAGAAGAAAATGCAGTTGGAGTCAGGTGGTATATAACATGCAGAGGTTATAGTCAGGGGACAGGAAGGCCAGGCTGAAGCCTGGGAAAGGCGGTGCTGAATGTCAGCGATCAGTGGAGGTGGACAGCAGGAAGGAAAAGGATGTGCAGCAGATGGGGATGACGTATTTGCCTGGCTCACATGATGGTACATTGTATTTCTTCTTTTTTTATGTTTATTTAATCATCTGAGGAGTAACAGTTAAACAGAAACATCAAAATATCAAGACCAACATTAAATCACCAAATAAATTCTAAACCCTCGAATCCCTGACTATCTATGAACCCAAGGTCTCTTACAATTCTATTGGTCACAGAATTTTCAGAGATGTCATCATTGTGTATACAGCATTTTGGGGTCTACTTTTCCACGTATACAACTACATCCATTCCATGTTTCTACAAAGGCACAATTGTGCCACTGCGTGAACGTACTACAGTCATCTAGCCACTTGCCGATTTCTCTTTACCCAGAATAGCTTTCATCTTCTTTTAAACCATACCAAAAAGGTAAGCAAGTTATAAATTGTTTTCATTTAGGCTAATGCATTAATGTTTTAAGGATACTGAATTTATTGGCTCATCCTCAAATATTAGTTACTTGCATTTTGCTTGGTGACAACTCAAAAAAACTTTCCAATTTAATCAAATAAATAACTGAGAAGAACAGTAAACTTTGGTTCTGTAGGATCTTGCCCAGTTGATAAGTTCCCTCTAACTCGCTCTATCGATTATTCTGGTCTGGTCAGAATATTCCTGCTTGTTGTGCATTGACATAATCCATCAAGAGGCTGAATAACATGGTGCTTATGCACCAAGGCTTTGCAATCATGCAGACCCTGGTTGGCTGCTTAACAGCAATGTGACCTGGGACAGTTTACTTACCCATGCTATGTCTCAGTTTCCCCTGTCATGAATTCATTTATTCAACAAATATTTTATTGAGCAAAGATAATATGACAGGTATTGTTCTGCGCATTAGGGATTTATTAGTGAACAAAAGCCCTTGCCCTTGTAAGGTTTACATTCCAGTGAGTAGGCAGAAAATAACAGATATGTAGTCATGTGTTGCTTAACAATGGGGATACTTTCTGAGAAATGCATTATTAGGTGATTTCACTGTGTGTGCACATCACACGGTATACTTATAAAAATCTGGATGTTACACCTACGCTAAATTGTATAGCCTACTACTTCTCCTAGACCACAAACCTGCACAGCATGCTACTATACTGAATGCTGTAGGCAACTATAACACATGGTTAAATATTTGTAGATCTAAACACATCTAAACATAGAGAAAGTATAGTAAAAATACTGTATGAAAGACAGAAAATGGGACACTTGTATAGGGGACTTATCATGAATGGAGCTTGTAGGAATGGAAGTTTCTCTAGGTGAGTCAGTGAGTGGTGAGTGAGTGTGAAGGTCCAGGACATTCCTGTACACTATGGTAGAATTTATGAACACTGTACACTTAGGCTACAATAAGTTTATGAAAAAATTTTTGTTCTTTCTTCAATAATAAATTAACTTTAGCTTACTGTAACTTTTTTTACTTTATAAACTTTTAAATTTTTGAAAAAACTTTGACTTTTGTAGAAATATTTACTTTAAAACACACATTGTACAGGTGAACAAAAAGATTTTTTATATCTTTTTTTTTTTAACTTTTAAGCCTCTTTGTTAAAAACTAAGACACAGACGCACACATTACCCTAGGCCTACACAGCATCAGAATCATCAATATCACTGTCCTCCACCTCCACATCTTGTCCCACTGAAAGGTCTTCAGGGCCACTAACACGCATGGAGCTGTCATCTCCTATGAGAACAATGCCTTCTTCTGGAATACCTCCTGAAGGACCTGCCTGAAGTTGTTTTACAGTTAATCTCTTTTTTTTTAAATAAGTAGAAAGAGTACACTATAAAATAATGATGCAAAGTATAGTATAGGAAATAAGCCAGTAATATAGTTATCTATTATCAAGTATTACGCACTGTACATAATTATATGTGCTATACTTTTACATGACTGGCAGTGCAGTAGACTTGTTTACCAGTGCTACATTAGGACATCTATGATGTCACCAGGTGATCGGAATTTTTCAGCTCCATTATAATCTTACGGGTTCACTATTGTTTGCCTGTCGTTGACTGAAAAGCAGGATAAGGAAATGGGGTGATATAGAAGACAAAGACTTTCCTGAGGAGGTGACTTACTTACAAGCAAGTATCTGATGAATTGGTAGGGTATTCTAGGCAGAATCAGATACTGATAAGAGCAAGAGGCAGTAAAGAGGATGACAAATGAAGATTTTGTGGACTGACTCTAAGTTACTGAAGACCAACAGAAGGGTTTGGGGGTTGAAGAGGAGGGGGAGCTTGAGACAGATTATAGCTAAATAGAAATGTTATGCCAGGATGAAACTGTATCTCAGGGTTCTGAACTTCTTGTAGTGAATTACCTAAACAAAGATGCAGGGCAAGACAGAATTGGTCCTGCCAGTTCTTAGTGGGAGGTGGAGAGTCAGTTCTAACATATTCTCTTCTTGGGAATTGGTAGTGGTGAAGTGGAGAATGTTAGGGATGGGGAATGCTAACCAAACCAGAAGCAAATGTAACACAGGGGAAATGGTATCTGCTGGGGAGATTAAATAAGATAACACATGTAAAGCATTTAACCCAGTGCTTGCTCCACGGTAATGTGTCAATAAATGGTAGCTATTATTATCCATCAAAGAATAAAGTAGTATACTTGCGGCATTTTTCAAACTTTAAGAGTACTGTGTGAAACAAAGGCCAGAGCCTTATGAAACACATAGACTATGTGGGCTGTGCTAATCTTGTCCTCAAGTCCTGTTACTCTGTCAGAGGCATAGCATTGACCTGGCATGACTTAGCCTACCCTTCAGGGGATACCAGATAACAGTAACCCAGCCATCCACTTTGGTCTCTTTGTCTTCCAGTCATATATATCACTTGGAGTAGACTGGGCAGGGCAAAAATTGAGGAAGGGTCACAGAAAATAGTGCTCTTGGTAATCAGGCTTCTTCTATCTTTTTATATAAATATATATTATATTTATATATTTATATATATCAGGCTCCTTCTATCTTTATATAAATATATAAATATATTTTAAATCTTATATTTATATTTATATATAAAGACATTTAAATATTTATATTTAAATATATAAATATATTAAATATAAATAATTATATATTTTTATATCTTTACATATTTATATACATTTATATAATATATAAAGATATTTATAATTTATATATATTTATACATGTATAAAGATAGAAGAAGCCTGATTACCAAGGGCAGTATTTTCTGGACTTCCACCAACGGTGGATGCCTAAAGGATTCCTGAGCTTCCCCTACTCAGGATCTGCAGTGACCCTGTAGTTAACTTCTCAGACCATGGCCAAATGGCCTTGAAGGTCTGTAGCCATAACATGGTGAACAAGTCTGATGACATGATGAATAAGCCTGAGCTTGTCCATTTCAAAACAAGAGTTGTCAATTTTGCCCTTGTACTAGACTTCCCAGCCTACTTGCGAGCATGCTGATTTTTGGGGTTTGGGCTAAGCTATAAGCAGTGCAGACATCCAGACATCAGGCTCCAAAATCCCCTCTACAACTTAGGTATGCACAGCTTTGGTTTCAGTGCATGTCAGTAGCATCCTACAGACCCAACGTGCTACACAGTCTGCACGTTCCATGCATGTTCATGGCTGGTTCCCTGACTGTAACTGCAGGGAAGACAAAAGAGCTCAGAGGTTGTCAATGCCACACTGGGTTGGTATTTCATTTTCTTGCCCTGATGTTCCATCATGAAAAACAAATACATAAATAAAGACCTAAACATTTTTTTGGTTGGAATGGTCAGGCCATGCCTGCTTAGCATCATCACTACAGATCTTTATCAGGCTAACCAAACATTGTTTTCCCAACCTTCCTGGCTGCTCCTACTTTCAGTTGAGGAAACCGAATCTTTTAGTTTTCCTGTTCTCTGGACCAAGGTGATGATTTCCTGGCTTCTTGATCTTTTTTTGTTTTCATTGTGTTTTCAACTCTGAAATGTTTTCACAGAGGGTTTTAAACCCTACTAACCCAGTATTTTTTCCTTTTGTTTTCTCCACACCCTGAAGTAAGTGGCTTCTCAAAAGCACAGACAGCTAGAGCTAGATGAAGCCTCAGGGAATAATTTAGGTCAATCCCTTTCCTTCAGCTTGAGGAGTAAGGGAAACACATTGACATTTTCTGGGAAACTGCCACTTGCTAGGTATAGAGTCTACATGTGGCATTTTGCAAAATTACCTCATTTAAACCTTAGAATAGCTCTGAGAGGTAGATGTTCTGTCTTCCTGTTTTAGACAAGGAAGCTATGGTACAGAGAAATTAACTGGTCTATGTGAGATCATACAGTTAGCTAGTGACATAGCTGAGACTCAAACCCAAGCTTTTTGAAGATTAGGCCAGGGTTCTCCTCTTTACCATACTGGCCTGGCTGAGGCCTCCCAACTAGGTCCAGCTTTTGTTAGAAGTGGGCTTAAGGCAAGAGGGTTCTAAGAAAGGTTATGACACAGGGAATTTAATTAAAGGTTAAATTCTGGCAATTGTTATTAACATTTTATATAGCTTTAATAGAGATATCAGTAGCAGACTATAACATGCTATTATTACAGTAACATGGATTAGGAAAGGTTTTCAGCAGAGAAAATGGTGAAATGGTTAACATTTTCACAAGAAAAGGGAGTATCGGTCCTAAACAGGAAGAACTGGCTTGAATTCAAAGTGATTATATAACTCCTGACTTCAATCATGGCACTCTCTTAAGTAGGTAAGTGATATTTTTCCTGCGACACTTCCTCAATTTTTGTACACATACCTATGGATTAAATTTCTATCTTGCTGAACTGAAAACTGGTCAACAGTGTTCCTTATTTTATGTGCAGACTATTTTTGCAGTATAAAAAATAAGCTTAAGAATTTTTATAGAAGATGATCTGATTCATTAATTCCGAGTCAAAGGATATGTAAGAACACTTCTCTATGAGATTCTGTGCATGTGTGTGTGTTTATGTGTGTGAGAGAGATACAGATATACAGAGACAGACACATTCATATATTCAAAGATAATGAAACAGAGGCAAGGAGGTAGAATATGACAAGTTGAGATCCTAAAGTTGCTGTACTCTTGGTGTGCTTAAAGAACGTGGTATTTTGGGCCAGGCGCAGTGGCTCAGGCCTGTAATCCCAGCACTTCGGGAGGCCAAGGCAGGCAGATCACTTGAGGTCAGGGGTTTGAGACCAGCCTGGCCAACATGGTAAAACTCCGTCTCTACTAAAAATACAAAAATTAGCTGAGCGTGGCGGCACGTGCCTGTAATCCCAGCTACTCAGGAGGCTGAGGCAAGACAACTGCTTGGACCTGGCGGGGCAGAGGATGCAGTGAGCTGAGATCGCGCCATTGCACTCCAGCCTGGGTGACAGAATGAGATTCTGTCTCAAAAAATGTATATATTTTGGAGCCAAGTTTGGATTCCACACATTGACTAAGTAGTCAAGGTCTGCCAATAAAAACGTCCTTCACTGTCAGTGCATTCAGGCTTTCAAAGGTTGTTTCCTTTAATTGTCCATCACACATTTCCCAAAATCCTAGCAGTGATGCACCTCACCCATCGGTAACTTACAGAAGCTGAATGACACTGCTTTGTTGAAATTAGGAGGTTTTTGGAGGGTTTTAAAAACTGACTTCAAGTTTAGCTGAGCTACGTTAAGACTGCTTGACTGCACTAATGACGCTTTCCTACTGCACATGCAAAAGACAAGAGCATTGGTAGGACTTCAGGAAAGCAATGAGTTTATCCCAGTTCTATTCAGAGAGGATCCCACTGAAAGCAAGTAGAAGAGTGACTCTATGCTAGTGTTTCTCACACTTTCACGTCACATTCATCAGGGGTACTTAACAGAAATGTAGATTCTTTCTAAATCAGAATCCCTGGGTCTAGGCACCAGGAATATACATTTTAAACAAGCTCCCAGGTGATTCTGGTGCACACTGGAGATTGGGGACCTCTGCTCTACACTATAGGAACAGGGCTGGCTATGTCCAAGCATGGTACCCCTACTTTCATTCAACCTGGCAGAAGGGGTCTGTGTGTGTTAAAGAGGAAAAGGAGTGGGAAGAAGGAGATGTGGGCACTGGTGATCCATCAAAGGCCATTCTCTCTCATCCTGCTCAATACCACTTTAGGGGCAAGCAGCCCTGCTGAACCCATCTGGGAGGGGCTTTTCAGTGAGCCTGAGGTTTCCAATAGCAGAGAGAACTGCCAGATATTGGAGAACTCAGCCAGAATGCCCTTCCATGTGATGGTTAGGTGTTCGGAGTCATCTCTTAGAAGGCAAGTATCCCTGGGTGGAGTTCTATCCAAAGGACTAGAAGTTAGTTCCCTAATAATCTGTTAACACTTTATTTTTATTTTTATTTTTTTGAGATGGAGTTTTACTCTTGTCACCCAGGCTGGAATGCAGTGGCACAATCTTGGCTCACTGCAACCTCAGCCTCCCATGTTCAAGCGATTCTCCTGCCTCAGCCTCTTGAGTAGCTGGGATTACAGGTGCCCACTACCATGCCCAGCTCATTTTTGTATTTTTAGTAGAGACAGGGTTTCACCGTTGTTGGCCAGGCTGGTATCGAACTCCTGACCTCAGGTGATCCACCCACCTTGGCATCCCAAAGTGCTGGTATTATAGGTGTAAGCCACCGCGCCCAGCGGTTAACATTTTAAAAAAGGGTAGTTGAGAGCATCCAGAGAATATGGACAGGATATAAGGAAGACACCCAAAAGTGTAAAAACAGAAAGACATTAATAGGGAGGTGGTGGGTGGCAAGACACCATATCCCCTGCCACTTAAGGTCATCTTGCCTGCCAAGGTGTCCCATTCCATCCCTGCTAAAAGGGCATGTGAGAAATGGTTTGCTGCAGGTGCTTCGCATTACAACCTGGGTCTTTGGGGAGGTGAGGGCACAATAAGTAGGGCCTCATTGGTGGGGCTCAGTCTGTCAGTAGCACCAGAGTGGACCCTCTCCCAGAGTAGTCTTAAGGGCAGGGGCAGCAAGTTTTAATCCAGCAGTTGATCTGGGAGACAACTTGCCTGACTAAAAGCCAAATCTTGTTAAGGAAGAGATTCTCAACCACTATGGTGAGAATATTAAACCTCTGAGTTTTCTAATTCAAATATGAAGCCCCTGTTTATTGAAACAGTTTCTGCCTAATTGCAAACAAGATGCGGTATTTGAGGCATTGACGGTCCAGGGAAGGGATAGCTGTGAAAGCATGGGCTCTGGAGCCTGACTGCCTGGGATTGCATCCTGGCTCTACCACTTCCCGCCTGTGTGACCCTGGGGGAATCATTTCACCTCTCTGTACTTCAGTTGCCTCATCTGTAATATGTGGATTTGAGTAGTGCTTCCCTTATGAGGTTTTAGCGAGGATTAAGTGAAGTAAGATCTGCAAAGAACTTAGATCCTAGCACGTCTTATATTTGCTGCTTTTTTTATTTTTAGTTTCTCCGTACAGGGCTGCCTCACAATAAATACCAAAAGGTGTGTCTTGTAACTGAAGCGGGGAGGAGAATCTTTGTGGCATCTGTATGGTTGATGTTCTTTCAAGATCGACAGTGGCTCTTTTGACTGCATTACAGTCTTCTCTCCTCCTCCAAATCCCACTGAGGGCATGGCTGGGCCACAGTCCAGGCATCTCCTGTTGGGGCAACAGGTTCTCAGGTTCTCATTGAAGAGCCTTTTAAGGGGAAAAGAGGTGGTGGTGGCAGAATAAACCCCTATTTTGTGCAGTTCAGCTAACAGGGAAAGTAATGCACACCAAGTTATTTACTGGTAGGGCTTCTCAGGGTAACATTTAAAATAAAATTCTGTTGGAGAATGCAGACAGTCTATTCTAGGGCATAAAAATGGAATTATCTTAACCAGGATTAAACCGCACTTCCTGAGTCTGATGGAGCGTTTCCAGGGAGAGTAAGTGCCATGCAGCCTTCTATGCCAGTTGTCCATTGTTGTTCCTGACTCCCACCCCCACTGGCTGTCTAACCCCATTCAGCCTTCCCCGCTGGTCCACTATGGTGTAAGTCTTTGAAACAGAGAGCTGGGTCTGAAAACAAAACCAGGCTCCCTTTGGTTGGGGGAAGTGCTGGCAATGGGAAGGTATGAAAGAAAACTGGATGGAGGGACACTAACTTTAAATGTGATGTTAATTATAAGCAAGTGTGCTAAAATCCATGTTAAAATTCTAATAACTACCACCAGCTTATCACTGTGTGTTGTCTCATCTATATGACTTTATTAAAAAATATATTTATGAATTAAATAGTTACAACCTGAGCAGAAGGGCAGCACAGTATAACAATAAAGTACAGATGCTGTAGTCTCAGGCTATCTGGGTTTGAATCCTGTCGGCCACTTGGCCTTCAGACTTTGGGTAAGCCAATTTTCTTTCTAATGCCTCAGTTTTCTTATTCACAAAATGAGGATAGACATGGCAGGTAACTAACTCATAGGGTTACTGTGAGGATTAAATACGTATAAGGTATTATAGTGGTACTGGCATTTTACCTGGCAGTTGGGCTTGGGAAGATGAGTAAGCCATCAGAGAGCTTACAATCAAGAAATGGTATTGTATTCAGCCCCTATCGCATGCTTTGCACAAAGCAGGTACACACAAAAAAATCTCATGGGAAGCCTGCAGAAATTACTCATACATTGTTAGGTGTCTAGAGGTGCTGGCAAGTTTAATATCACAAAATCTCTCAGAACAAACATAGGTTTTATATAATACCTGTACAAATATGAACAAAAACTTTTGAAACATGTCATTAGTTAAAAACTCCATGCTCCAGTCCTGAGAGTCTTTAAAAACTATGAAATATCCTTATAAAAAGCAGACTACAAAGAGAGAGCTTGTCCCAGAGGTCAAATTCCCTCCATTCAGGCAATTTAAGGCAAAAGAAAAATGCAATTTAAATCCCTCCACCCCCACCAAAAAAGACATAGTCCACAAAGTTAAAAAAAAAAAAAAAGTCCTCTAGCTAAGTATCCAATTAAATATTTTCATTAGACCCATTTTTTTTTTTTTTTGGAAAACCTGAAAAGAGGCTTCAAGTGCTTATCTGAATGGTTAGACGTAATTATGAGGCAGGAGTATCTATAACATCCTGGCATTCTTGAAAGCATGCAGCCCCCAAATGTCCCCAACACACCAACTTACTCCTTTTCCACTCTTCCTTTTCCCTCCTCTCTCACTCTGTCTTCAGTCAGTGAAAGGCAAATCTCTGTGTTATCCCATTCCTTGCAGTTTTAACCTGCCAGGGGATTCCCTCTCCAGCTCCCTCCTGAGGGACTGGTCCAGTTCTCTTACTGGCCAAGTCCATCTCTCCTTTGGCTCCAGCTGTCTTTCCCACGCTGGATTCCTCATGGAAACCCTCTTATCCTGCTGGGAAAGGACCTCTGGCAGCACTGCCATTTACAATCTTATTATTTTAACTTTAGGAAACAGCTCTCCTACTATGATACATTTCTCTCTTTTCCTTTTCTCGCCCAAATCCTGCTAATTTTACTCAGAAAGCCTCTCAAATCTGGGCCTTGCTCTTGATCTCCACCATCCCTGCCTGGCGCAGGCCATCTCTCCTCCCACCTGGTTCCCACAACCCTCCCACCCACATTCCCAGCCCCATCCCCTCCTGCTCCATTTCACTCTTTACAGTGCTGCTACATGCCTTTTTCCTAAAATGCAAATCTAGTTTATGTCATCACTTATCGTCAATGGCTTCTTCCTGCCTTCAAAATAAAGTCCAAATATCCTGGATTAAAAGTTCCTTCCTAAACTCACTGCCTATACTGTTATTCTTCATTATTGTGGTTTGAAGGCTCACCTGAATTATTTTCTATGGTAATAGAGAAGCTGCATAATATTGTTCCAGTTACTAAAACAACAATAAATGTGAGGAATCAAGAAATATATTTCTGGCCAGGCGCAGTGGCTCATGCTTGTAATCCCAGCACTTTGGGAGGGCAAGGTGGGAAGATCACTTGAGCCCAGGAGTTCAAGATCAGCCTGGGCAACAGGGTGAGATCCTGTCTCCATAAAAAATAAAAAAAAAATTAGCTGGGTGGCATGCACCTGTGGTCTCAGCTACACTCAGGAGGCTGAGGCAGGAGGATTACTTGGGCCGGAGAGGCAGAAGTTGCAGTGAGCTGTGTTCATGGCACTATACTCCAGCCTGCATAACACAGCAAGACCCTGTCCTAAAAAAAAAAAAAAAAGAAATATATTTCCTGTTGGTAGCCATGCATTTGGTGATCATTTAGGTACAACCAGTTGTGCAGTTCTAAAGCAGACTTAATTATTCCAAATGCTTTCTTTGTTCAAATTAATGAGTTCTATAACACATAAACCAGGATTAGCAAAGATCTGGCCAGTGTTGAGTTAATTCAACCTATGCTTACTGGAAATCAAAAGCTTTAGGACCAATATGCCACACTAAAAAAAAAAAAAAAAAAAAAAAAAGGAATGAAGAAGGAGAAAATCACCAAATTGAAGGTTCAGAAAGAGAAGAAGAAGAGAGGGCACAAAGACACATACCTACCGAATGACCAATTCCACCTCAGGCTGCGCCTGATCAAAAAATGGCAGTTAACACACACTCATATTCTTTGTAAAGAATTTGTAATTTCATTTTAGTCTCCACAGCCACAATAGGAGGTAGCTATGATTATCCATATTTTAAGGTGAGAAAACAGGCTTGCAATATTTATTTTGCTTACCATGGTAATCACTGGTTAAATACAATGCTTAAGGTTAGGGGGTAATACTCAACCCTCCTGTTTCCGTGGAGGGAAGGGAATTTCCAAGTCCCAGGTGGGAAGAGTACAGTCTCTTCTTTTCAGCCTTCTCACTCTATCCTTCCCTAAGGAGAAAGAGCAGCTTGCCTGATCAGTGAGTTTAGGAGGACAGATTGAGGATGCTCAGCCAGCCCCCATGGGTTTTTTCACTTTTTAAATTCTTTTCAGCTTGTCGGTTGTCAACATGTGACCATGCTCTACACCCCCCGACTGGTGTGCTGGATAGGGAAAAACAGAGGCAGGCCTGCCATCTAATTTAGGAGAGAAGTATTAGTAAACCTAGGGTGGCTGCATATATAAGCATCTTCCAACATGGCTTTTATTGTTGATAAAGTGAATAATTTGATTTCTATGGCTTCTTTTTTTAATTTTTAATTTTAAAGACAGAGTCTCACTCTGTAGCCCAGGCTGGAGTACAGTGGTGCCATCTCCGCTCACTGCAACCTCCGCCTCCCGGGCTCGAGCAATTCTCGTGTCTCAGCCTCCCGAGTAGCTGGGATTACAGGTGTGCACCACCATGTCTGGCTAATTTTTGTATTTTTAGTAGAGATGGGGTTCCACCATGTTGGCTTGGCTGATCTCGAACTCCTGATCTCAAATGATCCACCCGCCTTGGCCTCCCAAAGTGCTGGGATTATAGGTGTGAGCCACCAAACCCAGCCATTTCTATGTCTTATTTCTCAACTGGTTATGAATATAAGTGGAGAAGACAGAGGGCTATTAACTAGCTTCCTAAAAGCCAAATACAAGGCATAAATATAGGCATTCAATTAAATGAATGAATGAATTTGTCCAAGGCCACATAGCTAATAAACTATAGAGTAGAGACCTGAATCTGTGTCTGACAGAAAGGCATGATTTTCTAAACTTCCACTTTGGTGCTTCTCATATGATGTTCTATTTCCAGGCTTAAATTCATGCTTCAGTATGGTTGCCAGGAAACTGGAAACACTGGTTGTTGCAGGCACAAAGTACCTTAAAGACACAGGTATGCCTAAGAATGTTGCTGATAATCTATTTTTCTACAACAGTGATGAGGGATGAGTTCAGCAATGACTGCTTGTTGTCAGCTATCTCATGGGCCAATATTGATAAAGCCCTGTAAGTACCTGGGGGGGGGAACCTGGAAGGTGGGGAGAAGTAGTGCAAGCGGCCCCAGCAGCAGCATGGAACAGATCAGGGAGGAGAAAGACAGGCAGCCTCGCCTGAAGTTGGATGAGCACAAGAGGGGCGGGGCAAGGGACTGAGGACCAGGGGAAGGAGGCTGAGCGGGTTGGGGATGGGGAGAAGGCAGGGGAAGGAGGATGAACATAAAAACGCCAGGACAGCAAAAGGCTGAAGAGAAAAATATGTCCAAACAAAAAATATAAAGGGGAGACAGATAAAAGAACAGGAGTAAATCACATGCTACGAAAACAGCCACAAACGGATTTTCCATTTCATGTCAAAATGATGAAAAGTGAGAGCTGGCCTGTGTGCCAGTAGCCTTCAGAAACTCAGAAATAAAATATCCCATTTGAAAATAGTTTGGGGAGCCAGTAGATGACAAGATTCCTCCTGCAGGCAAAAGTGAATTAAAGCAACGATAGTATCTACTGCTCCTTCCCCACTCCCACTGTTTGGCTGGCAAGCACATATGAGCTCAGCAGGACTCTGTAATTGCTTTTTAAGAGTATCCGGTAGAACTCAAGATTGTGTGTTCACAAACTCCATATAAAAACAGGGTCATCTTTGCCTTCCACAAAGTGTTTTTCACCCTGTTTCAAGGCCCAGCTTAGTCTTTTTTCCCCTTACTAAAGTGGCAAACAAAGAATTCTCTGACACACTGCACCCACTGCAGATGAAAGCGCTTAAGTGTGAGTGAAAGCAACAATGTTGAGAGTGACATTTACTAGCTGAAAACAGTGAAATCAGAGCGTTCCAGTTCACGGAGATTAAATGTCAGGCTTTAAACATTTAGCAGAGTATTAACTATGGAAGTTTTAAAATTTAGGATTCGGTTTTATATTGCAAACAGCACTTAAAGCAAGGAAACAACTGGTCCACAGGCTGAATAAACATATTTATTTTCAATTGAAAGTGAATGAACTGCAGGGCAGTTACTGAGCTCAGTGCAACAATACCAGAGGTGCTCACTGTACTTCACCATCCCAGATTAATAAGAGAAGGGTGACATTCCTCACACTTCATGTTTTGGAAGATACAAGTCAAAGTCCAAAACACAGGGGTTTGCAGGCACATAATATTCCACAGTGGTTGTGGACCTTAAAAGTTCAAGAGTTTTTATATTATTGTTCTAGAATGGATGCCCTCGTTCTTTTTTTTTTTTGAGACAGGGTCTTGCTTTACTGCCCGGGCTGGAGTACGGTGGCACCATAATGACTCACCACAGCCTTGACCTCCTGGGGTCAAGTGAGCCTCCTGCCTCCACTTCCTGAGTAGCTGGGACTACAGTGTGTGTCATCATGCCTGGCTAATTTTTTAAAAATTTTTAAATATTTTGTAGAGATGAGGTCTTGCTATGTTGCCTAGGGTGGTCTTGAACTCTTTGCCTCAAACAATCCTCCTGCCTCGGCCCCTCAAAGTGTTGGGATTATAGGGATGAGCCACCATGACCAACCTGAATGCCTTTTAATGCACCAAAAAAGTTAGAGAGGAAAATATAGCACTTTTGTTTTCTTTTAAGATTATTTTCCATGGATAAATTTATTTATGACAAAATTAGCTATAATTTCTAAATATAACATCCATTTTTTTATTCAATCACAAAACCTCAGAATTTGATATCAGCAGTCCTTTCATTCAAAGTCAGCTAGTAAGTATCTTTTCTATTATGCTTACTATGAGGTGTTGGATAGATACAAAGCCAGTGATAACGGATATTTCAAACTTTGTTTTAAACATCTTGTAAGCATTGTATTCAATTCCCAATATCTTTATGAGGTGGCCACGATTATCCTCATTTTACAGATAAGAAACCTGGGGCTTTGAAAGATTAAGGACTTTGCTCAAGACAAGAGGACTACTAAATTATGTAGAACTGAAACTCCAGCCGCTGACTTCAAAGCATGGGTAATTAACTTTTTTTTTTTTTTTTGAGACAGCGTCTCGCTCTATCCCCCAGGATGGAGTGCAGTGACACGATCTTGGCTCACTGCAACCTCTGCCTCCTGGCTTCATGTGATTCTCATGACTCAGCCTCCCCAGTAGCTGGGAGCACAGGTGCCTGCCACCATGCCTGGCTAATTTTCATATTTTTAGCAGAGACAAAGTTTTGCCATTTTGGCCAGGATGGTCTCGAACTCCTGACCTCAGGTGATCTGCCCGCCTTGGTCTCCCAAAATGCTGGGATTACAGGTGTGAGCCACTGTGCCTGGCCCAGAGTCTCGCTCTATTGCCCAGGCTAGAGTACAGTGGTGCAATCTCGGCTCACTGAAAGCTCTGCCTCCTGGGTTCATGCCATTCTCCTGCCTCAGCCTCCTGAGTAGCTGGGACTACAGGCGCCAGCCACCACGCCTGGCTAATTTTTTCTGTATTTTTAGTAGAGATGGGGTTTCACTGCATTAGCCAGGATGGTCTCGATCTCCTGACCTCGTGATTTACCTGCCTCCCAACGTGCTGGGATTACAGGCATGAGCCACCACGCCTGCCCCCGCCCCCGCCTTTTTATTTTTATTTTTTGAGACAGAATCTTGCTCTGTTGCCCAGGCTGGAGTGCAGTAGCATGATCTCAACTCACTACAACCTCCACCTCGTGTGTTAAGCAATTCTCCTGCCTCAGCCTCCTGAGTAGCTGGGATTACAGGTGCATGCCACCATGCCTGGCTAATTTTTGTATTTTTAGTGGAGATTGGGTTTCACCATGTTGGCAGGAACTCTCCATCTAGCAGTGACCACAGAGATGTGAACAAATACAGTTTAACTCAAGCAATGCCACAACAAAAATATGAAGAGAGAGACACACAGAGTAATTCCGATCTTGGAAGACCTCACAGAGGAAAAGACACTGAAGCCAGGTCTTGATGCATGAGGATAAGTCTTTCAGGCAAAAAAGGCAATCGTTACTCTAGAAATAAGGAACTGCATGTACCAAAATTTAGAGGGCTTGACACATCCATGGAATGTTCAGAGTTCAGTGTGTATTTGAAGATGGGGAGCCTGGAAGCAGAGACACAGGCAGTTACAACAGCCAGGTGAACATGAAAAGGGAGGCAGGAGCAAGGTAATGGAGGAGGCCAGAGTCAGGACATGCTTCTAAGCCAGAAACGAAATGGTCTATGACCTACTGGTCACAGGCAGTGAGAGAGAAGAATCCATAGTTGCTGGATTTGTATAATGTTATATCATTTAGGCCTCAAAATTAAGGAGGTAAGACAGATTGGGAGTGGGGACAGGGATCAGAAAGATGGTATCTTAGTTCAATTTGGAAAAACTGAGTTTGAGATGCTTGGGAAGCAGTTAAGCATCCTCTTTACTGCATTCTTTACTTGAAGATACATGGAGTATCTCTTGTATCAAGTAAAAAGAAAATTAAAAGAGGAACAAAACTGGACCCCGTCCTCCTAGAGTTCACTGTATAGTCTGGTTCTTCATGGAGCAGTAGATAAGGGGAGCTTATAGGGGGATTTCTGTTTGTTATGGTGACTAAGGGGTGCTATTTGCACTTATTGGACAGGTGCCAGGGATGTGGACATTCTGCAATACTTGGGACTGTCTTACATCCCTCTTGACTTTCAAATGTCCCATTGGACATCTACGTAGTGAAAATCTGTTTAGAACTGTTTGAGCCTAAAACCTAACTCTGTTTTATATAGAAAGGCAAAATTTTTTTTGCAGGTTTTATACTGAATTGTCCTAAATAGAACCTCCATGGAAACTGAGGGAAGACTGTACTTGGTTTGTTTGGAACTTTACAAAAGCTGTTCACCATTTAAAAAAATTACATCATGGGCAGCAAAGCTGCTCACAAGTTTTGAGTTACCAATACGATGAACCCAGACTGGTCTGAATTGTAGCTGTCCTACTCATGGTAATTCTATATTCAGAATCTATGCACTTGATTATGCCTCCTGGTTGGTCATGCCTGGGTATGTACATATTGCAAAACATGTAATTTGATTACAAATTCCTTTCCTTTTATTTTTTCCTTTTTATTAAAATTAGAGCATTTTATTGCACTTTTGGAATTATATATAGGTAGGTTCCATTAACTATGACTTTCATTTCAGGATAGGAAAGGGCATGATATAAAAAGGATTACAACAGGTTTGAGAATCACTAGTGAGAGATGGACATATATAAATTGAATTGAATACAAAGGAATCCATGGAAACACTTCAGAGAGGTAAAAAGTAAAAGGGAGAACCAGGAAGAGAGATTATTGGCCATGGGAGATCTGGGAAGACTCATGGAGGAAGTATGAAATGAGCAGATGCTGACTGATATCCTCCGTTAGAATAACTCCAGAAATGTGGGGCTTAGTACCCACCTTAGAACCTGCCTCCAGTGAGGCCCAGTCATTCTGGCATGGCTTTATTATCAATTTCTTTTCCATGCTTTACCCGTATCTTCCCGACAAAGGCCTTTGTTCTGGGAGGCTCCAATGGGCAGAGCATGATGAATCCCTAACCTCTGTGGTGTCTCTTCTGGAATCTGAAAACTGTGGTCTCTGTAATACTTTCTGGTTAATCTCCTCTTCTTTAGGCTAAATCTCCCCACTTCCTCCAACTGTTTCTTATATAACTCGGTTTCATATTTCCTCACCATCTGGATCATTTTCCTCTGAACATGCTGCAATTTGTCAATGGCCCTTTAAAAGTGTGATGCCTAGAACCGAATGTGGCTTCCAGAGCTGAAATATATAACTGTATTTCCTAATATTTCCAAAAGGCAAAAATGTTATCCCTCTGCACAGGCAGTGAGATCAGGACAGAGGAGGGGGGTGGGGACGGTCTGTCTTAACAATCACCGTATTGCCAGTATTGAAAAATTTCCTTTTTTGTTTGAGCAAGTTCTGTATGAATTTTTAATACTTGCAAGTAGACTTCTGATCTCAAAGAGGGGTTTTCCCCCTTTGTTCATTTTTGTTGTGAGGTATAAATGAAAAAATGTAGGTCTGGCTAACAAATACTAACAGTTATTTTTATTTGCTGATAGCATCCATCTACCAGCATCCTATGGTCATTTCCCGTCTGAAGACATTTTTCTCTTAACAGACTGTGCCCTGCCCATGTCCCAAGTCATCTAACCAAGACTGGTGGGAACACCACCCTTTCCAGGGGCTTGGTCTATAAATGGAATTAGTATTTCTGCCTTAAGCTTGAATCTGGTATGTATCTGGAAAACCTCTGCATTCCTGCATGTCTAGTGAACCTCGGCTTTAGCCCCAAAATGCAAAGTTCCATCAAGGCCCCTGATTTTTCATCCCATTTTGGTCTGAGACTGAAATCCTGCAGCAACTTGACTGGCTATTGCCAACATGTTGTCTACACAAGCTAAAACAGTACCAGTTTATCTCATTCTAGATGCTAGGGGCCCCATAAACCACAGCAATACCACCCACTGGTTTGAACTTATGGAAACTATAGCAGACCTCTGCATAAGGAAGCCAATCTGACATGAATACTAGCTTGCTATCCTCCTTGAATGCAATGACTTCAAGAAGTGGGAGACAGGTTAGCCATGGAAGTCTAAGCACTTTATGTTATATCTGCCAGCTGCCCAAGTTTCAACATGCCTTTACAGCTGAACAGACCAGTTCCAAGGTAAACTAAATGAGAGCAGGCATATTTGTCTGTTTTGTTAGCTGATGTATCCCTCACCCTTAGAATAGTGCCAAGCACATAAGAGGTGCTCAACAAACCTTAGTGGAATTAACTAATAAAATGATCTGGTATGCTAGACATCTATTTTTGTTTTTCTCAGTATTCCTTTCTTCTGAGAATCGCTTCTTTCCCATTCCATGTTATTCTGGTGGAGCTGTCAGTCATGAAACAGAACAAGCTAACAAATGGTGTCATGAGCCTAGGGGCTCACGGAAATACAAGTCCCTAACTCCTAGATTCCCCACAGTAAGCAGGTATCTGTAGTGCTTCCTACTTCTAGAGAATTTGAGGCATACAATCAGGAGCATTGATGAATGTAGGTGGTACATGCTGCAGGTAGATTTATTCAGAGGCTAAATTTTATGTGAACACTTATCACAAAATCCAAGCCAACAGGGTAAAATAAACCTCTAGTGAGATAAGCTTATGTTTCTATTACTGACTTTCATAACTAATCAAATACAAGTATCAGAAATTAAATTATTCAAATAAATTTAAGATGAAACTTTTTCAAATTTCTGTTAGATGAAATACAATTTTTATAAGGTTAGCTTTAGTATGATAGTACTATTTAGAAAAATAGGTTTTTCAGAAAAAATGTAATCTGTAGAATAAAAAAACCCTATATATTGGATTTAAATGATCCAGTAAGTGGGTAGCAGGAGAGCTATGGTTGTATAAGGATTTTTAAAAATTGTGGTAAAATATATATAAAATTTACCCTCTTAACCACTTTCTACATGTACAATTCAGTGATGGTAAGCACATTTACAAGGTTGTGTAAATATCACCACTATCCATTTCTAGAACATTTTTATGATTACAAACAGATACCGTGTATCCCTTAACCAATAATTTCCCATTTTCCCCCTTCTTCAGCCCCTGGTAATGTCTATTCTGCTTTCTGTCTCTGTGAATTTGTCTATTCTGGCTACCCCAAATAAGTGGACTCAGACAGTATTAGTCCTTTTGTGCTGGCTTATTACCATGATGTTTTCAGGGTTCATCCATGTTGTGGCATGTATCAGAATTGCATTTTTTATGGCTGATTAATATTCCATTGTGTATATATACTACATTTTGTTTCTCCACATCTGTTGATGGACACTTGTTTCTACCTTTTGACTGTTGTGAATAATGCTGCTATGAATACTGGTGTACAAGTATCTGTTTGAGTCTCGGCTTTCAGTTCTTTTGAGTATATGCCTAGGAGTAAATTTGCTGGATCATATGGTAATTTTTTTATTTTTATATTTATAAAATATTATATATTTTATTTATAATCATGTTTTATTTTTTGAGGAATTTGCAAAAGGTTTTTTAAAATGACTTACAAGACAAAAATTTATTAATTTAGGAACTATACATTGTGAAAATTTTTACTCTTCACTCTCTATTTCACTTATCATTATTAAAGATGGAGCGATTACTATAGTAAGTAGGGCAGAGAATATATCATTTCCTTGTAGTGAAGGAAGGAGGAATTTCCAAGCAACACAAATAACTGTGTTGTGCTGAAATGGATTTTGACCAGTCACCAGGGTTTTGACAAACACAAAATACACTCTTTAGAAAACCCAAAGTTCCATTCAGAAATAGAGAAAGAATAAATCCCATTATTTGATCATACAATTGTATTCTCTGTATGCAAAATAATTGATCAGTATTCATCAAACATGTAACAGTCATGAAAGATAAGGGAAGACTGAGGAACTATCACAGGTTGGAGAAGACTAAGGAGATCTAACAACTAAATATAATGTGGATTCTGGATTGGATGTGAAACAGAAAACGAACAATGGTGGAAAGACTGGTAAAATCTAAATAAAGTCTGTAATTTAGTTAATAGTATTATACCAGCATTAATATCTTGGCTTTGATAACTGTACCTATGATTATATAATATGTTAACATTAGTGGGAGCTGAGTAAAAAGCACATAAGAATTCTCTACTATTTTTGCAACTTTTGTGTAAGTTTAACATGATTTCAAAATTAAAAGCTAAAAGGAATTATAGTTTCTAGACTTTAATAGGCATTTGAAATTATTAACCCAAATAATTACAGATAGCAATGATAAATTTGGGGTTTTAAGTATGATCCATGAATGAGCCTCCAATATTCACAGAGGAAAATATATTAGACTTTTTATAGTTAGTGCCTCTAATAAACAATTCTCTCATGTCCCCTCATTGTCATACTGGTCCTGTGTTTCTTCCTCCTAGATCCATCCTCCCAAACCTTTCAACTTTATCTTCTGGAACAAACTTTACATAAGAAAGCTCCTCCTAACATTTATAGCTTCTCAAATAATTTTCCTCTTCAACTATTGCCAAATCAATGTTTATAGCTCAGATTGCTCTCTGAGTTCTGACAGTACATCCAATGGACATCCCTACTTCCAAATGCAGCTGAAGTTTGACTCATTTGCCCAAGTTAGAAACATAGGACTCAGCCTAGATTTGTCCTCAACCACCTCCATTCTCTGCTCCCAAGTATCTTAGTCTGTTTTGTAGTATAAAATCCCAATATATTCCACTCACTAAAGTATAAAGCTGAAATTCAGCCATCTTTATCATTGATATAGACACAATCAAGTTGTCTATCAATGATAAAGATAAAACCTCACTTTGGCTTAAATGGCAAAAGAGATCGTAGAAATTGGTTATAGGTGAATTCAGGAAATTTTTGATGGTGAAAATGCCCTTTATATTTTGTATTAAAAAAGAAAGAAGCTATAAGCTATTGTACACTGATATTTCTATCAGCCATGTGCCTACTCATTTGTGTATTATGGATTTAGAAAATACCACAAAAATGAATTAGTTCCTTTTGCCATTCCTAAATTCTACAAAGAAAAGATAGTTCTTGACTAGAAGAGGAAAAAAAGCCAGAATATCATTCCATATTTAGTAAAAAGTTCTAAAGATTTGGAAGATAAAATTCCAATTCTAACAGAGCATAGCAGAAATAAGAACAACCAAAGTTCTTCATTATATAAATAAAGATATTGAATAAAGTCAGAAGAAACCATCCTGACCATATATTTAGAATACTGTGTGTTGACCTGGCCTCGCTATAATCAGAAAGTCAACTCAAGAAAAGAATGATAAATAGGAAGGCATCTAGATTAGCCTAGAAACCTGAAGATCCCAATTACTTCCTGCTATGGACTGAATATCTGTGACCTCCCAGAATTCATCCTTGAAACCCTCACCTCCACGGTGATGATATTAGCAGATGGGCTTTTGGGAGATGATTAGGTCATAAGGGTGGGACCCTCATGGAATAGGATTAGTGCCTTATAAAAGAGACCCTAGAATGTTCCCTCATCCCTTCTACCATTTAAGAGTACAGTGAGAAGACCACTGTCTATGAACCAGAGAGTGGACTCTCACCAGACACCAAATGGGATGACGCCTTAACTGTGGACTTCCCAGCCTCCAGGACTGTGAGAAATAAATTTCTTTCTTTCTTTTTTTTTTTTTTTGAGACGGAGTCTCACTCTGTCGCCCAGGCTGGAGTATAGTGGTGTGATCTCAGCTCACTGCAAGCTCCACCTCCTGGGTTCACGCCATTCTCCTGCCTCAGCCTCCTGAGTAGCTGGGACTACAGGCGCCCGCCACAGCACCTGGCTAATTTTTCTTGTATTTTTAGTAGAGATGGGGTTTCACCGTGGTCTCGATCTCCTGAACTTGTGATCTGCCCACTTCAGCCTCCCAAAGTGCTGGGATTACAGGTGTGAGCCACCGTGCCCAGCCAAAAAATAAATTTCTATTGTTAATAAGCACCCAGTTTATGGTACTGTGTTATAGCAGCCTGCAGAGACTTCCATATAGAACAGGATTAAGATTCATTATTCTTTATTATTGGAATCTAAAAACTATATGTGACTAAGTGTTTTAATTTGTATTTTTAATGACTTAAAGTGATGAAATTTGATATGGCTTGGCTATGTCCCCACCCAAATCTCATCTTGAATTGTAGCTCCTATAATTCCCATGTGTTGTGGGAGGGACCCAGTGGGAGATAATTGAATCAAGGGGGTGGTTTCCCCCATATTGTTCTCGTGGTAGTAAGTCTCACAAGATCTGATAATTTTATAAGGGGTTTCCCCTTTGGCTTGACTCTCATTCTCTCTTGTCTGCTGCCATGTAAAACGTGTCTTTTGCCTTCTACCATGATTGAGAGGCCTCCCCAGCTACATGGAACTGTGAGTCCATTAAACCTCTTTTTCTTTATAAATTACCCAGTCTCAGATATGTCTTTATTGGCAGCATGAAAATGGACTAATACAAAAGTAAAACTCAAAACATTTAACCAAATTTAGTTTAATTCTCATTTCATCATATGAACTTCTACTAAATATGATTTGGATCTTTTCGTGGATGTCACAGTAACCTGAAATCTCTAGGTTGGGGAAATAATACCATCCAACTGGGTCAGAAGTAGACTCGGAACTGAACTCACACAAACTATTTTACAGTTGTTTCGTCTTATTAGAGTGAGCTACTGTGCACTGCAGTGGAGTCCAATAAGATTTTGCTGCTCATTAAGTAATAACTCATTCTTCACATCTGCTACTGAGAAACACAAATGCCAGATTTGGTAGTCACGAAAGCTGTGTATCTCAAACAGGCAGTTTAGTCATATACCCTATCACCATATGTGGGTTTCTCCTTGAGAACATCTGTGGTCCATGGTCAATGGGACCTGTTCCAGAAGCCCCTGCTTTGATAGAATTTCCTAGTATGTCATGTTAGAATCAGTGAATCAGAGACTCTTGGAGCTGGAAAGAAATTATAAGTTCAAAACTGATATCACAGGAAAAGTATAATCTGATGAGATACCAGTCAAGTCTTTCTTGTATTTGTCCTGTTGAAACAATGAAAAACAGGTCAGGTACGGTGGCTCATGCCTGTAATCACAGCACTTTGGGAGGCCGATGAGGGCGAATCACCTGAGGTTGGGAGTTCAAGACCAGCCTAGCCAACAAGGTGAAACCCCTTCTCTACTAATAATACAAAAAAAGTTAGCTGGGTGTGGTGGCAGGCACCTATAATCCCAGCTACTCAGGAGGCCGAGGCAGGAGAATTGCTTGAACCTGTGAGGCAGAGGTTGCAGTGAGCCAAGATTGTGCCACAGTGACACTGTCTCAATTAAAAAAAAAAAAAAAGAAACAATAAAAAAAACCCAGAAGAATCTTTTCCTCCCATCACAAATGTTAGAGTTGCTATATATAATTAAATATAGAATTGTCTCATTTTTCTAGTGCAGGGTAACAAGCTGTATTTGAAATTAACCATAAACTATTGTTTATTCACTTATCCTAGCCCTCCATCTCTTTTGATGGAAATAAGTTTCCTGCTCTTGCTTTGATTTATTTATTTATTTTTTTTTTTGAGACAGAGTCTTGCTCCGTTGCCCAGGCTGGAGTGCAGTGGTGCAATCTCGGCTCACTGCAACCTCTGATTCTCCTGCCTCAGCCTCCTGAGTAGCTGGGACTACAGGTGCCAACCACCATGCCTGGCTAATTTTTTGTATTTTTAGTAGAGATGGGGTTTCACCATATTGGCCAGGCTGGTCTCAAACTCCTGACCTTGTGACCCACCCTCCTCAGCCTCCCAAAGTGTTGGGATTACAGGCGTGAGCCAACGTGCCTGGCTAGTTTCCTGTTCTTTTTAATAAAAATACAGCAACCAGGATCTGGATATCTACAATGTTTTGCCAACAACTAAAATAAACAACACCCCAAATCTGTACTGACTCTGCAGACAAAAGAGGTCAAACAATTACTTCAGAGTCTCAAAATTAATTTATAGGCCTAGTGAGAAAACTAGACTAGTCTAGTAGACTAGACTCCAGCTTGGATATTTTACTGTTCTCAGGTTCCAGTGAGATAAAATGCTTCAGCATATATTTTTAGTCATGGGTTATTTTTATTTTATTAGCATTGCCTTTAAATCACTTTTTTCTTAAAAAAAAAAAAAACCCCTTCCAGCATTTCCAAATTTATGATTCCCCACTTGAATTATGCAATTCCATTATGAAGCAATGGTTTATAGTTTACCCTTTATCCAACTTTTATCATTTTTTATTTAGAATCATTCTCAGAAATACAAATTAGCTGATTACTGAACAAGTTCTAATTACCCCCCAGAGACTGTGGGAGCTTAGGGTTTCAGTACAGCATTGTTCACTGTTTGGCTGTGAAACAGACTTCCTCCTCTGGTGACTGATCTGTTATTGATTTAAGAACTGACCTAAAGGGCTATTTGTTCTGGGCCCTTTGAAGAGCGTTTGCTTCCCCTGACTTTCAGAACTATTCTGTTGGACATCCTGAAGCCTCAGGCCATAATCTTTACTATGCAGTTTGCGCAGCCTGGAATAATGGAATAGTGGCTAATTAACCTGTTCTCACCTCCAAAATAGGGCCTGTGATTTAAAACACCTCTAAAAAATCACATTGATGCTTCAGTCTGGAACCCGGAGGCAGGTCAATTCTGTTCCCAGTCCAGAACATCCTTCCTTCTTAGCCTCAGACTTGGGGCCATGGCTGGATTCTAGATTACAAACTCTTCTGAGCACAAATTGCCATCTCCATTTCCCATGGTGCCTAGCTCTAGTCTCAGCTCACAGCAGTTACTCAATGCAAAATAAAAACAAATTTGTAAATAATTTTTTGAATTATCTACAAATAGTTAAAATTACATGTAAACTTATAATTACAATTATTTACAAATTGATTTATAATTTTTATTTGTAAATAAAAAGCTTATAAAATAACAAAATTATCGCTAAATAACTTCAAAGAATAGCTTTGACAAATAGGTTTTATGATCCCAGAGCAATGACATCAGAAAGTCTTGCACCACATTAATAGTTTCAGGCTATCTTAAAAAATAAAAAGTAATTCAATGAATAGCATTTTCTTTAAGAATTAAGTGAGCATGTTGATGGAATGGCAGCAGAAAAAGACTCGAGTTCCTAAGGCTTCGTTATGATTCCTAACCCTATGCAATCTGAAGAGAGCGCTATACAGTTTTAAACTTGCCACGGCACTCAGAACAGGGGAGGCCTAAGTCCCCCTTCTTTGATGACAAAGAGGGCAGAACACACCTGATAGTGGGTTGGGAGCAAGTCAGGGTAATAAAGGTGAGCCAGGAAGCAGTTCAAGGGGCTTGTGAATGCCGTTCACCTCTTAGTGGGATCCAGGAGGGATCAGAGGGTTTTAGCTGAGGACGAGATATTTAACCGAGAGAGATGGAGATCTGCAGGGAGCTGGGATGGGTGCTGCTAATTTCCATCTGGTAGAACTAGCGTGTTCCAGTTCCTTACTATTTAGTTATTAATCAAAGACCTCTCCAAGCACCTGACACACTGCTAAGCTCCACAGGGATAATAAAGCCAGAAAGCTTGGTTTTTGGCTCTTAAAGTACTCACAATCTAATGTGGGGAGGTAGAAAATTCAGCAGAAGTTAAATGACTAGAGAACAATTAAATGCTAAGCTCTAAGTTCAAGAGGAGTTCACAGGAGGGCAAGATCTGGATGGAGTAAAGGTGCAAGACAAAAAGCCTCAGAAGAAGCCTCAAGAAAATGAGGAACCAAAGTGGGGAACTAAGGTTGTTTGTAAATCAGGTGCATGTGGATAAGCCCTTCTTGAGAGGGGCAGGTTTGGACGGATGTCCTTGAATGGTGGTCCAGCAGGACAGAGCTGAAATTCATTAGTAAATCCTGACACACTGTTTTTGGAAGCGATGGAGTCTGTGATGAAAACATAAGAGGGCTGGAAAACAAAGAAGACAGAGGCAAATAATCCTTGGTTGTTTCCATTCCTGAAGAGGCTCACTGTGGCATGAAAATCTACATGGAAACAGTCAGAATACCATAGCACCCAAACTGGGCATTGTGTAGACATTCCGTGGTCTAAGTTTTAAAACATTTATTAAGTCCTTATTAGCCTCTTGATTTCTGGAAGAGAATATTTAACTTAATGACAAAAGAGGAGAAAGATCCAGCAACCTACCATGGGGGCTTCTTATGCATGAATGTTCACACAAGACTATGAAGTAGATATCATGGTCCCTGTTCTACGGATGAGGAAAAGGAAGTTTATGGAGAATAAACAGCTCACCTAAATTTGTCCAAATAGTAGAGTGGCAGACCTAGATTTTAAACCCTGTATGCATGTTGCCCAAGCCCATTTTCTCTATCCATGTAGACAGCACCTGATACCCTTCAAGAGAAAAGTCTATGATGTCTCATTTGTTGTGTGGTCAGAGAGCTGAACCTGGAGCTGGGAGTGACAAGAACTGTTTTTTTTATTCATGCTTTCCTATTAGTTCTAAGACTTTGGACAAGGCACTCCCTTCTTTTGGTTCTATTATCTAAACTTTAAAAATAGGGTATATAATTAAATTGTTGGTAAGGTATCATCTGTGTAAGTTTGTAATTCTAAGTGTACAAATGCCTTCTCCATCAGAGAATGACCACTGAATAATATGACTGCTCTAATAAAAAGAGGAAAGGGAATATGCAGACACATGCTGATTTTTATATTTAGAAACCCACCAAGATATAAATATAAATTTAGAAATCTGCCAAGATCTAAATCTGATAAATATGAACTGTTCTGCCACAACAGCAATGGCAGCTCCAGGACTTTAAAGAAGAAGGTTCAGTGACAGCAGGTTTATCTCACAACTGTGTGCAATAAGCCCACTGCCTTCATTTATATGGCATGCATTTAGTCCCCAAGAACATCTATTAGGCCTCCAAGCCACCCCTCAGCACCGCTACTGCCCACTCAAATCCTTAGAAAAAGGCTTGAAGGCTGCACACAAATACAATCCAGTCAGGGAACCTACAAAAATGAAACCACCAGAGGTAAGAGACCACAGAGAGGATAGCCCAGACAGGTAGTCACTACTTAGGGCTGCTTAACATCCATCCTGCAGTCACCAGCCCTTGCAATTTTGCAAAAGGTTTTTGTGTGTGTGTGTGTGTGTGTGTGTGTGTGTGTGTGTGTGTGTGTGTGTGTGTAGTGTGGTGTGAAATACCTTGACCAAATATGTGGTCCAAATACTGACCAACTATGTGAATCAGACAAGATGTGTGTGTCTGCTATGGCCCAAGGATCATCAGTTTGCTTCAGAACTGGCTGATAAAAAAGACAAGGCAGGAGGCCCTGATGAGTGCTGGTCTTAGAAATAAAAAGGGGATAATTGAAGCAGACAAAAGGCATCGAGAAAGACCTTGTCCAATTCACATCTGAATAAAGTCCATCAGTAATCCCTAAGTTCCTACACATCTAACTCCTGCAATGCTTAACTGTTTTTAACACCTATCTGCTTCCTACAGTCAACTGCAGGAAAAGCCCTTAAAACAAAGAGTCGCTGTGCTAGGAAAAAAAAATGGCAAAACTGGTGAAAATTAAAGTTCATTTCCCAGTAGACCTAAGGGAGACCTAGGAGAAGAATTCCTGCGGTATAATCTGATCGGGGCAGTTGGAAATGAGTGCAGGTAAACAGGCCAACCTCTAGGGTCTTTGTGACAAAAACAGGTGGGAGAGAATGTCAAGGATAAGATGAAACAGGGGCTTCAACATGATCCCAATAGAGGGGAGAGGTGTAGATGAGAGGAAGAAAGAGAAAGAACAGTTAAAGCATGGAAAGAGACAGAAGAGAGAGGAGGGCCACGAGCATGTATCAGGGAGGGCCATAGAAGGGCAACCACCTTCTCGAAGGCCCCTTGGGATGTGTATGGGTGACAGGTGCTCCCTAAGGAAACCCTGGGGAACCCCAGAATGACTCTAATAGCCACATCGACATCATAATTCAAGCACATATATATATTTTTGATATCTACAATATCTAAAATCCAATGAGGCACAGAGCTCCAAGGATCATATGTCCTGGCAGGAGGTGAGCAGCAGTTAAGTGGTTTTGAATGGCAGGGAATCACTTTCCCAGCAGAGGGAGTGGTTTGGTTAAAAGCAAGTGCATCTGCCAACTGTGATCCTTCTATTGGAGCTTCTCATTACTCCTATTTGATAGGAAAGAGAACCTAACTCAGAGAAGCTAACTGATTAGCTTTGAGTCACCACACCTAACTACTGACAAAGATGAGAGTAAAGCCAAAACCTCCTGATTTGTAGGATGGTATTTTTTCTTGTGTATCACCACTGAGGTAAAATGGATGCAAACCAGAGAAAAAAGTAGATTGGAAATTATAGGAAATCAAATGGGAAGCAAATATTCAGGATGAATTCTCAATGAAACCTATAAAGAAAATATGAGGTGGCCAGGCGCGGTGGTTCAGGTCTGTAATCCCAGCACTTTGGGAGGCTGAGGCAGGCAGATCACTTGAGGTCAGGAGTTTCAGACCAGCCTGGCCAACATGGTGAAACCCCGCCTCTACTGAAAATAAAAAAATTAGCTGGGTATGGTGGCACACTCCTGTAATCCCCGCTACTCGGGAGGTTGAGGCAGGAGAATAGCTTGAACCTGGGAGGCAGATGTTGCAGTAAGCCGAGCTCATGTCAATGCACTCCAGCCTGGGTGACAGAGCAAGATTCTGTCTCAATTAGTAGAAAAAAAGAAAAAAGAAAAAAGGGACGGAAGGAAGGAAGGGTAAATATGGGGAATTCTTTTATGACCTTAAGAATGAAAGTTTGCCTTATATAAGCTGCACCTGGTTTCCACAGAGAGCAGGAAATTCACCCCCTACCTTCTCCCAACCTCCAGCCCCTCCCAATTCTGTTCTTTCATAGAAGTGACCAGTGGGGAATTTTTCTCTCCCTGTGTGACTTCACAGAGATGAATCATGGCTCCTTGAAAATCTGAAACAGGCAAATTGGCTTAGGAATAATTAAACAGCAACAGACCAAGTTCCCTGAATCCAGGCACTGCCTCCACTAACAAGGCTTATCTACAAAATACTGTACTGTGTAAGCAAATCTTGTGAAAAATAACATCTGGAACTTTAAGATGTGGACACAACTGATTTAAGCATGTGACACCTGTCTTTAGAGAAAAGTGATTAGCCCACAAAAGCAAACCTGTTTTCACAAACTGTCAGCCATAAACATATTTTAAAAATTGCTTGTGTCAAAGATTTGTATAAGTGGCTTAAATGTGAATTCAGGAAGACCAAGAATGCAAAATGGTATTTTGCTAACAAATGGAATTTGCTGCCCTTTGCAATTCTACAGCTGATTCCACTGCAGGATTTCACTTTTTATGGCAGAATATGGAAGTTTTGACATTGCAAACACGTGAAACTTATAAATCTGGTATTCACATTTCTTAAAAAAATTATCAGTCACAATATGTTCTTTCTGTAATTTGAAGGTCTTATCAGCAGGGACCTTCTTGCTATTTTTAAGCATGTATAATACCAGTTCAAGCTCTCTAACTTGTTTCTGATTGGATCTTTTACATTCCTCACCCAATAATGCTAACACAGCTTTTGCAGTAAGCCATAATAGTATTTGAAATTTGTAAGGTGTTTACTCATTCCACTTATCCTCATTCTTGATTGTAAGGTCCTTTTGAAGAACATTTTAACAATTATTTGCCCATGTATCTTAGGGAAAATCAGTTAACCCTTTCGACTATGTGGAAAAGGCACCACTGAAGGTGAGAAGCAGCTTGGCTTATATCTGCTGTAAAATGCTGTCCTGGTATGAGTGGAATTTCAAATTGCATGCTAACAGGTAAAGAAGCGATAACCTGGCCGGGCGCAGTGGCTCACGCTTGTAATCCCAGCACTTTGGGAGGCCAAGGTGGGTGGATCACCTGATGTCGGGAGTTTGAGACCAGCCTGACCAACATGGAGAAACCCTGTCTCTACTAAAAATACAAAATTAGCCGGGCATAGTGGTGCATGCCTGTAATCCCAGCAATAAGCTTTCTACAGCTGATTTAACTTCATATATATTTTACACTAGAAAAAGAAATCCATGATACATGGCCGGGTGTGGTGGCTCATGCCTATAATCCTAGCACTTTTTGAGACCGAGGCGGGTGGATCACCTGAGGTCAGGAGTTCAAGACCAGCCTGGCCAACACGGTAAAACCCCATCTCTACTAAAAATACAAAAGTTAGCTGGGTGTGGTGTCATGCGTCTATAATCCCAGCTACTCAGGAGGCTGAGGCAGGAGAATCGCTTGAACTCGGGAGGCGGAGGTTGCAGTGAGCCGAGATCATATCACTGCACTCCAGCCTGGGCAACAGAGTGAGACTGAGTCTCAAAAAAAAAAGATAAAAAATTATACAAGGAGAAAAATAAGTCATCAAATTGCAAAGTATCAAAGAGTAAGCGCTAACTGAAAAAGATACATCTACTCAATGACTTCTGGGCAGGGTAAACAAGGAATTATAAAGACCATGAAGGAGACGGCCTTTGATCTCCAGAGGCTGTTGGAAAACACTATCTGTGTTTTAATCTTTTTTTTTTTCTCCCCCAAATGAAGTAAAAAACGCTAAGTGGTAGCCAGGCGCAGTGGCTCACTCCTGTAATCCCAGCACTTTGGGAGGCCGAGGCGGGCGGATCGCCTGAGGTCAGGAGTTTGAGACCAGCCTGACCAACATGGAGAAACCCCGTCCCTACTAAAAATACAAAATTAGCCAAGCATGGTTGTGCACGCCTGTAATCCCAGCTACTTGGGAGGCTGAGGCAGGAGAATTGCTTGAACCCAGGATCCAGAGGTCACAGTGAGCCAAGATCACACCATTGCACTCCAGCCTGGGCAACAAGAGCAAAACTCCATCTCAAAAAAAAAAAAAAAAAAAAAAAAAAAAAACCCACAAAACTCTAAGTGGTTCTACAACACCAAGAAATTAAAGCAACTACTGATGAAAATGTTTTGGAACTCGATGCTGTAAAGGTGTGTGGTGGTTGCACAGCATAGTGAATGTACTAAAATGCCACTGAATTGTACACTGTAAAATGGCTAATTTTATGTTATGTGAATTTCACTTCAATTAAAGAAATAAAGCAAGTGTACTCTGGTTAAGGTGAATGAGAAACTTTCGCCATTTTCTTATGGTGCTTTGATAAAGAGAATATTTAACACTTTAGAAACATGTTATCAAAAAAATCCTTAGACAAATTCAGCGATTAATTCAGAGGGAGCAAAAGTTAACCAAGGAGCAGTTATGCAATGTTTTTTTCCTATTCTACTTTTTCCAGCCCACCTAAAAGCTGTAAATGGTCATCATCAGGTTTTAATAGCTTCTCTGACTTCTCCTTTCCTAATCTCTCTCCTACCCAGATTTACTCTTTCAAAATTTATTGAACTCCTACATGCCCCACGCTCTAGAATAGGTGCTAGCACTGCCAAGACGAGTAATACATCTCACCATTCCTCAAGGAGTTCACAGTCTGTATTCAAATTTTTAAAACTTCCCATGATGCTTCCCTACTGACTCTAGTTACACAAACTCTAAAACTTTAATGATCCCACCTAACTTGGACAGCAGCACCCTTCTGAGGCTCTCCATTACATAGTCAATTATCGGTGCTGTCTGTGCCCCCTTCTTTTATTTTTTCCTCAGGTCAAAGAGCGATTTTAAAGATTCTAAACAGAAACATCACTTTCTTGATTTTCAAGTGCTATACAAATAGAGCTCCTGCTTCACGTGATCCTTTAAAATAAGCACTGAAACTCTGTGAAGCTGGGACTGGTTCTAGGAATTATTCATGCATCTAAGGTCATTTCAAAGGCTTCCCTTCTCTTCACCCCACCCTCTGTTCTCACCTCATCACCAGCATCTCCCATTACCCTCATCTATAAGGCCAGGTCTCTGGAGCTCACTGCCTGTGACCACATCAGTCCCTTCTTCGAAAACAGTTTTGTTTTCCTCAGGTTTTCCTTTTTCTTATCCTCTCACAACTGAACTCCTTTTCATTCAACTTTCATTTTTGTTTTAACTGTGACCTCACAGCTATCCTTGGGAAAACACATTGGCTTTCACCTTGAAAGGAGGAGTCCCCACCAGCCTCAGATCCAAAATGAGCCTGTGATGGGCTGGAACAGTGACAACTCAAGAGTGATGCAGGCAAAGCAAAACAAGAGAGCAAAAATCACAGGCAAAGCCATGCTGGCTTCTGCAGACAGGAAAAACGTAATGTTTGCCAAGTGGAAAAAGCATCGACTTAGAAAGAAAAATCATTTTCAAGCTGCTGAGAGCCCCCAAAATGGAGACGAATCAAAACAACTCAAAGAAATCTAACTGCTAATATGCAGCCTAATTTTGACACAGATGTTGTTCTGAACTCACTCAATGTGAAACAGAAGCTATGACATTTAAACTAAATACCTCATTTATGGATGGAAGCAGCTACAGGTTGTCACTCAGCCAATTTGTCAGTGGCACAGCTGGTAATTTCACCATGCAGCTGGGAAAAGCAGTTTGTCAGTCACAAGAAACCAGATATTTGGGGGGATTTTCACATCAAACCACTTCTCGCAGTGGACTCTGACCATCATCAGACTTGCTTAAATGCACGTACAGTGCAGGGCCAGTCCTTCTGTATCTTTAAGGAGGCTGCCAAATTTACAGCGTATATGGAGAGGAAACACACAGTGGGAAGGGGTAACACTGGCATTATTTTAACACATTATAGAGGACTGGGCAACAGAGGAGCAGGAACTGAGGAAACCTAAACAAATGGCTCCCAATTATGATTTCATTAATCTTGGAAAACATGAAGCAGTAGACAAGTGTGGTCTAATTGTTTCTCATCTGACTTGGCTTGGAAAACCTTACTCTCACTTAATTCCATTGACAGATAAGCATCTTGGGACAGCTGACCTTTTCTTTGTCTAGCCAAGTTTCCTTTGAACATGTTATAAAGTTTTTTGATCACCACCAAATATAATACCAGATGAAAGTCATTATACAAAGAGAATCAAATTAACAACAGTTAAGGAGAAAAAGTTCCTGTAAGGGTTCTGGCATGTCAACAATTAACAAGAGTTAATTGCCTCTTCTTAATATTTCAAACACATGTTAATTAGTAGGCCAATAAAAATTTTATATACTATACAAACAGTGATAATCTTGGTGCCACCTAGTTTGTGGCTCACCACAGAAAACACCTAATCAAAAAAAAAAATCACAGTATCCTACTTACAGATAATAACCCACCATCCGTGTCATCAACTTTTTTTTTTGAGACGGAGTCTTACTCTATCCCCCAGGCTGGGGTGCAGTGATCTCAGCTCACTGTAAACTCTGCCTCCTGGGATCAAGCAATTCTCCTGCCTCAGCCTCCTGAGTAGCTGGGATTACAGGCACCCACCATCATGCTTGGCTAATTTTTGTATTTTTAGTAGAGACAGGGTTTCACCATGTTGGCCAGCCTGGTCTCGAACTCCTGACTTCAAGTGATCTGCCCGCTTTGGCCTCCCAAAGTGCTGGAATTACAGGCGTGAGCCTCCGCACCCAGCTATCAACTTTCTACTGCTATGAACTTAGACATTTCACAGCTCAAACTGGGTATGAAACATGGAAAAAAATGACTAAATAAAATAATGGACTTCTTTCATACAAAGCGTGAGTGAGTGTAGATGTAATAAGTACATCTAAATTTGTCATGGTGAATTAAACCAGCTTCAGGCAAAGAGGCAGAGTATTAGGTTGAAATGGTCCATTTCCTTTCAATTTGTTAATATGGAGAATCTGAAATTTATTTTTTACTTGATTAAAAATTAAATTAGGTTTCATTTTCGTAGGCAGAGCTCTTTCCTTGAGTATTTCATTTGGTAATGGCCAGGGTGGAATGAAGCCAGTAATCAAACACTGCAGACTTTGGAAACACTCCTGGTTTTTCAGACTCTTAATAAAGCCTGAGAAGAGCACCAGTGTAGGGAGTGGGTGTCTTTGTTTTTGTGATGACTCACTTTATCCAGTATTCATTCATTTATTTTTAAGTCATTCCTCAAATATGTGGAAGCTTTTCTAGAAAGGACCATGGAAAACGCAAAAATACTTGGCCTTTACCCTCATGAACTTTATAGATCTTTTCCCCCAACATAAGCAGTCCTCTTACTTTAATAATCAGCAATCTCACAAATTAACTTTTCTATTCTTCTCCTTGAAACAAACTAATTCCTCTTTAGGAGTATATTTTCAAGAGAATATGAGATCAGCCTACTCATTCGTTCCAGCTAATTTTTTTGTATTTTTAGTAGAGATGGGATTTCACTGTGTTAGCCAGGATGGTCTCGATCTCCTGACCTCGTGATCCGCCCGCCTCAGCCTCCTAAAGTGCTGGGATTATAGGCATGAGCCACCGCGCCCGGCCTTTTAAATAGGGTCTCTATTTTCAACTGAATTAATCTGTATTTCAAGTCTACCTGTTGTTTCTTTACTCCATTTTCCCTGAAGCCAAAGTATAAGCTTCCTGAAGAGCTGTTTTATTCATCCCTTTTAGTACCTGCTGCATTAAAGGTATTTTTTAAAATACTAGATAACTTTTTAATTGAGCAAGTTAGCTAATATTGGCAGAATCTAATACATGTCTAAAGAAAACTGGAGTTACATAACATCTTGGTTACTTAGGTCTCTCTGGCATGAGCAATTTCGTGGATGTTCTTAAAGTGAACATGAAGACTTGAACAACTTGGTTTGCATGACTTTTGTGGGATTTTTCTGGGTCAAGTGAATAGCGAGCCATTTTCACAGATCACCTCAGTCCACTCAGGGGTAGAGCTGTGTTTACTTTTATACCTCGAGTGCACAGTATAAATCCTGTCACAGAATAGGGTCCTAGTCAAGTTTCATCATGAGATTTTAGGAATTCAGTCACATCTTCAGGCTCTACTTCTAATTCTAGCTCTGTTGCTACTTCCATCACCTCTGCAATTACTTCTTCCACTTGAGTCTTGAACCTCTCAAAGTCATGCAGGAGGGCTGGAATATACTTCTCCCAAACTCCTGTTTATGGACATCTTCCCATAAATCAAGAATGTTCTTAATGGCATCTAGAATGGTGAATCTTTTCCAGAAGGTTTTCAATTGACTTTGTCCAGATCCATCAGAGGAATCACTATCTATGGCAGCTACAGCCTTACAAATGTTTTCTTAAATAATAAAACTTGCAAGTCAAAATCATGCCTCGATTTATGGGCTGCAGAATAGATGCTGTGTTAGCAGGCATAAAGATATTAATCTCCTTGTATATCTCCATCAGAGCTCTTGGGTAATTAGGTGCATTGTCAATGAGCAGTATATTTTGTATTTTTTTAAATAAAAACATCCAGCCCAATATATCAAGAGCAGTAATATTTTGAAAGGAAGCTTTGTCTCTTGAGTAGTAGGTCTCAACAGTGGGTTTAAAATATTCAGCAAACCATCCTGTAAACAGATGTGCTGTCATCTAGGCTTTGTTGTTCCACTTACAGAGCATAGGCAGAATAGATTTAGCATAATTCTTAAGGGCCTGAGGATTTTCAGAATGGTAAATGAGCACTGGCTTCAATTTAAAGTCAACAGCTACATGGAGTCAGCCTGTCCCTTGAAGCTTTGAAGCCAGGTATTGACTTCTCTTTAGCCATGAGAGTCCTGAATGACATCGTCAAATATAAGGCAGTTTTGTTTATATGGAAAACATGTTGATTAGTGTAGCCACCTTAATCAATTATCTTAACTAGATTTTCTGGATAAATTGCTGCAGCTTCTACATCAGTATCTGCTGCTTCACCCTGCACTTTTATGCTATGGAGATGGCTTCTCTCCTTAAGTCTCAACCAACCTTTGCTACCTTCAAACTTTTCTTCTGCAGCTTCCTGACCTCTCTCAGTCTTTACAGAATTAAAGAGAATTAGGACCTTGTCCTGAATTAGGTTTTGGCTTAAGGGAATGTGACTGGTTTGATATTCTATCCAGACCACTCAAACTTTCTCCATATCAGCAATGAGGCTATGTCATGTACTTATCGTGAAACCAGTGTGTTCACGGGAGTAGCATTTTTTTTTTTGAGAGGGAGTCTCGCTCTGTTGCCCAGGCTGGAGTGCAGTGGCACGATCTCGGCTCACTGCAAGCTCTGCCTCCCACGTTCACACCATTCTCCTGCCTCAGCCTCCTGGGTAGCTGGGACTACAGGCGCCCACCACCACGGCCGGCAAATCTTTTGTATTTTTAGTAGAGACAGGGTTTCACTGTGTTAGCCAGGATGGCCTTGATCTCCTAACCTTGTGATCTGCCTGCCTCGGCCTCCCAAAGGGCTGGGATTACAGGTGTGAGCCACCGCACCCAGCCTGGAGTAGCACTTTTAATTTCCTTCTAGAACTTTTCCTTTGCATTCACAACTTGACTAACTGCCTGTTGCAAATGCCTTCCTCACTAAGCTTAATCATTTCTAGCTTGTGATTTAAAATGTGAAACATAAGAAATACTACCTTTCACTTGAACACTGAGAGGCCACTGCAGGGTTATTAATTGGCCTAATTTCAATATTGTTGTGTCTCATAGACAGGGAAGCCCAAGGAATGTGTGTGTGTGTGTGTGTGTGTGTGTGTGTGTGTGTGTGTGTGTGTGTGACAGAGAGAGGACAGCAGGCTATTGGAGCAGTCAGAACACATACATTTATTAAGTTCACTGTCTTATGTAAGCACGATTCACACTGTCCCCAAACAATTACAACAATAACATCAAAGATTACTGGTCACAGGCCAGGCACAGTGGCTCATGCCTGCAATCCCAGCACTTTGGGAGGCCGAGGCATGCAGATTACTTGAGGTCAGGAGTTCAAGACCAGCCTGGAAAACATGGTGAAACCCCATCTCTCTTAAAAATACAAATATTAGCAAGGCTTGGTGGCATGCACCTGTAGTCCCAGCTACTCAGGAGGCCGAGGCAGGAGAAAGAGTGCTTTGTGATAAAAGTCACAAAAAATCCAAGGATGATACCTTAGTCTATTTCAGGTGCTATAATGAGATACGATAAACTGGGTGGCTTATAAAGAACTGATATTTATTTCTTACAGTTCTGGAGCCTGGGAAGTCCAAGATCAAGGCACCAGCCAGTTCAGGGTCTTGCATACTACCTGGCACACTAATAAATGGTAGCTGTTTAAGAAAACAGTATGCCCTGTTACTAACGAAAGATCTACAGGGAGTTACTTTCCCTCTCCTTAGTGATGGTCTTACTTACCAAATCTGGCTTCACCTGGTGAATTAGGGGAAAGGAGAGCCACATGGAGTGCAAGGTGGTGAAAACGGTGGAGGGCCAGGACTGCTGAACCTCCCGGCTTCTTGGAATTCGGTGAATGTAGTATTTGGTATACTAGAAGGAAACAGATGGAATCCAAATCAACTGAGTCACTGATATCAAAGTTAAACATAGTAACAATTAACAGCTGTAGAAACAGAAGTGCTTTCTTGTTTATTTTAAATTTTCATTCTAACCACTTTTAAATTAGAGTTGTAATGCCTATCTCATGCTTTATATAACACATCAGATGGGATCACATATGACAAAAAAGTTCCTATGATTCAAAAAATGTTAAAGTCAGTTTGAACAATAAGTTGGGGGAAGTTTCTATAAACTATGTTTCAGGCAAAGAATTTAACCTGCTGATATACAAAGAATTCTTACCAGTCAATATGTAAGACAAGTAACCTAGTATCAAGATGGGCAAAGACAGACAGATAACTCCAAACAGAAGAAATACAAATAATGATAAATATGTAAAAAGATGGCTAACAAGCACAACAGAAAACAAGTCATTTTTGCCTACCTGATTGGCAACAACAGTGGATAACCAGTGTTGTTGAGAGTATGGGGAAATAGACATTTACATGCACTGGGTAAATACATGGGTACAACTTTTTGGGAGGGCAATCTGGAAATATCTATCAGAACTTTAAATGTGTCTTCCTTTGATCCAGCATTTCTGCTTCTGGAAATATATCCCACAGATTACCCCACTGTATCATTGTTTGTATTTGTGGAAACTGAAACTAGACCAAATATTCTCCAGTAGGGAATGGAGAAGTGCATACAGTAAAATATATGGAGATATATTAACAAATGACATAGAACTATATGAACTCGTATGGAAGATATCCCAAGACACATTAAGTGAATCATGCAAGTTGGAAGACAGCATGTTTAATATAATCCAGCATCAATTAACAAAATACTCACATGCATACATACACACATCAGTATTTGTTAGTTTGGTTTTTTTTGAGACAAGGTCTCACTCTGTTGCTCAGGCTGGAGGGCATGGTGCAATCACAGCTCACTGCAGCCTTGACCTCCCTGGGCTTAGGTGATCCTCCCACCTTAGACTCCCAAGTAGCTGGAACCACAGGCACATGCCACCATACCCAGATCTTCCCACCTCAGCCCCCAGTAGCTGGGACCACAGGTGTGGGCCACCATGTCCAGCTAATTTTTTTATATAGACAGGTTCTCGCCATGTTGCCCAGTCTGGTCCCGAACTTCTGGGCTCAAGTGATCTACCCACCTTGGCCTCCCAAAGTGCTAGAATTATAGGGTTGAGTCACTATACTCGGCCATGCATTAGTATTTTCATTAAAAAAAATCTGGAACTGGGCTGGGCACAGTGGCTCACGCCTGTAATGCGAACACTCTGGGAGACCCAGGCAGGTGGATCTTCTGAGGTCAGGAGTTTGAGACCAGCCTGGCCAACATGGTGAAACCCCATTCTCTACAAAAAATAAAAAAAGTAGTTGGGTGCCTGTAGTCTCAGCTATTTGGGAGGCTGAGGTAGGAGAATAGCTTGAACCTTGGAGGCAGAGTTTGCAATGATCAGAGATCATGCCACTGCACTCCAGCTTGGGCGATAGAGCAAGAGTCTGCCTCAAAAAAAAAGAAAAAGAAAAAAAATCTGGAACTGGAACTACATGCCACAAATTACAAAGAAGATGATATTACAGGATATTTTCATTTTTCAGGTCAGAATAACTTTGAATATGTTTAAAATTTGCAACAAGAAAGTGATATTTTCATAATCAAGAGAAATCAACATATTTTCCTTGAATCAAAGTTCCAGGTATATTGGTTACCTATTTTTGTGTAACAAATTACCTCCAAATTTACCAGCTTAAAACAATAAGTATATTCTGTTTTTCACAGTTTCTGTGGGTCAGGAACCAAGAGTGGCTTAGTGGCTTGCAGTGACTCATGAACTTGAAATCAAGTGGGTGGCTGGGGTTGTAGTCATCTGAAGGTTTGACTGGGGCAGGAGAATCCACTTCCAAGGTGGCTCACTCATATGGCTGGCCATTTAGTGCTGATTGCTGGTTGGTGTCCTTAGTTCCTTGCCAAATGGATCTTTCCATAGGGCTCCTTAATTAAGTGTTCTCATTATGCAACAGCTAGCCTCTTAAAAGTAAGTGCTCCAAGAGGAGGCAAGGCAGAAATTGTAACATCTTTTATGACCTGACCTCAGAAGTCACATTTTGATATTTCTGATATTTTGATATTAGTTACACAGGTCAACCCTATTTGATATGGAAGGGGCTACACTGGAATGTGAACACCAGGAAGTGAGAATCATTGAGGGTTTTCTTGGAGCCTGGCTACCACACAGTTAAGTCAGAAAGAAAAGAACAGAATAATTAATACATTCTTCCTTTCCCCTTGGCCTTGAGAAACAATATGTTCCTTGAGAAAAGAAGAATAGAAAAGCCTTTTTCTAAACCAGTGAAAAGCATATAACTACATTCTTGCACTCAGAAAAAGGTGTGAAATTGTGTTTGGAGGCTTCTATTATGCTCCAAGAGAACATGAGTGCAGTTCTTACAGACTCAGCACAAAGTGAAAATGGAAATGTGTGACCACTCTGCTTCTTCATATGATGGCAAAGAATATTTTCTCATCTCTCCATGGTATACCAGTGTAGAATGGGAGTCCTGGGCTCAATATGTATCCACTATTTTTATTTATTTATCAATCTTTTATCAAATCAATGTTTTTCCTTCCAGAAGCTAAGGTACTAAATATTGAACTAGAAACTAATACTGAGTAGTTCCCAAACTATAAACCACTCAGAAGCAATAGCAAATTGTTTGAGGTTTATGCTTATCTAAGTTGTGGAGATTACTAATTGAAAAACAAGTAATAGGCCAAGCAGTACTGTAGAGTCAAAATCCCTTCTCAGAAACCTTTTGGGTCAGAAGTGTTTGGACAGGTAATATGGTTTATATACCACATATTATATAATATCCTTTTTTGAAGTTTGGGAAAGAAATAAAACATATTAATATCCCTGCAACAATACATGAATATTCACACTAAACAGGATAAATAAAGACTATAAGCTTCATGCTGATTCAAATCAGGTTTTGCTGTTAAATAAGCTTGTGACAAACTGGATTTTTTTTTTCCAGTTTTCAGAGCTCTTTAGGATTTCAGACTAAGGGACTGTGGACCTATACTACAAACTACATTTGAATCCAGTAAGATGTCATGTCATTGTTATTATTGTGATAAAAACAATTCAGTAGAATTCCATCATAGAAGTTTTTTTGGCTGTTACTTCCACCAAATTGTGTGGCCTAATCTCAATACCTATAATATTTTATTTAAAAAAGCATGGGTGTTTATCATGTTCCTTTAATTTTGTTAAGGCTGTGAGCATACAACTTTACGAAGCAGCAGCAATGAACAACATTTCTGGATTATATCCAGACAGTGTCACCAGGACCGGAAGGATGATCAGTTTGATTCTGGCTCCCCTGATTACACCTTGGCTCCAAGGACGTAAACATCTAAGCCTGGTAAAGCCTATGCAAGAGCGTCTGGGGCTGGAGACAGCTTTCCTAGACCTGGACGTGGAAGAAAGTCTACATCTCATCCCTGGCAGCAGCCTGGAGCAGCTAAGAAAATGGGTTTAGGAAGTCTCAGTCCATTTTCAGAAGAATAGAAACTAGTGCAAGCATGTTCTGGGGTGGGAACTGAGGGACCTCCAAGATATAAAATAGAAAATCAGGCCTGAGGGTAAGGCAACAAGACCAGTAACTAAAGTTTGATGACCTCTCTTTTTACTTGTGGATGTACCATACAAGGAGCCAACCTCCCAGTCTCCAGACCAGTTTAGCTGGGAGGGGAGTCTTGGTTCCATTTGTGTGCTGGAGCTAGCTCAGCCAATGACCACATGCCTACAGTGACCAATCATCTAGACTGCAGAGGTGGATCTCAGCCTACACCTGTTGTCTCAGCATAATTATTGATAGTGCCCCATCTGCTCTCAGAAGTATCAATTTAAATAATAAAGCACATGGTTATCCACAGGGTAGGGCAATGAGGAGCCTCTTCCAAGTCAGAGGGCAGGATACTTGTTCAGCACAGCCTGAAGAGTCAATATGATGGGAGAATCTGCATCAAAGTCAGGGATGAAAGTTGAAGTGGTGGCTGGAAAGAAAGCCAAGCTGGAAGCCCTAACCGTGACATTAACAATGACTGGCACGGGACAGGAGAGTCCATCTGGTGCCACTCTCTGGCTTACAGCTCTAAACTAGAGAAGCCTCCACTTCCAAATCCTATCCGATCTTTCTCACATTATTTTTTGACAGTAAGTTCAGGTAACTGAAAATCCTACGAAAAAGACTGCTCTATAAATCCAAGTCTCCACCTACACATCGCCCCACCATTGTAGCATATCAGTTCTCCTCAGAGATATCTTTCCTCACTAGCCTTTCTAAAATATCCCCATCCTCCCCTCTCCCCACCCCCATGTACACATATTCTTCCCTCCTCCATCACCAAACTTTCTGTGTGCTTTAAAATAACATCTACTATACTGGCATATTATATACTTATTTATTTATGTATTGCTGTCTCCTCCATTAGAACATAACTTACACAAGGAGGCCAGGAACTTACTTTTTAGACGGAGTTTAGCTCTTGTCATCCAGGCTGGAGTGCAGTGGCACGATCTCAGCTCACTGCAACCTCCAACTTCTGGGTTCAAGAGACTCTCCTGCCTCAGCCTCCCGAGTAGCTGGGACTACAGGCACGCACCACCACACCCACCTAATTTTTGCATTTTTAGTAGAGACAGGGTTTCACCATGTTGGTCAGGCTGGTCTCCAACTCCGGACCTCAGGTGATCTGCCCACCTCGGCCTCCCAAAGTGCTGGGATTACAGGCGTGATCCACTGCGCCTGGCCCTGGGCCAGGAACTTTAATCACTGCAATCTCAGTGCTTGTAAGAGTACTTGGTTATAGTTTGTAGTAAAAAAAAAAACAAAAAACAAAAACTTATGGAATAAATAATTCAATATGTCATTACACAGTAATATAAATCAATTCCATCTTCCTATCACCTAGCTGAGATGTATTTAGAATATAGAAAGGACACAAGGGGGGTAATTTGAGAGTGCATACTTAAAGCCTTATTTGCAAGGGCTGCTCCTTAAATGGGTTGAACTGAATGGAATTCATGAAGCTAGAGGAGAGAGGCTGGGGTAGTGCAGGGAATTGTGGATTTATAAACAGCCAAAGCTAGAAGGCACCAAACCCCAAAGGTTGGGGAAACAGGAAGGAGGGACACAAATGAATCAAAGACAAATGCCCCCCTTCCCTAACATGTTCTAGGTGAAAAGCCTCTGTGGGTCCTCTTTCCAGAAAATAGGACCATGAGAGAGGAGTGTGCTGAGGCTTTGAGGTATGCACACAAAGGGGAAAGGAGCCTGCCAATTAGAGCAGCAGGGCATCCCCTTCTGCATCTAACACTGCTTCAAAAACTCTCTGCCCCACTGTTTTTCTATGATACCTGCTATGCTGCCAGGCAGTCAAGTAGATGGGAACCCGGGCCATCCTGACAGGGACAGTGCCCTCAGATTACCTATACTTGACACAGAAATTGGGTGCTGGGTTACTTGATGTCCTGTGTCATTTAAAGGAAACACTGAGAGCCAGGCTGTGGCAAAATCTTAAGAGAGTTTTTATTATTTTACATAGTTTTAGAAAATAAAATCAACTATATAAAGAAGTCAATGAAAAATAATCAATACAAGGCTTATATTCTGGTCTTAAAGTTTCCTTTGAAGACAACGGAATGAGACAGAGGTTCAGACAGCTACAATTCAGGCCTGCTATGACCTTTGGCCAGGAATTACCTAGGGGTTCTGACATCTGGAGAAATCCAAATGAAGGCATCTTTATAGACGTTGTTTTTGTTAGTCTGTACCTTTGCTCTAAGGGAACTGTTCCTGACCCAGCTTCATGTCCTATAATGGGATACAAGACATAAAAGATGCCTGCTCCATCATTTTACCACCCCTACCTCCCACTCCCAGAACTACCATTTGGTTCAGGAGTGGCCACGTAACCCTAGCAGGGCCAGTCTTTTCCTGGATTCCTATAGACCAAGGAAAGTAGTTCCTCCTTTGAGGGACACTGTAGGCTGCTAAACTGGATCTCAATCCATCCTACTGGGGCTGAGAAATACATACATACATATATATATATATATATATATATATATATATATATACACACACATACATATATATACACACACACACACACATATATATATACACAAATATATATATATATTTGTATTCCTCTATCCACTAGGCCTTTCTACAGTGACTTAAAACTATTATATTTGCCACCACAACGGGCTACTCCTTCTGTATTCCCAAGGTAGAAATCAACAAATCAACAGTAAAATCTATCACAGATTTCCTTCTAGATACGAAGATCTATGAGGTTGCCAGGGACAGAAAGGACAGAGGAGGCTGCCCCCATGTTTCCTTCTCCCAAAACTTCTATACACATTCCATAGCTAACCACTTATTCCACATGTCTCGGCTACTCCCACAATTCAAGTCATTACCATCTCTCACCTTGACTACTTCAACAGCCTCTTAACTAGTCTCTTTGCTTCTCCTCTTGCTCCCCTACAATCTATTCTTTATAGAATTGCCAGACCCATCTGTTTATAATGTAAAGCAGATCCTTTCATTCTCCTGCTTAAAATCCCACAAAGGCTTTCCACTGCACCAAGTCCAAATGCCTTACAGTTCCTCCCAAGGTCCCATGTAATCTGGTGCTGGCTCACATCTCTAATTCCTCCTTGTTCATTCACTTGAGCCACACTGGTCTTCTGTCTGTTCTTTGAATGTGTCAGACTCACTCCTTCCTGAGGGCCTTGTCTGCTCATTCTAACAAGTTTGATTTGCTTCCAGACTGTCTCACAGCTAGCTCCTTCCTGCACATCAGATCTCGTCTAAACATTACCCACTCAGAGGGGAGACAGTTCTTCTCCAAATATGTGGTCTCTCTCCACCACACTGTCTTGTTTTACCATCTTCATAGAAATCACCACTACCTCCAATTAACTTGTTCATTTATGTGTATATGTGATTGTATGTAGTCTGCCCCTCTTCCAGGGATGCAAGCTCTATGAGAGAAAAGGATTTCATCTTGCTCACTGCTACAATCCCACTGCCTGATGTTTTGCACATCGTGGGTACTCAGTAAATAACTTGCTGAACAGACAAATGACTATCATTATAATTTCTAGAAGTCTAGTCCATGCTGGATGGTGATGGGGAAGATGCTGGCTCTTAACCTCATGACATCTCAGGGTTTTAAGGGACATACTATTCCAACTTTCTCACTTTGCAGATGAGGAATCTGGACTTTCCTAAAGTGACAGCACCAGGACCTGAACCCAGGTCTTCCATGTGTTCTGAAATATGCTGCTGACTCACCTCCTTCTCTAGACCTTGCTTGGATCTCTGTGTCTCACTGCTGAGGAGCTGCCTTCCCCAACATATAAGGAGCTGAACCACGAAGTTTACTCCCTGCCTCCTGCTACTCTTACGTATAGCCAACTACTCATCCTGATCATTTCCTTTTTCTTCCTTGATTTTTCAAATCACCCACTCTCAAACCCATAGAGTTTGTTGTCTCTTTCCCTGCCTCTACAGGAACTAAGCTCCCTGCCTCCTCCTCTCTCTTTGCCCTCTGTGCCCTGTTTTGCACTGTAGGCTTGGGTTACCAAACCCACCTACCACTGTGACCAGTGACCGCCCGCCACCTACCCCCACACATTCCCTAAGCCTTTTAGGGGAAAAATCAAAATAAGAACACAACAGGACCTCAGAAATTTTGAGACTTTTCTGTTGAACTTTAGGCCTCAAGGCCCTTATGGCAAGTTCTGCTGTCCTGCTATTGCTCCTACCTGGCAGTCAGCTGGGTTATATGTTCCTAGAAAGGATGTTTTTGTTTTGTTTTGTTTTGTTTTCTCTCTTTCTTCTCTGTCTCTTTCTCTCTTCTTTCTTTCTTTGTAGTTCAATGTGTATATCCTGCAAAATTTACCTGTCTTCAATATAATCCAGTCTCTTTCACACTATTGGCCAAAGAAGTAAGACTCTTTCTTATTCTCTATCGTATAGAAGAAGACATATTTTAGTGAAACAGTGAAACAACCTTTCCATCTCAGCTTCCTAATTCCTGTAGAACAGGGCCATGTCCCATAGTACTCTGTATGCCCACAAGGCCTCCCAACGCTCCCTGTATGAACTTGACTGATGTATAATCAAATGTATGGTGGCAAGAGAGACAAGAAAAGTAGGATGCTGAAGAGTGAAAAAACAGAGAAATGGATTTTGTTCAGGCTTCTAGTGTCTGATAGTATATGAAACACTGAGTTAAATACTAACAGTATATGACAACTTGTAACTTTCAAAGTATGTTCCAGAATTACATCACTGTTAAAAACCACAAACATATCTGGCTTTAGATTTGTGAAAACTAAATAGGAGTTTATAGTGATTTAGATGGAAATAATTCCACCAAAGAATCCAGATGGCATCATAAACCACAACAGAGGAGATCAAGTGGTTGATGAAGTCATTCTTTGCTGTTACCACACACTGAAACATACAATACATTTATTATTTAGTGAATGCCACACGACTGAAAAGTCCTGGAAACAAGACAAAGTTAAAATGGTAAAATTTCATTCAACCAAAAATGGTTTCAGCTTTCTTTCATAACTATTTAAAAATAATGCAATGTATATTTTTAAATGTATGTTGGATGGTTCAACTAATCATTATGAATTCAAGATGACCATAATTTACCACAATATTTTTTTATATGTCCTTCAAGTACTTGGTAGATACTTTATGGTGCTGATGAAATGCCATGAAGTGTCATATGAGTGAGGGTGCTGTGGGCCCCTGATATAGTTTGGTTGTGTCCCCACCCAAGTCTCATCTTGAATTGTAGTTCCCATAACCCCCATGGGAAGGACCAGGTGGAGATAACTGAATCATGGGGGCAGTTCCCCTGTGATAGTGAGTTAGTTCTCATGAGTTCTGATGGTTTTATAAGGGGCTTCCCCCTTTGCTGGGCACTCATTCTCCCTCCTGTCACCCTGTGAAGAGGTGCCTTCCTCCATGATTCCAAGTTTCCTGAGGCCTCCCCAGCCATGTGGAACTGTGAGTCAATTAAACCTCTTTTTTTTTTTTTTTTTTTTTTTTGAGATGGAATCTCACTCTGTCGCCCAGGTTGGGGTGCAGTGGTGCGATCTCAGCTCACTGCAACCTCCACAACCCAAGTTCAAGCAATTCTCCGGCCTCAGCCTCTCAAGTAGTTGGGATTACAGGCATGCGCCACCATACCCAGCTAATTTTTGTAGTTTTAGTAGAGACGGGGTTTCACCATGTTGACCAGGATGGTCTCAAACTCCTGATTTCAGGTGATCCGCCCACCTCAACCTCCCAAAGTGCTGGGATTACAGGCGTGAGCCACCACGCCTGGCCCAAGCTTCTTTTCTTTATAAATTACCCAGTCTCAGGCAGTTCTTTATAGCAGCATGAGAACAGACTAATACAGTCCCACGATGGGTCCTGCTGATAACCACTTACTTTGCATGAATCAAGCTCTCTGGACCTCAGTGTCCCACTGTGAAGCAAGGAGGGCTGGCTGAGATCAGGGATCCTTAACTAGCCACCATGATCCCACAGCTGGCTCAAGACTGGCTTGTCAAAGAGAAACGAGGCTGCACTCCAGCTCTGCCCCAGGGCCTGAAACCACTCCTCACTTTACCTCCAGAAGCCTCTCCTTGCCTGGTGGTCTGAGACTTCAGGGAAAAACAAAGTAGTTTGTTTCTGAAAAAATTATGAGATTCCGGCTCAAAAGATTTTTAAAGCCTTTTATAAATGCACATTTATTCTCTCTCAGCCTTAATTGACTCCTTCTTTTGACAATATCGCAATTTTCCTTTCGGTAACTCATTCCTCTCATATTCTCAGCCGGATGGTTTGGTGGTATTTGCCACCTGTCCCCTTTACCCCTAACCCTGCCTCTAAGAGTAGGCCTGGAATGGCTGAAGCAACATGGAGGAATCATTCCCAGCTACAATGATTAGCTGAAAGATGGGAGTATAACCCCACTGGAGTACCATGAGGCAGGAGATGTTTGCTGGGGCTCTCTCTCCCATATGCTGTAAGAGATCCTCTTCTTCCTCATGAAGAGGAAGAGACATGAGGCCAGGAGGTGCTACAGGTTTTTGCTACCCTAATGAGAGAGCTTGGAGCTGCTGGAGGCAGCACTGTGGGGAGCCCAGTGGAGCTGCCACTGCAGAAGACAGAGCAGAGAGACAACTCTTGTTATAGGGATATCCCTGGGCAACTGGACCAAGCCTCACCAGAAATAAGACTGAATTTTTCCTGTTTTGTAAGTTGACAAATTCCCTTTATTGTTCAAGCCAATTTTAAGTGTAGGTTTATGTCACTTGAAGTTGAAGCACCCTTCCTCTGTCCTTAAAATGGTATGAAAATTGCATTCCTCTTCTTAAAATAAAATATATATATTAAAATCATGTATGAAACAATTGTTTACGACATTGAATTTCAGAGCTGTACTCTCTAAGCATGGATTCATTCACTTGTTTCTTCATTAAACTTTCAACAAGCACCTGCCAGGTGACAGGAACTGGGCTAGGGAAACAGAGGTGAATAAGACATTCACAAGGAACTCACTGCAGTCTATCAGGATAGCACAGGAAAACTGATAATTGCAGTCAAAGGGATAACTATAATATGAAACAATTATTAAATATAATGTTAGCACCAAGTAAGAAGTAATAAACTGGACCAGGTGTGGTGGTTCATGCCTGTAATCCCAGCACTTTGGGAGGCCAAGATAGTGGATCGCCTGAAGGTCAAGAGTTTGAAACCAGCTTGGCCAACATGGTGAAACCCTGTCTCTACTAAAAATACAAAAAATTGGCCAGGCGCTGTGGCTTACGCCTGTAATGCCTGTAATCCCAGCACTTTGGGAGGCCGAGGTGTTTGGATCACCTGAGGTCAGGAGTTTTGAGACCATCCTGGCCAACATAGTAAAACCTTGTCTCCACTAAAAATACAAAAATTAGCTGGGTATGGTAGCACGTGCCTGTAGTCCCAGCTACTTGGGAGGCTGAGGCAGGAGAATTGCTTAAACCCAGGAGGAGGAAGTTGCAGTGAGCCAAGATCGTGACACTGCACTCTAGCCTGGTGACAGAGTGAGACTCCATCTCAAAAACAACAAACAAACAAACAAACAAAAACCCCAAAAAACAAATTAGCCAGGTGTGGTCATGGGCACTTGTAATCCCAGCTACCTGGGAGGCTGAGGCAAAATAATTGTTTGAACCTGGGAGGTGGAGGTTGCAGTGAGCCAAGATTGCACCACTGCACTCCAGCCTGGGCAACAAGAACAAAACTTCACCTCAAAAAAAGAAAAAAAGTGATAAACTATAAGTTTTTTTTTTTTGAGACATGGTCTCCCTCTCTTGCCCAGGCTGGAGAGCAGTGGCATGATCATGACTCACTGCATCCTTGACCTCCTGGGCTCAAGCGATTCTCCCACCTTGGCCTTCTGGGTAGCCAGGACTACAGGCATGGCCCATCACATCTTGCTGACTTTAAAAAAACTTTTTCTAAAGACAGGGTCTTCCTATGTTGCCCAGGCTGGTCTGGAATTCCTGGGTTCAAATGATCTTCCCACCTTGGCCTCCCAAATTGTTGGGATTACAGGCGTGAGCCACCACGCTCAGCCAATACATTATTCTTTGATAAGGTAAATCAGGCTTCATGAAGAGATTCCTGATCTAACTTGTGCAGGATATAAAATTTTCTAAGTATAATAGTGTGGGTGTGGTTGGTGAAGGGTCTTCCTGCCAGAGGAAGCAGCGGGGTTAAGAGCTGAGAGACACGAAATAGCATGGAATATCTGGGGAACTGTATTTTGGTACGTAAGAAGCAACATAGAGAACAACAGAAAATGGAGTTGGAGCGGAATAATGGGAGCAGAAATGCATTCAAGAAATACCAGTCTAGTAATAATGAAGAGAATGGACAGAAGGGGAGAGGGCACGACCAGAGAAGGGCAATCATTGGGGAGATCACTGAAATACATCAGAAGAATGATGCTGAAGGCCTGATGGCCAGCAGCAGCACTAAGGTAGAGGAATGGAGATGACAAGCAGTTAGAAGGGAGATTTAGGACGCTGGAGAGTTTGGGATAACTCTCAGGTTTTTACCTAGGGTGAACGGTACTGTCATGACCTAGGGAGAAAATAGCAAGAGGGGAAACAGGCTGACAGCACATCATGATTCACTGTGGTCTTGTTTGGAGCATAATTTTGAGTCGGTAAAATACTCTTTAAGTATAAAATATATCAATATTAGAAAACATACACAGGTATTTTAGGTTGAAACGGGACAGACAGGAGTTTGTACTATAACTGAAGCAATGGGTAGACCTAGCAGGCAAGTGGACGGAGGAAGACAACTGGGAATCTAGGCAGATAATATTCAGGAATCTGGATGCTGGACTGATGCTGACAGGCCCTGGAGAAACACGGCCTGGAGCAGAAGCCTCGCTTGACGTTGACAAGTCAGACTTGAAAGCCAGGTGTGAGATCTCTGCCGGGTGCAGTGACTCACGCCTGTAATCTCAACACTTTGGGAGGCCGAGGTGGGCGGATCACTTGACCTCAGGAGTTCAAGACCAGGCTGGGCAACACGGCAAAACCCTATCTCTACAAAAAATACAAAATTAGCCAGGTGTGGTGGCTCGCACCTGTGGTCCCAACTACTGGGGAGGCTGAGGTGGGTGGATCGCTTAAGCCTGGGAGGCAGAGGTTGTAGTGAGCCAAGATTGAACCACTGCACTCCAGCCTGGGTGACAGAGTGAGACCCTGTCTCAAAATAAATAAATAAATAAATAAATAAATAAATAAATAAATAAGATTCCTAATCTCAGCCACGCCTCCTTATTTCACAGTAGAAGACTAAGGCCCAGAGGGGTTGATTCACGCAAGGTGACAGAGCTGGTTATTAGCAGGACCCACACCTCCCTTACTCATATGTTGCTTCATGACACTTCATAAGCACCATAAAGTGAGCATCTACCAGGTATTTGAAGGACAAGGGAGTATCCCTCGGCACCCATTGTTTCCCTTTTACTTCCTTGCCATGCTCACCTGCTTGGTCAAACCTGACTAAAACTGTAAGTACATCTCTAGTCACAGCCTGGCCACATGCAGAGCTTAGAATTATGCTGTCCGTGGTGTGACTGCAACTACCAGAATTATTTCCTTGGGCCTAAAGGCTGGAAGGATCTAACAGCCTCCATTTGTACAAAAGGAAGGACATAGGGAATTCCAAAACAGGCCATGTCCTGATTTTATAACAGCACAAAATAAATTGTATGTTTGTACTGAAAGGTATAGTTTTTTTTTAAATTGTGCCATTTATGTTTTTAAAACCAAACATTGGTGATTAGAATGCCATAAATTTGCTTTAAAATGGAGAAACAACAGTACTATACTATAAAATGTTACTGCTCTTCATGTTGTAAGAATCCCATACAATACAAATTTAACTGGCACTGGGAAATTGGTTAAATTACCACAAGGTTGAAATAACTGCACTATGTTATTCACAGCTATTTTAATTTCATCTGTTCAGAACATGATTTAAAGAAAGTTTAACCTGACTGGCTTTAGGTCTAGAGATAGAGGAAGGAATAATTGAGATTTGGGGAGGAATTTAAGAGACTAAGCTGTTTAAAATACTTTAAAAGCATGTATATATCTACCTGATATACTATTTCAAAAATAAGAATCTATTCACTGAAATGGCCACATCAGAATCTCTATTTGCAGTAAATTACAAATATTTTCTTATTCAAATATTTTGCTCATTTAGACTGGCCTCCTTTCAAATTAGAGATTTTTTTTTACCTTTACCTATAATTCAGTAAGTTAAGGTCCATATGAATGAGGAAAAGTGCACATATACATTATACACACTCAAAACCATAACTATGTTAAGCCACCAGTTGTAATATACATTACAGTTGACAAACTGAAATAAAATCCCACAGTTTAAACTATACAGTTACAAACATTTCTTTCAGAACTGATTGGGAGGCCAAGGCAGAAGGAGACTAGCGTAGGCAACACAGCAAGACCCCATCTTTACAAAAACAAAAATTAAAAAATTAGCTGGGTGTGACGGGCCTTACCTGTAGTCCCAGTTACTTGGGAGGCTGAGGCAGAAGGACCGCTTGAGCCCAGGAATTCAAAGATGCAGTGAGCTATGATTGCACCACTGCACCCCAGCCTGGGCAGACAGTGAGACCCCGTCTCTTTAAAAAAAAAAAAAAAGAAAGAAAGAAAAAAAAGAAACGGAAAAAAGAACTGCTTAGGAACTGTGGAAAGTAACAAATACACTCAATGTAGACATCTTAGCAAGCTGTACACAGTCTCAGTCCACTGTGTGAAGTTAGCACCCCACCTTGTGGAAAACAGTAGGTGGTGTTCAGCGGAAGAATGTCATGTTAATTTTAGAAGAGCTGGTTGATAAATCCTGCAACCACCAAACTGCCACTGATTCTTATATAAACAGAAAATGCAAAACCAAAAAAAGAATGCAAACCAAAAGAATCCCTATTTATTAAACTAGCAGCAAAACTTCTGTACTTCCAAAATAAAAGGATATGAACCTCAAAATATTGGTGCTTGTGGTATGTGTTTGGATTATTTCTGTAGAAAATATTTATTTAGATATTCATAAAAAAATAAATGTTTCATATTAGTAGGTTTTTACTCCCACTGGGGCTTGTATCTCTTCTTAGTTTTGTTTCTAAAAAATAGCTGTTTTCTAATTGTAACTTTAGACAATACAGAAAAATATTCAAAGACAAAACCAAAAATCAACCAATATCTCCCTACTCTTTTGAAGAAGCCCCCACCTCACCTAACACTCTAGCTCACAGAGATCTCTCTCTCCTCTGCATTCAAAGCACTCATTGTCCTTTGCTTATCTTTGATTTAAACATATACACACACACACACACACACACACACAGTTTTAAAGTTCTTCTGGTCTTCTCAGTTTGGTCAGACTCTTCGCGTTATTTATCATTCCCGTTACTTTCTTGGCACCATGTCTTCTGGAGTTCTCTGTCACTTTGCTCTGTTCCCAACTGTTTGTTCTCTAGGACCACCTATGAAGTCTTCGCACTGGAACTCCCTTCACTGCTGTCCTGAGAATTCCCTTCCCTTCTCTCCTGGACTGAGGCCCAGATCCCTGGAACTGAGTCTCCCTTTTGCGTGCCCCTTGTTTTGGTGGGGCACACCCTCAGCGGGAGGGTACATGAGGAATCCATTTGAGACACTGCTCCACTGTACTTCCGAAACCTCAAATGTGATTCCTTTTCTCGCTCTTTCTGGAAGTTTTTAGTATCTTCTCTTCATCGTTAGTTCTGAAACTGTAGATGACGTATCTTGCGACTACAATTTCACTGGACTCAGGATAGTCCTTTTATTTTAAAAGTCAGGTCCTTCTGTTTTGGAAATTTCCCTGGGTCATAATTTTGTTTCATTTTGAACTTTTCCCATTTCCTTGTTCCTTCTGGATAATGGACTTCCAACATCCAGTTTGGTTGTCTAATTTTCTTGCCTTTCTCTACTGTTTTTTATGTTTTCCTTATACTTTTAATCTTTTTCTTGAGTTCTTCAATGTGATCTTCCAATCTTTCATTGAATTTTTATTGCTCCAATCAAAATTTTAATAGCCAAGGGTTTTTTTTTGTTCTTAGTTTTTTTAAAAATAGGTCTCATTCTTGTTTTAATGAAATAATGCCCTCTCATTTCTTCAAACATAATTGTTTTCGTTTAAACTCCCCACTGCCACTGAAATGCCCTTTTCTTTAGTTCCTTTCGTTGTTAGTTTTCTCTTTAGAGGCTTTCTTCAAATTTCTGATAGTCTGTGGATGTTGATTCAACTACTGATTCTAAAGGGCGATAGGAGGGGAGGCCCCCCATACACACGTTATAAGGTCTGGAGACATTTTGGGTTGCCATAACTGGTGGTGGGGGTTGGAGGAGCACTCTTGGCATCTGGTGGATAAAGGCCAGGGATGCTGCTAACATCCTGTAACACACAGGACATTCCCCTACAATGAAGATTTGTCTGTCCCAAAATGTCAACAGTGACGAGGATGAGAAGCCCTACTTAACATTAAAGAATGAGGCATGAAAAGGCCGACTGCAGGCTCTATGTTCAGCTCTCTACCGCCTCTACTGAGAACTAGTGCAGGTCAGCGGCTAAATGATCAGCAGTGCACTGCCACCTGGTGGCAGGATGAGGGAGTGACATTGCAGAGGAAAGAAAATATAAGTCCTTCAACACTTGGAGGGGCCCGCCTGGTCCACTTCTGAAGCTTCAAGGACCTTTTAGGGGAAGGAGAGGAAGGAGGAAGGTAGAGAGGAGAAGGAAGAGAAGTAGAAGGAAAGGAGAAGGAGAGAGGAGGGGGAGAGAGGAGAGAGAAAGAGAGGGTTGAAGAGAGAGGAGAGGAAGAAGAGAGAGAAGGAGGGGAGAGGGAGAAGGGAATGAGGGAGGAAGGGAGACAGGGAAGGAGGGAGAGAGAGTGCACAAGTGTGTAGAGTTTAGGAAACGGTTTTGAATCTGTGCAAAGTGGTTCTGGGAAGTCCCTCTAAATCCCAGGGAGTTTCCAGGTTCCTCTAGGCAACACTTTAAAGACCCTTGGAGATCGGGATGCTACCCTTTCAGACATCCCAGGGTTGGTGATGGCAATCCCATTCTTACAATTGCTCAGAACAGCTTTGAAGTCATGTTTGATTCCTCTGTTTTCTGCCATGAAATTCTGTTAACTCCACTTTCAAAAACATCCAGAATCCAACTATTTTCCCTTACTCCTGGCCCTCCTGATGCAAGCCACATTATCTCTTGCTGGGATTTCTGCAACAACCTCCTAACTGGTTTCCTTGGTTTTGCTTTTGGTGTATTTCTAACACAGCCACACGAGTGACCTGTGTAAAATAGCATGATTGTGTCACTCCTCCAAGCAAAACTTTCCAACAGGTCTCTATTTTCCTCAGATTAAGAGAGGAAGTTTTTAAAAGGGCTTACAAGGCCCTAAATTATCTGGTCTTTGCCCACTCCTCCCATCTCCTCTTCAGTGTCTCTCCTTCCTCTCACTCTCCTCCAGGGACCAGGATTACCTGCTATTGCACCAACATCCAGGAATATTCCTCTCTATGGCTTTTCCAGAGACTTTTCCCTCTGCTTGAAACACTTTTCTCTCAGGAGTCCCCATCGCCTTCAAGGTCCTAAGAGCAATCACAACTTTTCCACCCCATCAAAATTCCCAGTTCCCCATCCCTGTGCAATCTGCCCCCACAGCACTGATCACCTTCTAACAGACTACTATTTTCTTCTTCACTATGTCTGGTATTACTGTCTTCTCATCCAGGTCAAGTGGAGTGAGCTCCATTATGGCAGACATTTTTTTGTGTTTTTTCTTCACTCGTGTATCCCAACTATCTATAATATTGCCTGGCAAATGGAAAGCAAATATTTATTGCTGAATAAACAAAGTATTTTTTTTTTAAAAAGCATTAGGATTCTGACACCTACTGCATTATAAATTTGGGAAAATTGAAAATCTTTGTTAAGTTTTTAAACATCAGGAACATGCTTCTGTATTTATTTTTACCATATTTAATGTCTCAATAAGATTTCACTATTGGGCCCATATTGATCATTTCCTTTTATTCAAGCTCCTTTCCCAGTGTTTAATATTTTAGGTCTCTTTCTTCATTATTTTTCTAACAGTTAAAGCTAGCATATAAGGAAGTGATTGAGTTTTGCATATTTGGCTTGAATCTGATACTTTTCTGAACTTGTATTACTTGATAGTCTTTTGTTGATTTTGTTTCTAGATATAATTATTTATAGAATATATTACTTTATTTCTTCTTTTTCAATGTTTATACCTCTTATTTCATCTTAGGTGGAGGGCCAAAACAAAACACAGTATGACTAATGGCAGATACTCTTCTTTTGGTTCTGATTTTAGAGAGAAAGAATGTAATGGACATTGGCTTTTGGCTCCAAGTATACTTTTTCATTTTAAGGAAACCATTGACAATGTTGGAATAATGGGTTATTTGTGCAAAGCAGTGTTTTAGGAAGCTAAATATGGACAGCCAGGGATATCAATGTGATTTAAAGAAGACTAGAGTCCAAATCAGTAGTATGTGTAGAGTTTGCATATACATTGCAAATGTATTGCAATGTATACATTGTATTAGTATACTAATTGTATAGTATTAGCATACTGTATTAGTATATTAATAGAATTAGTATAATAGTATACTAATAGAATGGTATACTAATAGAATTAGCATACTATATACTAATAGAATTAGCATACTATATACTAATAGAATTAGCATACTATATACTAATAGAATTAGCATACTATATACTAATAGAATTAGCATACTATATACTAATAGAATTAGCATACTATATACTAATAGAATTAGCATACTATATACTAATAGAATGGTATACTAATAGAATTAGTATACTAATAGAATGGCATAGTAATAGAATTAATATACTAATAGAATGCTATACTAATAATTAGTATACTAATAGAATTAGTATACTAATAGAATTAGTATTATATTATTATACTAATTAGTATTATTATACTAATTCTATTAGTATATACTCAGTATACTCAGTATTGCTGGCTTGAGTAAATTATTGAAAAATATGAATAGAGGCCACAACAAAAATAGTTTGGAATATCTATTACACTGGTTTCTACACCATATATTTATACTCCTAACTTCCAGGTGTACTTCAAAATAGGAATTCAATCAACAATCTAGCACAGGAGTCTCCAACCATCAGGCTGTGAATCAGTAGCAGTCTGTGGCCTGTTAGGAATCGGGCTGCACGGCAGCAGGTGAGTGGCAGGTGAGCCAGCATTACCACCTGAGCTCTGCCTCCTGTCAGATCAGCAGCAGCATCAGATTCTCTTAGAAGTGCGAACCCTATTGTGAACTGCGCATACAAGGGATCTAGGCTGTGCACTCCTTAAGAGAATCTAACTAACGCCTGATGATCTGAGGTGAAACAGTTTCATCCTGAAACCATCCTCCACCATCTGTGGAAAAACCGTCTTCCATGAACCTGGTCCCTGGTGCCAAAAAAGGTTGAGGACTGCTGATCTAGCAGAATGCTAGAGTGGGCAAGGGTTGACAAGCCCTTTAATGTCAGCAAGTTATTTAATTTGGGCTTCTTTATTTCCCATATTTATTGCAGTAAAATTGGAAAGTTATAAAAGTGCTTGCAGAATGTGTATAAAATGTACTTTTTAAAATAACTTACAGAATAAAATAATACTATAGCATTTAGTGAAAACTGAAAATGACAGGAAATGGTACAACAATACTATAGTTTACAATCATTTTAAAGTAAAAAGCAGTCTAGGCGCAGTGGCTTACGCCTGTAATCTCAGCACTTTGGGAGGCTGAGGTGGGTGGATAGCTTGAGCCCAGAAGTTCGAGACCAGCCTGGGCAACCTGAGATTGCTGCACTGCACTCCAGCCTGGGCGACAGAGTGAAACCCTGTCTCACAAAATAACATAACATAACATAACGACATGCCTGTATGAACCAATATGGAAAGTTATCAAGGTACAGGATTAAATTTTTTTTTAAAGTTGCAGACAATATATAGGATGTGATTTATAAACTAGCCATAACCTGCTCCTTCCAAAAAACACCCAACACTGTCTCTAGGGTTATATGTATGTGTGTATATATAATTCATACTTTGTTATATGTATACATGTAACAGAAGGGGAAAAAAAGCACTGGCAGGATATAACCCAAACTGGTACAGTGGTTACTTCTAGAGAGTGGAACTGGGATAGTGACAGGAAACTTTCACTTTTTACTTTGTATATTTCTTTTTTTTTTTTTTTTAGATAGAGTTTTGCTCTTGTCACCCAGGTTGGAGTGCAGTGGCGTGATCTCGGCTCACTGCAACCTCTGCCTCCTGGTTCAAGTGATTCTCCTGGCCTCAGCCTCCCAAGTAACTGGGATTACAGGCGCCTACCACCACGCCCAGCTAATTTTTGTATTTTTGGTAGAGACGGGGTTTCACCATGTTGGCCAGGCTGGTTTTGAACTCCTGACCTCAGGTGATCTGCCCGCCTTGGCCTCCCAAAGTGCTGGGATTACAGGTGTGAGCCACAGTGCCTGGCCTACTTTGCATATTTCTGCATTGTCCAAAGTTTTAAAATTAAGAAACCAACAGGCCAGGCATGGTGAGTCACACCTGTAATCCCAGAGCTTCGGGAAGCTCAGATAGGAGAATTGCTTGAGACCAGGAGTTCAAGACCAGCCTGGGCAACATAGCAAGACCCCATCTCTACAAAAAATAAAAAAGCCAGGTGTGGTGGTGCATTCCTATAGTTCTAGCTACTTGGGAAGCTGAGGCAGGAGAATCACTTGAGCCCAGGAGTTTGAGGTTGCAGTGAGCTATGATCATACCACTATATTCCTGCCTGGGCAACACAGCAAGATCCTGACTCTTTAAGAGAAAACATAAACAATAAATAAAATTTGGAATGAACAGAAAAGAGCAAAGCAACAGAAAAATAACCACTCATAGTCCTGCCACAGTTAATTATGGGGCATATTCAATAAAGATTTGCTGAAATTTCCACTAAACACAGTGTCCTGTATAGAATCAGCACTCATTTTGTATTCTTTGATTGAATTAGCAAATAAATAATGTTTATTGGGAAAACGTAAGCCTACTTACAGAGTAGTGGGAAATCTAATTAAGTGGCCTGAAAGTTGGCTTTGACTTTTAACCCTTCAAATCGGTTTTCAGCAACTTCTATTGTTGTTTTATATATGAAAAACTCTACTCTATATTTTTTTAAATGCAGGTTAAAAAATGTTTTATTCATATGTCACCGAGCTTTTTTCTTCAGTAATGTGAAAAGAGGCCAACTCATGCTGTAACAGAAGTTACAAGGAGTAATAGTTGGTTGCCAAAGGAGGCAGTTAAGAAACAAGGCTCAGATTCAGAAGCAAATAAAAGAATGAACCAAAATCCACACTGCAATGCCCTGAGCCTCATTTCCTTCCACGCCTTGGAGGGGTGGATGTCCCTGCTGAAACATGGCCTATTGGTCTCCAGGAAGAACGTTCTGATTTGAGTTTTCATTTACCTTCATAGGGCTCTGGTAATTGGCTCTATTTGGAAAGGTTACTCTCCAATTTTTGCTGGAAGATATTACTTTACTACTCTTTACTTTAGAACTAATCCCAGTGGAAATTACTTTTTCTTTGGTAGGCTTTTCAAGGTATTTTTTTCATATAAGTAATTTCACAGTCAAATATCGTTTTTTTTTTTCTTAGCTCTCCACTCTTTGCCTTTCTAATTTCAGTTGTTAGTCAAGGAAGTCTGTTTCTTATTAAAAAGCTACTTAAACTACTCAGAGAAAGACACGCTGAAGAGTAGAGTTAAAACGTTATTAAACCAGGAGTATTATTTGCCTTTACTCTTGTGTAATTATAAATAAGGTGAATTAGGCACCTAAAATATTATACACCATTAAAAAATACACTGATTCAGAAGAATCAGAAGAAATTTGAATGAAGAATTTGTGCAAGAAATGTAGGCCATCTCTAACATTCAATTAATAAAATTATACTAGTTTAAAATTTAGCTTAAAATCTGCTGTATGTTAATATCTAGCATAAATAGGTAAATACCAACATTAATTTTTTCCTTGCATGAGGGCTATGAAAGGTTGTAATTACAAAAAGATAAATAAATAAACATTTAAAAAATATGGGGGCAAGCACAGTGGCTCACACCTGTAATCCCAGCACGTTGGGAGGTGAAAATGGGCAGATTGCTTGAGTTCAGGAGTTCGCGACCAGTCTGGGCCACATGGCAAAACCCCGTCTCTACCAAAAATACAAGAAATTAGCCTGGTATGAGTGGTGTGCACCTGTAGTCCCAGCTACTCAGGAGGCTGAGGTGGGAGGATTGCTTGAGCTTAGGAGCCAGAGGTTGCAGTGAGTCGAGATCGCACCACTGCACTCCAATCTGGGTGACAGAGTGAGACTCTGCCTCAAAAAAAAATTATTAAAAAATAAGGGCCAGGCACTGTGGCTCATGCCTGTAATTCCAGCACTTTTGGGAAGCTGAAGCAGGCAGATCATTTGAGCTCAAGAGTTTGAGACCAGCCTGGGCAACATAATGAGACCCTGTTACTACAAAATATCAAAAATTAGCCCAGTGTGGTGGTGCACATCTATAGTCCCAGCTACTTGGGGGGCTGAGGCAGGAGGATCACTTGAACCCAGGAGGTGGAGGCTGCAGTGAGCCATGATTGAGCCACTGCACTCCAGCCTGGGTGACAAAGAGAGATCCTGTCCCAAAAAAATAAAATAAAATAAAAATAAAATTTATTTCTACAAACTAGCAAAAACATTTAGAAATTTATTGGATAATTCCATATCAGAATAAGTTATTAACCAAATGACAGAAATTTCCTGTTACTTATATAACTATAAGTGATTAACATTTCTAATTTGTATCTTCTGATTTCTGGGAAGCTCTTTGTGTTTTTGGAGGAGCAAGCCTGTGTTGAAAATGTGGATTTTGGCTTCTCACCAGAACCAAGTGTGAATCGATGCGCTTTTGTTCCTGAAGCGTTCCGAGAGATATGGATGAGATCTTCTGCCAAAGCACAAAGTGCAGTTACTATTAATGCTTTAAAATGATCCAGATTTTCTGGTTCACTTAAGAAGTCCGAAAAAAATTAAATTATAGAGAGATAGTTCAAGGCCTGTAACCACAGGAGTGTTTTCCATAGCCAGGAAATTGCAACTTACACAATTATAGTACATTATTTAAAAAGTGAGGAAAATTGGGGGAGGGAGGGGTGCTATTTACACAAATGGTGCAGAATAGGCATCCACACCAAGGGTACCTCAAAACTCTGACTTTCATTAGAAAATGAATTTGACTTTGGTTCTGATAGAGTAGCAATATAAACTAGCTTTATAACCCTCCTTCTATAAAGTTTTAAATGCTGTCAGAAATATAACAAAAATACAATTTTATCTGAACCAGAAAGAAGGAAACGGAAGTCCCTAATTGCCACAAACAAGAAGAAAATGAAAAGGGAACAGAAAGGGAACAGAGCCTGTGACGTGAAGGTTTGAGGAGGATGACATAATTATTCCAGACACCTAAGGGCTGGGATTTCAGGGCCTCTAAAGGATGGGGAGGAGAAAAGCCTACAAAGAAACAAATTGATAGCTGATATTTCCAAGACAATAACAGCTCCCCTATATCTGAAATTTATTAATAGAAGGCCCTAAGGCCCAGTTGTTAGTCTTCTTCTATTTTCTATCAATCAATCCCTGGGTAATTTTTTTTTTTTTTTTTTGAGACGGGGGTCTCACTGTGTCACCCAGGCTGAAGTGCAGTGGTGTGATCTCCACTCCCTGCAACCTCCGCCTGCTGGGTTCAAGCAATTCTCCCGCTTCAGCCTCCTTAGTAGTTGGGATTACAGGCATCAGCCACTGTGCCTGGCCTACTCCCTGGGTAATCTTATCTAGTTTCTTGTTTTACCTACCATCACCTATACACAGAAGACTCCAAAATCTATATTATAGACCAGACTTCCCTTCTGAACCTCAGACTCATAGATCCCATTGTATTATCTACATCTTCTCTTGTATGTTTACAGATAACCCACAATTACCCCTCCTGATGACCCCTCTAACCTTCCCTGTGTAAGTGGCAACTCCATTCTTCCAGTGGCTCAGGCCAACAACCTGGGTGCCATCTTCCACTCCTCCTCATTCTCTCACGCCCTACATCTTATCTGCCAGTAAATCCTATCAGCTCTGACTTCAAAATATATTGAGAATCTGACTTCCTTCTCCCGCATCCACTCCCAGTCTAAGCCATGCTGATCTCTCATTTGGAGCACTGCAATAGCCTCTAAACCCCTCTCCCTGCTTTTGCCCTTCTCCCCTTCAGTTTAGTCAGCGACTAAAGTGATTCTGTCAGATCATGTCCCTCCTCTACCTAAAGCCTCCCAATGGCTCCCCATTTCACTCACTGGAAAAAGCCATCCAAGCCAAAAAATGAACAACAAGGTCTTAAAAGACCTAAGCCTAACATCCTTACCTTAACCTCTATGACCTCAGATCCTACTCGCCTGCTTCCTTCGCTTTGGCTACACAGACTCTCTCGCTATTTTACAAACATGCCAGGCACGGCCCCACCTCAGTGCCTTCTTTGCAGTTACTGCTTCCTCTCCCAGAATTCTCTTTCCCCAGATGGCTTAACATCTCACCTCCTTCAGGTCTTCATCTAAACACCACCTTTCCTGGTCACTACCTAAAATTACAACCCCCCTTTAACCCTCTGAATCTTCCTATTCCCTTGCCTTGCTTTATTCCTCTTCTTAACAAGTTTTCACTAACACATTATAAATTTTACCTAATTATCTGGTTTATTATCCTGCCACTAGAATGTAGCCTCCATAAGGGCAGAGATTTTTCTGTTTTATTTACTACTGTATTCCTAACACTTAGTAGGTATTCAATAAATATTTGTTAAATAAGTTTGTGAATGCTAAACTTTGTCATGAAGGAAAACTAGAATTCTAATCAAAGGAAGGACAAAACCAAGACATATTTTCAGGTAAACAAACAAAAACATGAAAAGTCATCACTTGCAGAACTTCCATGAAGGAACGAATGAAATACATACTTCTGAAAGAAACACACTGAATCCAAAAAAACAAGTAGGATACAAGAAGCAAGGGTAAGAAAGAAAATGCTATATAAAATACATCTAAATAAGCACAACTGTATAAAGCAATAATAATGATAACTAATTTAGGTGGTATAAACACAAATTAGAACCAAAATACTACACAATAATATGTAAGAGGAGAAGGAGTGCTCACAGTTAAAACATTCTAAACACCTTGTTTAAGATGACAGCAAGAATGAGAAAAAAATAAAATAAAAATAAAAATAAAAGGTTTGTTTTTCAGGAGGAGGATGGAGATATTATATTTTTTCCTTTAACTAGTTACTCATGTTAACAATTTAAGAATAATGTGTAAGGGGCCAGGCGCAGTGGCTCACACCTGTAATCCCACCACTTTGGGAGGCCGAGGCAGGTGGATCATTTGAGGTCAGGAGTTCGAGACCAGCCTGGGCAACATGATAAGACCCTGTCTCTACTAAATACACAAAAATGACTCAGGTGTGGTGGCACATGCCTGTAATCTCAGCTACTCAGAGGCTGAAGCAGGAGAATCAGCTGAGATCGGGAGACACAGGTTGTACTGAGACAAGATCACACCACTGCACTCCTGCTTGGGCACCAGAGCAAGACTGCATCTCGAAAAAAAAAAAAAAGAGTAATGTCTAAGAGAATAGTATAATTTCCATTTCCAAATGAAAGGAGAAGGGGGGAATAAAGACATCTTCATTAACACAAACAGAAAGCAGCCCAAGCAGGAAAAACAAAAAGATTCCAAGAAAAAGGTCTAAGTAAAAAGGACAAAATAAAATAGGAGAAAGAAATCTAATGCATCAGTAATCACAACAAATGTGTATGTATCAAACATGCTAGTTAGAAGACAATTCCCAGTTTTGAATTTTTAAAATTCTGCTATATGTCATTTATAAAAGACACATAAAAAATGCAATAACACACACAAAAAAGTGAAAATAAAGAGGTGGGAAAATACATACCATGCAAACACTAACCAAAAGGAAGCTGGTATTTCTATGTTAATGTTAGATAAAATAGATTTTTTTTTAAAAAAAGCATTATTAGGGATAAAATGGGTCACTTCATAATGATTAAAAATAATTCACTACATAGAATCAAATTTGAGCTTCATAATGATTAAAAATAATTCACTACGTAGAATCAAATTTGAGCTTCATAATGATTAAAAATAATTCACTATGTAGAATCAAATTTGAACTAGAATGCAAAAGTATGTACAGAAAGCTAACAAATACAAAGAAAAAAGACTAATTCACAATCACAATTTTTACATACCTGTCTCTGTTTTTTGGGATTTTTGTTTTTTTTTTGTTTGTTTGTTTTTAGAGATGGAGTCTCACTCTGTCACCCAGGCTTGAGTGCAGTGGCATGATCATAGCTCACTGTAACCTCAAACTCCTGGGTTCAAGCGATCCTCCTGCCTTGGCCTCCCACAGTGTTAGGATTATAGGTATGAGCCACAGCACTCAGCCCATGCCTCTCTCTTACTGAATAAATCAAGAAGTCAAAACAATTTATAAAGATATAGAAGATGACTTGAACAATGCAGTAAATATTATGGACATACACAGAACTCTGCAACAAACAATGGGGAATATAATTTCTTTTTAAGCACAGAAAATGTACTCAAACTCAAACATACTAGGCTACAAAGTAAGTCTCAACAAATACCAAGGAACTTCTTTTACAAGAACACATTCTCTGCCCACAATGTCAGATTAGAGTTTTACAAAAAGTCCAGCTACATGTTACTTACAGACAACACATCCAACCTTGCCTCAAACAACAGAAAAATGAATATTAAAATTGACAAATGTCTGGCTTCAAACAAGCAAAATTAGGAATGGAAGAGGGCACAAACTACAGCTACAGCACAAATTACAAAATTAACAAGAGAATATTATTGGTAGGGTTTAGATCTGTGTCCCCACCAAATCTCATGTCGAATTGTAATCCTCAGTGTTGAAGGAGGGGCCTGGTGGGAGATGACTGGATCATGGGGGGTAGAGTTCTCATGAATGGTTGGTCATGATCTCCTTGGTACAGTATAGTGAGTGAGTTCTCACAGGATCTGTTTGTTTAAAAGTATGTAGCACTTCACCCCTTCCTCCTGCTCTGCCCATGTGAAGTGCTGGCTCCTCCTTTGCCTTCTGCCATGATTGTAAGCTTCCTGAGGCCTCCCCAGAAGCAAAAGCTGCTATGCTTCTTGTATAGCCTGCAGAACTGTGAGCCAATTAAACCTCTCTTCTTTTTAAATTACCCAGTCTTGGGTATTTCTTTATAGCAATGCAAGAACGACTAATACAATTATGAAAATATTTATGTCAATACATTAGCAAATTTACATAAAATGGACACATTCCTAGAAAAATGTCTTAACAACACTGATTTAAAAAGAAACACAAATCTTGAAGAGTCCTATAACCATTACAAAAAGAACACATCAGGCCCAGGTGGTTTTGTCTTAGACAAGTTCTTCAAAACTTAAAAATAATCAATTCCATGCTTACACAAATTCCTCCTGAGAATAAAAAGTTGTCTATACTCCACAGCTCATTTGATGAGAGTACTGTAACCTTGACACCAATACCAAAGAAAAGCAAGAGAAAGGAAAAGTACAATCTCACACATGAACATACATTTAAAAATCCAAAACAATATGTTTGCAAACCAAATCTAGCAATGTATTAAAATATAACACACCATAAACAAACTGAGTTTATTCCAGGAATTCAAGAATAGTTCATACCACGTACTTGGCCATATAAACAAATAAAATGGGAACAACCATATTATCTCACATGCAGAAAAGACATTTGATAAAAATCAACAACCAAGTATGATTTAAGGTAAAACTCTTGGCACATTTTTAAAATCAGAAAGAATACAAGGATGTCCACTACATTATTCTCTATTTGTTGCTGTTCTGGAAGTTCTGACAAAATAAAATGAGAAAAACAAAAGGTGTAAGGATTAGAAAGAATTAGAACTACCACTATTTGCAGATGATTAGATTATCTTCACAGATAACAAAGATTCATAGCAAATTATCAGCTTTAATTAGAATGTAGCAAGTAGTTCTTCTAAGATTACTATACAAAAATCAAGTGTATCTCTACATACCACCAACACGGAAAATGTCACTAAAAGATATATTACTTCCAAAAGTAAAAAAACAATACAAGACACTTAGAAATAAACACACCAAAGATATGCAAGACTCTTATAAAGACAATTAGAAATGTTACTGAAAAGCATTAAGGAGATCTAAACAATGAAGAGAGAGAGAGATGAAGTTTCTGGATAGGAAGACATCATCATATAGATATAAGTTCTCCCCAAACTGATATATTCAATTTAATGCAAATAAAGATATCAACAAGATTCTTTTGTGAACTTGTCAAAACTAATTTAAAAACCTATGTAAGAAAGAAAAATTAAAACACCTCGGCCGGGTGTGGTGGCTCACACCTGTAATCCCAGCACTGTGGGAGGCCCAGGCGGGCGGATCACGAGGTCAGCAGATTGAGACCATCCTGGTTAACATGGTGAAATCCCATCTCTACTAAAAAAAAAAAAAAAAAAAAAAAATTAGCCAGGCGTGGTGGCGGGTGCCTGTAGTCCCAGCTACTTGGGAGGCTGAGGCAGGAGAATGGCGTGAACCCGGGAGGCAGAGCTTGCAGTGAGTGGAGATGCACCACTGCACTCCAGCCTGGGCTACAGAGTGAGACTCTGTCTCAAAAAAAAAACAAAAAACAAAAACAAAAAAACTTCTGAAGGATAAAGCTAAGGGAGTTTGGTACTGGGTGAGGGATAGACAAACAAACCAGTTAACAGAATAGAGAGCTAGGCTGAACAGCTATATATTAGAAGCAGAAAAAAAAAAGAATAGAGAGCTAAGATACAGACCTATACACAAAAACTTCACGTATCAGTGGTGGCACTGCAGAAATGGACTGCTGAATAAATGGTGCTGAGCTGGGCCCCTATTTTGCCATATGGAAATTAGATCTCTTTCAAACATTATACAGAAAGAAATCAATTCCAGATGAATTAAAGACAAGTGTGAAAAGCAAAACGTGGCCAGGCACGGTGGCTCATGTTTGTAATCCTAGCACTTTGGGAGGCCAAGGTGGGCAGACTGCTTGAGTCCAGGAGTTCGAGACCAGCCTGGGCAACATGGAGAAATTCTGTCTCTACAAAAAATACAAAAATTAGTCAGGTGTGGTGGTGCGCTCCCATAGTCCCAGCGACTTGGAAGGCTGAGGTGGGAGGATTGCCTCAGCTGGGAAGATCGAGGCTGCAGTGAGCTGTGATCATGCCACTGCACTCCAGCCTGGGTGAGAGTGAGACATTGTCTCAAAAAAAGAAAAGAAAAATATTAAAACTTCTAGAAAATAACACTTGAGTATAACTCTATGACCTTTAAGTCCTAAGGGAAAATATAAATTTGGATTCCTAAAGGAAAATATAAACATTAAAATCTAAAACTTCTGGCCGGGCGTGGTGGCTCACGCCTGTAATCCCAGCACTTTGGGAGGCCAAGGCGGGCGGATCACGTGGTCAGGAGTTCGAGACCAGCCTGGCCAACATAGTGAAACCCTGTCTCTACTAAAAATACAAAAATTAGCTGGGCATGGTGGTGCACACCTGTAGTCCCAGCTACTAGAAGGCTAAGGCTGGAGAATTGCTTGAACCCAGGAGGTGGAGGTTGCAGTGAGCTGAGATCAGGCCACTGCACTCCAGCCTGGGCAACAGAGCGCGACTCTGGCTCAAAAAAAAAAAAATTCTAAAACTTCTCTTCATATAAAACAGTGAAAGGATAAGCAGGAAGAAAATGCATACCGTTTTATATATATATAAATAAATACATATATACACATACATACACACACACAACTCTGTTGTATGGATATGGAAATATATTGTCAATGTAACCTTCCAAGAAATATATATATGCACATGCACACACAGTTAGTCCTCCAGATCTATGGGTTCTGCATCCGTGGATTCAATCAACCATGGATCGAAAATATTTGGGGAAAAAAATGGATAACTGTATCTGTACTGGACATGTACAGGCCTTTTTCCCCTTGTCATTATTTCCTAAATAATACAGTATAACAACTATTTACATAGTATTTACACTGTATTAGGTATTATAAATAATCTGAAGGTTATTTAAAGTATATGGGAGGATGAGCAATGTGCAAATACTACATCATCTTATAAAAGGGACTTGAGCATCTGCGGATTTTGGCATCCGTGCAAGGTCGTGAAAATACATGCACACGCACACGCACACACAGATGGTCATTTCTCCTTAGATGACCATCTGTGTGTGTGTGTGTATGTAGATATATACATATGACCTATATATAATATGAAAAAGGATTAGTTTACAGAATAGACAAGTAGAAAAAAGAGAAGAAAATGGTCCTAAATTGAAGAAAGATCGTAAGAGTCCACTGAATTCAAGAAAGAATTAATAAGAAAACAGACATGTAGACATGGACTGATTAAATTTCAGAATTCTAAGGAAAGAGAATCAAACTAGGATCAAACATCTTTTCTGGAACTCTGACTGCTGGAAGAGAATGGAATAGTATTTACACACTCTGAGAGGAAAAAATTATGGCATTACAATTAGTATTGTACATCAAGCCAAACAACTGTAGGGATATTATGTCACAACAAAGGTATCTTCAGGCCGGGCATGGTGGGATCACCCCTGTAATCCCAGCACTTTGGGAGGCCAAAGGTGGGCGGATCATGAGGTCAGGAAATCGAGACCACCCTGGCCAACATGGTGAAAACCCGTCTCTACTAAAAATACAAAAATTAGCTGGGCATGGTGGCACATGCCTGTAATCCCAGCTACTTGGGAGGCTGAGGCAGGAGAATTGCTTGAACCAGGGAATCGGAAGTTGCCATGAGCCAAGATCACGCCACTGCACTCTAGCCTGGCAACAAAGCGAGACTCCATCTGAAAAAAAAAAAAAAAAAAAAAAAAGATATTTTCAGAGATGATAGCTGGGCGTAGTGGCTCATGCTTGTAATCCCAGCATTTTGGGAGGCCGAGGAGGTGGGATCACTTGAGGTCAGAAGTTTGAGACCAGCCTGGCCAACACGGCAAAACCCCATCTTTACTAATAATACCAAAAAAATTAGCTGGGCACCGTGGCACACGCCTGTAAGGCTGAGTCAGGAGACTCACTTGAACCCAGGAAGTGGAGGTTGTGGTGAGCTGAGATAGCACCACTGCACTCCAGCCTGGACAACAGAGTGAGATTCATTCTAAAAAAAAAAAAAAAAAAATAGATACTTTCAGAGCTGAAAAGACTCTGGAAATATACTGTCCATATAACCTTTCTCAAAAAAAAAAAAAAAAAAAAAACTGAAGGAAACACTTGAGCCAAATAGAAAACAAAATGAAATCAGAAGAAGACATGGTATACAAGAAACAGCGGTGAGTTAAGACTATATAACTGTTGATGTTATGATGAGATTTAATTAAAAAGTGATACTTGAGCTAGGAGAAAGCTAATGAAAATCTATTCTACAGTTTTTAAAATTTTATTTTTTTTCCTCTCATTCTTGACATTTCATGATTCTTTTCCCTCATATTTGCCTTATTGCCTGGAGAATTCCTTTAGCCTGACTTTCAATTCACAAATAAGGTTTTCGGCTATATTTAACCTGATAATTACTGACTCAGAACTTTTAATTTTGATAAGCACTTTGTTTTAATTTCCAAGGAATCTTTCTTGTTTTAACATTGCTTCCCTTATAAAACAGATTATTCTTGGCTGGGCACAGTTGCTGACGCCTGTAATCTCAGCGCTTTAAGAGGCTGAGGCAAGCAGATCATGAGGTCAGGAGTTCGAGACCAGCCTGGCTAACATGGGGAAACTCCGTCTCTACTAAAAATACAAAAATTAGTTGGGCGTGTTGGCGGGCACCTGTAATCCAAACTACTAGGGGGGCTGAGGCAGGAGAATCGTTTGAACCTGGGCGTTGGAGGTTGCAGTGAGCTGAGATCACATCATTGCACTCTAGCCTGGGTGACAGGGCGAGACTCTGTCTCAAAAAAAACAAAAAAACAGATTATTCTTGTTTATTTGGAATATCTCCTTGAATTTCAACGATAATATGAAATTTAAAAAGTTATTTTCTTTTTTTCTTCCTCTTTTTAAGTTTCTTGTGATCACCCAGGAGCTAAAAAGTTATTTTGTTTCTATGTTAACTTTTGGGAGGGGCCCTTTGTTTTGAATCCGTTAATTATCTTTACAATATCTAATCATATTTCATTTTCAGCTTATTATAAATGAAAGTCTAGATTAGTGTCATCTGATAGAACTTTCTGCAATGGTAAAAATGTTCTATTCTATATGATCCAAAATGGTAGCTACTAGCCACATGTGGCTACTGAGCATTAGAAATGAGGCTAGTGCAACCGAGGGACCAAATTTTAAATTTTACTTAGTTTAATTTAAATTGAAATACACGTAGCCATATATGGCTAGTGGCTACTATACTGGACAGTGCAGGTCTAGATTGTTAATTATACTTGGCTAATATGGGTTCTTCCAGCAAATGTATTGATCACTATTGATTTCTTCATCAAGACCCCACTTTTTCCTAGTCTGGTGAGCTCCATGGAAGGTACAAAAGATGGCTGAGCTGAAGTGTAGAAAAAGATCAGTAGGGAAACCCCCCCAACCTTAGTAAGGCTTGGCAGGAAGGTGTCTGTCTCTGCCTCTTTGTCTTTCTGTCCTTCACCACCCTCCTATACATACACACACAAACACACACACACACACACACACACACACACACACACACACGTGGTGGTACCCAGTGGTGGCCAGCAGAAATGTTCACGCTATCTCCCTCAACAGCTCATTTGCATCTCTGCAGAGCTCTTCCCAGCTTCAGATTCATGAGGAGAGGCTCTTTTAGGAATGGAGTAGAATTTTCTCTCTAACAGTGGCTGCATTGCCCCAGTAGGCAAGTGTTAGTAAAAGGAAGTTGAACAGAGATGCTTAGTCCTACATTGCACTTCGAAAATACAAAATAATGGCATTATAAAAATCCAAAATCTGGCTGGGCACAGTGGCTCACGCCTGTAATCTCAGCACTTTGGGAGGCTGAGGTGGGCAGATCACGAGGTCAGGAGATCGAGACCATCCTGGCCAATATGGTGAAACCCTGTCTCTATTTAAAAAAAAAAAAATTAGCCAGACATGATAGTAGGTGCCTGTACTCCCAGCTACTCAGGAGGCTGAGGCAGGAGAATTGCTTGAACCTGGGAGGTGGAGACTACAGTGAGCCGAGATCACACGACTGCACTCCAGCCTGGGTGACAAAGTGAGACTCTGTTTAAAAAAAAACAACAAATAAATAAAAATAAAAATCCAAAATATTTTTATAGTTAAGACTATTAATGTGAAGCAAACCCAACTTACTTGGTTCTAAGTGTTGTGATGCACAGTATATAACTACTGTCCCCCTAAAATTCATGTCCACCTGGAATCTATGAATGTGACCTTATTTAGAAATAAGAGCACTGCAGATATGATCAAGTTAAGATGAGGTCCTTCTGAATTAGAGTGGGCCCTAAATCCAACCGGTATCCTCATAAAAAAGGCATGTGAAGACAGAGATACAGAAAAGGTCATATGATGGTGGAAGCCGAGATTAGAGTGATGTAGCTGCAAGCTAAGGAAGGCCAAGCATTGCTGGCCACCACTAGAAGCCAGGAGGAAGCAAGGAGGGATTCTTCTTCAGAACCTCCGGAGGGAGTATGGCCCCATGACACCTTGATTTCAGACTTCTACCCTTCAGAGCTATGAGAAAATACATTCCTGTTGTTTTAAGCCATCCAGTTTTGTTACAGCAACCCTAAGAAACTCATACAGTATTGATTCCTAAAACAAAAACGAAATCACTTTGGCTTATTTTCCACAGAGGAAAAAAAGTACCACACATTTTGCTATAGCTGAATGATAGCAAGCAGATTTATATACCGATCTTGTTTGACGTGGATTTTTTGAGAATACATTTTAGTAGTATGTTAGTTGGGGATAAGGTTTACAAATGACCAAAAGTTAACTCAAACAGCCTTGAGAGAGAGAGAGAGAGAGACAGAGTGTGTGTGTGTGCGTATGTCACAAAGGTGGGAACAAAGGGAGTGGGGTAGGGTTCTAGGAGTGGGTCCTGATTTCCCAAGAAAAGAACCACCAATCCAGGACCAACACAGCTATAGCAGGGCCTCTTGAGCCACTGAAGGCAGCACCAGACACTGGCTTCTCCTCTCTTCCTGTACATTATCTTCATTCCTGTATCTATAGACTACCTTTATCTTCTAAGTGAAAACATGACTGTCAGCAGCTTTCAAGCTTTATCATTTACAGAGCTTGCCTGAAGACAAACTGATTCCATTCTCTAGGTCTCCAAGCCCAGAAAGCTCAGAGAAAGACTTTGATTGGTCTGAGTTAGGCCAGCTGTCCACCCCTGAACTATCCAGAGCAGCCCTGCAGCTGGGCTGTTCCCAGAGAGAGGGATGGATAAAGGCACTCACTCTACATAAGGAACAGCTCTAGTTTCCTTCCTTAATTAAGAAGTAGTTTCACTTAAAAAAAAAAAATCTCTAAACGCTGACTAAAATGCTATAATGAAATGAGCAACCAGGGGTAAAGAAGTACTAATAATTTCAAAGGCAGACACAAGTATGATTTGGAGAAGAAACAGCAGTCATAGATAAATCAAATTATCAATAAACATAACACATTGATAGAGAGCTTCAATGAAGAGCCAATAAGCACATGAACCGGATGCTTCGTGTATGTAAGTATAAATAAAATAATTTTCACTATTGGAATTCAACGAAAAACTGCTTTCTGTATTTAAAAGAATAAAAAATATGCAAAAAATTAAGCAACCATTTTTTTTCCTTCAACTTCTAAGTTCCAGGGTATGTGTGCAGGATGTGCAGGTTTATTACACAGGTAAACATGTGCCATGGTGGTTTGCTGCACAAATTAATCCATTACCTAGGTATTAAGCCCAGCATCCACTAATTATTCTTCCTGATGCTCTACCTCCCCCAACCCCTCCCTTCAACAGGCCCCATTGTGTGTTGTTCCCCCATATGCACCCATGTATTCTCATCGTTCAGCTCCTACTTATAAGTGAAAACGTGTGGTATTTAGTTTTCTGTTCCTGCATTAGTTTGCTGAGGATAACGGCTTCTGGCTCCATCCATATCCCTGCAAAGGACATGATCTTGTTCCTTTTTATTACTGCATAGTATTTCATAGTGTATATGTACCACATTTTCTTTATCCATTCTATCATTGATGGGCATTTGGGTTGATTCCATGTCTTTGCTATTGTGAATAGTGCTGCAGTGAACATATGTGTGCATGTATCTTTACAACAGAATGATTTACATTCCTTTGGGTATATACCCAGCAATGGGATTGCTAGGTCAAGTGGTATTTCTGCCTCTAGATTTCTGAGGAATCGCCACACTATCTTCCACAATGGTTGAACTAATTTACATTCCCACCAATACTGTAAAAGCATTCCTTTTTCTCCACAACCTCACCAACATCTGTTGTTTCTGGACTTTTTAATAATCGCCATTCTGAGTGGTGTGAGATGGTATCTCATTGTGGTTTTGATTTGCGTTTCTCTAATGATCAGTGATGTTGAGCCTTCTTTCATATGTTTGTTGGCTGCATGAATGTCTTCTTTTGAGAAGTGTCTGTTCATGTCCTTTGCCCACTTTTTAATAACAGTTTTTTTCTTGTAAATTTGTTTAAGTTCCTTGTAGACTCTGTATATTAGACCTTTGTCAGATGGACACATTGCAAAAATTTTCTCCAATCCTGTAGGTTGTCTGTTCACTCTGATGAGTTTCTTTTGCTGTGCACAAGCTCTTTAGTTTAATTAGATCACATTTTTCAATTTTTACTTTTGTTGCAATTGCTTTTGGCATTTTCATCATAAAATCTTTGCCCATGCCTGTGTCCTGAATACTACTGCTTAGATTTTCTTCTAGGGTTTTTATAATTTTGGGTTTTACATTTATGTCTTTAATCCACCTTGAGTTAGTTTCTGTATAAAGTTTAAGGAAGGAATCCAGCTTCAATTTTCTGCATATGGCTAGCCAGTTCAACTCCTTGCAAACTAGAAAATTCTTTCCCCATTGCTCGTTTTTGTCAGGTTTGTAGATCAGATGGTTGTAAATGTGTGGTCTTATTTCTGAGTTCTCTATTCTGTTCCATTGGTCTGTATCTGTTTTTGTACAAGTATCATGCTGTTTTGGTTACTGTAGCCTTGTAGTATAGTTTGAAGTCAGGTAGCATGATGCCTCCAGCTTTGTTCTTTTTGCTTAGGATTGTCTTGGCTATTCGGGCTCCTTTTTGGTTCCATATGAATTTTAAAATAGTTTCTTATAATTCTGTGAAGAATGTAAATGGTGGTTTAATGGGAATAGCATTGAATCTATAAATTACTTTGGGCAGTATAGCCATTTCACAATATTGATTCTTCATATCCATGAGCATGGAATGTATTTCCATTTGTTTGTGTCCTCTCTGATTTCACTGAGCAGTGGTTTGTAGCTCTCCTTGAAGAGGTCCTTCACTTCCCTTGTTAGCTATATTCCTAGGTATTTTATTCTTTTTGCAGTGATTGTGAATGGGAGTTCATTCATGATTTGGGTTTCGGCTTGCCTGTTGTTGGTGTATAGGAATGCTAGTGATTCTGCACATTGATTTTGTTTCCTGAGACTTGGCTAAAGTTGCTTATCAGCTTAAGAAGTTTTTGGGCTGAGACAATGGGATTTTCTAGATATAGGATCATGTCATCTGCAAGCAAGGATAATTTGACTTCCTCTCTCCCTATCTGAATACACTTCATTTCTTTCTCTTTCCTGATTGCCCTGGCCAGAACTTCCAATACTATGTTGAAAAGGAGTGGTGAGAGAGGGCATCTTTGTCTCGTGCCAATTTTCAAGGGGAATGCTTCCAGCTTTTGTCCATTCAGTATGATATTGGCTCTGGGTTTGTCACATATGGCTCTTATTATTTTGAGGTATGTTCCTTCAATACCTAGTTTATTGACAGTTTTTAACACGAAAGGATGTTGAATTTTATCAAAGGCCTTTTCTGTGTCTATTGAGATAATTACGTCGTTTTTGTCTTTAGTTCTGTTTATGTGATGAATTACATTTATTGATTTGTGTATGTTGAATCAACCTTGCATCCCGGGTATGAAGCCAACTTGATCATGGTGGATAAACTTTTTGATGTGCTAAGCAACCATTTTTTAATTTGAAGATTTATTTTATAGAAATTCATATCTTTTGGTAGCAAAGGAAATGTATTTCATCACCAGCAAACATTTGACTGCCCATTGTGGGTAGGGCACTGAAGTGCCATGAGATTATTACTAGAGACAATTAAACCCAATGTGCAACTTGTAATTTTCTTAGAAATAGAAATTGTCACTTACCATGTTACTAGGGTCTCTATCAGCTCGATCTAGTTCAAAAGAATTTATTTTATTGGCACTCATTTCATCAGTGTCAGCAATGACATAATGTCTAGGTGAGTAGGCATTGGACAAGCTCCCAAGCAGCCTCAGGATCTCAGTGGTATGCCCACCTGGAAAAAATATCAGAAGTCCTAAGATTAAGAAACCCACAATGGACATATCCATTTGACCATGTTATACCAATATCATGGTTTCAGGTTGGGGGTGGGGGGGGGGCACTGTAATTGTATATTTCTCAGAAGACACAAGGAACATTTGAAAACAATAAATCTATGCCCTCGTATAAATACAACTTTTATATCAAAAGCAGATAATACACGTATAAAAATAAAATCAGCACTAGCAGTAGGTACTAAGGAAGGCACAAAACAGTATAAGACATAGTTCTTGCTATCAAGAAGACTGGTGAGAAAGGGGCAAGACACATATATGGAGACAAAGAAGATGCAAGACAGTAAGAAAAACTAAAATGTGAAGGGTAAGCAAATGGTTATGAAAAATCAATGCCTTAAAAATAAGGAAGAACCACAGAAAAGGCTGAGATGACTTGAAAGGTGAAGATAATGGAGAGATAGGAGTAGGGAGGCCACTGGGTGGAGATGGGGATTGTTAGGGCATGAGATGACAAGATCTGAAACATGTGTTCAAAGAGTGATAGGAATACTGGGACTAAGGGTACAGGCAAAATAAGGCACGAAAGCAGGATGGGAAAAGGGAAGCCAGTCACTGAAGATTCTATGTAGAGAAGTAAGGTGAAGGGGGCATGAGCGCTGATCAGCAGGGCTTGGGCCTTCCTAAGAAACATCTTTTGTTCACCACTGTAACCCCAGCTCCTATCAGAGGTCTCAGCACACTGCAGGTCCTCAAATATTTATCAGCTTCACCAGATGAGTAATGTTCAGTTTCTGAAGTCATATAATCTCCAAAATTTTAATACATTAATTTCGAAACCATAAATTTAAAAATCAACTATGTTCATTGAGACAATGAAAACATTGTTTATGAAAACAACAATAGAATATCTACCTATCTATAAACCATTTAAGCAAAACAGTCAAACTCCTTATCAAGGAGCCCTATCACACCCATTTCAGTCTCGTTTCACAAGCTCTCTGCCTCAGTCAGGTTGATGTCTTCAACATTCTCTGCATTCACCTTACTCGTTACTCACTCCTTGCCTCTGGTCATGCTGCTCCCCCTACCTACAAGGCTTCCTCCACCCCACCTCCCCTATTGTTGTAAGAAAGAGTATATAGTGATACAAGAACACAAACAAAGATAAATTAAACATGAGTTTTCCCCCAACACAAATTCCCTCCACCCCCTCACCTCCCCCCAGGTGGAGTTTCACGCTTGTTGCCCAGGCTGGAATACAATTGTGTGATCTCGGCTCATTGCAACCTCCACCTCCCAGGTTCAGGCGACTCTCCTGCCTCAGCCTCCCAAGCAGCTGCAATTACATGTGTGCGCCACCACGCCCGGCTAATTTTTGTATTTTTAGTAGAGACAGAGTTTCACCACGTTAGTCAGACTGGTCTTGAACTCCTGACCTCAGGTGATCCACCCACTCGGCCTCCCAAAGTACTGGGATTACAGGTGTGAGCCACCATGCCAGGCCCACATTTTTATTTTAATAGTAGAAAGGAAAGGATTTCGTTCTAGATTCCAGAAGGAATTATATACAGAAACAAATTTGGCATAGATTTAGTGTGAATTTCAGGAATTAAAATCATACATTAGCTTTATAACCTGTCACCCATCTTCTTGACTGGGGCATATAATTTACACATCTGGTTTATACTCATTTTAGTATCTTTGGTTTAGCCTCGGAAAAAAACAAAAAAGTTAGGCCAGGTGTGGTGGCTCATGCCTGTAATCCCAGCTATTCAGGAGGCTGAGGCAGGACAATCACTTGAGACTGCACTCCAGCCTGGGCAACAGAGCGAGACTCTGTCTCAAAAAAGAAAAAAAAAACAAGTGGTGGTACTCCAAGTAGGTATTTGTTTTCACAGCTGGAATAATTAAGGATAAAACCTAATGTCCACAACATCTTCCACTACAATTAAAACTTCATTATACCTGCTTTAATAGTCTTTTATTTCCTTTTTTAAATTTTTTATTTTTATTTTTATTTTTTAAGGAAACCCTCATTGAATACTGTGAAAGTTGTCAGGACAAAAATAGAGTCACTTGTGACAAAATGGAGCTGGGAAAGGCCATGAAGGAAGGGTTCTTAATGCTCAATCGCCTGAAAACAAGAACTGTTACAAAAGACTATACCAAAACCACAACCTTGTACAAAGGCCACTGCAACCTTATGCAAAAAAAAACTTCTGCAAGGACATCTGCCCAGCAGTTGCCTGCCTAACCTTGGACTGATGCCACCCTTATTATTGATCCCTGTAAGCAAGGATAATTGTTTCAAAACAACTTACGTAACCCTCCCCATTTTAGCTTTAAAAATTGCTGTCTTCCCTTGCCTCTTTGAATGTACCCATAGTTTATTCGGCATGTGTTTTCCACACTACAATGCTTACTCTTGAATACACTTATTATCTTTGGAGAATCTCTCTCTGTTATTTAGCTTGACAGTATATTCACTGAAAATTTAAACTTGTTACTGAATAAAGTCATTAAAATGATGGATTTTGTCTTCCATTTTACTTTTATTAAGATACATTTTTTTGAGAATAAGAATCTCTAAGTTCTACCTTAAAATACATCCAGCATCCAATCATTTCTCACCATTTCTTTTGCTACTCCCCTGCTCCAGGCCACTATCACCTCTCATACGGATTATGAACAGTTTCCTGATCTGTTCCCTGACCCACTTCCCCTTCAGTCTATCGCAACATAACATCCCGTGTGACCCTATTCGAGTTGATCAAATTATTTACTTCTGCTCAAAATCCTCCAGTGGCTTCATGTCTCATGTGGAATAAAAGGCTTCTTATACTCTGACCTCAACTATGTTCCCTCTTGGAGCTCATCTCCTGTTCCTCCCCGCTTACTCAGTCTACTCTAATCACTCTAGCCTCCTTGCTGTTGGCTGTCATCTCCCCAAGAAGGCTTTCCCTGACAATCTTCATAAAAAAGCAATGCCCCTTCCCCAAATTGTAGTGTTTATCACTGCATACCTTACTATGTAGTCTATTTATTTGTTTTGCTTTTTATCTCCCTCTATCCATGCCTCACTAGAAGGCAAGCACCATACTACGAGGGCAGGGATTTGTGTTTGTTACTGCTGTACCTCCTATTCCTAGAAATAGCAGGCTGTCCTATTGAATGAAAGAATGAATGAAAGTTTGATATTAAATCTAACATTTGCCTAAGAAGGCTGTATTATGTTTCAAAGAAAAGTAGTTTTGGCAAATGTTCTCTGAACAGAAGTGATCTACTAATAATTTTTTATTTTTTTGAGATGGAGTCTTGCTCTGTTGCCCAGGCTGGAGGGCAATGGCACGATCTCGGCTCACTGCAACCTCTGCCTCCTGGGTTCAAGCGATTCTCCTGCCTCAGCCTCCTGAGTAGCTGGGATTACAGGCACCTGCGACCACGCCCAGCTAATTTTTTTGTATTTTTTAGTAGAGATGGGGTTTTGCCATGTTGGCCAGGCTGGTCTTGAACTCCTGACCTCAGGTGATCCACCTACCTCAGCCTCCCAAATTGCTGGGATTACAAGCGTGAGCCACAGTGCCTGGCCTACTAATAATATTTTATGATATCTAAAGAGTAAATGTCACTTGGTCTTCAAGGTAAATATTGAAAATGCCTTCTGCCTCCTCCAAAATTTTGGGCATGAACTATTAAACTGCTTATTTGATTACAAGTCTTCCTATAATTGGCATGGTTCTTTCAGGCTCTTGATACCTTCCTACCCTCAATAATCTGAATGAAGGCACCATTTGCCAGGTGAATTATCAACCTTAATTTTGGTTTCTAGTCCACCAAATGTAACACTATCAAGTGAATGGTTCTAACATCCATCCATTTGTTCAAGTCAGAAACCTGGAAATCACCCTTCAGTCCTTCCCTCCCACATCCTCTACTTTCAATCCACAGTTGTGGATTTAACTCCTAAAATCTTCCAATCTCATCTGAATGCGATTGCTTTTCTCCAGCCCCACACCTATCACTCCAGTCAGACTCCAGTCTCTCAACTCTGGCCATTCCAAGGGCTATCACCTTCTTTTCACATCCTTATCTGAAATATTCAAAAGGCTCCTATTTGTTTCTCTACTTCAGTCTTTGTCAAGACATTCTTTTGACAATGCAGGCTTGAAGTGGGTGACTCTCCACTGAAAAAGATAAGCCATGTGCGGTGGCACGTGCCTGTGGTACCAGCTACTCGGGAGGCTGTCTCAGAATCGCTTGATCCCAGGATTTAGAGGCAAGCCTGGGTACATAACAAGAGTCTGTCTTAAAAACAAAAACCAAAACAAAACTTCAAAAGCTCCTTTTGCCACCAAGACTAATAACAGTAACCATTTATTAAATGCTTATGTAAAAAGAAAAGAAAATGTCAAGACCTTCCAAATTTATTATGCCAAGGGGAAAAGCTAGGCCCTGGAAACTGACTCATGTAACATGGCTTTTACTCTTTGGTGTATGTCTGTTGCTTCCTGACCTTTGTGTTGAGATGTTATACATTAACCAGACTCCCTAGTCTTTTTTCAAACCTAGACTAAATGACATTGGAGATAGAGGCCTTTGTGATTGTTACCTCCTTATACCAGAATGTTAAACAAATCCCTTAGTGTGTAATCAATAGTTGTGTTGGGACTTAGAAAATAATATCCCAAAAGGAAGGCCTTAGAAGTAAAAATTTTTCTCTGGCCTTCTCCTGTCCTCTGTCTCTCAGTCCCATACTCCCCTGAGGCTTGCCATAGAAACTAGAATCTCTCTTCCCCAGGGCGGGTCACAGAAACCAAGAACTCCTTCTCCCAAAAGCTGGTTATAAAACCTAAAAATACTACTCTAATTTTACTCCACCTTTCTGTGTAAAAACTGGCCATAAAGAAATTATCCGAGCTGGGGAGCTGGGCGAGGCGGCTCACACCTTTAATCCCAGTGCTTTGGAAGGCAGGAGAATGCCTGAGGCCAGGAGTTCAAGACCAGTCTGGCACACATAGCAAGACACCATCTCTATTTTTAAAATTAATTAATTAAATTAAAAAAATTATCTGATCTACCTTGTTTGACAGTAGGTCATAAGACCCCCATTCCAGAGAGGGCCCTACCCCATATCCAGAAGGAAAGGAATGCATGCTCAGACAGACCAAGAAAAATCTAGACAGACAGGCCTTGCTGGGCTTCCCTACTGTCTATTAGCATTAAATTATACCCTTTTGTCCAGTCATAATTCTACATGGCTGTCCATACTTTGCTGAACCTAAGCATAAAAACAGACCATTTCCCTTGTATCTTTGGGTCTTCATTCAGAACACTTTCATATACACTTCATAAATTTGTGTGCCTTTTCTCCTATTATTTCTGCCTTATTAGTGATTTTCAGTGAAACTTCAGAGGGCAAAAGGGAAGTTTCCCCTTGGCCTTTACAGTAGCCAACCAAATCTTGTATCTGTATGTTGGCCTTTGTAAGGAAAATGTTGTAATTTTGTTCAGCATCTCTGTTCTTGCCTATACAAACTACCTTCATTCTTCCCCACATGGGGAGCACTGATTACATTCTTTGGTATAGGTTTGCTCCCCAGACACCCAATCTCATGCTTTGTGCTTGAATAAACTCTTCTAACTGGATATTGAGCCCTTTGATTATTTTAGGTTGACACTATATGTCAAGCACTTTACTGAACACTTTATTTTTTAATTTAAGCTTTTGATTATATCATTTTATTTTATTTCATTTTGAGACAGGGTCTCACTCTGTCAACCAGGCTGGAGTGCAGTGGCACAATCTCAGCTCACTGCAACCTCCATCTCCCAGACTCAAGTGATCCTCCTACCTCAGCCTCCCAAATAGCTGGGACTATAGGTGCATGCCACCACATCCACCTAATTTATTTATTTAATGTACAGACAGGGTTTCACTATGTTGCCCAGGCTGGTCTCCAACTCCTGAGCTCAAGCAATCCGCCTGTATCGGCCTCCCAAATTGCTGAGATTACAGGTGTGAACCACCACGCCCGGCCTAAACACTTTAAATATGATCATATTTAATCTCTCCTGTCCTCTCTCAACCCATGTAGAAACAGAAGGTTCAGTGAGGTTAACTAATTGCCTAAGATCCCCAAGGTAGTAAGTGGCAGAGATGTGATTCATGTGTGGTGTTATGACAACCTAGAGGCCTGTGGTCTTAACCCCTACAGGATATCAACAGTGGAGTAGCAGCAATTGCTTTATAAAGCAGGATTTTAGGTCAGGGATGGCTCACGTCTGCAACCCCAGCACTTTGGGATACTGAGGCAGAAGGATCACTTGAGGTCGGAAGTTCAAGACCAGCCTGGTCAACATGGTGAAACACTGTCTGTACTAAAAATACAAAAATTAGCTGAGTGTGGTGGGTGCCTGTAATCCCAGCTACTCGGGAGGCTGAGGCAGGAGAACGGCTTGAACTTGGGAGGTGGAGTTGCAGTGAGCTGAGATTGCGCCACTGCCCTCCAGCCTGGGCAACAGCGTGAGACTCTGTATAAAAAAGAAAAAAAGCAAGATTTTAAATACCCTTTACAATCTGGACTCAGTTTACCTCCCTACATTGAACTGTACACAATAGTGTTCTCTCAACTCCGGTCATTCCAAGTGCTATCACCTTCTTTTCACATCCTCCCAGCCCTCGAAACCCTGGCTGTCCCTCATCTGACTAATTCTGGGTCATCTTTCAAGTTTCAGTTTAGCATCATTTCTTCCAGGAAGCTGTCTGTTTTTTAAGACCTGATAAAGTAGTGCCCTTCCTGAAGACTGCCATAGCAATTTGTACTTCTTACACAATTATTACAAGATTATAGCATTTATCTCATTGTGGCAAATACTCATTTTGATTTATTTTCTGTTAGTTTTTTTGTATTCTCTATTTCATTTACTGCTGTATCTTTGCATCTCTCACAGGACTTAGCACGGAGTCAGCACTCCGTGGCAAGTAATGTTAGTCAGTTTTGTTATTTCCAGAGGTTAGTTTAGTGTTTGGTCTTTCTAACAGCTCAAAACAGATTAAGTGAATAAACTAATGCGTTATACTTGAACATAAACTTAGTACATTTACTCATACTATACATGTTCTATCTGGATGCAATCTCCTGCCATACCCAGATGTTTACATTGTGTCTGTGTGTGTCTGTCTGTCCCTGTCAAATATGTGTATTTAAAACTGTAAGCACCTACAGAGTTGGTGGATTTAGATTGTATATTACCTGACAGGTCAGTGTGTTGCTCACACTCTGCCACCGCGTGTGTATTGTTCTACAGCCCGTAGATCATTGTTTTTATCCTCTTGGACTTTGTGTATTTATAAATGTGACAATTCATTTTGCCTCATTTGTCATGTAGCATTCGTGTTTCCTAAACTAAATACGCAATACCTAGATTAATAATGCACAACAGCCATAGGGGGAAACTGCATGTTTGCATCAAAAGGCTTCTACGTTCTCTGTTCACTAATTGTTTGAAAAATATACGCTACAGAGAGTCTTAATTACAGACAAGTGTAAATAACTTGTCATAAAAAAAACCTCTGGGCCGCGTCAGCAAACCAGCCCCTACCCTGGCTGGACTGCCCGGTTCCGGCAAGGCAGAGAAACTACAAATCTCTGCAAGCAACACTCCAAGAAGTGCTAAGGGGACCAGGGAAGAGCGTCGCGGTGCACTCTGGGGTTTGTAGTGACCAACCCAAGTCCGACAGTCGCCTCCTCGATACTTACCGGACCCAGCCACTACCAAGATACTGAGAGACTCCCGGGGCGTAACGTCCCCGGAACGAAGCACTACCCATATTCGCAGGATTAGGAAAACCGCCACAGCTCCTGCTGCCGCAGCTAGAATAAGAACACACACCATTCAGAGAAACGGCGCATGCGTCCAACTTCCGGGGACCAGCCGCTGTCAAAGTTCACAACTACGGGTGCCGAAGCGACTCAAACGGGGAGGACGCACCTCCTGGTGGGCTGGTCTTTCCTGAGCTGGGAGGAGTGGAGGCGAGGGAGAAGCTGGGGTCCCGCTCACAATCCATTTTACCTCATTTATCATGTAGCATTCGTGTTTCCTAATCTAAATACGCAATACCTAGATTAATAATGCACAACAGCCATACAGGGAAACTGCATATTAGCGTTAAAAGGCTTCTGCGTTCTCTACGTTCACGTTTGTCAACGGAACCCCTGCTTCTGCGCGGATTCTGCGCAGCTGCAGCCAAGCGTAAGCTGAAAATCGTAAAGTTAAGCGCTGGGGAAGCTTGATTTACGCCCACGACAAGGTCAGGCAGTCTCTGCGCCCTAAAGGTCCCGAAACTCCCCAGTTAGGAGATGTTCTGGCTCTATCGACTTCGTGAATGCCACCTGAAGCTAAGGGAATACATCCTTTCTTTCTTTCTTTCTTTCTTTCTTTTTTTTTTAATGCCAAGAGAAATGTTTCTGTTGCACACAGACATTACTGAAAGTGTACGCCAGTAAGGACCCTAGGCTTAAACATCGAATTTAGGGCCCTCATCCAAACCCCCTGTCTCCCAACACGTATGTTTTTAACTTTTCTCGAGGTTTTCACAGCTCTCAGTGTGACCAGAGTAGTTGAGGGTGACCACCTAAAGGTAAGCCACACTCCTAAGAGGATTGCAAAGTTCAGTGGCTCTAGGTAGCAGGATAGACAAGGCACAGTCCTACAATTAATATTCAGTTAATTTTATCACAAAGCATTTCCAGTGTGTTTCTCATGTCCTCAGCCAGAATGATGATCTGCCAACACCCCCTTCAATCCCAATTTTGCTTATTATGTCTAATTAATTAATTGTTAATTAATTATGTCTAATTAATCCACATTACGACAACATAAAATACTAAGATCAGGAGCCCCTTCACCCCAAATATAATTTGCCTTCGGTCCACCATAGACCTACCTGTAGGTTATATTGAACAGGTATACAGATGAGTAAACAGGTTCAGAAAGGTGCAACTGCTTGCCCAAGTGGAATAGCGTCAAATCTAGAATCAGAAACCAGAAATCTGAGTCCTGCTGGACAGGAGTACTGCATCCTGTATTCCTTCGCTAAATTCAAACTTGCCTGATCACCACACTTACCTGGAGCCTAGAATGTGTTTTTAAAAGTGCAGACTCCCAGGGTCCATTAGGAAACATTGAATCAGAATTTCCGGGGATCGGGCACCTGGGATTAGCTTATGTAACCAGCGTGTCCATTCCTATCAGCAAGCAAGTTTGGGAGACTTTGTGAGTAGAGTTCGTGGACCTTACAACACTTTCCAAATTGTCTTCCATCAAATCTTCTTTCTTTTCTTTTTTTTGAGACAGAGTCTCACTCTGTCGCTTGGCTGGAGTGCAGTGGCACAATCTCGGCTCACTGCAACCCCCATCTCCCAGGTTCAAGTGATTCTCCTGCCTCAGCCTCCCAAGTAGCTGGGACTACAGGCATGCACCACCATGCCTGGCTATTTTTTTTTTTTTTTTTTAGTAGAGACAGGGTTTCACCATGTTGGCCAGGCTGGTCTCGAACCCCTAACCTCAGGTGATCTGCCCGCCTCTACCTCCCAAAGTGCTGGGATTACAGGCATGAGCCACCGCGCCCGGCTCCATCAAATCTTCTTAACTATACATTCTCGCAGTAAGACCTTAAAGTGGATATTATTTCCCTTTTTACAGACAAGTAGATTCCATGAAAGTTAAATAATTTGCCTAAGGCTACTTAGCTAGTAAGGGTGGAGAAAGTTCATAGTTGTGGACTTAGAAGTTAGTGTCCCTCAAATTTTAATGGAGTCAGAATTCTCTGGGCTTACAAATGCATAGTTGGAAGTCCAGAGGTAGGGTCTTTGGTGTAGTAAGAAAAACAGCTCGAGGATAATACAAAGAATATCATTTACTTGTATAAGCCCACTCTGCCATTCCTAATATTGTCTTCAACCTGAAACAGTCTTACCTCATACTTAAGACACTAGTGGTCCCGGAATGGGATGTGTCGATGGTTACATCCAACAGGGCAATCTCCATAGCCAAAAAAGAGGTTATCTTGTCGGGTCTTTTTTGCCCCTCCCCCGCAGTCTTGCTCTGTGGAACGGTCTCGGCTCACTGCAATCTCCACCTCCCGGATTCAAGCGATTTGCCTGGCTTAGACTCCCAAGTAACTGGGACTACAGGTATGTGCCACCACACCCAGCTAATTTTTGTATTTTTAGTAGAGACGGGGTTTCACCATGTTGGTCAGGTTGGTCTTGAACCTGTCCTCATGATCTGCCCGCCTCAGCCTCCCAAAGTGCTGGGATTATACGGGTGAGCCATGATGCCCGGCCTGCTTTATTTTTTTATTTTTTTAAGGCAAGGAAACTTATTCCAGAACCCCTCACAGCAGACTTTCTTTCACTCCTTTTGGCCATACTTATATCACTTTCCCAGGCATAAAAGGAAAGCAACTTCAAAGCTGGTGGAGGTGGGAGGAGGATGATCTACAACTCACCTGTAATATATGGCTGTTGGATGGAGGGTGGGTACTGAACAAAATAGGCATTCTCTCAGTGAGGAGGAAGCTGCAGGGAGGGTTGTTGGGTAGGCAAACAATAGCATCTAGATTGCTGTGATGATGATGATGTGTCTGAAACAGCTTTGTAAATGACACATGCAATGAAAATGTCAGGCATATGATAATTACTTAGCTCCAGGCCCCAAGCTCTATATTAAGGTAGATTTAATACTTGGAGGACACCCTTGCATTTCCCATTACTTCATCCCCTCACTATTGTAATTACCTATATCTGTAGGAAATATCAGTTTGACCACACTTGGCATGTAGCTGGAATGAATGGAAGCAATCAAACATTGGGGGCTTGCCAGGAAATGCAGAGAATCAAAGAGGGTGGTTTACCAGACATTGTTTGGACTTATTGGTGGAATTATTCTGAATTAAGGTCATCATAAAACTCTTCAGTTTTCCTGCCAAGAAAGTTGAGAACTGCAGGGAGCAGCTAGGTAGCAGGCAGGGACAGGAACATAGCTGAGAATTCCTGCCAAAAATGTCACCTGGGTAAGCAAAGTCCTGGGCTGTGACAGACACAGAAAGTATAGATAATCAAGAAGTCAAGAAGCTGTAGTGGGCCAGGCATGGTGGCTGATGCCTGTAATCTCAGCAATCTAGGAGGCCAAGGCAGGAGGATCACTTGAACCTCAGAGTTTGAGACCAGCCAAGACAACAGAGTGAGACCCTACCTCTATAAAAAATTAGCCAGGCATGATGGTGGTGTGTGCCTGTAGTCCCAGCTACTCAGGAGGCTGGGGTGGGAGGATTGCTTAAACCCAAGAGATCAAGGCTGCAGTGAGCCATATTTGCACTACTGCACTCCAGCCTGGGTGACAGAGACCCTGTCTCCAAAAAAAAAAAAAAAAAAAAAAAAAAAAGAAAGGCCGGGCGCGGTGGCTCACGCCTGTAATCCCAGAACTTTGGGAGGCTGAGGAGGGTGGATCACCTGAGATCAGGAGTTTGAGACCAGCCTGACCAACATGGAGAAACCCCGTCTCTACTAAAAATACAAAATTAGCTGGGCATGGTGTCACATGCCTGTAATCCCAGCTACTCAGGAGGCTGAGGCAGGAGAATTGCTTGAACCCAGGAGGGGGAGGTTGCAGTGAGCTGAGATCGTGCCATTGCACTCCAGCCTGGGCAACAAGATCGAAACTCTGTCTCAAAAAAAAAAAAAAAAAAAAAAAAGCTATAGTGGATTAATCAGGAAAGTTAAGACTGAGCGAGAAGAAGCAACAATTAAAATTTCTCTTGGGAAGATGAGTTGTGCTGACAATGCATTTAACAGATTCATGGAAGTAAATTACAGTGCTGCAAAAAGCATGAAAACTATGCTAATAGTTGACAAAATGAATGACGATATGTGGTCTATAACCAGTCGTAAGTAAAGCATGTCTGGGAGGTGATTTTTTTTTTTTTTTTTCTGAGACAGGGTCTCACTCTGTCACCCAGGTTGGCATGCAGTGGTGTGCTCTCAGCTCACTGCAGCCTCAACCTCCCTGGGCTCAGGAGATGCTCTCACTTCAGTGTCCCAAGTAACTGGGACTACAGGTATGTGCCACCATGCACGGCTAATTTTTGTATTTTTTGTAGAGTCAGGGTTTTACCACGTTGCCCAGGCTGGTCTCAAACTCCTGAACTCAGGCAATCCACCCGCCTCAGCTTCCCAAAGTGCTGGGAGTACAGGTGTGAGCCATGTAGCTCAGGCTGGGAGGTGATTTTTATTCTCTTTTTTTTTTTTTTTTTCTTTTGAGATGGAGTCTCGCTATATCGCCAAGGCTGGATTGCAATGGCGCGATCTCGGCTCACTGCAACCTCTGCCTCCCGGGTTCAAGCCATTCTCCTTGCTCAGCCTCCCTAGTAGCTGGGATTATAGGCTCCTGCCACCACATCTGGCTAATTTTTCGTATTTTTAGTAGAGACAGGGTTTCACTATGTTGGCCAGGCTGGGCTCGAACTCCTGACCTCATGATCTGCCCGCCTCGGCCTCCCAAAGTGCTGGGATTACAGGCATGAGCCACCGCACCTGGCCAATTTTTATTCTCTTCTTAAATCTATTTCCCAAAGTTTCTACAGCAAATATTACTCATGCATATTTTTAAAGTTATTTTAGAAGTTCAGATAATTTTGTACTTTTCTGTAGGATTGTACATGTTAATTTATTCAACATATTTAATAAGCATCTGCTATGTGCCAGACACTGTTTTAGGTGCAGTGGATGTCATATAAATAAGACAGTGGTCCAGGCAAAAACTTTGGACTAGGGAGATAACAGTGGAGGGAGAAGAGGTCAGATTTTGATATACATTTTATGGGTAGAGTCAATAAAACTTGTTAAGGGATTAGATATTGGGGATTAAAAAACGAGGAATCCAGATGACTCCTAGATTTTTTGATTCCAAACTGGTTAGGTGGTATTATATGCAAAGAATAGACAGACTGAAGGAGAAACAAGCTTTTGTGGGTAGGGGAAGGGGAGGAGAGGATGAAAATGAAGTGGTCTGTTTTTGACTTTAGTTTGAATAGCCTGCTAGACATCCAAGTGGTTATGTCAGATAGGCAGTTTTATGTGCAGACCTGAAGCTTGGGTCAGATCTAGTGGTATAAATTTAGAATTCATTAGCGTATAGATGGTATTTAAAGCTATCGGACTGGGTGAGATCACCAAAGAAGAGTTGAGGTCAGTCCTGTCAAATAGAACTTTCTACAATGATATAAGTTTTTTGTATCCATGTTGTATACTATCCACATGTACCTTTTAAGCAATTGAAATATGGCTGGTGTGATTGAGGAAATGAGTTTTATTTCATTTAAATTATTTTAAATTTAAATAGACACATGTGGCTAGTGGCTACTGTATTGGACAGTGCAGGATAGAGAAGAGTCTGGAGTCACTAACATTCAGAGATCTAGTAGAGGAAATTGAGCCAGCAAAGAAGATGGAAAAGAAAAGGGGTGATAAGAGGAAAATTAGCAAAGAATGGTGTCCCCGAAAACCAAGAAAGGAAAATAATTGAAGAATGAGAGTGCAGTCAGCTATGTCACATGCTGTTGACAGGTGGGATCAGATATTTTGGGAACAGGTTAGTCACTGGAGATCTAAATAAGGTAGTGATGGAAGGCAGATGGAAATGAGAAGAAAGAATGGGACATGAAAAAGAAAAAAAAAACAGTCTCCAGTTATTGCAGGTTTTTCTTTGAGGGGAATGGATAAATTGGGTGGGAGATGGAGGAGCATTTGGAATTGAGAAACCTTATTTTTTTAAGATGGGAGTTAATTGACATATTGATGTTAAAAAGAGCCAGTAGAGGAAAATTGCTGCAGGAGGGAAAAAGAATGAGCACAGGAATAAGTATCTTCAAAAGATGGAATGGTTTGGAACCTGGAGCACAAGTGGGGAAGTTGGTCTTTGATAGGAGGAACGACCCTCATTCTGTCGTAACAGAATGGAGAACAGGGATGAATGTAGATATAGAGATGTTTGTAGAATTTGTGGTGAGTCAATGAGAGTGTGGAGAGTGTACAGTGTGGGAAGCTTGAAGGAAGACAAGGTATGAAATAATCATCTTAAAGAGTAATTGGCACACTCACCAGGACCAGTGTAGGATTTCTGGGCAGATTATAATGCCCATTTGAGGCTTGTGATAGCAAATATAATGAGAAACCAGTCAGCATAATTTTATGTATTTTCCCCCCAGTGGAAAAGGCAGACAGTTGGTGCTATGGTTTGACTGTGTCCTCCAAAAAGCATGTGTTTGAAATGTAACCTCCAGTGGAACTTTGTTGAGCGGTGGGGCCTAATGGGAGGTGTTTAGTTCGCGAGGGCTCCACTCTTATGAATGGAATAGTGCCATTATGAAAGGGCTTGATGCTGCAAGTTCCATCTCTTGCTCTCTTTGTGTTCTTTTGCCCTTCTGCCTTCTGCCAGCCTTGGATTTTGTACTTCCCAGCCTCCAGAACCATGAGGAATAAATTTCTGTTCATTATAAATTACCCAGTCTGAGGTATTCTGTTATAATAGCACAAAACATACCAAGGCAGTTGACTAGAGTTGGAGCATTGATGGGTGAATACAAAGGAGAGAAAAGACGCTCTTCAAGGGAGTGAGGTCTGTGAAATTTCATGTAATCCTAGTGGAAAATGAAGACAGGAGGGTGGGGGTGGGGGAGTGGATGAACAGTAGCATGGTAGTAAGATCTGTGCATCGGAGGCCCCCAGAAGATTGAAAAATTGCAATGAAAGAACTAGAGTAAGTGAACCGTAGACATAAGAGATGGTCAGAGAGTGGAATGCTTGAAGTGAATGTTGTGTTATTACCAGTAGTAGTATTTAGAGTATCACTGGGAATGGATGAAAAATATCACTGGATCCTGAAATCACTGAGGGGTAGAGAGGAAAATAATTAGCTAGGAGCTCATGTGTTCAAAGAGTAAAAAATTGGAGAGTGGTAGCAATGAAAAAGATCATTGGGTATGAGCTGGATATCTTCCATCTGTCTCTCCAGATTCATTCTCCATGCTTTCCCACTTCACTCAGTTCCATGTTAGCTGAGACTTAGGGACTAAATCAACCGGTTTCCTTGCCCTCTGATTCTTATTGAGTTTGGCCAGTGATGATCTTCAGCAGAAGATCTGATGGAGGGAAGGCTGTGTCCCTGAACTGAAGGTTTCTGCTATTTTCGATATGGCCTTTTCTATACATATATTTTCTTCAGGGTGCCCGCGTTTCCTTTCTTTGTTCCTTCAGATCTAGGGGGTGGTACCAGCTCCACTGTTACTAGCCCTAGGTTACTGCACCATCCCTTGTGCTTTCCCTACCACGTTCACACCTTTGTAAATAACCCCTTTATAACTCATCCTCAAATTAACCTGATACAAGTGTGCCACCTATATGCTATTGGGGATACAGATACTGACTGATACAAGGTGATACAACTACATGGCAAGTACTTTAAAGGAACTGGAGTTTGAAAGAAGGAGGAGAATGGTGTGGAAGCAACAATAGAGAGAAAGCGGGATGCCCTCCCCACCTCCTGTGGGAGTGAGAAACAAAAGGCTTCTATTTGAGAGACATACTGGGGAAGTGTGAGAGAGCAAGCCTTCAGCTTAAGAAGGGAAGTGAAGAAGACATTCAAAGAGAAGCTTAAGATAGAGGGAAAATTTGCAGGTTATAGCAGGATGCCCAAAAGGTGCTGTGAAAGGCTTTGAAGGGTGGTGTGGAACAGAGGTTGGGTCAGATTGGGGGAACTATAGAGATAGGAATTAGAATGATAAAGGATGATCTCAGAGGCTTCTGAGGATTTAAGTAAATAGGAATGTAGGCAGGCTTTCAATTCATTTTAGTTCAGTTCATATCTATTAAATGCTGCACACTAAGCTAGGCACTGGTAGTACAGTGGTAAGGTAATAACAGTTAACACCCAAGCAGTGACTTAACAATGAGCCTGACTGTATAAACCGCATGCCTCTTGACAGGTCCCCCTGGAGAAAAGTCATTCAACCAGTTATTTTATGGGTTGCCTGGGAGTGTGGGCTGCTAGGGATCCTGGCAGCTAGGTCCCTTCCCAGCAGAGTTCAACCATCGTCGATCTTAATAAGGGTAGAAAAGTATAGATAAAAAAGAATGAAGCTTTTATGCAACAACCAGGGACACCACTTTGGTCAGCATCATGCCTGTTCATGACAAGGTAGGATAAAGCTGGAAGGGATTTCCTAGTCTGGGTCAGAGACAGAACTGGAACCATGTGACCACCAGGAGTGATGGTTATACACTTTACTGTTAAAGATCATCTAGAAGATTGGGCAGGATGGGTGATAAAAATTGTCCTAGTACAACCCAAATAATCTTAGTTATAGTCAAGATTTTTTTTTCTTTTTAAATATACTAATATATATTTGAGTCACAACCTTTTCCTGGATGAAGCCACTACCTAGGACTCTTCAAATGCTAGCCCTTGAAGGCTAAGGCAACTATTTAATACTTACCATAATGGGCATTCATTGTGTATTTATTATATGCCAGGTACTCCAAACATGGATTAGCTAATTAGACACTTCTGATACCCATTTGACAAACGAGGACATTGAGGTACAGAGAGATCATATCATTTGCTCTGGGTTACAAAGCCAGGAATTGGTAGAGTCAGGGTGTAATCATAGTCAGTCTGACTCTATAGCCCACACTTGTATCTTCTCCATTATCATTAAAACTATTTATTGTAGGCTGGGTGCAGTGGCTCATGTCTGTAATCCCAGCACTTTGTGAGGCCAAGGCGGGCATCACTTGAGGCCAGGAGTTCAAGACCAGCTGGCCAACATAGTGAAACCCTGTCTCTACTAAAAATACAAAAATTAGCTGGGCATGGTACTGCATGCCTGTAGTCCCAGCTACTAGGGTGGCTGAGGCATGAGAATCACTTGAATCCAGGAGGCAGAGGTTGCACTGATCAGAGATGGCACCATTGCTCTCCAGCCTGGGTGACAGAGCAAGACTCTGTCTTAAAACAAAACAAACAACAACAACAACAACAACAACAACAAAAACAGCTGGGCGTGGTGGCTTACCACTGTAATCCCAGCACTTTGGGAGGCCGAGGCGGGTGGATCATGAGGTCAGGAGATCAAGACCATCCTGGCTAACACGGTGAAACCTCATCTCTACTAAAAATACAAAAAATTAGTTGGGCGTGGTGTTGGGTGCCTACAGTCCCAGCTACTCAGGAGGCTGAGACAGGAGAGTGGCGTGAACCCGGGAGGCGGAGGTTGCAGTGAGCCGAGATTGCGCCACTGCACTCCAGCCTGGGCCACAGAGCGAGACTCCGTCTCAAAAAAAAAAATAAAAGAATGAAAGAAAAAAAATTTTATATTTATACTAGCTACTGTGCTATATATTAAATAAAACAAGATAGAAATATTATTTACTATGTCTGATTTTTCATTTATACAATTAAATAGAAGGACAACAATTTTTTAAGTGGTTTTTTTAACATTTCTGTCAAGGATTGCTTTTACTTTTTCTTGCTTTTTCTCCAAGTACATTCAAAAAGGATTCTCTCTCGACAGATAGATAGATAGATAGATAGATAGATAGATAGATAGATAGACTCAAGTCTTGTTTAAGATGAATTTAGTGAAATTACTAATACACAACAATTGTATTCTTTCTCTTTTTCACTTTATGTTGATTTATCCCAGATACATCTTTTCAGACATGTTTATAAATCCCTTGCCCTAACCTTGTACACCCCAAATGCTCCATCAGTTCCAAATTTAACAAAACATGAAAATATTATTTAAAAGTACATTCCCAGACTATCATGGGAAGCATCATTCATACCACATTATAATGTTTATTAATGACAACCACAATAATAGCAGCTTCTTTAATTTTCAAAGTGACCATTTTTTCAGTTTTTGACCTATAAGTAAAGTAAAGGCAATTATGTTTCTGCACTAAACATTGCTTATCTTTGAGATCTACTAAATTAATTTTCTCCTCAGCCGAGTCCTCCCTCCCCACAAAGCCTGTGTCTGGCATCCTCATTACGTTTTTATTTTCTCCTTCATTGTGTACATTGCCCTTTTTTCTCGAATTATTTTCTGCCGCCACAGAGCTTTTTGTTTTTAATAGAAACACACAAATTGTGTCTCTTCATTTTTTATGTATTCATTATTCTTTAACTTTATATGAAGAAAAAGCATGGCAAACCTACTGTGAAAATCATATGCATAATAACACACACTGCCTACCATTTAGTAAGCATGTACGTGCTTTCTCAACCACCTCTCACAACCATCCTATGGTCTTAAGTACTATTATTATCCCCATTTTGTAGGTGAGGAAATGGAGGTTTTACCATGTTAAATGAACACTGCTGGTGCTTTGACTTAACTTCCTGTGGATGTACCGTGGCCATCTAGTGACTTCAGGAATATAGTGATGTTGCTTAAGGGAATGTATTTAACAACACACATTTTACAGTAAGAAGGAGGAGACAGCAAAATGAAAATTACGGATATGCTACTTAAAGGTTATTATTATTTTCTCTTGGAAGTTTTGTGCAAATAACCAATAACACTTTACAACAGTAGAGAGACAGCTCTAGCTATGCCTCTTAACCTGGTTTCTTTTCAGCATCTCCATGACTTATTTAATATCCTGTTCATCTTTCATCACCATTAGGCTGATGAATCTTCATGAATACCTTCTCAATTTGTTAACAAAACAGGTTTGTTAATTTACTGACAGACTTTTTTGATATAAATCTCAAGTGACTTAGCTATTTCGCAAGCCTAAGATTCCCATCTCCTCTAAACCATCACTCCAGTGGGCTCTTTACTGATTATATTTGTTTGGGATAAGTTGAAATATAACCTAAATGAACCTGAGAAAGTCTTCACACTTTGTAACACTGGATTAATATTTGCATATGGAACTGTGGAATAACTGTGTCTTAACTTAGAAATGTAGAAGAATCTCTAATTTCCCTTTCTGAAAAGATGCTAATAATCTAAACAAACCCTTTTATGGTCAGTTTCTTACATCATTTATCCTTTCCTGAATCTTGAACCACTGACTCTGTCTCACTGTGTCTTTACCCTTAGCCTATAAAACTAGCTCAAGTCTTTCCCATTAAAAAATAAAAGCAAAAATCAATAAAACCCTTCCTCAATCAGTCTGGCTCAGCAAAGCTCCTTTAAACTGCCAGACAGTCCAGCCACATTAAAATGGCACTCCAGTCTTTAAACCACACCTTTTATCTCTTCGCCAGAGTGCCTTTCCACTCCCATTCTATTTTTACGCAGTTGGACTATGTCTTGGAACTGAAGCCTTCTACTAAGCACAGAGCAAAGTTATATTTCAGATGTTGAGAGGTGATCATTCTGAACATGCAGTCAGGCAGCCTATTCTTGGTGAATTATATGGATGTTCCTGTCAGCATATGGAGGAAGCATGGCCCTCCCAATGACTCAGAAGTCATAATATTGACACAGACTTGCCCTAGAATGACACTGTCCTGTGCATGCTGGGTACCTCTATAATATACTGACCCAAAGAGTGTCTGAGAGCTTGGTTGAAAACTAACAGGAACAGATCCTTTCTGTGATAAAGCTTGCAAATAAATGGAGCATATTAGGTTTGTCTTATCTTGGCCAACCTTCCCTGTCAGCTACCACTAGGTGGCTCTCCACTGATCTTTCTAAAAGGGTTGAGGAACCACTCAAGAGGGGGGATCTTCCAGACTTAGGCCTCACAAGGAGAACCATTCTCTTTACTCCCCTGATGCCTTCTCTCATCCTTGAATTTCTTTCTTCCAAACCTCAGTCTGGTGGCCTTGTCTACCTCCTTCAGAAATATTCAAGCACTTCCCACCAAAAAATGTAGATGTTTCATCTCGGTTTATTCTTCTGTATCACAATGCCTAAGACTTCATCTGAGTGAGTACATCAGTAACTGGGGGTTTCAGAGGACTGTGAGCTCAAGCCCCATGAATAAGGCTGACGGTGAATCTGCCAATGGTGGTTGAATTCTCATACCAATGTGAGAAGTGAGCTGTGTCACTTAGAATGTAAGCACTCGTTGTAATAAAAAGCATTCAGTTTCCTCAGAGACGACAAAATCTAATCCTTTCTCTGTGAAATAATATTTTTTTAAAGGAATTTTGGCTTTATTATATAAGAACAAGAGATTCCTGCTTTCTCTACTACTTTGAAGAATTAGAGTCATCTTTAGAATTTGTTGACTCTGAGTCTCTTACGGAAGTTTAGAATGGAAGGTGGGGGCGGGGGCGGTTGAATATTCGAGTTTAGTCTGCCAAACAAAGGTGCCTGAAGTTTATAAGATTTACTGTTGCTGATTCATATGCTTCTTCAGATGTATTTGTTTATTGACCCCTTCCACCTCAGTTGATGTTCTGAAAGGGTAGGGCTTTGCCCAAACTCCAGCTGTGGCTAAGGTGTTTTCTGGTCCTTCTTCATCTCTACACCCAATTTGGACCCCTGACTCTCCAGGGAACAAGCTATCTATCTCATGCAACAGTGGCAATTACTGACTGTGAGAGTGGAGATAAAGGGTACTATCTCTGGAGGCCCCAAGATCTCGTTATTCTAAGTTTTAACCAACACATTCAAGAGAAGTTCTGAACTTTGAGAAAACTTTTCCAACCTAAGATACAGAGCACTCTGTTTTTCCAGCTGTTCAAGATGCATTTCTTTTCTTTTCTTTTCTTTTCTTTTTTGAGGCGGTTCTTCTTCTCTCTTACCCAGGTTGGAGAGCAGTAGCATGATTGTAGCTCACTGCAGCCTTGAACTCCTGGGCTCAAGTGATCCTCCCACCTCAGCCCTCTGAGTAGCTGTGACTACATGTGCATGCCACCATGCTTCGCTAATATTTTATTTTATTTTATTGTAGAGACATGGTCTCACCATGTTGCCCAGGCTGGTCTCAAACTCCTGGCCTCAAGAGATCCTCCCACCTCGGCCTCCCAAAGGTCTGGATTACAGGCATGAGCCACTGTGTCCAGCCAAGATGTGCACTATATGTATGCTGGGCAGTAGAAGAACTGTGGACAACCCTGGGCAGTAGAAGAACTGTGAACAACCCTAGTCTTTTGGACTCTGTTGGGGCTTAGAAAACAATGCCCTGGAATATGGTACTTTGGCATGCCTAGTACCTTGAATTAAAGAAAATTGAAAGGCTTCGGAAATAAGACTCAGAACCAAGGTCTCTCTCTGACCTTTCCCTGCCCTTTGTCTCTGGGATCCTCTTTCTTTCTGAAGCACAGGGAGGGACTCTGTCTCTGGAATTTCCTTATCTGACTAGTGAAGTTTTTTTACAAAAGAAATGCAACTGTCTTAAGACCCCCTCCCTAGGAATTTTATCAAATAACTAGGAAAGAGGCTGGGTGCCGTGGCTCACGCCTGTAATCCCAGCACTTTGGGAGGCTGAGGCGGGTGGATCATCTGAGGTTGGGAGTTCTAGACCAGCCTGACCAACATGGAGAAACCCCGTGCCTACTAACAGTACAAAATTAGCCAGGCGTGGTGGCGCATGCCTGTATTCCCAGGTACTTGGGAGGCTGAGGCAGGAGAATCCCTAGAACCCAGGAGGCGGAGGTGTTGGTGAGCCAAGATTGCACCAATGCACTCCAGCCTGGGCAACAAAGACTGAAACTCCATCTCAAAAAAAAAAAATTAAAAATTAAAAAATAACCAGGAAAGATTACCACCGGATAAAAAAAGAGACTGGGAATCTTTGCCATGCTCAGACAGACTTTTCATTTATTCTTCTGAGGGCAGCTCCAAGAGATTTTCTGGTAGAATTTTTCTGTATAAGACAACCTTTGTTCACAGTGAAGTTCTGCCCCTTATCTTCTGGCCACCTCTTCCAGAGTTCAGAGGAACTTTATTCCAGGCCATTGTTTTTTGACCTCATTCATTTCCCCTACACCCCTGCTCCCCATCTCCTCTTCCCCTAGGAAGAAGAGTATATAAGCATCTGGACTTCATTGAGTTATTGGGTAACCACATTCCTGTGATTTCCCCCACCTCCAGCCCCCAGCTGGTTAAATAAACTGTGTATGCCTTTTTCTCCTATTAATCTGCCTGTTGTCAGTTCAGTTTTCAGCAAACCTTCAGAGGGCAAAGAAGAGTTCCCTGTTTGACCTTACAACCTACTACTGCTACCCCAGCTCAGCCCCCTGAGAGTGGTACTCATACCAATGGAATTAGTCATTGCTAGTTGTCATCTTAACTGTCGGATTCTTTCTGTGAAAGCCAGTGTTCTTAAAAAAGACCAGGCTACACTTGCTGTCTCATTTTCCCATGTTCATTTTCATTTCCCAATTCACTGAAATGTAACTTCTACCATAATTATTCTCTAATAACATCTGTATTTTCAAGTCCAAAGAATATTGCCTTTTTAAAAAATATATTATTTTTTTCTTTCCACAATAAGACATCTGAAAGCAAGAATATTTCCTTTTCTTATCTTTCTTGTCTTCTCTTAGCCAACTGAAAAAAACCTTTTTTATGAAATTATTTTCTTCTGTTGACTTTTTTCTTTTCTTTTAGACAAGCATGTTGACATTGACATAATATACCATTTTCTCTGATTCTCCTCATACCACTATTGTTCTATCTTTATATTCTTCTTAGGTCTCTCTTTTTCTATCTACTTTCCTAAAAATTACAAAAACAAAACAAAACTGTCGGCTGAGCACAGTAGCTCACACCTGTAATCCCAGCACTTTGGGAGGCAGAGGCAGGAGGATTGCTGAAGGCCAGGAGTTTGAGACCAGTCTGGGCAACATAGTCAGATCCCATCTCCACAGTAAAATTTTTAAAAAATTATAGCTAGGCATGGTGGCACATCCCTGTAGTCCTAGCTACTCAGGAGGCTGAGGTGGGAGGATCACTTGAGCCCAGGAGTTCAAGGCTGCAGTGAGCTATGGTGGTTCCACTGTACTCTAGCCTGGGTGACAGAGGCACACCCTGTCTCTTAAAAAAATAAATAAATAAAACTTTTATTTATAAAATATATTCAGAAAAGTACCTGAAATCATAAAATGGAAACGTGGGTACCCACCAGCTAGATTTTGCTGTATGTTTTTTTCATGCTCTCACTTTGTTTTCTTCTAAGAAGCTTATTTATCCCCTTTTGGTCTTTGCATTTCTAAGGATTCTTAGCTATGGATATCTTTCCTTTTTACTTTTTTGTGGCAGATTAATAGTTGTCCCCAGAAAACTGTTCTCCCCTTCTTGCTGGTCACGTGTTCACTCAGCTGGCAACTACATTTCTTATCCTCCTCTGCAGTGAGCAGTGGTTTTGTCAGTAAGTGCTTGCCAATTAAATATAACTAGGAGCAATGAATACAACTTTTGCCTTACTTTGTTAAAGGAAGATGGCTTGCCTTGGACTGCTTTCTTTCTCTTTCATGGACATGTCTGTGACCAGCTGTGATGATGAAGATGGGGAAGACATCCTAGAAGAGGGTGGAACAATAAGATGGAAGGAACCTGGATCCTCTATGACCTGAATTTTAGAAAGGCAAACCTAGAACAGAGCTGCTCTTTTAGTCTAGGCCTGGCTGTTAGGTGAGAGGAAGAGAAACATCTATTTTCTTTATGTCACTGGATTCTGGGATCTCTTAGCCTTTACTCTAACTAATACAGAAATTGATACTTGGAAATGGAAAACTTCTAAAATCCAAAAACATAGTACTGCCTAAGCAGTCAGAAAATTGGCAGTGAGGAAACAGACCTCTCAGGCTGGGAAACTGTTGATCCTTGTTAGGATGTGATAAAACATTTGGTAAAAATGTTACCTATTTAACTTGGAAGGCTGATCATGTTCCTTCTGTAGTTGAATTCTAGGGGAAGCGTTTGGAAGAGACCAGAATATAGATATATAATGGTTTCTCTTTGCTGCATTTGGCAAGGTTTTTCAAGAAAGCAATGAGCTCACATAAGAAATGATGGGTTTGCACGCAGGATGGAAGAAAGTAAAGAATGTACACTCTATGGCCACACCACCCTGAATGCGCCTGATCTTGTCTGGTTTTGGAAGAATTTACAGAACATTGGGGCCTCCCAGTATTGGAAAGTTCAATTATTTCTGTAGTCCAAACAGGATATTGGAATGTTGCTCAGAGACTTTCTCCAAGTCCTCCCATTAAGATTCTTCAGCCAAAGAAAGAGATCTAGCCTTGCAGCAAAGATCAGATTAAGGGAGTTGCCCTCACTTATTTTTTAAGATTATCTTAAAATAGCCACCATTAAAGCAATGAAAAGATGAATGAGTAGATGATAGGAACTAGAGAATAAGCAAATTTAAGAGGTAGATTGAAAAAATAACTTGCATTGTAGTTCGTGGTGAAGCAGGAAATTTTCCCTGACTGCTTCATGAGTAGGACCCAGAGTGTGGGCAATGGGGCTAGCCAGCCATTTCTCCACTAGCAGGGGTAAACTCCACTCACTTGAACCCATTATGCTCAGCCCCTCATGGGAGGGAGCATGCAGGTGAGCAGGTGCAGGAGCTGGGGTGAGTGCTTTTGGGTGCCGGCAGGAGCAAAACTCTGTGCAGGCCCCGTGGCAGTGTCTAATGGGGAGTACCTGTGACCCCTAAAACCCCAGAGGGTGTGTGTTACAGTGCGCTTTTAGCTGTGCTGTCCGTGGATGGCTTAAGTGTTAAACAGCTCAGTGGGCCCTCTGCTGTTTTGCATGAGGCAGTTGCTCTCCACCAGCAAGGGCAGAGGGTCAGTGTGACAGCCTTTGGAGTGATGCCTCTTATTTGGCATGCAGGAAAAATCAGATTTCATGAACAAATTGAAGGGTGGTGAATGCAGACAATTTTATTGCCAATGAAAGTGGCTCTCAGAGGGAAGGGGAGCTGGAAAAGGGATGGAATGGGAAGGTGATCTTCCCCTGGAGTCCAGCCATCCCCTGTCAGACTCCTCTCCAAAGCCACACCATCAAGCTGTCCCTTTGAAGTCAAGCTGCTTCTCTCTGACATCCAGCTGCTTCTCCTTTTCTCTTCTCTCTGCTGGTGGAGCCTGGGGTTTTTATGGGTACAGGATGACGGTGGGGCAGGCCATGGGTAGTTTTTGAAAAGGCAACATTTGAGTGGGAAAACAGGAATGCACGTTCCCTCTTTGGGCCATGGTTCCAGGCTTGGAGGTGGGACCCTCACCGGGGACCTGCCCTCTTCTGCCCAGAATTTCCCTGCCTCCTGTCCCTATCACTGGCACATGTAATGGATGGGTGACAAACGGCATAGAAGCCTACAAGTCCCCACACGGTTTCATTTTTCATGATTTCCAAAAATATTAAATGAAAAGTTACAGGAATAGACAATTCATAAGTTTTTAATTGTACACCCTTATAACTAGCATGATGAAATTTTATGCTATCCCAGCCATCCCTCCTGGAAGGTGAATCCTGCCTTTGTACAGCATGTCCATGCTGTATATGCTACCCAACTATTTGTCATTTAGTAGCCCTCCCAGTTATGATCCACTGTTGTGGTATGGCAGTGCTTGTGTTCAAGTAACCCTTATTTTACTTAATAATAGCCCCAAAGCACAAGATTAGTGATGCTGGCTATTCAGATAGCACAGAGAAGCCATAAAGTGCTTCCTTTTAATAAAAAGGCAAAATTTCTCAATTTAATAAGGAAAGAAAAAAATTGTATGCTGAGACTATTAAGAAAGATCTACAGTAAGAACGAATCTTCTGTCCATGAGATTGTGAAGAAGGAAAAAAAATCATGTTAGTTTTGTTATGGCACCTCAAATTGCAAAAGTTACAGCCACGGTGTGTGATTAGTGTCTTGTTATAATGAAAAAGGCATTAAATTTGTGGGTGGCAGACATCTAAACATGTTCTGATTGATGGCAATGGGGTTCAGTACCATTGTGGTTTCAGGAATCCATTGTCTTGAGACATATCCTCTGCCAATAAGGGGGGACTACTGTACTACATTTTTGTTTGTTTTTGAGATGGAGTCTTGCACTGTCGCCCAGGCTAGAGTGCAATGGCGCTACTGAACGGTGACAGCGTGCTGGCAGTCCTCACAGCCTTCGCTCGCTCTCGGCGCCTCGTCTGCCTGGGCTCCTACTTTGGCGGCACTTGAGGAGCCTTTCAGCCTACCACTGCACTGTGGGACCCTTTTTCTGGGCTGGCCAAGGCCAGAGCCGGCTCTTTCAGCTTGCAGGGAGGTGTGGAGGGAGAGGCGCGAGCGGGAACCGGGGCTGCGCGGGGCGTTTGCGGGCCAGCTGGAGTTCCAGATGGGAGTAGGCTTGGCGGACCCCGCACTCCAGCAGCCAGCCGGCCCTGCCGGCCCCGGGCAATGAAAGGCTTAGCACCTGGGCCAGCGGCTGCGGAGGGTGTACTGGGTCCCCTAGCAGTGCCAGCCCGCCGGCGCTGCGCTCGATTTCTCACCGGGCCTTAGCTGCCTTCCTGCGGGGCAGGGCTTGGGACCTGCAGCCCGCCATGCCTGAGCCTCCTACCTCCTCCGTGGGCTCCTGTGCGGCCTGTGCCTCCGGGATGAGCGCCGCCTCTTGCTCCACGGCGCCTAGTCCTATCGACCACCTAAGGGCTGAGGAGTGCAGGTGCACGGCACAGGACTGGCAGGCAGCTCCACCTGCAGCCTTGGTGCAGGATCTACTAGGTGAAGCCAGCTGGGCTCCTGAGTCTAGTGGAGACGTGGAGAACCTTTATGTCTAGCTCAGAGATTGTAAATACACCAATCGGCACTCTGTATCTAACTCAACACACCAGTCAGCACCTTGTGTCTAGCTCAGGGTTTGTGAATGCACCAATCGACACTCTGTATCTGGCTACTCTGGTAAGGCCTTGGAGAACCTTTGTGTGGACACTCTGTATCTAGTTAATCTAGTGGAGAGGTGGAGAACCTTTATGTCTAGCTCAGGGATTGTAAATACACCAATCAGCACCCTGTGTCTAGCTCAAGGTTTGTGAATGCACCAATCGACACTCTATATCTAGCTACTCTGGTGGGGACTTGGAGAACCTTTGTGTCCACACTCTGTTTCTAGCTAATCTAGTAAGGACGTAAAGAACCTTTGTGTCTAGCTCAGGGATTGGAAACGCACCAATCAGCGCCTTGTCAAAACAGAGCACTGGGCTCTACCAATCAGCAGGATGCGGGTGAGGCCAGATAAGAGAATAAAAGCAGGCTGCCCGAGCCAGCAGTGGCAACCCGCTCGGGTCCCTTTCAACACTGCGGAAGCTTTGTTCTTTCGCTCTTTGCAATAAATCTTGCTACTGCTCACTCTTTAGGTCTACACTGCTTTTATGAGCTGTAACACTCACCGCGAAGGTCTGCAGCTTCACTCCTGAAGCCAGCAAGACCACGAACCTACCAGAAGGAAGAAACTCTGAACACATCCGAACATCAGAAGGAACAAACTCCAGACGCGCCACCTTAAGAGCTGTAACACTCACCGCGAAGGTCCGCAGCTTCATTCTTCAAGTCAGTAAGACCAAGAACCCACCAATTCCAGACACACTACCTTGGCTCACGGCAACTTCTGTCTCCTGGGTTCAAGTGAGTCTTGTGCCTCAGCCTCCCGAGTAGCTGGGATTACAAGTGAGTGCCACCATGCCCAGCTACTTTTTGTATTTTTAGTAGAGACAGGGTTTCCCCATGTTGGACAGGCTGGTCTTGAACTCCTGACCTCAGGTGATCTGCCCACCTCGGCCTCCCAGAGTGCTGGGATTACAGGTGTGAGTCACCACACTTGGCCTTGTACTAAGTTTTTGAAGAAATTCTATTGCTAAAGAAACCACAAATCTGACTTGGAAATGCCAGTCATTGTTCATATCCTAAGGCAGCCTCTAGGAAAACATATTCTCCAACATCCACTTCAATTTTTAACTTGAAGAATAATGCACAAGGAAGAACCTCCCAGAGGGTGAACCCAGGGGCCCAGATGAGGTTAATCAAGGAATTTCTTTCATGGCCAGTGGAGAGATTTCTGCTTGGAGAGAAAACAAACGAACAAGCAATTAAGGACTACTGATTGTATCAGGTTTCCATTCTTTTATTTTTCAAATGGAAGTTTTTATTGTGGTTAATTCTGTTTCTGTTCTAACCTTGCATATTGGGTTGAAAGTGGGGATTGAGTATCTTTCTTTTATGTTATGGGTCATCGGACTGTAAGCAGTCATATCTGGATGTATCAGAGCAGGCTGTACTTCCCCCAGAGGTACTGACCTTGAGCTGGCTGCAGAAAGTTGATAGGACCACAGGTAGAGAGGGAGATTGAGCTGTATGTGAAGAAGAGTCCACTCAGATGTTTGGGTGTCCCAAGGGATTGACTATATCTCTTTGTTAGCCTTCACCTTCATGTAATGCAGTCTTTTTGGGAGTACTGATCTGTTTATTCAGAAACCTATTAACTGCATATTGACAATTCCAAAATTCGTATGTCCAACCAGGATTCTCTTCTATGTTCTAGACACATATATGTTATCCAAATACTGGATACCTTTGCATGAATTTACCACAGGAGAGACTTCAACTATAACATGTCCCAAACTGAAATTATTTCCTTTTACCTTAACCACATATCTCTTCTGTGGTAGATTGCAATAAATAGTCATAATCTTGTCCCATCCCTTTATATATGACCCTGTGCAATGTGACTTTTCTGTTTTTCTCATTAAGAGATGGACTCCAGACCTTTACTTCATCGTGTCCAGGTTGGCCTATGACTTGTTTTGACCAAAAAAATGCATAAAAAATAATGATATGGGAATTTTGAGCCTGGACCTTAAGAAGCCTTGCTCTCAGTCTCTTCGAAAGTTCCTGTCATCATGTGAAGAAACTTGGGCTAAGCACCTCCCTTTTTTCTGATACAAGGTCTCACTCTGTCACCCAGGTTGGAGTGCATTGGTGCCATCATGGCTCACTGCAGTCTCAACCTCTGTGGCTCAAGCAATCCTCCCACCTCAGCCTCCCAAGTAGCTGGGACTACAAGTGCATGCCCTCACATCTGGCTAATTACATTTTTTTTTTTTTTTTTTTTTTTGGTAGAGATGGAGTCTCACTGTTTCCCAGGCCGGTCTTTAACTTCTGAGCTCAAGTGATCCTCCTACCTTGGCCTCCCAAGGTGTTGGGATTACACACCATGCCTGGCTGGCTAGCCTCTTTGAGGATAGGAGTCTACATGGAGAAAGACGCCCAGCTGACATCCAGCACCAACTTGCGAGGCCCAGTGAGATCTCTTGTACCATAATTATTAATAATTTTTAAATGGCAACAACAGAGTGATAAACCCTTCTAAGTGAGTGCTGTATGCCACTGCACAGGTTAAACATCTGTGAACTGGTCTTGATCACCAGAGAGTTTATCTGGACTATCAAGAACCCACCAACCTTCCAGGTGACTGTCACCACGTGAATGAGCTCAGGTGAAACCAGCAGAAGAACCTCCCAGCTAAATCCAGCCCAAATACTGACCCACAGAATTGTTAACCGATAAATGATTGTTGTTTTAAGCCACTAAGTTTTGTGATCATATGTTAGGCAGCAATAAATAACTAAAACATACTTACTCCCTTATCGCCTATCCTGGATAATTAAAGCCTGAATAATTTAACTTCACCCATAGTATGAGGCCTGAGGAATTCTTCAGGCTTTCTACTTAACTTGTGCATCCATGAGTATGAGTTGTGGAGACAGACTACACGAGTTTAAATTCTAGCTCCTCTTCTAATGTGACCTTGAACACATTATTTGTGCCTGTATTTCTTCATCTGTAAAATGAAGATAATCTTATCTTTCTTACTAGGATCTGTGAAGGTTAAATGACATAACAAATGAACAGCACTTAGCACGGTGGCTATGCTTAATAAATGTCATGATTGCCTTGGATCCAATTATACTGTACATAAGATTCAGAATGAAACTTGCAGGAGTACTACAGAAGACTGCTGGGGTCACACAGGAGCAGTTTTCAAGGAGGTCAAAAACAGACATGGTCCTAGAGAAACTACAAATTAGTGTAAAGTGACAAACTTGTGCTCTGGAGTCAGACTTTCTACCTTCATATATCAGCTCTGCCACTTGTTCTGTTTCTTGGCACATTACTTAACCTCTTCAGGGTTTTTATTTTTATTTTTATTTTTATTTTTATTTTTGAGACAGAGTTGCTCTGTCTCCCAGGCTGGAGTGCAGTGGCGTGATCTCAGCTCACTGCAACTTCCACCTCCTGGGTTCAAGTGATTCTCCTGCCTCAGCCTCCCAACTAGCTAGGATTACAGGTGCCTGCCACCAAGCCCAGCTAATCTTTTGTATTTTTAGTAGAGACAGGGTTTCACCGTGTTAGTCAGGATGGTTTCAATCTCCTGACCTCGTGATCCGCCCGCCTCAGCCTCCCAAAGTGCTGGGATTACAGGCATGAGCCACCGCGCCGGCACCTTTTTAGGTCTTAATTATGTATACTGTAAAATGAGAATAATAAAAAGAAATCCCTCATGGTATTATTGTGAGAATTAGGTAAGGACTAAATTATTAAGTCATGTAGGCTTGCCACATGGAATATTCACACCACGTGATATTTGAAAAGTGAGTATTGGTCAGAAAGGCAAACCAAAATTGCTTTAAGAGAAAAATTACAACATATAAAGTACACTGTATACAAGACTGCAAACAAGATATGAGGTAAGCGATCAGGAGCCAAAGGGAAGATAAACAAATTAAGTTTAGAGAGGAAGGCAGATGTGAAACCATTCAAGACTTTAGTCATTGCATCAGAAAGTATCGGAGTTGTGTTTCCTCAATCTCTCTGCAAGCTACAGCTGCAAAGCAGAAGGTACACTAACAGCAGGCTTTGGATTGTAGGTAACAGTTCAAGCAATCCGAGGTTATTCTCTACCAATTAGCCATTCAAATTTTAAGTAGAGGAGTGACATTTTGAAACAGTACCTTGACAACAACTGGAGAACAGAAAGAGCAGGACAGAAGGTCCACTGCCTGTTTTTGTAAATAAAGGTTTATTGGAACATAACCTTTGTATTGAACCATTTATGTATTGGCTATTGCTGTTTTCCGGCCTTAAGTGTAGAGATAAGTAACTGTGACCATCTGGCCCACAAAGCCTGACCTATTTACTGTATGATTCTTTAAGAAGTTATTTGCTGATCCCAGGGAGACTGTTGCAGTAACCTGGGGTAAGACAAGGGTGGATAGCTTTGGGGAAGGGACAGTAAGAACTTTGGAAAGGCAAACCTACAGATTGTGCCAAAATAGTCAATGTCTCTGAGGAAATCATGACCCAGATATCGGTTGGGATCATCCGTTTTGTTTTTAAACTAGATAATATTGACTCAAGCCCCTATTACACAACTCTTATATTATATAGTGTTTCATGAAGTATCCTGCCAATTTTCCAGACGTGATTTCAGCACTACCTCTGGCCCCCGCTAATGGGTTCAGTTTACGGACTATTTCACTGGACTCTAGGTGTGCTATCTCCTTTCTGCTCCTTTTTGATCTAGCAGTGCAACTCGGCCCCATCCTGTGGTTTCTTCATTTACCTCACCAGCACCTCCCCTCACACCATGTGTGCGTCTTGCAGAGGTATGAGAATTTAGGGGTAGTGGAAAGCCTACTGGAAATTTGGAAGAAATGCGGGGAGTTAAAGAAATACAAGTAACTTAGAATATTACACATTTTAAAAAAGTATTTTAGGCATACCATGAAGTTACTCTGCCATCCCTTTCTTTTCACTCTTTCTCATCTCTTCTGTCTTGTCCCCAACTCCTTCCACATCTCCAAGTTAATTTCCTTTTCTTCCCCTTAAAAATGTTTTTTTTCTTGATACATAATAGATGTACATATTTTCAGGGTACATGTGATAATTTAATACCTTTATATACTTTGTAAATATCAAATCAATGCAATTAGGATATCCATCACCTTAAATATTTGCCTTTATGCTAAAAATTCAAATTATTCTCTTATAGCTATTTTAGAATATACAATAGATTATTGTAAACTGTACTGACACTACTGATTGCAAATTAACTTCTGATATAGAACAGTCCTTCTTGTTATTCCTATCTCTTATTAACCCAAGTTCTCTAGGCACACCATCTATATATAATGACTCAAGATGTTTTCCTCTGAGAAGAATTCTACTGCCAGCTATGAGAGAAATGGTTAAACTTCACTCTAGTAGCAGGGTTTCTTGGACCACAATGAGATACTGGTTTGTATCAAAAAATGTGTAATCCAACTCATCCAGCTGGAGGAGCCAGGAAAGGGAGGTAGTCCAAGATGGGAGTAACGAAGTAGGGAAACCCAGATCACTTCCACAGGAGTAGTGTAAATACCTAAGAGGTGTGTGTGAGGTTGTAAATGACAGCGGACACCAGGAATCAGGAACAGAGGAAATCAACCAAAGGAACTGTATTGTAGACTCTTGCCCCCTTTTGAAAGGAGATGGTGTCATAACTTTTATATATGTTCCACTTAATAGAGTATTAGACACACTGAAAGGACACAAGAAATAGTTGATAAACGGGACTCTTAACTTCATGCCATTCCTGAAATCTAGTTCTCTTTGTGCTCCTGGGGCTTTGCTGTTTTGATATAGATCAATTTACTGCTCCTGAACAAATCAAGCAGCATTAGTTTTATTTCTAAACAACCTAAGCAAAAGAGCATCAGTAAGTGTATTTCATATATTCTTCCTTCAAATAGATGGAAACTAGCTCTCAATGTATTTGTATCATAACAACATTAATAACAAAAAACAGTTACCACCATCATTTATTGGATGCTGACTAGATCCGATATACAGTATCAGATCTATATAGCACAATGATCTGTGTACTCTCATTTAGGCCTCATAATAGCCCTTTATTATATTCATTTTACAGATGAGAAGATTCTGGCTCAAAGAGGTTCTCTTTCCTAAAGTCATAATAACTGGTGGTTTTTCTGACTTCAATACTCTTGATCTCAATAACACTAGTCCTCGCTGCCTCATAACTGGTTGCCCTGCCCCATTTCTAAACCTTTGTTCTCCTCATTCTCTTGCTTAAAATCCTTCATTGTTTTCTCATCTCCTCCAGGGCAGAGTCTATGTAATTCGGTGTGGCATAGTTTATTTTTCATAATCCTTGACCACTTTAGTGGCCTTAGCTTCTCCTGCTGTTTCCATAAATGCATATTGAGTTCCAAACATTTGTGGTTCCTGGGGACATGCCCAGCTCCTCTGTGCTTCCGTGGTTTTGCATGTTCTCTCTCATTCTGTGGTATTCTTCCTCCCCATCTGCCCAGGCTTCAAAACCAGAGACCCAAGTTCTGATAAATCTCTTTTTTGAGATCTCCTAATCTCTCTGGATTTTGATTCTCCCGTAAGAAAAATTGAGATGATCTTTCCTCAGTTTGGAAACAGGTTATCTGTAATGAATTGTGGTCTTGCGTCTCAGTGGCTGTATCATCTTGGGAAAGTTGCTAGTCTTCTGTAAGCTTCAGGTTTTTTCTTGAACAGGATAGGCTGGGTGCGGTGGCTCACACCTGTAATCCCAGCACTTTGGGAGGCCGAGGCGGGTGGATCACCTGAGGTCAGGAGTTCAAGACCAGCCTGACCAACATGGAGAAACCCGGTCTCTCTAAATATACAAAATTAGCCGGGTGTGGTGGCGCATGCCTGTAATCCCAGCTGCTCGGGAGGCTGAGGCAGGAGAATCACTTGAAGCGGAGGTTGTGGTGAGCCGAGATCGTGCCATTGCACTCCAGCCTGGGCAACAAGAGTGAAACTCTGTCTCAAAAAAAAAAAAAAAAAAAAAAAAGAACAGGGTAATGATGCTTCTTTAGAATAGTGCCTGACACATAGTAAGTATTATCTTATCATCACTATTTGGTCAGGCACGGTGGCTCACGCCTATAATTCCAGCACTTTGGGAGGGTGAGGCGGGCAAATCACTTGAGTCCAGAAGTTCAAGACCAGCCTGGGCGACATGGTGAAACCCCCTCTCTACTCAGTTAGAAATGAATCATTATTATACGGATCTTGCACAAACTAAGAACAACATGATCTAGGATAATAGTTATTACCACATTGTGCTTCCTTAGTGATTACCTGCTCATCTTTTAAGATTCAGCTCAAATTCACATTTACAATGACTTTCTGTATGCACTCTGTACACTCTACACATGGTTAGTCATTTTGTCAATTGTGCTAAAAAACTCTATTTTTATTTATTATATCACGTGTAGTTATTTGTTTAAGTCCTCATTTCCTCTGCTAGTCTGGACTCCTTGAGGACAGGAACAATATATTTTATTATTCATCCAAACCTAGCATAAGTAGGTATTTAATATACTTTGATTAATTGATTGCATATATATACATTCATTAATAAACAAGAATGATCCTCAAGGAACTTATAGTTACTACAACAATGATGATGATGACAACAATGATGTCATGTTTATTGAGTATAATTTGCTCTACACTGTCCTAAACTCTTGGTACTCATTAACTCATTCAATTCTCACCAACTCTATTAGGTATTATCCCCATGAAAGTTTTTTTTTTTTAATTATAAAATCTTATTATCACTATTTGGTCAGGTACGGTGGCTCACGCCTATAATCCCAGCACTTTGGGAGGCTGAGGCAGGCAAATCACTTGAGTCCAGGAGTTCGAGACCAGCCTGGGTGACTTGGTGAAACCCCCCTCTACTAAAAACACAAAAAAATACAAAAATTAGCTGGGCATGGTGGCGCAGGCCATGGTCCCCACTACTTGGGAGGCTGAGGTGGGAGGATCGCTTGAGCCTAGGAGGTAGAGACCTGGACAATAGAGTGAGACCCCAATTCAAAAAAAATATGTATATGCATATATATACATATAGAATAAAGAAATTCACAAACGTAAAAAAATCTTATTGTCACTATTTTACAGATAAAATAACAGGCTCAGAGAAGTTAAGTAACACACTCAAAGTCATATAGCTATGAAAAGGTGTACAAAAAATTTATGTTTCAATAGAAAATCCTGCATTGCTGGCTGGGTGCGGTGGCTCACGCCTGTAATCCCAGCACTTTGGGAGGCTGAGGCGGGCAGATCACCTGAGGTCAGGAGTTTGAGACTAGCCTGGCCAACATAGTAAAACCTCGTCTCTACTAAAAATACAAAAATTAGCTGGGCATGATGGTGCATGCCTGTAATCCCAGCTACTCCAGAGGCTAAGGCATGAGAATCACTTGAACCCAGGAGGCAGAGGTTGCAGTGAGCTGAGATTGCACCACTGCATACCAGCTTGGACAACAGAGTGAGACTCTGTCTCAAAAAATAATAATAATAATAAAAAAGAAAAAGAAAATTCTACCTTGTTTAGAGGACACCTTCCAGATCATCTGATTCCTGCCTTTAATTGTCTTTGAGCCATTTTACAATTCAGTATAAATATGTCTTTTTCAGATTTGCTTAAAAACAGGTTGTAACATCTGCCTGGTTCCCTCACTGAGTTAGTTAAATAAAATCTTTGACATTATTTCCTTTTCTATCTGTGTCAGTCATGATTTTAGCTTTTTCTGAAAATTATCTTTTAAGAAAGATATAACTGGAATGCAACCCCAATTCTGACTTCAAGGCCCATTTATGCAACTCAAAGGTCTCCAGCTTTTTTTTTTTTTTTGAGACAGAGTCTTGCTCTTTGCCCAGGCTAGAGTGCAGTGGCGCAATCTCAGCTCACTGCAACCTCTGCCTCCTGGGTTCAAGTGATTCTCCTGCCTCAGCCTCCCAAGTAGCTGGGATTACAGGCGCCTGCCAATGTGCCTGGCTAATTTTTGTATTTTTAGTAGAGATGGCGGTTTCACCATCTTGGCCAGGCTGGTCTTGAACTTCTGACCTCGTGATCCACCCGCCTCAGCCTCCCAAAGTGCTAGGATTATAGGCGTGAGCCACCGTGCCTGGCCTAGGTCTCCAACTTTACTGTGCACCTTACTGGGGAGCTTCTTTTTATTTTTGCTTTATTTATTTATTTAAAGGGTCTTGCTCTGTCACCCACGCTAGAGTACAGTGGCGTGATCATAGCTCACTGCAGTCTGAAACTGAAACTCACTGCAGTCTCAGCCTCCCAAGTAGCTGGGACTACAGGTGCGTGCCATTGTGCCTGACTAATTAAAATGTGTGTGTGTGTGTGTGTGTGTGTGTGTGTGTGTGTGTGTGTATTTTGTAGAGATGGAGTCTTGCTATGTCACTCAGGCTGGTCTCAAACTCCTGACCTTAAGAGATCCTCCCACCTGAGCCTCCCAAGGTGTTGGGAGCCACAGTGTCCAGCCAGGAGCTTCTTTTTAAAGTGCAGAGCTCTGTGTTCTACCTCAAGAAACTCTGATTTACAAGGTTTTTTGTTTGTTTTTGTCTTTTTAACATGACTCCAGTTATTCTGTTGCAGGTGGTCTGAAAAACACTGCTTTGAACAACTCTATGATACTGCTTTCCTGGTAGGAGAAATAAAGTACCTGTACAAAGCAAGCTATACATTTGCTTAAACTCTCAAATGAGAAAAGAGGGAGAGAGAAATTCTCATCCTTAACGAGGAAAGTTTTGACAAGAAAAGATGGGAGGAAAAAGACAGTGTGTGTGTTGGGGGCGACATGAGCAAAGGTAGAGATGCAGGAAAATGGAGAATGACTAGTAGTTGGATTTGGTGAGAATGAGTAAAGAGTATGAACAGTAAAAATGGAAATGTAGGTTTGAGCTCAAATGGTGGACATTAACACATTTAGTTAATAGGCAATAAAGAGTAACAGAACGATTTTGATTTGAGGTGAAAAGAAGATAACCAACAGCAAGTCAGAAGAATTCTGAAGAGGCATGAAGTTGCGGAGAGAGAGAGACAACTTATGAATGACAAGAAAAGAAAAGATATGAGATCACAAGGATTTGAGGACTCTTCTATAACCAATGAATATTTATTGAGAGTCTATTTTGTGTGAAACATGTGGTACTGAGCAATGGGAGAAGATGGAAAGGAAATTATTAACTTGGTATGATGCCAGGGAGACATAAGAGGAAAAGGGTGGTATACAGGTCTAAATTTGGTGAGTGAGAGTAAGGGTAGAGGAAGTAAGTAAATGAAAAATACATAGGGAGTCCAACTGACAGAATTTGCTGTGTACTTGGATAGAGAGAGCTGAGCAAGAGGGAGGAGTCTAGGAAAACTGAAGTCTCTAGATTGGGTGATTAGAAGCATGATGACTTCGTGAACTCAGAGAAAGAAGAGTATGGAAAGGAGGAGGTATCATGAGTTATATATTTTATTGCATTTGAAGAACCTGGGAAAACATAGTAGAGTCTTGGGAATATAGGTCTGAAGCTCAAGAATGAGTTTTAGACGGCATACGTGGAATTGATACCAGATACACCTTAGTGGATTGGGGGAACAGGGAGGACAGGGTTAAGCCAAAGCTAAGATGGACTTCAAGGTAGGTAAGAACCTGGAGTGTGCAGAAGTGAACTGAGCAAAAGGTTAATTGCAAAATTTAGAGCTAAGAATCAAAGCAGAAAAGACCGTTATGTTCTCAGGTTCAAGGAATTATCAAAACTTTGAGATGAAAAGCTCAAGGGCTAGGGGAATGCAGCAAGAGCTAATTCAGAAATGAGAGCAAAAGCAGTGGATAAAGTACTATATATATATATATTTGCAGAACTTCCTTTAGCAAGAGTAGCGTATTTGTTTGGAAGAACTACTTTAAAAAAAAAATTTTTTTTTTTGAGACTGAGTCTTGCTTTGTTGCCCAGGCTGGAGTGCAGTGGCACGATCTTGGCTCACTGCAAGCTCTGCCTCCCAGGTTCAAGTGATTCTCCTGCCTCAGCCTCCTGAGTAGCTGAGATTACAGGCATGTGCCACCATGCCCGTCTAATTTTTATATTTTTAGTAGAGACAGGGTTTCACCACGTTGGCCGGGCTGGTCTTGAGCTGCTGACCTCAGGTGATGCACCCGCCTCAGCCACCCAAAGTGCTGGGATTACAGACGTGAGCCACTGAATCTGGCCAGAAGAACTACTTTAGGTAGGCAGTGAAACTCCATTGGATTTAATCAACAGAAGATGTTTCTTCAACTCCTATGTAGGAAAGAAGAGAGATTGGAAGATAGAGCTGGTAGAAGTTCTACTCAACTTCTCAGGAACCCCCTACTCTTATGTTAAGTTGGGGAGAATCATGAAATGTTTAGAGATAATTTCCTGTAGAAACTAGAGGAAGGGCTGAATTCTGGTTCAGAGAGATGAAGGAATAAGAAGAATGTCAGTGAGTTATTTTTATATTGACATTCTTATAGAATGATTGGGCTTTACTGTTGTAATAGTACAAGCCAAAGAAGACTAAAATTATTAAAACCACATCTAAATTATTTAGAAGACATGATTTTGAACTTCAGCTCTGTTTGTTCATCCCATCCCCTACAACTCAATTTGACAAGTGTTGAAATTCGACAGTGGTGTATTTAGCTATTGGTTGTGGTTTTTTATTTCCCAAGAATGTCTTGTATGACTAGCAATCAGAATTTACACAATTGTTTTCAAAGTTTCCCATGATACTCTTACAATGTGCATTATTTGTTAAACGAATTAATAATTTGGATTAAGACAAAGTGAACTGAAATCAAGTTCATTTCACCTCTATGTTGATACATTAAGAGGATGACTTTCTCTTTCTGTACTAATAGAACACTGCGTGCCTAAAACAGTGTTAAAAAGCCAAATGCTGATAGATTTTAAAATATCTGGTAGAGGATTTTATCAACAAACCAGAGGGCTTTGTAGGAGCCATAAAAGGGGAGGCAAAGCAGCCCTTTACATCATTTGGCTGTATTTTATTAACTTTAGGTAATTGCTTAGGATAAAGAAGGAGGAGAAACACATCATTCTCTCTAGAATGTAGGTTATCAGGTAAGACTCTCCCTCAGCCACAGAACTTTGAGCTTCCTAAGCGAGTTCCTTGACAAGCTGAGAACAATGGGAACACTTAGATAGCACCCACCTTGCAGGGTGCAATGTAAGTTGCAAAGGTGTACAGATGCTCCTTTACTTAGGATGGTGTTGTGTACTGATAAACCCATCATAAATGGAAAATACACTAAGTCAAAAATGCGTTTAACAGGCCAGGCGCGGTGGCTTATGCCTGTAATCCCAGCATTTTGGGAGGCCGAGGCGGGCGGATCAGGAGGTCAGGAGATCGAGACCATGCTGGCTAACACAATGAAACCCCATCTCTACTAAAAATACAAAAAATTAGCTGGGCGAGGTGGCGGGTGCCTGTAGTCCCAGCTACTTGGGAGGCTGAGGCAGACGAGTGGCATGAACTCCGGGGGGCGGAGCCTGCAGTGAGCTGAGATCGCGCCACTGCACTCCAGCCTGGGGGACAGCGAGACTCCGTCTCAAAAAAAAAAAGCGTTTAACATGCCTAATCTACTGAACATCATAGCTTAGCCCAGCCTACTTTAAACGTGCTCAGAACATTTTTAGCATGGCTCACACCAGAAATCCCAGCACTTTGGGAAGCTGAAGTGGGTGAATTGCTTGAGCCCAGAAGTTCAAGACCAGCCTGGCCAACATGGCGAAACCCCATCTCTACAAAAAATTAGCTGGGCATGGTGGGGTGCACCTGTAGTCCTAGCTACTTGGGAGGTTGAGGCAGGCGTGGATTGATTGATCCCAGATGGTCAAGGCTGCCGTGCGCCCTGATCACACACCACTGCACTCCAGCCTGGGTGGCAGAGTGAGACTCTGACTCAATAACAATAAAAAAAAATAATACTTTCAGTACAGTATTCAATAAATTATACAAGATATTCAGTACTTTATTATAAAATAGGCTTTGTGTTAGATGATTTCGCCTAGCATCAGGAGAGAGTATAATTGTACCACATATCGCCAGCCTGGGAAAAGATCAACTTGACAATGCAATGAAACACATTCAGTAGAAGAATCTTGAAGGAATGCATTTCACTGCATTGTAAAGTCGAAAAATTGTTAAGCTGGACTATTGTAAGTCAGGGACTACCTGCATAAGACAGATTTATTGAAAATAAATTCCCTGAAATATCCTTTTCCCTGAAACTAGATTGTCTTCAGGTAATTGATAATCCAGGTGTATTCAGTGATTTCACTCTCAGAACAGTTGTGAGACTTAGAATTGTACTTCGGACTTTAATGTACCATAATCTTGCCTCCTCCATGGGTGGTGGGTTTTGATAATTAGGCACTTGTCAAGAAAAGCTGGATTTTGGATGAATATATTACTTCATTTGTTTCTAAATTCAGAAAATATTTATTTTTTTTTTTATTGGTGGCAGCAATAGAGACTAATTAGAAAGGATGAGTGCATGGCCGGGCGCGGTGGCTCACGCCTGTAATCCCAGCACTTTGGTAGGCCGAGGCGGGCAGATCACGAGGCCAGGAGATAGAGACCATCCTGGCTAACACGGTGAAACCCCGTCTCTACTAAAAATACAAAAAATTAGCCAGACGTGGTGGCGGGTGCCTGTAGTCCCAGCTACTCGCGAGGCTGAGACAGGAGAATGGCGTGAACCCGCGAGGCGGAGCTTGCAGTGAGCCGAGATTGCACCACTGTACTCCAGCCTGGGTGACAGAGCGAGACTCCGTCTCAAAAAAAAAAAAAAAAAAAAAAGAAAAGAAAAAAGAAAGGACGAGTGCAGAAAGAAGACTACTGCAAAGAGGACTAGTTTGGAGGCAGTTGTTCTAATGCAGACACTGAATGCTTCTGTGGGACGAGGAGGAAGTCAATGATGACCCCCAGGTCTTCCTGATGGCTTAGTGGATCTTGTAGCCATGTGGAGAGATAGAGAATCACTGTAGATAATATTCCATTTAAGAACTTGTTATTGAGAAAGGCTCAAATTCTGAAGACCTCAATTTCTATCTATAAATGTTAAGAGGTAAAGTGAGTTTCCTACCTGTAACAAAAGAAACAATTTCAATGCTAAAAAATCCCGACATTTACTTCAACTTCATTTCAATTTGATATGTTTGTGAAATTATCTTGTATTTTCTACTTACCACAGAGAATTTTAAAATCTGAGACTTTAAACATAATTTTCGTTATTGAAAATAAATCCCCATAAAATATCCTTTCCCCTAAAACTAGATTGTTTTCTTCTTAAAATCAAAAAAGGGCCAGGTATGGTGGCTCGCGCCTGTAATCCTACCACTTTGGCAGGCCGAGGCGGGTGGATTGCTTGAGCTCAGGAGTCCGAGACCAGCCTGGGCGACATAGTGAAATTCTGTCTCTACCAAAAATTGGCTGGGCGTAGTAGTGCATGCCTGTGGTCCAAGCTACTCGGGAGGCTGAGGTGGGAGAATTGCTTGAACGTGGGATGTGGAAGTGGCAGGGAGCCGAGATGGCACCACTACACTCCAACCTGAGTGACAGAGTGTGACCCATCTCAAAACAAACAAAAACAGACAAAACAACAACAACAAAACCAAATAAAAAATTCTTAATATATTGCAAAGTATAACAAAAATATTTTGAAAAGGGATGGCAATGGGTAATTTTCAAAACCGTTACTTGCTGGAGGACAAAAAATGCTTTTTAATTAAAATGCACAGCATGCAGGTCAAGATTAAGTGGGAGATCTGAATGCAGCATATGCATTTTCCATAAAAATAATAACTGTCATTTTCGATGCTTCTGACTTCTCATATAGAATGTCTAAAACAGGAACTTTGGCTAGTGATACACATGATTCATATGTATGGGTTGAGCTGCTTATAGTAATACCATTGCAGGAATGATAGTTGTAATAACATTAGGTAAATTTTATTGGGAGATAAGAAATTTGTAAGGGAGATAATATGTTTGCATATTTAACAACAGTCATAAAAATAGTTCTTTTAGGCCGGGCGCGGTGGCTAACGCCTGTAATCCCAGCACTTTGGGAGGCCAAGGCGTGCGGATCATGAGGTCAGGAGATCGAGACCATCCTGGCTAACGCGGTGAAACCCTGTCTCTACTAAAAATACAAAAAATTAGCCGGGCGTGGTGGCGGGCGCCTGTAGTCCCAGCTACTCGGGAGGCTGAGGCAGGATAATGGCGTGAACCCAGGAGGCGGAGCTTGCAGTGAGCCGAGATTGCGCCGCTGCACTTCAGCCTGGGCGACAGAGCGAGACTCTGTCTTAAACAAACAGACAAACAAAATTTGCTCTTTTAATTTTTAATTATTTTTAGGGTAGTTTTTTGTCTCTATGAAGTGGTTGGTTTATATCACTACAAAAATATGATTCTTTTGGAACTGAATATTTTAGCAGGGGATGGCAGTAGAGCAGGGGCTCTTTATACTAAGGAATATTTCTAAACTCTAAAGTTGTATTTAGCTATAAGGTCTATGAAAACCACTTATGAATACTTTATCAACTTTATTTTAAAAAATCGTACATAGGAACAGGATAGGGAACATGTTAGTTCTGATTTTAATCATATTGATGTATGGGTTCTTCATGTTTCAAAACAGTAAGCAGGAATTTTTATATGCTGATAAACAGTGATACTCTAGTATTATCCAAGCAACGTCTGTTAACAAGGCATTTTAGATCTAGAATTAAACAAAAAAAGATATAGCTTTGTAAATTTCCCTCTTTTTCAAAAATGATGGTGGGGAGACCAATCTGAAGAGGCTGTAGTGAGAGATGAATGCTCCTAAGTCAGAGAGTAGTGAGGAAGTAGAATAACAATATGTTTATGGGATGAGGTTGGTTGGTTTTAATTTGCATATAGTTTTACAAATGAAGACCATTTATAATGTGTAAAGGTCCTTTATTTTTCTTTTTCTGTGATATCTGTTCATGTTTTCTAATTTTCTCTCGAGTGTCTGGTCTTTTTCTTCTTTGATATATAAACTTCTTATTTATTTATCTGTGATTTGAATATCAGATATTTTTTCCAGTTTGTAATTTGTGTCTCATCCTTGCTTATGCTATTATTGTTATTTTTGCCAGGTAGTAGTTTCTGATTTTTTAATTAGTTAGATTTATTAATCTTTTATGGCTTTTAGATTTTGAGTCACAGTTAGGCCTTCCCATTCCTTTTTATGAATTCCAAGGTAAGGGGAGAATTCATCCATATTTTCTTGGAATGCATTTTTTTGTTTTTGTTTCTGTTTTGCTCTGTCATCCAGGTGGGAGTGCAGTGGTGCAATCATGGCTCACTCTGGTTTTGACCTTCTGGGCTCAGCCATCCTCCCACCTCATTTTTTGATTTTTTCTAGAGAGGAGGTCTCACTATGTTGCCCAGGCTGGTATCAAACTCCTGGGCTTAAGCAATCCTCCCGTCTTGGCTTCCCCAAATCCTGGCATTATAGGTGTGAGCCACCATCCCTGGCCTTTGTAATACATTTGTATATTCGTATTTTGCATTTAAGTCTTTGGCTCATTTGGAATATTTACTAGCATACAGAATGAGACATAGATTTAACTTTATTTTTTCCAGGTGCTATCCATTTATTCAAGTGTCCATCTTACCCCACTGACTTGAGATGCTGCTTATTTGGGTCTATTTCTGGGCTTTCTATTTAATTCCATTAGCCTATCTATTCCATTGGAAATCCCAAAGTATTAATTATTGAGATTCTATAGTATTTTTTAATATACAGAAGGTTATTCCTTCCTCACTGATCTTTTAAAAATTGTTCTTCTGGTAAACTTGTTTGTTTATTTTCCCATGTGGACTTTGGAATCATTTTGTCATATTCCAGAAAATTGCTAATTAGTGTTTTCATTGATATTGTAATACATTTAAAAATTAGGGGCGCGTGCAGTGGCTCACACCTGTAATCCCAGGACTTTGAGAGGCTGAGGTGGGCAGATAGCTTGAGCTTAGGAGTTTGAGACCAGCCTGGGCAACAAGGCAAAACTCCGTCTCTGCAAAAAATACAAAAATTAGCCAGGCCTGGTGGGTGTGCCTACAGTCCCAGCTATCCAGGAGGCTGAGGTGGGAAGACTGTTTGGGCCCAGGAGGTTGATGCTACAGGGAGGGAGATCTCATTTGAGCCAAAATTGTGCCACTGCCCTCCAGCCTGGGCGACAGAGTGAGACCCTGCCTTTAAATAAATAAATAAATAAAATTAAAACTTAGAGAGCATTTAGATACATTGACTTTTTCTCTCCAAAAACCTGGTCTGATTTTCATTTGTTCAAGTCTACTCTTGTGTCCTGCAGGAGTGTTTTAATGTTTTTCTCATGTAAGTTTTGCATTTTTTTTTTTTTTTTTTGAGATGGAATCTTGCTCTGTCGCCCAGGCTGGAGTTCAGTGGTGTGATCTCTGCTTACTGCAACCTCCGCCTCCTGGGTTCAAGGGATTCTCCCACCTCATCCTCCCAAGTAGGTGGGACTACAGGCATGTGCAACCACACCTGGCTAATTTTTTGTATTTTTAGTAGAGACGGGGTTTCACCATGTTGGCCAGGCTGGTCTTGAACTCCTGACCTCAAGTGATTCACCTGCCTCAGCCTCCCAAAGTGTTGGTATTACAAGCGTGAGTCACCGTGCCCAGCCAGTTTTGCACATTTTTTGTTAATTACCCCTACACACTTTTTGTTGCGATTATGTAGGTCTTTTTCTTCTTTTATTTAGTAAGAGTATTGTTTATCTGTGTGTTTGTACTACATACACATAATGTGTGTATGCATATATATATATACACAAACAATTTTGGTAAATTAATTTTTTTCCTGCTCCCACACTTAAATTTTTTATTGTTTATATATTTTTTAGTTGATATTTTGGGTATACATATACATGTACATGTGAGGATATACATATGTATACCAAAAAATCAACTGAAAAAATGTATATTTAAAAAATATATATATTTCACTTGATTTATAGGTATAAAATCATATAATATAGAAATGACAATTTTACACTTTCTTTGTCAGTAGTTATATCTTTACTTTCTCTCTTTCCTCTAGTTCCTTTGACTGATACTTTCAGCACCACATTAATTAGTAGGGGAAGAACAAGCAACCCTTTTGTCCTGTTGACCTGAGCAGGAATCCTCCAAATTTCCCTATTAAATTTGAAGCTGGGTTTGAATTTTAAAATTAATTTCTAGTCAGACATTACTACTTTGCTTTATGTGAGAAATGGAAAATTTCATCCAACAATAAGATCCCTAAATGTCCAACAATAAGGGATTGGTTAAATACATTATGTTAAATTCATTGAGTGTAACAGAGTACTTACAAAATATGTAATCTTTTCGTCATTGAAATAAAACCGAAAGTATATGCAAGTATGCATGGAAAAATATCGAGGAGGACATTCAATAAATGGATCTAGGCCAGGTGCGGTGGCTCATGCCTATAATCCCAGCACTTTGGGAGGCCAAGATGGGCAGATTACTTGAGTCCAGGAGTTCAAGACCAACCTGCACAACATGGCAACACTCTGTCTCTACAAAAAATTTAAAAAAGTAGCCAGGTGTGGTGGCACATGCCTGTAGTGCATGCCTCCTACAGGTGGAGGTTGCAGTGAGCTGAGATTGCCCCATGCACTCTAGCCTGGGCAACACAGCAAGACTCTGTCTCAAAAGAAAAGTAAAAAAAAAAAAAAAAAGGATCTAAAAGTTATAAGCATATAAACTGGTGATTGATAACATAAATTTCAACTAATTTATAAAATCTAAAAATATCCATAATATTTTAGCATAATTTAAAAACGTTAGAGATTTATGAAAAATTGGCCAGGTGTGATGGCTCATTCCTGTAATCCCAGTGCTTTGGGAGGCCAAAGCAGGAGGATTGCTTGAGGCAAGGTATTTGAGACCAGCCTAGGCAACAGAGCAAGACTATCTCCACATAAAATAAAAAAAAAATTATCTGGGTGTGGTAGTGTGCACCTACCCAGCTACTCAGGAGGCTGAGGTGGGAGGATTGCTTGAGCCCTGCAGCTCAAGATTACGGTGAGCTATGCTCATACCACTGCACTCCAGCCTGGAAGACAGACAGATTGTGTCTCTTAAAACAAAAGAAAAGAAAAGAAAAGAAAAGAAATGAAAGAAATTTACAAAATAAGAACTGTGTTCTTTGTTCTGGATCCCTTTCTGTTATTAATTATTTTCATAATGAAAAAATAAGCCTCTCCTGTTTAATTATGGAAAGACCAGAGGTGTTTATCATGTATTCTTTGCAAAATGACATGAAAATGATAGTGTAGAAAGATGTTTACAAGATATAAGCCACAAGGAAAAAGGGAATAGGAGAAAAGTCTACAACAGATAAGAGATTTCAATAAATTGTAAAAGCCAGAAATTGGACAGAGAAGTGATAACTGGCTTGGCAAAATGGAAGAGAGGCTAACCTCAGTGCTTGGAGGAAACTTAGCACTTGATGGTGCAGTGTACTGTGGAAGGCAGGGGCAGGGCACAGGCTGAAAAAGGAAGATGGCCGTATAATGGTTCACTAGGCTCTTGGACCCCTGGGTCCCTTCTCCACCTCATTCAGGCAGCCTGCACTCATGCCCTCCACCCTAACATTGCCACTATCAATGCAATCCCTCTATGAGGTTAGAAGTTTCTCCTCTGGAGAAAGGAGTTTATCCTTTGGTGAAGCGTTCTCATAAACAAAACGTCTAACCAGAGAATGGGAAAGAGCCCTTGGAAATGACAAATGTGTTTGAAATAGAAAGTTTGGTGGAAGATAAGGTTAAGGAATTATTTTGGTCAAGGATGTCTCAATCTTGGCACAGTTGCCATCTGGTGCTGGAAATTCTTTGTGTGGAAGTTTGCTCTGTGTATTGTATGATGGTTAGCAGCATCCATGGCTTCTACTCACTAGATGCCAGACCATCCCCCTCTTTCCTGTGGCGACAACCAAGAATATCTCCAGACATTGCCACGTGTCTCCTGGGGCAGGGGAATCAACCTTCTCCTCCTTCTGCCCCGTTTGAGAACCTCTATCTCAGACAATAGATAAGAAAGATACAGAGATGATCAATAGGATAAAAGGACAATACATTTAGAGAATAATATAGATGTTCCAATAACCTACTAACAAGAATTCACAAAAAGAATAGAGAAAATGGAAGGGAGGAAAACAGCAAATAAATAAAAGAAAAAATTTGCAAATGAGATCAAAAAGACCGCTTGGTATCCAGCACAACCACTGAAAAAAGACCTATTTGTAAGGTGCATCAATATGACATTTCAGACTACTAGGGAAAATGGAAGATTCTAGAAAGAAAAATAGGTCAGATACAGAGGAGTGGGAACTAGAAAGGCATTAGACATTTCAATGGCAACACTGGAAAAATGCTTTCAAAATGCTGAGGGAAAATGATTTTCAATCCATCTAAATTATCAGTCAGGAATAAGAGTAGAATGAAGACATTTTCAGACAGGCAAGTACTCTAAAAATTTACCCTCTATGTACCTCTTCTGAGTAAGCTACTGGAGTCTGTGATCCGGCAAAATAAAAGAGTAAACTGAAAGTTGTGTGTTTGGGCATTGGAAGATATTATTGATGGGCATTTGATAGATATGTTGAAGCATTTGTATCTAAAATTTAGGTTAGATACATTTTTAATTTTATTTATTTATTTATTCTTGTAGAGACATAGTCTTACTAGGTTGCCCAGGCTGGTCTTAAACTCCTGACCTCAAGCAATCCTCCTGCCTTGGCCTCCCAAAGTGTTGGAATTACAGTTGTGAGCCACTGCATCCAACCTTAGCTACATTTCTTTCTCTTTTCTTTCTTTTTTTTTTCTTTTTTGAGACAGAGTCTTGCTCTGTCGCCCAGGCTGGAGTGCAGCGGCGTGATCTCGGCTCACTGCAACCTCTGCCTCCTGGGTTCAAGCGATTCTCCTGTCTCAGCCTCCTGAGTAGCTGGGATTACAGGCGTGCACCACTACGCCCAGCTACTTTTCGTATTTTTAGTAGATACGGGGTTTCGCCATGTTGGCCAGGCTGGTCTCAACCTCCTAACCTCGGGTGATCTGCCTGTCTAGGCCTCCCAAAGTGCTGGGATTACAGTCATGAACCACCACACCTGGCCCCTAATTGTTGATTTGAGTGAACATTGTAATATGGTTATGTTGCAAGGAAGCATGAGGGCAAAGTTGTTGTGGTGGTGGGTAAAAGAGCTAAATCCTCAAATACCATAAGATGTCAACAAAGAATGTGTAAAACTGAAAATCAAGAAATTCTGTTACAAGGTTATCATTTAGGAGATGAAGAACATGGTAGGGTTGTGTGGAATGCAGGGTGAAGACAGGTGGGGAGAAGCAGGGCAGGGGGCTGATGGCACTCATTGATGTTTTTTGTTATAAGCCTTTAAGAATTATTTGATTTTTCACTCATGTGTGTTACTTTCACTAAAAGTAAAAATGCAAACAAAACAATACACATACATTGTAGAAAATATATCACATATAATAAAATGCGCAAAAAGAACATAAAAAGATGTCCAGAATCTCTTCCATCCAGAAAACTGAGTGTGCTTGTAGTCTCAGCTATTTAAGAGGCTAAATGGGGAGGATTGTTTCTGTATTTTATGGGCTGCCTCCATAGATGCCTGGGAGTTAGAGGCTGTCATGTGATGTGGTATCTGTGACTGGCCACTGTACTCCTGTACCCCAGCATGGGCAGCATAGCAGACCCTATCTCTTAAAAAAAAAAAGTCTCACCCACCCAGAGATAACCACTAGTAATATCTTGAAATAGTTTCACCTGAAAACAAATGAAAGTACTTTAAAAAAAACCTTTTGGTTTGTTTGTTTGTTTGTTTAGAGACAGGGTCTCACTCTGTTACCCAGGCTGGAGTGCAGTGGTGCAATATCAGCTCACTGCAGTCTCCAACTCCTGGTCTCAAGCAATCCTCCTGCCTCAGTCTCCAAAAGCACTTGGGATTACAGACATAAGCCAGTGTGCCTGGTGAAAGTATTTTTAAACACTTATAAAACTACAAACACTCTTAATACACTAAAACTACCAACACAGGAAAAAGTAGTGCTTGGGATTATTCATTTTTTAGTAATTCAGCCTTTCTGATCAAAATGTTTGGTGTCATTTAGTTTGTATCTTCACTAACAGAGCAGAGTGGAGAATTAAGGCAACTTCTCAAAATATTTTTGCTTTAATTATAATTTTTAGAAAAAAACAGCTTTTGGTATTAGTTTTTCAAACAATTGGTTCTATTCAGAAGATTAAGAATTTTGGAAAATAAATTCATCAGGAAAACTTACTTCATTTAAAACAGTTTTTGGCTGGACATGGTAGCCTGTAATCCCAGCACTTTGGGAAGTCGAGGTGGGTGGATCACTTGAGGTCAGCAGTTCGGGACTAGCCTAGCCAACATGGTGAAACCCCCTCTCTACTAGAAATACAAAAATTAGCCAAGCATGGTGGTGCGTGCCTGTAATCCCAGGTATTCGGGAGGCTGAAGCACGAGATCTGAAACTGGAAGGCGGAGGTTGCAGTGATCCGAGATGGCACCACTGCACTCCAGCCTGGGCAACAGAGCAAGACTCTGTCTCAAAGAAAAAAAAAAAGAGTTTTTGTATTTGTTGCCCATTTCAAGTGTGGATAAATACTTTCATTTCTCTGATCTGTTTGCTTGAACTGTTTCAGTGAATAACAATATAAAAAGTGCAATTCAGTCTTTATACATCCCATTTAAAATGCAGAAAAACTTCATATGGTAAATACAGAATTCTGAGAAAGTATCCTTGGAAAGGGAATATTGGTGAAACAATTAATAATAAAGATTTAATGAACTGGATATATATACACATTATATATACATTATATATACATTATATATACATTATATATATATACATTATATATATATATAAAATATATATGTTTGTTTTTGAGACAGAGTTTCGCTCTTATTGCCCAGGCTGGAGTGCTATGGCGTGAGCTCAGCTCACACAACCTCTGCCTCCCAGGTTCAAGAGATTTTCCTACCTCAGCCTCTCGAGTAGCTGAGATTATAGGCAAGCACCACCATGCCTGGCTAATTTTTTATATTTTTAGTAGAGACGGGGTTTCTCCATGTTGGTCAGGCTGGTCTCAAACTCCCAACCTCAGGTGATCTGCCCGCCTCAGCCTCCCAAAGTGCTGGGATTACAGGCGTGAGCCACTGCACCCAGCCATGAACTGGATATTTTTAAAGAGATTAAGCTACCCTGAATTTTTCAGGAAAAAATACAGTTGATGTATTCTTCTACCTCCTAAGGTCACTGAATTTTAATTAGCTTAAAACTTGCAACATTCAACTACTATTTATTGAATTCCTCTCATAGCTCAGGCCTTGTCCTTGATATATTAACTTACATGTTCTGTACAATCTCAAAAACAATCTTGCAGATTTCATGAGGCATTTGTAGAGGCCTAATATGAAGGAATATAGTGGGACATAGAGTATAGTGGATTTCTGTGAGTTTACCTGGCCTTGGTTACTGCTGTTGGTGTTACAGAATTATGCATATCAAAGATAATGATGGTGCATTTATCAGTAAAGAACAGAGCTACTATCGGCCACCAGAGACTAGCATGGGAGAGTTTCTGTAGGAGGTAGTGTTGATACAGACTCTTGAGAGGACACTGTGAAATTGGTATTTTCTGGGCTGACTTCACAGATGTTCACATATAACCATCCTGCCCACAGAGAGTTATGAAATAGCTATGTGAGTGCACAAGGTAGCTATTGCGCAAACCAAAGTTGTCAGGTACTGCACATATTGTGAAGGAACTATGATGGGACACCGTGTGGTTCAAAGAGCATTGGTGCCCTGGTACGTCCTGAGAGTCTTGGGGAGAAAAAGGGGAACACGCATTTGGGGGCCTGAAGGATCTTTCTCTCTGCTTGACTGCAGGGCAGGTTTCTGTCCCTCCCTGTTCCGTGGTATAGATTTTGTCTTTTCCACATCAGTCCAGGTCTTCAGAGTCACTATGAATTATTATTACCATTTTATAGATGAAGAAATTGAGCCTCAGTGAGGTTCAGTTAGCTAAAGGCACACAACTCTAATAAACTGACAGAATTCCAGGTTCTGATTTAAATTCTATTGCCCTCTCTTGAAAATAAACATGGACAGCTTATATGAGCTTTTGTGTATATATTTTCCGGTCTAAATCTGCGGCAGATATGTGTGTCTTTCTGTGCATGTATATAGTAGATCAAATACGTTAGCTCTATTGACGTTTCTTAGAAATAAATATCCTGTTATCAATGATAGTGTTTACAAATTATTTATTTAGAACTTACCTCTTTTCAAGAAAAGGCCTTGTGATTGCTCTCTGCGAATTATAATGCATGAGTATACCTCTTTGTTATTTTGTTTTGTTTCAGACAATTATCTCTGGTTGATGCAGATCACTTGGAGGCTTTTGAGGCTGTATATAACAGGTCAGAACATCTATTTATTGTCAAACTTTATCTACTAGGCAACTTGGAATTCTCAGCCAGCACCAAATATTCAAATCCAACTTCCACACCCCGACAACAGAGGGGTTCCGGGTGTAGGTGTAGTGCTGGTGCACCCATGAGGGTGTTTTTCAGGAATTCTGGAGGTGGTGCTGGAGAGAACACGCTTCTTCTACACGCGCCCCCTACCAGTTTGGTATGCACCTGCAGCCCCAAAGAAGAACTGGCGGGACTCGAGTGTGGCCGTGTCAGACGTGGCAAGAAAAACCAGCAGTTGCCTTTTCATCTCTTTTCTGATGATCTAACCATGAAGTCCCCAGTATTCGAGCATTTAAGGCAGAATGTAAATTCATAATTTAAGAAGATTTTTTGTTACGTGGCTAGCCCAGGTACTGACCGCTGCGGGGGCGGGCTCACACAGTTCCCCCGCTGGCAAGTTTTGTGACTTGCTTTGGAAAACCCGGGAACTGCACCCTCTGCCCTTGGCAAGGTGTGAGCTTCCAGGATCTCTCCGCTGCGACTTCGGGTGTTAGGGTTTTTGGGCTCTTTCCGGGACCCAAGTTCCAGCGCAAGAAGGTCTGCTCGGCGGCCCGCCTCGGGGCCCCGCCCACTTTGGCCAGGGTCGGAGCCGCCCGGAGCGGGAGCCGGAGCCCGAGCGGCCGCGGCCCCTTTAAGGAGCAGCTCTGCGGTAACCCGAGCCAGCAGTCCGGGCGGGCGCGACGGCCGCCGCGGTAGCTGGAGCCTCCGCGACTGCACCTCCAAGCGGCCCGGAACCCGCGGCTTCCCTGGCTCCCGTGAGCATCTCACCGGGCGGCACTGGCCAGCGCCAGCCCTCGGGCCGGCCCGGATGACCAGACGCCTGTAGACACCCGCCGCCCTCTCCCGGCTCGGCGCAGCCGCCGCCCGCGCGCGACTCGCCCCGGGACCCGGCACAGGTGACGCCGTTTGGAGGGGGGGTTGGGGAGGAAGGCGGGCTTGCCTCGCTCCGCGGCTACCCCGCGCCAGCCGCCAAGCGCAGCCCGCGGAGAGGGGTGCCGCGGCTTCCCGCCCCTGGCCTAGCGCGGCCGAGGGCTCCTGCGCCTGGAGGCTGGGTGGGCGTCCGGCGCGCGGGAGGCGGCCCGGGGCTCCCGGGCGGGCTCCGGCAGGTGTGTGCGGCAGGCTCAGCATCGTCCCCGCCCGGCGGGCCACGGCGTCGCTCCGGGAGCAAATGGTGTCCCGGGGCCCGCGGCCCCCGCGCCGCCCGGGCGCCCCGCATTCCTCTCGCGTTTCTCGGGCTGCACGATTCCGGCTGCCCTGTCTGCCTGGCGGTGCCTCTCGGGTCTGAGATTAAAGCGGGTGGGTGCAAACCTTTGGGCATCCAGGGAGAGCTTTCTTGTTAGAGCCCACACACAATCGGGCGCATCAAGTGGGTAAGTCCCCCTCCCCCGCCGCCACCTTCTGAAACAAGTAGCTCTTATTTACCCTTGCAGTTCTCAAGTGGGTCCCATTTTTAGCCACTGAGTGCTGAAAAGTCTAGTGGGAAGGGACCAGGCGGAGAGTCGGAGGGAGAAATTGGTTTATATTTCCATCTTTACCTCTGTAACCCCTAAGTGCCTCGGTTTACCCAGCCCTGAAATGGGATTCGTAATGCCAGCAGTTTCCTACCCCTCCAAGACGGCAGAAAAACCTCTGTGAAAACACTTTGAGTCTAAGTTCATTTAAGAGTCGCTGTTGCTGGTCTGTATATTTTTAATTGTACACACATTTGAGTGTTAATGTGGTGCACACTTTTATATGAAATTATGAAATTTATTTTAAAGACTGATCTTGGATAATGTTTAATCCAAATACCAGTTTGGAGAAGATGGAAGAGTTTGTGTGGACGCTAGGAATTGATGTGTGAAATAGGAAAAAAGATTTAATAAAATCTTTACGCAGTCATAAATGGAGTTGAGAAAAATTGACCTTGGATTGTGGTGTTTTAAGTGAGTTACTCCCGTGCCAGCACATGGTGTGGATTGAAATGTAGCTTCATCTTTGTGTAGCCGATTAAGGTAATAAGTTAGAGAATCCCAGCTCCCTTTTAATTGTGCTATATATGAGGAATTTTTATCCTTGCTTATCTTTTCCTTAAATTGGGCGAAACGAAATTAGAAAAGTGTATTCCCGCCGTGTTAGAAAATATGAAAGAATGGGTGAAGAACCATGGATTTTAGTTTATTTGCCACGCCCCTCCTGTGCCATCTGATAACCCAGAGAATATTTTGAGGGTGCTTTTTTTTTCTACGCCTGCAACTCCTTTTGTCCCATTACCTCCCTCTGGAGTTTGAATCTTTACTGTCCTCATCCTTGAGATGAATTTTATCTGTTTAGGCTGGATGCCTCTGACCCAGCTGCCCAATCAGTCATTATTTATTTACAGTATTAGATTTCCATTTATATTCATTTCACTCTAAGCCTTCTTTACCCAGGTGGAAAGAATAATGGGTCTTTGCTACTAATGCTTTATACTTGGAGGTGACTAGGAATGGCATGCTCAAGGTGCTGAGACTAATGCAAACCCCAGGGAAGCTAGGTGTTCACTGGAGTCTTTCGAACAGGTCCTGGAGTACAGATGCAAGAGTTGGCCTGTCTTTTCCTTGATTTTCTGAAATCTCCACTGGGTAAATTCATCTGGTTGCCAAGGGAAGTCTTACGAGCAGGGAGCTATCAGAAATCTGAGTGTTAGACTGATTAAGAGCCTTCCCTGCAAAAGAGTGGGGAGAAAGAAGTAGTGGCTTTGTAGGTGTTGGAGAGTCCTCCCTGTAACCAGATAACTAGTAGGAAGTAAAGGATCCCTAGATTCCCAATTGAGAAATGGGAAAGGGGCTGGGTTTCAAAAGGGAAGTGGCACAGCTTCTAGGCAGGTTTGGGAATGTACCTGAGGTTTGATGGGCCCTTCTCCCTCTTTCTCTTTGAGAGTGTTTCTGGCTTCTCAGAGTCAAGCACAGCTGTCTTAACAGTTTTCAGACCTGTTTACTCTCCTCTTTGGTGCTCTAAAGGAGGCCCAGCGTTCATGTTCCTCTCTCAAAGCTGGTCTTGCATGTATTAGAGGAAAATGGGCAGTTTAGTTTGTAAGAAACTCTTTAGACCTCAGTGTCTCTCCCCACCCTTCTTTCCAAATTAGTCCCACATCCTACAGATTAAGGATTTGTTTAGGCTTCAATATCTCAAACTGGGATACTCAGTTTGGCTGAGAAGAGTAAACTGAACAGTCTACACTAAGATATGAAAAGCTAGCTTTTCTGTTAAGGAAGATAATGAATTAATTGTCTGGGTGAGAATTATGGGCATTTGGACAAAGGAGGGCCAGACTGGGGGTGGAGTTGTGCTGGACAACTTGTGCCCTCGTCCTTGAGAGAGGAAAGGATACCACCCAACTAGTGCAGTCACCTTGTTGTGCTTTTTCTTCTTCCATTTGCCTTGAGAGAAGAAGAAGATAGCAGTATGGAGGTGGAGTCACCATCTGTTCTCAAGGATGGGAAACAGACTTTAACTGAACATTAGGAATGAGCTGTATTCACCTGGCATTGGTATCAGGTGCTGGATGGATTACACCAGAGAATACATTACATCAGGAAAGTAAGGCTAATTTTGTAAGAAAGTCTAGGTATTTCCAGAGTGACTTTGGTGGTATTTTTTCTTGTTGAGGATGAAAGGTTGCACACAAAGAAATGGAGGCCTACTGCTCTGAGGCTTGTTATTCCTGGTGAGACAGTAGGATGTGCTGCAAGCAGATCCCAGACCTGATCAGGCAGGATAAGGCAGGAATAGCAAAAGGTGTTTCTTTGTTCAGAACATTGGTCTGTTCACGGAGAAGGCAATCCTGTGGATATATAAGAAGGAGCTTCTGAACTGGTGTAAAAGGCCAAAGCTTTTGAAAACAGCCAACGAAGAAGACACGTGGAAGGCTGTTCAGAGCTTGAGCCAGCACTGGAGGAAGGGAGTCCCGGACAGAGGGACCAATATCATGGGTGGAGTTTGACTAGGTGGACAAAGGCTTGTCTAAAGCAGTGTTTCAAACATTTTCAGACTACAACAGTACAAAATGCATTTTTACACTGAGACCCAGGGCATAGCAAGTATATGTGTATGTGAAACTAGTTTCTATTTCTATTGTATTTCTGTTTCTAGTCTGTGTTCTTTAAAACTCATAACGTGTTAGTGGATCACAGTCCACTATTTGGAAACCACTTGTCCAATGGGTAGAAAAACAGGTTGCAGTGGAGCAGGCTGGGCGGAGGGGGATTGGAGATACTGGAGGAGGTGTGGGGAGCATAGAATTGATTGAGCACTACCTGGACCCCTGTCAGTGGGAGAGAAGGGAGTGTAGAGACTCATCTTGTGTCTGACAGGTGCAGAACTCACATAGATGAAATGATGGGACAGATGCAGAAGAGGGGACTTTCCACCAGTTCTACTCACTTCAAAGCAAAATGATTGGCTTTAAGGAAGAGGAAACGTGCAAGGAGTGAACTTGGATATGTAAGCAGATTTCTTTAGAGCAGTAAGATTTTCCTCTGCACGCTTAATGAGGAGACAAAAGGACCCAGAACAAATTGGCGGATGAATTCAGGTTATGTCCACTTTCATGGCTGGATAGGGAGCAGAGGGGCTCGTAGTGCAGGGAGGGTGAGAAGGAGGCTCACACCTCCCCTCACAGTTTTGAGAAGTTGGAGCAGAAGCAGCGGATGGAGTGTGTTTTGAAACCCCATTTGCTGATCAAACTCATTAGGAAGTTGGCTGCTTGCCTCACAGAGAATTTGAAAAGTATTCTTTTTTTCTTTTTGAGACAGGGTCTCGCTTTGTCACCCAGGCTGGCGTGTAGTGGCACAGTCTTGGCTCACTGCAACTTCCGCCTCCTGGCTTCAAGTGATTCTCCTGCCTCAGCCTCCCAAGTAGCTGGGATTACAGGCACCCGCCACCACCCCGGGCTAATTTTTGTATTTTTGGTAGAGACGGGGTTTCACCGTGTTGGCCAGGCTGGTCTCAACTCCTGGCCTCAAGTGATCCGCCCAACTCAGCCTCCCAAAGTGTTGGGATTACAGGCGTGAGCCACCGTGCTCAGCCTGAAAAGTATTCTTATTACATTTTATAAAAGGGCTAGCCTGTCAGGACTTCCTTAGAAGTTAGATCTGTGATCAAATTCCAATCATCGTTTGTAGCCTTTGGGGGTCATCTAAACAGCTTCTTGGAGAGACTGATGAGGCAACCAGCAATTGTGAGTTAATTCCAGTATTTGCCCTGGAGTTAATCAAGGGCAGAGTCTTAATCTGCAGTTAATCTGTAGGCTTTTGATTTCCTTTTCATGACTATCAACATCTGGTTACAACACCGAACACTCCTAGCAGCAAGAAAAGCCTGGAGGAAAAGTACACAGGTGGCTGGCGTGGTGGCTCACACCTATAATCCCAGCATGGAGGTGGGCAGATCACCTGAGGTGAGTTTGCAACCAGCCTGGCCCACCCACATGGTGAAACGCCGTCTCTACTGAAAAAAATACAAAAATTAGCCACACATGGTGGCATGTGCCTGTAGTCCCAGCTATTCGGGAGGCTGAGGCCAGAGAATCGCTTGAACCTGGGGGCAGAGGTTGTAGTGAGCCGAGATTGTGCCACTGCACTCCAGCCTGGGCAATAGAGTGGGACTCTGTCTAAAACAAAACAAAACAAAAGTACACGGGTATCAGAGTTCACCCCAGCACGTTGCTTAGTGACTGCTTGCTTTTATCATTGATATTCTGACCTAGTTGGAGCCTCCCCTTGACCTGACCCTGCCTTATCAGATTTTCTTACCTTAGTTGATGTTTTCAGTGTTTGACTTCACCCTTCCTCAGCTGTCTGGTATTTATCTAATGCTTTCAACTCTGGTTTCTCTGTTATCTCTGACAACTCTCCCCCCATCCCCCACCAACTGCCTTGTGGTGTCCACCTGACTCCATGGAGCTCAATTCTGGGTCCTGGCTTGTGACATGTTACTATTCATTGAATTCTGCCATGGCAAGCCGTAGGAAAAACTGCACATTGATGAGTTTATGCATTTATTAATTTAACTTTAAAATTTTGGGGACCTGGAGAAACCTTCTTGGTCAAATTAATTTTAATTAGTTTTCTCCAAATAGGCTGAAAAAAATCTTTGAAAAATTAAACTTCTCTCTATAGCTGTATTTAGTGGAATGGGAGGAAGAAGAAATTTTCATTTGATGAAAAATTTTGAAAAATTTACAAGTTCTTTTTATAAAGTGTTACTTTATGGACATGATTTTTTTTTTATTTTAAAAAAAGAGAAATAGGGTCTCACTGTGTTGCGCCAGGCTGGTCTTGAACTCCTGGGCTTAAGTGAGTCTCCTGCCTTGGTATCCCAAAGTGCTGGGATTACAGGCCTGAGCCACTGGGCCTAACCCGGGACATGATTCTTAAAACTAGTCTTGCTCAATTAACATGTTTTGCTCCATTACACGTAAAAATATTGAGACAGTTAGGAATTTAATTAAATGCTTTATAATTTGTTACATGTAAGGACTTATAAAGACTACAGCTTTGTTTAGAATGAGGTTTCCTTCCCTTTTCATATTTTTTAAACCTGTGTGAGTGCTCCCAAAGAGATCAATTTCTTACATGCCCTATGGAAAAGTGGAGGAATCCAGGGCAACATAAGGATGAAAGGGTGAGGCCAAGAGGAAGGCTTGATCACCTGGAGCCAGAAGAAAGAACCAAACCTTTAAGACATATTTAGCATTTTGAAGATTTGAGAACACTTTATAGTCACAGACCTCTAAATGTTTAGTGTTTTTTTAAATTGCAAAAGTAAAACTAGCTCATTACAAAAAAATTATAAACAATCAATATTTAAGAGAATGAAAATTCCCCTCTGCTTCCTCTTCCAGCTCCCACCCTGGCTAGTTTCACTCCTAAACACACCTAGTTATCAGTTTTGGGGGTAAGGCCCTCCAGACGTTTTCTCTACAAATGGCAAAATGTGCCCAGAGTTATTTAGTTATGAAAAATTTATGATTTTGCAGCTTGCTTCATTTATCACCTTTTTCATTTAAATGTCAATAACATGTGATAGTATACATATAACCATATTTCTGTTGGTGGACCTTGAAGTTACTTCTAATAATGTTTTGATAAACACTCTTATAAATACTGTATATCTTTTCAAACTTGTGCGAATTTTTGAGGGTAAAAGACCAATTCATTGGCATACTGCTTATTTTATAATTCGGGTAACACAGTGTTATCAACATTTACATATTCTGCTATTTAATTCCCCAAATATTCACTCAGCAGTGAAAGCGCAGTGTTAGATGTTATGGGGATTTCAAGGTGGGGCAATGCATCCTCCTTACCTACAAGAAGTCACTGTCTGATAGGGGGATTAGGCATGCACATTGACTATAGTATCTTTAGTTTTATTTGTATTCCCCTTTGTTTCAAACAGGATTTGGGATTTTTTACAAAGATGCAATGATATGACAAGATAAGGTATATTTAGTATAAAGAAGGAAAAGAAGATGGAAGTATAAGTGAGGCTGGTTAGTGTATTTCGAAGTCCTGTTCTTTCCTTAATAAAAGTTCTGGCTATAAGCTTTCCAACAGCAAAGAGAAGAGGCAAATGATCTATAACAAGCTTCAGGGTGTCCAGAAGAGAAACCAAATCAGAGAAGCACACCTATTCCTGATTCCAGAAGGCGAGAAAAAATTTCTCCTTTGGGTTTTCATTAAGAAAACACTATATTTGCAATGGCCAGCATCCTGAACAACCTTCCCAGTATCTTACAGTAAAACCTAGTGACTTTGCCTTACGATGCCATCTCATATCATGTTGCCCAGTGCTAGCCAGGGGTATCATGCCATGGCACTGCTCAGTGAAAGGTCAGTAGGGTGAGGTGTAGGTTCATGGGTTTAATCCAGAAATAGCTTTAAGAGGACCTAAAGGGACACATGAGCAATGAAAAATAGCAATGTGATCTTGTTTCTGGATAATTTTTCCACAAAGTAGTATAGAATATACAATTTCAGCGGAATTGCTATGAGTAAAACCTACAGAATACTAAGTCTGTAACTTTTGAAATCAGAAATGAGGAAGTTTTAGATGGCATTAACTTAATAGAACTATAGCACTGGCTGGGAAAAATATTTTTCTGAAAAAAAAAACAAAACAACAAACACCACCACCCTGTACTTGGTCCACATGACAAGGATGGTACTTAACCAATCCCATAAGTTAGAAAGGATTAGAGCCACCATGCTAAGAAGTCTTGATAGCATCTTCAAGATTAAACTTGTTAATAGGTTATACAGTGTGAGAATGTCATCAGGGCTTAGAGGTCCACCAGGTGGGTCAGCTTGACCCTGTTTCATAAAGCCAGGAAGAATTCACTTCCCATGAGTTATCTGGATCTGAACTTCCATGACCACATTCACCAAATTCTTGCCTTGGGAACGTTGCCCTAAAACAGTTCTTCATTATCAAGTCTGTGGGCCAAGCTTAGGTTTTTTTTATGTGACTTACTACACCTGAATTTAAACATGAGGTTGAGGCTACCTGAAGTTTGTGATGTGATGAAGGCACATCTGATTCGTTTTGCACATCACCTTACTAAGCTGTGAAGTAGTTCAAGGAAACATGTCACCATATCTAGATTTTTTGACTATCTGGCAGTATCAAACCTGAATCAGGTAGATAAGTATCATGTTTATTGGGAAACAGTGCAGTTGGGACCAGTTTTAGGCAATGGCAATCTTATGGGAAGAGCTTAGAAAGGAAACCACTGTCAAAGTAGCTCGAGTAGAATTTTTATCTTTTAAGACTAGTCAAGAGAAGGAGGGAAAGAGTAGATCAAGGAGTTCCATTTGTAACTGTGAACAATCAATGGAGACAACTCACTACCTTCAGACTAGCCCTCGGGTAGAGTGGACCTTAGGTAACAAAAGGCCACCTAGAGAATTTGGAAACTCCTTGGCTGTCTTCTCATTTTGGCCACCAAATTATCCAGTCAGATCATAGGTATAAACAAGCTGCAGGGCCCTTAGGCCAAGGGTTAAATCAAGAGGGAAATGATCACATTCCTTCAAATATAGAATATAATATTCCTGAATGATTTGGCATGACTGGAGAAATATTAAATTAGGTGTAACATTTCTTGGTTAAGAAAGGGCTGGTATTCCGGCCATAGTGGCTCAGACCTGCAATCCCAGCACTTTGGGAGGCTGAGGCAGGAGGATCACTTGAGTTCAGTAGTTTGAGAAGCCTGGACAACATAATGAGACCCCATCTCTATTAAAAAAACAAAAAAAGGAAAAGAGGCCAGGTGCAGTGGCTCATGCCTCTAATCCTAGCGCTTTGGGAGTCTGAGGCAGGAGGATCGCTTGTGTTCAGTAGTTTGAGACCAGCCTGGACAACATAGCGAGACACCATCACTATTAAAAAAAAAAAAAAAAAAGAGGCCAAGCGCAGTGGCTCATGCCTCTAATCCCAGCACTTTGGGAGGCCGAGGTGGGTGGATCACTTGAGGTCAGGAGTTTAAGACCAGCCTGGCCAACATGACAAAATCCGATCTCCACCAAAAAATACAAAAATTAGCCAGGCATGGTGGTGCATGCCAGTAGTTCCAGCTGCTTGGGAGGCTGAGGCAGGAGAGTTGCTTGAACTCAGGAGGCAGAGGTTGCAGTGAACCGAGATCGCTCCACTGCACTCCAGCCTAGGTGACAGAACGAGACTCTGTCTCAGGAGAAAAAAAAAAAAAAAGGCTGGTAATATCAAGAACTATTCTTTATTGAGTGGTCTTTTAATCTGTTGCCAAATAAACCATCCATAGACCCTAGTAGCTTGAAACAGTGATTTATTATTTCCTGTGATTCTGTGGGTTGGCTAGGTAGTTACTGTGTTGGTTACAGGTTCACTCAAGTGGGTGCCTTCAGCTAAAGGGTTAGCTGGGCTGAAGGATCCAAGATGGCTTGCCAGCATGGCTGGTAGTTGATACTGAGTGTTGGCTGTCAGCTGGGCAACCTCAGTTTTCTCATTGTGGCCTCTATCTACCATCCTCTGGTAGACTAGACAGGCTCCTGACATGATGGTCTCAGGGCAATTTTCCAAGATAGTGTTTTTTAAGTCCTACCTAGGCTCTAGAACCCTCAAAGCCTCTCTTCTGTTGTATTCTCTTTGTCAGCATTTGGCAAGGCCAGCCCAGGTTCACAGGGCAGAGACATATACTCCATCTCAGGTTTGGGGGACTGGAGTGGCAGTGTCATTGTTGCAAAGGAATTTATGGCCACTAAATGGTTTACCACAGGTGACTGCATGTACTAGGAACTGTGCTTGGTGCATTTAACAGATTATCTCACTTAAGCCATGTAACTATCTTGCCATTAGGCATTCTCATCCCCATTTTAAAGAACCTGCAGGTCACAGAGGTTGTGTTGTTCTTGCCTAAGGCTACTTGATAAGTATTGGAACTAGGCTTTGATTCTAGGTATCTCTCTAGCTGAGCGGAATTCATCTTAAGAACCCAACAAGTGGGAGACATATGCTAACTTGTTCTTCCGCCCCTCTAACTCATTTAATACCACTTCCTTTCCTGTGGGGAACAGCCACAAGAAGAAAAAAAGAAGGCAGCAGGCAAAGCCCTACCTTAGCCACTTCCCTTATCCTAAGGACTTTCCAGGGGTAATGAGATCCATGATTTGGAGGTGAGAAGAACTTCCCTGACTCCATAGGTTCTGACTTCCTAGGTAGCTTGGCGGTGACTGAGTGATCCCTTTAAAAAAAGAACAAAATATATTTGGGGAAAATCATGCTTTGTCCAGGTTTTCCTTGAGTTCACAGAGTTGGCAAAAAGCCAAGAGATGTTCCAAGCCAAGAGCTCCTTTTGTGATCCCTCCAGGAAGGGAAGAGCAGTGATATGGAAATAAGTACATTAGATGCCAGGTGGAAAAGGCAGTCTGTAGAACCTCTCTCTTTTTTCCCAAGAGTCTCCCCAGACAGTAGAGAGCCACCTGGTCTCTGCTTCAGCTTCAGGGACTCTTCCTAGCATAGACTTCTTCCAAGGCTGGAGTCCAGTGTTTTGTTTGAAATGTTGATTTCCTTGAAGGTGGGCTCTCAAGTTGTATAAGCTTCAAAACCATTACTATTTATTTGTGCCAGCTACTATATTAATTTGACCTCCCAATTACTATTGTCTCCTGGCTGAAGGCATTCTGATTTATCCAAAATCCAATGGCTGTAATTGTAACTCATAGGTTGAAAAACAAAGATTTCTTTATAAAAGTTTTAAGTGAGTCTGTAGTCCCAGATACTAGGGAGGCTGAGGCAAGAGAATTGCTTGAACCTGGGAAATGGAGGTTGTAGTGAGCCGAGATGGTGCCACTTTCTAGCCTGGGCGAAAGAGTAACACCGAAAAAAGTTTTCGGTGGAGTGAGATGCTAGGGAGCAACATTTGTCATGTAAATCACATGTGTACTCTGAGGCATAAGGCCTAGAAAATGACCTGAATTTCCTAAGGGTAGAATTATTCAATAAGTTTGGAGTTGAGAAGCAGAGGAGCTGAAGGGAGAGGTGGAGAAGGCCTTTTTCTTTTTAGCTTCATTCTGCTTGTTAAGCATTATAAAAACAAACCCCAAGTAAGGGAATAAATGTAAATGAAATAAAAAATTTAAAATGAGACAAAAGATAAAAAGTTGATGCAAAATAGATGAATTATATCATATTTAATTTATTTTTAAATTAAAAGCTAGAACATGTAAATATAAGCTAAGAAAATAGGAATAAAAGTTTTGTTAAAATCCAGTTAAAATTACTGTACCTATAATGGAAGGGAGAACTAGTTAGGTGTTGTGGATACCAGTGGGAGAAATGATTTCTTGGAACAGCAGGAATTTTCAGGGAGGGGTTAAAGAGGTGGGATAGCCTCCTACCCTTGCTGTGTCAGAATATCTTGGTGTAGGGACTCTGGGTTGTTTGAAAAATCTATATCAACAGAACTCTTTTGCTCCCACAAAACAAACTATAGAAAGACTACAAAGTCGTCTCTACTTGTAGGAATAAGCAGAATTGTATGTGTGTGTGTGGTGGGGGTGGCAGGGGAGCCTGGGATATGAACATTTTAAAGGCACTTAATTGGATCAGAGAAAGATTCCTGGAAGGCATTTAGTATAGGATGTACAAGGAAAGATAGGATTATGACAGGTAAAGAAAAGTCTTAGATTAAAGAAATGTGTAGCAGAGTTGTGACTCAACTGTCAGATCGGTTTTCTGAGCTTTGGTAGCAAGGTGGGGCCACCCCCAGCCTTTGAGTATGGATACTTTTTTGCTGAGAGTGGATGACACAGAGCTTAGTTTAGAGAACAGGGGTTAGCCTCCTTCCTAATCTAATGTCTGTGGTTGTAATTATTATATACAATTATGAGAAAAATAAAGGTCTATTAGAAATGTGTGAAAAGTTAAGCTTAAATATTTTGTTCTTTGTTATAATCAAAACAATCTGTAATCCAAAAAGATGTTTCAAGGAGGTGTCAGTTGCCAGGGTCTGTAGCAGGCAGAATTGATCAGTTTCTCTTTAACTTGAACTCTGTTATGTACTCTTGGAGGAGTAAGGGCTGAAGAAATAGGAAATAGAGAATAAAAATATAAAGGATACCCTTTTTCAAAGTTCAGTATTTTAGCCGACAGGGAGGAACCATAGAGAAATCTTTTCTATAGCCATGAGCAATTCCTTGTTAAACCTTAAGTAATATCATTTATCTTTGAAAGGGAGTGTAACAGGCCAGGCGCGGTGGCTCACGCCTGTAATTCCAGCACTTTGGGAGGCCAAGGCCAGTGGGTCATCTGAGGTCAAGAGTTTGAGACCAACCTGACCAACATGTTGAAACCCTGCCTCTACTAAAAATACAAAAATTAGCCGGGTGTGGTGGTGGGCGCCTGTAATCCCAGCTACTCAGGAGGCTGAGACACGAGAATAGCTTGAACCTGGGAGGCAGAGGTTGCAGTAAACCGAGATCGTGCCATTGCACTCCAGCCTGGGCAACAGAGTGAGATTCTGTCTCAAGAAAGGGAGTGTAACTTAATTATATGAACATAGGGCTTCTTCACCTTTCCTAGCTTGGTCTTCTTTTCCTCCCATTTGGTTCAATTTAAAAAGCAGTACCATGAATATTAGAGGATTTATAGAAATTGGGTTGACTTTTATGCAGCTGGCTTCCTGTAGACTTTTACACTCACGATAATGGTTCTTTAACTTGATGCTCAGAAAAGAAAAAGAGGTGGAACATTTTCTTCATATTATCCTCCTAAGTCTTTTTCCCTATATGTCTCTTCACATACAATTAAAACAACAAAAAGCAAAAACTATAACTGCAGTTAGCTGAGAGCTTTATATACATTCTTTTAGATGCTTAACAATTTTTACATGATGGAAAAGTCAAAAATGAGTAGTTGACATTCTTTTTCTTTATTTTATTTAATTTATTTTTTTTTGAGACAGAATCTTGCTCTGTTGCCAGGCTGGAGTTCAGTGGTGCGATCTCGGCTCACTGCAGCCTCCGCCTCCCAGGTTCAAGCGATTCTCCTGTCTCAGCCTTCCGAGCAGCTGGGACTACAGGCACGTGCCTCCATACCCAGCTAATTTTTTGTATTTTTGGTAGAGACGGGGTTTTACCATATTGGCCAGGCTGGTTTCAAACTCCTGATGTTGTGATCCACCAGCCTCGGCCTCCCAAAGTGCTGAGATTACAGGCGTGAGCCACAGTGCCCGGCCCGACAGTTATTCTTTACTAAGATTTCAATGTCTTTGGTCATTTTTTGACATTTTGTCAATGTTGAGATAGATAATTACAGTGTACCACCTATATGAAAATGCAAACAAAACTCAGAATGGGTGTAGGATGGTATGCCTTTTTTGGCCAGGGTTTTTTATTTGTTTCTTTGGCGTGGTAAATAGCTCATCTTCTGCAGTGATGTGCTTATTTACAAATGACTTAGAGTTTGCAGATAGAGACTTTTACATCCTAGAGTGTTAGGACTACTGGTGGTGGTAAATAAGTCAACAAATCAGTACTTCTGCAGTTGATAAGAATGTTAAAGTACAATTACAGGTTATACATGAAACTTTTGAATGTATATCATGTTAAAAGGAGTTTACAGTAGATAAATATACTCCATTTATAATGGTACTTTTTGCTGTTGGACATATTTGGAGGTGAGAATACTTTTGAGGTCAGTATACTTTCATGCTGTAATACTATGGTTGTCAGTTCAGAAAATTCCTTTTCTAGTATTGTGATTACCCTGGTAAAACAAGGAATCTATAACACTAGCAGAATGGAAAGCACATGTAAGAGTATGTCTGTTATTATAACTGTTTTATTTAACATATTTATTGAGCATAAATTACATGGAAGACATTGTGTTGTGCATGGAGATTTAATGGTGAGGGGAAAAATGCCGTATTTCCCACCCTTATGGGGCATACATTCCACTGTGAGAAGGAAACGTCTGTTTAAGTCGCAGCTGTAAAGGAGAGGGACATGCAGCATGAGGGCAGGTAATGGGGGAATTAACCTGTTGACAGAGCTCAGAGAAGACAGCTGAAGAAGCATGGATGTGAACTTGGGAGTGGAGGGGTATGGAAGGGAGTTAGGGAATAGGATGTGCACAGGCCTTGTGGAAGAAGGGAACATGACATCTTTAAGAGAAAGAAGGCCATGTTAGCTGGAATGCAGTAAGTGAGGGCAGGTGCCAACTGAGGCTGGAGAAGATGGAGTCCTTGTAAGAGCATTGAGAAACAAATGAAGGTTTTAAGATGAGGGTGGATAAGGAAGTGACATGATCAGAGATGGCTTTTAGAAAAGATTCTCCTGGAGCCCTCCAGTTTGTTCTTCACTGTAAGGAGACCAGTTTGGAGACAGTCCAGAAATGTGATGATAGTAGCTTGAGAAGAAAATGCATCTTTTTGATAGTTATTTAAGAAGTATAATCCATTGGACTTGGTGGTAGATTGAATATGGTGGCAGAGTTGGAAGGTGCAGAAAGCAGGTTATCAAGGGTGACTCCTGGGTTTCTGGCTGTCAGATCTGAATGTATGGTGCAATAGGTTGACTATGGTTTGTCCCCATCAAAACTCATGTTGAAATTTGATTCGCAATGTATTGATGTTGGGAGGTGGGGCCTAGTGAGAGGTGTTAGAATCCTGGGGGCAGATCCCTCATGAGTGGCTTGGTGCCATTCTTATAGTAGTGAGTTCTCATTCTGGCAAGAGTGGATTAGTTCCTTTGAGAGTGGGTTATTATAAAGCCGGGACGCCACCCAGGTTTTGTCTCTTCACACACACCTGCTTCCCTCTTTGACCTTCTCCACTGTGTTATGACTTAGTACAAAAGTTTTTGCCAGAAGCCAAGGCCATGCCCTTGAACTTCTCAACTTGCAGAATTGTGAGCTAAATAAACCTATTTTTCCTTTATAAATTATATAGTCCCAGATGGGCGTGGTGGCTCACACCTGTAATCCCAGCACTTTGGAAGGCCAAGGTGGGTGGATCACTAGAGGCCAGGAGTTCGAGACCAGCCCGACCAACATAGTGAAACCCTGTTTCTACCAAAAATACAAAAAAATTAGCCGGGCGTGGTGGCACACGTCTGTAATCCCAGCTATGCTGGAGGCTGAGGCACGAGAATCGCTTGAACCCAGGTGGTGGAGGTTGCAGTGAGCCGAGATTGCACCATTGCACTCCAGCCTGGGTGACAGAGTGAGAATCCATCTCAAAAAAAAAAAAAAAATGTAGTCTCAGATGTTCTGTTACAGCACCACAAAACCGACTCAGATATTTGTGATAACCATTCACTGAGATGAAGAACCTAGCTGAGGACCAAGTGTAGGGGTCAGGTTATGAGCTTGGTTTGAGATGCCTTTGAGACACTGTGTAGTAATATCAAGTAGCAGTAGGCTATATACATTAGCTCAGAGGAGAGATCTAGGATGAATATTTAAACTTTAGATTTTTCTACATCTAAGTGGTAACTGAAGCCACAGGTGTAGGTGAAATCACATAGGAAACAAGTAGATAGAAGATGGTCTGGAGTCTTAAAGAACTCTGTTATTTAGTAGCTGGGTAGAGGAAGTGTGGTGTTATGGAAGTACAGGAAGAAAGCATTTCAAGGAGAAAATGGTCAGGATCTGATGTTGCGGAGAGGTCAGGTAACATGAAAGCTGCACATAGCAGTCATTGTTAACCTTAGCAACAGCTGTTCCAGGAGAGTGATGTGGATGGGGACAACAGTGGAGTGTGGTGAAGTGTCAGATGAGAAATGATGACAGAATACAGGAAAATATTTCTAGAACTTTGTCTGTAAAGGAGTGGAGAGAGCGCAAGTGTAAAAATTCAAGCAAGAGAGAGAAACTTTATGGAAAAAGAGGATTGAAGAAGAGGTTGTAAATCTGTTGATTTTTGTTTTTGCTGAGAACTTGAGCCTGTTTAAGAACCAATAGACCCCGGTGTGTGATGTTCCCGTTCCTGTGTCCGTGTGTTGTGGGGTGGGGGGACGGGGGAGGGATAGCATTAGGAGATATACCTAATGTTAAATGATGAGTTAATGGGTGCAGCACACCAACATGGCGCATGTATACATATGTAACAAACCTGCACGTTGTGCACATGTACCCTAAAACTTAAAGTATAATTTAAAAAAAAAAGAGCCAATAGAGCCATTTGAGAGGGAGAGAGTAAAGGATAATGTGGAGCAAAAGATTCCCAAGAAGGCCAGAAAGGATGGATCTAAAGTGCACAAGTTAGAGAGGTTGACCTTAGGTGGGAAGACAGATAGTTACAGATGGAGGTAGTTTGTATAGTCGGTAGTGTGGGATATTGAATGTTTTCATATGTTGGCTTCTACTTTTTTGTGAAGTAGGATGGGGGTCATCTGCTGAGAATGGGGTAGATGGATGGTGTTTTGAAAAGAATAGGGACAATTTGGGAATTTTATTGTGGACTCTGAGAGGGTTGGTTGGAGTGGCAAATGGTTGGAGTGGAGGGCAGTGTTGAGGGCTGTCTGATCCCTCTGTAATTCTCACACACTGACTTCAACCTTCTCATGTGTGACTTTATGCAACAGAGCTCTGATTGTTCTGCACTCATTGCTGAGTAAATAGTTGGGCATATCCAGGATTAGGATTTTGTCAACTCTTGGCAATGGAAAGGGAATTTGGGTGTTAGAGTGCTGTGGAAATGATGGACTTTGGGATGTAAGCTGATTAAAGAGGGATGTACAAGCAGAATAGGGCTAATGGGTTGGGAAAAAGCTGAGAGGTCAGTGGACTGATAATGTTGTAATACTGCACAGCTTGAAGGAAAGAAGGCCCTGGTCAACAAAGGGAATACTTGAAGTGTTATTTTTGAGGCAGAAAACGATGCATAGGGGACAATAAAGGTTCATGGGTGTGGGTAAGGTGGCATGGAAGACATGCCATTCCAGGTGAAGTTAATGGACTGAGTTGTCTAGGAGATGTGGAGCCAACAAATGGGCAGGAATATGGCAGGGCTTGACGACATCAGTGAGCCAGGGCTAATGTCTTTGAGTAAGCAAAAGTGATTGGGAGATTAGAATATAACAGTGAGGAAAGGAGGAGGGTGGTGTAACTGAATGGCAGGACCCTAAAAAGGATATGGGTGTTTGTAGTGGGCAGGGGAATGAAGAAATAAGGCCTGAAGGGGCAGAGGTGCCAAGGCCATCTCCTGACTCCAGAGTGTGAGAGGCTGGGCATCTGCTACTTGAGAAGGTTGCAGGAGAAGAGGGGTGTCTTCAGCATGCTCAGAGGAGAGGCCAAGGATATGACACTACTTTCTGGGTGTAGAGCAGCAGTTCCAAGGGACCTAGAGGAAGGTTGTGGGAGGTGGAGAGGGTGATGGGCTGGGAAGGAACTTTGAAGCAAAACAGCGGTACTCAAGTGGTAGAGGATAGATCTCTGCAGTGGGCACTGCCTACATTTTAAGTGTTGCCTGATGAAAACAGGCATGAGTTAGGGGTCTAGACCTGGTGGCTGTAGGATGGTTTTATTTTCCTTGACTAGAGTGACAACAGGCCCAGAGATTGTATGTCCTGTGTGCTGCTGGAGGTGGATGATGGTAGAAGCAGAGACTAGGTGCACACCATATGCTGAGTACTGTTCTAAGTGCCCAAGAAACATTATATAATTTATTTCCTATTACAACCACACCAGGCTAGTACTGTTGATATTTCTGTCTTACAGATGAGGAAACTGAGGTTCTGTTAAGGCAAGTTTAGTAATTTTTCTAAGGCTACACAGCTAGCAAATGGTAGAACTGAGACTCAAAATCAAGACTTTGTGCCTGTGTACTTCCCATGATGGTGTATCTACTTAACAATTCCTTCTCTGTGAAATTATTATTTTTAACATATCTGATAGACTGTTGAGAACTTAATGTAATAGGAATTGTCTTTCTGAATACCAAAATTAAGTTCAATTTTAGACCCCAAATCTTGTTTGCAGAGTCCTCTGAAAGTTAGACTAGGGCCCCTGCCTTCTGCAGACAACCCTCCCAGCTCTTCTTTTACCACTTCCATGATAGACACTTGGACACTTCTAAAGGACTAGAGGGTGGTTAAGTTAAACTGCCCACTTGTGTCATTTTGAGTAATGCAGAATAAGTTCCTGGTCTCATTTTTTTGTACACTTTTTTTTTTTTTTTTTTTTGAGACAGAGTCTTCCTCTGTCGCCCAGGCTGGAGTGCAGTGGCATGATCTCGGCTTATTGCAACCTCCGTCTTTCAGGTTGAGGTGATTCTTGTGCCTTAGCCCCCCCCAAGTAGCTGGGACAACAGCCGCATACCACCACGCCCGGCTAATTTTTGTATTTTTAGTAGAGATGGGATTTCACCATGTTGGCTAGGTTGGTCTTGAACTCCTGACCTCAAGTGATCCACCCGCCTTGGCCTCCGAAAGTGCTGAGATTACAGGTGTGAGCTACCATGCCCAGCCACAACACTTCTTTAAATGTTCAAGGAATGCTCTCAAGTTTGTTTTGTTTTGTTTTTGAGACAGGGTCTCATTCTGTCACCCAGGCTGGAATGCAGTAATGTGATCTCCGCCTCCTGGCTCAAGTGATTCTCCCACCTCAGCCTCCTGGTAGCTGGGATTACAGGTGTGCACCACCACACCTGGTTAATTTTTGTATTTTTTTTTTGTAGAGATGGGGTTTCACCATGTTGCAAAAGGCTGGTCTTGAACTCTTGGGCTCAGGTGATCCACTGGCCTTGACCTCCCAAAGTGCTGGGATTACAGGCATGACCCACTGAGCCCGGCCTGCTCTCAAGTTTTCAAGTTTTTTTATTTTTTTTTTTAAGAAATCTTGTTCCCAAGCTAACATTACTCAGCCTCTTAGCTCTTTATGACATGATAAGATTACCGTCTTTACACCACTCTAAAGGTACTTTGGTATGTAATTAATTGGGAGTATATGGGACTGATGCTTGATCAAAAGATGCACTTCCACTCTTTCTGAGTATAAATGAGCCTGAAATTTGTTTTTTGTGTGTGTGTTTAGTATCGTTGTTATACTGTTGTCTTTCATTGATTTGTGTCACTTACAATGCTAAAGTCTTGTGTGTATGGCTATTATGCCAAGTCCTATACTTTGGTATTGCCTTTAAAAATTTTATTATATTTTGCCTTTATGATTGGGATTCATTATTTCAGCTAATCAAGATAATTTCAAAACCTGATTCTGTTAACTTAATGTATTAGCTGTCTTTCCCACCTCTGTGTTATATGCAGCTTAAGTAAACGTACAAATATTTACAAAAAATATTTGCTAAAACAGGACCAAAAAAGAGAAAGTCGTATAAAATATCAGGAGATATTTCTCAATTCTACTTTGGATCATTAATTTACATGCTGCTTCTAGTTTTCAGCTAGCTCTTGGGCTCACTAACTTTGTTGATCTAGCCACTTTTTTTGGTATTTTTCATAAGGCTATCATGAGAAACTTTCAGAACTTTGCTGGAATCAAGGTATCCTTCACTTGGTATTCTCCAATCTACCAGGATTTGTTGGTCAGTTATTTGTGGAGGTAAGGTATAGGAAGGAATCAAGGATGACTGAGCTGTTCCAGGTTGGAAGATGGGGCAGTGTTGTGGATGTCCATGTCATTCATTGAGGTATGGCACCACAGAGAAGGGCTGGTTGGGGTTAAGTTCAACTTGGGCGAAGTAGAACCTGCGGGGCCTCCGGATGCACAAATGGAGCCCATCCAGAGGGTGGCTGACCATTCAGGGCTGGTACATGGTGGGTGGTGAAATCTAGTTGCACACAGTATAAGCAGTGTTGAAGGTGCAAGGCACATAGCCAGGCAGAACCTATAGTATGCAGAGAAGAGTTTCAGGTAGTGGGGGTTGCGGGGAGGTAGTAAACATTGCCAAGTTAAAGGTGTTTATGCCTGATCGCCTTCATTTTCTTGGTCAAATGGGAAGAAACCTCATCTATTTTAAGAGGGAGAACTAGAGATTTGAGAGCGGTGAATATTTGGAATCAATGTGGGAAATAGGAAAGGGAGCTTGCCAGGGATGGGAAAAGGAATGCTAAGCATAATTGGGGCATTCTTCCCAGCTTCCCCCTTCTTTGCTGCCCTTAAAGACAAACACACAGACCCATCCCCTTCTTTTTAGGGATTTTTACTGCAAAACACTGCAGCAGTGGTTCTCACTGGGGGATTATATCAGAAAATGAAGGAGAGGGGTTATGTATGTGCATGGAAGTGGCACTGGTATTTGATATATTCTCTAAGGAATCCCTGTATTTGCAAAGGAATCACAAATGGGGGAAATGAGTGAGTGATCGTGTTTTGGTGGGGAGGGGCTGGTAATCCTAACCTCACCTACTAGAACTGAGTCTGTTTTTTCTAAAGTCAATTTCCTTTAAAATTGCCCCTTCTTCCCCTCATCCCCTCTTCCTTCTTCCTCTCTGTACTTCTTTCCTCCTCCTCTTCTTTTCTCTTTCCCTCCCTCCCTCCCTTTCTTCCTTCTCTTTTTTTCTGAAACAGGGTCTTGCACGGTCACCCAGGCCTGAGTGCCCTGGTACACAATCATAACTCACTGTAGCCTCCATCTCCTGGGCTCAAGTGATCCTCCCATCTCTGCCTCCTGAGTAGTGGCGACTACAGGAATGTGCTACTACACCCAGCTAATTTTTCTATTTTTTGTAGAGACGGGGTCTTGTTAATGTTGTCCAGGCTGGTCTTGAACTCCTGGCCTGAAGCAGTCCTCCTACCTGGGCCTCCTAAAGTGCTGGAATTACAGGCATGAGCCCGACTGAGAACTGAGTCTTTTGGGCTCCAGCCTAAAAGCATCTTATTGGGATTTTAATAGAAGAGAAGATGTCCTCTTGGTTTACTTTTGGATACCTCCTCACTGTTATGTGTTACCTCTCCTGGGTATTTATTCCTTGGAAAGCAGGGAGCATTCTCTTAGCACCCTACACTTACCACTTTGTGTGGTGAGGATCAATTTCTTTGTATCCCTACTGGCTATAAGCATGTCTCCCTATTTTGTATTCCAGCACAGTGCCTGGCTCATGGTGGACCAGAGACAGATGGATGGACTGTTTTTTGATGTGAAGACTGAATTAGCCCTGGCAGTGCTGTTTCCCAGGGCCCTGTCTCTGGGAGTCCTCCTGCTGGAAGGGAAGGGCTCTCATAGCTGATAGTTAAGACATGTACAGTCATGCATTGCTTAATAATGGGGATACATTCTAAGAAATGTGTCCTTAACACAATTTTATCATTGTGTGAACATCATAGAGTGCACTTAACACAAACCTAGATGGAATAGCCTACCACACACCTAGGCTATATGACATAACCTGTTGCTCCTAGGCTACAAACCTGTATAGCATTTACTGTACTGAATACAGTTCAGTACTGTACTGAATACATTGTGTAGACAGATGCTACACAATGCCAAGTATTTGTGTATCTAAATACTACATTGTGTAGTATTTACTGTACTGAATACATGGTGTAGACAGATGCTACACAATGCCAAGTATTTGTGTATCTAAACATAGAAAGGTACAGTTAAAAAATGTAGTATAAAAGATTAAAAATTGGACTAGGCACGGTGGCTCATACCTGTAATCCCAGTGGTTTGGGAGGCTGAGGTGGGAGGATCACTTGAGGCCAGGACTTTGAGACCATCCTGGGCAACATAGTGAGACCCAGTCTCTACAAAAAAAAAAAAAAAAATGAGCTGGGTGTGGTGGCTATGTGGGAGGCTGAGGCGGGAGGATCACTTGAGCCTAGAAGTTTGAGGTTATAGTGAGCTATGATTGTGCCGCTGCACTCCAGCCTGGATGAGAGAGTGAGAACCTGTGTCAAAAAAAAAAAAAAAAAAAAAAAAAAAGATAAAAAATGTTACACCACCTCTGTGGAGCAATTACTGTGAATGGAGCTTGCAGGACTAGAAGTTGCTCTAGGTGAATCAGTGAGTGAGTGGTGAGTGAATGTGGAGGGCTAGGACATTACTGAACACTACTGTAGGCTTTATAAACACTGTACACTTAGGCAACACTAAATTGATTTTAAAAATTTCTTTTTTCAATAAATTAACCTTAGCTTAGTTTCTTTTTTATTTTATAAACTTTTTGATTTAAACCTTTGATTTTTTTTTTTTTTTTTTTTTTGAGACAGTTTCACTCTTGTCACCTAGGCTGGAGTGCAGTGGCGTGATCTTGGCTCACTCCAGCCTCCGTCTCCCAGGTTCGAGTGATTCTCCTGCCTCAGCCTCCTGAGCTGTTGAGACCGCAGGCGTGTGCCATCACGCCCGGCTAATTTTTTGTATATTTAGTAGAGATGGGGTTTCACCATGTTGACCAGGCTGGTCTCGAACACTTGACCTCAGGTGATCCACCAGCCTCGGCCTGCCAAAGTGCTGGGATTACAGGCGTGAGCCACTGCACCCAGCCTTTGATTCTTTTTAATAACACTTATCTGAAAACAAACCCATTGTATGGCTGTAGAAAAAGATTTTCTTTATCTCCTTATTTTATAAGCTTTCTTCTATTTTTACAATTATGTTATTATTATTTTATTACTTTTTTGTTAAAAATGAAGACTCAGGCACACACATTAGCCTAGGTCTGTCAGAACCATCAATATCACCGTTGTCCACCTCCACATCTTGTCCCACTGGAAGGTCTTCAGGGGTAATAACACACATGGAGCTGTCATCTCCTATGAGAACAATGCCTCCTTCTGGACTGCCTCCTGAAGGACTTTCCTGAGGCTGTTTTACAGTTAATTGTGTGTGTGTGTTTTTTTTAATAAATAGAAGGAATACACTGTAAAATCATGATAAAAAGTATAGTGTAGTAAATGCTTAAGCCAGTAACATAGTCATTTATTATCATTGTCAACTATTATGTACTGCACATAATTGTAGGTGCTAGACTTTTATATGACTGTCAGTGCAGTAGGTTTATTTACACCAGCATCACCCCAAACACATGAGTAATGTGTTGCACTGTGGTGTTATGATGGCTACAGCGTCTCTAGGTGATAGGAATTTTCAGCTCCATTATAATCTTATGAGACCACCATTGTACATGTGGTCTGTCATTGACTGAAACATCGTATGCAGTGCATGACTGTACTTCAGACCTTTTCATGTTTTTCCCTACTAAGAAATCAATGTCAATTAAAGTTTATGTAAACCACCTTGAATGAAAAGTATAAACATTATTTCATTCAACAGGTCTCTGGAAAAGTTTCTTTGATGTCCACAATTCCTGTGAATCAAGATGGACTAATTATAATGTAGAGTTCATGTCTAGATGCTCTTGTAAATTGCTACAGAAGTATTTCCCTTATCTGTTTCAGCTGCTCTTCGCTAGGCCAAATAGTATCCCAGCTTTCTGCCAGCTACTAGCTACCTGTAGAGGTAAATGAAGTAGGTCTGCTTTTCCAGTTTTACTGTATATTCCTGTACTTAATAATCACCAAACTCTCGCAGGCCCTTAATATATGTTAGTAATGAGCATCCTTTGGTTTTATCACTTTTTACCATTTTTCTTGCCTGATTCATGCATTAAAGTGAAGGAACAGGGGTAGCTGCTTCCTACCAGAAGCCTTGGTTTTCTGGGGAAATTTGTAAAGATCTCTAGATTAGTTCTTGATTTGGCATGACTGATTAAGCAAGCAGCTGTTTACTAAGAGGCAAAGCTGAGAGTAGAACAATTTAATTGGCTTCTATCTGTTGAGCTTTTAATGGAAGTCACAGCTTGAATATATGGAGCTCTTTATTTAGTTTTAAATGAAACATTTTCCCAAAGGGAGACTCTAAACATATATCCCAAAGTCTTACCTGATAATAATTCTGTTCAAAATATAATATTCATCCAGTATAACAAAGACTTAAAAACTCGATTTTTGGGCGAGGGTGGGATGATGTATTTTTTAATGGTGAATTGTTTGAGTGCTTTTAAATACATTAGTTAAATGAACAATTCATAAAATGGATAAGGTATGATATGTTTTATGACACCTTTTAACATTCATGAAATAAATGCTTTGTATACATTGAATTTTAACAAACTAAATGAGCAGCCCATGCCCACCTTCTGCTCTAGGATCAGCAGAGAGCATACGAAAGTCTTCAGGGGAAACCTCCTCACATTTAAGATGAGATTCTCCATTCTCTTCTGATTACTGATTATATTTTTTTTTCCAATTTTGTGTCCATCTGGCCTCCAGATACCTATTTGCTTTAATCTTAGAAAAGCATTATTCTCCTTACATCCCGCTTAGCAAATTATGGTAATGCTTAATTTATGTACAAAACTTTTATGTATTGTTTGGTTAATATTAAACCTAGGCTAAAAGACCACAAATTAAAATTTTAATACCCAATAAACATGTTGAATTAAAAAGAAGTAAAAGAGCAGTAAAGTTAATGGAGTCTCATAGAGAAGAATTGTAATATCAATATTTTTACCAAGTACACACACACACACACACACACACACACACACACACACACACACACACAAAGAATGAGGAAAGAATTCATTATAGACATATGAATTCTGATGGAAGGGGCCCTGTGGGAGATTGATTCTTATTACGATATCCTGGTCGGAAGGGAATGAAGTGGGGTTATTGCTAGTGCTGTCAATGACTTGGCTTTTCTCTGGTGAATTGACTTCAGTAGGTGACTTTATTTCTTTGCATTAGGCAGCTGGAAATGTGTATTGATTTATTTCTTTTTCATTTGAGAATCAGCTTTATCAAAGATGGAGCCATAGAAATGCTGTATTTGCTGGATATGAGCAAATGCTGTAGTGCCTTTTTTTTTTTTTTTTGCTCTGAATGTTCCTAAGATTTTTAGGAGCCAAATAAAGTTCAGCTCAATGAGATAGAAAACACACTTTGAGTGTGCATATATGCATAGTACTATTCTTTCTGCTAACTCGATTGTTAAGACATGAAGCTCTTTTATAAAACTTTTTTTTTTTTTTAATAAGGGATACAAAGCCCTGCAGGCCTTTTGCTCCAAGAATGTGTGTGATTGAAGAGCATGTTTTAAAAGTTAAATTCTCATTTGTGCAGTGACGGTGTTAGCGGTGGAGGGTGTTCAGGTTCTTGGCATTTTGAACAAAGAATTAGACAAAATGCACGAACAAAGCAAGGAAGGAATGAAGCAACGAAAGTAGCGATTTATTAAAAATGAAAGTACACTCCACAGGGTGGGAGTTGGTCCTACCATAGGGGCTCAAGAGCCCGGTTACAGAATTTTCTAGGGCTTAAATACCTGCTACAGGTTTCCCATTGGCCACTTGTTGTACACCCCATGGAAATGAAGTAGTGGCCCACAATCTAGGCCGGTTGTGGTGCCTCACGCCTATAATCCCAGCACTTTAGGAGGCTGAGGTGGGCAGATCACGAGGTCAGGAGTTCAAGACCAGTCTGGCCAACATGGTGAAACCCCGTCTCTACTAAAAATACAAAAATTAGCCGAGTGTGGTGGTGCGTGCCTGTAATCCCAGCCACTCGGGATGATGAGGCAGCAGAATTGCTTGAACCCGGGAGGCGGAGGTTGCAGTGAGCTGAGATCTATCGCACCACTGCACTCTAGCCTGGGGGACACAGCAAGACTCCATCTGGAGGCGGGGTTGGGGGCGTGGCGGGGGGGAGGGGAAGTTACATTTCTGTGCAAAGGAAGACTTGGCTGGCAGTCAGTCAGATTGGTTGGGGAAAGCAACCAATCAGAGGCTGAAACGAAGTTATAAAGTTATACTCCTATGTAAACATCTGATTGGTTGCAGAAAGCAACCAATCAGAGGTACTTTCAGTTTTCCATTTGCCACTCAGAAAAGTGAGGGAGGGGTTTTCAAAGCTAGTAACCTCCAGTTATTTTGTTAGTTAGGTGTGTAAAGTTGGGCTTTTCTGTTTGATTTAGTTCTAGGAAGTCAGTATGAATCGGCCTTAGGTTCCCTGCCTCCAGACCCTATTGTCTTGCCTCAACAGTGCAGTGGCTCTTTGCTAAGACTGTGTTCTTCTTAAGATTTTAATTTTGTTTTAAATGTTGTTTGTCCTGCTGCAAAATTAGTTTTTTAATTATGGAGTTATTTTTTGTTTTGTTATTACAGGCGGTGTTAGTTCTATGATTTTTGGCTTGATTGTTTCTTAGAAATTATGTAACCAACTCTTTCATATCATAGATGAGAAATTGAGGGATGAAGAAATCAAGTGATTTGTCCTAAATTTAATTGAAATATTATTAGAAGAATAGTTTTTACTTATAGTACTTGAAATTCTCTGTTAATGTTAAGACTTAGATAATTTTGAATATCATGATGTTAAAATTATAAATGACACCTCTAATATTGAGATCTTTAAGATAAAACAGACATAAGATACATGACAAATAGATGGTAAAGGTGAAGAAATATACAAAAGGTCAAAAATTCTTATAGTTTCTTTATATTCCTACATTTGTTCTAAATTTTAAAAATTACTAAAATTACAAGACATATTTCTTAAAATAAAAAAATTACTCTAGGTTTATTATGAGATAACAATTTATAGCTGTCATCTATCTTAACAGGTTGAAGAAATATGGAGATCAACACAAAACTGCTCATCAGTGTTACCTGTACCAGCTTTTTCACCTTTCAGCTTCTTTTCTACTTTGTAAGTTACTGGTTTTCAGCAAAAGTTTCTCCAGGTTTCAGTAGTCTCAGCTTCAAAAAGAAGATTGAATGGAACTCAAGGTAAAGCATATGAAAATGTAATTGATGACAAGAAACTAGTTTATGAGATAAAATTATTTAAAATATTTCAAAAAAGTATTTCATTTAGGATCTAATGTAAGGCCAAATTTTTATTTGATCTTAGGAATAAAAGGAAAAACAAGTAGATGATCTCATGCAAAAAAAAGTTTAAGAATTCATATATTGAAAGATGTTAGGAGAAATTTACTTAAGTTTCTGAGGAAGTGTGTGAAGATGAAGTGGACTCCAGCTGACTGTGGATGAATACTAGTACTTTCGTGTTCTTCTTTGAAATATTTATAACAAACATATTCTTTGGAAACAAAGATGGAAGAAAAAATTAGTTGTACTTTTGAGTAGCTTATACCATACAGCATTGGCCAACTTAGCCAGACCTGGGGCAGTTAGACTCTACACATCAGGGAACAAAGTGTACAGTCAGTGCATATGAATCTTTTAATGAACTTTGCATTATAATTTAGAGCCCTCCAGCATTTATTATTTTGTTATATAATTTTAAAGTAAAAATTTCTTTTTAGTTTTTTTTTTTAAACAGAAAAGTAAAGAGAAAGAATTAGACATCTATTGATATAGAAATCTGTTGGAGTTTTATTTTTTATTTTTATTTTTATTTGTTTATTTATTTTTTTGAGACAGAGTCTCGTTCTGTCGCCCAGGCTGGAGTGCAGTGGTGAAATCTTGGCTAGCTGCAAACTCTGCCTCCCAGGTTCCAGTGATTCTCCTGCCTCAGCTTCCTGAGTAGCTGGGATTACAGGCATGCGCCACCATGCCAAGCTAATTTTTGTGTTTTTAGTAGAGACAGGGTTTCACTAGGTTGGCCAGGCTGGTCTCAAACTCCTGACCTCAGGTGATCCACCCACCTTGCCCTCCCAAAGTGCTGGGATTACAGGCGTGAGCCACTGCACCCTGCCAGAGTTTTAAAAAGTTGGTTGCAATTTTTTTGTGTGTGTACAACTTATTAATCTCACAAGATTTCAAACACAAAATGGCTCTGATGACTTCTTCACGTGCTTTAGAGCATTTTATGTCCCCAAACATCGCTGTGCATTTGTAAACCTCAGTGAGTCAGAGCAGCCGTGGCCATATTTTTTGTTGTTGCTATTTAGTTGAAGTTAATACTAACCATAAAATGGATTCAGCAAGTCTCTAAAGTTTGCTATAATTATCTTTCATTGGAATTTCCTTTTAAAATTCAAGAAATTCTATCAGTGTCTGAGTATTTATTTGAGAATGGTCATATTTGATTTGAAATTCCCTTTGAACCAAATTGTTTTGCAGGCATCTACTTTTATGATTCAGACTGTGAATTTAATAAGACTGTAGTTGTTTTTTTTTTGTACTTTACAGTGATGTTTCGGGTTCATACATGTCAAAGTTCTTTTCACCCAAAAAGCAAGAATTATTTCTCCACATATTTTCAAAAAATAAGCAGTATGATTATTTTGTCTTAAGACTAGCACAAAAATATTGTTCAAATGCGTTATACTAGAGATACCATTACTTTAAAAAATCTTTTCTAACATATGAAGATAGATGGAATGGTAGGAAAGAGAAGGGGGTACATACATTCTCTGATTAAATGTTGAACTATTTTCATTTCCTCTTTCCTGTGGTTAGGATAGGTAAAGGCATTTGAATGTTAGGTAGCTGCAAGTCAGAGAAATAGGAAAGGGTACAGAGAGATGGAAGCCAAGATGAAAATGAAATGAAATTGAAAAATATTTTGCATTATCTAGTCTTATCACTGCCATTCTATGACACAGGAAATACCATTTGGGAAACTGAGTTTCTATTTGAAAAAGGAGTCTGGGATTATATAAAATTCATTTAGGTATTCAGTGGTGTTTTCTCTTTCTCTCAAGTTTGCTCCTGCTTCTCACTCCAGCTTTTTTTACAAAGGACTTAAGCTGTGAGGTGGAGAGTGCAAAGTAGGACAGGGAGGCTGTATTTTGAGTAAAATATGTATAAATGTCTTAAAATTCAGCCTCCAGTTTGAAACATACAGGTAAACACACATAATTCTTTCTAGTGATCAGGAAAGAGTCTCTAAACAATGAGTGGTCTGAGCCATCTAGTATAAAAAGAAATGGAGGAAAAAAAATCACTGGAAATGCCCACTTGAGAGACAACAGTTTAATTAAAAGTGAGAAATTGTTGTACTGAATTGTTACTTTTTCTGAAAATGTATATACTTACAGGTGTTACATCTTATAATGTAAAAAAATTTTCTTAATTACTTATATTCACTTTCTTACCTATCACATTGAAAGTCTTATTGTGTTGAAATACTACTAATTTTTAAATGTTTCTCTAAAATTTAGCTCTGAGTTATATAATTTCTGTTGGCAGTATTTACACTACTTGTGATTAGTAACTTAAAATTGCTATTCTAAAATGGTCATTAATCATTTCCTTAGAGTGCTATCCCTTTATATGCACAGACATTTCTTTTCCACCCTCTTTGAAAAAAATTGAAATATTTTATCTTGGGTAATATCTTGGAATTTCTTTTTAGATACTAAGGAATCTAAATTTTCCTTTGCTAGGAATCTGATTTTAAATAATAAAATATAAAATTTTTATTAACAGAAGTTTCTGAAACTATAGTATAGACTTTTAATACAGAATAGTGTATGAGTGAGGGCAGGGTATTTGTTTTTCCTCCTCATTACAGAGGGAGATATTTGATTGGACCAAGTAATATTTAACTTTTCTTTACTGAATCGTACACCATTTCCATCAGTTGAGGGCTTAGAATGCTTTCCATTTACCACATAACATCTCAAAAGAGAAGTGAATCTGAAGCGTGAGTGTCAGAAATAAAAAGTTAGGTTTTTCAAAAGGGAGCTTTCTGACTATGGTTACCAAACAGTAAAACAAGTTTGTAAGAGAGATTATATATTTTTTAATTTTATATAATTTTTGAATAGCAATAGAGAGTGGGCTGTATGACCATTTAGATGGAGTATTTTATTTTATATCAAGGACTATAATTTTTTTTTTTTGAAACAGAGTCTCGCTCTGTTGCCCAGGCTGGAGTACAGTGGTGCAATCTCCGCTCACTGAAACCTTTGCCTCCCAGGTTCAAGTGATTCTTGTGCCTCAGCCTCCTGAGTAGCTGGGATTACAGGTGTGTACCACCATACCCAGCTAATTTTTGTATTTTTGGTAGAGATGGAATTTCACCATGTTGACCAGGCTGGTCTCAAACTCCTGACCTCAGGTGACCCGCCCACCTTGGCCTCCCAAAGTGCTGGGATTACAGGTGTGAGCCACCAAGCCTGGCCAAGGAATTTACATTTTTATCCTGTGCTCAAGGTGTGCTTGGCATGAAAATTATAGACTTGTAAACCAGATAAATTGGATTAATTATTCACATTTCAAAATGATTCTTAGGTATTATAAATGATACTTGGTCAATGCCTTTAAATTGGTGAGAATCTTTGCTTATTTAAAATATGGCTTGATTTAGCATGATACATCTGTTTTGTAACACACTATTAGGTCAAGTATATTGGTTTCTAAAGTTACAATGAAATTTTCTGATACCAAACCTAATATTAGTTGATATATTTTACTTACTTTTAAAGATTTGGGATCATATTGTAGAGAAAAATTTATTGCACACCAGTAATTTTTAGAGAGAAAACTTTGCTGTACCTCTCATTTTTTATCCTAATGAAAAGAAGTTTCATTACTTGTGAACTTCTCAATAAAGATGTGAGAAATCTGAAATTGTTGGGTAAAAAAACTTTATTGTATGGATGAATACACAGTATCCTAAGTATAGTTCTCTAAGTAACATAGAGCTTGGGAATTAGTCACATCATTAAATTTATTAACAAGATATATTCATAGAAACTTATGGTTTTTATGTTAAACTTATTCCTTCTATACAAGAAAACTTGACCTGGATCCTGAGAACATTGTGCTTTCACTTGGGTGTTTCTTTTAAAAACAAATTTTCCGTATAAATTTATGGTCCTCAATTTTTCTATTTAGAAATGTTTTCATAATAATGATAAAGAGGGACTAATAATAGCTACCCTTGTTTTCTTACAAATTTGTTACAAGAATCAAGTGCAATAGTGCATGTCAACGTACTTTAAAAACTGAAGCCTCCCAAGATAATAAATCTTCATATCATGATCCATTCAAATTGTTTTAAGGATATGGAGTTTGTTAAAGCCAGTAGATCTGGAAGTCATTCCCAGCTGATTGGAGCAGGAAACTTATCCTGCATTGACGCTGTTGGGGCTGGAGCTTGGAGCCAAGGGTAGTGGCCTTGCCAGTTGCCATCTGTCTGCACAAAAGTCTGTCAGCTGCATCATCATGTATGCATCTATCTGTCTTAGAACTTTTACCCAATAAGTGATTCACCAGTTCTCTAGCAGGAAATTATAGGCCTTGGTATCTTCCTCCTTCTTTATTCCAAAGTAAAGCTGTGGCCTTTGGATTTCTAAATGGCAAGAAATGGCAATTTTGCATTACACTCTCCGTTATACTCCACCCCTGTATATAAATGCTTCCAGGTATAACTTGTTCAGAATGTTCTGTGTCTTGTCAGAATTAAATTTTATTGCAAAGAATCTAAAATCTTTGTGTGTATTTTGTTTAATTTTAGGGTAGTATCCACATGCCATTCTTTGGTGGTTGGTATTTTTGGCCTGTACATTTTCTTATTCGATGAGGCTACTAAAGCTGATCCACTTTGGTAAGCTGTTTCTTTTTCTAAGATTGCCAATTTCATTTATGTTTTGATATTAATTATTCATAAGAACATCACTTACTTTAAAACAGAAAACATATTGATCGTATATGCCTTATTAAAATGCTTGTGCTCAGACATTCCAGCAAAGTGCATTTAAATGATTTATTTTAGATTTGAACACAAATGAAGGCTATTTTGCCTTAGTGTAGCAATTGTTATCCCAAACAAGGAGAATATGATGATAATTTAAACATTTTTACTCTGTTAATGAGTAAAGCCAAGTTATTGTAGTCACAGTTCTGAAGAAAAATAAATCATTATTGAGATAGGGTGGTCAACTTGGATAATATCTGCTTAAGACTTTTTTGTCTCCAATTTATGTTTGACTCATTTGATATCAAAGAGATGAAATGAGAGTTACAGATGGCCATGTGATAGGAATTTAGTACCACAGGATTTGAAGCACTAATGCACTAATAATAACTGTGTTCAGCAGTAATAGGATAACATGTAAGATGGTCCTTTTAGAAAAATTTAAATGTCATTCCAATGGCAGAAATTTTGCAAACTGTTTCCTGGTGTTATATGAGAAGGCTTAGTTCAGCTTAGTTTGAGAGAGCAGGCACGTTTGAAGAAGCACTGCACTGAGATGAGGTAGTTGTGGGCTCCGGGGGATGTAGGGCAATTTAGCCTTTTCTTTTGACCACCACCATTTGACTGCAAGGATGTTTTTCTATTCATAAATATAAAATTATTCCCATAAGAATAATATCAGTATTGATACATTTCATTGGGATGCTGTTTTTCAAAGAGAATTAATTTAGTGAATTTAATTCCATGACTAGGTTTTTAAATAGTCTACCTACAAAATTTCTAGCTTTTTAAAAATTTTCGTTTTCATTTTACTAACATGACCATCAGCAAAATAAAACCAGTTCTTTTGGGAAGTAAATTTCATAACAAAGATTTGATTCATTGTTCAAGTTTTGCCTTGTCAAACTTTAACATAATTTTTGATTTGAATTTTATGTCATGATTTACTCCAGGTCAAATTTTCCTGGTTATATTTACAAATCAAAATTTGTAAAGAAGGCACAACTTGTGCTAAATCTTTCTATTAAATATTTGTAGTTCAGCTATTTTAGTTAGTGTTACTTTCACTAGTAGTTCACTTTGTAACTATCTTACTATGTAAGATAACAGCAGTAGTTACCTTACTGCTAACACCAGTACCACATGATGCGTCACAGTTTGGCTAAACTGTCATTGTGTGTTTTGCAATTTTATTTGAAGATGACAGCTTACCATTTGAGAATCTATAGAAAGCAATTTCATTATATTTAAATCTCTATAGAAAAAAGAAGTAGCGGTCATCTATAATCTATATACTTTAAAAAGGAACCTTTTTTTTTTTTTCAGGGGTGGTCCATCACTTGCAAATGTGAATATTGCTATTGCCTCAGGCTACCTCATTTCTGGTATGTGAGATGTTGTTTTATTGTCTAATTCTTTGTAAACTACTCACGGAATTATACAAAGAATACATAGTCTATGCTTTTGGTTTATTTGAGAGATAGCATTTAGGAAGCATACAGAGGAAAAAAATACCTCCCATGATGGTAGAACATGAAATGTCTTTTCATGAAATGGTTTTCTGTTTCTCACTGAAGATCAGAGTTACCGAGTGATGCCTCAAACAACTGAGGCCTGGACATTTTTTATCAGCAAGGATATGGTCCCTCTTTGTCCTAATGAGGCTCTTAAGTGTAATGACTGTGAAACTAACGAAGTTTAACTTTTAGGGTCCCTCACTTGCAAGAGTTCTTGAAATGTGTTCCAGTAGTCATGGTTTTGTGTTGTTTTTGTAAAATTTGCAGAAGTAAGCTTTTTTCTTTGTTTTTCTTTTTAATAGTTCTAGTTTTTGGTGGCGTCACTATTTTGAATTAGTATTTAATTGCATTCTTTTTTATTTTTAAAATATTTTTTGTACGATTTGTTTTATAAATGAGTTGGTCATTTTGTACCTTCCCTATGACCATCTTATCTCTGTTTGAATTATTGTAGTGACAAAAATCAGTCACTTAAGCTTATTTAAAATTATTTCTATTCAATAATATTTTTTGTTTAACTCTGGAAACAAGTTATTCATTTATGCTTTCAACAAATATTATATTACATATGATTAGGTTGGTACAAAAGTAATTGCAGTTTTTGTGATTAAAAATAATGGCAAAAATCGCAGTTACTTTTGCACCAACCTACATGCCAGGCCTTGTGCTAGATTCTGAGGGTTTAAAGATGCTCACAACCTGGCCCTTGTCTTAGAGGAGCCACAGGAGAGTGGATGAGACAGGCATATAGGAGCAGAGATTTTATGGTAAAGTAGATAATCAGACTAACTGAGGGATGAACAAAGTGCTGTGGGCTCAGAGTGGACAGTGATGAGTTGGCAGGAGAAAGAGTTCAATACATTTGAAAAACAGTGCAACTTTCTTCTTATGTAATACCTTACTCACTTTTCTTTCTTACAGATTTGTCCATTATAATTTTGTATTGGAAAGTGATTGGTGACAAATTTTTTATAATTCATCATTGTGCATCCCTGTATGCATACTACCTTGTACTGGTGAGTTCCAGGATTTTCTGTAGCCTAACTAGCAGACAAGATTGGGAATAGTGATGTAAAGGTGAACAGAAATCTAAACATACAATTCTTAGTTTTTAAAGACCATCTCCAGATGCATTCAGGGATTGCTTTTGTGATATGCTATCTTGTGTATTAACTAAAATAATACCTTTATGTGCGTCTGTGTTGGTGTTGGTGTGTCTGTTTGTATTCATAGATTTTGAGACAGACAAATGACCCTAATTCTTTGAATTTCCATTTAAAACCTTCAGGATTGTGTAGCTATAGATATTTGTCTGTATTTCTAGATGCATTTATGATTTAACAGCAAAGAGTATGAGCCAGCGAAAATATTTCTTTTCTGTTTAATTCCATATGCAATTACGTATACATAATTACATTTAAGTAGGTTGGAGCAGTGGAGAAATCTTGCTCAGACTTTTTCAGAATTCCAAGACCAAGGTTAATAGAGGATTCTTCCAACAGATCTCAGGCAGTAAAGCATATTAAATTATATATCTAAAATTTCTACACATACATATGTAAACTAGCAACTTTATATTCCTTGTATGTTTGTTAGATTTCTCTAGAATCAATTGTTTTTCAACATAAATATACCAACAAGCTCAAGGTAGATATTGCAACTGCAATTTTTTTCATAAAGATGGTTGCTTTTTTGATATGTCTGTGTTCTATTGTTATAGTTTAAAATTTGTCTTTTAAAGTGAATCTATTCATAGGGAAACAAAATAGGAAAAGTTAGATGAAATGATGAATGTTAACAGATGCTATAAGGATCCTATGTTATTTAACAATCTTAACAGTAGTTACTCATTGACTATAAGAAGCTTTTTTTCTATGCAGTGAATTCTCAGGTCATTTTGTGCATTTTGTTATTCCAAGTAAAGCTAATAAAAATAATAATAATTATAATTTTGGGGGGGTAAATGATCATGAAATTCTTATCACTTATGCAATAATGAGAACTTGTATTTGGAAAGCACTTTGACTTAATACTTATGTAACCATTTAAGCTGTTTGCAGCAAGCTTTTTTTCTTAAATGATTTTGTTATTAGAACAAAGTAAAACTTAAAGTGATGAATAGAAGCAAGTTCCCTGTAGTTTTAAAATGTATCCTTACTGAAGAAATAGTTGAAAAGTAAGATTCTTTGGAATTTAAGGTATTATAGGTTATATAATGTCTTGATTGCTATTTTTGTATCTTTCTACTATATTTACTGACGTTTTGAAATTCTCTGGCAGAGTAATTTAGAGCTTAATGAATCCTCTTCTGTCTATATAGAGAGGTACAAATCCTACAGCCTTTTTTCCTGATACTCATCTTTCACCCCTGGAGCAGGATACTAATTATCAAGGAAAATCTGACAAGCTGATCTCTTATTCTAAGAGAAATGAACACATTTATGCTTTAATCCCCAATTTTTAAGGACAAACTACCATCCTTTGTACACCCTTTCTGACTACATTGATAGCCTTCATTTTTTTGTATGTGTGTTCCTTGTGAATCACCTTCTATCTCCAATTAAACCATGCCTTTAGATAATGAGTTAGAATATATTTGGAAAACATTTAAACTTGAAAATCATTCAATATGCATCAATTTTCAAGCCCACCGTATTATTATTATTTATTTTCTTTTTTTTTTGAGATGGAGTCTTGCTCTGTCACCAGGCTGGAGTGCAGTGGTGTGATCCTGGCTGGGCAGAAGGGATAATGGGGAATTACTGTTTAATGGTACAGAGTTTCCATTTGGGAATATGGAAAGTTCTGGAGATGGATGGTGGTGATGGTTGTATAACAAAATGAATGTACTTAATGCCACTGAATTGTACACTTAAAAGTTGTCAAAAGGGTACATTTTATGTCATATATATTTTACCATAATAAAAAAGTTAAAGCAAGCTTATGAGATAACTGAAACAAAGTTAGGAAGGAGAACTAATAACATATTGGACAATGTTATTACATTTTTAGAAAGGCTTCATCCTAACTATAAACTGAAACAAATGGGTGGAACTTAATAGTGATAAATGTTAAGTTTTGCATTTAGGTTCAATGATGCATAAGGATAAAGAATGACCTGGAGGTGGTAGATGACTGCATCTCAGTTATGCCAGTTTATCACATCTGCTAAAACAGAAAGCTTTTTCAAATTTAGATTCTATTAGAGGAGGCATGGTATCCAATTCACACGTAGTTTGCCCGGTCAGACCACATCCAAGACCATCATCATCTGAAGTCCCTAAACTTGCATGTATCTGGAAGAGAGCTGCTAGTTAACTGTAGAGAGGAGATATTAGATTAGGTAGCTATTGTCTTACAGCAAACAATTGAAGGACCTGGAGATGTCAGCCTAGAAAAGCTAAGAACTAGAAGGACATGATGGCCTTGAAATGCCCCTGGAAATGTGAAAGGACTACTAAGTGGAAGGGGGAATAGACTTATTCTGGATTGATTCTGATATTGGGACTAGGACCAATGGGGTGGTAAAGAGAGGTAGGGGAGACTTCTATTTTATGGAAGAAAGACATCCTCAGTGATTGGAAGATTATCACAATGGAAAGGCCTTTTAAAGTGGCTATTCTACCATAAGATAGCTTTAATCAGATAGATATAAAAGTAGATACAATCAGCAGAAGCTTTAGGTAGGAGCTTGCACTAAATAATCTTTAAGGTTCTATTCTAATTCTGAGATTCTGTGATGCACCTGTTTTGTTGAAATGATTTGATTTAGTTCTAATGCAAGAGAACTAGACAGTGGGGGAATTAACAATAAGCTAAGTTATGTCACCAAGTTCTTAAGTAACCCTAGGAGGAAGAGGTGGAAGTAGCTGGCCTGCCAATCCATTCACTTCCTTGGGGGACAGGAGGAGAGAAAAAGAAGGCACGTGGCCCAGTCTAATCTCCTTGTCAGCAGGACTTAGGATAAATAGAGTACTGATGTTTGTTAGGAAGAAGAAACATTAACTCTGAAATGCCCTTAGCAGTGTGTCCCTGGGTAAGGATTACCTATAGTAAAGAGAACCCAGTATCTATAAGGCACAGCTCATTGGAGAAGGTCATGTAGGCACACAGCAAGGAAATAAATAACTGGGTTGCCAGTGGCCCTTGATGTCCCAGACCTCTCTCTGCTTCATTTGAATCATTTGATGGTCTCTATCTTTGTAACATTTAGTAGAGCTTAATGCTAGGTAGGAACACTGTCTCACATGAGTCTGATTTGGCAGTCCAGTCCTGTGTGTTAGCTCAAACCTTCATCTCTGTCTTATAAGCAAATAATCAAAAACCTTGAATGATTACAATTAAGCAAATAATTATTAAACATAGTAATAGATTTTGTTTCCAAACCTCAATTCTAGGTTGATGGTACCCTGAAACGGTTTCCATTAATAGGTAATAGACTGACCCAGAGTCTCAAGCACAATTGAAATGTGCTTGAGACTCTGGGTCAGTCTATTACCTGTTAAAAAATGCCCCATGATTGCCACTATAGAACACAGTCACGTTTTTACACAGGATTCCAATTTGGGATGCCCAGAACTTATTTCCTACCAACATATAGTCGTAGTGTAGTGCAGTGCAGTGCAGTGCAGTGTAGTGTAGTATAGTAGGGAAAGGGTGCCCATTTCTGTCCAGGCCTTTGGTGGTAGAACAGTCAGTATGTAGTACCATACTAGCAGTAGTAGGTGCATAATTTAGTTCTCTTTTCCCCCCTACCTTCTAAACCTCTGGTCTTAGCCAGTCTTAGCTGGTAGAAAAATTTCCCATAGTAAGAAAATCCAGACTTCCATAATCACTTGCTAAAAGGAGAATTTTCTTTTAAGCTGCGGAAGGGATCAGAAAAATCCTGTTTTGTTTCCCTTCACAGTCATGCAGAGGCCATGGCAAATGTAGATTTTACTCTATGCAAAGCTCCTTAAAGGTAGATGACAGAGTGGAGACACCACACTAACCATAAATAACTTGTGAGTTTTGCCATAATTTACCAACAATAAAGTATCAGAATTTGTAATTATTTAAAAATATTATAGAAAGATTTAATCCTATCCCTTTAATAGCATCTATCTCATTTGTATTTTAGTAGGTTTTCTTGAGTAGGAGAGAAAAGGATAAAGTAACAAGGAATTATGTATAACCTGAATCTTATCTAATGGCCACCTATGCTGATGGACGTATGTGTCACATGTGATGCTATCTGTCATTGGATTAAATGGGCCCAGAGTCATTGATATATTGACGGGTACAGGATCAGAAAATATAGACTCAAGATTACTGAAGCATAGTTCTACACCCCAGTGTGACTCACAGAGGTTTTTTTTTTTTTTTAAGATTTTTTTATTTCTCTTTTTTTCCTACTGGCAGGATCAACCAGGTATTACAGAGATTTTGAGCGAAGGAGGGTGGGGGATAGGGGATAACAATAGGATAGAATGAGTGGTTTCAATTACGGATGTAAGATTTAAATATAAGATACTATTTAAAAATTAAAATGTCATCCAGGGATCAATCAGTAATACCGTAGTAATTTAAGGAATGGAAAGATCATTGTGTTAATTTCTGTTAATTTTTCTTCTGAATATAGATGTTTGTAAAAAAAAAATGAGTTTGTAGAAATACTGGGCTTAGTAAGTATAATGTTTTCTAGGTCTGATTCTCCAGAGATAACTACTGATAATACTTGATGTATATTCTTGCAGTTTATATAAGTTTTACATAAATGTTCATATGTATATTTATGCCTTTTTGAATTTTCTAAGAGAGCTTTTGAGATAGATGGGATTTAAACCCAGCCTTCAAAAATATGCATATTTAGGTTGGAAAAAAAAGTAGGGAAGGCTTTCTAGGTCAGAAAACATTTTGAGGAAAGTCACTGAGGAGATGTCAGATCTTCATGGGTGATACTGAGGACTTGGGGTGTCAGGGTATGGGATTTGTGTAGACATGGGTGATGGTTGTACATATGGATGAGTAAGATAGGGCCAGCTGATAGGTGGAGTGAAAATTCAGATTCACCAGCCCTGCATTTTTGCTTTTCATGGAATGATTGTAGGATCTTTAGCCAGAAAATAACTTGATACAGTTGGCATGTTAGAAAAATAAAGCTGCTCCCTCTCCCTCTCCCTCTCCCTCTCCCTCTCCCTCTCCCTCTCCCTCTCCCTCTCCCTCACCCTCACCCTCTCCCTCTCCCTCTCCCTCTCCCTCTCCCCACGGTCTCCCTGGGATGCCGAGCCGAAGATGGAAGGTACTGCTGCCATCTCAGCTCACTGCAACCTCCCTGCCTGTGATTCTCCTGCCTCAGCCTGCCGAGTGCCTGCGATTGCAGGCGCGCGCCGCCACGCCTGACTGGTTTTCGTATTTTTTTGGTGGAGACGGGGTTTCGCTGTGTTGGCCGGGCTGGTTTCCAGCTCCTAACCGCGAGTGATCGGCCAGCCTCGGCCTCCCGAGGTGCCGGGATTGCAGACGGAGTCTCGTTCACTCAGTGCTCAATGGTGCCCAGACTGGAGTGCAGTGGCGTGATCTCGGCTCGCTACAACCTCCACCTCCCAGCCGCCTGCCTTGGCCTCCCAAAGTGCCGAGATTGCAGCCTCTGCCCGGTCGCCACCCCGTCTGGGAAGTGAGGAGCGTCTCCGCCTGGCCGCCCATCATCCGGGATGTGAGGAGCCCCTCTGCCTGGCTGCCCAGTCTGGAAAGTGAGGAGCGTCTCTGCCCGGCCGCCATCCCATCTAGGAAGCGAGGAGCGCCTCTTCCCGGCTGCCATCCCATCTGGGAAGTGAGGAGCGTCTCTGCCCGGCCGCCCATCGTCTGAGATGTGGGGAGCACCTCTGCCCTGCCGCCCCGTCCGGGATGTGAGGAGCGTCTCTGCCCGGCCGCCCCGTCTGAGAAGTGAGGAGACCCTCTGCCTGGCAACCGCCCCGTCTGAGAAGTGAGGAGCCCCTCCGCCCGGCAGCCGCCCCGTCCGAGAAGTGAGGAGCCCCTCCGCCAGGCAGCCACCTCGTCCGGGAGGGAGGTGGGGGGGTCAGTCCCCCGCCCGGCCAGCTGCCCTGTCCGGGAGGTGAGGGGCGCCTCTGCCCGGCCGCCCCTACTGGGAAGTGAGGAGCCCCTCTGCCCGGCCAGCCGCTCCGTCCGGGAGGGAGGTGGGGGGGTCAGCCCCCCGCCCGGCCAGCCGCCCCGTCCGGGAGGGAGGTGCGGGGGTTAGCCCCCCGCCTGGTCGGCCGCCCGGTCCGGGAGGTGAGGGGCGCCTCTGCCCGGCCGCCCCTACTGGGAAGTGAGGAGCCCCTCTGCCCGGCCAGCCGCCCCGTCCGGAAGGGAGGTGGGGGGTCAGCCCCCCGCCCGGCCAGCCGCCCCGTCCGGGAGGGAGGTGGGGGGGTCGGCTCCCTGCCCGGCCAGCCGCCCTGTCCGGGAGGTGAGGGGCGCCTCTGCCTGGCCGCCCCTACTGGGAAGTGAGGAGCCCCCCCGCCCGGCCAGCCGCCCCGCCCGGGAGGGAGGTGGGGGGGTTAGCCCCCCGCCTGGCCAGCCGCCCCGTCCGGGAGGTGAGGGGCGCCTCTGCCCGGCCGCCCCTACTGGGAAGTGAGGAGCCCCTCTGCCCGGCCAGCCGCTCCGTCCGGGAGGGAGGTGGGGGGGTCAGCCCCCCGCCCAGCCAGCCGCGCCGTCCGGGAGGTGAGGGGCGCCTCTGCCCGGCCGCCCCTACTGGGAAGTGAGGAGCCCCTCTGCCCGGCCAGCCGCTCCGTCCGGGAGGGAGGTGGGGGGGTCAGCCCCCGGCCCGGCCAGCCGCCCCGTCTGGGAGGTGAGGGGCGCCTCTGCCCGGCCGCCCCTACTGGGAAGTGAGGAGCCCCTCAGCCCGGCCAGCCGCCCCGTCTGGGAGGTGTGCCCAGCAGCTCATTGACAGCAGGCCATGATGACAATGGCGGTTTTGTGGAGTGGAAGGGGGGGAAAGGTGGGGAAAGGATTGAGAGGTCGGATGGTTGCCGCGTCTGTGTGGAGGGAGGTAGACATGGGAGACTTTTCTCTGTACTAAGAAAAAATTCTTCTGCCTTGGGATCCTGTTGATCTGTGACCCTACCCCCAACCCTGTGCTCTCTGAAACATGTGCTGTATCCAGTCAGGGTTGAATGGATTAAGGGCGGTGCAAGATGTGCTTTGTTAAACAGATGCTTGAAGGCAGCATGCTCCTTAAGAGTCATCACCACTCCCTAATCTCAAGTACCCAGGGACACAAACACTGCGGAAGGCCGCAGGGTCCTCTGCCTAGGAAAACCAGAGACCTTTGTTCACTTGTTTATCTGCTGACCTTCCCTCCACTATTGTCCTGTAACCCTGCCAAATCCCCCTCTCCGAGAAACACCCAAGAATGATCAATAAAAATAAATAAATAAATAAATAAATAAAAAAAAAGAAAAATAAAGCTGATGATGATATGCAGAAAAAAATCTGATTGGGGAAGAGGATATCTTTTAGGAGGTGCTTGAAGTAATATAGGTGACAGATTACAAAGAAGCTAATTTTGATGGTTATAGTGGTGGTTATATTAATGAGGAAGAAACAAATCTGAGTCATTTTGCAGTGAGTAGAGCACAGTATCTAATTTGGATTTCAGAGAAGGAAGGGAAAGAAAAGACCAAAATGATCCAGAGCACTAGAGGAAGATGACACCATGGAAGGAAATGGGAGAAGCAGTTTGGAGAGATACTGTGAGATGTTAAGAGGTTTTTGGAGATGCATGGCTATTCCAGGGGAAAGTGGCCCATATGCCATTAGAAATGAAGGTTTGTGTAAAGGGCAGTGCAGTCAGGGTCAGGGACCAGAAGAAGGATGATCAGGCAAAGGATAACTCAGAAGGTAGAAAGAGAACCATAAAAGAATGCATTTGGAAATCAGTGGTTTCCAAAAGCAATATTGGAAGCAATATTCCCTAACAGCAATATTGTAAATAAAAAGCTGAGATAAATAATGTTTTAGCAGAGGCCATTTTAAAAAGCTATTTTAGGTAATTCATTTTTATTTGAGGATTAGGAAAGATTGACAAGCAAAAAGAAAAAATGATGCCCCAATCTCACAACCTATATAACTATATTATTTACTTACTTAACACTTACATTTAGGAATGTACTTTTTTCCTATATACATACGTGTTTATGCATATGTCAAAAACAGCATTTCTTATATAAATATATAATATGTATATTATAAAAATGTGATCAAAACTAAAATTTAAATTTTCATTTTACATATTGAAGTGGTTCTGGCAATCTTGGGTCAGAAAGCAAGGAACCTATCAAAGACTAATGGGACTGTGTCAGAAGGACACAAGATCCAATATGAAGGCTCTTCTGTTGGCTTAAAATGTGACATTTTGATCATCAATTAGAATAATGACTGTGGTTGATTGAAATCCATTGACTTGTAAGTTCTTAATTATATTTTTAAAAAATGAAAGGAGAAAGCAAGCCAGTTGAGCAGTCTTGCTTGACGTCTCATGTGGGTGCTGTTAAATGGCAGTTGAGGCTGGAATTATCTAAAGGCTCATTGGTAGGAGTTCAGTGGGAGAGTATCTATATGTCGTCCTTCCGTGTAGCTTGGGCTTCTCACAGCCTCATAATTGTGTTCTGAAGAACATTTCAAGAGTAATTGTTCCAAGAGACCAGGAGGAAGCCGCAAGACTTCTTAGGACCTGGTTTCAGAAGACTTACTACATAGGTAATTCCAGTATATTCTATTTATCAAGTGAGTTGCTAAGGGCAGTTCAGATTTAAGAGGTAGGAAATAAGACCACCTCTTGATGCGAGGAACATTTTGCACATACAGGGAGGGAAGGAATTGATGTGGCCCTGTTCAGACACTATCCATATCTTGATTTGTCAATGTTGGATAATAATGTTAGATAGTATTTTCTTGCTGTGGTGGACAAGAATTTAATGTTCATACCTCTATTTGCCTTCCCTTCTTCCTCCCAGTGTAGTTAGGGAATGCTAGTTGTCACTCAGTTCCTTTTAAAACTTTAAATATTCTTATTTCTGGTCCTATAGCACCCCTTGATACTTAATTTTTTCTTTCTTTCTTTTTTTTTTTTTTTTTTTGAGACAGAATCTCATTCTGTTGTCCAGGCTGGAGTGCAGTGGCACTGTCAGGGCTCACTACAGCCTTGACCTCCCAGGGCCAAGCGATCTGCCTGCCTCAGCCTCCTGAGTAGCTGAGACATTCACCACTATACCTGGCTAATTTTTAAAAATTTTCTATAGAGATGGGGTCAGCCTATGTTGCCCAGGCTGGTCTCAAACTGCTGGGCTCAAGTGATCCTCCTGCCTCAGCCTCCCAAAGTGCTAGGATTACAGGCATGATTCAACATCCCTGGCCTCTTGATACTTCATTTATTTATTTATTTATTTATTTATTTATTAATTATTATACTTTAAGTTCTAGGGTACATGTGCACAACATGCAGGTTTGTTACATATGTATACACGTGTCATGTTGGTGTGCTGCACCCATTAACTCGTCATTTACATTAGGTATATCTCCTAATGCTATCTGTCCCCCCTGCCCCCACCCCATGACAGGCCCTGGTGTGTGCTGTTCCCCATCCTGTGTCCAAGTGTTCTTATTGGTCACTTCCCACCTATGAGTGAGAACATGCAGTGTTTGGTTTTCTGTCCTTGCGATAGTTTGTTCAGAATGATGGTTTCCAGCTTCATCCATGTCCCTACAGAGGACATGAACTCATTCTTTTTTATGGCTGCATAGTATTCCATGGTGTATATGTGCCACATTTTCTTAATCCAGTCTATCATTGACGGACATTTGGGTTGGTTCCAAGTCTTTGCTATTGTGAATAGTGCCACAGTAAACATATGTGTGCGTGTGTCTTTATAGCAGCATGAATTATAATCCTTTGGGTTTTGACCCAGTAATGGGATGGCTGGGTCAAATGGTATTTCTACTTCTAGATCCTTGAGGAATTGCCACACTGTCTTCCACAATGGTTGAACTAGTTTACACTCCCACCAACGGTGTAAAAGTGTACCTGTTTCTCCACATCCTCTCCAGCACCTGTTGTTTCCTGACTTTTTAATGATTGCCATTCTAACTGGTGTGAGATGGTATCTCATTGTGGTTTTGATTTGCATTTCTCTGATGGCCAGTGATGATGAGCATTTTTTCACATGTCTGTTGGCTGCATAGATGTCTTCTTTTGAGAAGTATCTGTTCATATCCTTTGGCCACTTTTTGATTGGGTTGTTTGATTTTTTCTTGTAAATTTGTTTAAGTTCTTTGTAGATTCTGGATATTAGTCCTTTGTCAGATGGGTAGATTGCAAAAATTTTCTCTCATTCTGTAGGTTGCATGTTCACTCTGATGGAGTTTCTTTTGCTGTGCAGAGGCTCTTTAGTTTAATTAGATCCCATTTGTCACTTTTGGCTTTTGTTGCCATTGTTTTTGGTGTTTTAGTCATGAAGTCTTTGCCCATGCCTATGTCCTGAATGGTATTGCCTAGGTTTTCTTCTAGGGTTTTTATGGTTTTAGGTCTAACATTTAAGTCTTTAATCCATCTTGAATTAATTTTTGTATAAGGTGTAAGGAAGGGATGCAGTTTCAGCTTTCTACACGTGGCTAGCCAGTTTTCCCAGCACCATTTATTAAATAGGGATTCCTTTCCCCATTTCTTGTTTTTGTCAGGTTTGTCAAAGATCAGATGGTTGTAGATGTGTGGTATTATTTCTGAGGCCTCTGCTCTGTTCCATTGGTCAACATCTCAGTTTTGGTACCAGTACCATGCTGTTTTGGTTACTGTAGCCTTGTAGTATAGTTTGAAGTCAGGTAGCATGATGCCTCCAGCTTTGTTCTTTTGGCTTAGGATTGACTTGGCAATGCGGGCTCTTTTTTCATTCCATATGAACTTTTAAGTAGTTTTTTCCAATTCTGTGAAGAAAGGCATTGGTAGCTTGATGGGGATGGTGTTGAATCTATAAATTACCTTGGGCAGTATGGCCATTTTCACGATATTGATTCTTCCTACATGTGAGCATGGAATGTTCTTCCATTTGTTTGTGTCCTCTTTTATTTCCTTGAGCAGTGGTTTGTAGTTCTTCTTGAAGAGGTCCTTCACATCCCTTGTAAGTTGGATTCCTAGGTATTTTATTATCTTTGAAGCAATAGTGAATGGGAGTTCACTCATGATTTGGCTCTCTGTTTGTCTGTTATTGGTGTATAGGAATGCTTGTGATTTTTGCACATTGATTTTGTATCCTGAGACTTTGCTGAAGTTGCTTATCAGCTTAAGGAGATTTTGGGCTGAGACGATGGGGTTTTCTAAATATACAGTCATGTTATCTGCAAACAGGGACAGTTTGACTTACTCTTTTCCTAATTGAATACGCTTTATTTCTTTCTCCTGCCTGATTGCCCTGGCCAGAACTTCCAATACTATGTTGGATAGGAGTGGTGAGAGAGGGCATCCCTGTCTTGTGCCAGTTTTCAAAGGGAATGCTTCCAGTTTTTGCCCATTCGGTATGATATTGGCTGTGGGTTTTTCACAGTTTTTATTATTTTGAGATACATCCCATCAATACCTAGTTTACTGAGAGTTTTTTACATGAAGGCTGTTGAATTTTGTCAAAGGCCTTTTCTGCATCTATTGAGATAATCATGTGGTTTTCGTCTTTGGTTCTGTTTATATGATGGATTATGTTTATTGGTTTACGTATGTTGAACCAGCCTTGCATCCCACCGATGAAGCCAACTTGATTATGGTGGATAAGCTTCTTGATGTGCTGCTGGATTTGGTTTGCCAGTATTTTATCGAGGATTTTTGCATCAATGTTCATGAAGGATATTGGTCTAAAATTCTCTTTTTTTGTTGTGTCTCTGCCAGGCTTTGGTATCAGGATGATGCTGGCCTCAGAAAATAAGTTAGAGAGGATTCCCTCTTTTTCTGTTGATTGGAATAGTTTCAGAAGGAATGGTACCAGCACCTCTTTGTACCTCTGGTAGAATTCGGCTGTGGATCCGTCTGGTCCTGGACTTTTTTTGGTTGGTAGGCTATTAATTATTGCCTCAATTTCAGAGCCTGTTATTGGTCTATTCAGGGATTCAACTTCTTCCTGGTTTAGTCTTGGGAGGGTGTATGTGTCCAGGAATTTATCCATTTCTTCTAGATTTTCTAGTTTATTTGCGTAGAGGTGTTTATAGTATTCTGTGATGGTAGTTTGCATTTCTGTGGGATCAGTAGTGATATCCCCTTTATCATTTTTTATTGCATCTATTGGATTCTTCTCTCTTTTCTTCTTTATTAGTCTTGCTAGCAGTCTATCAATTTTGTTGATCTTTCAGGAAACCAGCTCTTGGATTCATTGATTTTTTGAAGGGTTTTTGTGTCTCTATCTCCTTCAGTTCTGCTCTGATCTTAGTTATTTCTTGCCTTCTGCTAGCTTTTGAAGTGTTTGCTCTTGCTTCTCTAGTTCTTTTAATTGTGATGTTAGGGTGTCAATTTTAGATCTTTCCTGCTTTCTCTTGTGGGCATTTAGTGCTATAAATTTCCCTCTACACCCTGCTTTAAATGTGTCCCAGAGATTCTGGTATGTTGTATCTGTGTTCTCATTGGTTTCAAAGAACATCTTTATTTCTGCCTTCATTTCGTTATGTACCCAGTAGTCATTCAGGAGCAGGTTGTTCAGTTTCCATGTAGTTGAGTGGTTTTGAGTGAGTTTCTTAATCCTGAGTTCTAGTTCGATTGCACTGTGGTCTGAGAGATAGTTTGTTATAATTTCTGTTCTTTTGCATTTGCTGAGGAGTGCTTTACTTCCAACTGTGTGGTCAATTTTGGAATAGTGCGATGTGGTGCTGAGAAGAATGTATATTCTGTTGATTTGGGGTGGAGAGTTCTGTAGATGTCTATTAGGTCTGCTTGGTGCAGAGCTGAGTTCAATTCCTGGATATCCTGGTTAACTTTCTGTCTCGTTGATCTGTCTAATGTTGACAGTGGGGTGTTAAAAGTCTCCCATTATTATTGTGTGGGAGTCTAAGTCTCTTTGCAGGTCTCTAAGGACTTGCTTTATGAATCTGGGTTCTCCTGTATTGGGTGCATATATATTTAGGATAGTTAGCTCTTCTTGTTGAATTGATTCCTTTACCATTATGTAATGTCCTTCTTTGTCTCTTTTGATCTTTATTGGTTTAAAGTCTGTTTTATCAGAGACTAGGATTGCAACCCCTGCTATTTTTTGCTTTCCATTTGCCTGGTAGATCTTCCTCCATTTCTTTATTTTGAGTGTAGGTGTGTCTTTGCATGTGAGATGGGTTTCCTGAATACAGCACACTGATGGGACTTGACTCTTTATCCAATTTGCCAGTCTGTGTCTTTTAATTGGGTCATTTAGCACATGTACCTTTAAGGTTAATATTGTTATGTATGAATTTGATCCTGCCATTATGATGTTAGCTGGTTATTTTGCCTGCTAATCAGTACAGTTTCTTCATAGCATCGATGGTCTTTACAATTTGGCATGTTTTTGCAGTGGTTAGTACTGGTTGTTCCTTTCCATGTTTAGTGCTTCCTTCAGGAGCTCTTGTAAGGCAGGCCTGGTGGTGACAGAATCTCTCAGCATTTGCTTGTCTGTAAAGGATTTTATTTCTCCTTCACTTATGAAGCTTAGTTTGGCTGGATATGAAATTCTGGATTGAAAGTTCTTTAAGAATGTTTAACATTGGCCCCCACTCTGTTCTGGCTTGTAGAGTTTCTGCCGAGAGATCCGCTGTTAGTCTGTTGGGCTTCCCTTTGTGGGTAACCCGACCTTTGTCTCTGGCTGCCCTTAACATTTTTTCCTTCATTTCAAGTTTGGTAAATCTGACAATTATGTGTCTTAGAGTTGCTCTTCTCGAGGAGTATCTTTGTGGTGTTCTCTGTATTTCCTGAATTTGAATGTTGGCCTGCCTTGCTAGGTTGGGGAAGTTCTCCTGGATAATACCCTGAAGAGTGTTTTCCATCTTGGTTCCATTCTCCCCATCACTTTCAGGTATACCAGTCAAACGTAGATTTGGTCTCTTCACATAGTCTCATATTTCTCAGAGGCTTCGTTCATTTCTTTTTACTCTTTTTTCTCTAAACTCTTCTCACTTCATTTCATTCATTTGATCTACAGTCACTGATACCCTTTCTTCCACTTGATCAAATCGGCTACTGAAGCTTGTGCATGTGTCATATAGTTCTTGTGCCATGGTTTTCAGCTTCATTGGGTACCTGAGGTCTTCTGTATGCTGTTTATTGTAGTTAGCCATTCGTCTACTCTTTTTTGAATGTTTTTAGCTTTTTTGCGATGGGTTCGAACATCCTCCTTTAGCTCAGAGAAGTTTGTTATTACTGATCGTTTGAAGCCTTCTTCTCTCAACTTGTCAAAGTCATTCTCTGTCTAGCTTTGTTCTGTTGCTGGTGAGGAGCTGCGTTACTTTGGAGGAGAATAGGCGCTCTGATTTTTAGAATTTTCAGCTTTTCTGCTCTGGTTTCTCCCCATCTTTATGGTTTTATCTACCTTTGGTCTTTGATGATGGTGTCATACAGATGGGGTTTTGGTGTGGATGTCCTTTCTGTTTGTTAGTTTTCCTTCTAACAGGACCTTCAGCTGCAGGTCTGTTGGAGTTTGCTGGAGGTCCACTCCAGACCTTGTTTGCCTGAGTATCACCAGTGGAGGCTGCAGAACAGCAAATATTGCAGAATGGCCAATGTTGCTGCCTGATCCTTCCTCTGGAAGCTTTGTCTCAGAGGGGCACCCAGCCATATGAGGTGTCAGTCGGCCCCTACTGGGAGGTGCCTCCCAGTTAGGCTACTCAGGGGTCAGGGGTCCACTTGAGGAGGTAGTCTGTCTGTTCTCAGATCTCAAACTGTGCTGGGAGAACCACTACTGTCTTCAAAGCTGTCAGACAGGGATGTTTAATTCTGCAGAAGTTTCTGCTGCCTTTTGTTCAGCTATGCCCTGCCCCCAGAGGTGGAGTCTACAGAGGCAGGCAGGCCTCCTTGAGCTGTGGTGGGCTCCACCCAGTTCGAGCTTCCAGGCTGCTTCGTTTACCTACTCAAGCCTCAGCAATGGCGGATGCCCCTCCCCCAGCCTCACTGCCGCCTTGCAGTTTGATCTCAGACTGCTGTGCTAGCAATGAGCGAGGCTCCGTGGGCATGGGACCCTCCGAGCCATGCGCGGGATATAATCTCCTGGTGTGCTGTTTGTTAAGGCTGTTGGAAAAGCGCAATATTAGGGTGGGAGTGTCCCAATTTTCCAGGTACCATCTGCCACGGCTTCCCTTGGCTAGTAAAGGGAATTCCTGACCCCTTGTGCTTCCCAGGTGAGGCGATGTCTCGCCCTGCTTCGGCTCATGCTCTGTGGGCTGCTCCCAGTGTCTGACAAGCCCCAGTGAGATGAATGTGGTACCTCAGTTGGAAATGCAGAAGTCACCCGTCTTCTGTGTCGCTCATACTGGGAGCTATAGACTGGAGCTGGTCCTATTTGGCCATCTTGGAACCCCCGCCACCTCTTGATGCTTTTAAAAATGAAGATATTAGTGCCCCAATTTTTTCTTCTACTTCTCTAACTCCTACTTTGCTTCTCAGTTTTTATCACTTGTATTTTTGTATTGCTGAGAATTAAAAATATCTACTTTGTATTCTGTAATCATAGTAAGTTTTTCTTTGTAGTCAGTTGATCTACACACAGAAAATCAGTAAAATATTTATTATGATTGTATTAAAATAGTTGATTGCAGGACCCAGATTATATTTTCTGTGTAATTTTTTTGGAGTTTCTAATTGCCTTCCTTTTTTCCCCCCATCATTTGCCTTTACTACATATTTGAGTAGCTTCATATCCTCAAGGATACTACTCCATCTCTGCAACCGTCTTTTCCCAGCTCCCACATACCTGCTCCAGGAGTTTGCTGTTCTGCTGTAGTCTGAACAGATTGCTGTCTGTGCTGCTGCGCAGTGGCCTGGGGCTCCCTGTCATTCCAATCTTGGGCTGAATTCACTGTTTCCTCAATCCCATGTCTTTGACTTTCTTGTTTATTCACTCATTTTGCTGCAGCATATCCTCAAATGATACCTAAGAAAGCGAAGGAGGTAAACTCTGAGTCTGTTGCAAGTTCTGAAGATGTTTTTATTCTCAGACTATCTGGTGGTATCATTATCTCTACTGGTGGCATATGGATATGTAATAACATTTAACCAATGACCTATTGTTATGTGTTTCAGTGTCATAGGTAACATTGAGTGAATATCCATATATCTTCTCATTTGTGCACATGAATAATTATTTTCAAAGAATAATTTTGTTGAGTGGAATTCTTGGGCAAATAGTATGTGTGTGTGGTTTTTTTTTTTTTTTTTTCCAGACAAAGTCTCGCTCTTGTCCCCCAGGGTGGAGAGCAATGGCGTGATCTTGGCTCACTGCAACCTCCACTTCCCGGGTTCAAGCGATTCTCCTGCCTCAGCCTCCCAAGTAGTTGGGATTACTGGCATCTGCCACCATGCCCGGCTAATTTTTGTATTTTTTAGTAGAGACGGGGTTTCACCATGTTGGCAGGCTGGTCTTGAACTCCTGACCTCAGGTGATCCACCTGCCTCGGCCTCCCAGAGTGCTGGGATTACAGGCATGAGCCACTGCGCCCGGCCTAGTATATGTATGTTTTAAGGATATTGATTCATTCTGCCAAAATTCTCTTCAGAGAACCATTGTGTAACTGGTTCTTTTCATCAAGAGGCTGCTTGGTTTCTGTTTGTTTTATTTTTGTTTTGTGAAGACTGCAGTTAACAGGGATCAGGAACTCTGAAAAGGGTTGGCTAGAAGAGTCTTTACCTGAGCAATGTGGAAATGATACTGGGAAAGAAAATAAACATATACTGTCTGTAAATATCAGAAGGTTTATATGAAAAAGAGATTGGATTCAATTAAGTTTTTTGGGTTGTGAGGATCAGAAGTAGGACAGGCAGGTGGAAATCTGAGAGAGCAGTATAGTTTTGGAACTTTTGAATAGCAGTCCCAGGTTGCAGTGAGCTGCTTACACTCCTCACTATGGGGTAGTCCACCCTAAGCTGAGGGCAAACTGGAAGAGCTTTTGTGGGTGGGATTTAAAAATCTATGGGTAATAGAAAGTAGGTAATTTTCAGAGGCCATTTCAACCATGCCACACTGTGGTATGATGAACATAAAGTCATCATGAACACAGTTAAGTTTAGGTTGGATGAAATATATTATAGTTGTGCAAAGTGAGATGAAAAGCTGACAAAAACCATAGGATCAATAAAACAGTTTAGTTTACCCTTAGAAGTATTAATTTTCCTTTTCATCCTGGATGCTTTTCTGCAATAAGTAGAAAGTAACAACTACTTTTGGAGGGTGATTTGTTCACATAAGGTTATCTTTTATAGTAAAATAGCAGTGTTCATTAGTAGTGCATCCAGTCCTTCCTGACTGTAATGATCTGTCTAATCATCCATTCCTCCCCATCATCCAGGCCTGAACCTTAGACCTGTGTGGTCACCCTTGCATCAGTAACTAGGTGTGAATGATTGCACCTAGGCAGGAAGGAATAGGCCCTTTTAGGCCTTGTCTTTATAATAAGAAAATTTACCTTGTTCAGTTGTTTTTTTAGAGACAAAGTCTCACTCTGTCACCCACGCTGGAGTACAGTGGTGCAGTCATAGCTTGCTATGGCCTTAACTCCTGAGCTCAAGTGATCCTCCTGCCTCAGCCTCCTGAGTAGCTGGGACTATAGGCATACGCCACCATGCCTGGCTAATTAAAAAAAAATTTTTTTTTGTAGACGTTGGGTCTTACTGTGTTGACCAGGCTGGCCCAGAATTCCTGATCTCAAGCGATCCTCCTGCCTCAACCTCCTAAAGTGTTGGGATTATATGCATGAGCCACTGTACCTAGTTCTTTTTCCTCTTTTGAGTGCCTTGTCTTTTGAGCGCCGCATACTGATGGCGATCAGTATTTTTCCTGATGGCCATCAGTATGCGTCTCATTTTATTCTCATGTCAGTCTTGCTATAAAGATGACATTGTGCCCATTTTACAAAAGGAGAAACCGAAATTTAGATTAGCTTTGCCCCAAGTTGCTACCAGAGCTAGGATTCAAATCCTGCCCTCCATACCACAGGCGTATTGTCATTAACTGTCTCCGCCTCCCAAAACTTAATTGCTTTTAACTATCCCTGCCTCCCAAAATGTAATTGCTTAATTATAGTAATAATTTGCTCAAATAGAGTAAGTTTTAAAAAGTTTGCCAATAAATATTTCTGGAAATTCTGTCAGCATTGGGATATAGTGGTGGTATCTGTTGGGAAAAGCTGAGTGTTGGGAGAGAAGCTGAGGCAGGGCTTGCATATCTGACATAATGTAAGAGAGTCTTGGAACATGTGCGGGGTCCAGGGTCTAAAACCCGTTGTGGCCTTTGGAACACCAAGCTCTGTGCCAAAGGGTGGAAGGCTACCCTGACGCACCGTAATCTAAGCCCAGGGCATAAAACCGCTCGTGGCTTGGATAGAATCCAAGGCTCCTGGCTCTGGAATGTGTCTAGACTTGCTGGCTCCTTGCTCCTTGCTCTCCCAGGATCGATTGTATCTTGAGTTAAAAGAACCTGCTCTCCATTATCTCAAGTAGCAGAGCATATGCTAAACCATCACAGCTGTAAATCATGTGCTTAATATAACGCTCCCTTTCGACCCCCACATTCTCACCACCTGTTTCTTTGTTTGATCACCAATAAATAGTCTGGGCTTCCAGAGCTCGGGGCCTTCGCAGCCTCCATACTTAGTGTTGGCCCCCTGGACCCACTTTCTCTTGTAAACTGTCTTTTTTCATTCCTTTGACTCCGCCAGACTTCGTCACCCCCACGACCTGGTGTTGGGACCATCACCCCAACAGTATCAAATGGCATTCTTAGACACTTCCATCTATCGTTAATTTTAACTCTCTCGTTTTATGTTTTATAAAGTGATGAGGACAATGATGGTAGTAATGGCAGCCATATAGTCCTAACAACAGCCCTGTTTAAAAGTATTAACCCTTCGTTATAGATTTCTTGGAATAGGATCAGAGGAGTTCAGTAATAGGCACAAGGTTACACAGCTAGTAAGGTCAGAGCTATAACCCTGGTTTGTCTTTCTTTTAGACTACATCCTATTGCTCCTTAGTTTGCAAGTGTGCTCACTGTCTGCTTCTAGATGTTTTACTTCTGTTACAATGGTCCCACATTCCCCTACCTCTTCTACTTGCTTACCCACTTTTACCAGTCTTGCTTCACTAACTCTAAATGTATCAGTGTTTGGAGATTCAGACATTTTTATTTTCTCATAACAAATTTGATAACTTCTAATTCTGTTCCGCTGATATCTTTATGAGATTAAAATCTGGATGGCTTTCTCCTTTTCTTTTGGAATGAAATGTGAGTGAGCTTTTTTTTTTTTTTTTTTTTTTTAAGAGACAGGGTCTCACTAATGTTGCCTTGGCTGGGCTCAAATGATCCTCCTGCCTCTGCTGGCATTATAGGCATGAACCACTACCTCCAGCCAAAGGCTAATATTCTGATAATCCTCTCTCCCACTCAGAAATAGGCCTGAAGGACTCTTGGGATTTTGACTTTAGAGGTGATGTGCTTGTTTAACAGCACTGAGAAGGCAAGGTTCAACGCAGGAAACATGGGCCAGGCACTGTGTAAGGCTTTATGGATATAACAGTGAATAAGGAACAGGAAATGTAGATATTTGCAAGGAGCTAAGTACTCTCACAGATAAGCAGAGAGATCTGCGGAGGCAATTGACTGGGGGTTCTCCCAGCTAAGAGTTAAGGGGTCAGGAAAAACTTTTCTAGAGGAATGTAGCAGGTCCACCTTAAGAGCTGTGCAGTCTGGGGTGGGTGTTTGTAAACCTTTGCTCAGCACGGTTTCTGAGAAGTAGGGAGCTAGCTCCTTGGGGCTTATAGATCGCTGGCTATTTCTAGACTAGGAAAGCACTTCTCTCACTTTAATGTACCTTGGACTCAGCTGCTGTTCCCACCCCTCATGGTTTCCCATTCAGTATGTCTTGGATGGGGCCCTGGAATATGCATATCTAGCAAGTTCCCAGGTCATGCTGATGCTGCTTATCTGGGAACTACACGAGAACCATTGGGCTAGAAGTACTAGAACTAACCATTCTCTTTGGGAAGAGGAGAGAGGAATTAGAAGAGCCAAGATGTTATGCCCAACTTTTTTCAAATTCAAGAGACAGTTTCCTCAAAGCATGGAAAATTTGCACTTTGGCCAAAGTTGTTTAGATGAACATAACATCAAATTTACCATTTTTACACTGACTCTTTTAATACTTAATGAAAATCATGAAGTCAGGTTTTATCTGATATTAATTTGGTACTTTGGTTAATACTTTTAATTCTTTACCAGTATGAAAGGAGTTGGAAAAAGTAATCTTTTAAATTCTCAAAAAAGGTCTTAAATATAGTATACTTCATGATTTTTTTTTATTTTTAAAGTTAATATTAACTAGAGAGAAATTTTTAGAATTTTTTTTAAAGAAACGGTTTTGCTGTGTCACCTAGGCTGGTATGCAGTAGTGTGATCACAGCTCACAGCCACACCCTCAAACTTCTGGGTTCAGATGATCTTCCTGCCTTAGCCTTCTGAGTAGCTGAGTCAGACTACAGGTGTGCACCATTGTGCCCAGCCTAAAATGGTTTTTAAAATTTAATTAAGGCTTAGGCTGTTGCTGCTATAGTATTTTGATATTTTACATGACTTTGGAGAGTCTGCTTTAAAATACTTTATAAATTGTATAAAAATAAATTTTGGTATTTGATCTTATCTTTGGAAAAACTATTTATTTGAAGGATACAGTAAGAAATTTAGCAAGAATTTTGGCTGACCTTAGGAACACATTAACTCGTAACATTTTGCAGCAGTCTGGTCTGTCATCTTCTCTAAACATTGAATGTAGTTACATAGAATGCCATAGACTTAGAACAACTAAAGAGAATTGTTAGGAAAAATAGATCAGAAGAAAAATCACCTTTGACAGGAGAAAGTCAGTGTTATGAATGAGAGAAATTATCCTTAAGGAATAAAAAGTTCACCTATAATTTTTTTAATGCTTCATGTTTATTACATACATGAATCTGTCTTAGTGAGGGGTTATAATAATACAAATCATTCTTTTTTTTTTTTTTTGAGAAGAGTCTCGCTCTGTCCCCCAGGCTGGAGTGCAGTGGCGTGATTTCGGCTCACTGCAAGCTCCGCCTCCCAGGTTCACGCCATTCTCCTGCCTCAGTCTCCCGAGTAGCTGGGACTATAGGCACCCGCCACCACACCTGGCTAATTTTTTGTATTTTTAGTAGAGACAGGGTTTCACTGTATTAGCCAGGATGGTCTCGATCTCCTGACCTCATGATCCGTCCGCTTTGGCCTCCCAAAGTATTGGGATTACAGGTGTGAGCCACTGCGCCCAGCCATAATGCAAATCTTTCTAAGATGTTTATGTCTGGTGTCTGGCTCAAGTAGGAATCTCATTAAAATAACTTTTTCCTTTCATTTTTTTGTCCCCTCAAGAGTCATATTTTAGTTGTGTACTGTTTCCAAAGTTGTCCTTTTCCCTAATTTGCTACAGAATTTAACTATAGAGATAGCTAAAAAACAGAACATTTCTCTTATTTTACTTTACTTGTTATTTTAACTTCTTAAATATTCCAAGCAATTCTTTTGAGAAAACTCACCTAAACTTTGAACAAGCCACCACATTTTTTCATTAAAAAAAGCACACAAAATACCTAAGGAGTTTGAAATGCAAATGGCAATTTGTTCCTTATTATCTTTAAAGTGGTTCTTTATGCTGAATAAATTAGAGGGCTCAGACATTTGTGCTTTTCTCATCCCTTTTTTTTTTTTAGCCGCAAATGTGATTTCGAATATGTATTAAAATGAATTATTTATTTGTTATTTTAAATTTTTGTATAGAGATGGGGTTTTGCTATGTTTGCCCAAGCTGGTCTCAAACCTCTAGGCTCAAGTGATCCTCTTGCCTTGGCCTCCCAATGTGCTGGGATTACTTTTGTGAGCCACCATGCCCAGCCTAAATGCATTTATAATAAAACAAAGATGAGAGTGGCCTGTTCAGAGCTATCCTAGTCGTACCATTTTACCGCTGAAAATCCTGCAGCCCGGGAAACCCCTTCCTCTGATACAAAAAAAAAAATCATGGCAGCTGTGATTTGCAGTTCACAATAATGGATCATCCACTGATGCAACTTAAGTGTGTTGTAATTGTGAGCAGTAACAGTCTATCATTGACATTGCCCATTGGATTAACTGTTTTGATTTGTACTGACATAGTGTTAGTTTAACCTACCACACTGTGAATACTGTGACTGTATTTTCTGAGAGTTCAGATAATGAAAATGAGAACAGTTATGATATCAACACCAGAGTGTCCCAGACATCACTGAGAAGGAAAGTTATTATTGTATATGGAAATCTATGTTATTTTATATATATTAGTATATAATGATATGTTATAGACAGAGGGAAAGACACATAAAATTTAATTAGGGAGATAAAACAGAACATATTGCACAATAGGCAGGAAAGAATTTGGGATTGGGCATTGTTACAGTTTGAATTGTGTCCCCTCCAAAATTCATAGGTTGAAGTCATAACTCCCGGTACCTTAGAATGTAACCTCAGTTGGAAATAGGGTCATTGTAGATGTAGTTAGTTAAGATGAGTTTGTATTAAAATATGGTGGGCCCCTAATCCACTATGACTGGTCTCCTTGTGAAAAGGGGAAATTTGGACAGACATGCACACAGGGATAATGCCACATGGAGACTGGAGTTAGGCTGCCACAAGCCAAGGAACTGCAGGAAGCTGGCAGAGAGTCCTAGAACAGATTCTTCCCTAGTGCCTGCAGAGAGCTCATGACCCTGTTAACCCCTTGATCTTGTACTTCTAGCTTCCGTTACTGTGAGACAATACATTTCTGTTGCTTAAACCACCCAGTTTTTGGTACTTTGTTATGACAGCGCTAACAAACTAATACAGGCTTGGTGAAGAAGATGTGCAAGCACCTAAGGAGACTGTGTCTCTCAAGTCTGGGATAAGACAGGCAAGCACATCTAAATTAATCTGCACTTCTTCCATCTTGTTTAAATAAAAGCATTTAGTATAAGAGAAAACTAGTATAGAATAATAATTTCAAATAAATACCTATTCTTCATATTTGTGTGTTAAAGTAATAAAACCTGTGCATACTTCTTTCTCCTCCATTATGTCTCTGGACTGGTATGGCTGTGCCCTGGTTGACTCTCTGAAAAGTTGGTCACCCCCTGTGCATTCAGTGCTCCTCTTGCCTGCTGTTTCTGTGTCTTTGGCCATCCCTCCTTCCTTCTTCCTCATCATAAATTCCAGTATTGCTAAGGATAATGAATTTGTGATTATAAAAAGTTTTAGATTAACCTTGTTAAAGGTAGTTCTTATAATCTAGCTTAGAATTTTGAATCCCTAAAATAATTTTCACGAATAAATACTAAAAATCATCAAATAAAAAGTCCACCTATTATTTTTTTAATGCTTCATATTCTCATTTGGAAGGCAGCATGGTATAGCCAGTAGAAAAATAGTTTCCAAACTTTTGTTTACATCTAATGTATTGGGGTAGGGAGGACTGTTTTCTTTGGCATGTAATCATAATTCTGATTTAATTGGAAGTGCTGGAGTGACTCCATTTACTTAGTAGCAATTTTTAAAATATATTAAGTAAAATTTTTAGAATGTATACTTTTGGTTTTCCTTCCAATGTTTACTAACTCTGCTAAACTTTTCATATTATTTAATTGGTAGAATGTACTAGGTATTATGTTTAAATTTAGAAAGGTCTCAAAGATCCTAAATTTAGCTCCAGGATCTTCTAATTCACAAATATATTTTTCAGAACAAACATGGTGGCATGTGTTGTCATACTGGGCAAATATACCTGTACTCACAGGCTTATGTATTGTTATTGAGGATAAGTGCTTTTTTGAGATTTTTAAGGTGCTTCCAGTTAGTAATGGATATAAAGTGAGTTACTATCAGGTGTTAAATTGTTATAAAACTCCTCATCTTCTGAAATTCACAGTACTTTGTGATCATTCTTTTTTTTTTTTTTTTTGAGACGGAGTCTCGCTCTGTCGCCCAGGCTGGAGTGCAGTGGTGCGACCTCGGCTCACTGCAAGCTCCGCCTCCCGGGTTCACGCCATTCTCCTGCCTCAGCTTCCCTAGTAGCTGGGACTACAGGCGCGTGCCACGTGATCATTCTTTTCTACAGTAATTTGAAAATGCCATTACTAATGGTTATTTAGAGTTCATTTGTTTAACGTGACACAACTGCTTGAAGCCTATTTTCATTAAGTGGACACTGTATACGTAAGTGAACATAAGTGTATAATTTACTGTTTTTTAAAAATACTGTAGAATTCCAAGGATCTTTCTATATTCTCACGAAGAAAATCAGTTTAACAGTAAAAGGTAGAAAACTTCTTGATCTGTTTTGGTATTGATTGTTATATTATGCTGAGAAGCTATTGGATATTTCTACGGTATTTGGGAATTTTGTTAAGAATGTTATCCTTGACGTTGTGTTTTATGTTTATCATTCAGAAAAATGGAGTGCTGGCATACATTGGGAATTTTCGCCTGCTTGCAGAGCTTTCCAGCCCGTTTGTGAATCAGCGGTATGTTACTGATATCATTGATTATTTTAAAGTCATGCTGTTTATTTTTAGTTTGGGCAAATCCTTTTCCCGTGATCCTCAATTTACTATATAAAAGATACGGATCTGTGATATGAATTGTTATCACCATCATACAAATGAGGAAAGTGAGTTTTGGAAAGGTTAGAGTAACTTACCCAGGTTTCCCTAGCTAGCAAGTGGTGGTGCTAGCTTTTAAATCCTGCTCTTTGCAGTACGATGGTGCTTTATGATGCCTGCTTCCAGCTCATTCTTTCACCCTCCACGTTGTACACTGCAAGATGAATGGTATTCACTGAATCTTAGAATTGAGTGGGGCTCTTTACGGAAAAGGACAAATATCACTGTGGCTCATTTTGAGTCTAGCTCATATTCCTGACACTAACTTCCTCCTGTCCCCAAATTCTTATATTGACATTATCTTAGTGCCTCATTGAAATACATAATCTTTTTATTTTTTAAATTTAAAAGGCTACTTTTGGCTGGGCTCAGGGGCTCACGTCTATAAATCCCAGCACTTTGGGAGGTTGAGGCAGGAGGATTGCTTGAGGCCAGGAGTTTGAGACCAGCCTGGGTAACATTGTGAGATCCCATCCCTACAAAAAAAAAAAAAAAGAAAAAAGAAAATTAGCTGGGCACGATGGTGCTTGCCTGTAGTTCTAGCTGTTTGGGAGGCTAAGGCGGAAGGATCGCATGAGTCCAAGAGTTTAAGCAGTGTGTCCAGTGAGCTGAGATCCAGCCTGGGCAAAACAGAGAAACCCTGTCTGTAAAAAATTAATTTTTTTAAAAGACTACTTTTATTTTAAATACATACAATGTAAATAACTAAACTAACAATTTGTAATATTGATAGTCATCACTAGTGAATTATTATTATTTTTGAGATGGAGTCTCGCTTTGTTGCCCAGGCTAGAGTGCAATGGCGCCATCTCTGCTCACTGCAACCTCCACCTCGTAGGTTCAGGTGATTCTCCTGCCTCAGCCTCCCAAGTAGCAGGGATTACAGGTGCCCACCACCATGCCTGGCTAATTTTTGTATTTTTAGTAGAAACGAGATTTCGCCATGTTGGCCAGGCTGGTCTCAAACTCCTGACCTCAAGTGATCCACCTGCTTTGGCCTCCTGAAGTGCTGGGGTTACAGGCATGAGCCACTGCGCCTGGCCCATCTCAACCATTTTTAAGAATACAGTTCAGTTGTGTTAAGTATATTCACATTATTGTGCAACAGACCGTTAGAACTTTCTCATTTTGCAAAATTGAAACTCTGCGCCCATTAAACACTAATTCCCTCTCCTGCAAGCCCTAGACAACCACCTTTCTACTTTCTGTTTCTATGATTTTGACTAAATAATTCATATGAATGGAATCATACAGTGTTTATCCTTTTGTGCCTGGCTTATTTTGCTTACTATAATGTCCTTGAAATGCATCATGTTGTAGCATATGACAGGATTTTCTTCTTTTTAAAGGCTGCATAATATTCCTTTTGTATGTGTAACACATTTTCCTTATGCATTCATCCGTCCATGGACATTGAGATTACTTGCACCCCTGGCTATTGTGAATAATGCTGAAATGGACATGGGCATACAAATATATTTTTGAGACCCTGTTTCAAATTCTTTTGGATATATTTCTAGAAGTTGGATTGCTGGATCATATGATGGTCCTTTTAATTTTTTTGATGAACCTTCAGACAGTTTTCCATAATGCATACATCTTTTTACATTCCCACTAACAGTGCACAAGGGTTCTGATTTCTTCACATCCTCATCAACACTTGCTGTTTTCTGTTCTTCTGATAGTAGCCATTCTAATGGGTGGAGGTGGTATGTCATGTGTTTTTCTTTTTCTTTTTCTTTTCTTTTCTTTTTTTTTTTTTTTTGATACAGGGTCTCACTCTGGTTCCCAGGCTGGAGTGCAGTGGCATGATCTTGGCTCACTGCAGCCTTGACCTCTCAGGCTCAAAGGATCCTCCCACCTCAGCTTTCTAAGTAGCTGGGGCTGTAGGCATGTGCCACCACACCTGGATAATTTTTGTATTTTTTGTAGAGAAGGAGTTTCACCATGTTGCCTAGGCTGGTCTCCAACTCCTGGGCTCAAGCAATCCTCCCACTTTGGCCTCCCAAAATTCTGGGATTACAGATTTGAGCCACTGTGCCTGGCTGGTCATGCGGTTTTGATCTACATTTTACTTTGATTCATGGTGTGGAGCATCTTTTCCTGCATTTCTTGGCCATTTGTATATCTTTAAAGAATTGCCTGTTCAAGTTCTTTGCCAATTTTTTCCTTTTTTTTTTTTTTGATGCAGTTTTGCTCCGTCGCCCAGTCTGGAGTACAGTGGCGTGATCTTGGCTCACTGCAACCTCTGCCTCCTGGGTTTCAGTGATTCTTGTGCCTCAGTCTCTTGAGTAGCTAGAATTACAGGCATACACCACCAGGCCCAGCTAATTTTGTATTTTTAGTAGAAATGGGGTTTTGCCATGTTGGCCAGGCTGGTCTTGAACTCTTGACCTCAAGTATTCCTCCCACCTCGGCCTCCCAAAGTACTGGGATTACAGGCATGAGCCACTGAGCCCAGCCCTTTGCCCATTTTTAAATTGGGTTATTTATTTTGTTGTAGTATTGAATATTGATACTTTATCAAATACATGATTTGGAAATATTTTCATCTATTCCATAGGTTGCTTTTTCACTCTGCTGATTGTTTCCTTTGATGTGCAGAAGATTTTAAAGTTGATGAAGTCCCATTTGTCTGTTTTTGTTTTTTTTGCCTGTGCTTTTGGTAGCATATCCAAAAAATCATTGCCAAGTCTAATATCCTGAAGCCTTCCCCTATATTTCTTTCTAGGAGTTTTATAGTTTGAGCTTATGTGTAGATCTTTAATTCATTTTGAATTAATTTTTATATATGGTATAGGGGTCCAACTTCATTCTTAGAATGTGGATATGTAGTTTTTCCAGCACATTTGTTCAAGAGACTATCTTTTCCCCATTGTGTAGTCTTGGTACCCTTGTCAAGTCATTTGGCCATACATGCAAGGGTTTAATTTCTACAGTAGCTTCTAACTGACTTCCTAATTCCAGATACACCCTCTCTCAGTCCTTTCCTCACAGTGTTACCAGAATCATCTTTCTTACATTCCACTTTCACTACCTTATTTTTTCACTAAAAGCTGCATCCTGTTTACAGTTCTCTCTCTGACTTCTGAAGTTCTCTGTGATGTGCTCCATATGCCTTCAGCCTCTTTTTTAAAATTATTCATTAGAATCAGTTTTCTATCCTTACTGTCTTATGTTCCTTTGGGTTTTTCTCATATTTCTTCCTTTACTCATATCCTCTGTTTTCTCCCCATCTTTGAAAAATTTACTTATCCTTCAAGTCTTAGTCAAAATCTAAAACCTGGGGAAGGCTTCTATGATTATATGTCTTCTGTTATTTAGTACAGGGATAACACAGAAAGTTGGGAGTATTCCACATCAGAGACACATAAGTTAGAGCACTTACCCTGAATGAAGCCTCATGAATAATTTCGAAGATACTGGCCATTGGAGGCACAAGCAAAGCAGGAAGATGTTCAGGACAATTGACAGGGCTCCCTAGGTCTGTGTGCCTAGGGTATACTCTGGAACAAGATTACTTGTGAGGTCTCTTTTTAAAAATAATTTTATTTTTTATTAAAATTTTTGTTTAACCATCAGACCACCTGGGAACCTGTGAGGTCTCTAAGTGATGTATGCAGTTCATATCATTTACATAGAAGGAGCTCTCTTGGTGATAAAACACCTCCAGTTAATCTTGAGTTACATAGCTTATGTGACATTCTCAAGGGGGTCAGATCTCATAAATCCATTAATTCCTGGGTCACTTACCATAAGCAATCCTAGACTAAGTATGTTCTTCTAAAAGCATCCCATAGATGAAGCCTCTCTTGCTACAAATTTTATTAGTCTCTTTATCAAGAGGTTTGGCATTAGTGTGTTTACCAGGTGATTAGCCTGGATCAACTGTCTTTTTTTCTTTTCTTTCTTTCTTTTTTTTTTTTTTTTTTGTTTTTTGGAGATAGAGCCTCGCTCCGTCGTCCAGGCTAGAGTGCAGTGGCGTGATCTTGGCTCATTGCAACCTACACCTCCCGGGTTCAAGCAATTCTCCTGCCTCAGCTTCCCGAGTAGCTGGGACTTCAGGTGCATGCCGCCACACCCGGCTAACTTTTTGTATTTTAGTAGAGATGGAGTTTCACAGTGTTGCCCAGGCTGGTCTTGAACTCCTGAGCTCAGGCAATCTGCCCACCTCGGCCTCCCAAAGTGCTAGGATTACAGGTGTGAGCCACTGCACCCGGCCTCTTTTTAATTTTTATGATTTATTTGTTTTTGAGATGGAGTCTTACTCTGTCACCCCGGCTGAAGTACGGTAGTGTGATCTTGGCTCACTGCAACCCCAACCTCCCAGGTTCAAACGGTTCTCCTGCCTCAGCCTCCTGAGTAGCTGGGATTACAGGCATTCGCTGCCACCTCACCTGGCTAATTTTTGTATTTTTAGTAGAGACGGGGTTTGGCCATGTTGGCCAGGCTGGTCTCGAACTCCTGACCTCAGGTGATCCACCCACCTCGGCCTCCCAAAATGCTGGGATTACAGGTGTGAGCCACCATGCCCAGCCCCCTTTTTTTTTTTTTTTTTTTTTGAGACAGTCTCACTAATATTCTCCCTGCTTCTCTCTGGGTGAGTTCTTTCCTCCCAAAGTGTCAGCTCTTAACTATTTACTCATCTTGGTGTAAGGGACTATGCCTTAGTTTTGGAATCAGATAAACTCAAGTTGCAATGACCTTGGACAAGTTACTTAACATTCCTGTATTATAGTCATTTTATCTATGAAAAGAACATATTTAATATTACCTGCTTCTTTGTATTATAGTCAAGTGTTTTCTTCTCTTAGGTGGCACGTTGAATCAACATGTGTAAAGTAACACAACATATTTCCCTCTATACTCAGTGCATGGCCCAGCTGTCCACTTGGTTACTGCTGCTCAACATGGGTGAAGTGGTTTTGACTATTTCTCCCTCACTATATTTGATCCAGCATTAGGTTCTACCGTATCACCTCCTAATATTTCTCACCTTTACCACCTCTTCTCTGTCTCTACCTTCAGTGCCCTAGTTCACCATCTCTTGCTGGCTACCTTACCAGTTTCTAACTCTGTACTGTTTGGTAGGGTAACCACAAGCCACGTATGAATATTTACATTTAAATCATTTAAAGGAAATAAAATTAAAAGTTCAATTCCTTAGTCTAACTTTTGGCATTTCTAGTGCTTTATGGCTCCATGTGGCCATACACGGAACCTACAGGTATGTGTGAGCAACATACCTTTAGTAGAACATTTTCATTATTGTGGAAAGTTCTTTTGGTCAGTGGGGCTCTAGGCCAGGTTGGCAAACCATGCATGGCTCATGGGCCAGACCTGCTGCCTGTTTTTGTAAACAAAGTTATACTGGAGCACAGCCATGTTCACTTTTCTGCCATGATTGCTTTAACTGTACCATGGCAGAATTGCATAGTTCTGACAGAGAACAGATGGCCTCCAACAGCTACTGCTTTAATGTTCACTATTTGGCTCTTTATGGAAATAGTTTTCCAGCCCTTGTCATAGACCATCTCCTGTCTCCTATTCTGTTCCCCTTTCGTCTCTCTTCTATATTATTATCTTTCACAATAAAGAAATATATGGCTTTGTAGGAGGCTACAACATAGCTTAAGAAGAAAAAATATTCAGCTTCCTTGGTTAAAACCTCTCAGTGGCTCTGGCTGCTTACAGGATAAAATATGAGCTCTTCAGTGTGACACAGAAAGCTCTGCAAGAAGAGCTGTCTTATCTCCTTCTGCCACATGGCCCCTCAAACTCTCATCTCACACCAGCTTGTCCATCTACTGGCAATGCCGCCTGTCTTCTTACTTGTTATTTAGAACTCAACCCAGGGATAATTTCCATCACTAAAACCCATCTCTTTCCAGGCTGAATTGGGTGCCTCTTACATATCCTTTCACAATAGCAACATATGTGTATATTACTATACTTAATGTATTTTATTGCAAAGTTCTCTCTTTTTTATGTTTCCTATTTATCTTTACGTTTCATTAGATCAAGGGCCAAATTTTGTTAAACTTTGCATGGTCCAGTGTCCACACATTATCTGGCATGTAGTAGCCATTTGATTGCTTTTTGAATGAATGACTCCCAAGAGGTGATAAGTTAAGCTTTAGCTAATTCTGTCTCTTGAATATGATTCTGATTATGAGATTTTGAAGCAGGATAAAGCTACCTTTGTCACTAATAGGCACCTCCATTTGTTTTTGTTTGAAACTCTTTTAGAGAAATTATAAAATTAGAGATAGTTTAATTTTATAATTTTATAATAAAAAGTTATACTTTACCTTTATCTAAAAGCTTTGAATCCTTCCTGTTAAGAAAATGAGAACTGGTGTTAGAATATGAATAAGAAATGGTATCATTGGGCAGTAAGGAGATTGTAACAATATTGAGCACAGCTTCTGTCAGAGTTTCCATAGTTGTTTTCTTTTTTAGTTTGAGATATTTTTATTTTCTCTCCATTTTAGAGCTTTGTATATAAGAAGGCACATGGCATACATGTGCTGGGGTATAGAGTGAAAAAATACTGAATTAGTTTAGACACCTGGGCTTCAGTGAAATTTCTGCTGCTGAGTTATGCCCACATGCAGGTTTCTTTTATATAAAGTAATTTAATGGTGCTAACTTCTTTCTTGCCTAAATGCTCTTAATTGTTTTTGAGGACATATTTTATAAATTGATATTGAAATTGAATACCTTGTAAAAGCTTTGCACCTGTGTTTCTTAATATGTTCATTCAATATTTATTAAATACCTCTTCAGTACCTAAATGTCCCATTCTGTGACTTCAAGGAGCTTAGATATAGCATCTGGCTTCATGTCTGTGTTTGAGAAAATAGTGCCTAAAAATATAAAATACAATTTTTTCTTTTTTCTACTAAAAATACAAAAATTAGCTGGGCGTGGTGGCGCATGCCTGTAGTCCCAACTACTCGGGATGCTGAGGCAGTAGAATTACTTGAACCCAGTTGGTGGAGGTTGCAGTGAGCCGAGATCACGCTACTGTACTCCAGCCTGGGTGATAGAGTGAGACTCTGTCTCAGAAAAAAACAAAAAATTATTACCTCATTGAATATTAACAGTAATGTTGCATGTTAACACAATATTTGTGTGTGTATGAAAAATAACTGCATTGCCAAAACAAACCAAAAAAAAAACAGTAGGAACAGTGTCATTGTTTTACATTTTTGCAAATCTCTTTAATATCTGGAATGATAGAATTCAGCTGGATTCTCAGATTGGCTTCTGTTTTCACTCTGTTGTGATAAGTAGTGTTTGAAGCATATGAAAAATATCTGGCCTCTCAGAGTTAATTATGCAATAGAAAAAAAGTATTTTAGTGGCCTTTTCAAATACTAATAATTGTGGATATTCCTTAATATGTCATCAAAATATACCAAGAGGTAGTTTCTTAAAGGGTAAGTAAATGTGAAATCCGAAACCATACCAATGAACTTTTCATACTCTGTTATATTCAAATTCATTGGCCTTTCTTGGGCTTTAACCTTTTTTAAATTTGTTTAATTATTTATTTATTTATTTATTTATTTATTTATTTGAGATGGAGTCTTGCATTGTCACCTGGGCTGGAGTGCCGTGGTGCGATCTTGGCTCACTGCAACCTCCGCCTCCCAGGTTCAAGCAATTCTCATGCCTCAGCCTCCCTGAGTAGCTGGGATTACTACTACTCCCTGAGTAGCTGGGATTACTATGCCACCACGCCTGGCTAATTTTTTGTATGTTTAGTACAGACTGGCTTTCACTATGTTGGCCAGGCTGGTCTTGAACTCCTGACCTCGTGATCCACCCGCCTTGGCCTCCCCAAGTGCTGGGATTACAGGTGTGAGCCACCGCACCTGGCAGGCCTTCAGTCTTTTACATATACATAATTTTGATTCATCATGTCTTGGTCATTGGGAAAATATTGGCTCACTGAGTTATGTAGGTCTTCTAAATGTTGAACATTTATTAGATGACATTTAAAATATCACCGCAGATCTCATTAGAAAAGTCTTTAAGTATTGAGAGACTGTCAAGCTCACAGTTGCAGATAACAAATTTTCCAATATTCTGATTTTCATTTGAAAGTTGAGATTTTGTTGTTGGTATCAAAACTGTCAGTTGCTTTTCTTTATGTGACAAGCCCACTTTTTTTTTATTTTTGAGAGAGTGCCTGCCAGATGGCTCAAGCAATCATAGTTGATTGTTTTTTTTTTTTTTCAAGTAAAAATGGCAGTCTGTGGAAGAACCTAGTAGTTTAGCTTACAATTTAAACCATCAGTTGAGGGTTTTTCCTCAAGAAAACCATTTTACTTTGTAGCAGAAATGTCTTATGTGTACTTCCCATTTTATCATACAGAATATTAAAAAGACACATACTCAGAAGTCATTTAATAAAAATAATAAATAATTCTTACTGCTTCATTAAGGGCATTTCTAACTGAAACTTTTCTTTTTTCTGGTTTTGTTTTTAACTGCAAGCAAGCATGTGGTGGGAAAGGATACAGTGGCTACTAATACCATTTCTTTATTTGTGCTAAGATGCCAACAGCTTTATTTACTAGCACTTTACACTATCAGTATAGAAGTCAGCACAATGAAAAAGGCAAATAATGTTTTAATACTATTATTAAAATAATTATATCTTGAAGACCTCCCAAAAAGGACTCAGGGGTCCATAAACCACATTTTAAGACCTATCATTGATTGATACTTGTCACGTAAGGCTTCACAGAGAACGTGGCATACACTCTTAAAATGTTTTAGGACTTTTTTTTTTAAGAAGTGGATGGAGAGGGAAGGGCCTTCATTCAAGAAGAAAAGAATCAACATAGGATTTTGAAAAGTGAAATAAACATGCTATGGGAAAGAGAAAGTATAGGATCAAAGAGTATGTCTTAGGAGTAGGGTGGATAGATGTAGAGGATGTTGAGTGTCTGGGAGAGCTGATTGAACTTGACCCAGTAGACAGTGAGATTATAGTGGAGAAAGACATTCTGGAAAGAGCACTGAGTGGTTATAACTTTTGATATTTGTAGGATAGATTGTAACACTGGAGACAAACGTTTGGGTTAGGTTACCCAGTTCTTAGTTGTGTGAATGGACAGTGTAATTTTATTAGTTCAGAAAGTAAATAAGCGTCCATATTAAGCTGTGGGACTAGAGAGATGACAAAATAGAGATTTTGAAGAAATGAGAAGAAGTTGGCAATGAATGGATAAAAAATTAGAGAATACGGACAAGTTTAAGACAAATCCTATATTGGACCCAGAAAAATGTGCCCATCAAAAGTGACAGAAAATTAGGAAGACTCAGAGGGAAGGTGACGAATTTAGTGCGGAGATATTGGATAAGAGGACAAACAGAGCATCTGAGTGGAAATTTAGTGAGAGCTCGAGAGAGGAATGTTGGGATGATCAGAATAAGGTGATATTTTAACCTGTGAGAAAAGATATATTTAGAAGATTAGAGTTACATGTTTAAGACTGGAAAATCAGCCAGGTGTGGTGGCTCACGCCTGTAATCCCAGCACTTTGGGAGGCCGAGGCGAGCAGATCACAAGGTTAGGAGGAGATCGAGACCATCCTGGCCAACATGGTGAAACCCCGTCTCTACTAAAAGTACAAAAAAGAATTAGCTGGGTGTGGTGGCGCGTAGTCCCGGCTACTCAGGAGGCTGAGGCGGAAGAATCGCTTGAATCTGGGAGGCGGAGATTGCAGTGAGCCGAGATCGCAGTGAGCCGAGATCGCACCACTGCACTCCAGCCTGGCGACAGAGCAAGACTCTGTCTCAAAAAACAACAACATAAAAAACAAAAACAAAAAAACAAGATTGGAGAATCAGAGAAAGAAGAGTAGATATAATGAAGGAATAATTTAGGAGTAGTAGGGGAACCAAAATAATATGAAGCTGGAGGGAAACTTGTCTAAAATTCAGTTCTTAAATTCCTAACCTTCCAGGGTTAATATTTATTAAATACAAATGTTTATATGCCTGAAGAAATTACATTTGCAACTAAGATGTAAGTAGAGTCAGCTTACAGCCCAGTCCCTTCACAGAGTTCCAGAAACAGTACAGCATCCAAATCCTTATTGGAGTTTTTCCAAGGATGTCAACAAAGATCCAGTTTGTTACTCACAACAGCACTTCTTAAAATTCTCTTCATTCCTCTTGGACTCACAATATCTCGACCCCACAGCTTTCCTAAGGCTCTCTCAAACTTCTGACTCTCAACTCCTCTAAAACTCAACAAACCAGTGCCATCAAGGATCAATTATTTGTCCCTGTCCTCTTTTCTCACTTTTTTTTCCTGTGCCTGCAAATAGCCCTCCATCCTCTTTCCAAATGTAAATGTGAATTAGAGCAAATAATTCCTAGTTTTTACACTTTTTCTAGTTTTTACACAATTTTTAGTGAGTACGATACCTCTACACAATTAACTCCCAGTAAACTTAATGGGAAGGTTCAAGTTCCTTTAGAAGGGTAGGAGGAGGAATAATTGCTAAATGACCAAAGTTAGGATTTTCTCTCTGGAGTGAAGGGAGGATTGTATTAATAAATACATACAATTTGCTGTCTTTTATGCCTGTCTTAGTAATAACAGTAAATGGTGGGTAAAAGAAAGTGTTGTTCTTCTTCTTTCCTTCCTTCCCACATGCATGTTTTCCTCCCTTCCCCTCTTTCCTCTCAGATTCAGTACATACCTTCACAAACTGTTAGCCTTTATTTGCTAGAATGAAAGAATGTTCTAATTAGGTAAGAAGAGGTGGATTCCAACAAAATAAGTGATCTTTCTGCCATGGAAGAGGGAGGTAAGGAGGACAGTTATGTAAATATTATTTCACCTTGAGTTAATATTTGGGTTCTTTCCTTTGAAAGAAACTGGTTTAAAGACCAGGCACTGGTTAGATGGAAAAATTGGCAGAAGCTAACACTATGGTTATGAGGAAGCTATGGGTGACCAATTTCTTTTTTTTTTCTTTTTTTTTTAATTATACTTTAAGTTTTAGGGTACACGTGCACATATGTAACTGACTAATTTCTTTTGTAGAGTTGCAGTCATATCGTCTTGGGTTTGGGAGTGTAGTAAGAATGTCTGTGAATATGTCTGACTCTCCTTTCAAAAAACTGGCAAAGAAGAGAAGCAGTGGAGGGGAGGTTTTTGGATTAGCAGGAATTGAGCATGTTGGTAAAAGAAGAATCAATTTATAGAAGGGGAACTTGATAGAACAAGGGAAGGCAGGGTATTTATTGAATAAATCCTAGAAGATGAGGACTCTTCTCTGAGTTGAAAGGTAAAGGTGCCTGAGAAGAAGTTTTGAGATCTTGGGGTCAGAGTGGAAGGAATTCATGGTTGATGGACTCTAATGCAGTTGACTCCCGAACAGCATGGGTTTGAACTGTATGAGTCCACTGACACATCTATTTTTTTCAATAAAATTTGCACTAAGTGTGCCTGCCTTTCCTTCCAACTTCGTCACCTCTTCCACCTCTGCCACCTTTGCGACAGCAAGTCCAACTCCTCCTCTTACTCAAGGCTAGTTAACCTGAAGACGAGAATGAAGACCTTTACAAAGATCCACTTTCACTTAATAGTACATATATTTTCTTTTCTTTATGATTTTCTTTTCTCTAGAAAATAACATTTTTCTCTAGCTTACTTTATTATAAGAATATAGTATATAATGCAAATAACATAAAATAATGTTAATTGACTTTATGTTATTGGTAAGGCTTCTGGTCAACAATCAGGTGTTTGGGCAAGTCAGAAGTCAAGCAATTTTCAACTGTGTGGGGAGTCAGCACCCCTAACCCTGGTGTTGCGGTTTGGAAGCAATTATATGGGAACTATGGAGTTAAATGAAAGGACTGTCGATCCAGTTTGAGAATTCTGCTGAAGTTCAAATCTTTTAAAATTGTATTTGTGCCATTTATCTTAATAAAGATTGGTGGGTAATGATATTTATTGAATTTACAGTATGGGGGAGTTGTTACTCTGTGTCATGGCAGCTTCATAGTACAAAGGAGGTGCTATCATTTATCCCCATTTATAGAGATAGAACAAACATAGAGGTCAATAGCAGAGAGAGCTAAGACCACACAGTTGCTCCATGGCAGAACCAGGCTTTCAACCCAGGCGGCCTGACTGCAGAGCACCCTACTTACTCTTCATGTCATTCTGTATTGCCTAAGGAAAGCTCGCTTGATGAAACACTGGAGATCAGCAGAGTGGGTGAGATAGATGAAGTGGCAAGAGAATGGAGGGTGCTGATGTGTGTTCTGAAGTTAACTTGGAGTTTGGATTAGGTAGGAAAGGAAGTGAAAGCGTGGAGGCTGATAGAGAGGGATTTGAGGATTTGAAGGTCAAAGAAGTAGTTTAGGTGAGATTGGGTAAAGAGAAATATGGAAGGCTTATGATTAGAGAGGAATGGGTTCACTGAGGTATAATATTTCTTGAGTAATTCCAAGGCTGCCATGTAGTCAAAGAAATGAATGGCTGAAGGAGAAGGGAAGTCTTTGGAGAAGAGAAGGCTTGAGGATCAGAGACCTGGATTAGAATGTGGATGTCATTGCTTTAGTGATGTTTTTCCTATTTGCAGTATTATTTCATTAATTTAGCCATTGCTATCTAAATAGTCTTTCTTAATTGTCTTAGCTAATTTAGCCCTTTTATCCTACATAAACTTATAAAATGTAATACATCTCTCCTCCTATATAAATTATTTGATGTTTTAATCACTCAATAAAATATTTTCAAGCTTTTTAACTATTAATTTTTAGTTTCTTATGTTGAACAATTTTAGCTTAATCATGACTAATTCAGTTAAATTGAATATTAAGATACACAGATATGTTTTACTGCCTTTGCAATTTGATCTCTAAAATGATGTAAAATTAGGCAAGGCAGTTTTCTTAAGGAAGAAAAAGTGGAATAGAGCGAATGTTCACTGACTTTTTAAAAACCTTTTTATCTTTAGAATAGTTTTACATTTACAGAAAAATCAGAAGGCTGATACAGAGGGTCCCTGTGTACCCCACACCCAGCTTCCCCTATTGCTAGCGTCATAGATCAGTGGGTGCAGTTGTTAACAATTAGCGAGCCAGTGTTAATATCTTATTGTTAACTAAAGTCCATACTTTGTGTGGATTTCTTTCGTTTTTGCCCAGTGCCCCTTTTCTGTCTCAGGATCCCTTCCAGAATGCCACACTACATTTAGTTTCATGTCTGCTTAGGCTGCTGTTGGCTGTGATCGTTTCTCAGATGTCCCCTGTCTCTGGTGACCTTGACGGTTTTGAGGAGTACTGATCAGGTGTTTTGTAGACTGTCCCTCAATTTGGGTTTGTCTGATGTTTTTCTCATAATTACACTGGGGATATGGGGTTTGGGGAGGAAGACCACCGAGGGACAGTACCATTCTCATCACACATATTAGGACTGCATGCTGTGAACATGACTTAATCATTGTTGATGTTAAGCTTGTTCACCTGAGGTACTGTTTGTCCGGTTTCTCCATTTTAAAGTTATTCCTTACACCTGCCCTCCCCCTGCCCCTTCCATACTGTACACTTTGGAAGGAAGTCACTGTGTGTATTAGTTTGTTGGGGGCTGCCATAAAAAATGCCACAGTCTGGGTGGCTTAAATAACAGAAATGTGTTTTTGCACAGTGCTGGAAGCCGGATGTCCAAGACCAAGGTGCCTGCAGGGTTGGTTCCTGGTGAGGCGCCTCTCCTCTTCTTGCAGGAGGCAACTTCTCTCTGTGTCCTCACGTGGCCTCTTCTCCGTGTGTGCATGGAGGAAGAGAGGGAGAACTTTGGTCTCTCCTTTCTTTTAAGGGCACTGGTCCTATTGGATTGGAGCCTAACCCTTGTTACTTTATTTAACCTTAATTGCCTTCTTAAAGGACCTATCTTGAAATACAGTCACTTTGGGGCTTTAGGGCTTCAACATAAGAATTTAGCCGGGCACGGTAGCTCACGCCTGTAATCCCAGCACTTTGGGAGGCCGAGGCAGGTGAATCACAAGGTCAGGAGATCAAGACCATCCTGGCTAACATGGTGAAACCCCGTCTCTACTAAAAAATACAAAAAATTAGCCGGGCATGGTGGTGGGCGCCTGTAGTCCCAGCTACTCGGGAGGCTGAGGCAGGAGAATGGCGTGATCCCGGGAGGCGGAGCTTTCAGTGAGCCAAGATCGCGCCACTGCACTCCAGCCTGGGCGACAGAGTGAGACTCCGTCTCAGAAAAAAAAAAAAAAAAAAGAATTTAGTGGGAAACAGTTCAATACATTACACTATACACAGCCCACACTTGAGGACTAGGGGTTTATGCTTTACCTTGTTGAAGGTGTGATTTCTACATAAATTATTTGCAGTTATTCGGAACAGATTTGTTTCTTCTCCCCTATTCATTCATTCATTCATTCATTCATTTATATCAATATTGATTTCTGGATATTTATTTTATACTTTAGGTTATAATCCAATACAACATTATTTATTTTGTTGCTCACATTGTGAGTTTTGGACCTGGAGAGCTCATTTGGTTGGTTTCTATGTTCCTTTGACATAAAGAAATGTCATTTTGTTTTTTGAGTGCTTTCTTGCTCTCTGGCCCTAAATGATACTCTAACAGGTTCATATTGTATATTGTGTATTCTCTGTTCCCAGCCCTCAAATCAGGTATTTCTCAAGGAACCCTAGTTTCTTTCATTGGAGAGTGGTATTAGAAGCCAACATGTGGATGCCATGTATGCTCATTGTTACTGAGGCATCATTGTTTCTATGGGCTCCTAGCTGACAGAACCTGTATACACCTATAGATAGGTGTATACACCTATCTATAATTATTTCTGTATGTATGCATTTATAGCTATATCAAGCTAAAATAGTTCACTGTTTCCAAATCTAATCCAGTATCTCATGGAAAAAATCTAGCCGCCTCTTGCTTGTCTGAAACCTTTCACTCCAACAATGAGAAACCTGGTTCCCACTATTTTTCATCAAACAAATCTATTTATTTGTTCAGTCCTGATATACATGTATAATGGTTTCAGAATTGTTAATTGTTTTTGAGTGAACTAGAGTACATTGCCTGTATACAGTTTCTTTTGCCTTTGTCTTATAGTCTTCATCTTTGAAGTCACTTAGGTCAGCACCTCTTTCTACCTTACTCCTTTCAGGGATGTTATATCATGCATTTGTAACAGTTAAGATTCTTTTGTCACTGTTTGCATTGCATCCTGGTATCCCCCAACCTCCTAATTGATTGTTTAAAATTTTGCATACATCAGGTTCACTTTTTGTGCACTTCTGTGGGTTTTGATAAGTGCATAATGTCATGTATCCACCACTATAGTATTATGCAGAACAGTTTCACCACCCTAAAATATCCCTTGTTTTACCTACTCAATCCCCTTCCACTGTTTCCGAAACTCTGGTAACCACTATTCTGTTTTCTGTCTTGATACTTTTGCTTTTTCTAGAATGTCTATAAATGGAATCATACAGTGTACAGGATTTTCAGACTGATTTCATTTACTTAGCACTTTAGATTCATTCTTGCTGTTACATTGATTGATAGTTTGTTTTTATTGCTAAGTAGTATTCCACTGTATGGATGTACTACAATGTTTGTCCATCTTGATGGCTTGTAGTTGTTGGCAGTTATGAATAAAGCTGGTGTAAACATGTATGCAGCTTTTGTGTGGACATACATTTTTTAATAAGTTGGAAAAATACCTAGGAATATGATTGCTGGTTTGTGTGCTATGAATATGTTTAGTTTTATGCCTGCTAAACTGTCTTCTAAAGTGGTTGTACCATTTTGCATTCCTAGCAGCAATGAATGTGTGTTCCTCTTGTTCCACACCCTTGCCAGCAATTGTTATTGTCCATTTTTTGGGATTTTAGCTATTTTAATAGGTGTGCATAGTATCTTGTTGCTAAAATTTGCACTTTCTTTTTTTTTTCTTTTTTTTGAGACAGAGTCTCACTCTTGTTGCCTAGGCTGGAGTGCAATAGCACGATTTCGGCTCACTGCAACCTCTGCCTCCCAGGTTCAAGAGATTCTCCTGCCTCAGCCTCCCAAGTAGCTGGGATTACAAGAATGTGCCACCACACCCAGATAATTTTGTATTTTTAGTAGAGATGGGGTTTCGCCATTTTGGCCACATTGGTTTCTTTTCTTTTCTTTTCTTTTTTGAGATGGAATCTCGCTCTGTCGCCCAGGCTGGAGTGTGGTGGTGTGATCTCGGCTCATTGCAACCTCTGCCTCCTGGATTCAAGCAATTCTCTGCCTCAGCCTCTGAGTAGCTGGGATTACAGGTGCCTGCCGCCACGCCTGGCTAATTTTTGTATTTTTAGTAGAGACGGGGTTTCACTATCTTGGCCAGGCTGGTCTTGAACTCCTGACCTGATGATCCATGCTCCTCAGCCTCCGAAAGTGCTGGGATTACAGGGGTGAACCACTGCGCCCGGCTGGTCAGGCTGGTTTCAAACCCCTGACCTCAGGTGATCCACCTGCCTCAGCCTCCCAAAGTGCTGGGATTACAGGCGTGAGCCACTGCAATTTGCACTTCCTAATGACTATAGTGAACATCTTTTTATATGCTTAGTTTTTATCTATATATATTTTCTGATGAGGTTTTTGTTATGCTCTTTTACCAGTGTTTTAATTGGGTTGTTTTCTTATTGTTGACTTTTAAGAATTCTTTGTGTACTTTGTATACATGTACTTTACCATACATGTATATTTTAAATATTTTTTCCTAGTGTGTGGTTGTCTTTTCTTTAACAGTGTCTTTCACAGAGCAAGTTTTAGTTTTAATGAAGTCCAACTTAACCAACTTTTTCTTCCATGGATGACACTTTTGGTGTTGTATCTAAAATATCACCACCAGATGCAAGATAATACAGGTTTTTTTCCTTTTTTCTTATGGAAGTTTTATAGTTTTGCATCTTACATTTAGGTCTATGATCCATTTTGAGTTAATTTTTTTGTAAGGTGTGAGATCTCTGCTTAACTTCATTTTTCTCGATGTTGATATACAATTTTGCACACCTTGTTGAAAAGACTTTTTTTCTCCACTGAATTACCTTTATGCTTTTGTCACAAATCAGTTGAGTATATTTGTGTGGGTCTATTTCTGAGCTCTCTTTTCTCTTCCATTGGTTTATTGATTCTTTCACTAACACCATGCTGACTTGATTACTGTCGCTTTATAGTTAAGTCTTGGAAATGGGTAGTGTGAGTCCTCCAACTTTGTTCTTTTTCAGCATTGCGTATGCTATTCTAGGCCCTTTGCTCCTCCTTCACTGAATTTTGAAATTTAAAAACTAAAATAAAAATGGTTAATCCTCAGAGATGCACTATAAATGTGATGTTTCTTTAATTCATTTTTCAGGTGGTTCTTTGAAGCTCTGAAGTATCCCAAGTTTTCTAAAGCTATCGTTATCAATGGAATACTCATGACAGTAGTATTCTTCATCGTGCGGATTGCCTCAATGCTTCCTCATTATGGCTTCATGTATTCCGTGTATGGAACAGAACCCTACATAAGGCTTGGAGTTTTAATCCAGTTATCCTGGGTCATTAGTTGTGTTGTTTTGGATGTGATGAATGTCATGTGGATGATCAAAATTTCAAAAGGTTGCATCAAAGTCATCTCTCACATCAGACAAGAGAAAGCCAAAAATAGTCTTCAGAATGGAAAACTTGATTAAAGGAGTGCTACTGATAAGCAAACTTCATTACTACCCAGCATATCTGCTGATAGGATGAATTCTTGGCATGTTCTTGTGTATCTTTATTAATTATAATTGTTATTCAGGATTTCAGTGTCATTTTTTTTTAAACCTTAGAAAAGAGAAGGCCGGGCGCGGTGGCTCATGCCTGTAATCCCAGCACTTTGGGAGGCCAAGGTGGGTGGATCGCTGAGGTCAGGAGTTCGAGACTAGCTTGGCCAACATGGTGAAACCTCATCTCTACTAAAAATACAAAAAAAATAGCTGGGCGTGGTGTTTGGCGCCTGTAATCCCAGCTACTCGGGAGGCTGAGGCAGGAGAATCGCTTGAACCCGAGAGACGGAGGTTGCAGTGAGCTGATATTGTGCCACTGCACTCCAGCCTGGGCGACAGAGCAAGACTCCGTCTCAAAAAAAAAAAAAAAGAAAAGAGAAACTAAAATTAAAATCTAGTTTTCATCCCAAGATGTCTTTTCTGCCTTTCTTTTGCCTTATTTACAAGCATGGATAAAAATCTTAAAGGTTTAAATAAAAATGATCAATATAATGGTGAATCTTTTGAGAAATCTCTTAACTGCATTGGTATTTTTTCTCTGTGAAAGATGACTATGATAATCTGGTACAAATGGTTTTATGTCACCAATTTTGCTGCAAGAATGGGAACTGCTTTTAAATCTGTAAATAGCTCTTAACATTTGTTGTATGCACTCTTTTCTTACTATGGCTGTCAACACTTGTGTAGGGTTTAATTTCTAAATTGTTGGCATGTTCTTTTTCTCAGGCTATTCAGAAGTAACAACATTTTTCATTTCAGACATGCAATCACCTATTAATGATGAAATATTTTACCACTTTGGGAATATTTAATTAGTTTAGTCATGGAGAATACTTCCCACATTTTAAGATTTTTCAAATATCACTGTCATTTCTATTTTAGCATTTTATCAAATTATTGCTTTTTTATTTTATAGTAAGGCTTAAGACAGATTATAGACCTCCTTAAGAGATGAGTTTCTTCTTCTAAAAATGCATGTTGATAGAGGACTATTTAGGCTAATCGGAGGAATCATTAAGAAAGAAAGTTTTAACACTGTTTATCCCTATCTGCTTTCCTTGCACTTTTTCTGTGAAAAATATTTTCTGTTTGCAAAATCTTCCCTGAGTTCTGAACCCAGCACCATCAGTACCAAAGTCTTATGCAATATGTATTTATTATGCTCCTGAAATAGGCCTCTTCTTGATGAGACCCAAACTATTACAAAAATATCAGTATTCATATTTTACTCACAATTCATACCCGTGCTTACTTAGTCGGCATTTTAGTGCTTTGAATTTCTATCTTAAAGCACAGAAAAAAAAAGGTAATTTAATCCAAGTATTCTATCATCAAAATTATTGTCTGATTATATGAAGATAAATGACTGGCGACTCTGGTTGTGTGTGTATGTGTTTTGCTTTTACTTTAATTCTTGCAATCCAAATATAGAATTATATATTTATCTATCATTGCCTTTATTTATTCTTTAAGCACTTGAGTTTAATGATTATTCTTACCTGAGAAAGGAAGAAATTTAATTCTACCAGTGATGAATACTTGAAATTAATTGAACTCATACCAAAAGATGTAATCCAGTTTCTCAGTTTGAAGGAGAATATTTGACTCACTTTCATTGTTCATGCTAGCTGAATATAATCAAGACTTTTGATTTGATTTGCTTTTATTATTCAATGCAGATAGAGCCTGATAAGTTTTAGAACATTTAAAGAAGATTGAAATCTCAGTCAGTAACTAAATGATAAAATGAGATTGATTGGCTTATACTAGGTACATTTATTTTTGAAAGAATTAATGTAAAATAATAGTTATTTTTAAAGCAGCTAATATTACACTGATAATTTGTTGCTAAATTTAGTGCTGTCCACATCATAGGTGCTTAAATATGTACTGGTTAACTAGAGGGGGGTAGGAAAGCAAGCGGTTTTATCTTGTTCTTACCTTTTTGCAGGAAAAGTGGCTTTAAAAAAATTTATATAATAACACTATTTTGGAAATTCATTCTTTTAGAAAGAGACCTTGAGATAAATATTTTTTGACTCTGGATATTTCTATAGTTCTGAACACAGATTTTAAACTCACTGTCAAAATGAAAACAATATAAAGCTATATTAGTGAGTCTCCATGTAGCAGTTTGTTTTTATAGTTACTGTTTCTGCTTAAAACTTCATTCTTACTTTCATTAATGTTACCCTTCACTGGTATAGCCACTCACTAAATAAGTATATTTAAAACATCAAAATTTTGAACTAAAGTTTGTGATTCTCTTATTCAGCAATCCTTATCTTATGCTGGCTGCATGAGTTAATTCAACATCCAGATTAAATATCCTAAAGTAGGTTCTATATATTTCCTCATACAACAGACATGGAATGGAAATGCCACTAGAAACTGCCCTGCTACTTTTAAGTCTGACCTTTGCAGGAGGTACACTTTGCTGTTCTATGATTGTATTCACCTACCTAAAATACAAATGAAGACAGAACATATCATTTACTGCACGATGAATTTTTCATTTATTAAATGAAAAACGTTTGCTAGACATTTTAAATATTAAGTATTTTGACTACACGGATTAATTTAAATGATTCTATCAGGCATTCTGATATTTAACAACTCTATTAAAATATTTATAGAAAAATAAAAGCAAATTGATATAAATTTTTGAGCAATTCTATTTTTGTAGAAAAAAGATAACCTGTAATTATAAAGATGTTTTTTGAATGTGTAGTATCCTAGAAAATAAAAGTTCTTGTGAAACTTAAAAAATGAATGAAAACCAACTAATAGCATGCAAGATCATAGATCCTGCATTAAATTTTTATTTGTGAAAATTTGAAAATTATGAGCTATAACTTATAAAGTTTGCCTTCTTATGTCTAAAATCTTTTAAAGGATTATTTGCATTTATGTAAAACTGGAAATGAAGTTATATATGAGTGCAAAGAAATTGACTTCTGCTCAAATATGTGTTGATACCCTACAGTAAATTGAATTAAATTTTTATCCCAACTGTTTGATTTTGTTATTTCATGGACTAGACTTACGTTAAGTGAAATAATATTTATGTTGTTACCACCCCTAAGAGTGACTCTGATATATTATGGATGACCCAGGACGGTCTTAAAGGTCTAGTTTTAAAAACTGCCTAGTTTGTAAGTATTTGAATCCAGTTCTTTTCTAAATTTTAACAATTTGACTCAAAATTTTGCTACAGGGTCAACTTTTTAAATTGTATATTTCCTCTGAGGCACACTGGGCATTTGGAGAATGGTTCTTCACTGGTGTAGAGAGCCAGGTTTACTGTTGGTTGCACCATCTGTTATCAGGCATGCAGAAACATTTTTCTTCTGGAGAAACAGGGGAAGGTGTTGTTACAGTGTACATGTTTCCTCTGTGTCGTTTTTAAGGGAAATAAACATGTTCCAAAAGATGCTGTTAAAATAAATATTTGAACACGTTTCCTGTTTCTAGGTTGTTCTTAATTCCAAACATTTAAATAAATGTGCATTTGAATAGCTTTAAGTGGTTTAGTCTATTAGCTGAAATGGAAAAGTTCATGTATTGACATCATCAATAATACTTCATAAAGGTTTATGTATTTTTATGTGTTTGGATTCCATAAGAAGTTGAACTTAGATAATTTTATCAAGAGTAGCACAGTGTTTCTCAGGTGCGAGCCGGCATACAGCGAGACCCTTCATGTGTCTCTGGATGCACATATATCTTCCCAACCTTAAACACAGCTCATTGAAATACATTAAAGCTACTGAAAGTGAGTTCTGATGCAAAACACATGTGAGGTGTGTAGGAACAATGAAAAGCTAGAGGATCTGGAGTTAGAGGAGGCATTGAGAGTGCTTTTCCCTTAAACGCTGTGATAGTCCTCCCTTGATCTAGAAGTATTCTCTTTGAATCCTTCCATCTCTTCTTCCTGGTACACCAGATGACTTCATCAGCATCTCCCTCTTTTGTGCTAACACCTTTCGCTGTCAACTTTTGAGACCTCCCCATGTATCTATAAGCTTCCCAGTCTCTTATGGCAAATTTAAAAGTTTACAAATAGGTTCTGTCATTGAAAAAAAGCATTGTAGTAAAGTTTAAAGTGGAGCTCAGACAAATCATGACTTATTAAGAGACTACAGGAAGCCATTCAGCATTTAATAATACCTGTTTACAACATGAGGCAAAGCTAATAATGTTATGGTTTTATTAAGAGACATCTGTCATCTCTGTTTTTCTTAAACTGGTTTAACAGTCAGAGCTTTGTAATGTGTTTCAGCTGAAGATTTATTATAGGCTTGTAAATTATCTAAATGTTCTTTTTAGACCCCATGACAGGAGCACAGAGGAACTGAGATAACTCTGTGTTATGAGAGGGTGGATGCTGGCTTGTGGCAAAATTATTTTAGAGTCCTGCTCTTTAGGGAAAACTTTGCTATGGTAATGTTTCTTTGAAAACAAATTTACCAGCAACTGCGTTACTTGGTGTTTTC